>NC_058128.1:21508486-22953486 GCF_914725855.1 Thunnus albacares | reverse complement strand
TTTTTTTTGGATTCATTGATTCAATGTTTGGTCAGGACATAGTGTGAAAAATGCTCATCACAGTTTCCCAGAGAACAGGGTAACATTTTCAAATTGCTTGTTTTGTCCGACCAACAGTCCAAAATCTCGAGATTTTCCATTTACAATGATTTAATACAGAGAAAATAGTCCATCCTCAAATTTGGGACCAGAAAATGTTTGGCATTTCTACTTAATAAATGTCTTTTATTAAGTGGTAATTAAATTTTTTGTCGATTCATTTTGTGTCAGTAAGCTAACTGATTGATCAACTTTGTTTCAGTACTACTTCACTTACTCTCCACTAATCCCACTCACAGTCTTAAACCTACATCCAAAACTTATGAGCAACTGAGAAAATCCAGATTCAGAAAGACAGTGGCTGAACACCACACAGCATTTCAACAAGAGGCAGGTTTCAGGCGGGGGCGGTGGATGTATGGAGCAGATTTTTACACTGAGGGACATCATAGATCAGTGCCTAGAATGGATCACACCCCTATTCATCAACTTTGTTGTCTTCCAGGAGGCCTTTGATAGTACACATAGGAACATGCTCTGGAAGATACTGAGCATCTATGGAATCACACCAAAGTTTGTTTCTATTATTGGAGAATTCTATACACACTATGAATCCAGTTGTATCAGTCAGGAGAGAAACAGTTCTCTCCCTCCTCACCACCAGTTGGATCATGTCCCAAACCTCAGCAGATAAACACAGAGGCATTCACTGGACCTTGTTCAGGTAGCTTGAAGATTTGATGGTCTAGCCATCTGCCACCAACTACCACAACACACAGGAAAGAGCAGTTTTAATAAATGGTGAGCCACTTTAGAAATTCATTCATTTATGCAGCCTCATCAGCAAGGACAGCGGGTCACAGAGGGACATCAAGGCAAGATCAGGGATTTTCCCTCATGTTCATTTCATCAATGAAAATTTTGATGAAAAATTACAATGAAGAATTTTTTCTGGCCAAAAACGATACTCAAACAAAATAAAAAGTAACCCTTGAAAAGGAGAACTATGCCGAAATTACATTTTTCATCTACAAATAAAGATTAAACAGATGAATGGACAAATGAATGAATTAGTTTTAATGTAAAGTCTTATTCGATGACCTGCAAAATCACACACACACACTAATAAAACAGTATCCTTCACTGCCCAAAATATACCTCTTGTTCAGAAGTTGATTTAGCTGTTTGACCTATTGCACAAATGTTCTTGCATCCAGTAATGTTCTGTCTTCAGTAATGTTGTCTGACATTACTGGTTCTTGGAAGAAACAGATTTATGAACTAAATTCTCCTACAATCCACTGAGAATTAGACAAGAAGCAGCAACAAAACATCTGGACAAACTGTGAAAACATGCAGACAGTACGGCCACGTTTATAAAAAGATAAGCTAATGTAACATCATCAAGCGCTGTGGATGTACGGTGACCAGATGTCCAAATTGTCCCATTTTTCACAATTCAAATAATAACTATAATATTATACTTGTTTTCAGCGCTCACACAGATGTTTATCATCTTCTGTCCTACTCATTATTATCTAACCCAATAATGCACCACACATCTGAATTCAACACTAATTTTTTTGCATGTATGTCAATCAATAAATTTGTTGTTGTTGAGGCTGTTGCTAGCCTCTGACGCTTGCACCTCTTTCTAATAGAACCTGTCAGCAGTGGTGGAATGTAGCTGAGCACATTAACCCAAGTACTGTACTTAAGTACAATTTTGAAGTACTTTTACTTTACTTGTAATGGGGTATTTTACATTGCTGTATTGGTACTTTTACTTGAGCATCCGAATTCTTCTTCTGCCACTACCTGTCAGTAAGCTAACGGTTAGCTATCATGCCGAAGAGAGACTCAGTCTTTTCTAAAGAGCTCCAGGAGGCTAAGAAGAACTAAGAAGAAAGACTGCAAAGTGTAAAGTAGCTGGTAATCTTCTTAAAGATAACTTTCTTTAAAGGCTCTTTCTTGGTTTTTGTTATTAATGAGGTGCAATTGTGATTTAATATTGACATTTTAATCTTTGCAAACGTGCGAGCAGCTTGTGGCTATAGCATTGTGAAGATGTAAGTTAAAGTTATTTTTATGTCATAGCCTATAAAGAATTTCATAGTCAACAAAGGTATTTGTACCTTGTTTTGTTTACAAAAAAAAGCTGGCTGAGAATATGTCACAGTCTGCCATTTAGCCGGCAGCCTGCACTTGTGCACACTGACAAATACCTTGGTGGATTTTGGAAGACAAAACATCATTTTTCACCTGCTGAGGCTCGGTAGGTGTGCTAGACTAAATGCATTTAGGTTTTGTTGACTAAAAGGAACAAAAATTAAATAAATAACATTTGGCTAACACCAGTATATATAATTTCGTTAAAATACTGAGACAAAAACAATTAACATGGTGAGGACAAAGTTATAGGAGTGCTGTGGTTCAGGGGGTAGAGGGTTGGTAGTTTGAATTCCAAAATTCAGTTTCCAAAGGAATCATTAAGAAATTTTAGTTTCAATTCTGCTTATCGGTTCCTTAACCCCATGTAACCCTGTATTATTAGAAACAGGTTACATTCTGCAAGGATGTGGCTATCTGCCAGGACCATCTACGTCACCCATCAACGCAACAGCGTGTCGATTTACGTGTTGATACGAGCTAGTATGCATCACATCAGTAGTGAAAGATGGACCGTGGTAAACGCTCAAAAGTGTGGCCTCACTTAAGAAAAGAAAATAACGACAAGGCAAAGTGCAATACATGTGGAAAACTAATTTGCTGTAAGTAAGGTAGCACATAAAATCTGACAAAACATTTAACATTAAGGCATCACAGTGTTGATCTGAAAGACTGTACAGTGTTTGATGTCTTACGGTCTCTGAGCCCAAGTGTGTCATCAGCCAGTAGAGCCAAGGACACCTAGCTGCAATACACCATGTATGTATGTAAGTTACTGTATTCCTGTTCTCATTAAGCTTTCTTTTTTCGACTTTTTCTTGTTGTTCAGCAAGATACAGGAACTCCTCGACAGCATTCAGACTGAAAACAGCCCTGTGTGAAACAATACAAGGGGCTGTGTTGGTGTGGGCGTGTTGTTTAAAGTGCTGGTGAGACAATGAAATATGATCCAGCAAGTCCGATTGGAGTAAAAGATTATTGCAAAAACTCTGCACAGCAGTTTGTAATAATCACAGACTGGATTTTACAACTCTGGAAAGTTATCACATCGCAACCATGTTTACTAGTGTGGTTACTATATTAAAATTGAAACTAGGAATCGATAAGAACTGGAATCAATAAGCAGAATCAGCATCAATAAAATTCAAACGATAACTAAGCCATTTCAAGGGGGTTTCCAAGAAAGACAAAAATGGAATATTCTGTCAGCGGAAAAAGTTTGTCCATCCTGAGAGATGAAAGCTACATAAAAAATCTGTGAAAAATCTGCCTTCCTCGTCTCAAACTGTGCAGATTCTATTCCCCATCCATTCCCCTAGTGAGCAGTCAGTGGCAGCTGCCATCTTCCAAAAACTGCACTGTTCTCTCACTTACTCTGTCCATCCATCTATACTGTACACCCACCCACCCATCCATCCACCCATCCACCCATCCATCCATCCATCCATCCATCCATCCATCCATCCATCCCCAAGGCTGTAAATTCTGCTTGTTTGCTGAAACGCTGAAATATCACACCTCAAGGACTGCGTCAATTACACACACTCACAAACACACACACCTGGCAGGTCTCAGTCTCCCTGATGTTTCTCGTTTTTAATAAACGAAAGTCTGCTGTCGTGGAGGGATGGGGGGGGGGATGTTGTTGTGGTAGAAAAGAAGAAAAAGGAGGAGAGAGAGGCTTTTGGGATGAGGAACGATAGATAGGCAGACAAAGAGAAAAACGCAGAGCAAGCAGTGTAGAGGAAAAAGTAAAAGGGGGAAGAAAAAAGTCAAATGAAAGGAAATACAACACTGCCAAACAAAGACATGAGGAGTCAAAGCGAGACAGACACAGAGAGGGGAAAGTGGGATAGTGCCGGACAAGCAGAGGGAAGGAATCATATGCAGGATTAGTGACAGATGAATAGTTGAGTCCCTTGTTCCTGCTCTCCTCTCCTTTTCTGACACTCACTCTCTCCTCCTCCTCATCTTTCTTTCTCACCAGCCGCTTTCGCTCTCTAATCAAGTCAGATGTCAGGAGACCCAAAACTGATTCCAGCCCTCCTGAGAAAGAGGGTTTCATGTCACACGCCCTCAGTTCAGCAGATTTGGTGCTGCTGTGGGACTCTGATCCAACTATTTGTTGATTTAGTGTTGAGCTGTAGACAGAGCCATCCCTCAGTGAAGGTACATCACACATACACTGAATAAAATATTCAAAAACATTACTCAAGATTTTGACATCTGCAGCATCACATCAAACTGAAGATTCTGGATGTCTTGTGCATCATTTTAAATAGTAATTCAGCCTGGCATATTTCTATATTTCAGGATGTTGGGTTCTTGAGTGGAATTTAAAATTAAATAAAATAAAAGAATTAAATTCTGCAAATTTGAACACAGCAACAACCCTCACTTTGCAAGGATGGATGTGTAAAAGCTTTGTAGAGTTGAAGAGATTGTTAAAAGTACAAAGGGCCAAAAATGATTGCTTTTCTAGCTGACTTTTGTTTTAGTGCCTTATAACGATCAACATTCAGGAGGTCATACAGTAGTGTTCTCATCAAAGCTATGGCCTGATTACCCCACTACAGAGCCCCCGGCAAAAACTAGTTATACCTTTGTACCCTTGTGTATACCTGTTTTAGTTGGAATACTACAGATTTGCTGGCTGGTAATTTGATTAAACACATTTATAAGTATGTAAATAGACTGGCAGGTGCTATGAAGGAGAAAATGTGAGGAGAAATTAACAGAATATGACATTAAACAATATTGTTAACATTTTAATGTGTGAAGGGTGTGTGCAGGTCTCTGTAAATGTTCAACATATTAGTTCAAAACTACAGGTTGTTGTTAAGCGTGGAGCATCCAGAGCGTAGGTGACAAGCTAGCAGCGGTGTTTTAGTATTGAGGTGCTTGGAAAAAATGTATTAAAGCCCTCATAGTAATATTGTTTGGTTTTCAGATGAGTTACATTTTTGTCCCCTGTCCCTTCAAAACACTTTTAAAATCATTTTAGCATAACTGGCTAGCTTTGGCTGCTATCAGTTAGCTGCACATACAATATACCTCTAGCCTACATGTGCAAAACTAAGCCTACAAACTCATTTGAAAAGCAACTTGGATTCATTGCACATTTGTTAATGTGTTCTATTAAGTGATATGGAAGAATTAAGTATTTCAAGAACATTAAATAATTGTATGCAATTTTTTTCTTCCTTTCTCCTTGACACCTATTGGGTTCCTTAAAATATGCAACATATAAGCAAACAAATAAAATAATGAAGGTTTTGAAACTAGATTTTGACATATCAATGCTCTTCTAGACAGGAACTCAACACCAGGTAATCAAGCACCAGTTGGTTTACTTCAGTAGTACTTATTACCAAACTCATTTCCAATGAAATGAGTAAAACCAGTTGACACATGGTACTTTTGTTAGCTTTTTATCTTGTATTTCATTTGTTTAATAAACTTAAATTTGGTTCATCCAACTTTTTTCATGTTACTTCCAGTCAGGCTTGTAACAGCCTAGTTGGGAATCCAACCTTCTTATTTATCACTGCAGTATATCGCTGACTGTACAACTAGTCTACAGTTTTATTCCTCCAGTCAGCAAAAGGAGATAATAGATAATTATAACAGTGATTCATATAATCCTCTAATTGGGATCAACTGGCCATTTAAATAAAATTTAATTATCCCTGATTTGGTTGGGTCCCTGTACTCAACTTTGAGGACCACTAATGTGTAATTAGGTACAGACCTGCCTGTGAAGCTAATGAAAAGACTTTTCAGTGTTTAACAAAAACTGTTTTGGTAGATTTAGCCAATGTTATTGGTCAATATCAGACATGTCAGAGGCCTCAAATATTATCCATGATCTTTTCACTTGAAGATTTATTGATTTTAAAACTGTAGCTGTATCGAAGTAAACTTCCATCCCAGGGTTTGGCAGATGTGAGGCCTTGATGTTTGGATTTGAAGAGGTGAAGCCCACTGATGAATTACCCCTGAATGTCTTTTAATCAAGCACCTTGAAGGCCATCCTTTCAGTCATCCATTCAGTTACCTTTGCAGCTTCATCTAATTTGTGAAATCCAGCAACTTTCAAGTTTCAAGGATTTGAACTTTCAAGACCTGCATGAGCTGTACAATGCAAAACTCATCTTAGAGCCATAATATGTGGTGACAGTCAATGCGGCGCTAAAGTTTTTTCCATCCTTATTTCAATGTGCAACACAAAGAAAGCAGTGCTGACACAGAATACTTCAATACAACTGTTACTGTATCAAGCTTCTGGATGAATGGATCTACAAACCTTGATAAAGCCAACGTGCTGAAAAATGCAAGGCTCATAACTAACTTTCTTCACCATCCCCCCAGAACCATCTGGAAGTACAATCTAAGCTGTCCTAAAATGAATGTGGACCATCCTGAATATAAAATCTTCGTTTTTCTACATTATCATTGATTCAAAGTGACTTTAACCCTCCTGTTGTCCTCGGGTCAATTTTGACTCAGGAGGAAAAGGTTTTAAAACAGTATCCTGACTAAACTTTTACATATACCAGTCTGTCATAATCCATCAATATATTTTCCTCTGATCTCAACTATAGTTAAAATAATTCATAATTTCTTAGTCAGGATACTGTTTTGAAACCATTTCAATTTTTTTGATGACAGCACATAATGACACATGTTGTCCTCCTGGGTCAAAATTGACCCGAGGACAACAGGGGGGTTAAACCGGCAGTGCCAAACATTTACTTAAAAATAAACATCCATTACATTCAAGCCCTTGCCAAACGAGTTCACACAATGCTGATCAAGCTGCCAGGTAAATCTCTCTGTATTTCACAGTATACTGGAGATTTTAATCTGGTGTTGGGTTTGACATTCCCATGCTTGGCCGGATGAATGCATACTGCACATGCTCTATGGGCAGAACATACCCACTTGAGACTTCCACCAGCCAAGCCAGCTAACTTGAATTGCTGTGCTGGAGGAAGCTCAGCATCTCATTAGACAAGCAAGACCTCCAGTCTGACTTAATTCTCTTCATGCAGCAAGATGAACTCATGGGGAACACTTGTGTGATCTCCACTCTGACCTTCATGTGCTCAAACTGGGACTCCACATAGGAAGCGAGACATGAGGGCCGTGTAAGCGTGTTCTATCCGTTCAGTCCACACCGACTCCGACCTGCGTTCAGCGTCTCTGTCAGCAGAACTGGCCGTCTGTCAGCTGCAGCTCCTGACCAGCGGCCGGCTAACCTGCCTTCACCAGGCTGACTGATAGCAGAAATGTACTGAACCAAAATAGTTTGAATGACAGCTCCACAAGAAGAAATCGACAGTGTTTGTGTTTAGTAATTCATTGATCTTATTTCCTTGCCTATAGTGAAACAGGCAGCTCACAGACAGACTGGGAGCCTTGATCAATCAATATAGAGACCGTTAGTAAGTTCAAAACACATATACAGCAGGATATTTGTGTGATTTAAACAGCTGTGTGTGCAGATTACTCTTCACTAAACATGACAGAAAGAGACTCAGAGCATAAAAAACACAAGTGTCTCGGTGTGGATTGATACATTTATGGAATGGAAGTGTATGTTCTGTGAGATGCGCAGGTGACGAATGTCAAAAACGCTTTTAAAAAGGCTTTCTATGTGGATTTCGTTAACAAGTTGGGTTTTTTTTTCAACTCTCCCAAATTGGTCCCAAATTGAATTTACATCCTCCCCGATCCTATTTTTATCAGCCCCAGGATGATGGGAGGTCCTTAAGCTCGAGCCCTGCAAACTGTCTGTTTGAGTCATAAATCTTTCCTTTCATTGCTGATTTCCTCCTTCCACATGCTCCAGCCCATCTCATGCATCTTGTAAAAGGATGAAACTCTGCTAGGGCACCATTTCCGTTTCACTGTACGATATAAAGCCATAAACAAAACTACATGAATCACTGTAAACAATACCAGCAACATGACAAACGCCACATGGAAATGCTCTCACCACGCACCACATGACTCACCGCCATCCCTTGCCGCCGACAAGAGTTACTGTCACGAAACACGACGGTAACAAGCATGGGCCGCAGAAAAACGCTTTGCGACGCTCCCCAGAGCAGGCAGTTCTAGACAATCCCCTCCACCCCCAGCACTAACACCCCCCCCCCCACACACGCACACACATACACAGCACTCAACAACACCCCCAATCTGCTGGGCTCGGCTGCGGGAGGGAACGGGGATGTGACAAATCAGCCGGGACCCTGGCAGTCAACTTCATGCCCGGCGATAATGAGCTCCCGCCGGAGACGACTCTCGCGGGGAGGGAACGGCAACGTGGAAAAATGTTAGCGACGTGCTAATCGGCCGAAGTGGAGTGTGTAAAGAATAGAGAAGGAAAAAAAAAAAAGACAAAACAGAACACAAATTAGTTATCAGCTCAGAGAGGAGTGCGTTAGTAGAGGGAGGGAGGAGGAGGAGGAGAGAGTGATTTGAAGACAGGCAGATGGGCGGACGAACATAACCAGGGAGAGGGGATGAGCGCGGGAGTCTCTGCGGAAGCACAGAGTGTATGCTGGATGTGTATGGGATGAGGACGGGCAGGATTAGAACACCCTCCCTCATAGGCGGCACCAGGGAGGGACTTGGGGGTGCTGTAGCTACCCCTAGGATGGCCATAGCACCCCCAAGAAATGTTTGTGGTTTATGTAGAATTTTAAATTTTTAATGTGTGTATACCATCATTTATAAATAAATAAATACATTCATAAAACAAACCAATTATGCAGCACACATTGAACTTTTTTTTACCGTACTTCCACTTCCTGTTAGCCAAAGTGCAATTTTTTGGTAACTTAGCAAAGTGGGTGCATCATAATGGATCATTGAGATGAAACGGCGCTTTTCAATAGAGACAAATGATGTACTGAGAGGTGTGTAAGCTCTAAGCCCCAAACACACATCTTTTCACATGAGTAAGCTCTGAGCACAGTTTTTCTTGTCTGCATTGTTTGAAAAACTACTTGAGGAACAGCAGTGGGGACTCTTGAGCCAGTAACCTGCCACTGTTGGCTATAAACACTGATAGAACAAAGATCCTGGACAGAAACATTGATGCCTTCACACTCAACCACAACAACAGTTGTTATGAAGATGTCTAATGGTAAGAGCATGTTTTTCCTCCTCTGTTGCCTACTATGAATTTAATGCATTAGTTGGTTGAGGCACAATTTCTGACTCCTTATAATTATCTCTATGTGATACTCATTCATATAACATTAGGTCTATGGAACAGGATACTGTTGATTCATTAGTCGAGCTGTTGGTAAATAGCAGCATGAGTTTGTGATCTTACAATCTGAGGCTGAACTGTGGACAAACCTGTGTCTGTTGCTTGCTGCATGTGTGCAAGCCTGTCCGAGGCATAATTGTGTGAAAATTTGTATTCAGAGGTGTGTTTACTGTACGTAGGCAAGCTTTTGAACCTTACATCAACATCCCATGAGCTTAATATCTCTCCTTGTGTTTAACACAGAATGACTTTGTAACTGTCGCAGAGCGGGTACTGTGTATGTGCGTGAGTGTGTGTGTGTGTGTGTGTGTGTGTGTACGTGTGTTGGGGGGTGTTGCAGTAGAAATTAAACTGCGGTGACCAGCACATTAATGAGAAACTCTAAATTTCAGAGCAAAAAAGTCAAGCAACCCCATAGCACCAGCAAAAGAAAATCTCCAGTACTACCACTGGCCTCCTTCAGTGTGGCAGGTGTGTGTGTGTGTGTGTGTGTGTGTGTGTGTGTGTGTGTGTGTGTGTGTGTGTGTGTGTGTGTGTGTGTGTGTGCTCACAGAGCAGGTGGGTGAGTTGCTGTGTCATTTTGCGCAGCACAGGTGACAATGGAGGCCTAATTCTAGCCTGTGTGTGGGGACTGGGGGTGGTGGAATGAGGTGTGTGGGTGGGGGCAGAGCTTGAATCAGGCTTGTAGCATACTTCACTGCATACTTATTGCTTGGTGCTGCTACTGTCTAATGATTGTAGGTACGCATGACAGGGTTTTCCACAGGAGGCTGGTCAGTAGAGGTGTAAGCACTCATATATAGAAGAAGTCCAGCTGGTCAATATGAACTTTAAACTTTAAATTAACTGTCTTCAGACAAACATGTAGTGAATTTTAGATGTGGCACAATTGCATACAAAGTCAATGGAAGATGTGATTAGATATAAATTCAGCCAGAAGGATGCAAACTGACACAATTCTGTGTGAGTTGAGAATGTTTCAACTTGAGCAAAACATTTGTGCCTATAGTTTACCCCATAAATTAATAAAGACAAGAGCAAAGAGGAGACTGGAGGAATACAACACAAAGAACTAGAGTCTGTGATGAGTTCTAAGTCAGAGACTGAACTCAACACAAACACACAAACACACTCCAATAGACATGGTCAGTGTGTCTGCTGCTAGCTAGCTTATAGCTAATGTACAGTTGGTGTTTTGGCTGTTTGGGACAAACACACTCACTGACTTTTTCCTTTTACATTTTTCCCAACTTGTTAAAGGACAGGTTCACAATTTTCAAGCTGTAATCATTCCTCCTGTTCATACTGGCTGTTAAAAGATCCCCTTCAAATGTGCTTTCAATGTAAGTGATGGAGGCCAAAATCCACAGTGTGTCCACACAGTCAGTTTCTTCAACAAGATTTTCCTTCATTTGGTGTTTTGATGATGGTGATGGAGAGCGCTGTCTAACATCAGTCCAAAATCTCCCATAGGTGTTTGATTGGGTTGAGATCTGGTGACTGTGAAGGTCGTAGCATATGATTCACATCATTTTCATACTCATCAAACCATTCAGTGACTCCTCGTGCCCTCTGAATTGGGGCTCCCATCCCCACTCCCATCAGGATAGAAATGTTTCATCATAGGATAAAGGTGATAGCTCAGAACATCTTTGTATTGATTTGCAGTGACCCTTCCCTCTGAGGGGACAAGTGGACCCAAACCATGCCAGCAAAATTCCCCCGACAGCATAACCAGTGAGTCACCAGATCCCTTCACTGTAGCGCTCAAGCATTCAGACCTGGACCAGTTTTTCCTTTAATTTGTCACCTGTCTGCATCTCCAATCACCAAATCGCTGGAGGGGATGCAATCTTACGGCTGATGGGACTTATCTATTTACACATCAATATTATTTTAACCAGCATTGCAATATATTCCTCAGGTATTGTGCTGTTTGGGGGAACCAATCTGGCAATTTCTGTCTCTTGCCAACTGTTAATTTGATTTGAATTCAGCCTTACTGTCAGCTGGACTAAGACGGGGGGGGTTTTAAAGTTCAACACTGTGGACCCCAACTCTGACAAAAATGAGACAACTGCTTCAAGTACTTTTTTAAAAAATTTATCCTAATTCAGGCACTGTTTGGGGGTTTGTGTAGGAGCAGGGAAAGCAGCTCAATTTTACTGCATAAAACCTGTCAGAATGTTTTGAGCAGTGCACAGCAACCAGTGGATTGTTATCCCGAGCGCCGCTGTAGCCGCCAATCGATTTTTTAACAATATTGAGAGTGATTAAGACAATTTGCACTCTGCCGCTGTTAACAGAAAACAATCATTTTCTTTTTTCTCTCTTCTTCAACAAACCTAATTCCTTCCCCCTCGACTCGTCCCTCAGGTTGTGCACACAGCAGATTTTGTTGTAATACAATACACACTGTTTTCCGAGCAGCCGACGACTTTCTGCCTTCAAACAAACCTAGATGAAATGTCACGGGGAAGGAAGGGGAAGAAATCCTTCCCCACTTCGCCTCATCGTGTCTGGACTGCAGCGTGTGACATTTTACACGACCGCCAAGACCCCCACCAACGCCGCCGTTCCTTACTGTTAGTGCAGGCATAATGATGGGCCGTTTAACATGCATTTAGAAGCGCTGGGGGAAGCACATTTGTCCCTTCCTGTTCTAAATAATGACCAATTACCAGGAAGTGTGAGGTGGGCTTCAGCACTGTGGATGAGACGTTTCAGACAGCGGAAAAGCTGTCATGGGTGGGCGGCTGGGGGTTGGACGGGGGGGGGTTTAGGCCTTTAATTGGAGGCAGATTTCACACTGATATTTCTGATGATGCTGCAGCATGAGGGATGGAGAAAGAGAAAAGAGGGGGAAGGAAGGGAAACAGGGAAAGGGGAGGGGAATATGAGGGCGTGAGCAAGAAAAGAGCTGATAAAGAGAGACGGAGAGACGGGGAAAGTGGAAGAAGAGATGGGAGGAAGACTGAGAGGGAGGATGACACGAAGAAATATGGGAGGAAGGAAAGAGAAAACAGGCTCCGCTGCTGTTTGTCTTGCAGGGATAATATTCCACCAAAGTCTAATTCTGTCCATAAAAGCTGTTGGACCTCTTTTTCTTTTCCCTCCCGCAACCTGCCCCCCCCCACCCTCCATCCCCCCCACCCCCCCTTCTTTCAGAGTGATAGTTGCCTTGGCAACCGTGGCAAATCTTCCTTTTCTCAAACAGATGTCCCATTTAGTTGGAAATTAGAATGTGTAAAAAACCCACGAGACGCAAATTATTTCAAAGTTCTCTGGTGGAGAGACGGAAACGAGGGGCGGGGGAGAGGAGAAGAAAGGAAGGGAGAACAGAAAGAAAATAGAAAAAAGGGAGGGAGCAACCAAACCCTCCCCTCCACCCACCCACCCCCACTGTCCCCCCCCCCCCTCGTCTTCTCTCCTCTCCTCCGGTCTCCTGCGCTTCAGCGTGTGAATCGTGGAGATTAGCCAGATCATCCAGAGCTGCTGGCTTGTTCGGGGGGGGAAGTGGAGGAGGTGTCGCGGGTGATTGGGTGGGCAGTGGGGTGAAAGGAGGGGTGGCAGGGTGGCTCCCTCTCCTGCATCCGGGATGGGATGTGGGGCAAGTGGCAAGAACTGGGAGCCCAGTGCCAGCGTGGCAGAAGGGACACACTGCGGTGTTGAGCACTGAGCTGCCCTCCAGGGAGGTATGGAGCCTGTCCTGTGGTCCCTGCACACTGCAAGAAATACTGTATGCTCGCACTAAAACCTCATTTAAATCTCAACAATTAGTGTTCCTTGTTTTCAATGTAAATAATCCTGTGCAAGAACATGCACCTTAACAAATCATTTAATATTATATTAAGTCACAATTAAAAGAATCAATAATAATTTTCTTAAAACAACTCAAATTCTTGCCATTTGGGTGAGTTAATTGCTCTTGTTTCAAATGCAAATCAGTTCTTGGAAAAATACCCATTTTAACAGATTATTTGATCAGATTTAAAGGAAAAAATCCACCCCAAACCACTTAAAGCACTTCAAGAAAAAAAAAAAGAAACTGGCTAGGGCAACTTTTCTATGGTGGCGTATTTTTCTGTTTCAAGTGATTAACTGGCAAAATGCAAACGTGACGTTCCTCTGAGACATTTCCAGCACAGCTACACTAGAAATACAAGAGCAGCCATTTTGCACTAATGTTCAGCGATCAAGCGGGGAGAAATGCATCATAAAAGACACACACAGAGAGACCAGTTGCACCACAGACAGTAGTCTTGATAGACCACAATAAGCAATGCAGCCTTAAGACATCTTAGATCTCTCTCAAGGCTAAAGAAGCTTCCTGTTTAGGTGACATGCTTAGGCAGGTGATCATTTTTAGGTAGGACGTATACTGTAATAAGCTTTCTTTAAGGTTGAATTTGAAGTAAGCGTTACAGAAGGCAGAGCAGGAAAGCTCACGGCTTTCTGCAACGTCAGCACAGATGAACAAATACCTTCTCCTGTAATCTGCTGAAGCAAAAGTCCTCATGCTGGGAAAGGGGATACAATATTGTACCTATGCTTATTAAAACACACATTTTCCATGTATTTTTCAATGAATAATCACATTGCTTCATTTTAGCACAATCATTTGTTTCTGGACAGCTGTTGAGGTTTACTTTTACAGACAGTGTCCTAATGCAGCTTTGCTAACTAGCCTTATGATGTTTCTTAGTTTGGTAGGTCAGGGTGTGTCACTTCTTCAAAACATTAATGTCGAACGAGAACTAACATGTATTTCTTTTTAAGAACTCTCCATTGCCTAATCCTTAACTAGCTTGTAAAATGAACATAGTATTCATTTGTGGTGCTTCCACTGCCTCACTTGATTGACAAGCTAATGCTAATGTAGTGCAGCTGCATTTTACAAAGTCTATCTTTATCCACCATTTTCCATCAATTGCATTATATACAAAATAATTATTTACTGATAGGGCATCATAGCATGCAATAGGTCATATGGACAATGCACTCTGGTAATATCAACCATACTTATTACATATTAATTTTGAACTTGAACCTATGATACTACAAAACAGCTGGAAGATACGAGGGGAGCAGCAGTGGAAATGTTGAGTTTTGCCATGGCGACACACTGTTTGATTTGTTATTTTGTTTTTTAATAAAAGTTGGGAACTTTGCTGTACATACTTTTACTCATAAAAAATAATCTGTGCTGCCTTCAAGAGAAAAGCAGGCTGGTCAAAGCCAGATAACACCTACCAGCTGAGCAGCTACTATCACAGCCTACCATGGGATGGACAGTAGTAGAGATAGGAAAGACAATACAACTCAAGACTGTTGTATGATGACATTGTTGGTAAAGTGAGGGTTAAAAATACTGTGCATTGACAATATAAAGCCATATCAAATAAATGTGTGTTTTCATCTCCTTGAATGATGTGAGGCGGCCATATTTGCTTGACTTTCAGGCATTTCCATATTATGAAGTGCCAAGTCAGATATAGTATCAGAGCTTTCAGAGAAACATCTGAGATTCCTAGTCAGAATTAGGACTCGGATATTGACGTGAAAGCAATTTACAAGTCTGAATCTCGTAATTACGATAACTCAGGTATGACATGAATGCGGCATTAAACCTGTTCTCCCCTACACCAGGGAAACATAACACACCCACGGGTGTCAAACACACGGACCATCCATCATCAAATTAGCAACACAAAGGCTTTTCCATAGTACCTTCATGTTTTGTCATATAACACTAGTCATACCTTCATTATTGCAACAAAAATTGTGAAAGCTACTGCAGTCGCTGCATAGTTTACATATAAAAACAATGATTTG
Organism: Thunnus albacares; assembly: GCF_914725855.1. Classification (NCBI taxonomy): domain Eukaryota; kingdom Metazoa; phylum Chordata; class Actinopteri; order Scombriformes; family Scombridae; genus Thunnus; species Thunnus albacares. The sequence continues at coordinate 22,938,155 of NC_058128.1, read as the reverse complement.
TCATAGCCAACAGACAGGTCTGGATTAACCTGCTCACACAAGAGATTTCCTGGATTTTTTTTTTGTTTTTCGTTTGTGCTCTTGTTACTAGTCTCAAGTGGTCACTTACTTCCATGCACCAATCAGGTTGAATAATATTTGAATCACATTTTTGACAGCTGCGGGTTTATTTGCATATGTGCCCTGGTCACTGTCAATCCAATCTGATCAAACCACACAGTCCTGATGAAGCAGATTAGTTTTTGAATAATACCTCACAATGTTTTTGTTTCCAAACTTTTTTTTATAATGATATTTAATCTTAAAGAGTAATTCTTAAGATTTGAATCAATGTTTTCAGGGGCTTTCAGACAGTTCAGCATGAATGCATAATATTAACTCAAAAAATAAAGTTATTATAACTACATTTTGACACAGGGCCCCTCTATAAGAAACAGCCTCAAAATAACATAGGTAAAAATGTTATCTACATACTGTATAAAACCATCAAGTGAATGCTCAGTTTCTGGTAAATGTAGGACTAAAATGAACATTCACACAATAGGTTTAGGAATGTGGATATATAAAAAGGAGTAAATTACAGCAATTCAACACAATAAACACATGGATAGGTCACATGTTATATATATCAGAAGATTTTCAGTACTCTCTTTAATGACAATGACTGAAAAAAACATGCTTTAATCTCAATAAATCAACATGTTTATCTTGCAGGAATAAAGTCTCATTTTAATGCAAGTGGATCAATCTGAGCTAATCTGCCTTGTTTCACAGTGTACACAATTGTCTGTGAAAAATTGCTGCAACAAATGAGCGTGCATTTGGAGGAAGCAGAATCCTTTCGTTTGCAGAAACCGAGACTTCGCAGCATGGGACATTTTTTACAGCGTCCATGCCATCCTGACTCCCCCAACTCTGTGGTCAAACACCGAACATAACCGCTCGCTGATGAACTGGCGAGACGGAAAGGAGAGAGGTGGGGAGAGCAGTTTGTGTGTAGAGTGTGTGGAGGAAAGAAGAGAGAGACTGAGGCGAGGAGGAACATAAGGACAGAATCGCTTTAATTCAGTTTTTTCCTCTACAATGCCACATGCCTTGGGGAGGGAAGGCATGTGTGAAATGGAGGAAAATGCCCCGTAGCGTGCCATAACACGCAAGCACACACAAATGCTGACACACACACACACACCCACGCACGTTGAAGTCCTGCCCCTGGAGGCCATTTAACAGGTAATTTAAAGAGAAATCCCTCCAGGGAAACGACACAGTAAATGTCCTCTCGTCTGCTCCTCCTCACTCCGTAACTGTTTATTCAGCTACAGGGCTGCAGACTGGCAGCACTTAGGAGGGAGGAAAAGAAGAAATCAGAGAGGAGTAGGGAGAGAAAAAAGAGGAAAGAGGGGGGAAAAAAGATGCGCGAGAGGGTGGGAAAGTGACAAGTGTTAAAGTAGGCCAATTTTTTTTTTTCTTCTTTCCTCTACCAACCCCCTTAAGTACCCGTTTATTAATGTTCAGTGTTCGTAGGCTACTTTATTTGGATCCTGTGGGAATGTAAGTGCTACGGGGATGGAGGTGGGAGATAGAGGAATGAAGGGATGGAGGGAGAGAAGGAGGGGAGGGGGAGGGAGGAGAGGACAGGGCCCAGGGGGGGTTTGTGAGTCTCAGAGTGAATCAGATGTTAATTTAGTGTGGGCTCTGGTGAGGAGGCCCAGAAAAGCATGAACTCCCAACTGCACGTCTCACTGTCTTTTTACATCTTTAAAGGAGCATACCGGTGGTGCTGCATGTTATAGTCCATTAACTACAACTTGTGCATACATTACATTCCTGCCCACAGTATTCCAGAGCATACCACATGTTTTTAGATTGATTTCCTTCCTGCTAGGCAGTCTTTGCTTTGAGTTCATTTCAGTGCACTATGGAAATCAGCTTACAAAAACCTGCAAGTAGAATTCTGCCCCCACCCCCCCCAAACAAACCACACCAGGATCGTTTGAGGAAATGGTCTTGGTCTTGGTCACAACCTAATTCTGCAACGTTTGTGGTGGGAACGTGATCTGACCTCACATCTGGTTAGAGTGTCCTGCACTATAGTGGCCTGAGAGGTGCAACATCTGGTACTAGACTGGACTTGAGTTTACTGAAACAACTCAAACACTCCCACTTCCAAGCGTGACGCCAAATTAGAAAATGCTCCTATGTGTTGTTCTGGAGTGCACAGGGTCAAACAACCTGACTGGTCATTTCATTTGGAGGACTTCTTGGTGCTTTGCATGCTGGGATGTGGATGAACAAAATCAGCAGTTGCTGCTAGCCGCTAGCCAGGGAATGGACTAGCAATGAAGTACATTGTCTTCCTGAGCTTCTATGCTAGGCTAGGCTAGGCTAGGAGCTTCTTCAGGACCTTCTTCCTGTGTTTACTCTCTCGCTCTCGACCCCAGACACATCTGACCAATGAGAGGAGAGAACTTTCTGATTCACTTGAAAATGGAGACCAGAGCAGACCAACTATAGGTTTGAGAACACCCAAATGATGCTTTCACTTTCATCTGGTGCAGTCCAAACAACCAGAATGTACTGTTATGTCCTCAGGCTCATGAGATTGGAGTAAACTTTGGGTATAGCTTAAATGATCTGAATTCACTATTTATATTAGACTTAATAAATGCTCGATCCACACACTTCTAAAAGTTACAGACACATGAGAGGCAAGAGATGGCCTGCTACTAGTCTGACTCACCAGATGTAGACTGTGGGTATAAGCCTGCCATTGGCTGCCTATTTCAGGCAGCATTCTTCTTCCTTTCTGCTATCTGTGTGTTACCATCACTACGTGAAACAACAACAGCAACCTCCAACCTTTATCAGTGAAAGTTGTATAAAAGAGTCGACATACGTCTTTTACTGTTTTATGTGGTGTTTTCATTTGTGGGGATTTGACTATTTTCATGTAAGGGCTCAAACAAGTTCACCCCCAACACTATTTTGCAAGGACACTGTCATTGCATCTTGGCCTTAGCGCCGTCCGAGACAATTGTGATTGGCTTAAAGAAATACAAACAAGCCAGACATTTCTGCAGCACTAGCACAGTGCTGCAGAAAGGTCTGGCTATGTAAGACTAGCCTGCTACCACTGAGTCCTTTTGTTTGAAGAAGGTGTGAGAGTTTATCCCACTACTTCTACCTTTCCCTCTAAGAGAGAACAGCCATTATTTACACGGCCACTGGAGGTCTATTCACAGTAAAGCATGAAGATTTTTATCTTAAGGATTTGAACAAATGGCTAATGTCATTTTTCTGGTGAGCTGTAAATAAAACTCATAACATCTGAGATTTGAGAGTTGGCTGCTAAGCTGTAACCTTTTCAGAAAGAAAGAAATGGACAAAATCACTTCCTAAATTTGCTTATTGCTAATTTCTGGCTTTTTTAGTCAGACTGTCCTCGATTGTGCTGACAGAGAGTGTTCTTCAACATTACCACATGATGACTGTGTAAAACAAAGGCCACTAAATGTTCACTGTGATGGATTTCTCATCCACCGAAGTTTCTGCAAGTTGATTTTCATTGCGCCCTGAAGTGAAGTGAAACCAATGGCTGCCTGGAAGGAAGGAAATCACTCTCAAACTGATAGAAATGCTTTACAGAATGGTTGGCAGTCAGGTAAACCAAACACAATTTGTAGTTAATGGGCTAACACATGCGACACCAGCGCTAGAGTCCTTTTAAACAGTTGGATTTGTCACTCATTCATTTTTTCTCTCCATCATTCAAACTTCTCTTTCCCTGGAGTGTCTCTTCATCAGAGGGAGAACAAAGCAAACTCCAACAGCTCTGAGAAGAGAAAGAAGGTCAAATTACCTTCATGCCATCTCCACCATCATTAGACTCATTATCATTAAAGGAAAGGCTTTGCACGCCGCCACCGCCGCATTTTACCTCTCCCTCTCCACCCCTCCACTCTCCCTCCTTTCTCCTTTACTTTCACCGGGGCCGTGAAAACAAGCAAGTTAATTAAAGTCGACGAGAGTCCCTTCCATTTCTCGCTCATCAGCGAGGACAAGCCATCAAACGGAGCGCAGGTAGTCCATTTCTGTCAAATGAGAGAGCGGAGGAAGAGGAGATGGAGGAAGAGAGGAGGGGGGAGGCGGGGGGGAGAAGAAGAAAACGGCCTCTCTTCATCTCTTTAGTTTTTGATGAGCTTTCTTAATTGGGCCACTATAGAAGGAGAAGTGAATCCTCAATAATTAAAAAATCTAATTAAGGAGTCTTTTGCATCTCTGTCCTTAATTATTCCACGCGGAGCAGTGGGGAGCGATACATTTCTGCCGTTTTCATTTAAAAAAGAAAAAAGGGTCTCTCGCTTTCTCTCCCCCGTTGCTCCGTGCAAATCCCCCATCAACAAACAGACTACTTTGTCTGTTTGTGTGTGTCTGTGAACGAGCCGTCCGTCTCCCCTGCCTGTCTTACACTCCTCGGAGACCATTATTATAAACATTTAAAGAGATTTAACCCATTAGTACCGAGGCACACTTTTCCTCCACTCTCCTCATCTGCCCCCTGCCACAGCTGTCTAGCTCTCTCTCTATCTGTCTCCTCCTCAACCGGATGACTCAACCTCTCCCGCCGACTTCATTTCAAGAGGTAACTAAGTGAAAACCTAAGCGGCAAAAAGGAGTCAATACAAGATGGCACTAGAGGAGTACCGCTATCAACCAAACAGCTCTCATTGAGTCAGACTTACATCTTGACCCTGCAAACATCCCCTAAGGATTTGAAATCAAGTCTCTCACCCCATTAGTTTCAAAGTTATTAGGGCTGCCCCCTAAAATTCAATTATTCTTAGCATCTGTCAGAGAGCCTCCAGCCAAATAGTCTCTTGTCAAGGTTTTACAAGTCTGCTGTCGCCTGGAAAAGAGGCTAAATATTTAAAGGATTAGCTTTGTGATGTTCAATATTTTCCTTTGTCAACAAATGTCATACGCAGACCCAAACCAACAATGCATTGATCTTACTCACTGGTACTGTGTGTGTATCTTATTCCTCTGTACCATAGAGCTCCATTGTTGTCCAAAAACTATTTAAAAAAACATAAATGAGCCACACACCGTTCTGCTGCCAGAAATACTTACTAGAACTCCAAATGTGAATTAATCCGCCACTTAAAGTAGTCCCTACCAAATGCAATATTTCCTCCTGTTTGAATAATGTTTGCTAGAAACTACAGTGACCAGCTGTTTTAGGAAATTACTGAGACTTAAAAAAAATAAAACTATATATTTGTGAGCCATTTTTAAAGATTTACATCTTCATTAGGAACCAATGAGCTTGGGGCTGAGAGACACAGGCAGTGGAGGGATCTGGTGCCCCTTTCTAATAAAACCCTATCTGAAAGATATACTCATAATAATGTGTCTTGTGTAACTGAAGCAGCTGGCAAATGTTGCTTTTGTTATTTTTTAAATTCACTATATTTGCTGTGATGATGGGCACTAACCCCAAATTTAACAATTTTAGTCTCTAAGTGAGAGTCAAAGGATAGGAAACCCAGGAAGTATGGCGACAAATACATAATTTTGATGTGATTTGTTGACAATAAGAAAGCAGTCCCATTCCAAACAGTCAAAAGCAGGCAACTACCCCAGGACCCCAGACCACAGGGGCCCCAAAAGCTCAAGGTTTGCTCCATTTGCACCACTTAAGTACGTAAAAGTAAGTAAAATTGTTTTATTTCTCTGTATGGTCCTTTTCATAATGTTGTCAGACACTTATAGTAACAATCTCAGCCTGTCAGTGGCAAAAACAAGCACTTTTAGTGGTTGGTTTAGTAGTCTCAAAACTGTTGTCCCCATTCATCTAATCACTTAGATGCAAAATGATGGGAAAGTAGGGTCCAGGCTGAAAAAACACGTAAGTTTCTCTTTAAGGTTGGAGGCTGAAACCAGTGAACTTGACATTTTTGCTTGTAAAAAGACTTAAAGGAATACTCTTATCAAAATGTTTTCCAATTGACTTTTTGTCAATCAACTAAATGATTATTAAAGTGCTGGTTGGTTTCTGGGTGTCTGATATAATGAAGCTGACACTGACAGTGGGGGTCAACAGGGGCCTTGAACAAATTTCACACTGGGGCCCCCAAGGTACGTTTTTTCAGCCATGAAGATGCACTTTTGAGCAAATACATGAAGTGTGAAGACTTTCTTCTACCGTAAGAATTCTGTACATAGCAGGACGTACTTCATTCCCTTCACTTTCAATGATACATACAGTAGAGTCAAAGAAGCGGGAATCACTGAGATGAAGTCTTTTGTTAAAGATGTTTTCACTCCTTCTTCCTATCAGACATGAGTTTGTTCTTAATTGGCTGCTGATGAAAAAATTGCACAGAGCGAGAAGCGCATACTCATGGCTGTGTTTGTGCTCGCAGAGGAGCAGATCCATGAATGTGCAAAGCTGCGTGTCGCGGCCATGCAGCTCATTATTAATAATGACTCAGATGTCATCTGCCGAGGTTGCCAGATTGGTTTCTGCTGCCGAGAATCTTAGTTGCTAAATTATGAGTAGAGAGTAGTTCTGAGATATCGAGCATCCAAGATCTGTGATACCAGCTGGTGAAACTATTATGTACTTTCTTTGTGAACATTTAATTTCAAAAGTTTATTTTTTAAAGTGATATTCAGTCCAATATGAAGATGTAGTGAAATTTTAATTAATAAAAAGAGGACAGATAATACCTTATAATCCTACGCTTATAAAATTATCTGTAAATGCTGGAATGCTCCCATTTATGTTGAAAATTTGGAACAAGTATACAATTCTGCTACTAGGGTGAGGTTATTTCAACTGGTTCCAACACAAGTCAACAATAAAAGGTCATTTTCTTTGTTACTCTATTACTCTACAGAGAGATGCTGTTTTTGTTTTTGGCACTTTGCTGTTTAGAAAGTTACTGAAACAAAGGATAATGCACTGGGAACTACTGGAAATCTCTCACCACACTGCCATCATTATTTGTTCTCATTTTAAGGAAAATGAGTCTCATTGTGAGAGTAAATGTAAGACATTTTCTTTGGTGGAGGATGTTGACATCCCATAAAAAATGGTAGCCTAAATATAGCCACAGGACATATTTAATGAGCTAAAGTGCATAGCTCCTTTTGTATTTATTTCTGGGAAGGATCGTGATTTGTTGTATGTGTTTGGCAAATAAATCAAAGCTTCTGCACACTTATTTCCATTGCATACACTTAATTTATTGTCTTTTCTAAAAGTGTATACAATGCACTTAGAAAATATGGGAGCTTGTATTTATTTTCACTGACACTATTTTCCACCTGCTACATAAAAAAACGACTTGCTGGTATGAGTAGTTCAAAAAAACAGCATGTAAGGGTTAGCAAATTCAAACATCTTATAATGCAGAGTGAAAGAATAACTACCATGGGTGTCACTTACAGTAAATCTTTAAATATAAGTTGTAATACTTTTCAAATAATGGACAGGTCAACACAAACAAATACATACTAGAGAAAAAATGGGGGGGATTGTAATTACCCTTACTCTAATGGTTGTCATGATAAATTCCACATAATATACATTTCACAGCATTATTTCCATTAGAATACCAACATAGTCATGCCGTGCTGGATTTACCATGACACCAGGAGATAGTATGGGGTATTTATATGGCAGGCAACAGCCATTAAACAGGGGTAACAAGAGCAAACAGGACATCTTTCTAAATTATAATAAAATAGATTTTAGAACAGGGGAAAATAGAATAATTAAAAATCATGGCTCGCCGACTTCCAGACCTCTGAATCATGGCAGAATGATTCAAGTATGTTTGGTTTTGTGCTCTTTGACAGCTGTTTCCTGTTTGGGGAAACAATTGACCAACCAGAGCTTTGTAGGCACTGGTGGGATAGCTAACTCCTACGTAGCTAGCTAGCTTGCTACACCCATGACAAAAAGCAGACGAATAGCCACAAAAATTTGGGTTGGAGATTAATGCAGCTGTACATTTTGTTGACTGGTAATTGGTCAATTTACAATATTAACAACTCTTAAATCTGCATGTTTCTATAATCGTCATGAAAAATGTTAACTGCTTCCTTGTTGACTGAAATGACATCAGTGGGACTGATTTGCTACTGATTGGTTTGGGCTAAACAGAACAAAATGCCTCCTTACTCAACAGAAATTAGCTAACATGAACACAATATCAAACTGAATGCATGAAGGGAAAATGACAATTCAGTCTGATTATCAGGCTAAATTATGGCATATCTCTAAAAAAAATAGCTGATCTCAAATTAAGGCCTGGTTCTCCCTGCAGTTGAAGTCAACGCCACTTTCTGAGATTGTTTTGAGCCAATCTGACATATATCAATATGCAGCAAAACATGGGGGTGAGCAAGAGAAACTCTATACTCCATTCTAATAGTATACGATATTCAATAAATACTTTGTTTCAATAAATGTTTGTTTCATAGTATCTGTCTGCAAATACAACACAGGAAATAAATGTACTTCACAGTTATTTTTAGAGGGTGTTATGCAATATGTGCACCAATGAACTTAGATCAAACTTCCAATTTGGAATGACATTGCCAATTAAACTTCATAGAAGATAAAATGGTTTCAAAAGATGTAATACTTTTTTTTTCTGAGGTGCAGTTTTGTTTTGTTTTTATCACCATTTACACTTTGGTTTTTATTTTTGTAGCTGTGAGCAGCTCATTAATTTTTAAGAGTACATTCAAAAGTCAAACTAAATTCATACTTTTTGAGATGACTTTCTCACTTCTCCAGAAGCTGGAGCCCGTTTCACAAACGCCAGCACTGCTTACACCCAGATCATAATAAATGGCAGCCTCATGTTTCATAAATGATTGTTGTTCACAAATTGCAGACACTAATGTGTTTGGACGACAGGACTCTCAGGTGCTCACAGATGGGTTGCAGGTATGGAAATTATTTGGATTAATAAAACATGTCAAAATTAACAGGAGAGGAAACAATCTCATGTTGTTAGTTTGGTGAAACTGGCTAGAATTAGTAGGTTGCATAGAGTAGGGACACAGCTACTGTATCCTGCGGTGTGGTGGACTTGCAGGTTCCTCACACTGCAGCTACACACACGCATATTCAACCAGTCTCCATCCGTTATCATTCAGTTTCTTCTTTTTTGCTTCCAATACACAATTGTGTATGTCAAGGTGCTGCAAGCTGCTTAATTCCCATGCTTCCCACAACCCTGCTTACTTCCAACAGTTTGGGGCTCTAGGGTTCTGCACACACACACATACACAAACACACGACTAAAACATGCCTGACTTCTCCTCCCCTGTCCCCTCAACTCTCAGACAGAGGGTGGTTGTGCGATACATCCATGACAAATGACATGTAAACTCACATTAGCGCCAAGAAAAGGGAGCGGAGCGGCGCCCCCGTGTCATCTTTCTCATTCACAGATTCATGCAGTGACAATCTGGGAGGGTTTTTAGTGAGAATGGAGCAAGAAGGATCTAATCTAGGGATGGAATGGTGAGGGGTTTGGATGGGGATGTGTGGTGTGTTTAATGTGTGTGTGTGGGGGGGGGGGAGTGGGATGGACTGGAAGAACACGCTGAGAAGCACACAGCATCAGACTACCTCTGCAGAGGAGAGAGAGCGAGGAAGAGGAGAGGACGGAGTAGGAGTGAGGGATGGCGGTGGGGAGGGGTAAATGGCCCGTGAATTTTAAATGGGGTGACCGGTATGGGACCAGTGGTCATTTTGGGGTGGCACAGAAATCACTATTATGTGCACATAAAAATGCATCTAACTAGAAAATAAGGGGCTATTTTAGGCACCTACAACACATAACTCTACATTATTTGGAATTCAGGCAGCGGTGGAATAGATGGAATAATATTCAGTGTATCCAACATTTTTTTCTTAGTAGAATTACTTCAGTTGTGAGAGCAGATGTTCAGCAGCAGCACTATGAGCTCGTTCTCTATCACTGTATCATCAGGGATACAGAGACACAGACAGATTCATAATTAAAAGGAGTTTTTTTAATCAAAGTTGGATTGAACAGTTTACTTATGGGAGATAACTTTACCTCAGGTTTTTTGCACGATGCATAAAAAGTTAGCTAATGTTAACTGTTTGCTATTGTTTCCTCCTGGAATGCTAGGAGATCTAAACTTCACTAAACAGATACAGTCTTCATATATTATTAGCTTACCTGTACTTATCTGTTGGTTTACTAGACTTGCCAGCTGTAAAGTCAAGTCTCCAGAGGCACTCGAGGTTGTACACCTAAGTGGGTAAAATGCATCCTGGGTGTGTTACGGCTGTACAGAAATAGTTCCAACTCTAAGAAAAAATGCCCCAAAAAGGGAATTACCACTGGGGCGGCCAGGCTTCAGTCCACAGGGGCCACGGCCATCCCTTGCCACCCTGAAAATCCATGCTTGCGGATACGGAGATGGAGGAGGAAGAGAAGACAGGAAGTAATGAAAATCCTAGATCCATCCCATATTTCTTCTTCTTATCTCCCTTGTTCCTTGCACCCCCACTGTCCCTCTTTTTTTTTTTTCTTTTTTCCGTCCCTTCTCCCTTTCTCTCCTCTCTTGCATCAATTTCTTTCACTGTTTCTCTCTACTTCCTCCTTCATTCTGCCCTCTCTTCACTTATTTATCATCCTTCCCTGTTCTCTTAAAAGCTCACCAAACTTTGACTCTTCTCTTTCGTTTTTCAATCCTTCCACTCTTTTCTCACCTCCATCTCCTCTTCATGTTATATATGTGTTTGTGTTCTGATAGCTGGTCTCATTTTGGAGCTGGCAAACTATCCAGATTCACAAAACTCCTCCATGAACAAATCTCCAATTAACCCTTTTATCTCTCCTTCCACTTTTTTTTTTTTATGTAGCTTGTCTATCCGTCACATTCTCACACACTCTTCTGTCAACAACTTGAAAAAGTTTTTTTTCTATGACAGTTGTCCTTTTTCAGGCTGTCTTTTTGTCTTCTTGAGCCCCTCATCATCTGTGACAGCAGTCATTTTTGGCTTCCTGACAGATGTTGCAGTCACGGTCCGTTTCTACAGCAAAGACGTCGGGACATGTTTTGTCCTTTTCACTCATCAGGAATTTATTTCCTTTGTGGCAGAAAAACATGTTACACAAGCCTTCAGAAACTCCTGCAGGTTAAACTGAACTAACCAAACACATTTAGGCCTGACTGACTCTAAAAGACTCATTATAAACTGACTTGAAGACACTCATTAGCCTAGCGGTGTTAAGGCTACAAACAACCTATAATGCGACACCGGTACTTTGTCCATTCAGAAAGAATCTCTGATGTTTTGAATATGTAATTGTTTAGTCCTCAAATATAAGACAACATCTACTTCTTTCAGATTCCAGAAATGTCATTTTATATTTGGGTTAACACTGTTTATCAGCTATAGCTAATTAATGTTACTTAACAGCTAAAATGAAACTTTGGTCTGTTGTCTGCTTCATGTTCCTCCTGTTAGAGTCTGTGATCAGTAAATCTGAGGGTGAAGATAACATCACATCACATTCAAGTGAATCTCCCAGTAAAACATTTATAGTATATTCACATCAGTATTTTGAACTGATCAACTTCATAGTTATACATCTGGGTGAAAAATAAGGTATTAAACGTAGCTGTTATTTCAGTGTGTCAGATGTCAGATACATTTAATCATCATTTCATATTTTATGCTTCACGTCTTATTTCTCAGGTTGTAGCTACAGGTTGTGAACATTAATCATTAATCATTAACAATCATTAGTCGTTAAAACAGTTGTGTTTCTGGCTTCTGGAGAGATAAAAGCTGATTACAGATCCTCACTGAATCTTTGACTTTTAGTTATTTATAACTTCAGTTACTTGCAAACGTTATAAACTGAACCAGTTAGATTCTAAGAGATATGAAAGGATTTGATAACCAGATCTGACACTGTGCTATCACACCACAACCCTAATGATATCCAAGACAAACTCTATGAAAAACTATTCTCCTCATATTTAATGAATTTGTATTATCATCACATAACTGCATTACTACAACACCTGTCTCATTATGATTTCATCTGTTTGCTTGAGCTAATTATTTTATTTTATATTACAGGACAGTCTTGATATAACTTAGTTTAAAGTAAAAAAAATGCCAACAAAGTTTACAATTTTTGAAAATGATTCTATTTCATAATAACTATAAATGTCATGTGAGATCCAAGTCCAGACTCACAGATGTATGACTGATAAGCACACAGATAATCAGGCCGTCAGACTGTCTGATAGTCGGGTAGCACCTCGGGGTGGAGGTGGTGGTGATAGTGGCTGTGGTGGGGGTGGGGGTGGGGGGTGGTAATCTACAGGCCATAAAGTAGCACCAGCCTGGCTTCGCCATGGCGACGGAGGGAGGGAGTGGAACAGGCACCGTCCCACGAATCCTGCCGGAGCGGAGAAGGATGGACGGAAGAGGTGAGGAAGGAAGGAGAGAAGAGGGTAGCAGCCAGTGCAGAGGGGGGAACACACGGAGCCTCCAGCTGGAGCCCCTCTGTGCTGCAGGAATACACCCCGAGGCACACACACACACACACACACACACACACACACACACACACACACACACAGGCATGCAGTCCAAGGCGAGTGAGACACACACGAGTGCACAAGCTCACAGACCCACAGTGGACACACACATTCACACATTCAGACAGAGATATTCTTACACACACACACACACACACACACACACACACACACACACACACACACACTCGTCACCTCATGTGCCCATTACACCAGCCAGGGCCAGCCGGGGAATCTCAATAAAATCTTTCTAAATCCTTATCCCTCCCTCCCTCCCTCCCTCTGTCTGTCTCTCTTTCTCTCCATCCATCTCCACCTCTTCCTTCTTTCCTACATCTCTCCTTTGTCTCCTTCCCTCCACGGGTTCCCTCGCTTTCCCCCCTCCCTCTCTCCTTTTTTTTCTTCTTTTCGCTCCATCTCTATCTTCCTCTCAGTCCACCTCAGGCAGCTCTCTGCAGTGGCCTGAGCAATAAACTCAGGGGACCCATGCTATCACAGCAAACCAATTACCCAGCACTGGACACACACACACACACACATGCAAACAGTGTCCTCAGGGACCTGTCACTAAAATACACACACACACACACAAAGCGGATCGTGGACCACCACCTAAGCGCTTACACACTCACCCTCATACACACACACACATCCTGGAAAAAAAGAAGCCTGTCTACAAGGAGTTACGGTATGAAAGGAATACAAGTCAAAGCTAAATAAAGAAGCTAATAAATGATCCATTTCAACGATTCAAAGACGAACAGATGAAGTGAAAAAACTCTTATTTTGGTACCAATAGCCAAGGCTGGATTAAGCTGCGTTGAGGCTCTGGGGCAAAAGTAAGCTGACCCCCATTAACTGTGTTTAGATGATGTCCTTGCTACCTCAGTCTGTCAATAATGGATTATTGTGTGAATGTACAATATGCACAGTGTTAATATTTGGCGTATAGATTCTGACTAGTCAGAGTAGAGATAACTTTACTCATTAGAGGAACGTAGATGCACAGCCTGCAGGTGGATGCTGGGGTGGAAGTGACACTTTTGAAATGCTAAATGAACATCGGCATGATCAAAAGGATGTGTTGGATATATTTTTCACTGCTGTAAGGTTGTAGCAGCGGATTCAAGTTGACAGCCTGAATGAACTGTCTGACTGCTAAAGACAATACTTCCTATAAGTCTCCGCTAACACATTTTGGTCCACATAACACACCAAATGGTCTCTAAACAACAACATACACCAGCGGGTATGTTGATGGCATTCAGTGACGCATCAGAATACATGAAACAAGACTGTCTGTCTGGCACATTTGTTTGTATGGCTGTGTTTTATGGGCTATAATTAATCTCAGTAGTCTGTAGTCATTTCAGTGGTCACCAGTGGGAAATGTAGTCCCCACACACAAATGAACAAACCTAAAAGCACCGAAATAGAAGCGAGCGAGCACTTTTTCAAATTTGATCTCCCCAACTACAGCCAAACTTGCTACCAAATGGTTTCATCGTCACTCCTCCCCTACGAGCCGCTTTCAGAAGTTCTGAAGATTTTGTAGTGAGATGATTTAACTGTAATGAAATCTCTTTGAATGATTTTCTTTTAAGCAAAACGCAGCTTTGAAACATGGCCAAATTATCATGTAAATTTAATCATTAGAATGTGTTAATTTTTACAGAAAAAGGTGAATATCACACTAAAACTTCAACCGCTTGCTTTTTCTACACTACTAGGAGTTTGCTCTCGTGTGCAGTGCAGTGGTAGAGGTTACTCACCAGGGGGAGCCGTAGATCCTGAATCCCCTCACAGTGACCTCGGAGTCCTGCAGGTAGATGCAGTTGGTGAGCAGCGACTGGACGTTCTCGTAATTTTCTGGCTTCAGCTTGGAGGCCGAAGGGAAGTAGTAGAAGTCCTGCTTGATCAGGTCGGCCATAAACTCCTGGTCAAAGGTCAACTCGTGGTTCCCGGCGATTACTATCTTGATGTCGTAGGGCAGGGTGCCTGGCGGGGGGAGGAGAAAAGAGAGGGGAGGAGAGGGGGGGAAGGGAAGGGAAGGGGGAGAAGTGAGGAAGGAAAAGAGAGGAGATGTGATTGGGGAGTGACAAGCAGAAATGTGGAGATGGCCAAGATGTGATGAAGAAGGAGGACAGGTGAAGGGCAACAAAAACAGAAACAGGGTGGTGCAAAGACAAATTACATGAGGGATGGAAGAGGGGGATTGAGAGGTTATAGATGAAAAGATAATAGGGGAGGAAAAAGGAGAGGGGTACATTTAGAGAAAGGAGGTGGAAGAGGTAAAAGGAAAGAAAGGAGACAAGGGCAGAGGATGAAAGGCAGGGGAGAGAAGGAAATAGAAAATGCAAGGAGACATCAGGACATGGATAGCAGGGATGGAGACGGGAGATGTAGGGGAGGGGGGTTGAGAAAGAGTAAAGGAAAGAAGGGTGGCAGACAGAGCAGGGAGAGACGGGAAGAGGGAAAATTGAGGACGACATGAAACCAATTCCAGACGGCTTGGCATTCACATGCGAAAAAGGCTTTCTCATTGTTTTCCCCTCCATTTCTAGCAAATCTGTACATCTGTCTTAGCTTCCCTCCATCAGTCAAGGTCTCAACCCAGTGCACTGCTGTCTTCTGTTTATGGAAGCATAGCTGAATGCATCCGTCAGGGAATCTTTATCTGGAGGAATGATGGAAGGAAAGGGGAAGCAAAAAGAGTGATCATTGTGAAGTTTAGGGACACAGAATATTAAACATTTACCGACGACGGCAACCGGCGCCGCATCTTTCCCCCCTTTCTTTCTCATCATCTTCCTCTAATCAAACTCCTTCACGTCCCCCCCGAACCTCTCCTCCCTCTCAATGGTTTTAATTGGCTATTCAGAGCTTGGCACAGCAGGGCGCGCAATCGATCGGAGCCCATCAAACCCAACAGCAGCCGGCCCTTCACAAATCTACATGATGTTTTCAAAGCTCTGCTGAGGAGAGAGAGCGAGAGAGAGACAACACTGACAAACATCTGGGGGGTCTGCTTTGTCAGGTAGAGTGGCTGATGGAGAGTTCAATCACCATGACTTTTTATTTTTTTTTATTTATTTTTTTTTATCACTGCCAGGACGGCACAGCACGCAGCTGAGCGCGTCCCTTTGTGTGTCAGCATGCGTGTTTGTGAGTGACTTTCCCGCGTGTGTGCGCGTTTGCATGCATCTGTGCATGAACGTGTCACGTTAGTGAAAAGGAGTAATTAAACTGAGCTTTAGAAGAGGCTGACAGCCCAGCGACGGCTCTGTCATAACAGCCAATCACAGCCCGGTGATAGAAAGAGAGAAAGAGTGAGGGGGGGGGGTAGAAGGAGGGAGAGTAAGGAGAGAGCGACAGAAATACTTTAGGAAGCCCAAAAATCCTTGAGTGTGAAGGAGGAATAATGACAAGATGAAAGCAGCTGTCAAAGAGTGCCCATCTCTGCAGTTTGGGCCCGGGCCGCCCCCTCTCCCCAACACAGCTCCCATTTGTTTGGCAGAAGGGCTTTAGTTTAGTTGTCAAGCAGACACCAAAAAAAAAAAAAAAGACGTAAATGAGGGGCTGCACCTCCACAAAGGCACATGGAAACACACGCCACTGCACAATGTTGTTTTCAATTCCTCTCGGACAGACTTTGGTATGTGAAGTAGCATACGCTCGATTGTCCCTGGATAAACCAAGGTTGAAGCAATGGCTCACTCCAAAATAAAAATCTGATCATTATATTCGATCAAATCCCAACTGAAGCTCACACCACTGAGCGCACTGTAGTTAGCACCTGTATTTCTATCTCACACAAAGTATTGAAGGAAATGGAAACTCTTTACATCTCTTACACATTTTCTGAATGAAAGACTGCGCTGTGCTACTTGAAGTCCAATATTTACCTCTCTATTCCATGATTTTTTTCTTTACAAATACAGAGAAATGTCATAGGTTAGGAAATAAAGTACAGAAATAATCAAGAAAACATTACATTTTTGGACCCAGAGTGCAATTTTATTGGCCGCAAAACCTTGGATTAGTTGAAAGTACTGACAAATGTAAATATTAGAAGACCAAAACCATGACAACCACACTACACACTTCTCTGCACTTCCATTAGAGCAGTTACCCAACCAAAACCCCAAACTTCTGTGTCTGACCCCTGACCATAAAAATCTAAAGTAAACAGAAGAGGAGTTAAATCTAAAAAAAAAAATTAAAACTGCCTCATCCTATTTCATCAGACCATTACTTAATAACTTTTGAATTCCTATGACTGTACTAAACACGATTAGATAAAAATGTTTTCACTAGATGTTTATCTGATAGTGCTGTGGCTAAATTTAAGGAAGTGATTCCATCAGTATTGAATTCACTGCCATGTCTCAATACTACAGAGGACTCTTGTGTTAACTTTAGTCCCTCCCAAATTGACAATCTTGTTCATAGTGCCGCAGGGTCTCTGTGAATGACACTCGACTCCATCACCCCTTTAAAAAAGAAGATACTAAAAAATAAGAGGTTAGCTCCATGGTATAACTCCCAAACCTGCAAATTAAAGCAAACATCACAAAAATTTGAAAGGATTTGGCATTCCACCAAACTAGAAGAATCTCAATCAGTCTGGCAAGATAGTCTTAAAACATATAGGAAGGCCCTCTGTAATACCAGAGCCGCCAATTACTCATCATGAATAGAGGAGAATAAAAACAGCCCTAGGTTTCTTTTCAGCACTTTGGCCAGGCTGACAAAGAGTCATAACTCTATTGATCCATGTATTCCAATGGCTCTCAGTAGTAATGACTTCATGAGCTTCTTTAATGATAAAATGATAACTATTAGAGATAAAAATTCACCACCTCCTGCCCTTAACAGGCACCGATTTATCCACAAACACAGGAACCTTAGAAACAGCTGTAAAACCTGATATACAAAACCTGTCTCATAGACCCCATGTCAACTAGGCTGCATAAGGAAATCTTACTCTTAGGTAGCTCTTCTTTGCTAGATATGATCAATCTGTCTTTAGTAACAGGCTATGTACCACAGTCCTTTAAAGTATCTGTAATTAAACCTCTTCTTAAGAAGCCTACTCTTGATTCAGGCATTTTAACCAACTATAGACCTGTATCTAACCTTCCCTTTCTCTCCAAGATCCTTGAGAAAGCAGTCACCAATCAGTTGTGTGACTCTATAATAATAGAAATAATAGTTTATTGAAGGATTTTCAGTCAGGATTTAGAGTCCACCATAGCACAGAGACAGCACTGGTGAAAGTTACAAATGATCTCTTAATTGCATCGGACAAAGGACTTCTCTCCGTACTTGTCTTGTTAGATCTTAGAACTGCATTTGACACCATTGACCATCATATCTTATTACAGAGACTGGAACATTTAATTGGCATTAAAGGAATGGCAGTAAGCTGGTTTAAGTCCTATTTATCAGATCGATTTCAGTTTGTACACGTTAATGATGAATCCTCCATGCACACAAAAGTTAGACACGGAGTTCCACAAGGTTCTGTGTTTGGACCAATACTATTCACCTTATATATGCTTCCTTTAGGCCATATCATTAGGAAACACTCCATAAATGTTGATTGTTATGCAAATGATGGCCAATTAACCAATCAGTTAACTAAGCTCCAAGCATGCCTTAAGGACATAAAGACCTGGATGACCTGGTACTAAACTCAGAAAAAACTGAAGTTATTGTACTTGGCCTTAAACACATTATCTAATGATATAGCTACTCTAGATGGCACCACTGTAAGGATGTGAAAAGTGTCCTGAGATAACCTCTGTTGTGATTTGACGATATATAAATAAAGTTGACTTGACTACCTAATGTTCAGCTTTCATGCAGTGCCTAACATACTTCACTTGTAATTTTAGTGATTAAAGAGTCTCTGAGATATCCACTGAGATTGCCACTCCAACACTGAAAAACTGGACAAAATGTTTCCAACTGCATAAAAAAAATACACAAATACTGATTTAGACCAGCTTTCTTCTGTCATCTGTGAATTAGCATTTTAGGCTAACACAAACACACACAAAAAATCTTCTTTGTGCTGTGTATGTCAGATGCCTGAAGCTGCTTCACAGTAAAAGCCTTCCAGCTTTTGAGAGGAAGGGGGTAAAGAGGCATTACTGGAAGGTTTTTACTGTAAAGCGGCACAATGTGTGCACAATGTGTTTGTGTGACTTTTGGCAAAATGTTTTGAGTTATCCTGAATTCATTGTTCAGTAAGCTGGTCTTAATCTATTTGTACATAATTTTGTTGATGGTTCAGAACAGAATATAAGTGCATACTGGATATATCACATATTTTATTATAGGGTGTTAATAAGTTCAGGCTGATTTTTGACCATGTGGTGGCAGTAGAACAGGCTGAAAGCACAACATTGACACATTATCCCCTTATATATCCTTGATTTTATGGCTAACATGTTAGCAAACATTTACACATCCAACAGAGACAAAGCAATATTAGCATTCATTTGGAGTCGCGTTTGCGTCTATCTAATGAATGTAAGTTTAATATTCACTTTCATTTTAGCTCTGTTTTTGTCTCCACCAACTCCAGAGTAAAATATCTGGCTGCTAAATGCTCTATCTATTTCCTAACTGGACTGTCTGTGCTGTTTGGTGAAACCGGGATACTCCAAAAACCCGATCAAAACTAGGACACTAGTGAACATGTAAATGAACTCAATGAGTCACCCTATTCACATTTGATCCGTTGTTAATATAAAAATATCAATAGTGCAGCCATAAGAATGAGCTGGAATTCATTTGGATTTATCACACTCGGTCTGTTCATTTCCAGGGTCTTCACTGACAGCATGTACAATCCTTGTTTTATTGCATCTCACACCGCCTCACAAAATGCGAGAAATTTCTCAGACAACACATATTTTCTCTGCAGCCTTAATGACGACTGTGATAGTTTCTGGAAGAAAAGCTCACCAGGAAAGAAGCCAAGTAGCTGCTTGGGAGCGGCATCTACCTGGAGACTAGCTTGTTGTTTCAGCCTTTGAAGACTGGAGTAGAGTGTGAAGTGATAGATGAAAAGTGGACCAACGTGAGCCTGCCTGCATAGCAAAAAAAAAATGCATATATGAAAAGTGAATGAAGTAAGGTCAGGAAGGAGTTTCCAGTTTAGTCTTTGAGCTGTAAAAATCTGTGATATTTCTTTTTCACTCCACATCAGGTCATGGCTATTTTCTCTGAGATGGCACGCTTTGCATCTAACAGTACGACTGTTTCTATCTTCGTCTGCAGATATAATTAAAGAAATGTAATAATTCAAAGGGAATCTTCCAAAGACGGCAAAGAAAAGAAAGGCAGGGAAAGCTGCTTGCGATGAGATCATCAGCTAAAAGCCTAAAATGCAAACATCAAAAATAAGTAAGGGAAAAAGATATGTGTGTGTGTGTGTGTGTGTGTGTGTGTGTGTGTGTGTGTGTGAGCCTGAGGAAAACAGACAGTGAGGCAACAAGGCAATGACAGAGAGGGAACAAGGCACTCATAAATTTTTGAACAAATAAACACTATCTGTGTCTCCTCAGAAATTCTGCAACGTGAGCAGTTTTTCACCCATGAAGTTTGACGGCCAACTGTAAACTGAGAGAAATAAATCACTGGAGAAATATAAAACTCCACCAGCTGGACACACACACACACACACACACATTCATGTATCCATCACTTCAGAGGACATTACACTGACTTACATTCATTTCCTGGAGACTCATCCTAACCTTTAACCATACCTACCACATGCCAAACCCTAACCTTAATATAACCATTAACTTACCTTAACTTTAAACCAAGTCTTCACCCTAAAATGATTTACATTAAGAGACTTACTTTATGTCCCCATAAGGACACACACACACACACACACACACACACACACACACACACTTACTTAGCAAAATTACATTTCAATTTCATGATGATTTTTTTGATAGTTTCCCCTTGAAAAAAAAGCTGCAAAATGACAAGGTGTGAATACCAACTAGCTGAACGTCACATAGTGGAATCTGTTTATTGTAGGAATTCTCTGTTCCAGCCACCCGCTGTCAATATAAATATAATAAAAAAAAATAACAAAAAGAGAAAGAAATCACTATTCAACAACACAGTCTCTTATTGTGCACGTTCACAAAGAACAAATCAATCACAAAAAGACAATTTCTCCATCAAATAAGAATTCATTTGTTGCTTCTGTGACAAAAGAGAGAGAAGAAAAGAGGACAGGATGTGGGTGGAAGTGTGTATGGAAGTGTGCGTGTGGAAGGGGTGGGGGGGGGGTGTTGCATCTAAACATTCGGGGCGACATTCCCCACACAACACACGGGCTGCTCTTTGTCGTCCCGCCATCTTTTGTCTTTGAATTCAAAAGGCTGCTTTTAAGCAACAAATAGTTTTAATTTTTGCCTGTGAGTGAATCAGTCGGGCGGACTGCTGCCTCGTGTTCTGCCGCATCAAAAAAAAAAAAAAAAAACCCAAAAACAAACACAAAATAAAATAAAAAAAAAAAAAACAAAGTCAGCAAGTGAGCGAGAGGGGAGAGGAAAGATATGAGGAAAACATGGGACAGCGCTGGCTGAAAGCGAGGTTGCAGTTGGGAGTGGAAACAGCTGGACTTCAGACTTTCCTTCTGTCCCTTCATCCCTTTATTCCTCTCTGGTTCTCTTTCAATCCCTTCACACTCAGTGTCTTTGCTCTTTTGTAAAAACGCCTGCACCCCAGATCTGTCTGTCTGTCTTGTGTGTGTGTGTGTGTGTGTGTGTGTGTGTGTGTGTGTGTGTGTGTGCGTGTGTGTGTATAATGTGGATTGAGCAATGAGCAGCCTGCAGGTATGTACATGATCCTGTTGGTCATAATGTGTGTATGCATATGATTGTGTGTGTGTGTGTCTACATGTAATAAAGGCTATCTGTGTGTGTGTGTCTGTGTGTGTGTGTGTGTGTGTGTGTGTGTGTGTGTGTGTGTGTGTGGACTCCCACCGCCGCCACAGGAAATCTTCCGGAGTTCGGCCACCATTGTTCCGACGCTGCGATGGGTGGTCTGCTCTTTGAAGAGGAAAATCCCTGCTCTGCCCAAAGCTCTGGCATGTACAGGGGGATTACTGCCCATTGTGTGTGCATGTGTGTGCATGTGTGTGCGCGCTCATATATGTGTGTGTTTGTGCGCATGCAGAAACAAAAAAGCCAGAAATTTCCTGCCTGCCAAGACAAAGTTAATTCCTACGTGTGTGTGTGTGTGTGTGTGTGTGCGCATAGATACCAAAAACTAGTAGCCAAAACGTCCTGGCAAATAACTTAATACCAAAGTATGTGTATGTGTTTGTCTAGAAAGTCTATGAGTGTGTGTGTGCAGTTGCAGAAAATAGTAGCCAAATATTATCTGCCAACCCGAAAATGATTAAATTAATACCAGTGTGTGTGTCAGTATGAGTGACTGCATGTGTGCAGGAGGTAGAAGCCAAAACTTTCAGCTAAAATTAAATTGATGGAAAAGTCCAGTTTATTGCAACGTGGATCCTGTTTGTGTCGGCCGGCATGATTTTTTGAGTTGTTAAAAAAAAAGAGAGAGAAAAAGGATAAAAGAGGTGATTTTTTTTTTTTTGTTCAGCAAAGTCATCAGACCACACCTGGAGCTTTGTTCCATCAACACAGCTGTGTGTTAGGTGACATTACCGAGGGTTGTTTTTTTTTTTTAAATTGATGCTCGTCTCTCACTTTGGGGATGCACATATTGTTCCTGCTGCTGTGTGATGGCTACAGGTCTTTAATCAGCTTAAAGGAAAGAATCCTACGTGCAAACAGCTGTAAGCAACAGAACCTCAGAAGGCCTGCTGATGTTTGGGCAAAACCCGGAATAACATCCAGTGACATGAGGAGACATTATTAGTGACCCTCGTTGATCTAACCTCTCTCTTTCCTGCTTTAACCGCATTAAAAGTTGTATTTTCATGGATATTTCAATCTCTAATAGACGTATTACACATAAAAAGGTGTTTGTGATTTTGGAGAGGTCTGTTTGTGTGCCTCTGCAGACTATAGAAATGTAAATTGTGTGTTTTGGCCTCACTTTAATGTTTATGGAGCGATATCGGTGCTGAAATGTGGAGAAAAGTCTGAGGTTTAGATGTTGTCCTGTGTGCAGAGGAATGTGTGGCTGTATTATTCATCATGGAGCAGCTTTGTAGCTTCCTCTTATTTGACAACAGATTTGTTTTGGTGGTGTGAGAACTTGAGCCTGACAGTGTGAGAGTGGGCAACCCTGCTCGTGTTCTCGCTCTATTGTCACTCCATGATATTAAAACATAAACCTTCAATGAGCTCTATTAACCGAGCGAAGCTCAAATTATAACTTGAACGTTCGTGTGCCGTCATCTACGTGTCTGTGAAGATCTGTGTGAACCTCTACGTGGACGTACAGCCTAAAAATACGTGAGGGCACATCTGTATACACTGACACCTGATGTAGTATAAACAGTGTGTCTCCGCTGCAGTGGAGGAAAGAAGTACCGAGACTCTTTACGCAAGTAAGAGCAGCTATACCACAATGTCAAAACAACAGAAAACTTCATCACAAGTACAAGTCCTGCATTTAAGATCCTAAATATTATCAGCAACATGTATTTAAAGTATTAAAAGTAAAAGTATTGGTGTTTCAGTCTTGTTCATACATTTATTTAAGTACAATTAATACTGATGCATCAATGTGTGAGCAGCATTTTACTGCTGTGGCTGGTTCAAGATGGAACTAGTTTGAACTACATTACAAGGGTGACAATATAAATCTGAGGAGTTGTGAGATGATAATTTGGGGGGAGAGAAGAAGAAACATAGTTCTGCCACCTAAATTTGAATTCATTTTTCAGGCTTTGTGAAATATTGAATAGTTTTACCTATTTGGGCCTCAAAATAGTTATTTATTTGAAACCATGTGATAAGTTTAAAGGGAAAATGTCTCCTTTGATTGAAGTGGAGCCACAATTAAACACTGATTATTTGTAAGGAGTCAAAAGCCAAAAAGTCTGAGAACTATTGGTTTAATCTTCAACAACGCAGTATTATTTATACGCTACTTTATAAGTCTTGGAATGGAACTTTAAAAAGACCTCAGACGTGGCGAGAGACACCGCAGACAAGTTTAGCTAACCTGGGCTTTTATTTAAAGCCTGTTTGATCATGTGACTGCTTCATTATAGCGATGGAAGGACGACCAGAATAAGACCAAAGTTGTGTTGAACTAAAATTATCCTTACGAAACTCTATGTGTGTGTGTGTGTGTGTGTGTCTGAGAGTGATGCATGTTAAAGCCAACACACAGTTTATGTATGTCATCTTCATGTATAGAACATAGTGAGATTACAGCTGAATAGTGCAGCCTGAGCCGGCCTTTATCTGTGCACGCATAAACAGAAATGCAATAATTCAAAGAGAAGCTTCAAAAGCAACGGCACTGATGTTCAAAGACAGACAAGCTAAAGACTCAGCTCGGATCAGTCGTAATTCCTTTACAGTGTGCGTGTGTGTGCGTGTGTGCGTGTGTGTGTGTGTCAGAGACAGAGGGGGACGACTGGGATGTCACATGAAAGAGAGAAAGAGAAGAGAGGAGAGGTGAGTAAGAGATAGACATGCAACAAGGTGGATGATGGAGGAAGAGAAGCAGCGAGACTTTGCGCCTTCCCACCTCAAGCTTAAACTTAATACTCACTCGTTTCATTTAACTCACCACCCACACACACACCGCTGCGTCTCATCGTACACACAAACACGTACGCACACACACACACAATCGCACGAGCAGACGCAAAACAAAGGCAGCCAGCAATTATGAGACGGCGTACACAAACACCACCTACTGAGCCACGCATCCAAAACACACATTTTATCTGAGTACAGCAGCACCTCCTAACACTTCACAATGTCCTCACTGAGCATAATGCATTACACACACACACACACACACACACGCACAGAAAGCGGTGACAAAGACAGATACAGCGCATCATCAAGCGGCCTCGTAGGTGGTCTCTCTCTTCGCTTTCTCTTTTCCTACACTCCATCTCTGTCTCTTTCATCCTGTCTGCTCCACTTCCACATTCAGTGTGACGACGTCGCCTCCAGGATAATGTGGTTGAAGATTAAGCTGCAACTTTCAGAGCCAGCGAAGTGGGCTTCTGATGAATGCTGATGAATTAAACCGATGGCCACTCGCCATCTGTCCCGTGTCTGTTTTTCAAAACCCAATTCCTACCGACGCCACGTTTAGCTGATGTTAAACTACAACCCTCGTACACGGCGTTATTCTACAGAATGTAGCTTTATGTTCGTGTCGTAAATTATCACACAGTACCGCAGCTGTGAGTTTTGTTCCGAGTTGATATGCTCAAGGGTATTCTGACATCCAGGGTTCAAGTATTTAAGCATGTGGAGGTTGTAGACGGTGATGTCACAAGTTTGGAGCTTCACCAGGAACTCTCATCTCTGTTGTCCGAGAGTCTTTGAACGCACCGACGTAGGAGGTTTTTCACACTGCCACATGATGACGGTAAAACAATCAATTCAGAATGAATTCTCGATTCAGAATCTATTGTTGATTCATTGAACAGTAAAGGGGGCACTGTACTGAGGCTCTTATTCCAGCTCACTGCCAAACCTGCCAAGACTCGTGTCCTTTGTCCACTGGACTACAGAAAGTGTGTGAGAGGTTCTGTCAGATTCAGAATTGTAGAGATAAGAATCATGATTCTTATGTCAAATATTTCTGTGAGTAACCTGAATGATCTCTTATGTTGTGACCTGAATTACATCTTCTCACTGATCAGGTTTGGACATCATTGTTTGGCCAAATTGCATTTTTCACTGTTCTGGTGTAAAAAACAGTCATTGAGTCATTGTTGATGCACATTATGTAGATAGGTACTGTAGTAAAATGATGCTTATTGTTTTGTGTTTGTCGTCCTTGTTGGATGTGTTAACATACTAGCTTGACCAATCATGATTCACAGTACTGCTATTATTGTCCTGACTGGGAATTACACTACATATTGTTGTATTTTGTTAAGTTACTGTAATGTAAAGCAAGACTCACTGGTTACTTTCTTAAAGGAGCACTCCACTGAATTGACACAAGGAGATCAGTTTGCTAGTCGTAGTTAGTTGTAGAATGTCTTCTATGGCTCAAGTCTGAGAAAATAGCCATGATGATGTCATCAGAGCTATTTTTGAGTTGGGCTTGGAGACTACACATTTATAACAGAGCCAGTGTTACAAACTGGAGGCATGGAGTGTGAAAGACATGGGTGCACTAAAGAAAAGATGTTATTGGTGGTATTATGGGTAATGTAGGAGCCAGTATTTTTGGGGTTTAGCCAATACTAGGGAGTAAAAGTCAGCATAACTTGGCCTCTGCTCCTCCAATTTTGGTCATTCTTTTTCTAATCTGCATCTCTTACAAGTTCCCCAACTTTAACTTCAACTCCGCTGCTCTGTCGCTCCACATCTGGATATTTGCATTTTCATGAGCAGCAGATAAAAGTTGGTGCTATCTTGCTCTGGTTTCGTTCTATTTGCAGTCTTTGAGTCAGTGAGGCTGCAGACTCTGTTGCCGTGCCGGTGGCTAAACGTTGGGATGGTAAAGTGTTTGATGCCTACAGCTGTACACAAGAATGACTGATGCACATCTGACTCCCCTCTGCTCTTTGTTGTCACCTTCTAACAGCTTGGCCTTGGTCTGTTAGCTGTTGGCAGATCCAGCAACAGTTTACATACAGTGAATTACACGCACTGACGCTGACCCAGAAAACAAATCGGAGACAGAGAGAGAAAGAAAGGGGGGAAAATTATGAGAAAGACATCCATCATTTCATAAGCGATATCCACAGAGGCTTTACACTCTTCCAAATGTTTTCTGAACTGGGGGAGGAGGGGAGAACTTGTTTGAAATAAAAAAGTGGAGATGTTTCTGAGACCATTTTTACATCCCGTTTTCACTTGCTCTTGCGCACACACACACACACACACACACACACACACAAACACACACACACACACACACACACACACACACGCAAGGAACACAGTCTTTCAAGTGTGCAAATAGGAGACACAAAAGCAGTGAGGGACAGATGGGAAACGGTTAGCTTAAATTTACAGTCACTTGAAATTCTGTCGAGTTTCCCAATGTTAAAAACCTTAAAGGAGTGTCAAACCTCCTCGTTATTCTCTCCTCCTGCAGCACTCACTGCTGGGTAAACAAGAAAAAGAGGAGGGGTGAGGGGGGAGGTGGGGGGGGGGTAGAAAAAAAGATAGGAAGGAAAGTTGAGAGAGGATGAGAATGAGAATAAGGAGAAATTGAGGCTTGGGGAAAGAAGGACAGACAAGTAAGAGGAAGGAGAATAAAGAAAGGATGAGCCGAGGAGGTAGGAAAGAAAAGTGGCGAGTGAAGGAAATGAGGAAATAAGGAGGCAGTGTGTGAGAGCGGGAGAGAAGGAGGAGAGAAGGAGAGCAGGCCAGAAAAAGACAGCAGTCATGAAAGTTTAATGCCCTCGCTGTTACCGAGTAAAAGGAGAAAGCTGGGAGGAGAACGAGGGGAAGCTGAGGAGGTGAAGAGGAGGTCCGAAGGGGATGTGGGGTGGGGGGGTGGGGGGGGTTGAAACACCTGACAGAGGATGGAGGTGGTGGGGTAGAAATCATACACACATGGTGCAGAGCCAGACACTCTCTCCCTCTCCCGGGTGAAGAAAAAACACACACTCCCATTTAAAGTGCCTACATGGCAATCGCATCATGGTCGTCACTTATCTATTATTCAACAGTAAAGGGGAATAGAGTATAGCAGGCGCTAAATAAAGAGTTGTAGCAGAGATGGTAAAGGCTGTGAACCTCACAAACCCAGAGAGCTGTGGTTTATTAAGAGATCACTGAGAAAAACACCCAAATACCACCATGAAACATGGGATTACTTTAGTCCCAACAGTCTCTCTGATCAGAAGAGCTACTTCCTCATATGACAAAACACACTTTAAGCTGCACTGATTCATGTTTTGATATATTTTAATATTAACACAGGAGCTTTTTAGCCTCTATTAGCTCTTTGATTTGTTTACTCAGTTGACAAACTTCACTCTCATCAACCTCTTTTTTTAGCCCTGTTAGTGAGTACACTAACTGTCCAGAACAACAAGTCCTACAAATTAAATGACCACATAGGCTGTTTGTACCTGCACTCCAGAATGGCTCAATTGGAGCATAATATGCCGCTTTCCAAAACCTTTACAAATCACTGTTGAAAAATAATGATGTTTTACGATGTGACAGTGCTGTGGTTAAGGTCTGGTTAGGTTTAGGCACAAAACTACTTGGTTAGGGTTAGAGAAAGATCATGGTTTGGGTTAAAATGATCACTTGAAATGTGGTTACTGATTGCTTAAAGTTAGGCAATGTTTGGCGTCATGGCAACAGTAAATGTCCTGACTTGTGGTTGGAAACAGGAAGCGAACAGTGGTCACCTTTTGCCTCACTATCTAGCCATCCACCCAACCCGCCTCCTCCTATCCACCTAACCTTATATAGACATCAACTGAACTGCATCACATCTCTGGGTCATAATTACTACGGCCACTAGATGGTGTCTGTCACTCAAACATAACTATAGGTCATTTTACAGGTCAGTTTTTCTTGGGAGGACAGGCTCGTCCAGAAGCAAACAGCAGGCGTACAATGTTAGCAACTAGCTGGTGAACATAGTGGAGCATTAAGCAGCTAAAGAGGCAGATGTTTTTTGTCAAAAGTTGGTGGAAACCAAAACAGAGCTAAAAGAAGAGTAACAAACACCAAATGAATGCTAATGTTGCTCTGTGTCTGCTGGATGTGGAATAGACAACTGTTAACTAGCATGTTCACCTTAGTGACTTGCTAATATTGTTTTCAGCTTCTCGTGGAGCTCCTCTGCCTTCACGTGGTCAAAGAAAATCAATCAATCAATGTGTCCTGATGGCAATTTAGTTATTAAGATTGTGTCTACATTAAGCCGTCTAAATTCTAAAACGCCATTTTGGAGCAAAAACGACATATCCACAGCAGAAGTTTCAGCTTGTTTCTGCAAATAGCTCCATCCAAATTAAAATACCAAAACAGGTCATTCTCCTCCTACTGGGCATGTGTTCATGACAGATGAACAAGTCAGCCACAAAAGACCAGAGAAGAAGAAACGGTATACTATTTCCATTTCCGCAGTGGCTTCCTGACAATTATTTTACTGCAAGCAGATTACACCAGTTTCAGCAGAGACAGGTGGTAGATAGCTGTCAAAGTAGAAAATGAAGAGAACAACACTCCCATGAAGCCGTCCGCCATTGTTATGATTGTCACTGTGTTTCTTCTTCTTCCTCTTCCAATTAAATGCCACGCTGCTGCCATCGTTTTGTCATTATTTCTCTTCATTCATGTTGACTGCTGAATGGAGGGGGAAAGGGAAACATCACAGACATCAGCGTCCATTTTGACCAATGAAGATAAGTTTGATAAGGTGGAGAAAGTGTGCGAAACTTCGCAAAAATAGAGCCAGGGAGAGCGTTTTTTCAAACAAGCGACATGTCACTTAGCCTGTTCGCTGACGCAAGGAGAAAGTTAGGACATCTTCATTAGGCAAAACTGAAACAATCCGACGCTCACTCATTCACATCACATGAAGTTAGGAAGAGAAGCAGCCACTGAACTGAACCCAGACAGAGGGAGAGACAGACGGAAGACGAGCGAGAGAACAAAGCCTTTAAGAATTAAAGCTGCTCCTCTCTTGACCCCGAGTTGACTCAGAAGCACAAGATCCATATTTAAACACAACATTCACTGCAGTATATTCCCACTCCGCTCTGCCAGCTCACGCCATCACATGGCATGAATAAAGACGCCACTCAAGTCTACAGTGAGGACGACGCACACAAACAAACACGCAAACACTAACAGAAGCGTTGCCTCGGCTTACGAAATCCACATGGATGCTTGCTGGCATGTTCGTGCTCGCAGCGCAAGTGTGTGCTGAAAGCCTGATCAAAGAGGCCATTATTGGAGACAATTGGACTCAAGTGCTGCTGCTCACGAGCTCGAGCTCTGCCTCTCGCCCTCACTAACCCTCCCCCCCCCCCCTCCCTTCCTCTTTCTGAGTCTCTCTCCTCTGTATCTCCTCTCACCTGTCCCGCGCAATCAGCCTCCATCCCCAGCAATCCGGCGCTCGCTTCTTGCCCGAGCACCGGCTTTTCACCGACGCCTAGGCTCGTCTTTTTTAAGCTATCACGGCTCTTCAGGCTACACAATGAGCTCGTCAGAAAATGAGCGTTCACCATACATACACGCGTGAACTGAGAGTGAATAAACAGGTGGGTGAATTCAGAGGTTTATCTGTAAAGATTCTGAGGCAGATAACCAACAACAGAAACAGGAAAACATTGTCCAGTGTGTTTGCCAGTGTTTTTACGATGTATTGGTGCCAAAAGTTGGATGAACATTCCTATGGAAGCCCAGCATTCATGTTAAATAAGGTTTTGACCTTTTCAAGAGGCTTCACAGTGGTGGGTATCAGGCTATGCCATCATAAATCTAGTGGGCCCCATGACAGGTGACACCATTCTCTAGCCCTGATCCAACCTACCATCGAGCTGACTTTCAATCCTACGCTCACCCAAGCAAAGAGCAGATACTCGGAGGCTTAACCCGGCATTATGTCAAGATTGTATCTGCTAGGGTAAACAGCTGTGGCTCACTTGTGAGGCTGTATCAACATAATGCCATGGACCGCTCAGTGGTCCAGTCATCATCCCTACATATTTAGCTCCACTAGTCTTAGAAGTATCAGGAAAGCTATATCAAACTTTATAAACCTTTATCTGAACAAGCACACTTTTAAAAACACCCTTGAATCCTACTCTCACCCAAACAATAATCTGTAATCTTCATATCTACATTGTATGTGCTCAGGCTAAAGTACAGTGGCTGACCCAACTAGCTTGATAACACCTCTTCATCTGAATGCCATGGCCTGCTCTGTTGTTCAAACACCATCACTGTATACTTGGTTCCACTAGTCTTACCAATAGCCACTAATGAGCAACCCCTCTGGTATGAGAATCTTTTCTTGAACTAGTATTATGGTATTACATATGGAGTTATGTAATTTACCTTTGATTTCACGCGGTCATTGGTTTCCATTCATTTCCATATAGTATGCAAATCAATTAGCTGACTTATGAAACTTGCTAGAGGCATGTAATCATTAACATCAAGTGTGCACTTATTTTTTCAGCGTTTACTCTACCTTGTAATGTGCTGTACATTTAAGTCGGCGAGATCGGTTACAGTTGTGCTCTTTTATCTGTTCTAATCTAATCAAACTGAGGGCTATTGGTTTGCTGCTCCAGTCACAACCAATCTCACTAGGTTGGAACTAGTCACATATCCGTATCACTTTCAACGTGATACAAGTCTGAACAGAATGCTGTCAGATTAACTTCAAGGCTGCAGCAGCACGAGGTGAAAACATTCAGAGAAAGAGAAATTCATGTTTTGTTTCACCTTCTGTCACTGTAATAAATAAGTATCAGTATCTCAATCACTACCTTTTATGCACAAAATCAGATTAATAAACTAGGAAACACTGTGAAAGGGCAAACTTTAAGGCATTGAGGGGCTCAATCTTCTCATTTCAGATCAGTCTATAACAACTATTTTCCCCTTGTGGTGCGACCAGGGCAGAAGATATTAAAAAAAACACCTTCATCCAACCATAGTAATAATCTGACCAGCATGCCCTCTCTGTATTTTCCATTTTCATTCATACCAACTGTTGAATAAATGAATATCCAGCACATGAGCAAAAGGAATTAAACCAGAGTCCCATCTTAACATTTTCTTATTCAATGTTTGTGCATGTGGGACTTTATAAAGCAGCAGAATTCACTCTGTAATTACAATAAATGATGGAATTGTGAAATGTGATGTGAAAATGTGTCCGTGGATTAACTGAGAGAAGCAGGGATGGAAGCAGGGATCCCTTGATGGTTATTAATTAAAGATTCAGCAGAAAAATCCATCATTGATGCAGCCTGTGAATGAACAAAAAACAGTCTTCCTCCTCGCTATCATATCGCTATCTATCTGTTTAAACTCATCTCACGTACTAGGTGCTAAATATCATGTGAGCATCGCATCTCTCCGTAAATGTCCTGTCATGTCTGAATAAAACTGTAAGGAGCATTAACATAAAAGTCAATTGAATAAGTGTGAATTAGAAAGGCATCGCTTTAACACCTTGATGACGCCAGAAATTCCATATCTGAAGAGGACTTCTGAGTGTCAGCATCCAGTGGCAGCAAGTGAAGTGAGGTTGGATTCACAATGACTAGCTATCCTGTTACCTCTCCAGTCTCTAAGTCTGTATGTGTTAACGGGGGGGTAAACAGAATGGTTATCTGCGATGGAAAGGTTACATGATTGGCAGTAAATGGGCTAAGACATGCAAAAGTGCAGGTTCAGTCCCCTATATGCACAGAATTATACTACTACAAAGAGTGGGAAGAGAGCTCTAACTCTAAACATACAAGTTATAACCCTGAACTGACCTTCAACTCTGATCTTATTCAATGGTTTCATGTATTTTTTTCAGGTTTCATATGTTAATCTTCTTGATGCTGGTTATTTAGCTTTTTTTCTCATATGTCACTGACAAAACTTAAGCAAGAAAATGACATCTGTACAACAACCAACAAGAACATCCAGTGTGCACAGAGCTGGTCCACTGTTTTCTTCTTCACTGACTGGGACTGTTCAGACACGGTTAACATTTAGAACAGGAAAATGATGCAATCTGAGCTAAATGATTCTTAGGAAACAGAAGATTTGGAATCAATTCAAAGTGGGAGATGTTTCTGAATTCCTGATTCAACTCCTGATTATTTTTAATATTGATTAAGTACAAAATGTCTGACACAATTTCCCAGATTCCAAGGAAACATTTTTTAATGGCCTGTTTTGTCTGACCAACAGTTCAGTTTGCCAGAAAAACAGCAAATACACACATTTTTCAAAGCTGAAATCAGGGTTTGATACTGTTGCTTGATAAAGGATTATTAAATTTGTTGTTGACGATTAATTTCAAATCAATTGACTAATTGATCAGTCATCTAATGATCTCAGCACTACGTTGCATCAGTAAAAACTTTACTGAGGAAAATTACTGACAAGATTGTAGCTGTCTTTAATTGATGATGTCCTAACTACAAAGTTCAAGAATTGAATAAAGACCAAAGATGCAAGATGGACACACACACACACACAGTCCTCAAACAGTGATTGACAACTGGACCTACATGCATCACCATGACAACTATGGGCAGAAGTTTGGCATCTGTCTCTAAAGTGACTGAGCTGTGAGTTTGCTCAGGTAAGGCAGACTTCATCTGGGGAAAGGCACTCTCCTCTCCTCTCCTCTCCTCTCCTCTCCAGTCCTTTCAAACCTCCCCCCCCCCCTCCTCCACCCCTTTCCCTGTCATCTCCTCATTTTTTTAACTCCTCTTCCTTCCTTTCTCCCTGCGTGAATATCATCTCCAACCTCCTCAGTCTTCCCCTTTTCTCTCCTCCTCTTTTCCCCTTCTCCTGCAGCGCTCACCATCCCTGACAAAGCCTTGAGCGTCTGCCAGCGGCCCCAGAGAGCCGGCTGACTTCCTGCTAAAAATAAGAGCTGAGAGAAGAATCGCAGAGAGCTGCCACCGAGCTAGAG
Organism: Thunnus albacares; assembly: GCF_914725855.1. Classification (NCBI taxonomy): domain Eukaryota; kingdom Metazoa; phylum Chordata; class Actinopteri; order Scombriformes; family Scombridae; genus Thunnus; species Thunnus albacares. The sequence goes on along the minus strand of NC_058128.1, from coordinate 22,904,726 downwards.
AGAGAGAGGAGCTGAAATGGGAGAGAGGTTTGGAGAATGTGGAATAAGAGAAAAAGGGGAAATCAGAATGGAGAGAAAGAAGGTAAAAGGAGTGGAAAAAGATAGAGAGAAGTGAGCAGATTTTAGAAGCACAAACTCTACAGAAGAGTATGAGCAAAAGAGGAAGATATAGATAGAAAGACTGAGAAGAGACTCCACCAGAGGAAGGATGAAAGAGCGGAAAATTTGGGGAGCAGATGGTGTTACCTGACCGAGGCTCAGTTTGCACAGAGACTCCTCCGAATGAATACGCTAAACCTGATCTCCTTGTAAATCTGCTCTGCACACACTAAACAGCAGGAGTTACATTCATCTACAGAATGAGACGGTGTGTGTGTGTGTGTGTGTGTGTGTGTGTGTGTGTGTGTGTGTGTGTGACAGAGAGGGGGAATGAAAGAGAGAGAAAGAATAGGGGCCAGATTATAAATATTTATACAAGCAGACGAGAGGAAGAGGAAAAGATGGCAGGGTTGCAAGGGAGGAGGAAATAACGGCGGAGGAGAGGAGGAAGGGATGGAGAGAGGAGAGACTGACTTCAGAGGCAGCAGCAGGCGCGTTTGGCTCGGTTTATCTTTTCTTTCCCGTCTCTCCCGTTGCCTCTTTCGCTGCTGGAGTGCAGGCTAGCGGATTTGCAGCTCGCGCTCCCTGCAGCTCGCGTTTGTGTGTGCGTGTGTGTGTGTGTGAGTGAGAGAGAGAGAGAGAGAAAGAGAGGAAGGGAAGGACAACAAGTTCTCCCCTTATCTCCCCCACTCTCTGCTCCCCTCCCTCAGTGAAAGAGAACACACAAAGGCCCGTGCACCCGCTAACAGGCTTATGCCATTCCCGGGGAGGTTTGTGCCGGTGTTGATGATGCCGATGACAATGACGACGATGGCAACGATAGCAAAAAACTAGAGCTCGCTCTGCTCGCTCGAACTGTTGTAGATTCACCAAATCAACAGTTCTTTCTGTCGCTCGGCTCCGCACGAGGTCACTTCATTCCAGTTTCAAACAGATATCACGTAGCGATGATAAGACTTACACTTGCTCCTGACTCAGTACAGAGATAAGATGCTTCCAGCGGAGGCTGGAGATGCAAAAAGTCAAAGAAGACAAGTATGAGCTCGGTAAAGCTCTCACACTTTTGTTTGACGGAAGGGAGTGACTTAAAAATGCATTGCAAAGAAATCTCTTCTCAACTCTTTATGGTTCTCAATGTAGAAATATTTTCATAAGACTAAATATCTGATGTGCTACTCTTTATTATTTATCTATATTAAAGTGATTCAACACTCTCAACGGACATGTGGACATGTCCATGCAGCTGTTTGTTTAGTATATTTCTATCAATTCTGCAATGAACCCACTAACACCATACATGTAAGACAAAAGAAAAATATACTGACAATAACAATTCCCCCAACACTCCAATCCCACCAACCCAGACAACTACAACAACACCAGAAATAATTACAAATAACATGCCCAGTCAATGCTCTGCAAGAAAAACAGATGCTAGTCCCATGCAAGTCGATAAAATCACCCGAATACAAAACAAGGTTCAAAAAAAGAAAGTAATTACGTAGTAGCCCCAAAATGATACAACAACATACTACAAAAGAAGGGAAAGAGAAACATAATAAAGAAAAAGACAATTACAAGAAATCCGTATATTTACTATGAATCAACTGAGCTTCTTTCATTATTAAGAATGTGATAAATATAAAGGAAATTTCATAGGTAATCCTGCAAGTAAGGTATTTCCAACTGCCTGTGGTACATGATTTTTAAAAAAAATCCATATTTGCCTAAATTTCCTTTCACTGCCACTCAGGACTGCAGACAGTCTTTCTAGGGGAAGAAGAAGTATTTCATTGTACTATATATTAACTGTTGGGGGCTCAGACTCAATCCATTTAAGTAATATATATTTCCTTGCCAGTAACAAAAGTTTCTCCAAAAGTTTAAATTCAGTTTTATTTAGGTTTAATGTCCCTTTATTAACATTAAGAAGAAGAAGGGATGGATGAGTATTTATATTCCGATGGAAGATTAAATTAATTTCCACGGAGATGCCGTCCCAAAAAGATTTAATTATAGGACAAGACCAAAAACAATGTATATAGGAGGCAGTGTGTAACTTACATTTTATGCACAATGGAGAGACTTGGGAATTTGAATTTGTTTAATATTGAAGATGTAAAGTGGAGCCTATTAAAAATCTTAAACTGTTTTTCACGTAGCCAATTACAGATAAATAAAGAATTAATTGAGTTTATGGCTTTAGTCCAATCATGCTCATTCAAATCAATTTCCAAGTCTCTTTTCCATGCTGATTTGCTCTTTTCAATAGTTTCTCTGGCAAGCACAGCATTTTATAACACTAAGAAAAAAGTGGTTACTCTTTCTTTTTTTTTAAAAGGAATTTTGCCATATTGTGCAAAGGAGGCATATTGCTTAAATCTGAAAATCTCAAATATGAAGAAAGGCAAAAAGTGAGAGGAAAATATTCCATATATAGTCCATACTACTACTACTACCATTAATAATAATAATAATAATAATAATAATAATAATAATAAGTAACAGGCTATGTACCACAGTCCTTTAAAGTATCTGTAATTAAACCTCTTCTTAAGAAGCCTACTCTTGATTCAGGTATTTTAGCCAACTTTAGACCTGTATCTAACCTTCCCTTTCTCTCTAAGATCCTTGAGAAAGCAGTCACCAATCAGTTCTATAATAATAGAAATAATAGTTTATTTGAGCACAGAGACAGCACTGGTGAAAGTTACAATTGACCTCCAAATTGAATCGGACAAAGTACTTCTCTCTGTAATCGTCTTGTCAGATTTTAGTGCTGCATTTGACACCATTGACCTTCACATCTTATTACAGAGACTGGAACATTTAATTTAAAGGAACTGCATTAAGCTGGTTTAAAACCTGTTTATCAGAACAACTTCAGTTTGTACACATTCATGATGAATCCTCCATGCACACAAAAGTTAGACACGGAGTTCCACAAGGTTCTATGCTTGGACCAATACTATTCACCTTGTATAGTAGAATTTAAAATCTTTCTCCTCACCTTCAAAGTTCTTAATGGTCAGGCACCATCATATCTTAAAGAGCTTATAGTACTGTCTTACCCCACTAGAACACTGTGCTCCCAGAATGCAGGCTTACTGGTGGTTTCTATAGTCTCTAAAAGTAGAATGGGAGGCAGAGTCTTCAGCTATCAGGCTCCTCTTCTGTGGAACCATCTTCCAGATTCGGTCTGGGATGCAGACACCCTCTCTACGTTTAAGAGCAGGCTTAAAACTTTCCTCTTTGATAAGGCTTATAGTAAGGGCTGACCAGGCTTGCCTTGGACCAGCCCCTAGTTATGCTGCTACAGGCCTTGACTGCCAGGAGACTTCCCATGATGCACTGAGCTCCTTTCTCCTCCTCCTCCTCCTCCTCCTCTCCATCTGTACGCATTCATGTACCATTAATGCATATTACTAACTTGGCATCTTAGTTTGGCACCCACTGCTATCACTATTATTATTAGTCATATTTCTATTATTATTGTTGTTATTGTTATTATTGTTGTTATTGTGCTTCTCTGTGTCTCTCTCTCAACTCTCCCCCTCCCTCTTTCTCTCTCAACCCAACCAGTCAAGGCAGATGGCCGCCCACCTAGAGCCCGGTTCTGCTCGAGGTTTCTTCCCATTAAAAGGGAGTTTTTCCTTGCCACCGTCGCCAGGTCCTGCTCACGGGGGAATCTTGGGTCTCTACAAATTACAGTCCAGACGTGCTCTACGTGAAAAGTGTCCTGAGATAACTTGTGTTGTGATTTAGACAATTGAGGTGAATTGAGCTGAAATAACATTAAACTATTTTCTTGTAATAAATCATTAATAATCCTAATGTCTTTATTGCACCACTGATTCAACATGGTGCTCTCTATACCTGGTAAAAATTCGGCATTTCCTCAGCTGGACAGGTTTGACAAAAACAAATCTTACACCTCCTATTTTTTTAAATTTTTGCCATCATCAGCAGAGGGATTTCTGCATATTATCCACGAATAAAGCACACTTGGTCAGTAGAGCCGTCATGACAACTGAGCAAACTCCATATGCTGATGAAATCCAAGAGATGCAGCTGAGAGCTCTGGAAAACTAATAGACCTTTAGTTGAAGTGGCTGTAATCAATATTTCTGTATTAACAATGGATCACATGACTACTTGTATGTGAAATGGTTGGCTCATAGTGATGAACCTGCACAGAGTTATCCCCAACTCTGCAGTTAACCCCAGATCTATGGGGCGTCTATGTACAAGCGTTTTAGCGTCTTTCGGCTTATTGTTTTGGCTTACTCTCTAAAGCTAGCACACTAGCTGCCCAGCACCAAACAGCAAACAGACATCAACTAGCTGGCTCTTTAGCTGTTAAAAAGCCAGATATTTCCCTCAGGAGTTGGTATAGAGACCAAAACCTTTAAAGTTAAAATCCATAGGTTTGCAGTCCTGACTGATTTGATGACACCTCATAATCAAATTACACCAGCACTGCCTATTGTTTTCTGCATTAAGTTAAATGTTTGTACACACACTGTGGACCTTGATGCATCAGCTATGGAGCCTCACAGTAGTTCAGACAGGCACCGAAGTCTGTTATAGTCACATGCTCCACACAACCTCCAAACATGTATGCCCAAGTCCTGCTTCTATCAATAGGTGGTCTATATTAACAATTGGTGCTCATTCAGTCTGCCTACAACAACGCTGAGTTCTGCCTTCGCTGCTACACTGCTGCCTGCTTCAGAATTTAACTCCCTCTGATTGGTTCTGAATTTTTAGTGTTTCTTTTTAATGTGTTCATGATCATTAAATGTTGTGTATCTCAGGCTCTACTGAGGGGTTTGTGAGCTCAGGGACAGTCTGTGTTGAGCTTGCGCAGATTTGTTCCGGAGCATCACATGAGCAGAGCCACAGAGCCAAAATAAAATGCTAAAAAAGTTACAATAAATTATTAAAATCTTGATGTGAGTGTCCTGTCTGAGTTTGTTTTCATGTAGGAATGGCAGACTCTGACTGTAAACTACTAGGTGATGGCTACTGCCAAAAAAAAGCTATAAATAGTATCAAAAATAGGCTTTCACAGGATGTCCTAGAGGTTAAGTTGGCAACAAAACATCCCCAACATGCATTTGGCTGGGATCTGTTATCTCTCTACTGTCACCTATCTAATAAGGCCATAATATGTCCAGAAAGGATACTAAAAAGGAGTCTGATGAAATGAAATTCAGAATAAGGACCATCTACTCTGTCCTGAGAGTGAACTTTACCGCCTGGTTTGTGTCAGTGGTTTGTTCCTCCTGTTTCTGTCTGCTGTCAGTGTTCAACTACACAGATATGAACCTGCAGTCTCTGTCAGTAACACAAACCAGACTCACACAACACTTAAAGGACCATACTGCCGGTTTTGCATGTTGACCACAAATCACACATAGATTTCCTTCACGTTACTGTTTCCCAAAGCACAGTGTGGGTTTCAAAGCTGAATTCATTTTCTTCTTTGGTTTCAGTTGATTTCTGTACCGTATGAAAATTAACATGCAGAGTCTTCCCGTCCATCACAATGAACGTTCTGTCAGCTTTTGTTGTGGAAGTTATCGCTGTGTGGTAGCGCAGTTGTGCGCAGAGAACATTTTTAAAAAACTCGTGGTGTGTTCAAGGAAAATCCTCTAAGATTGGAGGATCACCACAAAGCGCTGCATTCAGGAGCTCTGTTGTCAAAAATTGAACACAGAAGCCAAACAATAAGCAGACTGGGGAATTTTACATTTAAGAAAATTGCTGTTCAAACCCGACTCAAATCTCTGATGTTCTCGGAGCATCCTTGAACTCACCAACAAGCATGAAAGGATTCATCTATTCTGGAAGAGACAAACTTATTTTTAATGGCTTACAGTATGCTTGGAATATTGTCAGCAATAAATGGGGGATATTTTTAATTTGCAGTGACATGCAAAACACTGGTCCTTTAAATTGCAGTGAAAAGTATTTTTTTTTTAAAAGTGAGCCTGCTGTAGCCCTGAGATTCTGAAAACTTCAAAGAATCCTTCCTTTTTCAAAGTTTTCTTTAAAAAAAACTTTGAGCAAAGCACCCAGAGTGAGTAAATTTACCCTTGTACTGAACCCAGCCTTATTAATAGATCGTTACAAGGAGACCTAGATACAGAAAACAGGCCTGTGACCTGTTCTGCATCCACAGCCGCAACTTTCAGAGATGCTGACCTAGCCAGTCGTTGAACTTCTTGACCTCAGAGGGCAGCCCCAGCTCGGTGAAGTCCCCAGCGTGGATGAACACATCCCCGTACGGCATCTGGATGGCGTCAGTGCGGGAGTGAGTGTCTGAGATGCACACGAAGCGGGTGTAGCCCGGTGGCTTGGGCGCGTCGTGGGGCATCGGGTCCACCCTGAACCGAGGGAAAAAGAACAAAAGACAATAAAGTTTTAAGGAGAGAGGAAGAGGAAAAAGGGGGTCACTGCGGCTGGTGGTGCGCTTAAACAATACAAGATGAAGAGACACAGCGCTGTATGCAAAGTCTCTGTGGTAAGAGGCTGACAATGAAAGAAGTTTGAATTAGTATCCAGCAGAAAATCATCCCCACAGACTGAGGCGAGGAGGAAGAAACAAGAGACATAGCGGGAACCGAGAGCGAGAGGCCACAATAAAAGCACGGAGCAGAGAGAGACAGAGAGAGAAATGTGCAGAGATAGAGAAAGAATAAAGCGCAGATAAAGAAAAAGAGCAGAGTCCTGTGGGATTTCCAGTGAGCGTGCTCATCCACGGGGTCTCCAGGGGGAAGAGGGGAGCTGGTGAATAACCGTGGCCCACTTTAGTGAGCTCTCCTCCAGGTACGATAACACCCAGTCCTGCCTCCTCCTCTTCCTCTTCTTCTTCCTCCTCCTCCTCCTCCTCCTCCTCCTCCTCCTCCTCCTGTGCACCCCAGCACCACAAGAGACAAGGGGAAGCGGGAAAGCAGATACACATGCATGTAGGACAGCCGGAAAGAAGTGTGAGTCACAAAGTAATAAAATACAGAGAGAGGTTCACTACTGAGTGTACGGAAATGTAAGAGAATGAATCAACACAGTCTCACATCAAAATGTGTAACAGCTACGTTGGTCCGCAGCACAAAACATGTTAGTTTCACAATAAAATTATGAAAAAGTAAAGATGTTGATTTATTTTAGATATAACTTTATTTCTCAGAATCAAAGGAGAAAGAATTTAAACTGATGGCTTTAACATGAATCTATCATATTGTTAAGTTATTAAGGACACTTTTGTGTTTTTGTGTTGAGAAATGTTAAAGATATCATTAAAAGAAAATCTTAACACAGTGACAGTGTGGAAAATACTTTTGGGCGGATTCTCCTGTCAGCCAATCACAAAGCTTCAAATTCTAGATTTCAAATTCAGTTCATCCATGAGACGCTCTGAAAATCTACCTTCAAACAGTTACATAAAATAACAAATAACATAACAGCTCAGATAACTACACGACGCAAAGACAATGATTCATTAGCAGCATCCATAGCAACCACCATAGCAACGATAGAAAGCCTGAAAAGATCTTTGTAATAACTGGCAAACTAAATATCATACGTTCACTGCATGAAGATTATGAAAATAAAATGCACATTTATTGCTGTGAATGTTTTTTAAATGCATTTCTGAACTATCTTAAAATACTGCACTTCCACTGAGAATTAAAAGAATGATAAGTGAGAACAGTGTTTGTGTTAAAGAGGGAAACTCAGAGCAGCAGAATAGTGAGTGTGACATGTACAGATAGAATTAGTGTTGTGCAAATTGTGCTGAAAGACAACATGTTAATATGAAGGAAGTGTTTGCTTCTACAGCAAATTAAAACAGGAGCAGATGAGAAAACAAAAAAGGTTTCTTCTTAAAATATGACAAAATATGCTTATAACACAGAGGAGATTAGGAGTAAAGGCATGTCTCCTACATACGGCTGTGTAAAATAAAGGCAGATGAATTAAATAAAAGCCATCTGAGCTGTTATGTGAGAATTCCTGGTGTTAATCTCACTGGTTTGAGAAAAACTTCCACAGCAGAAAGAAAAAGTCATGGGCACCAAGGAGGTCAGGAGTTCCCAGACGCTCTTCGAATTCAAGGACTTTTGAGGAGAAACAGTCTCACATTGTAATGTTTTGGCTAAGTCATGACAAAAAAAACTCAAGTTACATCATTAAAGCAACTTTTATGTTTCATTAATGATGTTGTCCAGTCAATTTCACAACTGTTGTGACACAAATCTCAAGAATATCTGTCTTTTTTTTTTTCTTTTTCCTCAAATGAACATGAAAGATTCTTCTTTTGGCTGATTCTTCTGTCCAATCTGGTTAAAGAGCTGCTTCACTTAAAGGATAATAGATGTCCAGTGATGTAAAAACAGGATATGGATGAATGAATGAATGAAAAAGGAAACAATCAGAGGAGATGTAAACTAGAATATGATTCATTTCTACAGGCCTGGTGGATCTACTCACATGTGCACGTGCGGCGGCTGGAAGCGTCCCTGATTGATGTTGTAGAAGGTGAAGGCCTGAGTGGGGTTGGTGCTGTACTCATCCACCTCCACCGCCGTCCTGCTGCCTCGCTGGGTGTGTGACTGAGCCTGTGACTGCTGCCGCCTCACTGCCATGATCTCTGACAGGGTGAAGGCCATGGCACTGGTGACTGGAGAGGAGCGGCTGGAGGAGAGCGAGGTGTCAGGCCGAGCACGACAGGAGTTTAGCTAATTGGGTGTTTTTGCTCTAGGACGGTCAGTGGATTGTCCCGGCCTCAAACTCTCACTGAGCTCACAGTCACAGTGAGCTGAGGAGAGAACATCACTTCCTCCCTCTTCTTCTTCTTCTTCTTCTCTACAGCTTATCTGCACCTGAGAGGAACACAGCAGAGCAGAGCTGGCATGAAGTGTGTGTGATAAGAGTGGGAATTCGGAGAAATGGTGAAACAATCAGACTGAAAGAAAATTGCCAACAAAAATAATCAATTAATAGTTTAAGTCATTTATCAGGTTTCAAATGTGAGTGTGTGCTGCTTTTCTCAGTTTCATATCATTGTACAAATTGATTATCTTTTGGTTTTGGACTGTTGACTAAACAAGACATTTGAAGAAATCTCCTTGAACTTGTGATGGGCATCTTTCAGTATTTTATGACATAGACATACAATAAATTAGGGATGCACGATATTATCGGCATGTCATCGGTATCGGCTGAAATATCGGCATGTTGTTTCACCCTGACGGTCCCGGTGCTTCCTCCGCAGGCTCCACTTCACTCAGCTGCCTGTCAGACCAGCTGCTTCTTCTAGCAGAGGCTAGCTGGCTGTGCTTCCCTCCGGCCATGCTGCTGCTAACGCTCCGCTAGCCTCTCCGCTAACGTTAGCTGGGAGGCTAGCAGAGGCTAGCTGGCTGTGCTTCCCTCCGGCCATGCTGCTGTTAACGCTCTGCTAGCTTCTCAGCTAACGTTAGCTGGGAGGCTAGCAGAGGCTAGCTTGCTGTCCTTCCCTTCGGCCATGCTGATGCTAACACTCCGCTAGCCTCTCAGCTAACGTTAGCTGGAAGGCTAGCGTGCTGTGCTTCCCTCCGGCCGTGCTGCTGCTAACGTTAGCCCCGGCTCTCCGTTTGGATCCAACCGGAGCACCGAGCCCCGGTTTGTTATTCAGGTTAAAGTGGGAAGAAGCAGCTGAGTGAAGTGGAGCCTGCGGAGGAAGTAACGGAACCGTCAGGGTAAAATAGTCCCCGGAGGAGCTGCTATGTTCGGCTGCACAGATAGGAAACACCCTGGCTGATAGGATGTACCACTCTGTTTGGAAAAAACTTCTTCTTTTTGGTTTATAACGGCGGTTGGCAACCAGCGTTTTAGGTGCATTACCGCCACCTTCTGCTCCGGAGTGTGGACCAGAGATTAAATCCTACACATTGCTCCTGTCTGTCTAATAAACTCAAAGAAAACTCTACTGCTCCACACACTTGGCAGGTTCATTAAAGTTTTAATGCTGAGCTCCTGAACTCCAGTCTTACTAAGTTCTTCCTTCATATATTGTCTTTCTTGATCATACTTAGTACAATCTATGCTTGCATGCATAATAGTCTCCTCAGCCAGCTGGAAAAAAATATGTGCATATCTTGGTATCAGCATCGGCAATTGGCCACAATGAGTTGGAAATATCGGCATATCTGATATCGGCAAAAAATCCAATACCATGCATCCTTACAATATATCACTCAATCTAAAAGATTTCTAGATAACAAATACTAAATCCTCTGATTCCTAAGGATCATTTTACTCTGACATAATCAATGTCCTTTTTCAGTTTGTGTGTTACAGTGATTTAATATGGGAGTCTCTTCCAGTTTGTTTTGAAAAGGGTGTTCAGTCATGGCAGAAAGGACATGAAGTTCAAACCTGTGTGTGAATTTGACCAAACTGGAGAGGTTTAGTAAAAATGCACTGACAACTAACGATTATTATCATTATAGACACATTTGATGATTATTTTTTCTAAAGAATCAATTAATAAATTAGTCTCTAAAATGTAAAATAAACTGTGAGAAATGTCCATCACAGTTTCTGAAATCATCAGACTGTTTTGTCAGACCATCACTAAAAAACCAAAGATATTTAATTTACCATCACAGAGGACAACAAAAAGCTTTGGCATCTTTTGCTGGAAAAATAATTGCGATTATTTTTCTGTTGATCAACTAATGGATTAATCAACTAATCATTTTAGCTCTTAAACTGAGTATCAACCTCAGCAAAGTTCTTGCAACATCATTAAATCTTATTGTCAGGTGTGTAGGATAAAAAAAGACCTTGACTGAGAATCGCTGTACGTCACTTGTACTCACTTTATTAACAACATTTCAGTTCTTAGACCTTTATCAAGTACATTCATTTAATTAAACAACAACTGCACAATAAACAGTACAGCAACAAACCCTCTGTGTATAACCTTTTTCCCCTGGAGTCCACCAATCAGAGGACGCCAGCAGCACCTCCACACGCACACAAATAAAAATCAACAAGCTCCTCCATTTATGAACACTGTAAATTTAGAAATGTAATAGAATGATAGGAACATATCATACAATAGAAGAATCAAAGGACATTAATTTGCTTAAAAAAACACACACACAAATCAACCAAAGTAAAAAATAAAATATGATAAAAACTAATTAGTATTGGTATAAAAAGACAATATTCTTCCATAAAGGTTAAAGAAACTGTATCTACAATAACATAAAGAGAAATATCAAAGGACGCAATCATCATATTAAAATGATAAGATAATGAAAAGATAACCAATGTAATATTACAAAGGAGATCCATCTTATACAAACTGATTCAAACAATTGATTATCCATAGCCTGGCAGAGAATACATCAGAAAACTGGATATAAAAGGCAATGACACACCAAACTTTTGATTTGAAATCAAAACGGCTGATAAAACGACAGGACTGTGTGTTATTAGGAGCTGCGAGGTGAGCGCTGCATCCCCTCCAGCTACTGTAGCACCAGAGCATCTGTTGGCTCGGCTTAAATCTGATTTTTAAACCTGATGTTTTTTGTAATTAACATTTTCAATATATACAAACATAATGACACACAATACCAGTTGCTACAGTAAATCAATGAAAAATAAGTAACAGAACAAACAGAAGAAAACAAAACAAAATAAAGCAGGACAAACAAAATTAGCTCCAAGTACAATAAAAAACAAAGAGTAAACTGTGGAGACAAGTGAAAAATAAAATATATTTACTTCCTTTCTTTATATACATCAGAAACTTAGACCAAACTTCATAAAACTTTACTTGGTAATCATTAGATCTTCAAAAGAGGCATTGTCTGTCATCAATTTTAACCATTCAGCAAGATCTGGTTTTGTGTGGCTCTTCCGATGGTGGAAAACAATCCTTGAAGCGGTGATAAAACCTGCCAGTGCAAGCCCCAAATGTTGTTTGTATATACATGGTGGTGGGAGGGAGCGGTCTCCTAATAAGCACAGCTGGGGAGATTCTGGCAGTGGCCTATGCAACCACTCGCTGACAGTTTTAATTACTTGTTTCCATGAAGGAGAAACAAAAGAACATTCTCACATTAAATGAAGAAAAGAACCTGTTTCATTTGTACACTTCCAACAATAATTGTCATCCATGAGTCCATTTTTGGTATTTTAACTGGTGTATAATAATACCTGTGAATTATTTTGTAATGTGTAAATTTTCCCAACGTATCTCTAACTGACCAGCTGACATCTGCTACCATATTTTCCATTTATCTGCTTCTATGTTTGAGTTCAGATCTCTTTCCCATATCTTTTTTAAGTTTTCACAGTTACCATACAGTGTTTGCCATCATTTTATAAAAGACTGACTAATCGTATTAATTGGTTGTTCCAAATTGATGATTATCCTTGCTTATATTTAGAGATATGTAACAATTTCTGAGTTTTTATCCATGTCTCTCTGGAATGCTCCCAGATTGGGTCGTTATGTACTTGCTTGATACATTTCTCTGTGACGATGCCTCTATCGGCTCCAAAGAGGCAGCAAGTTCATTTTCTATCTGCATCCATGCAAGTTCATTAGTATTTCCATTATTCCAATGTTTAGCCAATTTTGTCATTTCAAATGATATTCCATACAACTCTACATGTGGTAATCCCAGATAATTAAACCGAGGTGCAATTACCATTTTTATTATGCTTATCTTTCCCCATAAACTCTGATTTATTAGTTTCCATCTATCTAATTTTGTTTTAATCTTTTGAAGTAGCGGAGACATATTAATTTGCATTATACTGGTAAGATCTGCACAAAGTTTTAACCCAAGGTATACCATTCCTGTATCTATCCATCTGAATTACAGTGAACTAATTACTCCCCTATGACAAGTTCTCGATACTGGAATTACCTCAGTCTTTCGCCAATTAATTTTGTAACTTGATATCTTTGAATATGTTTCAAATAAACCTAATAATATAGGGGCTGAAGAGGTAGGGTCTGTGGATAGCCACAAAATGTCATCTGCATAAAGAAACAGCTTGTGCTCTCTTCCTCCAGCTTTAACCCCACCAGTCTTTGGGTTCGATCTAACAGCTACTGCAAGAGGTTCAAGAAATAACAATAATGGAGAGAGCGGCTCTCCCTGCTTTGTGCCCCATGACAGCTTGAAGGAGGGTGATATCAATCCCTGTGGGTCTGCATATATCACTCTAATCCAATTTAAGAACCCAAAAGTTTTCATAGTATGCAACAAAAAAACCCTGCTCCTCATAGTCGAAAGCCTTCTCCGCATCTAGGAAGAAGGACACGATTGGAGCATCGTCCTCCCTGCTTAACCACATCAAGTGAAGCAATCTTCTGAGGTTATCAGACCTTACACTTATAAATCCAACCTGATCTGAATGTATAATGTCTAGCAGGATATGCTGTAGGCGCATAGCCAATACTAGGGTGACCAGATGAGAGTGGATGAAGCTGGGGACAGGGGAGTTTGGGGTGGGTGTGGTCACCTAGCCACGGTGGGTGTGGCCTCCGGTACATTACATTCAGTGTCAACATACAGTAAAACATGTGAAAGTCAAAATGTTTTATTTTTGTTCATGAAGTCAAATGTCTGTCATTAGGAAAAAGAAACACAATGGCTGTGTTGTATGTGACAGTATGTAAATCATTATCTGTTACATCAAATTTTTTAATTCAATTCAATTCAATTTTCTTTTATTCATTCTATCAGGATGGTTTAATTTCCCTCCATGAATGTTTTAATTCAGCAACATAGCTATGCGTCGCTGCTATGTGTAGTTGTAAATTACTGTGCACGGCTAAAAAAAACTACACCAGCCATAATCCATGTAGGCGACGGTTTCCCCGTCTGTGGGAAACACCAAAAGAATGTTTCACAATGATCAGCAATTAATGTTTAATTAGGCTATAACTAATCAAAACTCAGGTTTAGTCTAATTTTCAGGAGAAACAGGACAGGATTCCAGATTCAGGACAACCGCTCATAATGGGGAGTCCGGTCACCGTAGCCAATACCTTAGTTAGTATTTTGCCTGTAGCTGGTTGGATCATGTGGGTCCTTCCCTTTTTTGAGGATCACTGAAATTGCTGACTCATTGAATGTACTGGGTAACTCACCCGTTAATGTAGCCTCAGAATATACCTCTGTAAAGATAGGTGTCAGAATATCAATGTAGTTCTTATAATATTCAACAGAGAAGCCATCTAACCCAGGAGCCTTTCCTGACTTCATTAATTTAATAGCTTTCCTAACTTTATCCTCTGTAATTGGAGCGTCCAAAGTTTCTACTTGATTAGTCGACAGCCTAGGGAGATCAATCCTCGAAAACCATGCATTCCTTTCTTCAGTATTAACAAAAGTGTTTGAAGTATACAGATGTGAGTAGAACTTTTTAAAGACTTGATTAATTTCCTGAGGTTTAGTCACCACTTGTCCAGATTCATCCTTAATACCTGATATAATGTATGTGGCTTCCTTTTGATTTAACTGTCTTGCCAGCAATTTTCCTGACTTTTCTCCACTTTTGTAGCAATTCATTTTGAGTCTAAATATGGCAAATTCAGCTTTCTTATTATACATCTCATTTAACACATATTTAATATCACATATCTGCTTCAATAAGGTCTCACTATACTTTTCAGATAAACTTTTTTTCCTTTTGCTTTAACTTAATTTCCTTTAATTTTTCTGACTTTCTCCCTATTTTCTTTCTTCAGCTTTGATGTATGGGCTATGATTTTGTACCTAATAAATGTCTTGCAGGTCTCCCAGATGGAACATATCCTTTCAGTAAAAAAAATTGTTGAAGTTCTTCAGATAATTGTTTAAATGTTGGGCCTTGAGATTAAGTCTCCACCTACTACTCCTCACTCTTATCCATTGTTAGGCACAGCTCCACTGTAGCACCGTCTGTTAATGCTGTGACCCCTGTTCTACTATCCATAATAGACTCAATCATGCTTTTGGATACTAAAAGATAATCTACCGTATTTTCTCTAATAGTGGCTGCGGCCTTTATTTACCTCAACTGCAAAGGGTACCAGGCCTTTATTGGAAGCAGGCTTATATTAGAGAGAGGCCTTTATTTCTAATTTTCATTGTTTGATAAGTATATTTAATCATATTTTAGTACGAAGTCTCCTTGTTTTCTGATCTGCTTCTGTTTGCTCTGTTAAAGTGCATTACCAGTAATTACAGTAATCGACTTACTCCGATGTGGTGGCAGTGCACCACTTAGCTGTAGCATGTGGTAGCATGCTCATGGATGTATGCTCATATAAAATATGCACTGTAATCTCCATATTTAAGCGATATTGCGTTTCCTCCACCTCCCTTCCCTCTCTGTATCGGCTTTGAGTGAAAATAGCAAGTATATTGTTGAATTTATTAAATTAAAGTGATGGAAATGTAGCCTACGTTAGAGGCCTCTGCATGTAGCGCCTACTCATAGAACTGGAGTTACATCCAGGTAACTACTATTTAACTGGCATGCACATTATATAACAGGCACCAGGAGTTTATCCAACCTTGTTTTCTCCCTTGCCTGTATTTAGGGCCTTTAACTGTTCATGTTGACTACGCCCCTGGCCATTATCGGAGACCAGGCTACCAGGCCCAGGTTCTTTATAAGCTGATGTATTGCAAGTCTATCCTTTGGAACTTTACGAGAATACATTGCCCTGTCCTTTATAGCATCCAGAATCTGATTAAATGCCCAATATTATATGTCTATTCTCAACTGCCCAGACAATCTTAACTTAATAGAACATAATGGAAAAAAAAATCTGCATCCTCCTGACTTGGAGCATATACTGTATATTAGAGATTGATCCTCTACCCAATAACAATCCTCCCTTCATTATCCCTGTGTTCTTTCAGCAATACAAAGTTCTCTTGAATTTGGCAGTTTCTAAATTTGTCCGATGTGTTTCTTGTATGAATGCAACATCTGCCTGTTGCGATTTGAGATAGAGCTGACACCTTTTTTTTTTTTTTTTTTTTAGCTTAACAGGATTCTGAGCTCCTTTAATATTCCATGAAATCACCCTAAAATCACTATTCATATTTTTTCTCCATCATGTTCTTTCCATCTTCATAATGACCATGTACTTTTGCCCCTCTGTTCCAAAGATGTTCCATCTTGTTTTCAGACACATAAACATTAACTACTAGCAACATCATGAGAAACCAATACATACAAAAACCAAAAAATGATTGGTGTACACTGGGCAAAGATACCCCCATCTAAATAAAGACAGGAGGAGATAGTGGTGGCAAGTTCAGCAGGCTACAGTCCAAGTAGGACTGTATACTGATTCTGGCCCTTAGTAAGGCACTTAATGATCTAAAACTTAAATCAGCCCACATCGATAGTCACTAATAAAGAATGAGCAGGTGATCAAATGGCTGCAGATGACAGCTGTTCATATGATAGGGGCCCCAGTCAGTAACAAGTTCAAATAGTCACCGCTCCATCAGAGCAGGAGTTCTTAGGTATAATACTTTGCTCTTTTTGGTGATGAATTCCAGTGCTTTGCGATGGTCCTCAGAACTCATCCGCTTCCCTTTCCATGAAAACCACAGTACAGTGGGGAAGGTCAGTGTGTAGCGAATATCCATCGTGAGTAGTTTCCTCCGAACTTAGGTAAACTTCTTCCTCCTGTCGGCCACATCCTTGGTCACGTCTGGGAAAAAGGAAATTCTCCTGCCATGCCACTTTATTTCTGTTTTGTTCTTGTATTTCTCTCTCACTGCAGCTATCACCCGTTCACGTTCCAGAAATGTTTGGAATCTCATGATGATAGGTCTCAGAGGACGGTCCTCATCTGGAATGGGCGCCAGCGACCTAGCTAAGTTCATTCTTAGCTAGTTAGTTCATTCTTAGCCTAGTTCATTCTTAGCTAGGACCTCTGCAACCAGCTGCCTGGTATACTCCAGCAGCTTGCCACCCTCCAGCTGTTCCTTAACTCCCATTAGCCGCATGTTGAGTCGTCTGTCCCGGTTCGCTGCATCTTGCACTGCTCTCTCTAGCTCATCACGTTGTTTAGAAGTGTTTAGCAGCTCAGTGCTTAACCGACCATTCTCACTCCCTAGATCCATTATCTGACCGTCTGTCTCATCCAGTCTCTCAAAAATAGCAGTAATATCCATGCTTACTTTAGCCTGTGAGGTTTTTACTGGGGAAACATCCTCCTGCAGTTATTTGAGAATGTTGCTGAGTTGTGACATCTCTTGCACTGCTTTTTCCAAAGTCGCTTGAAGTTCTGTGAGAGCATTTGATGCGATAACTGGAGCTCTTGAGTTGGGGTGAGCCATTCCTACAACTTTCAGCATCGTCCCACTAGCCATGCTAGCATAGTTCATCCCGTGCTTAGCTGTTCGAGACTTCGAGATTGTAGCAGCCATTGATAAAAAACAGTTTTCAAAAATTACACCAAGTGATTATAAAAACAAGAACACCAGTTTTAGATGGTTAAATTAGGCCTTTAGTGATCGAATTCAAAGGAGGAAATGTGCAAATTTTCTGGAGATATGTTCTAGGCAACCATCTTGGTAGTCAGACCCATGTGACTTATTGTTTAAACCTGATGTTAACATTGGAGTCATACAGGCAGCCTGAGCGGAACATTTTCACCTTGAAAAACTGCTGTTATGCATAATGTCAGACTGCACGTTGTAGTTCCAGAGCCTGAATGATTTATTATTTACAAATGTATTTTTCTGTATGTGCTGTAATGCATAATGTGTTCTTTTTATTTGAATGTTTGCTCAGACAATATATAAGAATAAATAGAATTGATAAAAATCCTTTCAATGTCTGTCCCTGGTGTGTGAGGCCTGTGTGTGTGTGTGTGTGTGTGTGTGTGTGTGTCGCCCATTCATCTCTGCAGCTCATTTTTCGGAGGCTCTGGCAACTGCTGGGAGAGAGCAGAGCTGCTTAGAGGTGCTGAGATGACGGGGATGCTGGGAGACGGAGGTGATAATTTGGGGACAGGCGGGTTTGGCAAAGTCCGCCTCGACTGCCGTTCGATGTCAGCGTGCCATCTCGATTCCTCATTCCCCGGCAACCTCACACGGTGACAGCACACTGACGTGACAGATACACACTTCACACTTCACACCGACCGCGGTTGTTTGTCACGGGCAAATCCCAGCATGCTCAGTGTATGTGTTTCAGGAGCACATACAGTACATGTGTGCGTTCCGCGTGCACCCAGGTTGATGTGTGTGCAGGCCTGGGCGTGCATATTTCAATGTGTTTCTGTTGTCATGAATGTGACAGTGACAGCGCCTCACATTCATGCCAGTGTGAGACAGAAACATGCATTAGCAGATGCTGGGAGATTATAACACATTGAGCTCATGTGCGGTTTTTCAGATAATGTAGGTTACACAGGACATGCTCATCATCACCTTCCTCAGCTTAACTTTAACAGCAGCCTCTGTTTACTTTCTACACAAATGTCACTTTCATTCTATCTGGAGTAAACATAAGTTCTATTTCATTTCTTTTGACCGTCTGAAAATTTTACCTGAAGATGCCATAGTATACGCACACACACATACACACAAACGCAAATTTTAATCAAATCTGAATCCATTTATCACATTTAAATCCTTTCAGATATTTTATTGAATCCATTTAGTTTAAGCTTTCAACATATGTAACAGCTAAAAATACTTTTACTGTATCTGTACTTTTTGTCGTGGCTGTTACATGATTACATGTTTGTTATGTGATCCGGTTAAACCTGCTGATGAAATGAGAAGCCTGCTAACCTTATGTGATGTTGACCTTATGTTTTCGACAGTGCAAATAAAAAAAAAGAGCAAAAGAGACAAAATATTTGGGAAGACATTTCTAAGCCTCTGAGCTCAGAGATCTGGATATTTGGACCTGGATCTAGGATGAAACATCCTGCTGTGGTTCAGATGTGTTTCAGCACTGAGAGCCAAATACACAATGAAGATTAAGTGCGAGACATTATGCGGCCAGTGTAGAAAGCTACATGAATTCAAATTGAAATGTTCCATCAGATGCTTATAGACAGCCTGTTTGTGTTAAATAAAGAACTTAATGTCTAAATCAAATGATGTCCTGAATCCAATTTTTATAACTTTCCGAAACAAATAAATCAACAAATACCACTTTATGCGTTGACTAGCCATGTATGTGTACGTCATTATCCACATTTGTAGGAGTCATTACTTCGAGACTGCAAACACGCATAAGCCACAGGAGAGAAATAAGAGAGGCAGATGGAGCAGGAGGAGGTTCCAGCTTCTCATATTTCAGAAGCTGGAACCAGATCTTTTTTTTTTTTCTTAAAATATGAATCAAAATGATGAATCGATTATCAAAACGGTTGCTGATTAATTCAGCAGTTGGCAACTAATTGATTAATCGACTAATCGTCGCAGCTCTACGTGACATGTTGTACAAGCGAGCAGACTGAAGCTTCAGTCATCCAGATGCAGAACAGCTGGTGATCGGAGGAAGTGAACGAGTTAGAGATGAAACTGCGGTTCAAATTAGGATCCTCATCAGAAGATACCAAGAATAAACACTCATATATAGAGTACATGTGCCAAACATGTTACCAACCATGTCAAAGGTGACTGACACTCAACCTCAGCAGCAAAGATGCACTTCATAAACCACAGTTACATCAGTAAGTCTCAGCTATAACTCCAGATGTATCTAATTATATTAGTTTTATTAATGCATGACAAAATACAACATTGTTATAAGTTCAGTATACACAAGCTTCTGTTTTTTAAAAGAGCAGATTACACTCTGCAGTACTATCTGCATGGAATGAAAGAATATCACTATATTTTTTGTGAGAGATGGGTCACAAAAGAAGCCACTAGAGTCTGAAGCATCTGTTTCATACGCTCACAGGCCTTCAGGCATACGAGGCTTATATCCCCTGTGAAAAATCATTCTCTCATGCTTTTTGTCTTCTCTGTGAGATCCTCATGGAGTAGAAAAAAAAACAACAAAACGTGGCATTGAGTCTATTGTGAAGCCTGACCGATATAATCTATAGAGTTGTCTTTATGTGAAATCATTTTTTCAGAGCATGAAGGTGTGTGTTACTGGCCAGAGGAAATATATTACAATCACTTTTCTTCTGGTATAGAGTGTTGACACAACTCTATCCACACATCCACAATGATAGCTTTAAAAAAAAATCATATTCAAGAGCAAGAGCATTTAATTCAGATTCAGCACTAAAACATCCAAAGGGAAATGTTTATCTAACGTGCATTATTTTTTAATGTGCGAACACGTCAACAGGCAGTATTCATCTGACCCAAACCGCCACCTGAAAGTCAAACTGTAGACTTTTTGCGCTTCTGTAAGCAGAATCTCAAGCCCTCCTCTATCAGTGTCTGTTATTGACATGAATGACCGAGTCCTTTGACTCTGTGTCAAGAAATGTTAGTGGCAATCACAGAGGGAGCAGCTTAGGGGCCCCTGGATCACATAAGGGCCCCCCTTGACTGTTTTCTAACCAACAATAGAGAAGAGAAGAGAAGAGAAGAGAAGAGAAGAGAAGAGAAGAGAAGAGAAGAGAGGAGAAGAGAAGCCTCTGGCAGCAACAGTG
Source organism: Thunnus albacares (assembly GCF_914725855.1). Classification (NCBI taxonomy): domain Eukaryota; kingdom Metazoa; phylum Chordata; class Actinopteri; order Scombriformes; family Scombridae; genus Thunnus; species Thunnus albacares. Next base: position 22,883,959 of record NC_058128.1, on the reverse strand, counting down.
TGAGCGTGCTGTACTGGATGCTGGATGCTGGTGCGGCTGTGGAGAGGTTGATAAATGCAGAAACATAAGAGAAGCTGTCTGATTGATGCTCTCTCCTCTCGGGCACATTCTCGTATTTAACAAGCGGCCGTCACATTAGACTGTGAGCCAATCTTCTCTGCTTATTCGCTGGTTTTCGGCTACATATGGACACACACAGAAAATTAAAGTGCATCTGAGTGTGGCGCTGAGTTACTGTATCTGTTTTATACGCGCAGTATAGCCTGGAGATCTTTGTGTGTGTTGGTCTAATTTGGATCCACAGCTGTGTGAAATATGCAGAATCCACAAACTATAGGGTGATTCCATCTGAAGTGAAAAAAATATGAGACATATTCCAACCAATGTGGAAAAATTATGCACAAATAATCAGAACAGAAGGTTTTTTTGGAACATATAAAATTTCCCTTTTTACTATATTTACTTTGATAACTGTTTTAATCTGGCTTAATTCACGTTTTAATCACCCACAAACAAATTGTTTTAAGTAATTAGTGTGCAGGCAGAGTTTTACCAACTGTAACTCTTTAATTAAAAGCCAGATATTAAATCCTTGCAGTTGAATTATCTTAAGAGCTCCTGAGAATTATCAGCTTCTCGCACATTTTGCAGAAGTTTCCCTCCACTCATGAGAGCTGATTCTGCAGTCTGCCCTCTGTGTGTAACTGAACTAATAAAAAACTTTGCAGCCATTTGGTCCCACAGGCTGCTCCGACTGTCTCTCTCTCAGACATGCGGGGTGTTTTGAAGCTCCACTGAGTCTCTGCACCCTGTACTGTACCCTGAGACTTTGCCCTTTGGATGTGGTGCTACTGAAATCTGATCTACCATAAAAGCGTTCCGGTGAGCCCTGCTGGTAAGTGTTATGTCGGGGTGGGGGGGGGGGACGTGAATGCATGCCTTTATTAAAATCCAGACTAGTCAAGCGACCACTGAGTCCCCCCCCCCCCCCTCCCTCCTTCACATGTGACAGAAAACAGGTCCAGAGCTGAGATTAACCCGGGAATACGCAGCGCGGAGCGGGTTTAACGCATATCTCTGCTCCGGTTCTTGCATGCATGAGTGGACACCTTTGTATAAATGCACCTAAAAACATAAAGAGGAGTCAACTTACCGGCTGTTGTGTGGTCAGCTGCAGGGCTGCTCTGCGCGGTGATGATGGATGTGGAGAGAGGAGGAAGGTGTCTGCGCTGCGAGAGAGACGCGCTGGTCAGTTTGAATGCGCACCCCGTGGTGCACCGGAGGAGCGTCGTGGAGAGATCCTCCTCTCTCTCTCTCTCTCTCTCTCTCTCTCTCTCTTTCTCTCTCTCTCTCTCTCTCTCTCTCAGATCAGTCCTGCCCACCGTATCTCCCGGTGTGCGGTGCAGTGAGGAGGAGCAGAGAAGGGGGGATCTACAGAGCTCATCCCCGGTCACACAGAGACAAAAATCACGCTGGTTTCATTATAAGGCTTCTACTTGGACCACCAGGGCCGTGTCCACGATTTAAGCCCCGAGTCCAGTCCCCCCCCCCCCCCCACATTGCAACCCCACCACCACCTCCAAGAAATATATAACTAAGAAGTCTGTAAACATTTTGTCTCCATATTTAGACGATTTATTCTGTTATTTATATTCCAGTTCTCACACTGCCAAGAATAGAATTCAATCATAATCCTAAATTCATCTGTTTACTTTTATGTATTTATTTATTGACCTCCAGACCAGTTTTATAAAGAAACTACTCTGCTTTGCATGATCATTTGTGTCTGTTATGGTTTTTCTGACAATAAATATTATAATGATATATTATTGTTCATTTCAGAAGTTTAAATGCTGGACTCTACTTCACTGATAAATTCATTCTCAGCATAGTTTCCTCCTCCAGCAGTCTGCTGGTGTCACTCTGCACATACATCAGTCTACACAGTGAAGCTCAAACATCACAGTGAAGGAACAAGAAGAGAAACATACATGTGAGCAGAGGTGGATTTAAAGTCAATGTATAAACCTCAAGGTAAAAGTTCTCTATTACAAGTCAGAGCTCTGCATTCAAATTGTTGCAGAAGTAGAAGTACAACAGTATCACAAGAGATCATTTACTTTAAATTGTACAATTATAATTATATGTATTTATTATTTAATTATAATATCAAATAATTTATTTGCACCTCCAAAGTAAATCCTACAGCTGTACAATAAATGCAGTGGAGTCAAAAAGACAATATTTCTCTCTGGTGGAGTTGAAGTATAAAGTAGTATAAAATAGAAATACTCAAAGTACATGTACTTCAGTTCAGTACCTGAGTAAATGTATTTTTCAGTATTGTTTAGAATCCACCATGTAATTTGTGTAAATTTCTCTTAATGCCGTTCAGCCTCCCTCGTTCCTGCAAACTACAGGAAGATTTGACCTTGGTGACCTCAGTAGTCAGTAGTTATGGTGCTGGTTGGGACTTCAGTGTCATGTATATATGAGTAAAGATGTCATGTGTAAGTGAGGGCAGGCCAGTTCCTGTTATATGAAATACTACCAATAAAAGAGTCAGTCTTTGAAAGGTTGGTTCATTCTTAAAACAGGCCAGACTGATAAATATTTTGATTATCAGTTAATCTTAGAAATATTTTCTCCGTTGTTTGGTTTATAAAATGACATCACAAATTCTTCATTCCTAAGCTGACATTTTCAAACAGCTTGTTTTGTCCAGTAAACAGTCTAAACTCCAAATGTAATCAGTTCACTATCATACAGGAACAAAAGCACCAGAAAATATTTTAACATTTGAAAATAGTTGCTTAAAAAATGACTAATTGCTCATCAAAACTGTTCCTGTGGATCGATGAATTGAATAATTATTTCAGCTCTAGTCTTTGTTGTTCCTATAATATCTCTGTATGGACGTAGAGTATAAAAACCCCAACATGTCCTTCAGTTTATTATTGATGTTTGAATTGATATTTTCTGAGGATAAACAAACAGTCTGTCAATGCAGTGATGTAATTTCTTACTTGTTTGACATACAAGTCAACTTTCTTCATGGGTTTTCTCGAGTCAGGTGTCATTTTCTTGATGTTTGTGCATGAATCTGCCTTTTCTGTCTCAAACTACCGAGAGACTCTAGAGAGAGAGACAGAGGGATATTTTTAATTTGAGAAAAAGTTAAAGGATGAACATGACCATTAACAGATCATAAGAAGGAAACAGACACGTGAAGCACCAAACAGATCAATAAACTGTCTTGTATTAGTAAACCTTGTTAAGCTCAGACCCACTGATCCTGCTGCCTGTTAAATCTTTCTGCTGAAATGAAAAAAGAATTGACTCTCCATCATTTATTGGCTGTGTAAAGGATAATCAGTTAAATTACAGCATTACAGCGTATCACCACCTCTGCTCCTGTTTATCCGCAGGTAATTGGACTGGGATTTAGGCTGGTAATGAGCTAAACAAATAGACCACAATCTGGAGCTCAAACACATGCATCCATAACCAGCAACTTAGTGGAAGCTTCCATAGTAGCATGTTGGGGTGAGTGTGCCACCTGCTGGTTAAATGTGGTCAGTTTGTAAAAAAAAACCAAAACAATTCTAATCTGCTGAACAGAAATCAATCAGTACTCTCTCCATCTGTACCTGCAGGGTTGGCTACAGTTCATTCTGACATGAGAGAGCACTTAACACTGTCTCCTGGCTGCCAGGTCAGTCTACAAGGTGCACAGTTTCTCTGCTGTGATATATATATATATAATATTCTAACTCTTCAAACATCAAATACTTCTCACATGTATGTAACAGTAGAAAAATACACCGTGAAGTCTTTTGAAAGTTGCAGCAGCAGCATACATGTTGTAAATATGCTGAAATTTTGCCACTAAAGTTCTGTATGTGAGTTAATAAAATATGAAGCAATGTTAAGGATGAAACTACCCAACTTTATATAAAACTGTTAGAAACAAAATTATAATAATCAGTGCAATATATAGTAGTATAACACTACCAGAGGACATTTCTCTGTATTTTACTTTTGATGCTTTAAATATATTTTCCTAATAATATTGACTTACTTTTACTTAAATTAATTTTCAATGCAGGACATTTACTTGTAATGGAGTATGTTTATATTGCACTGCTGCATTTTTTCCATTGAATTTATTCTCTTTTGAATCTATGTCAAACATACAAGACATGATCAAAAGAAATATAAATAAAAAACAGTATATACTGTGAGTAAAACTGCATTTAAGACAACAAAATACATTAAAGACATTGGGCCTCTTGTGCTTGCAGCTTGCTCTCTCGTCATTTTTTAAGAAATGACAAGTCTAACTTTACTTACTACGTTATCAAAGGAAGAGAAGTGTCCCCTCGTCCTAGCAGCATCTTTATACTCCCTCATGCTACATGTAATGTAAACACTGGCTCTTCTGGTCTGCATGCTGTAAATTATTACATCTGATTTCGTGGGGAATCATACCGGGTGGCAGCAGGCATTTAGATTAAATGTATAGAAATAACCAATCTTCCCGATGATGACAAGTTAAAAACTCCTTGTATTGACTTTAATGTTGCTCTCTGTCTGCTGGATGTGTGAATAAACTACTGTTAGCTAGAAAGTTCATATCAACATTAAAATGGTGATAATAATGTTTTAAAGCTTGTTTCTGCTGCCCCCAAGTGGCCAAAAAAATCAATCTGTGTTTTTTTGATTCTGTTGTAATTATAAATGTGATTATGGGATGTTGCACTTGCGCACTGGCTCTGGCAACATGTTGGATCCTTTATAACATAGATTTATAATCCTGTTCAACCAGTGACACGTACACCTATTCTAGGCTGATCGTATATTTATTTGCTTTATGTCTTTTTCCATTTTCACTCTAAAGAAGACACAGTAGTGTTGAAACATCTGCACTACGGTCATTTTTTCCTTCTAATGCATCAGAATACATAAAGTTCTGGAAATGAATGAATTTCACTTTACCTACTGTAAGCAGATGAGCGTGCACGGGAAGAGTGTTAATATTCTGAAAACAGAGTAAGTGAAGATGTGTAATGGAATAAATAAACATAAAAAGATAAACAACGGTATTTTTCCACTCTCCCCATGTGGCACCAGATCAATCTGTAATTAAGGCAAACTGATCTGCTACTGTCACAGTTTTGTCACAAAGTCAGTGCATGTTCGGTCTTTATCACATCATATTCAGTGAACTTTCAGCAGAGCGACTGATGGAGGAAAGGCAACAAGATAGTGAAGGGAGAGTAATCTCAGCATCTGGCACAGTTGCATTTGCCTGCAGATGCTGGCTGCTGATTGGACGTCCTGGAAAGATCACGTAGGAAATATCAGATCTGCCTGTCAAATATGATTAATGACCAACAGCAGAGCAGTTGAGGAGTTACAGTAATATTCTAAACAGGCTGTGAACTCCATCATTAAAGAAGACTTCCACTGTCATTCAGAGGCCATTTACATCTGGGACTTCCCTTGATTATTTTATAATCTGTAATTATTTTGTGGTCGTTTTAAAAAAATACAAACGTCTCAGTGTCAGATTAGCATGAAATTAACTGCTGTTCCAAAAAAGACTCCTCAAATAAGAAGACATGGATGCGTCAGATAAGTTAGTAAGGTGACGTGTTTGTTTCCTGCAAAACACGTCACCTCTTCTTCCTGAGGGTGTCAGCTGATTGACAGGGAGAAGAACGTAATGTAATGCAGCAGTGATATGAAAACACTCAGCTCAGGCAACAATGACAAACGCTAAAACAAACTTTGACCAAAGCAAATGCAGGTGTCACGCTGTGATGGATTGTGTTGCTCTACGGAAGCTGCTTTTTTATACTTGACGCAAACAAATAACAGCAAATGTTTGCTTCTGAAGGAAGAAAAAATACTGGAGATTTCCAAGTATGCTGATTTTTGTACAGACTGGAAAGAGGCAAGGAGCAAATATGTCACCTTTTTGTTCCAAATTTACAGTTGTGGATCCACAGTGTCACTGTGGATGTTTAAATGCAAGCAGTCAGATGCATTTTGTCCCCAAATTTTGTACAAATCAGATCCATGTGTCTCAGATTTTGACAAACATGAGTTTCCCAGTAAGCAAACAGAAAGAAGATTTCTGACATGTGAAGTATATGAACTCCTGCTCTAAACCACAGTCTAATACTTGAACAAATACATGTGTCATTGTTAAGATCTGGCGACTAAAACTCTTAACCACCATTGGGGGACATATCATGCACAATTCCATGTCTATATCTTTATTCTAGGGCTCTACTGGAATATCTTTGCATATATTTTATATATACTGCTCCTTTATGCAGCCCCTCAGTTCAGCCTGTCTGTCTGACTACATCCACAAACAGTAGTATTTGGATTTCATTTCTTTTTCTTGTTCTTTACTCGAAATGTCAACTTCTCAAAGTCGACATTTTTGACATTTCGAGTAAAGATGTTTGAGCTGAAATCCGATCTGAAATAAGAGGGTGGACAATGCAAACAACACATGGGAAAACCTTAGCAACAACCTTAGTAACCAAGGCTACGGGACAGATAGCTGTTTATGGGCTGACGTCAGGTAGAGTAAAATAAAGAAAACATGGCAAACAAAGCCTTCAGAGCAGATTGAAGCCCTGACTTTTGACTTTCAGGGAGTTTTTTTTACACATGTTAACCTTAAGTTTTAGAACTTAGACCATGTTTGACATAGATATCAGAACAGTATATAAATAACAAAAGACCAAATAAAGCATAATATGTCCCCTTTAAAAGACTGCTCCATCTGATCTAGCATTGTCAGACTCACAATGGACAGTCAAAAAAAAAAGTATCAAAATTGATGCAGCAGATCCAGACAAATTCTTCTCCTTTGTTAAAACCTGGTGTCTAAATTGCAACTCAACCGTTGATGGTTCAGTTTGGAGATTCAGATGTGTAATGCTAGCTGCGGCTAATGTAGCCTGGAGCTGCTAGCCTCCAGCAGGGATGAGGAGCAGCTACAAAGGTCTGCTAACCTCACTTCTTTCTGACTCCACACCAATGAGTTTTTTTACTTTTCAAACTTGTAGTCTTCAACCCCAACTGACGCTGACTCAAGTGACATCACTTAAGGCAATTTATCCAGTTTCACACAAAAGGTTTTATACATTTTTTGTCACATATGCAGCAGTTCTCCTCAACACCTGAAAACACACTTTGTAAAATCAAGTTTCTAGGTGAGCCTGCACAGGCAGCGTGTTGAGTAACTAAAGGAGCATTTCAAATGGGTTATAAAAGGTTTATCAAAGTTAAGGTGGGTTAATTACTTCTGAATGCAGTTGTATATGATATAAACTCATATCTAACAGTCCAGTCAGTTTGTGGGCTAATAATGACTAATTACTAATTTTGGAGGATTCATTATTCTTATTGTTCCAATTCTCACCTTGAAAGGCTTTGCAGAAAGGTTTTAACGGTTCGAGTCCACAGAAAATCCAAGTATCTCACTTCTCTTCACCTTCTAAGTAAAACCTGACAAAGAAAGAGAATTTGAATGAAAAAAAAAAATCATCCCAGTGTGGATGATGATGAGTGTTTCTGATGTAGCATCCAGATCTGCTGCACAGATTATGTGGCTTGAAGATAAGAGCAATATTAGCAGCGTCAGCTAAATTTTCCGGAAGCGTACTTTAGGCTGGTTGTGTGTAACGGCACATACAGCCACGTCTGAGGAAAGATAAGAGATATAATGAGCAGATACAAGACTTTCCAAGGGCTTTTCTGAGCCTGTTTTACTGCGGATGAGAAGATTCAACATGGACACACAAAAGGGAGACGACTCCGGTCTTTTTTCTGCTACTGTTTTATTTAATTTGTTCAGTACTGGAGTTTCATGGACCAAACAATGGCACAACACTGCGTTACAGTTTCTCTCTTTGGGTACAACCGACTAACACAAACGTTAAAATTATTCCTCTACAAAATGGACTAAAGTACATACAAACATACACAGTCTCTTTTTCTATCACAGGCGCCCGGCACAAAAACTCACTGCTCACACACACACACACAGAATTACACACACACTATCATCCTCAGACTCTCATACACACACACACGCACACACAACATGCACCCATCCATTCACAATAGAATACATTCTCAGGAAAAAAACAGTCAATTATAAATTTTAGAGCAGTTCATATCATTTTTTTCATAACACTCATATTGAACAGTGCCCACCTCAAACAGGAAGCAGGCCGTACCATAACATGTCTGTGTGGCAGCTATTTGGCGAGGCCTGAACAACGCCTAACGACAGTATGATTTTCTTTTGGGAAATTAAATGATGATCCAGTGAGAATAAGCACTGACCTCACTGATATTTAAGGTTGTGGCTGAAAAGTTAATTTCCAAATATATCTGTCTTAGGGGGGTGATTATTTATATCAGCTAATGCCTTTAAAAATATGTTTATCTTTTAATATCTTATTCTGGGATGAGCTCAGTGCTATGCAGGACCATACCTGTGTTTTTCCCTGCTTCAGCCCATTAATTACAAACTGTGTATACTTAAAAGGACTGAAAACCGTTTTTCTCAAGCGCAAGTTTTTTTGATTGATTTTGTGCCTTCTAGCCATTGGTTTCATTTCAATACACAGTGAAAATCAACGTGCAGAGACTTGAAAAACCCATCACTAGGAACATTTAGTCACTTTTATTTTGTGTTACATTTAGGTTGTCGTGTGAGAATTTTCATAACTTGTATTGATGGTATGTTCAAGGATATTCCAACATACTATATTTCAAAGTTTATGGCTGAAATGCATTTCACGTTGGTGTTGCAACATCAAATCCAGAGGACAAAGACAATTCTTAGTTATCATGTGGTGCTCTCTACTGTAATCCTGACTAGCAGTTACTAAAATGCCAACCACAGTTTGATTAAATGAAGTGATAAAAAATAAAAATTTGTTGGCGTGGAATGATGCGAGCAATGTAGCAACACTGTATTCAGAACATGGAGACGCTATGATAAAATCAATGGATGTTCTGAATATGTTCTGCAGAAAAACAAGTCAGATCAGGCTTTAATGAGTTTAAAGGTAGATTATTATGCTTGTGCAATAATACACTGACAGCCAGGACAGTGTGCAGCTGGGTAGTACGGAGGGTGTGTTTCATAAAATCTGTCCAAGTCTGGTAATATTCTTTATATTTGTTTTAATTGATCTACTAAGAAGTATTGTGTGTTGTCCAAAATTAAAAACACATCAATGATCTGAACTGTTGCACTGGATGACATGTTCCTTCATTACCATGAAACACACACACTGTAGTTTATTCTGACTCAGTCCCACATACACCGTCCTGCTGCCAGAAATACTCACTAGAGCAGCAAATGTGGATTAAAATAGTCCCCAGTGAATGCACTATTTCCTTCTCTTTCAGTGACAATTGCTAAAAACTACAGTGACCAGCTGTTTTAGGGAATTATTAAGCCTATAAAGCTGTTTTTAAAGAGTTACATCTTCAGTTGGAACCAATGGGCTTGGGACTGAGAGCCACAGAGTAGGGAAGTCAGGACGTATTTGAGTATTTATTAGCAGGAAAGAAAATATAGAAAACCATTGACATTATACTTTAAGCCTAGTGGAAGCTTTGGCCAATGGCTCTATGGGCTTGATTTAAAAAGTTGCTGTTTAACAGCCAAATCAAAAAGTGTTGAATCTTAGTATATCATGAAACACACCAATCACACAAAATACCAAACAAAAACAGTTAAGCTGTTGCAAAGAAATGAACTAATTGTTCACTGTGATGTATCATTTACTTAAATAAGCTGCAAGTTTCCTCAAATTGGTTTTCTGTGTGCTGGTACTGGTGTACCACAGTGAACTGAAAACAATGGCTGCCTGGAAGGTAACAAACCTAAAAACCTCTTGTTTGGAAAATACATAACAGTGCATGCAATTTGCAGTTAATGGGCTAAAACATGCAAAACCTCCAGTATGGCTCTTTAATCTAAAATCTGTGGGCTTTAAAGTAGCACTGAGACTTCCTCATCTTCCTTGTGCCCAGCACAAAGACTAGAAGCTGTAACACCAGTGAGGGATATTACATGAGCTAAACCGCAATTAAATGCATTTTTATATTCTGTCAGGGGGAAGCTTGTTTTTTCTTTTTCTTTTTCTTTTGGAACAAAATAACAAAGAGATCTAGTTCACTGGCTTACAGTTGAAGTTGCAAGTGCTACGGACACACAGACACTCAGACGGGAGATGCCTCTTATTCAGACTGTGTCCCTGCCACTACATTCACCTTCAGACCAACACTCCAGTCACAACATACACGATTCTCAACTCCAGTCGCATTGTGCAGATATAGCGTCCATCTTCAATACGTGGTAAAAGGATTTCATAGACATATTAGTACCAATGGGAATGACACAGAAACATTTAGTTGGGTTATAAAAGAAAAGCATAGTATACCCACCATACTTCCTATTTAATGGAAAGAGATTGCATCTGGGTGAAAGCAGATATTTTAAGTAGTTGTTTAGAAACAGGTATATAGTAGTATGTATGTAGTGCCATCATACAAGAAGCCATTATGGAGGTGCTTCCTCTCTCTGGCAGCTATAGGAGATATTCGAGGGGATGAAGCAGCACTGGGCGGTGAAAACACTGAAACTGTAGAGGTGGTGGAAAGTTTGAATGATCCCATGCATACGCTGTCTTTTCTCTGTGTGCGTTAGTTTAACGTACAGCCTCAGGTTTTGAGATGTTGAAGCTTCATCCTACATGTTCTCCTCATGTGTGTGTGTGTGTGTGTGTGGATGGGGCTTGAAGCTGCAGTAACAGAGATTTGGGGTAACTGCGAGCTACAGAGTGGGAGCAATAAGAGGGTTTTTCTCTCTCCTCCATGCCAAACCTGGCAAATTTCAAACAACACAAAAAAAGGTAACAAATACGTAACTTAGATCTTTTTTTTTCCTACAGTTTAAAATATAAAATTCAAGTGCAATTAACGTTCCAAATATTAGTTACATCACATACATTTCTCTCTAAAGTAACAATCTGTTACTTGCAGGTAGTTTATCTCATCTTGTTATATATCTTTTTTTTTTTTATTTAAAAAAAATTACAATATAGACTTTCTGATTCACCCCATTTAATCTTTCCTTGTGCTCCAATGGCTAAAGCACCCCTCTTTAACATTTCTTTCAATTCATTTTCCATGTTTAAATGTGTTTTAAGTGCACAGATTGTTTTCTCATCTCTGTCTCGTGCACATTGGGTGGGTGGGGGGGGGGGGCAAATATAGAAATCCAATTCAGGATACATCCATGTACACTGTGTGGGCCTGTACATCCTAACACATCATGCATGTACACCTGTGCATGTCCACACAAACATACTTGTCTTGCACGTTTGTACATCTATCTATAACATCTGTGATGTGGGCTTCTGCAAGTTCTGACATGTTCAGTATAAATATTACAAAAACATAAAAACAACACGGAAAACAAAGCAGAGCAAAATTAAACGAGAGGAGTGAAAGGAAGAAGGTGCAGAAATCTGGGGGATGGTTTGGGAGAGATGGAGATTTAGTAGATGGTGTGCAGAAATAGGGTTTGACTGATATATTGGTTTGCTGATACTGGCCTTTTATTAAATAATAAGATTATTTATTATTTAGGTTTTGTTTGGAAAATGTACTGATTTTATTTGTTGTTCAATAAAAAAAAATGCTAATAAAAAAACAGCTACTATAATTTCCCTTACAATAGAATATACTTAACTTTGTATGCTATTGTAAGTTTTCTGAGTAGCAACACCTCTGTAGTCTTTTAAATTTTCTTTTGAGGCTGCTGAAAAATATTCAAATCAGCAATTCAATATCCAGTTTGAACCTGCAAGACCAAAACTGTCAGATATTGCACCTTAACTGACCTAGGATATGAATTCTACCATCGTCATCCCAAACTGGGACGAAAAACACTCAATACCTGTAAATGTTTGGTATAAAAATGATCAAATTGAAGGAAACAATATATACACACAATATATCATGTAATGTATATTCTGCTACATTATAAAAATATTGGCACTGGCCTTTGAAAACCCATATCGGTCAAACCTTATAGAGAGAGCAGCGTTACTGGAGGGGAGGGGATCAATTAATGATGTGTTACTAGTTAAAGGAGTCAAAGATGAGGAAAGGCATCATGTGACAAACAGGACTGAGGACAAACACAGGAAAAGAAGACAGTTAGTCATAGAACTGGTACATCAATGTGCTGACAGAGGCAGGGGAGAAGTAGAGGGGGGGGGTTAGGTCTGGGTTTGGAGGTTAGGTTTGGAATGACGCAGGATGACGGGGGTCTTGAACAGGGCGGTGGAGAGGCTCCGTCTATTTGTACGGCCGTAGGAACCTGGTGACTTTGGAGCGCAGCAGCTTGATGAAGGAGCGAGGGAACATCTCTTTGGACTCCTGTGCTGTGTACCTGAAGTAGTTCTGGGGGTGGGCCAGCACGTCGAACAGGGCCTTTATCAGCTTCTTGTCCTGCGGGGAGGACACGGAGAACAATTAGTATCAGCCCTTTGGACCAACTATCTATATTTCTATCATGTACACTATGTAAGATCATACCTTCAGTATTTCCTGGTGGTTCTCTGAGGCGTAGAGCCTGCCATCTCTCACTATGTCCTCTATCAGCTGCTGGTAGTCCTCTGGAACACAACAAGGTGAAATGATGAGGTGACAAACAGTTGTAAGCTTACTTTACATGAGTCTAGTTAAATGAAGGCAAATTCACTACACTTTTCTTAAATAATAACAATCAGGATTTCACTTATGTGTAAAATTGTTGAAGCTGACTCACCATCATAGGTGACATAAGGAACTTGGAACCCTTTGCCACTGTTTCCCTCGTTGGACTTGAACTGGATCCAGAGCTTGCGAGAGCGAGAGGTGAAGGCGATTGGCCGCTCATAGGTCTGACACGTCTCGTAGGTGGTGATGGAGGTGGGCAGGGCTGGGAGGACACACGACAGGTTACTGTTTTAGAGGGAGTTCAGCACTGGTAGACAGCTCAGCAGTCAGCTGCGTTGAAATGAATGGATCAGAGTTCTCAGACTTCTTAAAGTCAGATTTAAGCTGGCAGTTTGATAGCAGGTTGCCCAAAAATTGAAAAATGAATCTAAAACAATCAAGAAATTGTAATTGAATCCACATATATGAGCTTATCTGAGATCATCAAACTGTGGTGCAGTTCTCACTTTATAATCCGTACCACAGCTGGAAGAAAATTAATGTGCATGATGTGACAGCATCATTAGTGTCATTCTTGCATGGTTAATCATGCGTAACAAAGGATTGTTGCGGGAAAACAAAGGGATAAGATGCCTCATTGACGTAAATACAGAGGTTAATATTTAATCAAAACCTAATGCCACACACAGGAACACACATGTTAGGAAAAAAATAAGCACTGTTGCACAGTGAGGGACATAAAGGGCCTTATAGCTAGACTTTGAGTTTTAGTTCATTCATTTTCGTTTTTTTAATGTTGGTAATGTATTAATCATAAGTTGCATTAGTAAACTGGTAAAAAATGAACTTATGAATTGAAGTCTGTGTTTACCACTCTTCCTCATGACCAGCACGTCTCCACACTCATCCTCGATGGGGAGGAAGATCTCTGGTACCACAATGAGAATCCGCCTCTTGTGTGGTGGGTTGATGGTCCAGACACAGTCCACATTGGATGGGTAGTCTCCAGGGTAGTTAGGAGACTCGATGTATCCTGTGTACTCCCCCAGTTCACCTCCACACAGCTGGTCTGTGGGCAAAATAATAGAAACACCTTACAATACAACACAATGCAATACATCAGCAACTCTGGCTTAAATGACCGCTGGTTGCTGATCATTCTGTGGGTTTACACACTGAAGCCTATTCCACTGTCAGTCTAGATAAGGATCTCATATAAATACTTTAGAAGCAGGTGAAATATGAATGTAGAGCAGCGTTACTTTTGCAGTGGGAGACGTTGGTGGCACCATCAAAGTCAGTGGTGGTGTTCCCAGGGCAGGTGATGCAGTAGTTCTGGCCAAACTCAGACTGGTAGGTTCCTGCTGGGCAGCGGATGCAGCGGTGGGTACTGGAGTTGTAGTAATGTCCAGGAGCACAGTGCACTGAGGAGGATCAGGAAGAAATCAGTGAACACACACACACACACACAGTATGAACTGAATGAAGATAAAAAAACAAACAGCAGGCTGTCTAAAAGATGCATCACATAGCTGTGATATTATTCACGCCTGGATTACAGAACATGCATACTAACAAAGCACTAAACCCTGTACAGATGACTTTGTAATCTACTTGTGCAAATTGCCATTGCATACACATCTGCACATGACTTTATGCCAACATTAACAATGAAACTGCTGACAAATGGCTTGTGTCATTGCAAATGCCAGCATGTTAAATTAACATAGTTTAGATATTACATAGGGGGATGTCAAGCTTTGTCAGTCTATAGAATATTCCAGTATGGATGTTATATGCCACTATGCAGTAGTTAAGATAGGTGGGTTTAGTCTCTGAAATACATGTCTGTCATTTTGGGTATTGTGATAAATACCACAGTGTTTATTTGATGGTGTGCATAGAAACTGTATATACTGACATACAGGAGACACAGAGAGACGCACAGTGTTTGACACATGAACATAAAGCCTCACCTTTAGCCTCACAGTCCCTGAAGGAGACGGATCCTTCATACTTGGTCATGAGTCCTCCTCCACAGGGGAAGCAGAGGACGCGGCCTGGTTCTGGCTGGTAGGAGCCCAGCGTGCACGGCTGGCATGGACGGAAACCGTCAGCAGAGAAATGACCTGCTGGACACTGACCTGAGGGGAGGACAGAGGAAAATCTCCTCATTGTTTTCCACTTCTCTGTTATTGATTTGATTTTAACTTTATCTACGCCCTTCATTTCTCTCTATATAACACTGATTCCAACTGTTTCAGCTCATTAAGCTAATTGACAAATGTGAGAATTTGTTCATCTGTGGGTAAATATTTTTCTGACTATGAAGATCTCAAAAACTGAATACAGTAACACAGGTCTTTGGTGCTCTCTTGTGGTGTAGCTCAAACTCACACTTGCTTTAATTTCCACAAGGTGGCGCCAACCTGATATGTTTAAACAAGCATAATGTCAATGTAGGAATTACTTATTTTACTGTACAGGATTACTGCTGCACTTTCAGAGGAAATTCACAATTAAAATAAAACACCGAACCTTTTTCAGCCATTACAAATTACAAAGAATTTTCTTTCTAGATAGATAGATACACTTTATTGATCCCCAAAGGGGAGACTACTATGTAATCTATATGCACTACAGGTGTAAGGTTTGGGACTTTTTAAAGCACTTTTTCTTTACGGTTTGGAGCTTTTTGAGAGACTATCGGTGTAATGATTGGGTGTTTAGCTACCTCCACACTGAGACACATTCTTGGCGCCAGCGATGCCCTGTCCTTCGGTGCTTGGACATGGTTCACAGGACAGCTGACCCACCATGTCCTGGTACGTACCAGGAGGACACTGGACACACTGTTCCTGCTCCCCGCTGTAAAACGTCCCCACACTACAACTCACTGAGGAGGAAGACAGATGTCAGTGCTTTGAGGGAATACTTTCTGTGGCTCCTGCTCATCTTCCTCTTTATGAGAGGGCACTAATACTATGACACCCACTCACTACTAGTAAACTCCAATCTTACCACACTTTCCATCTCGCAGGACTTGTCCCGTGCTGCAGACCTCAGTGCCTTCTGGTACCCTGGATGGTTTCTGTGCCACCTCATACTCAGTCCCAGAGAACTGGATGTAGAACTGCTGTTTGTTGATGGACTTCCTGAGTGTCCGCATGGCGCTCTGCAGCTTTTGCTTCATCTTCTCCCGCACACAGTCCACATTACAGGAGTCTAAGGCAAAAAATGTGTTCATCTTAAGACAAACAAACTCTGATACAAAGACAAACTGATTCTTTCTTTTGTTCCTTCAAAGATTATATCCTGATATAACTCATGATGTGTCATGTTTCTATTATGTATATCATATTGTATTCTCTATATGGTTTAGTACTACAACAGAATTTCTATCGCCATTTTTGAGATTAATGATGTTTTTAACATTAACTGCCATCTTTCCAGCTTGAAAAACATGACATTGACATTTTATCAGTTCCGTCATACACTATTCAATATAGAATGAATTCATATTTTAAACTGTATGCATGTTTACTATTTGATCCTGAGTGGAGTTCAACAAAACACACACCTGAGACTTCCTCTTCCTTCATCTCCATCTCAAATTCAGCCGTGATGTGGGAAACTTCTTTTGAAGGAGATTTGCGTCCTCGCCGGCGTTTCTTGGATGAATCACACTTGAGGTTGACAAAAGTCACCTGGCAGTCGTCGGTGCAGGGGAACTGGCCACCTTCCCGGTACAAAAACAAAAGTGAAGAATGATGAGGAGGAGATGGAGAAGGACAGTGATAAGGTGAAGATGCAGTTTTTCACCTTTTAGTTGAAACAGGGATTATAAGTGGTAGTGTGTGTAAAGGAGGCCTCCTAAACACAGAGCTGGGGTGTTGGTAATCCAGAATGACACTTTGTGTGAGACGTTCTTTACCTTGCAGGTTCTGCTTGGATGAATCTCTGTGTTTCTCCTTGTTGCGGGGTCTCAGGTGACACTTGGCATCTTTGATCTTGAACCTGGCCTTCTGTTTGATGGGCGGGGCCAGAGTGTCTTATTTACATACACAGCAGAAAGAAACACAAGACTGTTAATCATAATATTATGTAGTGCCAACAGGTGCAAAAATGTACATTTTTGACAGATGAGCAACCATATTATGTTTGTCCTTTCTCAAGTGATTATGCAAAAGAACAGTTTTTGCTAGCTGCAAAAAATTCAGATGAAACTATATTTACTATAAAGTAATACACCTCCAATGCCTCTTTTAACCTGACAGTAGGGGTGTGACCATAGACTGTACATAAAGATGGACGTAGCACGTTGTGATGTCACCTGTTGGTTTGCATTGGAGCTGGTTGTAGAGTTGTAGCTAACTGTTGGCACTCACACTCTGGAAACACGCCCCGCTACCTTGGACCAAAGCTAACACTAGCTTACTGGGAACACCGAGTGGTGCACACCTGGGCTAACGTTAGCTAATTTAGCTAAACTGTGTATCAAATAACATTAAACTTTGTGATATACTGTGACAATAGTCTGACTCAGTGCGAGTCCCAGAGCCAGGGAGTGAACTGTCAATCACAGCTGTCAATCAACGCCAACATGGCCAACACGACATCAAAGCTACTATAAGTATCGAATCTTACTAATGGAGCAATAATTTCCAAAACAACCACCAGCACACTAATTAGAGGGTCTGAATTTAGAGATTGAAACAATAATGTATGAAAAATGAAAATATTTATCAAAATTTATTGATGCTTTTTGAATGGGAGTCTATTGGAGTCAGGGATTTTTTGGAGCCATCATCTAGCGACCGTCAGTGGTATTGCACTTTAAGGTACTTCCGCATTTGCTTCACTTTCAAGCTGTGGTTGTTGCTGCTTGGGTGTATCACACACAGATGTTCAATCTACCTCCCCCAATCCCACTTCCATCTGCAAAGGCTCCAAAATAAGCCAACAGAGAGTCGTTTCTGCAGAGACAAGGACATGGTCCCTTATTGGCTTCACACCTGTGAGCACTGCTGGAAGAATGGAAAATGAACCCTGATCTCTGCAGTGCTAAGTGAATACTTTTTCCCCTGGTTTTCTTGAAATCGTCTCTTGTTACTGGCTGTGTGGTATCAACAATTTAGTTTAAGTTCTAAGTAATTTGATAACTTTGGATCAAATTTGCAATTTTTTCTCGTGCAGAGTGTACTGGAAAGAACTTCTTAGTCAGAGACTCCCATAGATCATCTTACAGCAGTGTGTGGTTGATAGTAGCCCTACAGATGCATGAATATTTGAAGGGGAAATCTGAAACTGGCAAAATATAAAAGGCACTGTGCTTCTTATCCTGCTGTACAGTAACTGTGTTGACAGGTTAGAGACGATTCATTTACACTGAATACCACATTTCCTGTCACGCTTGGCATACCGTACCTGCACAGGTGGGTAAGGCAGTGGTGGCATTCCTCTTCTGAGGAGATTTACCAGACTGGACGGGCACTCCGCAGCTCAGTGTGTAGCTGTTCTCAGAGTCTTTAAGAAACACATACATATTAGACTACAGTGAGAAAAGAGAAATCAGACAAGATGATGAGAGGTTAGGGAGGCTGAGAGCTTTTATTCCACCTGAAGGTCTGACTGGATCCTCCTGTTCCATCAAACATCTTGTTTTTTTATGATGAGTTTGTGTGTGTATGCGTGTATGTGTGTGTGGTGGTGGGCTGGGTGACAGCACAGCTCTGATGGTTAAAAAGAGTTTTATAAATGCTGCGTGGCCCTATCCTCCTGTATGGAGCGAGACATAGGAGCGAGACAGAGAGCCCAGATCCGCTGCCATGTGACCCTAAACCCTGATTGAGAAATTAAAGGCCAAATGACAGCTCTATGAATCCTGTCTTTCTCTGTTGATGCACACTTCCACACAAGGAGGCATTTCACATAAGAAATGACGGATGAAGCCTTCAGAGGTCATAAAAGCAAGATGATTAAATAAGAGCCCGGGTTGCATTCAGCCACAGGAATTTACATGGCTCCCTCCCCCTAAAATTAAGACGCGCTCTAAAAAGATAGAAAAACAGATATTTCACTTCATGCCTGAGAGCTATCCATCATTCTCACACGGCGGCCGCCAAGTTAAACGGAGCGTGGGCTATGCTATGGAAAAAATGGTGTGATCAAAGAATGTAATCGATTCACAGATGTGTGTTAAGTACTATCGCAGGAGGAGAGGCCAGGGTGCCAGCCAAAGTGCTGGGACGGGTGAAGCCAAGAAAGCCTTGCACAGTGAAAAACACATCAATCTGACTGGAGAGCCCTCCTGAGGAGTCCACATATACAGCAATAAAGAGCTCAAGCGCCTTCATCGAGCATCAGTGGCATCAAGTGGAAGGGATGAGACAGAGAGCTGTGACTGCGGGCTGACACCACCAGAGGGCAGCAACATGTGCAGCATGACAGCATTAATGCTAAAACAGATAGTAAAGGACATTTGAGAGTGATTTACAGAAATGTAATGCATTTCTTTTGCTTTGTCACCAACTTAAAGGTCAAATCTGTGATTTTTTTTCACCATAAAAATGAGTTTATCAGAAGTCTTGTTTATGTAAAAGATGGTAAGGAGGGAGAATGACTCACTTGTGATATTTATAGCATATGTGTATCATATGCAGGGTTTTCATAAAAAAAACAATGTATAGACTCATACAAAAATAATCCCTTTCAATCATTACTAATGACCCAGTAGAAGTGTGTGGCAATGTGTGTATTTGAAGAGACCCTGCACTCTGCCTGTATTTTCTTATTATTTTGCTGTGTTGGGGGTGCTTCTGGGCATCAGTGTTTGGGCAGTGGGTATGTAGCCAATAACAGCACGCAGGGTGTGAGGTCGGGACACTATAAAAATGTAGCAAGCAGGTTACATCACTGTCTCTGTCTCTCTCCTCTGCTCCGCTCTGCTCTCTGTCTTTATGTCATGGATGTATAAGAGCTGCAGGTCTGTGTGCATGACCGACGGCGGGGCTGAGCTACACAAATGCAGAGCAGAGAGGCCACAGTGGACAGGATGAAGCTCTGCATTCACATAAACTCCGGCTATGTGGCACCTTCCCGCAGGGTTGTGCTGAGATAAATGGTAAATGGTAAATGGGCTGTACTTGTATAGCACCTTTCTGACCACTCAAAGCGCTTTTTTTACACTATGAGTCGCATTCACCCATTTATACACATTCATACGCTGATGGCACAGCCATCAGGAGCAATTTTGGGTTCAGTATCTTGCCCAAGGACACTTCCACATGCAGACTGGAGGAGCCGGAAATCGAACCATGGATCTTCCAATTAGTGGACGACCCGCTCTACCTCCTCCCACACACTGGGGCAGCTGTGGCACACTGTGGCATGTTTATTTGTGCTTTAGAACATAACGGCCAGAAAATAATGTTTTATTTATCTGATTCACTGTTTTGTTCTTGTTAGCGCCGCTCCCTCTCTTCATTCACTCTCTAGCTTGCTCAACCACTGCTGCTCTCTCTCTCTCTGTTGATCGTGGTCTCAGCTTGCTCTGGTGTCGTTGTGCCTGGGAGGAGTGGCCAACTTTGAATGCTGTACAAACTCCAACCGACAAATCCTGCATAGCATACCTTTAAATTAATCACTAACTAAAGTATTTGTTTTTTTTATTAATTAAAAGGAATTAACAACATATACAGTACATCCAGTGAAAAATGGCTTCTTGAATTTCCTTAATACACTGTTGTTACACTTTTGAAGCTGTAACTGGCAAATTATGGTATTTCTCCTTCATAACTATAATTATCAAGGAGATTTTGATTTTGATTTTATTTTGAGAATTTGATTATTATTTGATTTCCAACATTATAATTCATTTATTTTCTGTCATTTCAAGGACAGAACTATGCACACAAGTGTTCTTTAGTGAGCTTGTCACAGTATGAGTAATTTTTCATTGTATTTATAGTTGAAAATGTTGGTTTCATTGCCTGTTCTTGCAGTGTTCATTTTACAATTACAATTACTGTTTGGTTCAAAATGGGCATGTTTGGTGTTATAGTGGCATAACTTACCACTACTGGAAAAGGCCATAGTTTCATTGCAAAATGAGCACACTGGTCTCCTTTTCTCACTTTTTGATCTGTCCCTGTATCTTTAAACACTGGGTTCCTACCTCTGACAATGTACTTGCATGTGTGTGTACCTGCGAGAAAGAGGGCGTTGGAGGGGCAGGACAGTGAGCAGACCTCTGCCCCTCCACTCTTGGTGCAGGTCAGCTGTGCTCGAGGTGCTGGCTTCCCATTGGGCAGACACTTCACCGCCTCTGAGAAACACACAAAGTCACATCACCATGACAACCACCTGGACACACACATACACCTGTGAGGAATCCACCACACCACACATGGAGAACTGTGGGCAAACTCGGACATACGCACACACACACACACACACACACACACACACACACACACACACACACACACAGAGTTGTTGCTTACCGATGCAGTCTTTCTTGTTCCAGTGGAGTTTCTGTCCAGGAGGACACACACACTCGAAGCCGCCCTGTGTGTTAATGCAGCTGTACTCACAGCTCCCGTTGTTGATGCTGCACTCATCGATGTCTGACACACAACCACAGAGAGCATTTTAGTCAGTATGTGCAGTCTGTTTTTTGTTGACCACAGCAGAGCCTTTACATCCAAATGTGATAATCTGAGGTATCATCTGCTGGTCTGCTCTGCCAAACGCATATTTTTCAGTAAATCTTCTGTCAGATAAAAGGAAAGCTGAATTTGCCTCACAGCTTTTTATAAGATAATGTTCAATCTTAAGGCTTGGGGATAAACCTTTGTAGTTAAAACTCTAAAATCAAAGTGAAGAAACAAGTGGTATTAAAGTTGAGCTGCTTTCTTGTAAAATCTTGTCAAGTCTAAGACATGATTCACCACCTGTGTATACTGCCAATAGTGTTCGATGTAGTCAAGTCATGGCACCGCAGCCAGGAATTAAATCCTGGTCAAATAGTCAAATAACACCTATACCACATTTACCACTTGTAAGAACAATGAGCATACGTCAGCATACGTGCTGCTGTGATCATGCTGACGCTACCTCTCCATCAGTGACGTCAGTCAGTCCAACAGCAGGACAGTCAGAACTTAACGTGTTGACTGAGCTACAGGTGTGTGACAGCACACGCATAAATAATACACATAAACAAGCAGGAAAAACCAAAGACACATTGGGAACATGTGCACACACACACGCACACACACAGAGACTTGCTCTGTATGCACACAAGGATGCCAGCACACAAACAAATCATGCACACACACAGAAAACTCAGGGAGAAGCTATTCAGGGGAACTGAGGTGTGAGAGTGCTTTCAGTAGCAGTCGTCTGCACACGCTTAGTGACCCCTCACCTTCACACTCTGAGAAGCATTTCCCTTTCAGATGCATACAAACAAACACACACATTTCATCTACTCTCACACACATACTTTAGCTTTGTCAAAAAGCTCATGTATTTATCCCTTGCTCAGCATACACTCACCTCCACAGTGAGTGAGGCCGTACAGGATGTAACCCTTGTTGCACAGGCACTCAAAGCTGCCCGGGTAGTTGATGCAGGTGTGGTCACAGGTTCTCTCAAAGGAGCACTCGTCGATGTCTGAGGGAGATGAAGCATAAACAGTACCTGATGCATAACTGGTGAGAAACACAGCAGCTAACTGTGGCTTCATTTGTTCTTTTGTTGGTTTCTTTTTCAGTCACTCATGGATTTCTCATTCACCTAATAACAGTGATGCTTCCAGTGGTCATTAACCTCTTCCACTCCCCAAGGACGCCGGTGTCCATGAGCGACATTAATGTCTTTCAGAAGCTGTAGCAGGCTCAGTTTTAAAGCTACAGTGAAGATACTGGTATCATATGACACTAGGCAACCTAAGGAATCTTGTTGGGAAGGGGTCTGAATAACGCTCCAAAGTTAAGCTAAGTTTTGGCAAGGGAAAAACTGGCATGACCATTTTCAAAGGGGTCCCTTGACATCTCACCTCAAGATATCTGAATGAAAATAGGTTCTGTCAGTACCCATGAGTCTCCCCTTTACAGACATGCCCACTTTATACTAATCCCATGCAGTTTTGGGCAAAAACAAGGCATTTTTTTTGCTGTATAAATGTGTTATTTTTGCCTATTCTAAAAATGGTGTATTTGAATATGTCTGCATACTGGTGTCCTAAACAGTCTTGGAATTGCATAAATTTGGTATGACTGGAAAGCTGAGACTTGTGAATTCAATGAGCCCAATTGTATTCATGTGTGATGATGTTAGTTGTAGTGAGACCATTTTTTGAAACTTGGTCTCACTGTATAAAATGAGCTATTGTGACCTCTAGGATAATCACAGCCTCATAATTACAACCATGAACTAGAGACGGAGGGCATTCAGAGGATGTATGGCTTTCATAGCTACACTGACAATAAGAGAGTTTCTGAACAATTTACAGAACAGAAGTGCTCACCATCCAATCGCTGAAAAATGCAATTCTTACAGAAATCTCAAAATGTCAAAAGTGTTTTGATACCAAAACACAGTATGAATTTTTCTATGGTATTCCTCAAGGTCTTGGTGTCTTCATGTGGTATTTTGGAGGGATTTTGACCATTTTTATCAATTCTCGAGTGGTCAAAAATGGTTGGTTTTGTACCAAATCTGTGTAACAAATCAACCCAAAAATTGCTGCAACAACTTATGAGACATAACTGAGCATGTGAATGGCTATCATATACTTCTATCATAATGTTCTAAGCCCTTATAGATTCTAAATGTTCAAAATTTGAAAAGGTACCTAACCAAAACACAATGCTCATTACAGATTTATTACTAGAAAAACTTGACACACATCTCAAATTAATCTTAAGTTTCCCAGCTTTCAGACGATATATACCACTTCTGTGTGGCATGTACTGTTGACCTGCTATCTCCCCCTAAACATCCTCTGTCCCCCCAAAAAATGGGTCTATGGTAGGGGGGTGGGAGTGGAAGAGGTTAAAGAAGCTACATTTTAGTGCAGCTATGCCCTAATGTTCTACCAAGGTGGCTGGTAGGGTTATATAAATTTGTCAACTGTCAGGAATTTTATTGTATATACTCTTGTAGTTACCTTTTAAATATCTCAGTTACAGGATTTTTGTATCTACAGTACCAGTCAAAAGTCTGGACACACCTTCTCATTCAAGGAACTTTCTCATTCAGGGAATGGGAAGGTGTGTCCAAACTTTTGACTGGTACTGTATATGATAAAGTAACTTAATTTATCTAGTATTTCATTCACCAAATTAGACAAAAACAGACATTGTAATCTAGTTATTTCATCTACACATGGTTCTGAATTGAATTCCCAAGAAATATCCCAAAATAGAGTATATCACTATCTTGATATGATATATTACTCTACATACTGTGTACTGCGATAGAAGATTAAATCCATCAGCCACCTCTAGTAGTTGCTGGCTGGATACTGACCTTTAGATGATGTGATGAATTTGGCTTTGGGGAAATTGTTCCTCCCCAAGAAAATACTGATGACATTTCTACACTTTTGTAATAAAGAATGAAATAAACAGCATCCAAAGCAAAAAAAATGTCAATTAGAGTCTAAGTTTCAAATTTTGTTATTGAATTATTAAAAATGATGCCACCTGATTAGGTTGATATTGGTAGTTTTAACTGTTTCTTCTGTCCATACTGACTGTGAAGAGATCTGTTCCTGTTGAGTCCCATGGTGATGGGGGACAAAATCCACAGTCCTACCTCTGTGTCTTTCTTCCAAATGTATTGTCTTTTTTTAGTATGAAATTGCCTCCTAAGCAATGTCATATTAAAAACACTAAATATAGATTGATTTGCCTAACTCAGACTGCTGAAGCCTCATATTAGCTTCTGCTGAACTTTAGAGTGTATTTTTGCACAGAACAGAAGGCTGTAGAGTTTGTCCCCCATCTTTTCCATTGAAATCATATTACTAAAGTATCCCTTTGTGGCCATGAAGGACAGAAGGAACATTTGCAACGACAAACATCTCTTTCAATGTACATTTGCTTTAAGACATACTTGAAAAAAAACTTGACCTACTCCATAACGCCAGTAACAAAACAAAGTTTTTCATATTTACCAAAAATATTTTACGGTTGCTACATCACTTCAGAAATTCAAGTCTTATAAAAACCTGTTGTCCTACTATCATGCTACAACTGAAACACAGGCATACCTTCCAAACACATTGATCGGATTATGAATTGGTTGAGTCATGGCTTGATTCAGTCTAATGAGAACACACTACAGTTTGTCCCGCTACATTGATGAAGGTAAAGGTCAGTGGGATGAGTGGTTTACAGACATTTCAATCTTAATGACTCATTTAAAGACAACACAGACTGCTCACCGAGGGCTGAAGAGGCAATCCCATTAATCACAGAGGACAGTATAGTAAACAAATACATGACTAAACTAGGACAAGAGCTCATTCTAATACAGAAACACGGAAAAACTTCACTGGATTGAGGTTGGGACGGCTCACATTCACAGTTACGTCAATGTGTGTGTGTGTGTGTGTATGTGTATGCCTGGCTGCGCGTGTGTTTATGTATACTTGCACAGCACCAAATATTATTAACCTATCAGAAATGGAGGCCAGTATTTCAAGCTCACCTGGTTTATTTCAGTGTGTTCCGTGGGGTTTTACAGGAGCTAAAAATACCACTTGTTATAATGGAGTTTGTCATGTGGAGGAAGTTGTTAAGGCCTGGATGTTGGCTCGGTAAATACTCCAGGCAACTGTTCATATGAAGACTTAGGAATAGCTGGTCTGTTCCGGGCTAGCCCACAAGCACAGTTTACATAAACTGAGCCAGGTACACAGCAGCTGCCTACAGCTGTTTAATGTTAAAGGAACATATAGAAAATAAATGTTGATTTCTGGTTTGGCTGACGTGTTTTTTTTGTTTTTTTTTTGGTGAGACACACCCTCCTGATGAGGTGTTTCAACAGCGATTGCTAACATTTATCTAACTGCTGACAACATTCTCTCTCTATCTCTCTGCCTATCTAAACATTTAGAATAGAAAGAATCTTTTGTGGAAATTGCTTATGCAACTTTGGCAAATGATAAATCTCTCTGCTTTAGTTTCTTAGCCAATTCTGGCAAATGTTCTAACACTGGCATGTAGCGTATCACCAGGAGCTGTTTTCTCTGGAAAAGCTCACTGGCACAGAAAGAGCTGACAAATTAAACATTATATTTCATTTTAAGGTCATGTTGAAGCTAAACAGGCCAAATGTCAGTCAATGGGACAAACCTGGGAGCTATTGGCTGGCATTGAACAGTGGCAAAGGTGTGTCAGAAACAGGCACTGATGCTGTGATGTGGCTGAGAGCACTCAACACCACATTATTATAGACTCCACTACTGATGCACAGTTAATCCAACACATATACACACACGCGTACACACTGTTTGGTGGTTTTGGGTCGGAGACAGAAGCACCTCAGGATTTTGTTGTTAATAAAAATCATTTTGTGTTTGTCTGCTCTCCTGTCTCGCTTGCTGCAACTTGTAACCTGGAATCTGCCTTTGGTCGTCCAAACATAACTGCTGATTACATGTGCACTACACACCCAGCCAGCAACAAGCTGTAGGTTATGTTCCCAGGAAAAGATAACTAGGCCAATCTGTGTGCCTGTCTGCACAGAGTCGGATGATCAATATGAATTTCTTCTCCATCCGTTCAGTAGGTGCACTGGGACATGTTAGCCAAGCTTAGGGCAAGGACTGCAAGCATTGGACTTGATGAGGGAGGTGTATTTTTTCACTAGCACAAACTCCAGTGATTGTGTTAAGATAAACAAATGCCGTCCTTCAAGTGGACGAGAGATCAAAATTGATTGAAATTCTTATCTGACTCCAGCCAAGACACAAATTTGCTCCATTTTGTGTTATCCATTCATTTCCCTGATCATTTCAGCCACGTCCGCTTCCTTCTATGTGTGTATGATCATAGCCTCAGTGTAAAAGTCATAAAACAATTATTGTTTTTAAAATCCAAAACTTACTTGCCTTTAAGCCTGTGTAGACCTGTTTGACTGGCTGTGAGTCTGATAGCGAGACTCTTTTGATTGCTGTTAGTCACTGACCTTGGCATGTCCGTTCATCAGTGAGCAGTTTGTGGCCTTTCTGGCAGCTGCATTCAAAAGAGCCCACAGTGTTCCTGCAGAAGTGGTCACAGCCGCCGTTGTTCTCCTGGCATTCATCAATGTCTGGGTAGAGGAAATAAAAGAACAAAAGAGAGAAATGCTATTACTAAAATTGCTGGTGTTTCATGATCCATAGTAAATGATGCTGTATACCAATTTCAGTTTTCATTACAGAATGCTATAGGTCCACTGTTGACCGACAAACTTTTTAACTGCAGTGCACAAGGTACAAACAGGTGACAAATTACAAGGAAAATCCTGAATAAATGAGTGGAGAAACATGATGCAGAGCGACATGAGGGCTCACTAAATGGTCTGATGGGAGTGCTGAAGTACTTCTGGAGGCTTGTGGTGGACCACATTGTTGTTTTTCCTTTTCATTCATCATCCATTTGTGAACTACAAATTAGTGACAAATGAGCATATGTTATCAACAATCAGTGTGGTGATGGATCCTATTCTGGAAAATAGTTTAAAACTACAGTAAATGTGACATTGAACCCATTACATATATGCATATATTGTCCCTCATTTTACCCAAAAAGACTAAATGAATGCATTTAGTCTGCACAGGACATAAAACTAGAACAGAACAATAAGACTGCACTAGAGACCAAGCATCTGTCTTACTGGTGTATGGACATAAACAAGGTCCTTTCAAATATGGCTAAAATATATTCAAAGCTTTTGTTGTGAAGGTCCGTACTAGCATAACGTCTAAGATACACTGTGGGAGTTTTTTTTCCCTTATGCTCTTTATTTGTGCGCTTCAGTAGGCAAACAGAGTTGGCAGAGCTGAAAGACTGTCGTCAAGTTTCCACCTTATTTTAAACCACAATGCCAGCATGTTGTCTGTTACTCAAACACAAAGACGCATACTGTTCCTGCACAGCAGCAACAGGTGAACAAAAAGCTGTTTATATATTTATGGTGTCGGGTAACATGCAGACCTTCTTGACTCTATTTAGTTGTCTTTCACTGTCTTTCACTGTGATTTCATGTTTTTATTTCTTTCTGTCTACTTATTTTTTCACTGACTTTTCCAAATATGGTACATCATTTCATCATGGTGTGTTTGTATTAGGCACACATGGCATGGTGCATTAAGTGTTATGCTTGTTTAACAGGACTCCAGCAGGCAGCTTGGATCAGTCTTTGGAGGTCTAGCTTGGGGCTTGCTCACAGAGATCCAACTGTCTCATCCCATGATATGCTAGTTACCTGGAACTAATGGAGTAGCTGCTGGAGAGGGTGAGCAGAGACAGACTATCACTGAGAGTTGATTCTAATAATACCCTTTCAGTAAGTATTTGGACGGTGTGTGGCTTACAAAA
The DNA here is from genome assembly GCF_914725855.1 of Thunnus albacares. Classification (NCBI taxonomy): domain Eukaryota; kingdom Metazoa; phylum Chordata; class Actinopteri; order Scombriformes; family Scombridae; genus Thunnus; species Thunnus albacares. Next base: position 22,855,580 of record NC_058128.1, on the reverse strand, counting down.
GGGATAATTGTGCTGTTGTAACCTCTTCATATAAATATAAAAGGAAATGATGACTGGGGGAATGTCTGTCCTTTTGGTTTTTTCCATCCCTGTCTCCGAGAAATGATGTTTGTATACTACATATTTGCAACAGCAAATACTGTATGTTTAAAGAGAACCATAATGCCACCCTAATTACATTAACGACATAATAAAGATTCTTAGGTTCTTAGAATATTCATACTGACTGCATTTGCAAAATGTTTGCGGGCAGCCTTTGTTACATGTCATACCCCTCTCTCTATCGTGTTTCTGTTCTTTTGCTCTGCACTTTCAAAACTGTCACATAAAGGAAAACATTACCCAAAAAAGAAAAAAGACATGGCTGTGGTTAGAGAAAGATGGTGGTCTTGGTTAATTATTGAAAAAGGTCAACAGTGACCTGAAGCACAAGAGAGTGTGTTCATTACATTTAACTGAAACCACAACAAAGATGTTGCCAGTGAACATAAAAACATTTCCTGCAAAATATGTTTGGCAAAACAAATTAGTATCATACAGTAGCTTTTTTCATAGTTCAGTAATTTACAGTCATAAACTGCAACTTTGTTCTTTTTGATTTTGGTAAAGTCACCAAGACACTTAGTTTAGTAGGTTTTAATGAAGAGAAAGACAACATGATAGAATTTAAGTCTCACTTAAAAAACTGCAATGTAAGAGAAATTTGGAAAGTAAAGACAATTGGATGCCAGGAAGGAAGCATCACTAAAATCACATTTACACATTTAGTGACAATCCACTCCAGTTTCCTCTTGCTGTGACTGTCTGAGCTCCCATACCAGTTAGTGAGAGATGATGTGAGGAATCTCTCTATGATGGCTTCATAGAAGTGGACCAACGGGTGTTTTTCGACATGATACTTCTTCAGTTGTTGCTGGGCCTTTCTGATGATGTGGTTTATCATTGATGTTCCATTTTGAGTGTTACTGATGTAGGTGCTGAGGACTTTGAAGGATCAGGGTTAGGAGTTGGTCAGAGATATGAACTGGGCTTTGATGTTTGACCTCCTCCTGAAGTCTAGAGCTATTTCCATTGTTTTTGAGGTATTGAGTAAGAGGTTATTATTAACCTCTTGGCGGTATTGAGTCTTGTCATTGTTAGCGTAATGATATTGGTGTTGTCCGGGTACTTAAATATTTTGACTGAGATGTGGTGAGATGTAAAGTCATTAGTGTAGATGGAGAAAAGCAGAGGAGCTAACACACAGCCTTGTGGCGCACCAGTACTGAGGGTCAGAGGGCGTGATGTAGCATTGTCAACTTTGACAGATTGAATTCTGTTTCTAAGAAAGTCCAGTGTCCAGTAACACAGGACTGTGTTGATTAACATGTCTTGAAGCCTGGTGAAGAGTGTGAGTGGGTTAATGGTGTTGAAAGCCGAGCTAAAATCTATGAACAGGATGTGTGTGTAGGTGTTAGTTGATTCCAGGTGTTGCAGAGTGAAGTGAAGAGTCAGGTTTATAGCATCTTCAACTGATCTATTGGCCCGATAAGCAAAGTGAAATGGGTCCATCAGTGGGGATATACAGGACTTCAGGTAGGTCTAAGCGCTCAAATGCTTTTATAGCCAATGAAGTGAGGGCAACTAGCCTGAAGTCATTGAGGCATATTGTTTTGGCTTGGGTAGTGTAAAGTAATTTCTTCATCCTGCCAAGTCACCTCAGTTCAGCCTGATTTATATCCAATTTGCAGTTATTATTACAACATGTAATGTGCCCTAAACCTGCATGTGAATCTACAAACTGAGTGAAAGCGTAGGACAACTGTAAGACTGGCAGCAGTTTGGTTTAAGCTTTTAGCAATTATAACCAAATATTGAAGAAGAAGATGCAGGTAACACCATTACTAACAGAACCCTATTGCTGCTCTCATAGTCAAAAAAACAAACAGGCCTGTGGACCTAGGATAAATTGTCTGCTGAATCCCTGGGGAATAAAACCAAGATACCTGAGCTCTAGCCCAGGTGTGGTGCAGCAATCCAGAGGCGCAGATTCTACAATAATAATAAGGCGAATGCAATCACCCCCGAGGCATCATGTTCAGTGCCAACCGCAAACCTACTGGCAGATCTGGTTACACAAACTCCAACCCTCCAACCTCACTCCCTCGCCTCATCCAGCCTGCAGTGTCCTCAGCTGAACCCAAACTTCAACATCATGTTAAGTTTTCTTCATAGTCGGTAACATTTTCATATAAATTACTGGCAAATTTGATACTGTGTGTTACCTACTGTATACCCAGTTCATTTCAGAAACATTTCCGTTGAAACAAAACAAGATGGAAATTTATAGAAAGTTCAGAAGGTGGACAGAGTGAGAGAGTACCAGGTAGGAAGAGAAGAGGAGGAGCAGGAGTGAAGGAGGTGGAGAGGGGAAAAGGGGAGAGGGGACAATGGCAGATTACACAGACAAGCCCTTTTTGATTGGTGCTCTCAGTGATGAAAACTGTGAGGGATTAACACCTAAACCCTTGAGCCGGGAAATAAGTCGAGCAAGACACCACAGAGAATGAGAGGAGTAGGAAGAGGAGGAGGGAAAAGGGAGGTGGGGGAGATGAGAGAGAGAAGAGGGAGATTAGGGGTAACAGGGGAGAGAGAGACTTGTTGATTTTGGTCTTTCTATGGCATCGGTTGCAGAAGAAAAACGCAGACTAAAGTTATCCTTTAAGGGGCAGTTTCGACTGCATAGAGATCATGAACGGTATTTTGATCTACAGTACTGTGCAAAAGTTTTAGGCACTAAAAGTAAAGTGAGAATGCTTACAAAAATATTGCTATAAAAAAGTTGAGTAAACAGCAGAAACCTAAATGAAATCAATATTTGCTGTGAGCAGCTTTGCCTTTAAAACAGCAGCAGTTCTCCTCAGTACACTTGAACACAGTTTTTCATGGTAACTTGCAGGTAGGTTGTTGTAAACATCCTGGAGAAAGAATGTTCTTCTGTGTATTTATTATTTAGGCCGTCTCAGGTGCTTCTTCATGTAATCCCAGATTGACTCCATGATGTTGAGATCAGGGCTCTGTGGGGGCCAAACCATACCATCTGTTGCAGGACTCATCATTCTTCTTGTTGCTGAAAATATGACTCTAGCTGTTTGCTTGGGGTCATTGTCATGTCATAAATAAATTCGGGACCGATCAGACACCTCCTTGATGATATTGCTTAATGGATAAGAATCTAAACATCTAGGGTGCCTAAAATTGTTGCACAGTACTGTATATTGCATATCCAAAGCTTTTATATACAACCTTTGCATGCAGACATTAGCCAGTCTAAACTTCAAAAGCTCAGTTTTTTTGTACATGATTTTAATTCTGGAAAATAACAACTGCTGACCAATCAGCAGACTGTTTAGATGTTGACTCGCTGCTGCCTGAAATTCCGATTCCTCTTGAGGAAATCTAAAAACTAGAAGTTGCAGATGCAAAATGAAAAATGGTACTGCAAATGCATCCTATTTTGAGACTAGTTGCCTAGTAGAGTAATTATGAGGAGAACAGAGGAGGAAATCAGGTGACATTAATATACCAACAGAGTCAATGTAGGGAGGAGGTTGGGGTGGATGGATTGGTCAACAAAACACTAGACTTAAACACAGAGAGATTGCTGTTTGTTTCTCATTTCCAACCACAAGTCAACACTGTTTTTTAAAACCATGACCAGGATCGTCCCCTAACCTTAACCACATTGTTGTTATTGTAACCATGACGGTGAAGGTCTCCTAACCTTTAAGAAGTACTTATTTTAACCCAAACCATAATCTTTTCCTAAACCTAACTAAGTGGTTTTTCTGCCTGAACCTAACCAGACCTTAACCATAGTGTTGTCACATCATAAAATACATGTTTTATGATGTTTTATGGTTTTGCTGATCACTGCCGATTGGGATGTAAGATCAGAAATTGCTTGTATTGGAATGCATGGACCGAAGATGTATTTTGTTGTTTAGTTTGGAGGACTGGGTTGCCTATTTCTTATTTAAAATTTAGTTACAAAAAAGATTTGAAAGAGAAATGAATTCTTTCTTCCAGTTTTAAAATCAGAAGCAAAGACAGCCCAGTGAGAAGCACATCTAGCCAACTAGATGAGGGAAAGATCCACGCTGTTTTCACATTGAAGGAGAGTGCTTGCCAGTTGCCTATTGTAGAGCAATCTTGAAATGATGCCTTTCTTAAGCGAATGCTCATCAGGTGTTGGTAGGTGTTAGCCGCAATGAGTGGAGTTGTGGGCCAGCTTGCAAGGCTATACTCACACTGCACGTATTAAAACTAGTAGTACATGGCTTATCAATTCAGACTCAACTATTAACAGGGTCAAGAGGTCCAGTCAACACACACTTTCAAATGGCTCTCAGTGTAGCGTGATAGGAGCCCTTATAAAACAGCTAGTAACTCAGCCACTGTGTTTTTCCATCAGGGTAGACTCAGGCCTCCCTGGCCTGATCCTCTCACTCTGTATCCTCAGGGAGCTTCTGCTGAATGAACTCTTCATCTAAATATGGAGCCGAGACAGGAATCCACAACGAGCTGGCTGCACGCCGTGGTAAAAATGTATTAAACTGCATGTCCCGCTGTGCCCTGTCAGCGGCCTTTTAAAGGGATTGTCCCTCCATCTGGCTCGGCTAAAACGGATTTCCCTGTGGCTGGCGGGAAGAGAATGAGGCTGTGGGGTTTTTTAAGGGGAGCAGGACAGGTAAGGGCGTTCAAGTACACTTACTGTAAGTGTTTGTCAAACATCCCAAACCGTGATGTCATAGCAGCAGACATATTTTGATTGATTAGCTCATTTCAGTTTTTCTCTGCTCTTGTGCCAGTCCTTTATCTACTCTTGACTTTCACCCATTTTCTCTCCTTTGACTCCTCTTTGTCTTCTCTTTTGCTTTTAATTTATTTTCAGTGTTTTCTCCACCCATACTCTGTTGTCACCTGATACCCCAAAGCATTTCTAATCAATCAGGGCTTCCTCCTGCATGCTGACAGCTTGTAGGGCTGATCCGTATCTGTTAGACAGCAGGAGGGATGGCTGTCTTTCTCCCTTCAGGTGACGCACACTGCACACTTGCCAACCTTGCAACTACAGAAATGAAGAGATTTCAGAGACCAGGAATTTTTATTTTTATAAGTAAAATTTCCTACGTCTCGGGAATTATTAATGAATTTATGAACAAACAAAAGATAGAAGCCAGAGGAAAAGCTTCAGGAGAGTGGAAATCTGGATTCTCCAATCAGGCATGATGGTAAGTAAAACATATACACAAAGTGAGAAACACACACACAAATATACACACCATTCCTCAACATTCCCCCTCTGCCCACGTTGTCTCAAACAGTGGATACCACCCCAGGTGGTATCCACTGTTTTTACAACACAGACAGACACAGCTTCATAATTATTCTGGCAGCCACAAACACTGGCAGAACCACTGCATATACCCACACTTAATGGCCACTCTGGGGACGGCTTAGCCTTATAACTGGGTATATAATTACCTTTAATGGAGCTTAAAAAAGCTTTGAGCTTAAATAAATACATTAAGCCTCCGCACATCTTGAAATGATAAAGTTTGGAGAGAAGAGAAACAGGACAGATAAAGGCGAGTCAGGAGAGTGGGTGAAGGCAGAAGGGAGGGTGGCCTGACATGTGTGGCAGTTCTGAGAAGGAGCATGCTGGCATGTATTCTACCCTGGTGCTGCAGATGATTTTATTACCTGAATAGTAATCACAGTTATTTTACAGTAAAATAAGGCAATCAGACAATCTTCTTGCAACTTCTACTTTGGTTCATCTTGGAAGAAGTGTAGCAGCAGTTAATGAAACCATCAGCAAACAAGACTAAGAGTTTACAGCCATGTTAAATAGTGTCTGTATATACAGTAGTGGCTCTGTGAGGCTGAAATGCTTGTTGTAAAAATTCGAAAAGGCAAGGTCCAAAAACTGTTTGGTCTTTAGAAGTTGTGGTAAAGTAAATGTAATGAGCAGACGGTGTCAGACTAAAGGTCTTTGGTGACATATTGTATATCAGAAGGGTTTATTATATTGTGTAAATCAAAGTGTACTCATTGTCATTTCTGTACAATTTCAACATCATCAGTGTTTTCATCAATGTTTATCACTCTTAATATCTTAGTTCACTGTGTTAGCATGCTAACATTTGCTAATTAGCACAAAATACAATCAAGGTTGATGTGAATGTCCTTAATTTTGCATGAGTTTGCTAAAGTACGGAACAAATTGAATTTTTCACCAGATGTTGGCGCTAGATATTTAGTTAGCAAGGTATTAGAATTCATCAACTAGGGACCATGAATGTACCAAATTTCATGACAATCCATCCAATTGTTGTTGAGAAATCTGTATAGCAATCCATCTATTAATTGTTGAGATATTTCAGTCAAAGAGGTGGACTGACCAACCGACAGGCTGAGAAGCAGACATTGGCATCCCTACAGCCAAGCCGCTGTGTGGCTAAACATGTAGGAGTTCTTCAATGGCTTTGTCTGTATATAGACAGCAGGCGAAGAATAAAATGATGAATAAAATGTGTGTGTTCACATGAATGGGCACCTTGATGGCATCATGCACAAACATCTGGGTTGCCAGAAGCTTTCTTGCAGCAGGCATTTGTTAATGAGGACGCTCTTAATTAACTAATTAACACAGATAAGACTGCATATGGCCAGCATGAGGAGCAAGGAGAAAAGCTGAAGCACACTGAAAATGGTTTCTGCTTGTTTCCAACATTCACACAAATATGTAATAAGTGTCTAACACACACACACAGTGATGATGTTATGTCTCTCACTCCAATGTCTGCCCCACAAACGCCTAACTCTTTCCATCTCTGTCTGCCACTGTGAGAGGAGTAATTTGTCATTTTCACTATATGAAGGCTTGCACATACTGCTGCGTGTTCCTACACACACATACACATACACATACACATACACATACACACACAGGCTGTCTCCTGGGATCCATCTCTGACATTTACTCTAGACGATCAATATCTTGCTCTGGCCTTCAATCAATAGTTCCATCAGTTGCCAAGAGCTGTGTGTCTCTCCGAATATCACAGACACTCTTACTGCCTGACTGCTGCTGCCTGCATCTGACAAGAAATTTGCAGGTTTCACAAAGCCAAATTACGTAGTTTTTAGGGCCTCTTTAAAGCTACCCGGAATTGGATTTAAGACCAATTTAACAACCCAAATAAAGAAATAAAAAAGGCTGGCAAAAGCTGTGTATTTCCAATTGAACATAGCTAATGAAAGTTCTGAGACTATAAATGGAAAGTTTTAAAAAATGTTACCACGAAATAATTTAACACAATGTCAAACTTGTTAAAGGACATTCAGTGAAAACAACTTGTTGGGTTAACCCAGTTCTTTAAACTTTTATTGTGATGAGCAGCAAAGCTCATTGAAAGTGGACATTACTGCCAGTCTAATTAGCTTTTTTTTAACCATATTTTGTGTTGCTCACTCAGTCAGAGTCAGTGCAGTTATCCTATTTAATATGAAACAAAATGGGAAATAATAGCTGTTATATCAGAGTTTCTCTACCTTATCTGGCTTCTGATAAGATTTATAGGTCCCAAAAATCTCATTACCTCAGCAACTAAAGGTATGAAAAGCAGCATTAACGGACATTAATTCATGTGCTATGGCTATGGCTTTGCTATGGCTTTGAAATTCAAATCTATCAAAGAAAATAAAATCTTTTATGTTGTAATCCAACCCAATCGCCAGAATAAAACATTGGCATTGTACATTTCTGCAAACCACAGTATCTCTACGTTAAAATCATTTTTTTCGAGTGTCATTTAAAATTGCATTAAATGGCCGTTATCAGTCAAATATTTATGTGTTATGTTGTGACAGCACTGTGGTTAAGGTCTGGTTAGTTTTAGGCACAAAAACCACTGATTAGGGTTAGGAAAAGATCATGGTTTCGGTTAAAATACCCGGTTTTGTCACCAGAAAAATGGCTTGCAAATGTCCTGACGTCTCACTAAAATTACGCGGTTGAAACGAGAAGTGAACCGTGGCCTTGAACATTGGTCTCTGCCATGCAACTAGCTCTCTAGCCAACCACCCAACCCGCCTCCTCCTGATATGAAAGTTAGCTCATATAGACGTCATCTGAACTACGTTACTTTTCTCTGTGATATGTATTATAGAAATGTTGACATGCTACATATTAAATATATTGAAATGTAGAGATTCAACGTATGTGGTTTGCAGTGATGTACAATGCTAACATTTTATTCTGGCGACTGGGCTCAGTGATAAAATGCTGAACCGGTGGCTTTGGTGTTGTCAGGACCACTGTGGCACTGATAGAGTTTACTGTAGCAGCAGAGGAAGCAGGAGTCATTTCAGACTGTAGTTAGACTGAAAAGCTTAGCTTGGCCTTCAGCATTTCAAATTCAACAATGTTCTGAAACGTTTGCTTGACGTGACACTGAGTGATTGATTAGAAATCTCCTGCAAGCCTGTCTGCATTGGTTTAGAAAAACATATTCTGGCACTTTTTAGGACAATTGATAGGCCTCCTACACAATGGAATTTGAATTGAATCTACTGGTAGTTGAACAGTGACCTTCAGGGAATGAATTTTTCTTCCAGGGTAGATATTTTGGAAGTGAACTGTGCTGGCTGTGGCGGAGGCTGAGGGCCAAATGAGAAGGCTTGCTAACATCCACCTGGGCCAAAGGAAACAAGCCCTCCGCCCCCTCGCCTGCTCCTCTGTGAGCCTTCAGGCTGTGTTTGAGAAGTCCAGTGTTTGGAATGAGAAACCCGACTCCAGAAGAAACCCTGATGCTGCTGCGGAGCTCAGCTGCCTGATTAAGACCCATAAACTGACCCATCTGATCAGCGCTGCTGCCTAAACCCACCACCACCAATGAGAGTTGAATGGATGAACACTAACTCCTAACCTCTGACCCCAGCATCCAGAGGTCAAGCGCAGGGTCAGGCTATTATGCGAGAGGCTTGTCTGTCTACCTTGCTCCTTGAAAGACTGAGGTGGAAAAATGGGCTGAAATAAACCAACTCTTGCACTGTCACTTAAACTGAATTTAGGCTCGCTTGTAGGAATGTGCAGCTCATATCTCCAGGGTACAAGCTGCACACAGCGGAGAGGAGTTTTGTAGTTTTACCAAATATTTTCAGTAAAAAGCAATTAAATGGAATACATTTGCAGAAACCCAAACCTCTACAAATAATTACCGACCGGGTACAGGGGATCTAGTTTTCTTGGAGCGCGATTGTTCTCTTCGCAGGGTGTTGCTAGTGGAGAGGACAGACATCAGGCCAGGAGGCAGCGTGTATTTATTCATGTATTAAACGACCCCAGTGCTCGATTCTGTTTAATAACAAAAACTCCACGGGTGCATGCGGGCCAAAGGAAACTCTCAGTTTTACACAACAATAAAACAGCCAGTGATCTGGGATGGGGACTGCCAGCCATAGTGCAGTCAAGTAAGGTGATGGAGACCACAGTGTTTTGACTGGATAAGTGCGCCTGATGGGTGTGGACTCTGACATGTGACTCCTCACTGAGACTAAATGGACTAATGCTAAAACTAAGGGAAATTGTACCAACACATAAAAAAAGATTATCAAAATAAAAGTATTGATTATGAGAATAGTACCAATGGCAGACACATTTTAACCAATATATCGATGGAGCTGATTAGTAAAGGACTTCTCCAACATGGAATATTTAACATTGCTGGTTTCATCTATCTGTTAGTGTTGGCTTTTGTCATACAGACACACAGTAGATGTCTATTATGTTAATGGTCAATATGGCTTTAATCGGACATGACGGGATATTTATGGCCACAGTGCTCTTGCTGTGTTGTATCTGGTGTCTGAGAAGGAATGGTGAAGTTGGAAAGTAGCATGTGAAGACAGAAAAAGTGTTTTTCTGTTCTCTTACAGGCTGCATCAGCAAAGGATTTTAACAGATTTTGCCACTGAAGCCTCACCATAACAAACAAGAAGGAAAAGTACTGTGGTTTGGCATGAGAGGAATCTCCTCAACAACTTAAAATTGTCTCATTCACCTGTTTTTTATTTCAGATTTTATTTTCTTTGTGCAGAAGAGATGATAATTGAGTGATATATTTATTAAGGTGACAAGATGTGTATTTTATCTTGTGCTGCCCCCACCTTTGGAGGTAGACATGTGACAAATTAAAGGAAAAACCAACATAAAGTGTCTTAGTAAGGTGTTGGGCCACCACGTGCCACCAAAACAGCTTCAATGTGCCTTGGCATTGATTCTACAAGTCTCTGAACTCTACTGGAGGGATGAACACCATTCTTCCAAAAGATTTTCCCTCATTTGGTGTTTTGATGATGGTGATGGAGAGCGCTGACTAACACGTCGGGCCAAAATCTCCCACAGATGTTCAATTGGGTTGAGATCTGGTGACTGTGAAGGTCGTAGCATATGATTCACATCATTTTCATACTCATCAAATCATTCAGTGACTCTTCGTGTCCTGTGAATTGGGGCATTGTCATCCTGGAAGACACCACTCCCATCAGGATAGAAATGTTTCATCATAGGATAAAGGTGATGACCCAGAACAACTTTGTATTGATTTGCAGTGACCCTTCCCTCTAATGGGACAAGTGGACCCAAACCATGCCAGAAAAATGCCCCCACAGCATAACAGAGTCACCAGATCCCCTCACTGTAGCGGTCAAGCATTAAGGCCTGGACTGTTCTCTTGGTGTTGCCACACATGCACTCGCCCACTTGTCAACAATATGGTGATGGATGACTCATTTTACCATATTACTTTTTTCCACATGTCTGTAGACCATAGCCTATGATTTTTGCACCACTGAACTCTAAAATGTGTGTTCATCTTTGTAATGAGGGGTTTATGCACTGCAACCCTACTATAATATCCCTCTCTATGTAATTGTCGACGGACTGTTCTTGCTGACAGTCTGATCACGTGCTGCATTGACATTCTCGGTCACCTGAGGAAGAGTTGCTCTTCTGTTTTTCCTTACATATTGCACTAACGCATGACGTCACAGTCATCAAATGTGCATTATCAACCACTGTTTCCGACCCCATTTACTGACGTCTTTCCCATAGATCTTAATGCAGATATCACTTTATCGCTGTTCCTGTTGAAACACCAGTCAGTTGAGCAGTCTTTGTGACTGAAGCTTCTGCCATCCGTGCCCCAACAAACCCTCTTTCAAAGTCACTAAGGCCTAGATCTTTTCCTCTTGCCATGTTGATACAATATCAGAATCAACTGGGCCTGTTCAGCATTTATATACATGCCACAAAGCATGATTGGATGTTAATTGCTTAATTGTACCATGCAGTGCACCTGTGTGGAAGCATCTGCATTCGTTATGTTTCTCTACTCATTTTTTCAGGTTTTTCCTTTAATTTGTCACCGTTAAGGTATCTGCTGTGCCTCACCCCTCCCTTGTGTTTCCTGTTTGTCCCTGCTTTGTCTCTCTCTGTGAATGTGTGTGCAGTATTTAAACACCAGCTCTTCACTCCACTCTTCGCCATATTGTCCGTTCACCTTCAATGGAACAATGCTTCGGCCAACACCTAGTGTCCTTGCACAAGTAATCTTGTGTTGTTTTTTGGAACTCAGTTTAACTATTGTTTGCCTGTGCCTCAAGGTCACCTCTGCTAGTCTTCCTGTTCTGCTGCCTCGCTCGGCTTACCGTCATGTCTACAAGCTCCAGCTCTGGAACCTACACACCGTCTGCCCAGCCCCTGCCATCAACCCTGGCTCAGTTACCTGCTCTGCTGCTAGATAGATAGATAGATAGATAGATAGATAGATAGATAGATAGATAGATAGATAGATAGATAGATAGATAGATAGATAGATAGATAGATAGATAGATAGATAGATAGATAGATAGATAGATAGATAGATAGATAGATAGATAGATAGATAGATAGATAGATAGATAGATAGATAGATTAGCACAAAAGGTTTGTGCATATGTTTTTTTCTATAAATGTTTATGATGTTTCTTACTTAGAGGCATGTTAGTTTCCCGGTGAATCGATGTAATCATGTTCCTGTCTTAGTTTGATCTGATTGTGTGGTTGTGTGTGTGTGAGTGTCCATGTGTTTTCAGTTCTTTTCAGGTAGAGGAGGAATGCAGGCCAGTGGGGACGTGTCTCAGGTGCCAATACACACTGTGAACTGTAAAGCCTAGTACGCCGACCACACGCTATCCACAAAAACACACAAATAACCACAGTCACACACACACATCCAGCCTTTCATGAGCTTGTATGTGCACAAAGTACAGACTAACATGCAACCTAAAAGTTTGTTAATTAACCCACAAACACAGAAGCATTAAGGGACACACACACACACACACACACACACACACATATACAGTAACTCATCCAACCACCCATGTGCACCTTCTAATCAAACATCTGGAAACTGTTCAAAAAAAAAACTTCCTTCTCTCCCCTCTCTCTCTCTCTCTCTCCCAGTCTATCTGTCTCTCCCTCTCTCACCCAGTTGTCCGCACGAGAGCCCCGTGATGAAACGCCTCCCCGGGTTGGCGTGTCTGTCATCGTGAGAGGCTGAACCGCCTCATCTGTCAGCACAGATGAAAGGGCGTTTATCAGACTGGTGGGTTTTAAACATGCCCTACATAGTTTATATTGAAATGATTATGATAGACAGGCACGACAGGGCACATCCCAGTGGCTGTCGAGCGAGGTAGACGCAGACGGGGAGAGAGAGAGAGAGGGAGAGCGAGAGAGAGGTGGAGAAGAAGCTGTCTGTCTCTATCAAGCAATTTAGTGGCACATTAGATGAGACCACCTCACAGCGTGGCACTTATCTTGCCGCTAACTACTATGTTCTGTAAACTGCTAAATGCCAGCAATTATACTGCAGTCTGTGCACTACAATACACTGCTAACATGACTGTGATTACACGTGCCACCGGAGTCGACACACACCCACACGCATACATACACACATGTATAGGCTTCAGCTAGAGATATTGATTAGCTAACTCTCAGACAGCCGCCGCAACCTGTGTGTGCTGTCGTCAAGGTTACAAGAAGCCTGTGTCAAACAGGATGTCCCCATCAATAATGAAAGCTCAGGACTGAAGCACGGACCGGCTCTAACAGGGAGGAAAGATGAAAAATTTCAGATTTTCCTCTGGTTGAATGAAAGGAAGCAGCACAATGACTCAGTGGTTAACACTGTCACCTGAGATTGAATCCACCTACACAATACGTGTGTAGTTTAGGTGAATTGGAAACTGTCAATCGCTTTGAGTATGAATGTGTTCATCTGTATGTTTTTGTAACCTCCCTTCTGCCCAGTGCAGGGTGGGTAAGGCTTGCCACCCTGAACAACATAAGCAGTTTGGAAAATTGATGGATGAAGGCGTCCTGGTGATTTAGGAGGTTGCATGTAATTGCAGCATCCCTTGTTCGAGTGTGATCAGGGAACCATTGTTGCATGTCATTCACCGTCTCACACTCCCTTCATTTCTCTCTGCTCTACACTGTGTAACCTAATAAAAAACTAGTAAAAATAAACAAAACAAAAAGCTGCTGTTTGATGGATCGGTGGAATTGACTGGATGTGGAAATTACCTTAAAATGCAGTTCCTTGACTGGCTCCAAGGACTCTATTAAAGGGTCAGTTCACTCAAACAAAAATACAAATAAAATACTATATTTTCTCACTTAACCTCTGGTGGTATCTAGCCATACAGACAGTATTTGTCCAGGTTTGCATCTCTGAGATCTCAGCCTCCATCCCGATGCAATGGCATTCAATGGAATTCTTCATTCTTTTTACAGAAACAATGTCCTTGTTACTTTAAATAATCCACAGAACAGGCTTTCATCAGGACTATATCTTCAGTAGAAAATCATTCCAACAAAAACTGCTCATGGTGTGTTTTGTGGGTTGTCCAGAGTAATGAGGGCATTGGTTGTGGAAAGACATATTGCAGTTACATTTTAAGTGTAATTTTTTTCAATTCTCGGAGGACCAAATATACATTTCCATTCACCTCCATGGTATTGGGGTGAGGGTGGAAATCTCAAAACCTGAACAAATAAGACCCAAACTATCTCTATGGCTAGATACCATTAGAGATAAGAGAGAAAATACATCCTGGGATTAACTTACTCTTTAAAGTGAACAGGGGCTACAAAGTCAATACATTATGCCAAAAGCAGGCAGGGACACAAAGGCAACATTTATTCCCTGACAAGCCTGAAGTTGATGTGGTTGCCACTTGTTCCTACCAGCTAAGCCAGATATGGATGTTTGATTACTGGAATGTTCAAACACTTTTAAAAGATGGAGTTGAGCAATAAACCTACACTTCAGGTTTTAAGACCTACAGAGCGTTTTTCTACAATCTATTAGTTGTTAGTGCTGAATGTTATCATTGGGTCTATCTGAGATACAAACAGCAGCAGTGAGGTTGCAGGGTGTCTGACACTGATGCACATGTATAGATAAGTTTATGTTTGCATCAGTGTGAGTGTGTGTGTTTTCCTGTCGGTGCCTGGGTGATAGATGCTGATCGATGTGCGCTGCCTGCTCTGTGTCTCTCAGCTCCCCTCAGAGCTGATCCCCGCTCTGGGATTTATGAAGCCCCGCGGCTGATCCACAGCCAAATTATGTGGGCGGGGCACAGCTGGACTGCGCTCCTATCCATCTTCTCCACTCAACTCGGGCCCAAAAAAAAAAAAAAAAGAGGGGTGGACTTTTCATTTTTCCACCACTGTAAATGCTGGGTTCTGTCAGGACCACAAATCACCTGGGGAGACGGAGTGGAAGTGTTCGCACAAGCTGGGCTTCAACTTGACATCAGAGCAGCGGACGACATGTTCTCCCAGCATGCAACTGCGGTGTTACGCATCTGTCAGTGTACGATGGAGGGCTGCTAGAGCTAAAATGACAATTTAAAATGTTTGTTTTATGATTTACAAACATTAATATGTTAACTCAAAAATGTAGCCAACCAGGTCTCTGACATGGTAATTATGATAATTATGTTGCATTCTTGTGCTTATTGCTTCAAATTAGAAATTGACTGATTTGTACGGTCAATCGCTGTATTTACTGCATCTGCAGCTGGATGGTGCTGTCTGTGTGAGTGTGTGTATGTCATGGATGGAAGAGAGTGAGAGAGACAGTGGTCAGCGTGGGCCTCACTGTTCAAACATCTCAAAGTTTGCTGACGCTTCGTCTGCCTGCCAGGCCTGAGACAGCTCCGGCTCCAGGATTTCACACACCTACATGCCACATTCTCAAACTGCCTGACACTCATTTCGCAAACACACACACACACACACACACACACTGCCAGTATTATACAATTTATAAGTTCATGCTCACATCACACGTGGCGCCTGGATTCCGACACGCAAACAGCCATGTCATTGTCACATGACCTATGCCTTGTTGCTATGACGACTCCTACGTCTCCTTGAACATGTCTGTCACATGTTGGGTTGGGCTGAGCGGTGAGGTTCAACACCGCTCTCCATCTCTCCTTCCATACAGAGAGGAGGAACGGATAGAATGACGTCCAACCATCAGACACCACTCATGTGGTGAAGGAATGTGGAGCTTCATCATCCTCACAGTAAGTTCAGGTAGTTTTACCCAAGACAGAAGAATAAGGAATATCTTCTGTGCAAAACACTGGGGAACTTTCCACTCATCTGAACCTATCTTAGTTTGTTTATGTGAGACTTGCTCATATGAATGTTCTAAGTCAGATTTAGCAAACTCTCTTAAATGCACAAGCTTGTTAAAAAGTGCTTTGATCTTGATGAATGTCAACTTCACATGAATGGGTGCTATTGTTAATTAGCTTAACCAACAGCCCAAAATAGCTGTTAAAGGCTATGTGTTCTGCTCCATTTCTGGACACGTTTCATTCACGAAAATGACGCCAAGAAGTAAAAAGAAGAACTTCACACAGCAGAGTTTAAAGTTCTGCTGCTGGACTTGAAGACAGCTGACAAAAACATGACATATTTAGTAGTGTCAGTAAATCACTAATATCAGGAGACCTGAAACGCTGACAACATATTGTCAGCTGCCAATTCTCTGTCATCCAAGAGCCGCACTGTGACAGAAATAAAGTACGAGTGGTTTGACATGAAGTTGGATGCGTAAAAAAATGTCTTACAAAAGCAAAGTCATCCATAGTTAAAATGTGAGGTGGTCAAGGGGACGTGAAAGTCATATCCAATTTTATTCAGATTAAGCAATTCAAATTCCTAGGTCAAAAAAGCTCCTGAATTACCTGAGAGAAAATTCTAAAAACGAGATTTTTTCATAAATGCAAGAAGTTCTTAAATCACTCATACATGCCTTCTTCATAAGAAGAAATTCTGTTTGTATGAGTGGTTCTTGCATGAGGCCCTACGTCTTCTAAACAAGCAATGATCCAACTTTCTCAAATTCTCATTAAAGTTGTAAATACGTGTGACCACTTTGATGCAGCCAAACTCATAAACAGAATTCCTCCTGCCTACTCACAGCTCTGCCACTACTGAGGAAAGGGCACCGCTGCCTGTGAAGACCAGTGTTTGACTCAGCTTGAACCCACAGGTCAGACTCATTCAGCAAGGCTGTTTGTTTAGAGCAAAGCCAAAATGCTTCAATAATCTGTTTGGGATGTTTAGGCCCACGCTGTGGCGGCCTCTTCTTGGACCACCGTCATTGACGTCACTGGCGGGCAGTAGGAAGTGGAGAAATGCTCAGCGGCAAAATCAACAACAACAAATGGCGGCAGCGGCACTGACCGCGACCAGAGCTCTGTGCAGTTGGAAGTGAAGCGGATGGCGGGGTCGTGTTTGGCCCTGGATCACTCAGATACCAGTCATAGCAGGCTCAGACAGACCTGGTCTCCTCTGCACCTCGCACACACGCATATTCACACACTTTGATGCATTTACTGACCTTTGCAGGTTTTGCCGTCGGGCTGTAGGGTGAATCCAACGGGGCAGCTGCAGCGCACCCCTGTGGCCGTGTCTTTACATGTCCTGTCGCAGCCGCCATTGTTCACAGCGCAGGTTTCTGCAGGAGGCAGGAGAGAGGCGGAAAGAGAGAAAGAGAAGGAGGGGGCTGTTAACTTATGACCCCTGCTTCTGAAACACCATGAAAAAGAAACTGCATACACTGAAGGTGATGTGGGTTGAGACAAAGCTTCATGCAGTAGAAGAATACACAAACGACAGCACAGTAGGATATAATGTATTCTTGTCTTTTCTCAAGTTGCATGTAGCTTTGTCAACACACAGATGAAGAAATTACATCACAACACCCCAGTTTTCATGATAAGAGACGTTTTATACAGAGATAAATACAGTGTTCATACACACAGAGAGTCACAATCAGGATTGGGTTATCATTGACAGCAGTGTATCATTACAACAAGACAAAAAAAAAAAACACATGACACTGTGCTGATAGAGGAGGGTGAAGAACTCTTTGGCCCCAAGGTCGCTCCTGTTTCCAAAAGTGACAAGAAATCAGTTAACACAAATAAAAAGGTAGGGTTAAAGTAAGTAGATAGAAAAATAAAGTTAGTGCAAGGTTGAGTGCTGTAAGTCTAGAACGCACTCGGCAGAACCGGCATGTATATTTTCCTCCAGAAAAATGTTCTTGTACGTGGTGCAGATAAGGTTTGCTCGGACTTGTGAATATTGCCTGAGCTGATCCCAAAACAAACACGAGCTCATGGTAACTCCAGCTCACCTGCCCAGCCGCTGTTGCTTTAGCAAAGCTCAGCACACACTTTCCCAATGGGCCTCGAGAAGTGCTGAGGAGGCTGAAATTTGACGTTGACTTATGTTTGTTGAAAGGGATACAATAAAACTACACCTAATAAGGAAGTTTCACTTAGTTACTGTTCTGCTCTTGGTGGGTTTGACTTCAATAATTCCAGAGAAAATCCAAGTCCTACTTATTGCTGCTATGTAAAACTTCAACTCTTTGAGTATATGGCCTAGTAGTTAAGAAATTGGTCAAATTCAAAACATAACATCAAATCTATCTTCCTTATTTCCTAAAAAGTTGACATTTTTTGGAATTGAAAGGCTTTTGCTGGACAACAGCAACATGTAAATCAGGGATGTTTCCCTCCTTTGTGGCTGCTTTTCCCATTTAATTAAAATGCCAAGAGATTGTGTGCCGGAGTGAAGTGAGGAGGAAATAGGAAAAGCCCTTTCAGGCTGGCAAACACATCCACATCTAGAGGTCAAGGCATTAGCATAATGCCCTTTCAGAATGCAGAGTCACAGGCACATTGGAGCCAAGATGGCTGATGCTTTCTATCAAGAAACAGGAAGGTATTTGTAGATTTGTTTGTGTTCCTTCATGCAACACCAAACAACATCAGTCTCATGGCTTCTTTCCTTAATCTCTGTTTTCTAGCCTGCATTTGTTGCTCCCTCGTGTTTATCTACCAAAGCTCTGTGTTCATCATTTGCAATCCTTTTCATGTCTATTTCTCTCTCTCTGGAGAAGCTCTGGGGCCGGATAGCAAACTATTTCAAATACCAAACTCGGTCCTAAATGGAGATGTTTTTTTCAGAATGAGGGCAGGAGGTTTCATAGATGTTGCATTGTTGAAAAACAGCGAAGAGGAAGGAAGCCTGGAAGCAGAGGCACTCCATCATCCAGGCAGCCTGTCTGATGGGCCCTGTAGGGTACAACAGCAGACCCCTGTCCGCTCTCCACTCCAGCTCAGGTCTATGTCAAGTGTGTATATGTGTGTGTGTGTGTGTGTGAGAATGTGTATTGTCTCGAGGTCTGCCCGCCTGCACAGGTGTATACAATCATTGCGGATGAAAGTTTTTGTGTGAGTGTATAGGTGTGTGTGCGTGTGAGTAGACTTGCTGTGTGTGGAGGTGGTGTTTATGGGTCAGAGTGATTTATACTGAGTACAGTGGGCCCTATCATTAGCTGAGGGTGAGTACAGTCCTGCTCAGAGCCCCTCTCTCCCCAGGCCACGCCCAGCCCCAGGGCCAGGCTGAGCGCAGGAACACAGACGCACCGCCGGGCCTGATTGATGTGCTGGACAAACCCCTCACCCCCCCCATCCCTCTGCCCCCTCTCCAAGCCTCTACACCCTCCATCTAACCCTGCATACTTCTTCTGTCCTATAGTCTGGTTTGTGTGTGTGTGTGTGTGTGTGTGTGTGTGTGTGTGAATGCTGGGGCATATTTTGGCTTGTAGCTTCTATATCGTGACAACTGGGATCACCGATGATGGATTCTAATCGGATAGTTTTGTGCTGTTTAGCAATTTTACGTCACCACACCTGCAAAAGCTGGTGCATTCTCTGCAGACACTGTTCACTAAGTCAAGGGTAAAATTGAGAAAGTGAAAATTAACTTCTGATTATGTGCTACAGTAACTGAAGCAATAAAACATAATAATACTGCTGGTGTTTTGTCATTTTTTAAGATACATTTTCACTTGTTTTCTAGACATTCACCACTGATATATTCTTGGATTTTTGTTGCAGCAGAGATGCCCATAATGAATTGTAGTTCACATTGTCAAATATGCTTATTCACTTAATTGCCAAGAGTTAGATGAGAAGGTTGATATCATTCTCTCACTCACATATTTGTGCAGTAAATGTGAAGCTACAGCAAAAAAACCCCAAAAAACCAAAACAAAACAGAAGAAAAAAAACGATTAGCTTAGTTTAGCATATAAACTGTAAACACCTAGTTTGGCTGTGTCCAAAGGTAATAGAATCATACAACCAGCACCTCGAAGCTCACTTATTAACACAGTTACTCCTTAGAGTCTTGAATGGTGGTGAGTCTTGAGGGTGGCGACTCAAGGAAGTTACTGGTTACGAAGCGCCCATAAAACCAACAAACAAGTGTGTCAGAATGTGTTAATCAGTGAGCTGTAGAAGTGCTGGTAAGGCAGATTATGTTACATTTGAACAGAGCCAAGCTAGTTGTTTTCTTCTGCTTCCAGTCTTTATGCTAAACTAAGCTAAGCTAACTGTCTCTTGGCTGTAGCTTCATATTTAATGGACTTGAAAAGAAAGACAAGCATATTCCACAAAATGAAAAACAATTCTTTGAGGCTTCATCTAAAAAGGGTCCACTGAAATTTATTATGCGGTCAATAACGAGAATTCACATGCTTTTATTGACCATTCTAGATTAATGGATTATTTTAAAAAAAAAGATGAAACAGGTTATGAGGAAAAACACAGCCATACCTATACTTGAAACCACTCAAGTGTGTCACTGTGGTTAGCAAGTTTGAAGTCAGCATATGAATTTAGAACAGTGATGAACTTGAATTTAATTTAATTTAGCAAATTTTATTCACCCAGACAATCCAAAAATTTGTAATTCAACAATATTAACTGTAGTCTATTTAGGCCTATTTAGATTATACAGACGAGTTATTGGGTACTTTGACCATGAAATCAACATGATTAGAGGAGTAGGCCACATTTTCAGATATTGATGTACCATTTGTAGAGGATTGGAATTGAAAGGAGACACTTTCCTTTTGCAGACTGAACCAAGAGGCAACTTCATCTGTAGGGATTACGATATGTCAGCGACGGTCAGAGGAATGAGAGGAAAGACCGTAAGTATACACATGTCTGTCATACTGCTTGCACCAAAACGCTGACCACTGCAAACTGCTGTTTCCATGAGAGGAGGACACATGTTCTATTGATTAAAACTGGAGCACATGAGAGAGAAAACCATGTGCACTGTGTATACTAAAGCATCATGCTAAGTAACAGCAACTGCTGCACTGCTGTAAAAAAGTGAGAGGGGCACGATCACCTTTCAGCACTCAACAAGATCCCCTTTTGCGCCTTGATGGGCACCTAAATTAGCTGTCAATCAGCATACGTAGCTCTGGCCTGGAATCATGCTATATGAATACACCTACATACGCACATATGCACAAATACACACACCTCAGCTTAGCTCCATCTGTCCTGAGATGATGGTTTATTTGGAATCCAGGGCCACAGCCACTGTAGCACCACTGAGTCTCTCTTTTGATATTTTGCACATGTGTCTAGCACCTGGCCTCTGATTTTGATATTTATTCATTATCAACATCATGAAATGTCTCAGAATGACTTTTCATCGAGTCACCCACACTCCCTCCTCTCTTTCCTTTCGGCCTTGCTCTCTGTCTCTAGCCTCGTCTCAGCAGCACCTTTTCATTAGAGCCTTGGCTGCAGTTCCATTTGTCTTGATCAAGTGTGTTGTGTGCGCTGTGTGATGGCAGTGGGGGCAGAGACAGGAGCACCGCGTGTCAGAGGAAGCAGACAAAATGATAGCAGTGTCAAATCTAACATACTGATGCTGTTCAGGCTGTGCCAGTGCAGCACTGATGGGGCCTCTGTGCTCTCAACAACCCTACGCATGCACGTGTTCCACATGCACATATGCATGATTGAGGCACACGTGCATATTCAAACTGACTCCAACTTTAAACGTTACATTAAAATACGGACAATGCTGGCACGGTTGCGGAGTTACGGTTAGGTTAATATTGATATAAATTAGAGTTAGCATCCTACTATTAGAGTTAGGGTTAGGGCATGTTCATCCATGTCGATCCATTCTAAATTCAACATGTGTATGGCACTGATACAGCTTGAGATTGTACTTTTAAGACAGGGTAAAACTAAATGTCTACTATTAAGATTAATTTACAACTACTGACAAATTTACTACTAAGATCAATTTATTGCAAAGTTGTACACACTGTTTTAGTTAGTTGCAAATGAATGATGTGCAGTTCTCATGAAATTCAGTTGGATTCACCCAAACTGCCTTTAAGTTTCACATTTAACACCAGTCCAACTTGCTGTATGTTTAGTGGTGAAGCCAACTTCAACAGACGTTTGGCTGACATGAGTGAATAACTTTTCATTTTGTTTCAAACTTTATTCCATTAGACAATTTTTCAATCTGTGCACATTCAAGGCAACTGGAACAAAGGGTATCTGGATATCATGGTGTCCACGGAGCCTTTCAAACTTCAGACTCTGTTTCAGTCTGAAATGTCTTTAACAACACGCAGCATCAGTAGCTCAAGGTGCTGCTGTGGGTGACCCTGATCTCATCGTGGAAGGTCTGATTTGACAGGAAAACCTCCATACAGGGGATCATTCATTTTAACCCCAGTTGGGTTTTCCCATGTGATCCCAGTGGGTTGTATACAATCATACAATCGCATAGACCTGGAACACTACAGGTCTCAACTGGAACGCCATCAGGACAGTTGACATGCTGGTACAACAGGGGTGAAGCAGGGTTTAGCCAGTGAGGGGAAATAAAATATTCAGTTAAAAGGTAATTGGGAAAGGAGAGAGAAGGACAGACAGGTAGGACAGGGACAAGGAAGTGTCCCTGAAACCATATTCTCCACTCTTCCTCCTAGCCAAACTGGCCAGAACCTGCTGAAATGAAACTTGTATATGTATGGAATGTAGTTTAATAAACTACAGACTGTAAAGCACATAGGTTTAGAGTACCAGATGCTGGGAGGGAGTTCTGATGTACTTCTGTCATAGAAAGTAAAAGAAAGGTTAAATTCAAAACAGCAGGACATGAGAGTGGTACTTCAGAAATTGATCGAATCACCCATTTGAATTTCGGTAAGTCTGATTGATCAGGTCAAAACAAAAAACATTAATTAAGTCACTGAAAGACAGTTTGAAGGTCTAAAAGCAAGGAATGTCTTTGTGCTGTCCTTCAGAAACCAAATTGTGGCCTGATATATTTTTTTAATTAGAAGAATCCTTGATACTAATTTTCATCAATCGCCATCCCTTGGTATTTTTAGTAGGAATAGAACACGCAAAGATTAACTGAAAAAGAGATCAGATCAGGTTTGACTAGTGATGCCAAAAATGTGGTCAAAAGATGCCCAGGGGTTCTTTAGGGTTGTTCATGCAGCCCCCAGAAACAAAAGCAACATGTTTCACACCTACCAAAAGAACAGACATTGGTTTAGTTCTAAAAGACACATCTGATGATAAAAATCTCATAAAATGAGGGCTGACGTGTGAGTTGAAGTCTTTGACGTGAGGAGGTTTAAGGACCAAGTATCCATTTGGTCACAGGGTTGTCCAGTCATGCTGACTTCAACAAGGACTGTGATGTCTAAGATATTTTCACCTGCACAAAGGGATAGCATTGGGACTGGTGTTTCTTTCCTTGCCTTTACTGCCCCTTCTGAGAATTTTGATTTTGAGAATATTCTACAAAGTAAAGCGCAAAACTTTCATGGCGTAGCTCTGTAATCATGGGGCTACAAGTTGGGTGTACAACCTTTTCAGGGGGTTTGTTTTGCTAGTAAGGTATCCTGTTCTGTAACACGGTTAATCAAAAATGAGGGGAATGGAACACAAAACATTTGGAGTAAGAAAGTAAATGTTAGTCATTGAGAAAACCTAAGAGCCATCCATAAGTTTGGTAGGTAGAGTTAGGGAGGAAGGGTTTAAAGGAAAACAGCGACCTCTTTTACTCCTTTTTCATCACGTTATACAGTTGCAACAAAACTGTGACTGTGGGAGTAGACACAGTGGGCACCAAAGGTTTTTTTAAAAAAAAAAAAAGATTAAAACAAAATAAAGACAGAGAGAGGAGAACGAGGAGGAACGGAGAGGAGTAGAGTCGGGGATACAAGCACAAGCGCCATGGCAACACATAGAAAGAGGAAGAAAAGAGTTACCCATAAGTAGCCGCCGTTTCACCCGCTTGTCCACATCAGCTACTGACGTGGCATTGAACTCAGAGCTCTCAATTGCAGCCTCATCTTTCTCTAAAACACAAGTGACAAGGGGACAAACAGTGAGCAGCAGGTTAATGAGAAGCCCAAATGACCAGACCTTCAGCCCCTCTTGGCGTTTGAGCAAAAAACCAAAGCCAAGAAGCAAGAAGCGATGAAGAAGCGCCAAAATCCCTGTTAGAGTGTTAATCCCCAAACAAATGATGAATCCCCCAGAGCAAATCAAAAGAACAAAACAAAATAAATGAAAATGATCAGTATCAGTGTGTAGCTTACAAAATGAAGCGGTAGGTAGGCAGGTGGGTAAGGGGAAGGGAGGAGAATCAGGGCTTACAAATGGAAAAAAGTAAATTAAAAAAAGATAGAAGTGTGGGGTTTTAGGGATGGAATGGGGTTGGGATGTACGTTAAGGGGAATTTTAATTCTGATGTTGATGTTGCTGTTGTCGCCGATGGAGTTTCTGTCATATCCATGTTTCCATATCAAACAGCCACACTGTGTCAGCAATGATTCCCTTGCGTTAGGATGGAGGAGGAAGACGAGAAAGAGAGGGAGGGGAGGATACATGTCCAACATTTCCAAGACAAGCTGCCTTAAATGTGGGCACAGAGACGAAAGCAAAGAAAAGGGGGTGACGATGACGACAAGAAGGAGCAGCAAGGGTGGTGCGGGGGGGAGGGGAGGGGGGACAACGGGTCAAACAACAGAGCGAAGTGCTCCAAGAACCGAGCAATGACAAGATGATTGACAAGAAATGATGATCAGAGGAACAGAGAGAGAAAAAAAGAGAGAATCAGTCCCATCATGGCCCACAATGGGAGAGGTATATGAGGGAAGGAGGGGTGCACACACTGAGAAATGGGGTTTGAAGGGGGAGTGTAGGGGAGGGCATGCAGAGAAAAAACAAAAGCAGGAGGTAGTCTGGGGGCAGCGCTGGTTGCCTGTTTGTCTATGGAACATATCACAACTGGCTTTTAACAGTCAACGCTGGAAAAACCACGTTCCCGAAGCTGGGCAGTGGAGGTGGGAGGAGGGGGGGCTGAGGGGTGCAAGGAGGAGGGTGAAGGGGGAAGAGGAGGAAAGGTGGCGATGGCGATGGTTGTGGAAGGGGTTGAGATCACAGTTAAGGTGGCATGCATGTGCTGCAGTGTTGGGGGACTGTAAGTTTGATGATGGGAGTTGGGGCTGGGAGAGGGAGGTGGTCTTTCACTGGGCCTGAGTCATTAGGGCCTGAATGAGCATCTCTCTGTGAATGGGCACCACTTGCTGCAAAAGGACTGGCCTTTGATGTACACACACAGTCCTATGGAGGTGTGGGGGGGGGGGGTTGGATGAGGGGGTAATTAATGTCCCTTCCATTGCCCCGTCCCAGGCCCACTACCTCTTTCTCTCTCTCCTCTCAGGCGCTTGATGGACAAAGTGGAGGACTCTCTGAAGTACACTCAGGGATGAATGGAGGCTTTCTAGTGCTCGGCTAACAGGTGAAATGTGGTTGTGTGAATGTGTGTGTGTGTGTGTGATTGTGGAATCGAGAGCTTGTGCATACCAGAGTGCGTGCTTTTGAGTGTCTGCTCGGTTGAGTGTGTGAAAAGGAGAGGGAGATAAAAATGCAAGTGTGTGAGTGTGTGTGAATGAGGAGTGGATGTGTAAGACAGGTTGAGAAGAGGGGTGGGAAGAGAGGAGTCCCAGCCACTCGCTCCTAAAAGAGTCTATGGGGCTAAGTGGTGGTCGGAGGCCCATAGAGAGGGGGTGTTTTAGAGAGCCAGACCTACACAGGACGAGGATGGGGAAGAGTTAAACCACTCTACTCTACTACAGCTAGGAGGAGAATGGTAAAAAAAAAAAAAAAAAAAAAAAACCCAAGGCACTGGAAGGAAGCAGAAGGACCAGGGTCGCTACTAACGACAACAACAATAAATAAATGTACATCAGTACAAAAAAGGGAAAAATGAAAGAAACAAAAACAAAACAGAAAAAAAGGGGAAACCATACAAATGCAGTGCAGGCCTTCCCATGCAGCTGGGCAAGCAGACAAACAGAAGACAGACGGAAAGATTAGTGAAAGAGGCAGTGGCAGACAAATGCGGCACATGTGAGTGGACACATGCAGTAGGAATGGCATGTTGTAAGAGTGAACGAGGGTGAGCGGTTGCAAGTCCCTGCCTCTCTATGAAGGTGTATGGAGCAAGAAAAGGGGGGCTGATGGATGGGGATGAGGCATGGAGGTAATTTTTTGTTGTTTTTGGTTTTCAGCGAGTCGGTTTCGTGTGGGACTTATGGAGGAGGTGGAAGATGAAGAGGTAGTGAGAGAGCTGGAGGAGGAGGAGGAGGAGGAGGAGGGTTAGGTTTGCTTTCGTGGGAGCTTTACCTAAGATCAGGCTGCAATTGAGATGTCTGTTTTTAAACCACCGAGTCTAACATGAGGCCAACGACTCCCCCCCACCCCACCCAGAGTCACTCTTTCCTCTTGCGCACTGAGGATTAATCACCTGATTTGGTTTTAACATGGATGCTCAGACAAGACAGGCAATCAGGTACTATCACCAGAAAGCAGGAGGAGGAGGAGGAGGGAGGAGGAAGAAGGAGGAGCAGAGGGATAGCACTACATAGAAAGGGTAAAAGGAAGGGTGGGGGTGGGAGGGTTAAAGGTAGGCCCATAGAGCAGTTGGGACACTCGGACCACAGACACAGAGGTCCTTTCTTTCGTATGAAGAGAGACAGAGAGAGAGAGAGGCAGAGAGAGAGAGAGAGAGAGAGAGAGAGAAAAGACACAAGACATTGGGAAAAGTGGGAGAGGAGGGTTCCCGCTTGTTCTCATTCTGCTTCCTCTTCGCAGACTTTCCTTGTCGATGTGTGTTTCACTTCTTCAGAGCAGCTGGAAGGGAAAAAGGGTTATCAGCAGCACAGCAATCTGCTCGAGTTATGAGGATGAGAGAGAGAGAGAGAGAGAGAGATGGAGAGAGAGAGAGGGAGAGAGAGATAGAGGAAGAGAGGAAGAAGTGTTTCCAGTGTTCCAACATAGCAGGAAGGACAGAACATCACAATGACATCAGATAACTGTGTGTCTGCGTGTTTGACCAACAGCACTGACATGAGATGTTTCTCAGTTCAGTCAGGAATGAGAGAACTTTGTGTCCTCTAGTCGGGCAGGTGGTTATAGTCTCACGAGCTTATATGTGACAAAGGGTAAAATCACACATCTTTGGTTTAAAACATATGGAAAAGTTTACTTGATTTTTTTTTTTATTTGGCTTATTAAGGCTTACATTGACTAATTACAAACAAATCAGAACTTGTAAACAAAAGTCGCATGCACTCCCAGCAGCTCATTAATTGGACAGAGATTTGGTGACCTGTCGGTTTGCCAGGTTAGAGTTTCTGGCAGCAGGGGAGTCTAAACAAGTTCTGTTTCCCAGCACTGAACTTTGGTGATTACAGCCTCGGATGATTTCTGTGTAGAATGAGCTGCTAGGAACAACTTTTCTTGTGTTTGGATCCATTCTGAACACTTAAATAAATAGCCAAATAAGACATTAGACCAGACTGTGGTTTGGTCTTGGTTCATTTTCAGAATTAGAGAAAATGCTGGCTATCAGATGTCTGACTCCATCTCTTTATACCCATAAATCCTGGATCTTGGATTGTTTCCTATAACTGATTGTCCTTACTCCTAATAAACCACCATTGCTCTCATCTATCCCAATGCACCAAACTGAAGAAGAGCTGTTTTACATAAAAACATGTATATGTTTGTCTGCAGATGCTTCGATCATTAAAGTGTAGGCACTCCTTTTCAGAAAAGACCTTTGAGTATAGTTGTTGCATTAGTGTCTAGCTGGCTACTGCTATTACCTGAGCCCTGCAGCTGTCAGGTGTTAAAATGTTTGAAATATTGTGTGCACAATTTATCAAGTTATTCCCTAAAATTAATCATTCCAACGCAAATCTGTTCCCAGCCAAAACATTCAACGTATCTGCATTCCATTATCCGACACCAACATAAAACTTTATTAAACCCAGGTGACCCATTTAGGTTGTCCATGACCTGACCACTTTATTGATTTTGCACAGCACAGCAGCACGGGTGCAGCTATCATCTGAAGCTGGCCAGCTGAAACAATGTCCAATGTAGCATCAAAACTGAACAGGCTTGCAAAATCCTAGCAAGGGTGAACAAATTCAGTAATATAAGGGCATATGCACATTAAACTACAGCTGCTAGTAGGGCCCGACTGATACTGGAATTCTGGGGCCGATGCCAATACCAATATAAAGGAGTAAAAAATTCTGATATTGATACATCAGCCGATAATCTTATATATACAGAATATAAACATAAACACACATTTTTTTGAAGTGATCCTTCAAATGTGGTTATCAAACACTCGTGACAAAGATATGTAATGGAGGCAAGATATTTTACAGTTTAACAATAAACTTTATTGTATCAAATGACATCAGTGCATTAGAACGGTAAATTTCACTGAGAATGTAATAATTATAAATAACTATAAATGAAAAACACATAGAACAAAAAAACATATGTACGTATATATTAAACTTGAATTAAGAAAAAGGATCAAACATACATAAAATACTACCTATATAACTAGAATTTAAAAAAAAGACAACATATATGCCGATAGCAATATATCTGTAATAGGCTGGTATCGGCTGATAATATCAGCTGGTCGATATATCGGTCGGGCTCTAGCTGCTAGCTTGTCATTAACACTCTGAGGGCTCCTTTTCATCTGGATTAACCACAACAACCTGTAACCTCAGTTCCTACTGCTACATTAACTGAATGCTATTCATTTAGGGACTAAAATTAAGTGATTTGAGGACACTAATTACTAATTTACTCATACTAATTACAAATTTTGTGCACAAATGATCAATACCTTGACACCTGCCTGGGCTCCATAGACTACAAGCCCTTTAGGCCAATATAACCCAAATACATCCAGGTTGAAACCGAGCTGCAGTAGCCTGGCTACAAGAGCAAAGGAGAAATGATGAGAATTGTTTCCAGGCTGTACAAATTATTTCTTACATGTACGTCAGCAGAAAGGAGGTGGAAGAAACCGAGTTAGGAACAACTCCACTTACCTGGAATGCCTTATTCATCCTCTACTGATTAGAGAAATAGCAAGATGAAAATTAATATCCTTTATGGTGGGATCCAGGATGCGGAGGCATGTTTCAGCCGACAGTCATCTGTACAAATGACCTTTTCAGCACAGAGAGCTGCATGCCAGTCGCTGGCCGGGCTCACTCAGTTTTGATGTGATGAATGTGTTTTTCAGAAAGGGAGATGTGTCAATCATTAGTTTTTCTCCTACCCAATTAAATGATTTCTCTAATACTCAAAACATATTACAGCTCATTCATTGGTCCTTTAGCACTTCACCAAGACTTACTACTGGGAATGATCATGGTTTTTGTGTGTTCCCTATATGGCTTGTAGTATGTGGCAGAGACTATAGAGACAGAGAGAGACGTTTCTGTTTGCAGCCTGTATATCCTGTTTTACTGAACAACCTGCTGCACTTTAGTTTCATCTGCAACAGGAAGCCTCTGAATAAATTGTGTTGCTTCTTTCTTAACCATTGGATAGTAAAAATGAAAGCTCTGGTGACTCATTGATTGGGAAATTTGGAGGTTGTGACATGTTAACTTTTTTGAATTATTTGAAATGTTTATTATTTCAAGGCTGTTCAGTAATTACACATGAACAATGTTACTGTATATACCCACCAGCCAGTCTTTAAGATACTTTCTGCCATGTATTGTGCACCTTGGAATGTATTCTCAAGGTGAAACAGCTCTACCAGTATGTCAGTCCTCCCAATGCAGAATTTATGCATAATCCTGAGAGGCTTAGCTGAGGGCAAAAAAGCCCACACAGTAATTCATCTAGCTAATAACAGAAAAAACAATGTTCAACTCAATTTACTGTTTAGTTTTGAAATCCTTGACATATTTTGGGTAATGATTTTAATCTTATGCTTAGAAAAAATAATGAATTTAATACGTGCTCACTCCACATTAGTTGCTAATGTGATTTCAGCTTGCGCAAAACTACGATTGATAGCAGTTAAGTACATAATGTAATTATTCATATTTTATGTTGTTTTTGACTGGGAACCCAACAGTAGTGGTTCTGGTGGGTTTGGCCTAATAAGAGAATTGATGCAGGATATTGTGCATATTGTGGATGAAGCTGGACTGCAGCTCCGCCACGCTGTCAGTCTTGATTGTATTTCTACATGAATGCTGTGCTGAATGTGGATATACTGTAATTCTGTTCAAGTGGAGTTTCTCTCTGTCTACAGCTGCCTGCTTCTTTTGTGTTGAGTGTTTAAATAAGACGAGGCCGGTGGAAGGGGGGGAAGAACTGTTGGGGAGCTGGGAGATGATCTATCTGCCAACTTAAACCCCTCCAACCCCAACCCTCCTCCCCCAACTCTTTTCCTCATTTTATAACTTTTTTTTCATTTCTGTATGGAAACCGTTAAGCAGCCGAGAACAGGGGTTTGTGTGTTTGTGACCTGGGAGGCCATCTTGGTTGTCACTCACCGATGCAGGTCTTGCTGTCTGAGTGCAGGGCGTACTTCTGGTGGCAGCCGCACACCGGCCCTGTGTCCGTGTCGTCGCATGTGTGCTGGCAACCGCCGTTTCCATAGTTACAAGTCACTGAGGACGAGACACACATTCAGGTCTCTCATCTTGTTCGGTATATGTAACACACGGCTCACGACGTTCTAAATAACCACTAATTCCTTACAGCTTACGATACGGAAAGACAAATTACATACGCAGAGGCAAAACAATGCCCGACTGGAAATAGTGCTTCATATGACAAGGTTGGAGAGGAGTGAGATGAGGAGGGAGAGTATAAAGGACAGACAGAAGGAGAGAGAGAGCTAAATAGAGAAAGGGTGAAAGAAAAGTGTGGAAGAGAGAGACAGGTGGGCGGGAAAAACCTACAATTTTGTATCATGTTCCATGTAAGGTTAGGAATAAGGCTCTATTGTTTGAATGATTACTATAAATGTTGTGCTTGAACAAGGCTTTGGGCTCGTGTTTTAGCAGTCACTAAACATTCTGTGCTTCATACTCCATGAGCAGAGGAACTACAGCCCAGGAACCAAAGTGGGACTCAGTAGGTGTAATGTAAAAATGTTCCTGGGTTCATGGACTAACTTAACTGGTCAAAAAGGACTTTAAGAAGAAAGGCAGAAAATGAAAGAGAAAGGGAAAGAGAACTTGAGAAAGAAAAAAAAAAAGCATTTTGAAGGCAAAGGAACAGCATGAGCGATGAGAAAAGATGCGGAAGAGTGATAAAGAGGATGTCCTCGAGGAGGAGGGATAAAGACGGAGAGAGAAAGGGAGCAAAGAAAACGGGAAAAAGAGGAGATTGTGAAGAGGAGCAGGAACTTTTCTTTGAACTCAGGAACTTAAGTCCTTATCAGCTCTAGTTCTTTGGCCCTTTTTCAATGGCCACAAACTGTTGAGATGGAGTTTGCCCTGATAAAAAGTTGATTTGACAAACATTAACTTTGTGAGACATTTGCAATTCCTCAAACTTTACTTTCTCCTAATTTGTCTTTGAGCTTCTCCAGAGTTCTCAGTGAACTTTTCGAGAGTCAAATTTCTTCTTGTGTAAACATACTTGGCAAATAAAGCTGATTCTTCTCATATTCTAATGATTCTAATTATCCAAGACGTTGGATCTTTTGGTGACCCTAAAACAGAGGAAAGGCGAGGGGAGAGGAAGGTTGGAAGGAAACAAAAAGAGGAGAAAGGGTGATGCAAAAAATGAAGAAGGAGAGGAAGTGGGAGATAGAACGAGAGAGAAAATGGAGGAAAGAGGTGAAAATGGAGAAAGACTGAAGGGACGTGAGTGTAGAGGGAAGGGAAGGTGCGCGTGTGTGTGTGTGTGTGTGTGTGTGTGTGTGTGTGTGTGTGTGTGCGAAGGCGTTGTAGACATAAATGCCGTTTCTTTCATCACTCATTTACTACCGTCCTGCGTCGCCATGCTCAACAGGCCGGCACAGCACTCGGTCCCTCGCCACTAATGAAATATTACTACAGCGGGGGACGCATTAGAGCCTTTCAGAGGCTTTCACAATCTTTACACTCTGACTGTCTGAGAGGAGAACAAGATGTGTTGCCAAACAAAGTGTAACTAAAAGCTTATTTTCCCCCCCTCAAAAACAGCAGCCCAAATTCCATGGCTGCAGGCACTCAGCGTGAAGAGTGAGAAACAGGGATGGAGTGGCGTGGGGGGTGAATTCTCTCTACTGAATCCTTCAGCACCTTCAGCTTGGCCTGAAACGCTTAAATGATTCTGGTATTAAATGTCCACCCTCATATTTTACAGCTGAAGGTCTACTGGAACTTGTCCATCATTGCTATTACAGATGTTTATTACAGGAAGAGTTTAGATCCTTCATCACAACAGTATGTAACCTCAATAAAATCAAATCTATAAAACATAGTGTTAATACCTCGCTGGCATGTGAATCGTAAAAGAAAGTGACAAGTCAATCGACTGATGATTAATAGATGACGGAAAGCATAACGCAAAAATGCAAAGCATGAACAAACTTGACACATACACATACACATACTAAAGGTTGACCTAAAAGTACATCCAGTGTGTGAGATCCAGCGTGATACCTACATGTACAGTCTTTCTGGTTTTTGGCCAGTTCGAACCCAGGACGGCACTCGCATGACACTCCTCCTTTCCCTGGAGCCTCTCTACAGATGTGGGCGCAGCCGTGGTCCTTGTTCATGCAGTTCATCCCATCTGTGCAGGAGACAGAGAGGGAATGAATTATTTGATCGCTTTGACAACGTGTGATGAGATTTTGCCTGTTTGTCTAGAAGTACGTCTGACATTTTGTCCATTATGTACGACATATTCACAATACGCAGTGACAGTCTGTTGATGGCAGAAGGAATTGGAGGGTAAAAGAAACTGCTTCAAAGGGAAGATTTTAAAATAAAAAGTATATCCTGGCTTGAATGAGGAAAAAGACTTTTAAAGAACTTTTTAAATTGTACATATTGATGATTCTTTTCTAATTGTATTTTTATGGTAATAATGTTTTGATTGTGATAGCTGTGTTCTCTGTATCTGTTAGTTATTGTCCATTTAGAGGTGTGAACATTGCCCTGATGAAGACCCTGTGCGGATGAAACCGGTCAGCGTAATAACCAATATCCGACTAAATAAAGGCTTTTAATATAAGAGGCCTTAAAGAACAGTTTTTTTAATCTTAAAGAGCACCATAAGCTTCCCTGGACTTACTGCATGTTAAACTCAGTAAGTGCATACTTTCTTGATTTTCCTTTGTACCCTTGAAACCGCTGAAAAATGACGTAAGATTATGCATCTTAAGAATGTTGACAGATGCTTCACATTTAAAGATATTAAATGTTTGCCTCATTAAAGTAATTAGCAAAGTCTATTCTAAGTGTAGCGTGTATTTCCCAGCAGTCATGTCATACTAACTTGACGATTGTCTGAAACTGTCAGTTGTGTTTAAAAAATGCTGTTAGTTTATATTTTCCCAGTGAGTTCATAATACTTCAAGTTAGATGGAACTGGAAATAAGGTGATTTCAGACTATAGCCATATGCTTATTTAGGCCCATGACACATAACACAAAGGGCAATGTAAGGAGTACTCACTTTGCTTGCCTGGACTAGAGTATATAAAAGACATTTAAGACAACCACAACTACATTTTGTTCAGAAACTCAATGCGCTCACATTTATAAGTCCTTTATCAGTTATTTTACAAAACAAGAAGCTAGTGTGCATATGCTTTTCTCAGTTTTCTATCCTCTTATACTTCTTGAAATTAAACTTTTCCAACAGAACACATGCTTAGTGTGATTGTGTGGACTGCTGATGACTTCTACTGCAGCAAAGAACATGTCCTTGGGTGCAGTAAGCACAAATGATGGGCCAGCTGTAGTATAAAATAGAGACTGTAGGTGTACTTGTAACTAAAGTCCTGTAGCTTCTCTGTTGTCTGTGCAACACAGTCTCACATCAGAATGTGTAATACCAACATTGGTCCGCAGTGCAAGACGTATTAGTTTCACAATAAAATTAAAATTGTGAGATGCCTATGTCTGTTTGTTTTTTGGCCTATTCTTTTCATAGGTCTATGTCCACATCACGTTTTTGTCTGCTCAAACAAAAAAATGTCTGCCATTCTTTTTATTCTCAGTGGAAAATGCATTATTTTAAGATAGTTTCAGCATTAAAATGGATTTTGATAACACTGATAGCGAGAAATGTGCATTTTATTTCCATAATCTTCATTTAGTGAATACATATCATGTTTAGTTTGTCAGTTATTATGAAGATGTTTTCAGGCTTTCTATCGTTGCTGTGGTGGTTGCTGCTATCGCTAACACCATGTAGTAGCATGTTGTTTGAATAATTGTCTTTGCATTGTGTAGTTATCTGAGCTGTAATGTTATTTGTCTTATTTTATGTAACTGTTTGATGAGTGTAGATTTTAGAGCATCCCAGAGATGAATTGAATTGAAATCCAGAATTTGAAGCTTTGTGATTGGCTGACTCACCCAGAAATATTTTCCTCATTGTCTCCATGTTAAGGTTCTCTTTTGATAGTAACATTTCTCAACTCAAAATCATGTCCTTAATAACTCAACAATATAATGGGTTAATGTTAAGGTGTTGTCATGTTATGTTTAACCAGTCTCACATTTTGTTGTGAGACTGGGTTGGTCTGTGACAGCAAGCTCAAACCTCAGCCAGGGGTCGTCAAACTTCTCTTTTCCTTTCCTAATTGCTAAAAGCCAGTTTTATGCTTTCTGAAATCCTGCCTAAAAGTCTCACTTTCTCTCTCGCATACAAACACACACACACACTAAAGTCCTGACACATTTCCTCTTCTTCATCAGCACCAATTAAGCCCTGCGCCTTGATTTATGCCTCAGCTCAGCCCACATCGTTCTCAGCTGTCACTGATCCAAAGCTTCTTCCTGTCTGCACTGAGATGACTCGTCATCCCTTCATTTCTTAACCCGACCTGTTTGATGTGGTCACAGTCTAATCCCGGTGATTTACAGAGCATACTGTGGAAATAATATCTGAAATAGGCCAGTGTTTAAATCTTCATCAGCTGGGGGAGGAAGCAGAGAGGTACAGGATGAAGGGCCAATGCTCTCCAGAGAGGTGAGCAGGGAGGGAGAACCCAGCCAAAGATATCACTGAGCTCCAGGAAGAACTGGAAAAGTTAGTCTGGGAGTGTGTGGATGTCTACTCGTCATGGCACAATCAGATGTATTCACTCACAAAAGACGGTTTGTGTGTTGCATGTGTGCACACCTACGCCTTTTCTTTTTTTTTTGTACTTAACCTTATATTTGAAGGAACAGCCTGTTTCACACACGTCATTTACAAAATAAAAAAAAAAACAAAACTGTTTCTCCAAATACAGAATTTGGTACCTGGTCCATGATTTATGGCCATATTTTTCATGCCTATCAATCATTTCTTATGAGACCGGGATGCATCAACACACTTCATTATGACTTTTCAGAAGAGTCTTCGTTCTTCTGAAATTTTAGTAACATGCAAAAAACGAGGACAGAGGGAATCTGTCTCTTCAAGGATAGACACACAAAATAAACATCCCTCACAACAAAATGAACTCCCTTAAAAGGACAGTCCTGTTACCAAGACATCATCATGTTGTTTCTCAGCTCATCGTCTTCTGTTTGCCAACATTTCTCAAGGTTCACTAGCTTGATCTAGGCATCCTTTAGTGTGGGGTTTTATACCCATTTTGGGTATAAAAGGCAACGGGCTGTAGTTTATCAGAAGTTTAGTTGCTAGGAGATTCCCATCATGAATGTTACTAAAACATGTACCATGTTTAGTCAGGGACTATATTTCAACATTTAAAATCCAAAAGTCTGAGCTGCACTCTGTAGGTTCAGGAATATCTACATGAGGAGAAGTATGAGATGATTATTGATCAGCATCATATGTGTCTTAAGACAAACCTCCAGCTGCCTTACCAATGTTCACAGTGTCACAATATTAATAATAATAATACGTTTAATTATTTCTATGAATCTCAAAGTGCTAAAGCATTAAAGGGCCAGTGCGTAGGATTTCGTGGCATCTAGTGGTGAGGTTACAGATTGCAACAAACTGAATATCCCTCCCCTTCGTTTCTAGTGTGTAGGAGACACAAAAGGGCCCTCTCTAGATCCAGTGTTTGGTTTGTCCATTCCGGGCTACTGTAGAAACATGGTGGCGCAACATGGCGGGCTCCGTGGAAGAGGACCCGCTTCTGATGTAGATATAAAGGGCTCATTCTAAGGTAATGAAAACACAACAATTCTTATTTTCAGGTGATTATATACTCATTAAAACATACTTATGAATATTATATTCCATTTCTGCCAAGTCTGTTCCGCTAGATGGCACTAAATTCTACACACTGCATACATACATATATATATATATATATATACATACATATATATATATATATATATATATATATACATACATACATATATATATATATATATATATATATATATATATACATACATACATATATATATATATATATATATATATATATATATATATATATATATATATATATATATATATATATATATATATATATATATATATATATATATATATATATATATATATATACATACATACATATATATATATATATATATATACATACACACACACACACACACACACACACACACACACACACACACACACATCTTCCACTTGCAAAACAGGAAGGCAATGCATAGCTGAGCTGATGGTGGATTTGTGAATCTACAGCATGTGTAAGGCCAGAGATCACTGTTCAAACAAATGACTCACTGTGCATAAAAGCAGTAACATTAGTAAGATAGTGTTTGGGGAACAATATAATATCCGACTGGGATTTTGATCTTCCTCCACTGACGTAAATCTCTGTAAATGAATGTGCTTTGATATCGACTGGACGAAGAAATGAAACGTGTCCAAAGAGCTTCTCCAGACTCAGCAGGAGGGGAAACAGAAAGAAACTCAGGGTTTGTTGAAGAAAACCTGCCAGCGAGCAGGTTAGGTTCACAGAATAAGTGAGTTAAAGTGATCTTGCTTTCTGGAGCTTAAAACCCAAAGTGTTCTTCATATCAGGGTTAACATGCTCAAAGTTTTCACTAAACCTGCTTTCTGGAGTAGACTCTGAACTGTGAGGTGTAGAAGCAAAATCCTTAGTCCAAAACCACCCACTTACTTTCCACCATTTTACAAAAAAAACAAACGAAAACCAACAACATTTCATCCCATCTTCACCAAATTTGATACATAACATTTTTGGATGACCCAGACAAAATGTCCTATAAAAGGCATGGACTCTTTGACATAAATTACTATCATTATTGATTGCATTGTGCAACAAAATAGGTGACTGACTCCAAACGATCCTGCATCCTGCTGCAACATAATGAATTCAAATGAGTCAGTAGTCGTGAATCTGTATCTCTTTAAAGTTTGTACAATTTATCCTTTAGAAAGCTCCGATGTTTCCAGGATTTAGGTATTTGGAAAAACAGCATGATTGCCCATCACTGTGTTTATTTTGTTGCAGATTAACCAAATGCAGATTAAAATCTTCTAAATATTTTCTGTTACTAAAATAACAAATTTAGAGGACTGTGGAACCTTGGCAGAGGTATGCGCTTTCTGAGTGCTTTCTAGACATAGTTGGATTTGGCAGTAAAGGCCCTGTGCTTGAGGATGCTCTCCAAACAAATCCAAGTACCATGTGAGAGATTTTACAAGGAGTACAAATACACCTCAGAGATGTACAGAA
The DNA here is from genome assembly GCF_914725855.1 of Thunnus albacares. Lineage (NCBI taxonomy): Eukaryota > Metazoa > Chordata > Actinopteri > Scombriformes > Scombridae > Thunnus > Thunnus albacares. The sequence continues at coordinate 22,817,795 of NC_058128.1, read as the reverse complement.
CAGATCCCAGCAAATACATGGTGACACATGTAAAAGCACAACGTAAGTCAAATGCAGTAATTAAGACTGCTCATTAACTTTTTTAAACATTTTTATCTTAAATCTTTGAGTGATAAATTTGCATCTTTACTCCCCAGGACTTACATTAATGTGTTGGCACTCACTATCCTCTAACTAGACTCCCCACACCCCCTTCCCTGGTCCCCAGGGTGAATAATGTCCCTTCATGGGGCCCAAGAGTGTTTCAAGTACCTCATTAGGGTGCCATTCCCCCTAGAGAGTCCCCTTCACAAACAGAAAGTCCTTTCTTAAATCAAACACTGCCATTCTAGCTGTCCACTCCCAGCAGCACCATTCCATCAAAGTCCAAAATCAAAGGAACCAAATGGTTAAAGGAAACCCTGCATTCACATGATTAACAAAAGATCAAACAAAATCTTCCTCCCCGTTCAACATTATATAATTCAGACAGTATATTTCAGTTAACAGTAAATGTAGACAGGTACTGGTGCACAGCCAAATTTGGACCCTGTATGGCCCAGAAAACTGCAATGACACCAGGGGGTAAAAAAAACTTTAAACAGTTGCCAAAGCATGGACTGACCCTATTTAAAAACTAAACTCATAAGAAAGCAATGTATCTACAATCAATTTAAACCTGGGAGAAGTCAAATAAACTCAGTCAGAGGGAGGAGGCGGATACAGGACGGGACTCGGCACAACGGAGCCTAAAACAGCAAACAGAGCGGCGGCTGCAAACCATGAGTGGCCTCTCAACGTGTCTGATGTGACGAGGCGGTGATGCTGAGAAGCAAAGCCTGCAGCTCACTGATACATTCACTTGTCAGACTCAGAAAACCCACATGGGTCCCTGGAAACATTCAGCTGTATCTGATGTCGAGCTCTGTTTAGCTCAGCGTCAGCTTTGACCTGCTCATACACAAAGAGAGATGAGATTTATAATAATAATAATAAAAATAATAATAATAATAATAATAATAATAATAAGTAGCACTTTTTAAAAACACAGTTACAAAGTGCATGATACATAGACAAGAATTAAAAGCACATGACCAAAATAAACAAAACTAAAAGCAAACAAAGAGTATTAAAGGCTATCCTGAGTTTTCAGCAGCCGCTTAAAACAAACCACAGATTCAGCAGATCTGATGGGTTGGGAAAGGCTGTTCCAAAGTTTAGGAGCTACAACTGCAAAAGCACAGTCACCTCTGAATTTAAAATAGGAACGGGGAACAGATATAAAGGCCTTGATGAGATGATTGGAGTGGACGACAGCCAGATAGGGGCTCAACAACTCTGCTATGTACGCAGGGGTGAGGCCATGCAAGGCCGTCCACATAATTAATAAAATTTTGAAGTCAATTCTGTTTTACTAGAAGCCAATGAAGGGAGGCAAGAATTGGGGTAATGTGGGGCTGAGGGAGTTACAGTAGTCTGAGTGAAAAAAGATTAGGGTATGTACTAGAAGGGTATGACTGAGTTTAGTAACATGAGATTCAAAGTTCAAATGTTGGTCAAAAAGGATACCTAGATTCTTAGAGGCGGTCTTGATGTTTCTAGCGTGGGAGCCAATATAGTGACTGACCTCCGTAGTAAAACAATCAAGGCCGATCACAAGGACCTCAGTTTTGTCAGAATTGAGAAATTTTGAGATATCCAAGTCATGAAAGGTGGTAAAGTTATTGAGGTTATTAGGTTTAACTGAGAAGTAAAGCTGCATGTCATCAGCATAGCAATGGTAAGAGATACCACTGGAGGAATTAAGCAGATGGCTGAGCGATAGCATATATAATGAAAACAGAACAGGTCCAAGGATCGACCCTTGTGGGTTCCCACCTAAGAGAGGAGTGGAGGAGGACATGTAATTGTTAATGTGAACTTTGAAATGTCTGTTAGACAAGCATGAGGAAAACCATTTGAGGGCAGTACCAGAGATACCAACCTAGTTCAGTGGTCTATCAAATAAAATAGCATGATCAATGGTGTCAAAGGCAGCAGATAAGTCAAGTAAAACTAAAAATGGAACCTTTTCACCTTTATCTGCATGCATAAGACTGTCGTTAGTTACTTTACGCAGTGCTGTTTCAGTGCCATGTTTTTGATGGAAGCCAGATTGAAATTTATCAAAGACACTGTGTCCCACAACATGGGACGACAACAACAACCTTTGGCGGTGTGTCAAAGCAACCTGGAAGGAGCCGCTGAAAACAAAGTCACCAATCACAGGACTGGTTTCCTTCCTGAGAGTGCAGGGCCGCACAGAGACAGGCTGTCACGGTATGCCTCTCTGGAAGAGGCCCTCGCAGCCCTCCTGATTCCTCACTTGCCTGGCTGGGTGGCAAGCAGGAAGCCACAGCCTTGACTGGGGCAGAATAGGGACATGCTGGAATATTTTTAAAAAATATTCTGACTGGGTGCAACACTGCAACCAATACACCACTGGATGTCCCCCCCACCCACCCAACAGCAGAACACGCCAATTTTCTGGGCCACACCATTGGCCAGATTAATAACCTGATTCTGGGTTCCAGGTGTTGCTACTGCTGCAGGGCGGGTGATGTTGCTTGCCACAGTGGGCTCATGTCACGTGTGGCTGGGACTCACCGCCCTACAGAGAAAGGACAGAAGACTTCCCAGGAGCTCCCATAGCTCTGGACGGGCTTTTTGGGTGTGCAGGCAGGACAGAGCACCGCCAGCCCCCACTGCTTCAGCCACCTTCCAGACCACCTTGACGGAGACACTGCAGCATTGGCCCTCCCGTGACCACGGAGTGGCCCATGCCGGTGCAAAAACTGCCGACAGACCCCTGTGGAAGCTGGCCTTTACACGGGGAAAGTCTGCGGTGCCAAAATGACTGTCAGCGGGTGGGAGCATCACATCCACAAGGGCTATGTTCAACCACCCCCTCCCACCACTGGTCATGTTCAATGTGTTCTGTGCAGAATGTTGAAAATGTTTTAATAAAAACAAATTACATTTTCCAAAGAGCACAATCCTCCACCCTCCCTCCATGATGCTGGGATGATGACAGCTCAGGCTGCTTCATCCAGCTGGTCACTTACTCAGCTGGCGCTCCTGCCCCTCTTCCCTCTGTCAGGGAAGCAGACGGCGGGCAGCCTCATTTAGCTGCAGGCTGTGCTAGCCGGAAAAAGCTCAGTGCTGAGCTCACATGACGTTGTGAGAAAGAAACACATCTCACCCAACATAGTGACACACAAAAGCAGATATGTCTCTCTCTGTGGTCACTGGTATTGTTATTTATTGGACCATCCCGTGCGGCCTGTCTCCCCGGGTAACAGTGAGGCAGTGAGCGGCGTTATATCCTCATGGAAGAATTACACCTTGCACCCACACATTGACTGGGTAGAGGACGGTTCATGTCTGCTTAGTGTCAGCACTGTCTCCTGCTGTTTTTGCCGCTTCCCTATATGGGACCGGCATACACAGGTCACATCTCAGTTTTACGATAGCCCAGCTGGCGGCATTATTTCTTCTTTAGAGAGTAATGCCCCATACCCACACACAGGCCAAGGAGAGGAGACATCAAGTCTGCTCTGCTCCCCTCCAGTTATTTCTGTGGGAAATATGGAAGGGGACAAACGCACTGACGCAAAATCTAACGCTGTGTTGAGGTGGCCAATGGTGATGCATTCACGGACCACCCCAACGGCTCAGCCCATTCGATACCAGTCCCCCATGGGCCAATCTTCCATTTATGGAAGGTTTGGTGGGGGAGAGGGCTGAATCGGAGTATTACAGATTCCTGGCTGCTGCCCCCCAGCTGGCCACCCATCCTCTGACAAAGTTTTACAAGGAGCATCAAAGTAGCATCAAAGCTACGTGTTATCGGAGTGGATGGATAAAGCACTGAGACTGGGTTATTCACTCCAGTTTTGCCGTGTTCCTCCTCCGTTCTTTGGCATCAAGGAGATAAATCTATCCTCCCAAGAGGAATTAGATTATCCTCCTGTCATGAGGGCTTTGGCAATAGACCTATAATCTCTCACCCCCTTGTGGAACGTTTCTTACAGGGGTTAGGAGACAACACCCAGTGATGCGTGTCTCCGCCCCTCCCATTGGGAACTGCCGTTGGTGCTCAAGGCCCTAGTGAGTGATTCCTATGGGCCTCTGGAGTGCTCCTCTCTGAAGGCGTTGTCATTCAAGACAGCTTTGCTGCTTGCGCTGACCTCAGCTAAGAGAGTGGGTGAGCTGTGTGCCCTGTCGGTTCACCCCAGCTGTCTGGGGCTCCATGGTGACCACAGCGTTCCTTCTCTCAGACTGAAGCCCTCCTTTGTTCCCATGATCATAAGGAGTTCCTTTAGGTTGATAACTATTCAGCCAGAGGCATTTTGTCCTGCACCCCAGTGAGACGTCACAGAGGCAAAATTGCATCTGCTGTGCCCAGTACGTGCGTTAGCATGTTGAACACACGGCACCCTCGGTGCAATGTACAGCTGTTCGTGTGCTATGGTGAGGGAGTGGACAGTGAAGCCCTATCCAAGAAGCACCTAGCTAGTTGGTTTTGTGAGTGCATCTGGGGTGAGTGTTGAGGACCTATGCACGTCAGCGTCATGGTCTATGCCATATCTGTTCATAAGGTTCTATCTCTTGGACATGAAGGGCTCCTTTTCAAGGTCCATGCTCGCAGAAGCAACTCAGGACTTGCGAAAAGGGTTGTGTGAGTGTCAACTGTGGTACACCTGACCCTCCCGGGCAATATACGCCTGCATTCTCCCGTGATCCAAGATGACTCGAGGAATGAGGTGTGCAGGGTGTCTCTTTCACCCCTGCAAGATTAGGCCATGGTTACACCCAGTTCATGTTCATGTTAACTGGACTGGGTTGGGCCCCCTACTGCTCCTCTTAAGCAGCTGGGATTATAAAGTAGTAGGAGGGCTGTGGCAACTAACCTATAGCCGGTCGGGCTCAGTGAGGCAGTCTGATGACTACTGTACCCATAGAGTCCAGTAAAGGGCGGAGCCTGTGTGAGATAGAAAGAGGGTTACGATATTGTAACCCTAGCTCTATAGCACAGGCGGAGCCCTCTACCTATGGACCCTGCTGCTCCTGAGCCATCCACTAAACTAGTTTCAGAATGGGAGCTGCAGTGAGAAACTGCCTTTTATACTGTGTGAGACGTACGTAATTGGTAGGCATGTCCTGACTGTCAGGCTATGTACATGCAAATTTCATTGGGTGATTGCATGCATGTGATTGGAGGAGAGTATTAACCATAGAGTCCAGTAGAGGGCTCTGCCTGTGCTTATAGAACTAGGGTTGCAATATCGTAACTTTCGTTTCTGTGCAGATATTGACCTTAATGATGATACTGAATTAAGTGGATCCATGGCATGGCCTATAGCATAAATGATTCACAATAATACAACATACAGTTCTTTTCTCAATGTCAGTGTAAAGATCAGGGTTTCCACTGTCCGTTTCATTCATACTATCTGTTTTTAGTGCCACAAGTTACCTAACACAAAAATGATTGAAATGTGTTTCGTGCAGTGAGGTACATCGATTTAAAATTTGGAAAGTTTAAAAGGTTTTTTTTTATTTCTGAGTGGTACTGAGATGAGATATCACTTTTGAGAGAAACAGCTGGATTGGTGCATCACTGATATTTATCACTGATGTTTTAGTGGGTTCTTTCGTGGTTTGTATTAAAAATAAGTATTAAAAGAGGGAGCGTGTTTACAACCTGTGTGATTGAGTGACCACTCACGCTGCTACCCTACTGGATTCTATTATAGCAAACACTGCCTGCCCAGATCTTAGCTATGAAGCTGGTTAGTAATAACTCATGAAATGAAAACTTCACAACCATGAATATACGAAAGTCCAAAAGTTTAAGAAAATGGTTAATAATTGATAGAGTAGATTAGCTTTTCAAAACAGACACATAAAAAGCAAAAGGTATGCTCAATCTATCATTTGTTAAGACTTGAAAAAAAGTGATGGTATGCTTTAGAAAATGTTGATTGTTATTGTAAATGTTTTATGATTTGTGTGGTTGTAGCAGTGAAAGAACAAACACCTTTAGAGTGGTATCCCACTGTAGATCGCGGTTCTTCAGTTAACAATGAAAAGGTAGAGAGAAGGTCGACATTTCTTCTCTCCAGCTGGGTGTGCAGCTTTGTTTAGATTGGGGAGGTCAGCCGGTTTACAACTACTGAAGCTCCTCACTGGGAGCCCCAGCAGGTCCAGATAAAACACTGAGACAGGGCCCAGTAAGAACCCCCAGGACACAGTCTGTCTCTCAGCTCACACACACAGTCTCTCCTCTGTCTCTTTTATTATCGTCTGTCTTTTTCTTGATTCCACTTTCCCTGCCTTCCTTTATCCACCTCTCCGCACACCTCTCTTTAAGTCTCACTCCCCCCCCCCCTCTTTTCTCTCTCAGAAGCTCTGACTCCAGATAAGGTCCAAGCATATCACAGCCGTGTTATTACAACCTGACTCTTGCAGCGTTACACCCCAAAGCCCCGAAGTCTGGCTGGCAGAGTAAAATGGGAGACAGAGGAAAAAAAAAAAAAAAAAAAAGGGGGGAGGAATGAAGTGAAAGACAGACTGGAACTGGAGACACAGATGAAGGCAGAGAGAGAAAAAGATGGAGACGGAGAGGGATAATTTAGAGCCTAACAATCGCTCTCCTCCCTCTTTCCTCTGAGGCTGAGGAGGAATGAGGCGATGCTGAGTGCCAGTCACACAACCTGATCTCCTCCAGAGAGAGAGAGAGAGATTTCACGGTTTTATTCAACTGTGAAACTAATGTGATACTAACTGTGTGGCAACATTTCAAATATGAAAAAGAGCACTCGAAGCAATAATACAAATACTATACTACTTTATTAGTTAAGTCCCATGATATTAATAAAAGACACGTACAACTAAAACTGTTATCTTTATCCACTGAAACTGGCTTAACTAAATGTCTCGTAGAAGCTCAAATCAGAATCACAAATCACAATCTGTTTCACTACGGACATAAAATGAAAAAGCACAAGTTTTGGCAAGCACTGTCCTAATTTCTCAAATTTCCCTCTCCACTGAAACATGTGTTTTGCTTACTGTGACTTCACTTAGATGTTTGAGCTTCACTGTGCAGAATGATGTATGTTAGAACTTTTAAGGAAGTAATTTTATGGTTCAAAGCAGAGGATTTTTAGATGTCTTAAAGCCTGTCTTGATGAGATCTTTACATATAATAGTACTTCAGGTCAATTCAACAAGAAGAATTTAATAAAGTTAATATACACATTTAAGTTCATAAATTCAACAAATGAGTAGTATGTTTCTTGCTCAGGTTGTAGACTCCTCTGTGCATATTATATATATATATATATATATATATATATATGCATAGGCACATCATTTTTAATCATTTTAAACTCAATTACCAATGTGACACCCCCCACATTCATGACCATATGGTTAAGGTGTGGTCAGTTTTATTTATTTATTTTAGGTTGGTTTATAGATTATGTTGGTCATGGTAATGATAACATTTTAGTTCAAAATACAACTTGATTGAGTTGCCATGGAACTGTCATGTGCCCACACTTCCATTTGTGTGTATGCATGAACTACAAGTATTTGCAAGGTTTACTGACCCTCCTTGAGACAAAGAGTATAAGTGTGTAGCTTATTTTCTGAGGTTGCAGGTGATAATTAGGTTCAGCAAAAGATAATACAGCAGACTGACATATCCATGTCCAATAATAAGATCGCTTGTGTGTGCATACATAACATATACATGGGTGTTTGCACACCCGCTAATGACCATGTGCATGCCTGTGTGTGCCCACACACATGTATGAATTACCAGAGTTTGGAATGTGACTGTGTGGTAGACATAAAGCCACCCATAAAGAACTCCACTTAAAAAGCCTCAAAAGCAATATCAAACAGGAACAATGTGTAGTTCTGTTGCAGCTTCCTCTTCACAGAAAACACTGCTGAAGCCTGGGACTCAGGATATACACCCTGCTCTCTGGTGTCACAATCTGAGGCTACTGTCGGTGGAAAAATTAAGTTTCTACATCTTCTAAAAATGTTTTTTCATTGAAGACCTTGCCTTTTCAATTCTTATTGTCAGGCATTAAATTCTAACATTAACGTTTCATTAAATGCTGTCAAACCTCATATTTCATCACTAGCAGCTGTATAAATATTTTCTGGCTAATTATTTCAGGTCCCTTTATACTACTGACACTGCTACATGCATTATGTTTTCACTTGCTGATTTCAGAAAGCTCTTTACTTTGTGGTAATATTTTTATGAATGAAACTTTACCACAAATGGAACAGAACTTTCAGCCTTGTATTCGCTTGCTTATGAGCAAGTTAACTCTTAACTGCTAGTTTCTGAGTGAATCAGACTTTGAACATTTGTGCAGAAAAAAGGAAGAGAGATTTAGAATAAGAATGAGAAATTATTCTTGCATGAAGTCCCAGTGTCTTTATGTTTATGGGTGAATTTTTCCATTAACCTGCCAAGACTGAGTAACTAAACCTATCCGAGGCAATCTGATCATTAGTTACAAAAAGTGGAAGAGTCTCAAATTTCAGAGTGAAATAAATGATGAAGTGTGACAAAATATTCTTTATGGAGTATTGGATTGAAAAGATCACCAGACAGAAAAAAGCCCCTCCTCTACCGTGTTCCTGCCCCTCCCTCCTCTTTTCCATCCTTGCTCTTGTAAATGCCATTTTAATTGAAATCTGTCAGACGCTGGCTGTGTGTCTCTCTCACTGCTCTGCTAAAAACCACAGTGCTACAGGTGCTAAGCCATGAATTTCAATGAGAGCCTTTCTTCCACTGGCTGCATTCAACTCCCTCAAATAAGGACTGTGCCTTTCTAATAACCCTCCCCAATCTCTTCTTCAAACACTAGAGGAAACAAGCACTGGACACACACACACACACACACACACACACACACACACACACACACACACACACACACACATACACATACACATACACATACATACATCCCTCTCACTCATTCTTTCTTTCTTCTTTCTTCCTGTATTCCTGTACTCATATCGCAGTACTAGGACTGTGGATTTTAACATCAATAAATGTTTACAACTTTAATTTTGAGACATTAAAGTACTGTCAGCCTTTATGCTATGATATACATTGCGCATCATCAAGTAAGAATGTCAGCACTAAACAGGAGGCAGGTGCTATTCTTCCAGTCAAACACAACTAAAACTTGGTGGTGAATGGCAACGAAATGACAAAAATACTTTGATTAACTTCCGTGGTCAGCAGTCATGTAAAGTAGACTTAACTGCGATCAATAGAGTGCAGATCTCCACCAGTTGTGTATAGTCAAGATGGCGGCTAAGATAACAAAAAAGGGGATTTATTCATCTCATTGTGTGCTTAACTTCAGTGGATCAGCAGATATTCTGGTTCAAGATGAGACCAAACTTTTCCATGGATGTCAGTTTTTGAGCCACGACAAAGGCCAGAATGTGGTTTGCAACAGACTGGGGAAATCTTGTTTTTAGCCTTCTTCTATGTCGTAACACATATTGTAAAACGGCGAGGACCGCCAAAAAGATGACAGTCTTTACAATAGGCTCATAATAGGCTCTTATCAATATTTATTTGAATTCACAACACCCATGGTGCCAAATCATGATCACTTGATGATCACTTGTGGCCCCTACCGGCCAGTCGACAGGAGTGAGTCATCAGCAGTCAATGGTGTTTATAAAATACATTTTTCAAAAATTGTGAATCACCACAACCATGAGAGGTCCTCGAGCATACAGTCTAAAATGTGCAAATAATATTAGGCTGATGGCTCCAGTAGTATGTGAGATTAGCTGCGGACAGATGCACACATGGACACACGCGACCGAACGCATGATCCTCTCCAGACTTACGCCTGGTAGAGATAATTAGAAGTTAATGAGCAACAATCTGCAAGCTACAGGTATGGTTCTTTAAATATACAAGTAATGTGTGTACTCGAGCCCTCTGAGCAATAGTTATTGCGTCAAAGCAGCGGAGTTTACATCCCAGCCAGAGAGCAGGCTAAGCAGAGTTCAGTGTGTTATGTTAACAGAGTCCAGCTGCTAACGTTAAAGGGAAACTGTTTGATTCACACAGCCCTTGTTAACCGAAATAGTAGGACTACAAAGCGTGTGTGTGTGTGTGTGTGTCAGAGCGGTTCCGGCTGAGGCAGATGTTAGTTTCCTGTAAAAAAAAAAAAAAAAAAAAAGAAAAAAAAAAAAGGCTGGGGAATGATGACAGGAGGACATTTACTTTGTGTGTGTGTGTGTGCGTGTTTTAACTCCTACTGAATACACCTCCCGTGTTTCCTGTGTTTGCTACTGAGCAGCAGCTACGCACCAGGTCAGCTCCACGCCCTCGTATTAAACATTTCCACTGACCAAAGACAAACTCTGGCCTAAAAATATAGTAGAGGCAGCTTTTGGGGTGGGAAAAGAGCAAAACGAAAGGGGGGTGAAAAAAAAAGTGAATTCCACCTTCCGTTCACAGGTAAATAACTTATGTTTACCTCGACGAGAGAGAGATTGCTAAGTTAATAGAGCTTGTTTTTAAAGTCAAAAATCACATGCTGGAATAATATTTAAACAAAGTATTTATAAAATGAAGGAAGGGAAGCATTAGTCACTTTCAGCACCCCCACCATTCTCTGATGACCAGCGTGTGAGAGTATGTGTGTATGTAGATATACAGTGATGGGCCTTTAACAGACTGTGGCTGTTTCAAAGAAAGTTCACACCGAGGTCTCAGCCATACAAAAGCAGGCAGCGCGGAGGTAAATACTTTCAGCTTCACAGCGTTCAAACAGAATCTAGACAGATGCTTGGCAGTGTTTAACACGCTCACACACACACACACACAACAACAACTGAAAATGTCAAAGCAGCAGAATGCAAAGACCCCCACCGTGATGCTAAACTCAATCCTTGTGGCCACACAGCATCCAAAGACGCACACAAACACCAGGATTTCTCCTTCACACACCAGGACGTTCGGAGAGACTTGGAAGAGAAGGGAGAAGTTAATACAAAACACAAACAGAGGCCACTCCAGTTCAAGATTTCACTCGGTGCTGAGACTCTGGGGGCCATTTGGCCAACAGGACAACATTAGGATGATACCAGCTTCATTTAAGATAATAACCCGAACTTCTTAGTTATGACAAGACTTATTCTTCTTCAGGAAATTGAAGACTTTTGTTAGGTTGATCAGTCTATTTAAGCAAAAGTTCTGAATGCATATTTATAGTTGTGCATTAAGGGGTTACTGTCAAGGGAGTAGCAGGAAATGGACCCAAATGCAGGACGCAGCAGCTAGTATGAACTGAAGAATGTGGGCAGGTGTGCACTGCAGGCATAACAAAACAGAACAAAACAGAACTAGGTAGAGCAGAACAAACAGAGCAGTACAGAACAAAGGATCCAACAAGACTGAACTGAAAACCAAGACTTAAATACAAACTAAACTAATGAAACAACAAGGAACAGGTGGCAAGGCACAAGGGCTGATTGGCTGGGGAAGACGCAGGGAGCAGGGCAGGGCTAACGAGACTGATACAGAGCAGGTGTGTCGGAAAAGTGTGAGAGAAAAGCAGGCTGTTGGGAGGCGCACGGAAACCCAGGAGGTAAACAGTGCAAACAGACAACCAAAAACACAGAAAACACAAGTAGGCTCAAGAAAGCCTCGAATGCCAGCAGGCCAAACAAAAAACACTCTGTGCCACGGAGCCAAGTGGGCTGCAAGACAATCCGAGACATGCAAACTCTTAAAAGTCCAAAACATAGATTTCTTCTATTATCCAAAAACTGATAATATCACTACTTGGAGTGTGAATTGCATGAAAAGCATTAAATCTGGCAGCTCAGAGAAACCGGCCCGAAACACATTCTCAAAACAATCTGGTCATAATACAAAGAAACTCATTCTTAACCAGGTGAAGGAAAAAGCATTTCAGATTTCACTTCAGTTCTGCATGCTCTTCCAATCCAAAACATGTATTATGAACTACGCAGTAAAATGTTGCAATAAGCAACAGTATCTCAAGTGGTCCTTTAATATAATCTGCAACATATCTTATCTGTCCTTCCACTCAGTCCAACAAACAAACAAACAGGGAAAAAGTCTGAGGGCATCTGAGGCCTGTACTACCAAGCAAGCAAGTTCAACATACCCGGGATATCTTTTCATTACCTGGTGTCACTGAACCTAACATTGGCTGTCCAGATAACCAGAACTACAAAGCTGGTTATCAACTAGCTCAGTCAACCTGGGGTCTTCCTATCCAGCTACAAGCGCGTTCGAGTGAAAGAGTTGGGGTTGTTAATTATGAGTCACATCATCAAAACCGTGAATGAAGTACTTCATGATATGAGATGAAACGGTGATACCAAGTACCAGGGGAAAACTTCTGTTTAAGGGACTGGAAAAACTTTAAACAAATTGTGCAAATCCAGTGTTTGAATAAGTTGCTTTTTGACAACCTTTTCTGAAATTTTGGATACACAAGGCTCTAACATCATCTGTAGAGACTGGACAAAAGGAATCCAAGATGGATGGTTTAGAGGAACCAGTGGTGAGTGGACTGGATGAGGGTGAGATGTTTGCTCTAACATTTACAACCTTATCTATAAAATATTAATTACAGTCACTGTTAGAGAAAATTGGCAAATTTGGAGTGCACAGACAGACAATATTGTTTATTGTATCAAGCAGGACTTTAGGATTTCTCTTGCTGGAAGATATTAGAGAAATAAGATCTCTCAGCCTTCACCATGTCATTGTGGGTAGCCATAAGTTCTTTGAGATGTAACCTGTGTACTTCAAGCTTCCTCAAGCGCTCGATCATCCAACATTTGCATCTAAAACTCCAGATAGTTTAATTTATCTGTGGAGATGAATTTGTGGACGAGATCTTTCTGAGCTTGAGAGGAACAACTTCATCCAGCACCTAGGAGCAGTGATTGTTAAATGATCTCCACATTGCCATCCTTTAAAACAATATTGCTGCCAAACATCATAGATAAAAATCAAAAGAGGCAGCCTCGTTCAAGAAATGGGTGCATCTCATATGTAAAGGAGGCTGAGACTCTAATTTAAAACAGATATCAAATAAAATACATTTGTAGTCACTGACAAATAAGACCCTAGAACTAACAAGTTCAGTATCCATTCCATGTGTAAAAATGAGGTCCAAAGTGTGCCTTCCCGTATGTGTAGAGCCAGATACATATGTATTATAATCGCATAAAATCGAAGGACTCAGTGAGATTGAGAAATTCAGAGGGAAAATGACACATAGTCTTATCAATATTGAAGATTAAGAAGATTAAAATCCCCAACCATTAGGACTATGTCCAACTTTATAATAGATGGTAAAAGATCAAAGAAACCTGATAAGAATGCTGATTGGCCGTCGGTAAATTAAAATACAATAAATAGGGTTTAGCCAACTGATTCTAGACATTTGCAATTCAAAAGAGCAGTAAGACTCAGTGCTTACCATCTGGCATGTAAACTTGTTCCTAAAAATGACAGCAAGTCCACCACCATGACCCATCAGCCAGGGTGTGCTGATAAAAGAGCAGTCTGCAGGACAAAGTTTGATTAGATGGGAATAGTCTACATTCCGCTGCCATGTTCCAGTCAGGAACATAAAATTCATACTTTCTCTTCAAAAGAAATCATTAAGGACAAATGACTTGTTTGCAATAGACCGAGCATTGATCGGAGCCATCTTGATTGGCGAAGACAGAACAGCAGCAGATCCGTCAGAGGCGTGAGGCAGCTGGCAGAGGTTCCCAATGCACACACCACAGTGATAAGAGTTGTTTTTGTCTCCACCTTTAGATGTGCAGTGTGGACGGGAGGTCCTGTCACTTGTAATGACAGATGAGGCCAGTGGGGCGAGCTACCAGGGGGGCCAGTACTGTGGGGAGCCACCACAGATGGAGATAGAGGTTCCGGGGAGGGTGTGTGGAATGTCAGTCATGTAGAAAGGACTATACAGTGTGTTGCAGATTAGCCGCTAGCATTTGGATACCCTGCCTGTTTGCGTGGACTCCATCAGTCCTGAACAACAAGCGATCCCAAAAGAGGTTAAAATTATCAGTAAAACCTATATTGTGAGCTCTGCAAGTGAACTGGAGCCAAGTGTGGAGACTGAGGATTCTGCTTAAATGCCCTGCTCTATGGGCCAGGGTGGGGAGAGGACCGGAAATATAAACAGATTTTCCACAACTACTTAAAAAGTTAAAATGGTTGTTAAAATCATTTTTGTTCAGCTCAGACTGCTGATGAGCTACATCATTTTCCCCCATATGAAGGGTTACTCATTTAGCAGAAGACAGGAGTGAGCACAGCAGCCTCGGGAACTTATCCAGGATGTCAGAGACCGTGGCTCCAGGGAAGCAGTGTGTGGCTGTACAGAAAGAATGGATATTCCTGATTATGGAACTCCCAACCATTAATGTGGTTGGGGAGAAGAGGGGACAGAGAGATGACGACTGCGAGTTCTCATGGCAGGAGAGTGCACGATCTGTTTTCCACACTGTGAGTTGAAGTTGCCAACTGAGGATGGGATGTCCGAGCAGGCAAGTGTTGGTGGTGAGGCAGTGACATCAGACTTGAGAGAGAATTTCCCTGTCAGCTCAGGGCAAAGAAGACTTCCAGAGTGTACGGTACGGTTTCTTTTAGACAGACGGTTTTCCACAGTTAGCTTCTCCCAGTTAGGATTCCTTGAATGTTCATCATTCAGGAGGTTTTTCACCAGGAGCCAAATTATCCACAGACGTCACTTAAAATCAGTGTTTCTCTGATGCTGTATAGTGACTGGAAGTGCCTGGGAGCCGAGTTGCATTGTCACTGCTATGAACAGTTCTTTAAAACAACTTAAAATCCACGTCCAATGACTAAAATCCTTTATAGAGTTAAAATATATAGTTAAAAACAACCAAGATCCAAAAAGTAAATAAAAAGTCAATTTCAGACAGAGCTCTTGGCAGGCAAACACAAAAACTATAGTACATGTTGGGGCTACTACAAACTACTACAAACCACAAGGGATTGGTCAGCTGTGCCTGGTTGTGTTTTCTTCTGCTAATTTCTAATGCCGGTAGAAATTGTTGAACCTGAAGACAACATTAAAAGATTTTTAAATCTATCTTATTGCAACACTCACATACCTATTTGTATATGGAAATGAACATTTGTCGCTGTAATCCTTCTTCATGTTCATATTTTCTGCAAAGAAAAAACATTTTTATGGAAGTGATGGTGGACAAAATCCACAGTGCTTGTTTCCTGCAAAATGAACTCCGATGTTCAGCTGAAGAAGAGCATTGTGGAAGAGCACCATGGAAGCAAAAAGAGGGAATTTGAAACTAAAAAGACTGTAACCTTGATTTATCTGTTTCAGACTGCTGAAGTATAAAATTTGTGTCAGCTCAACTTTAGAAAGCATTTTTACACAGTTCCAATAACTGTGGAACTAAATCCTTTACTGTTTTTCTGCCAGCTAACCTATGACTCAAAAGTCTTGGTAACACATTTGGAATCTCTCTGTCAGTAAGTTATCATTGTTTTCTGATGATGTTAAAGGTTTGCAGAGATAATAAATCTTGTATACATTTCCAAGTATTTTAATTTAAAAGACTCATAAACTGTCTCTTTTTCATCTTTAAGACAAACTCTTTACTTATGTTTTTATTTTTGGTCACTTGACGTGAATACACTGAAACATTACAGTTGTATTAAACCTAGCTTTAAACCTAATGACCTGGTTCTACACACATTAGGATTTCTTAAATTAGAACTGCTGGGCATTTACAGTATTTGACGGACACATAGAGCTCTTAGTGTTTAGGTGTATGACAGGTGAAGTGTTTCCAGCTTTTGATGACGTTTGTAATTGATGATGATAACAGGCAGGTAGATGGAGCTCCCTGTACTTAAGAGTTCCCACGTGCCCCTGGGCTGTCATTTAAAAGATCCCTGTACCTCCAATTTCCTGCTTTGGTTTGTTTAAAGTGAGAATTCCTTCATCGTGAAGAGTATGTGCACGTGGGACTGTGTGTGTGTGTGTGTGTGTGTGTGTGAGTGTGTGGCAGCAGCCTCAGCCTCAGTCTGCTTCCTCTCCTCGCACAACTCCAAATAAACACACGCAACTTCCATTGGTCCACTCCTCTATGTTTGTCTCTCTCTGTTTATTTTTCTCTTTTGCTCCCCCAACATGCACACCTCCCCCCTGTCCCCTGCTCCCACAATGCCTTGCTTCCTTTGCCTTTCCTTTAGCTTCCCAGCACATGGCGTGCTGTATGTACATAATATTCTGTGTCAACTTTTTCTTTATTTCAAATACTGACTGATACTAGTGGGTAGGAACTGTGTCTTGTTCTCATTTGTGATTACATGTGATTACTTAGTATGGTTTACAGAAAAAGAACCCTGTGTGTCATTCTTTGAGTCATTCTTCAAGCAAAAAATTACAAACATTCTTTAATTCCAGCTTCTCAAATGTGAGGATTTGATGCTTTTCTTTGTCATATATGATATAAGGAATTTAAAGATGCCTCCTTGGACTCTTTTCTGGCATTTTACAGACGAAGATAATTTTTCGGGGTTTCTGCAGGATTCACATAGCTAAATTTAAGTCTTTTAAGACCTTTTTACTACAACATAGAAGCAAATTAATACTTGCTTCATGATCATACCAACCAAAGTATGAAATTATAATGGTAAATTAGTCAATATGACCTTGAACTCTTCATTATTATATCACATTCAGTACTTCCCAGCAGTAAAAAACAATCATTAATAATAATGTAATTTATTAAATTAACATGACCTCAACCTGCGTAAGTGTCAGTGAATAGATAGATGAATTAAGACCGCAAGCACCGGCCTCAACAGCTGTGTACGTGCACAATCCACTGTCGCAACAATCCCACCTGTTTAGCTGTCATCTCCGGAAAGTCAACAATCAGATTCAAAAACATACATATTATAATTAATATTACTGACTCCTACAATATTTAAGATTTCTGTAAATGAAATTTAAGACTTTTCAGTACCTTCTAAATCCAGTTTTGAGGAAACTGGACTTAGTGCTTTTAAAGACCTGCAGATGTTGATTAAACAAGAAAATAATCTGCAGATTAATTAAAATGATGAAAGTAATTTGTTAGTTAGCAGCCCTAAAATTATCACTTTACACTAAGCAGCACAGTGTACAAAAGAGTTACAGCTGCTTCACTACATGGCCCCAGTGCTGCCTTGCATGTTGGAGCACCATGCATCAGCCCATTGCCTCCTGTTAATTGTAATCCCTACCATTATATATAGCCTTCCAGGAGCTGCTGACAGGCCATTTTCATCTCTGCCGGCCTGTAAATCACACAGAACCGCTGCTTCCACACCCGGTGCTGCGCTCATACCCGCAGGGCTGAGCAGCGACCTAATGATTTTTCAAACTGTCGGGAAAAACTTGTACAGGAGGGCATCTGAAAAATGTAACTTAAAAAAAAAACATGAAAGTATCAGGAATTCTTTCGAACTTTTCTTGCCCACAGTCCACTATTAAAAAAAATTGTCTAGTCCTTGCGTTCCACAATTCACAGAGACTCCTGCGACCGAACGTGCTCTTGAAGTGCCAGGCATGGTGTCTACACAAGATGGTGTTTAAAATTCCCAGCTTACTGCCAACTTCAACTTTGCCAGGAATTTTGGTGTCAAGCTCAGAGAAGAATTTACAAGCGTATTGTTTTCACTGTGTTTTGGCGAGGTCTACATTGTCCAAAATGGATAATTAATAAATCAGACATACAGACAGCCCTGGTCAACTGTTAGGGACAATTTGATATATAATACTACACTGCAACTAATCAACCTCTGCACTGCTGCTGCAAATCACACACAACTGCGAAACGGTGAGCAATCCACAGCAACTGGGGTTTCACTCCTAAATGAGACATTTGCCATTTTTATGAAATTATACCTACACTAACATGATTAATGGCACCAACTCAGCACATATTTTAATCCCTTCTCAAGCTCTTGGTTGACAAAATGAACTTTACAAACTAGATTCTCCATTTTAGAGATCCCCAAATTTACCCAAAATGGAACTGAGCTTCTCCATTGAAATGCATGTCACCGTTGGACCTGTGAGCCATGAACCTAACTCATGTGGTCATAGCTCTCCCACTTCATGACAGATCAGGAACATTTGCTTGGAGAGCTGTTTCCCAACTCGAGATTTGGAGCTCGCGGGCCAGAAGATTTGGTTCTCGCCTGGACGTGCTTCAGACAGAGCTGTGAAGCACAACAGAGTGGAAACACACCATAATGGAACAAACAATTGTTGCTAGGCTTTATTATCCCCCAGGCGAGTGTCAGGGAGAAAGAAATGAGCCGCGAGCTGACA
Organism: Thunnus albacares; assembly: GCF_914725855.1. NCBI lineage: Eukaryota > Metazoa > Chordata > Actinopteri > Scombriformes > Scombridae > Thunnus > Thunnus albacares. Next base: position 22,799,319 of record NC_058128.1, on the reverse strand, counting down.
CTTACCATATGCAAAGCAACGATCTAACACAAACTGTCTCCCTCACACACACACACACACACACACACACATACACTAACAGTTGTGTGTGTAATCAATTGTATCTACCAGACTATAATTTGAGGAGCTGGTTGTTGCCCAGAACTCCCTACTGTTGCATGTTCTGGTGAGTTTGGCAAGTTACGGTGAGATTAACAGCAGATGACATGTCTATATTTCCTGTTAAACGGCTTCAGCAGACTGGCTGTCACTTACCATCATACACATCATCACACACAACCCAATTAAGTTTCGCTCTCTGCAAGTCCAACGTGAAGAAGGAGAAGACTGCAAGCCAGTAAACATGGATGGATTTTAATACTTGCAAATGTTTTATGAGGAGGGAAATGCCTTCAACATGTTTGTTAGACTCCAAGAATGCCTTGGTAAATATATTTTTTGTTCGTTTACAAGAAAACTCCGCTGGGCACCTTTCAGTAAATAGTTATCATGGCAACTTCTTAATAGTTTGACGAAGTACAAACATTTATATTTTGAGCAACGTGGCCATCAATCAATGGGATTTGATGTAGGATTTGTTACAGAAATGTGTGTTCTTCATAGCTTGTGAGAAAGTGTGTGTGTTTGTTTGTGTGTGAATGTGGAACACCTGCCATTAACCTGCAGGTACCTGGATTACAAAATACATATAATCCAGGCTGGAGAGTCAGCCGAATTAGATGTTCTGATTGTCAACACCCCAAAAAAACTTTGGGAGATGGTCAAAAAGCGCTGCATGGATCATACCTGCACCCAACCAGGACATTGACAACATCATACATATCATGGCACTTCAGAGAGAAACATCTTTGACATGAATGGACTAAGCAAAATAATTCAGCTTTATACCTTGAAATCCTTTAGGGTGCCACCAGTCAGAATTTGGATTCACATACACTCAGTATATCTGTGATATACTGTTGTTGTCGGATTGATCCACCGTCTTTAAATAGCTGTGAGGGACTCTGGGACGTCTTAATCTATTTTGAGATAGAAACCTTTAGAAGGCAATGGATGCGGGAAAACCCAAGAGAGTAGTAGAAAGGGTGAGTTTTGAGCAGATTAAATAAAGAGACAAGATGAAGAAGGCAGAGAAGCGGGACATGATGGGGAAGATGGAAAGAAATGTGCATGGAGATTCCTGTGGGACACCGGGATGCTGCTGCTATTCCTGTCCAGGAGAGGGGAGAGGAGACAAGTATCTGATTGAGGATCTCTGGACGGGGTGGAGGCGTGTGTGCTGGTGGTTAAAAGCTCAGGACAGCCTGCCAGAGCGAGGCAACAGGAATATACCACAAGCATCTTCACTGCTATTTACCATGAACATCCCTTTGACAGAAGCAGGAATTACACATGTTGACACAGTAACTGCTTTGATCTACAAAATATAGCAATGGAATCTGGAGATCTAATGGATATAAAATAAGTCACGCGTCCATATTTATTTGGATTTACATAAACATGTGGTTTAATTAAAGACTTGCAGCCTTTTTTTTTTTTTTAAAGAATAAGGAGTTTAAAAGATCAAGTTTTACAGTTTAAAAAGGGATATTAGTCCATGGAAATTGGTAACTCAATTGCAGCTGACTTTCCATTTTCTTTTCCATGTATGTGGTAATTTGTGGTCTGATTCGGTGGTTAAACTTTGCTAATACCATACCACCATACAAAATAAGAAGAACTCTCAATGGCTGTCACCTGAATTTGTTGAAAATAGTGTTGAAGGAGAAGGAGAAGGTTGAGAGGGAAAAGGAGATATTCACATGCAGGTTTATGGGGTTTCCAGTGAGCAAACATGCTTCTATTTCTGCATCTCTTTCACTTCTTTCTCTGAACGTCTCCACAGAGAATCCTCTAACATCCTGACACTGGCTCCTAACACGCCTCCGCACTGACCAAAGCAAAACTGTGAGCACCCAGGGTAAAAGGGGAGGGAGAGTACAAAGGAGATGTTACTGTGTTGCCGCCTCTTCCTCTATTTGATCTTGCTCTACTCCTCCTCAGTTGTCACCCCTCACCACATTCCTCCGGTGTCTCCTTTTTGTGCCGCTGCAAAGATGACAGATGACTGTCCCCTCATCTGTCTTTGAACGTGACTGTCACACTGTCCCCATTCACTGCCAGGCTACATATGAGTATTGTGCTTAGAGAATGTGTGTGAGTGTGGAGGGAAGGAGCGGGCGACCCCTCCTCACCTCGGGATCACCGCTCCTTCAGCGCCCCTCGCCGCTGCAGATTGAACCCATAAATTAAATGTGACAGGAATAATGGCTCGGGATGCCAGAGTAGTGGGGTCAAATGGTTTTAAGAAATCTAACGGCATGAAACGGATGCCAAACATGCATGTCACAAGTCACACACCACGCCCAGTGTCTGTCACTGCCACCGTGGGTGTGGAGGGCGACTGACCGAGCAACGGCACAGCCAGAAGCATGATGTCAGTGCCTTCAAATCCCACGTCTCTTTGTGATCCAGAAAACCCTGTCACGGGATCGCACACAAGGAAAATGACTTTTAGAAGGCATTGAGTTGACAGCAAAGAGAGATGTAAATATAGCCGCATGTAGCAATGAACGGGGACCAAGCACAAAGGGCAGTCTTCCACTTAATATGACCTTCAGAGGAATTCATAAACATGCCACATGCATAAATTGCCACATGGTCAGCAAGTTTGAATTGGCCACCTGGGAATTTGAACCCTGGACCTTTATATCTCCAGAGAAGGTGACTTACTCGCTGAGCCAGTGGGGGAATGGATTTCCACAGCCCTTCTCACAAGTTAAGGCAATGACATCACACATGCAGAACTGGAGTGTTTTTGTCTGTTTAAACTTAAAACACTTACAACAGTCAGTGTGGTGAGACATTTCTGAAGAAAATCACATTTTGCTGGTTTTGGTTGTATTGTCAAGTATTTTAGTGTAATTTGTTTAAAGTTTTGATGAAATAGCAAAATGTAGTGCATACAGTACAAATGACATCAAGATATTGAACATCACTGCAGACTCACCATTGGACCGATCTGAACATCATTTGAAACACTTGAAATCTACCATCTAGAGAATGTCTGTGTCAGTTTTTGTAGCATATCAATGAAGACTTGTGGAGATAAAGATATTAATTTATTTTACATATTTTGAAGAATATAAAGTGATGGACTTCTGAATTGACCATAGGTTGCGGTGAGGAAAACTTTTGTCACAATTCAGTGGATGTGCTGAAAAAATTTCAGCTCTGTAGGACATACGTGTGATTTATTTAGATTTTTTTTGTTTGGAATGTGAAATATGTGGATATATAATATAGTTTTCCCACTTCAATCAATAATTAGGCTACCAGATTTTATGTGTTGACTGACAGATGAACATATATATCGAATTCCGTACGAATCCATTAAGCTGTTTACATGATGTAAACTTTTAGTATTTGTGGCACCCCCTAGTGGTACAATATCCCAGGACTGCACCGCAAAGCTCGGAAACAAGCATCTGAACATGTGCACCAAGTTTGGTTACAATAGCTTTAGCCGGTTTTGATTTATGAGCATTATAATTTCAATCGGTATGAAATATCAAAATTCTGAAAAATGAAAGAAACTTAGTGTTCAAAAGGATCAAATTTCATGCAGCTTTACTTACACAAGCTTAATTACCCTGCAAGTGACATAGCAGTGACATTATCACAGACTGTATATAAAGATAGAGGTGGCGAGGTATGACCTCACCCGTTGGTTTACATTGGAGCCGGTTTAAAACCCAGACTTACAGCTTATGGTCGGCGCCATCTTTTACATTTGGAACCAGGAACTTCAAAATAAGGAATGCGAGGTGTTGCCTTTCACACTCTGGAAACACACCCCACTACCTTGGACCCAAGCTAACGCTAGCTTAGTGGGAACACTGAGTGGTGCACACTAGGGCTAACATTAGCTACTTTTGCTAAACTGTCCTAATAGGGCAGGTAAAGTTATCAAGTAACTTAGCGAAATAGTGAAATAGTACAATAATAGTCCGACTCAGTGCGAGTACCAGAGCCGAGGAGAGCAGCAGGTGAGCCAGCTGTCAATCACAGCTGTCAATCAACGCCCACACAGCAGACATCAAAGCTACCATAAGTCTTCAAATCTTATTAACAGTAACAATCATTTCCAAAATGACCACCAGCACATTTATTAGTGAGCATGAATTTAGCAACTGAGACCATAATGACTCATTGAAAAAAATGACTGACTTAGTATTTCTAGATAGGCTTTTAGAACAGGAGTCAGTTGGACCATCTAGCAGATGTCAGTGGCACTTTAAGGTGCTTCTACATTGGCTTCAGTCTCAAGCTATGGTTGCTGCTGCTTGGACAACATGCAACTGTTTGAAAAAAACATTTTACAGTCCCCTTGATGCTATCTTGCTTGAATGATTCTTTCACTTGCAGACTGTGGGAAACAACATATTAAAATTCATTATATAGTGATAGAGTGGGGCTATCACAGTGAGTTTAAAATATTTTTTCCATATCAGTATAATATTAAAGGGACTGTCAGTCTGTTTCCTGTCTTTATTGCCATTATTTGTTTGCCAGCGAAAACCTTTCTGCCTAAACAATCCTCTGTGTCAACTCAGAGACACCGGCCAATCATCTCCTTACACAAGAAAGAACCTCTATAACCCCTTTAGGATGCTTGAAGGGTCATATTTACAGAAATAACATGAAAAAAGTATGTTCATCGAGCCTTTCAATACAACAAATAGAGAAATACTAAACCTCTGCACTGACATGAACCTGCAAGTCTAGTCAGAGACAGTGGGACAAAGAACACTTCCTTTCATTTTGTAACATCTGGAGTAAAGCAGCATCCAATGACTTTGCATGAATTCACTCCACCTAAATAACTGTTTAATAAATTCTTAAGTTATTCTGGCAAACTAATCCATTTACCCCAAAAGCTGTAACAGTTTAGACAACGTAATCCCTATGTTTTGTTAAACACTGAGCAATAATCATCAATCTGCTTTACACAATTACACTGGAATAAAGCTCTACATGTTCTCTTTCAGGAGCTGGAAGCAAACCGCTCACACTCTCTCTCTCTCTCTCTCTCTGTTCCAGTCTTACCATCAGAGCGGTGGATGCAGGTATGCTGGTTGTCACTGAGGAAGAATCCATCCGTGCACTGACACTCGTAGCTCCCCATGGTGTTGACACACACTTGCTGGCACCCACCGTTGTTGTCCAGACACTCGTCCACATCTGTCAGGATGAAAAGACACAGAGAGAGATAGAGTCAACCGTGGCAGCGTGGTGGAATAGCGGCCCATTAGGTTTCATAAACAAACATGTGTCAGCGAGAGTTAATGTGCCCGGAAATGTCTGATGAGAGGTATGACACCAGAGTCAGGAATGTGACACACAAACACACGCGCTGATTAAAATATACTTTAGATAAACTCACATGTTGCATGTACTATAGGAAATGTGCATGTCCTTATGATCACTATTCACGTATAAACACATACACACAGAGCAGGCGTCTGGCACTGTAGGGGGCTTATTCAAACTCCTGGCACCAGGTGGTAACTGAGCATCTACAGTGTGCAGTGTGTGTGCGTGTGTGTGAGTGTGGATGTGTTATGTACACATACTAGTGCACGAGTGCATTTATAGGGCCCCACTGTGCCGCTGAAAGGCCAGTAAATGTCCAATGGGGCATTTTGATGGGGCTGAAGTGGACTGGAAACATGTAACACCCTCGACTGACTTTAACAGAGATCAAACAGGGCTGCCCGTCTGCGTGTGTGTGTGTGTGTGTGTGTGTGTGTAAATCCAGTTCCTGACCAGGATGACTTTGCATTGTGTTTAGTCTGAGGTTCTGAGGTTGACCTGGCAGATGGTGCAGCCAGGTTACACAAACATAGACGTACTGTTGGGAAGGCAGAAAGACGCATAGCTGCTCTAAATACGTACATACAACTTTTATCATTTTAGACATGATGTCCAACTTTGTTCTACCTGAGCCGACAGTATACCTCCTTTTATCTAACGATTACCATCAAGGCAGGAAAGAAGCAATATTAGGAGACATTAAGTAAAGGTTGAAAGAAAATAAGTTTGTTGTCCGTTGGTCTGTTTGTAGTTGTTCTGGATGGCCACACTCAAAGGCAGGGTGAGAAGCCTGTCATAGAGAGCGGCAAGACATGGTAATTACACTTTCACGCAATTGTTCCCGGAAGGTATTCATAGTGTTGCACTATAAAAACAGTGCAGAAATAGTTGTGCAAAGAACAAAAAAAGAGAGACAGAGAGAAAAGTTCAGACCCTGCTCACGTTCCCACCTTCACACAGCTAGCCAATGACTGCATGAGGTGGGTGTGAATGTCAGATTATCTGTTCAAATTGTCAAACTGAAGTAGTACGTCGGTCATCCCTGTACAAAGGTTTTATTACACAGCATTATTAGTTACTGACAGGCTGCCATGAGGCCAAAATTACACAAGAAAAAAATCTGAGACATTTGTTCCATTCTGAGCTGCACAACAAACCTTTGCTTTTGTCTTTATTTGACACTCTCTTCACCCGTCCCGTCTCTTCCTGTGCCTCTACCTGGCTCCTCTGAGCTGTTGACACTTTTTTCATTTGAGGCTTTACCGGGAAACTCATGTCTCTAATTTTAGAAGGTGGTGGTGGGCTTGCTAAACCCTTGCAGAGTGGACAAAGCCCTTAAGAGCCTTGTTAACAGTGTTTTGAGAGACAGGGAATACTTTACTATCATGTTAAAACAGGCGAGAGAGAGAGGAGGAGGAAAAGACAAGTCTTAATCTACGCTCAATTTCCGATCTTAAACGCTGAGCTCCATCTTCTCCTTCTTCCCTCACACTACCTAGACGGCCAATAATACCGTCTACTAGAAAGCAAGCCACAAAAACACAGTTACAATGTCAAGATGTCCCTCCTATTCTCATCTTTTCTCCTGCACTTTCTCCTTCTTCTCATTTCTGTTCACTGAAGCGGCACCTGGATTTAAAGGTAGAGTCAGCAATTCTAATCCAATACACTTTTTGTAAATTCAGTGAATATCTCCTCACGATCCACTAGCTGTCCGTTCTGTGTGTGCACTGAAAAAGAAATCCGGTGCTCATGCACAGAACTGTCTCTGTAAATGAGTATGTAAACACAACACTACTGCAGCCAATCAGCAACACGGGGCATTCGTGCTTGTGCATATGACAGGGGGGAGTCATCAGAGTAATAATCTGAGCAGGCAGCTGTTTAAGTCACACAGATATCCGGCTGTATATGTGTTTTTAACTTATTAGTTAGCCGACATTCAAACTATTTTGGTGCAGTAAATGTCTGCTGTCAGTCAGCCTGGTGAAGGCTGTTTGTCTGGTCGTTGTCCTCTCTGCTCACCAGGAGCTGCAGCTGGCAGACGGCTGCTTCTGTGGACAGAGACGCTGAATGCAGGTTGAGAGAGAAGTGGGGAGGCTGCAGAGAGGTGGAGAGTGTGGATGGACTGTTGATGAGACCATTTTTTTCCCACTCATGATAATGTGTGAGAGGAACAGAAGTGACTCTACAGCTAACGCATCTCTCTGGATTCCGCCATATTTCTATTTTGGTCGTTGCCTTGGTAATGCGCCTCCATGAATTTTGGGTTTGGAGCTTCTGAAGGAGCACGAAGGGAAGGGTGTATTTGTTTGGGTGTTTAGTTCAAATATCAACAATCTTTCTCCAGAATTACTGACTCTACCTTTAAGGAGAAAGGAGATCAGCTCCAAGGGGACCTGAAAAAACCAAGAACAAAACAGGCGCCAGCTCTGACACTCCTCCAGTTACAGACCCCTACACCGAGTTCATTTAAGAGAAAGGGAGGCCATAAAACAGAGGACAGAAAGAGAGTGATTGTGCACGGTGCAGAGATGCAGCTTTAACTCTATCACCATACCAACACAGCTGTGTTTGGTGGGAGTTACTGTATATAGCTGTTAGAGAAACTGCCAAACTGCCAAATGAATTGAGTCTTCGTTCACTAAGGTCTGTCTCTGAACTACCCACTACCACCATTTCAACAACTTTGAATGTTTGAATGTGCAGTGGTGTCCAGTATACTGTCTGAGGGATTGCTGGACTGAAGGCTGAAACACTGTGACCAGTCATGCATTCAGGTTTATTTTTTAATTCAGCTCATCCTGGATGGAGGCGCAACTACAGGCTGAGTTTCAAAATTCCACAGTTTTCCCAGAACATTTTGTGATTTTGATTTAAATATTTTGGTGTTCCGTGTGATTTAAACTTGTGATCTTTCCCCCACTAACTAACACATATCCAAGATTCCAACCTTTCCAAAAATCCTGGAAATATCAAATTATAAATTGATACATTTTCCGACTTGTAGACATGTTTGCAAAGTCATCCAGCTGTATGCCCATCGTTTTCAGTGAATGCACTCTAGATGGTGCATGACTGGAAGTCCAATCGAACTGTGTGCTGACTTCATTCTGTCCTGGACTCATACATCCATAAACCTCCAGCTCATGTGTAAATATATTGGTGTGTTAGTGCCGCAGAAGTCATTGTGTCCTCGCTGAACTCTGGGCTTTGCTTTCATTGCACTTCCTAACACTATTTCAGGCAAATCTCATGGTTTAACGGATGTCATTAATATGACTGATGCATTTAATTTTCAGGCTGGAGGGGGAGACACACAGAGAGACAGAAAGAAGAAATGCAGCCATCTCCAGTTCCAATTGATCTCTGCCAACATTTCTGCATAAACACAGGCCACGGGGCCATTTTGCAAGTTTCAACCAGAGCCCCTCTGTTTTGTTGGATTGTGCTTGTGTAAACTTGCGTAAAAGTTTGTTTAGACACAACGAGGATGTGCTTGACACATCAGAGAGGGGGGGATAAGGAGACGGTGAGGGGCTGGAGGGAGGCAGAGCGAGGGAGGTGAGGAGAAGGAGGGAAGGGAGAGAGATGAGGTAAAGGGTAAGGGTGGGAGGCTAGTAAGGAAAAGAAAAGATTTGTAAGTAAAGAGGCAAACAAGAGAGAAGAGGAATTCCAAAGTGCTGCGTATCTATTTTTATTTTTGCTATGTGGAACAGGGGTGAGTTCAGTACATACTGCACACTGTAGATTTGGACAAGGGTTACTCTCTGTTTGTCTAATTTCATTATAAAAAAATCTCAAACATCTATGAAAACATTTGCATGAACCTTTCTAGAGGGGATGATCATAAATTGGGGAGCTATGGGAATGTTTATTTCTCTTGTTCCTCACCATACTGTACTCTCCTTTGTTGTTGCACAATTTTGTAGAGCACTATGGTTTATAATAGGGTTGAGAGACTAACAGTGGTGGACAAAGTATTCACATCCTTTACTTCAGTAAAAGTATCAATATAACAATGTAAAAATACTCCATTACAAGTAAAAGTAGTGCATGATCCTACTTAAGTAAAAGTACATAAGTATTATGAGCTTGATGTAGTTAAAGTATTGCAGTAAAAGTAGTGGTTTGTTCCCTCTGACTGATATATTATTATATATGACATCATTAGATTATTAATAGTAAAGCATCAGTGTTAGAGCAGCATGTTACTGTTGTAGCTGCTGGAGGTGGAGCTAGTTTACACTACTTTATATACAGTTAGCTAGTTTAGTCCAGTGGTTCCCAGCCTAGGGGTCGGGCCCCTCCAAAGGGTCAGCAGATAAATCTGAGAGGTCGTGAGATGATTAATGGGAGAGGAAAGAAGAAAAAACAAAGTTCTGATACACAAATCTGTTTTCAGTTTTTGGACTTTGGAAGTTTCAGGGGAAAAATCACTATTTGGAGGAGCTGTTAACAACTCATAGACATCTGAACTGTAACCCCTACTACATGCTGCTTTTTGTAAGATGTCAAAAGCCAAAAAGATTAGATAAGTAACTAAAGCTGTCAAATAAATTTAGTGGAGTAGAAAGAGCAATATTAGTACAATACTTGAGTGAATGGACTCAGTTACTTTCCACCACTGGGGACTAAATAAAGTTTCCTTTATTTAAAGGATAGGTTTATATTTTTCAAGTCTATCTAAATACAATACTCACATGCACATATGTACATAGAAACAGTTTTTGGTTGCTGTTAATGTTTCTCCTGCCCATACTGTCTGTGAAGTGATCCCTTCCTAACATGATTCTAATGTAAATGATGGGAAACAAAGTCATAGTCCACAGTCCTTGTTCAGTGGAGCTAATATGAGTCTGAGTTAGACTAATCAAGTTGGTATCTTCCAAAGTTATAAAACTTTTAATATGATATGTTTTCCCCAGAGAGTGTTTCTTTGTTGAGCCATGGTGGAGGGATAATACCTCAAAGAGAAGACTCTATATAAAAAAGACTTGTAATTTTAGAAGATGCACACTAAATTTTTCTAATTCAGACTGTTGAAAGCCTCATATTAGCTTCAGCTGAAAGACCGGATTTTGTCCCTGATCACTTGAGATCACTTAACAGCCAGTATGGACAGGAACAATAAAAACAAGCAAAAACATTTGAATTGTACATTAGAGTATGTGTACGTGTGCTGTTTTGAGACAACCTTGAAAAACTGTTACTATGTAAGCATTTTTTCTTTTTCACACATGTTCAGGTACCATCATGAAAATGAATCTGCTGATTCCAATAATAGAGCACAGAAGAGACTCAACTGAAATCTGACACATATAGTGTAGCCACAATAATGCAGTTTGGAAGTGAAATGTTTCAATTCTACACATTGCTTTTGTGTCTTGCACATTTTAGGCCCTTATTTTAAAACAAATCAAGTGGCTTTCATGAAAGTGGATTTGATAGCTCCATGTGAGCATTGGTTTATCTGCCTCTTCCCTCCCTCTCTGTCTTGTCTCCCACCTCCTCTCTGTTACATGTTGGACCTTTCTGTGACTCGCCCCGGTCGCTGACTCCCTGCTGTGCAGCCACCTCTCAGATCTCGCGTCGGAAAGAAAATAAACTCACGCGAGTGCACCAGACATTCACAGAGGGCACTGAGCGATCGACACATTGAGCCCAGCTGTGTCCACGCCAAAACAAAATAAATAAAGTCAAAATCAAAAGGAAGAAAGGAACTGAACAGGACCAGCTCTTTAATCAGAGTACAATTAGGCAATCTTAAATCAATTAGTGCACTAACTTGTTGACACAATGCATCTGGGAGATGATGGAGCGACTTCCTGCACGCTCACGCAAACTGATTTCTTTCTTTTTTCAACACTCTGCAATTTTCCAGTGTAGTTTGTTATCCAAGACTCATTCAGAACACCACAATGTTCTGAGGTTTCTGAGTATCATGCTTTGGGTCTATTAAAAGCCACAAAGTCTTTATTGTTTCTCACAGGCAGACCAAGAGAATGCAAGAAAAGTAAGACATAAATTGAGTGTGAACTTTGAGGGTGAAACAAACAAGTTACATTAAAATGCTGTTTTCAGATGGAGTTGTTGCACTTTGATGCAACAAATACAGTGTTGATCTGAAGGGTTAGACCCAAGCAGCAACCTCTGGGGCTGAAAAAACTGAAGCCAACATGGAAGTGCCAAAAACTGCAGTTCCTCAAATGGCCACTTGAGGCTGGCTCCAAAAGTGAGTCAATCCCCATAAACCCCAATGTTAAAATGCCCAACTTTACAGCAGAAATAAACATGTTATATAACTCACCTGTGTCATTTTGTAAGTTATGCACAATTAAGGGCATGGCCGCTTTGAGTGACAGGTGGGTGCTGACACAGGTGATTCCCTACCACTATGACAACGTTGGTTGGGTAACGTAACCATGGTGTAAGCCCATATTCACAGAGTATAGGTGTAGCCGTAGTTGTCGTTATTTCAGTGTGTTTTCAGCTCATGAAAGTTAATTGTAACACTTTGGTCACCTAAAAAAGTCTTGTTCAGCATTTGGTTGTACTAATACACCCTCTAAGGAGTCGGATGTTCAGTGTTTTCCAGTAAGTACATTTTGTTGTAATGGTTTTAAGCCTGTTTTTTGCTAGCCAAAATTAGCATTAGCATTATCACAGTTAACCACTGTAAATGCACCGTGCTAACCAAGCTAGCAGCTAGCGTTAAGGTCAGCTCCACCCTCTCGTCAAAATATGGTCACTTCTGGCTCCAAAATCCAAGATGGTGATAATGAAAATGCAAACTCAAGGGTTCAAAACAGGAATCCACAAACCAGTGGGTGACGTCATGGTGGCTACGGCCAATATTTTTTACAGTCTATGCTTACAACAAAGCTCATTTCCCCTCTGACTGTGCTGAGCTTCATTCTTTAGCTCTCAGTCTCTGCTGCTGTCAAACTAAAGGAACTGAACTCAAAAGCTTACTGCAACAAATGTCTTCTTAGGATAGATGTGTTGCAGGGATTGACATTATATTCCCAGCTGTGATTAATGAGTGAGAAAGCAGAGCGGTTACATTTCTACCAGTCATGGAGGACGTGCTTTTAATTGACAGCATCTTTGAAGTCATCGCAGCTGATTCAAGCCACAGCGCTGACGTATGATGTTATGACAAGTCGTCATACAAGAGCCCAGACACTCTCTGTCTGTGGATGTACACACACTGCCAGTATTAATTGCGTGTATGCATGTATAAATGGGATGAGAGAGGGAGTGTTTGCGATTGTGTGCTATGAACCATACAGTAAATCTCCTGCTGAATGAGACACTTGAGAGTGAGACATTACAACAAACACTGGGGTCCTTGTTGACGGGCAGCGTGAAGACGAAGGATGGAGCTCGGCTTAAACTGCGGTTTGACAATGGGCCGATATGTCAGTCTCTGAATGCTCTGTTTAGATGGTTACTATGCATCGCAGGGCACTATTTACCTCCACAGTTAGTGATGACAGTAAACATAAAGCATCAGAGAGGCTGGTGACAGTACGGTATCCATGAGTCAATACACAGGAACGCATTACCCAATCTGCAGTGTCGTATTTCTTCTCAAAGTGGGCTAAATATAGACTGATCCTACGTAACACCTATCATACCTGAAATACAACCTAATCCTCTGTACAGCGTCTCCCACTGCCAGCAATCTTGCTTTTTTGGTTTTATGGGGTTTGAAATGGGAAATTTAGGTATTTCGTTCCAAAATGAGATATCCCACGTTTGCAAAAACAGAAATACTGCTGGCCTCAGAGCAAGTTCCATAATACAGGCTACTATTAAAACTATGAGTCATCTCCACACCTTTGCTTACAAACACACTGGTTCTGTCTGTTTTTTGAAATATTGACTGGTGCAACCTTTTCTCTGAGATGTACACAGCAGTTTGAACTGAGTACATGCAAGAGGTAAGCATTCACTGGGTACAAAAACAAGTATGCAAACATGCACAGTAACATAAATGTCAATAATCAAACAGAATAAAATTAAATTCTACACATGAAGACCTTTAAAAAACTTAAAAACTAAAGCCAGATCTTTAATGTGACATATTGTAGCAGAGGCAAAGATGAATGTCACACTCAAGCTTAACTTCTAATTTCCATTGTTTCATCTAGAACACTATACATTTGTAACTGCCTTGAAAGAAAGGCTTAGGTGCTGTGTCACAATATCTTGCATCACTTTTGGAGGTGTTGGCAAGGTCAAGCAACCAAACACATCTTAAGTGTGTGACAGATTTATGAGAAAAACTGCTCTGCCTGTCAGAGTTTGCAGACACAGCCCAGATCCATCACTCTGTCCAAATTGAGATACAACATCCAAAAACTATCTATCAAGTTTTCTCCTCTGAGATCTGGATGCGGCCTGATGCTAGGATACTCTTGTGACGTTCAGATGCTGCTGTACAAACAGCACGGTGCTGCAGGAGGAAGAGCGGGAGGGTTTCCTCTTTTCTTGCTACAGTGCGGAAGACAGAGTCGCTCATTAATTTACTGCGTTTCACAGCTCGACCAAGTCTAAAGCATCCAGTTGCTGACGAGCTTTTACACTGTACACTTTATACTTGTACTACACTGCATTTAAGATTGAAATATTATACTTTTAACTCCACTGCATTTATTTGACAATTATTATTATTGGTCATTATTAATTATAATTAAGAATATACATACAAAACACATGATCGTCTATAAAATATGGTGCATTGCTACTGAATGTTTTCACTTTGAATACAGGACTTTTACTTTGAATGGAGTATCTGTGCATTGTGTTATTGCTGCATCAAGAATGAATACGCATTCCTACACTGCTAATAGCTACAGTATTAGTGCATTAGTCAAACATGAACACTGTCACCTGCAGAGGGATTGCTACACCCAATGCAACAAAAACCAAGGCATTAATGGTACGTTTTATTACTGCCTATAGATGAATCTGGCAGCTGATTTATGTGTCTGCCACCACCATTACTGCAGTGTTAGAGTGCAACTGCACACATTTACACTGGTAGTGAAAGTAGAGATGTTTGGGTCAATTACAGTTGGCAGTTATTCAGTCTCAAAGCACTAGTCTGAAATTAATTATTACACAGGCTTTGGGAAAAAAATAACATTTAACGTCCGACCTCCACAGAATAGTCAAAGTGCTTTGTGGAGTAAACCCAGCACGTAACTCCTGCTGATTATAAATCATAGGACTCCATGATTTCTTGTATTGTAATCAGAAGAATTGCATCATTTAATAAGAATCAGAAACACATGATTCTGTGAAAGTGGAATGTCAGCCAGGAAACGTAATGTTAAGAGAGTGCCCAACTAGCAGAGATATGCGGCTCACCAGTGGCCCCATAGGTGGATCAGTTTTAAGCGGTCCCCCGCTGGTGCTTCATCACTCAATGTGCAATCGAATCATGAAGACTTAATGGAGATTTGTAAAAGTGATATTGATTTCATGGAGCACAGGCTAGTGGCTTTTACTTTCCGTTTTTTTTCCCAAAATCTCAGTTTACTGTTGGAGTTCCAATGATTTTATTATATAACGATTTTCTGACCGCAATTGGTCTTTCTCAAGGCAAGTTCTGGAGCACACAGTTTTTGGCATGCATTCATCAGATAACCCTAACCCTAACCCTAACCTTTATTTTAATTCAAATAATTTGATGACTATATTTGTACAATGTTCAGACTTCTTTGCATACATGCCAAAGAAGTGAAATCATTTACGTGGGCTGACCCCAGACCTCTAACTGTAACCTAAAATATG
The DNA here is from genome assembly GCF_914725855.1 of Thunnus albacares. Lineage (NCBI taxonomy): Eukaryota > Metazoa > Chordata > Actinopteri > Scombriformes > Scombridae > Thunnus > Thunnus albacares. Next base: position 22,784,097 of record NC_058128.1, on the reverse strand, counting down.
TGAAAAAAAACACTTACATAGTAATATTAGATAGGTTTACATTTTTTCAACTAGGCTAAATACATGAATGTGTTCAGTATATATTTTATGGTAACCTGTCCATTAAATGTGGATATTACTTGTGTACAAGAGAAAATTTTAGCACTGTCAGGTCAAGATCGGAAAAGTCAGAATGTCATGCAATGATTGGATAATGCTAATTTTTAATGCTAATGCTAATTTTAATATGTAGCAATTCACTTTACCCCACCAATAAAATGAGGGCAGCTTAGAACAAGCCCAGAGAGCTAACATCTCATTGAATGTTAATGATATAATGATATTATGTTTATACATTATTCCCATTAACACACTGACTAGTCAGTCTGTATGTCTGCTGCTGTTATCTGATGATGGTTGAAAGTCTAGTGGAAACATTCAGTGATCTGACTCACTCAATCAGTTTAAAATGTGATGAGAGAGAAGAAGGAAAAGGAAAGGACACCAGACAGCTATTAAGGTAATTAAATGAAAGTCAGTACAAGGTCAGCAGACAGACAGAAATAGTAGAACAGGTCAGAGGGAGAGAAAAGGAGAGAGAAAGATAGATGGAAAAATAGGCAGAGTAAAGCAGATGGTGAGAAACTGTAAAAAGCAAAGAGAAAGACAAAAAGAGAAATATATGACAGTGAGAGAGGAGGGGGGACAGGCAGACCACAGAGAGAGAAAGGTGAGTAGGGATAAAGAGAGGGAGAGGAGAGGAGAGGAATTTAAGAAGGTGGAGGAAGAAACAGAAATAAATGAAAGAAACAATGATATAAGGAAGGAAAAAAGAAAGGAAACACTGGGGACATAAGGAAGGAAGGAAGAAAAGGAACAAAGGCAGATAGAAAGAAATGGTTGTAATTAGAAAAGAAAAAAGTGAAGAAGACACACTGGAGAGAGGATTAAGCACAAAAGGAAAAGAGGAATGGAAGAAAGGAGAGACAATAGATAAAAGGGTGATAGAAGTAAAGTAAGACTCAAAGAAGTGATGACAGAATGAAGTCTAAATTAAAAGAAAGGAGGAAGGAAATAAAGAACGATGAGAGGAGAAGGAATGAGCAACCCTGACTGACAAAAAGAAAGAACAAAGAATACAATAAAGGAAGAAAGGAAAGAGGGAAAAAAAGAAGGTAGAAATAAGCAAAAAAGGGTTACACAGCCTGTACTGGCTTTGAGTGTGATCACACAGATCCTGCGTCTGATTTCACGCTTTACTGCCTCGTTTGAACTCAGTAACCAGCTTTTAATTAGCAGCAGTTCATTAAGGCCGCATCCTTTCAACATCCAATAAAGCAAGTCTCTGGGTTCAAGTCAGACGTGGGCTGGTTTCCTCTTGCCGGGCCGTAAAGAACAGGTGATGATAGTTCTCACATGACTCAGTTGGTATCGTTTCAATTAGTGGCACAAACACGTGTGGTGCAATCCCACTAACCTAACGCCCCTTTTCTTCACTTGACCACAACACACGGAATGACACAGCAGCTAACCAGTAAGCTAACGGCTGTGGGACAGTCAGGGACCATTTACTGACAAAACCAGCAGGAAATAAACAACACAAAATACTGTCAGACACAATTACAGTGACACTTACCCTCCAACTAAATGCACCAACACGGAAAACTGGCATATTCTCAAGGAAAAATCTGTCTTTTTTACGATCAGGGTCTCATTTTTTATAGTTTTTGCCATCCCCATCATGTGTCTGAGTATGATCAGTTTTCACCAGCTTCACTGGAGAGATAAAGGGACACTGAGGCAACCACAACTGAATTCTAATGTGGGGATGTTATGAGCTGCAGTTCCTTTAATGGCCACTAGATGCTTGCTTAAAAAATGAAATCCAACTTTATGGTAGTGAAGAGGAAAACCAATTAGTTCTCTCTAGAAATACAAATCAGTAAATGTTGTCCTGTGTGCCTTGATTATGAAAACTATTGTATGTATGTACTGTTTATTAAGAAGATATCATAACTTGCGTGGTATGTTTGAGTTTGATTGACAGGCTTGTTCATGTTTGGACTATGTATTTACATTCATATATGACATAACTATGTCATGGTTAAATCTATATCACTGACAATTATATAATAACTGCTTATTATCAAGTGAAATCTGATATGAAAGTTGTATGTATGTACATGTTAATCCAATGGTTTTATTGTTTATTGCATTCCAGGGCTACTCCCTGGTGTAACTGTCATGGCATGCTGTGTTACTGTATTTACACAGAAACAACATGGAAGCAGGTCATTTTCTGCAGATGGAACGAGGCAGCTGGAATAGCAATGGTCAGATCAGAAAAACGCTTCTATGTGTTTTTAATTTGGAGGAATTGTTGGATTCCTGCTGTTATAAAGCTGTTTGTATCAGTGACTCCCATTTCTGCATTCCACAATTTATCCAGTGTACAAAATGCTAAGATAATGAATATGATTGATGGCAAAAACATAGAAATGAAACCTCCAGCCTTAACTTATTGTATCTTTCAAAATGTCGGTAAAAGCCTTCTCAAGAAAAAACACTTTCACTCTCAAGGATACTGATATGCCGAATTAAATGTTAAAGCTAAACCAGACCAGTGCTGGTTGCTTAACACTGTCTTAACACTTTTTGGCAACAAGATGCAGCTGTTTTTATCTTTGTGGCTAATGACACTGTGACACTTCTGTAGAATATAACTCTATTAGTGCAAAAGTAAACTTCTACTCGTGCACTAGAAACTATAGAGGCATGTTTGAACTGGGCACTGAATTATGACCATTTTCATTTAACATCTTTGGCCGTGGAAATTTGAATTCTGATAGCAGAACGCCTTAACTCTGCTTTATATCAGCTGTCTAAAAGTCATTCCTGTGAGGGGAATCCACAACTCATCAGCTACTCTGCACTGCTGGCTGCCGCTATTAACACTCAATCTCTCACTCAATCTCTCCAAAGGGTCAAAGAATGAGCTACAACACTTACAAATGCCAAAACATATCCCACCAAAACACACGGACATCCAAAATGACATGGTTTTTTTACATTTTTAATTTGATTTTGCTCTCATCAGTCAGCGGTGGGGGACAGATGGGATTAAATGTGTTTGAGCACATCCGTGCAGAACTACGTGTTGCACCGGGCAGAAAAAACATTAGTCTGGCTGACACTAAGTCAATAACACAGCACTGGGGCTAAATGGGCTGGATCTGTCAGTAATAAAGCACAGCCAGATATCTGTAGGAGAACTCTTCAACCCCGACCGCCCTCCCAGAGAAAGGAGCATAAAACAGCACAAATCATGGAAACCCTCCAAACGATGACAGAGGGACTCTACGGAGAAAGGCGAGCTGAGCCAGACGGGCTTAAGAGATACAAGGACACACACACACGCACGCACGCACACACACAGGAACATCCGTGCACCCTTAACCATACTCTCTTGAGCACAGACAGACATATCTATTCGCAATCATACACTGAATCTGACACATGCACACACACGCACACACACCCCAGAAACACACAGACACTCACTGATACATACCAAGGATATATTAACATTTAGGCACACTTAGACATGCAGATTACCAGACAATCATACATTTAAAACCAGACTTACCATTGACCTAAAAAGTTTGTGGTTTTGATAAAGTATGCATGATGTTTTTCGCCTTATTTTTTGTTATGGTACAACACCCACATTGGTCAGTATGTCTCAATTCTTTGTCCTTCTTCAGTCCCACTCAAAAATCAACACACCCAGACAAAAATCCCATAATTGTACTGTGTAATAAAGTAGATATAAATAAAGGTCAGGATTAAACAACAAGACCTTTGTTGGGTCTAATTATGACCAATCTCATGACTATTTTGATCTTTCCAGTCCATAAATTGCATGTCAGAGTGGAAGTAACACACAAATAGGAAGAATGTGTTTAAACAAAGAGTGTTCGTACCCAGACAGTTGTGTCCGTCGTGGGCCAGCATGAATCCATCGTAGCAGGTGCATCTGTAATTGCCTGGTATGTTGATGCATTCGTGGACGCAGCCCCCGTTGTAGTCGTTCTCGCACTCGTCCATGTCTGAGAAAGAAAGGAGACGGGATGTGAGATTATGTTATTGGAAGAGGAAGTCAAGTTATTTTCAGTTAGGTTGATACACTGCCGTAGTCTGCGCACAGTCAGGATAGTTATAGAGACTCGATTCTCTGTTTCAACTTCCAGAGTGACATAATCCATCATTGCAAACATAAAACTGCTACTGGTTAGGTCAAAGTTCCAGATTTATTGTTTTCTTGTCAGTGGTGCGTAACGTTACACAGTCCTTCCTGTCAATCATCTGACTCCTGCAGGAAGAGATGGAAATCTCTCTCCAGGAAATAAGTTTTCAATTATTATCACATATATTTTTTTCATATTCACAGCATCTTTGGTGTTGAAACAATGAAGCAAAATTAATAATGATATATAATCCCTGAATAAACTAGAATCATACAGACACTTTGTCAATACAGTTTTAAATGTGAAGCAATACATTTACCAACACAATTTTTAAAGGAAAATGATGACCTTTTTTTGCATTTTGATTCACCCATTTGCCATCTGTTATCATTTAGCATAGCACTTTTATGGAGGCAAGAAGAGCTCTCATTGGCTGTCACCTGCCCTTGTTGCCGGTGTGCGTCCGAGTGAGCACCTTTAAAACTGCAGACATGAATTATATCTTGACATCAGTCAGTGGTGCTAAATAAAGTGGCAGATGACAGCATTATTACAGTATGTTACTAGCAGGAGTATGAGCAGTAAAAGGCAGCAGGTGTCTGCATCTAGCACATGATGATGAAGGTGATAAGGATAACGATGATGATGGTTTTGTCCTCAAGGGGAAATTCATTGCATGTCATAGGCGGTAGGGACGGTTAACTGCCGAGAATATATTTGACTGGTTACACATGTGGGTCTATAGGTTAATTTACATACTTGGGTTGGGTACTGATCTCATCGCTTCACATTATTCACCTTATATCGATCGGTGCCTTGTGGGACTGAGAGTGAGTGCGGCCCTGGAATATGTTTTAAAAACACACATTTACCGACTGAAGTGTCTCACGCAGAGACTCCGACACTGACAGGAGCACCCACAGATACAAAGAGACATGACAGATCCATTTTACCAGCCTGCAAGGCGGCGAGCAGCTAGTTAGCATGGTTAGCATCATTAGCCATGCCATGCTCTGTGTAGCCCTTAGACTGTATAAAAATCACAAAATGAACCGGTTAGTTACCAGTTAATGGGTGTTGGTCTATCAAAAGCAAAATGAACCATGATCCTTCCCTAATAAGAAGGAAATTCAAATAGCATGTACCATTCAAAAATTTGGACACACTCGTTCAAATGAATGGGAAGTTGTGTCCATACTTTTGACTGGTAGTGTACATACATCACAAAATGTAGCTGTAGCCATTTCTGATGGATTACATTTATTTTCGGACCCTAAATGAATCTGTTAACATCACTGTTCACAGGTGTCCTTGCAGCACTGGGGGTTACTCAGGATGAGGTAAAGTGGGGGCATCTGGATGGGGTGAGGAAGAAGAGGAGAGTGTCAGCCGGTGCTTATTCGTCTTTTGATGATCCCACCCCCCCCCCCCCCCTCCCACCAACCCTCACCTCCATGCTGAGCCAGCGGAGGCTTTCACAGGAGCTGCTCACAAGTGGTTGCCATGCGGAGCCATTTAAACAAACAGTCCTCCCCCTCCGTGTGAACAGCAGGAGATCCGCCAGGCAGCAAGGAAGACCCTGGCCCAAATCCTCCTCCTCCTCCTCCTCCTTGTCCTCCTCCTCCTCCTCCTCCTCTTCCTCCTCCTCCTCCCTCAGCACTGAGGATGACAGCGCAGGTGCCTTTTGGTTCTGTTTGATGACCATCTCACTCTCTCTGTCTCTTCCTCGTGCCAAATAAGATGTCAGTTTTATTAACACAAAGTCACTTTGGACACTGGCATTTCATTCCACGATCTGTCCACTCTCTTCCTGTACTCTACTGTTTCTGCCATGTGTCTTTTTATTCTCTACTATGACTTCTGTCTGTCAACATGACTTCTGTCTGTCTCTCACCTCCACCTACATACCTGCTAGCTTATCCGTCCGCCTCTCTGACTGTCTACATATCCTTCTGTTTGTCCAAAAGTTTGACAGCTGATATTAATACAAGGTATTTTGAGACTGAAGTCACTGAAAGAAGCCCTCTCTGTATACTTGCAGGTGTTATTACACAGACACTTAACCATATAATCATATCCAAAACACCACAAGCTATGGCTTCATAAACTAACTCAGCAACCCATCCCCTATATAAACACATATTGCATGCAGAGTTATTTAATTCTATCACATTGTATTGTTCAGATGTTGATGCCACTAGCGGCAAAAAGGAGCAATGATTTTAAGAGTGCCACATGATACACATGAATGCCAGAGGTTTCATGCTATTGCCCTAATCGACAGTTGACGGTTGCCTAGCAATGTGCCAGGACAGGTAAGGACAAAGAAGACTGCTACCTGGCAAATATGCTAACATGGCAGAATTTAAAATAAATAAAAATCTGGAAATGGAAAGGAGGGAGGGAAATGCATTTATCACATTTGTCAGACCTGAACAATACAACTTTGTTTGCTGATGTGAAAAATCCCAAATTGTTCATGCTGAGTGTATCGACAAAATGTTGACTGACAACATATTTAATTTTCTTTCCCCACAACATCTGCTCACAAGTGTTAAGTAGTCTAAACCTAAACACATATGGGACTCAGTATGAGAAGTCATGTGCTTTATATGCCCACAAACCACCCCCAAACACCCTCCTTATGACTTCTTTGTGGTAAAAAAAAAAAAAACACATAGTACTTCTTTGACTGGATAAAAGGTTCTTGGTCTTAATTTCTAGGAGACTTGGTTGGTGAGGCACATAGACACTGGGTTGACTAAAGCAAATCTTTAGACGAAACTCAAAAGGTCCATCCTATCAGCAGCAGATGTTTGAGATTTTAACCAAATACTAATATTAGCCTGAGGTATGTGTTGGCTTTTGTGTGTTAGGAGCAGGAAGCGAAACAGTCAGTGAATCAAGTTTGGTAGGCGAGGTTTGATCAATGGGTGGCTGATGGCTCCAAACAGGAATAAGACCCTGGCACACAGCGGCGATTGGCGACACACACAAACACACACTCAGCCTCCACATCCTGTGTGTGGACATAACCCAGACCTGGATACTGAGCATTTACTGAGCACTCGCACAATAAATGCACAAACATACGAAAACAACGTGCGCGCACAATCAAACAAACCTATTCACCGCACTATTCTCAAATACCTTTTACCCACAAAACATTTCCTTTGAGGTGATTAACATTGTGATTTTGGCTCGAGTATGATTGCTTTGAAGACTCCGAAAGCATGCGGACATAAACATGAAAAAGATCTTCATCTGAGAGGTTTCACTTGGTCTAAAACCATTATGACAGAAGACAAATCAATGCCACATTCTGCACCGTGAAGCGCCACAGAGATGTTTACCGGAAGCCAATTACGCAGGCCAACGCAGATCGGGGCATTTTAATTCTGTTTGTCTGATCTCTGACGAAGGAACCCTGTCTCTGCGCTTGAAGGACCATTCCAGCATTACTGGTGTCAGAGGAGAGAAGATTAATAGCATCATATTGCGTTCAGTACTGTAATATAAAACGCTGACCTAATCCTTCTTCAAAAACGTTCGAAAACTGACCTTAATGATCTTTAATTGAGCTGCATGTGTAAGAACAGCCAGAGTTCATTTTAAGGGATGGAAAACATAACAAATGACCCAAAAAAAATCAATCATGGTGGAATTGTGCTTTAAAGAGCATGAGCTTTGTGTATACAAACTCCTCACAGCCATCACTGGCTCATCCTGAAAGGCATTTGCAACCAATTAGGGTGAGCTGGAATGGGCGACTGTTTGGGGAAACGTTGTTTGGACACTTTGCTGTGCTGCCAGCTCAGATGGCGTGGTTCAGTGCAATGTGGCACCTCCTATGTGCTCTGCTTTTCATCTGTCGGAGATGGAGGGAGAAGGTAAAGACTAGAACTAAAGGAGCATGAGGGGGGGGGGAGCCTCACCACTGAGGGTGAATGTAAAGCAGCAGGTGATTAATTGGTGCCTGAGTTGCTTCAACTACAGTCTGAGACTACATCCACACTAAGCTGGCTAAATCTCACTTCTGTTGTTCTGACATTTCAGCGTGGACGGACAGCTTTATAAATCAGCCTGAAAATGCTAGTGCAGACACAAGTCATTCTAACATTTAAGATTCAAATGTATCTGCCTTAAAGAGAAAGTGTTTCAAAAAGTTACAAAAATGGTTGTACTTTGTCTGAGGCAGAGTTAAGCTCAAGGTTGAAAAGACTGACATCCTAAAGGCTCAATCAAATTAATGGAACACATCCATTAATATACACTATATCTGTTCATTCCAACTGATCTCAACAGTATCTACATGCATCTCTCTAGTAATACCTACAAAGAAATGAAAAGCAATCTGCCTGCTTCTAATCCACAACTAAGGCTATAGGCAAAAGAGTTAATGCGTTAGCATAGCGGACAGCAGTTCAAAAAATAAAGCATGATACACAATAGATTACTGATGTTAGCCCTGTTTTAACTAGCCTGTTTAAGACTTTTTTAGTAATCATGGCTGCCAGACTTCCACTTCATTTTCACAGGTAGACCGGTTCTCACCAATGCTAGCAATGCTGAATTTTCTGAGTCTCTATGGTCCATTATTTTGTAGTTCTATTTTGTGGAAATGACTGCAACTATAAAAGAACTGATCTCATCAACAACTGCAAACAGCTCACTGGGTAAGTATGGTTTGTTTAAGTTCTGTGGTCATCTTTAGCTTAGCTTTAGTGCCTGACAATCACTGATAATCTATTGGTGATTGGCATAGAAAACATATGGGTCAAACCTCTGTTTACAGCACAGGAACATACTGTATATGCTATTGAACTCATTCAACTAAAGGACTCTGTGAATCCAGTGATCAGCTTGTTTTGTGAAAATTAAAGAGGATAAACTGTTTGGATAGTGGTGTGCATTGAGGTGATGGAGAGAATAGGATAGAGGGTTTGAAGTATGTGTAGGTGTGTGTATGTGTGTCTGTGTGTCAGAGAGATTACGGGGAGGTGGGAGAGGTTGGTGGAGGGAAGAGGAAGGTGCCTCGTAGGGTCTAGTTGGCCCCAAACGGTGCCACTTCCTGCCCCTGAGCTGTTGTTGACATCTGACAGCGGTGCCCCGACAGCTTCGGACTGGCTGCTGCTTCCGCTCACATACACACGTTTTCTAATTGCCGGGGAAATGTTTATGCTCCACGTCTCATCAAGTGAATTAGGCGCCTTCACTGACGGCCCCATGCCCTCTAACTGAAGGCCAGAGGGAGGGGAGGTGAAAAGGGAGGGAGGAGGGTTAGGAGAGGGGATGCTGCTTTCATTTCATGCAGCATTTCTAAATTTTATATTTTCAACGTCATGTAGGGTGACTTTTATGTTAGTATCGACCATCGGAATCAGAATTTATGTAAACAGGCTGACACGGAGCAATGTAACAAAGTAGGACAAAAACTGCACATTTGCAAGATCTGATGTATGAACAGATAATAACATCCAATTTGATGACACACACACATGTGCGCTTGTTTTTTTGCAGCCATTATACGCATTTTTCTTTTATTACTTTATGAACTTAATGACATCAAATTAGTGAGTACATGAGTGCATGTTACGGGACAATGGTCAAACCCACAGGGTATTATCACCCCAATCAGCAGTCTAGCATCTTTTAGTTAATTGTTTTGGTTTCAGAGCACATTTACTGTATGATTCAGTCTCACCACTGGTACCACTTCCTGCAAAGCACCAAACCCCACAAACACACAACATTAGCTACTAGCTGCTTAAGAAAGTGGAACATTTAGCAGCTAGACAGATAGATATGTTTCTTCCCAAACACAGCTAAAAGGAGTAATAGTAGTAGTGAATATTGGACTTACAGTCAGGTGGCCAGAAACATGATTCCAAATAAATGCTAATGTTTCTTCTTGGCTGCTGATGTGTAGCTACATGAGCTGTCAGCATGTCAGCCATAACAACTTAATAAATCAGTGAGATCTGTGTGTCTGTCAGCGTGTTCTCTGAGGTTCCTCTAAGCCCCAAAAAATATAACTTTAAAAACCGCAGGACATTTTGTCTGACATTTCGAGTTCTCATGTTGTTAAACAATTCTCTAATCTTCAAAGGCTACTAGAATCTGTTGAGAAACCCACTGTATGCGCCCTGCTATGTACCAAATGGCAGAGAGAATGAGCCAGCTGTTGCAAACAAGTTGAACATCTAACACCTTGTTATAACTTTGGTGAAGACCAACACAAAGTTAAAAGGAGAGTTGATATGACTTACATTCTTCATGTGGGCAGAAATAACTCCAATGTTGCTTTGTGTCTGCTGGGTGTCTGACATTATGTGTGTTTACTTGCAAACATGGTAACCATTTTCATGAGGTGATAAATGGCCTTTATCATTACAGATATTTTGACATGTCATAGCAGGAAAAACACAGGTGTGATTAATAACATTAACAACGGCCGTGGTATTGTACATGCTGTCTCACTGGCACTGATTACTGGGACACTTACAAGGAACTGTTGAGACTGTTGACACAATACAGAAACAGCATGGCAAACAAGCTCTAACAAATCCACTGTACGCTGCCCGACACCAAACGACAAAGTCAGAAGCTAGCAAGCTTGACATAATGATATTTTTCTCATAAACTGGTGGAACCAAAAGAGGAGAGTACATATTAGACATTACATTTGTCAAGTGGCCTGAACCCAAATAAATGCTAATTTTGCACTGCTATGCTATGTTTGCTAACATGTTAGCCATAACAAATTTACAAGGCGATAGAATGTCAGGTCCATGTATGTTAGCTTGTTTGAGGTTCCTTTGTCCCCCAGTCACCACAAAACTACAAGCAACATTATCTAGCATGTTAAGCCTCTAAATCTCTCATCTCTACAAGCTATTCTGTTAAAGTTGTTGATAAAATATAGGAATTCCGGGATGTTTTAAATAAACAACATGATAACAAGCTCTAGTAAACCCACTGTGTGACAGAAAGACAAAGTTAACGCTAGCGGATAGCAAGCTAACGTAATGACTCATATTTTTCATTTTTTGGTGGAGACCAAAACAGGAATGAGAGATTGAAAATGAGACTTACAGTACATTCATTAGGCTTATGCTTCTTGGCTGCTGGTTGTAAGAAATTGTTACTTCAAAAGGCAATAAGATGTCCCATTAGTGACTGTCAGCTCTTTGACCCCACTCACAAAATTAAAAAACAAGGAAGCAATTCTTTTTTTTGCAATGCACTATAGGCTACAAGACTGAGATATTCACTGCTCAGCACCAAACAACAGAAAGACAAAGTTAGCAGCTAGCAAGCTAACATGACTCAGATATTTTTCTTGACAGAGACGAAGACGAAGAGTGAAAAAGAGACTTACATGTGTCGGGTGGCCAAAAAACACAACTCCAAATGAATTCTAATCTTGCTCCATGTCTGCTGTATGTAACAACTTGCCAACACATAAGCCAACTCTTTTAAATTAATGACATTTTTGACATTTCATAGCTGAAATAGCAGTAAGTAACACAGGTGTAATGAATAACATTAACGATGGCTGAATTCCACCTAGATTTTCTTGTTAAAGGGCCCTGGTATTGTGCATGCTGGCTCACTGCCAAGGTTTACTGAATAGTTAATTGGAGTGAAACCTTTATTTTTATTGGTTGCACTTGCACCTGTGTTTTTGCAGAGATTAGAAGTCAAAATGTCTGCCGTGAAAAAGACTTACATGCCAGGTTGATTTAAAGATCTACTGTCCATTTGTCCAAAAAAAAAGAAGTAAGCAACTTTTCCACACAGCTCCTCTGGGTAATGGACCCAAAGTGTAGCTACATTACAAACATGACTTCCCTTCTGCATCATAACTTGTAAGCATATTAAATGGTGCGTGAATGTGGCTGACATCTGATTGACAGCCACATTAAAATGTATTAGTTAAAGAGCAGAAAACAGAAGTCTCAAATTTGACTCTGAAAGTAGATAAAAGGAGTTTTAACAGACTTCAGCAGCCATTTCCACTCGATCGTGTCCCAAAATAACAACCATGTGTGCTTATTCAAGAGCTTGGATATCAGGGCAAAACCAGAAAGAATCTAGACATTTTTATTTTTTTTTAACTATAGCATTTCACATTCCATTACCCAGACTTAGAGTGTGGCCGGCTGCGTTGTCAAGAACAAGCCAGAAAGCAACCGCCTGGTTATCAAGTCAAGGCCAATAATTAGGACGGATATTTTCTTTTACTGTTATAACTCACACAGACAGTTGTGTGTGTGTGTGTGTGTGTGTGTGTGTGTGTGTGCGCGCAATGATATAAAGACCCAGAAAATGTCTGCACATCCACATGCTGTAAATCTCACACTGTAAAAAATGGCTGTAAACAGTAATTTACTGTTTCTGCACAGTTAATTACTGTGAATATTTTTATTATAGTATTGTAAATTAGGCCTGAACACACAGTAATCAACACACTACTGTAAAAAATCATGGTGACACATCACAAGTAATAGTCTATCAACACTGAAGGCTGTGCATGCTACTGTGCTGCAGACGGCACAGAGAAGCATCTGCAGACTAGAGCAGCTCTGGTGAGCGAGCGGGGCTGTGTTTCAAAGGTAAGGCAGTAGATATTGCCAGAGTTGCAATAAACATCACAATCCTCTGAGCTGAAGTTTCAAAAACACCACAATCTTATGATCTATTTCTATGATGACAAACATGCCCCAGTTTCCCAGTTACACTGCTGAAAATGCCCAAATAATGCACTTTGTTGCGGTGATATAACGTAAGTTAGGTTAATGTTGAGTCTTGTGGAGCTAACTTGAACACAATAGCGAACGTCAACAAGTTAATTTGTTGAGCTATAATTTAGCCATCTGACTACAGCAAAAAATTGATAGGCTATAATGTTATTTCTTGCACGTCACTTACCAGGACTGGTCATACTCTCAGTCTCAACCCACGACTACTAGTAATGTTACTGAAGTGTGTCCTGAAGCTGTTTCTTGTAACTGTTAGGAGAGGTGCAGGATTGTTGTTAGAGACTATAGATGTAATGGAACAGTATCTAAGGACTGTGTTAATCCATGCATGGACTGCCTAGATGGTGTACAGTTGTCAGAGTTGTATAGTCAATTCTATTGCTATTAAACATATTCAGCCATAGTAATCATTAGTAATGAAGTAGCCTAGTTTTGAATGACAGCTTCCCTGCTATGACATCTTGTCAATATGTAACATTTAAACAGTGGTGGGATACCTTTATTGAAGTAAAAGTACCAATACCACAGTGTAAAAATACTTCATTACAAGTTTAAGTCCTGCATTTAAAATCCTACTTAAGTAAAAGTGCAGAAGTATTACCAGCTACATTTTCTGAAAGTATTAAAGTAAAAGTACTCGGTTTGCAGAAAATCGGGCTGTGACTGATATATTAAATAAATATAACAATGTACCTTATTAATACTGATAAGTCAATGCATAGGCAGCATTTTATTGTTGTAGCTACTCAAGGTGGAGCCAGTTTGAACTGCTTTGTGTGGGTTATAAAATAAATCTGAGGGGTGTTGAGATGATAGATTGGGTAGGAAAGAAGAAAAGAGATAGTTCTGCTACATAAAATTGAATTTTGGTTAAATTTTCAGTGCTTAAATCTTTGTGTTTTTGTGAAATACTGGAGAGTTTCACCTCTTTGGACTTTAAACAGTCATTTATTTGAAACCATGTGAGGGAAAATGTCTCTTTAGCAGAACCATAAACAACTCAAAGACATGTGAAACATGACAAAGAGACAGAAATACACACTGATTTTTTGTAAGGGGCCACAAGCCAAACAGTTTGGGAACCGCTGGTTCAATCTTTAACAATGTGTTGTAAATTATAAAACTCATCATTACGTTGTTTCATGTAAAATTTTAATCAAAAAAGTAACTAAAGCTGTCAAATAAATGTAGAGTAGAAGGTGCAATATTCTCTCTGAAATGTAGTGGAGTGGAAGTATAAAGTAGCATAAAATGGAAATACTCAAGTAAAGTACAAGTACCTCAAAATTGTACTTAAGGGCAGTACTTGAGTAAATGTACTTAGTTACTTTCCACCACTGCCTTTATATAATTGAAACCAACTAAACACTTTCCAAAGCTGTTTTGCTGTGATAAATGAAGCACAGTTGTGCATTCTAAATTTTGATTTTCATTTTTACTGCAAATGTAGGTTCTTAATGTCGGTCATCAGTCTCTTTGATTACTAATAATTGGTATTGGCCTGAAAAAAACATATCAGTTGACCCCTAGTCTAGGTGCCAAAGTTCTTCACTGCAGCTGGTTTGGGACTTGACAGCTCTTTGGATTATGTTATCTTTTTTTTTTTAACCTTTTAAGTTGTCAGACGGTTTCATAGATGGATAATGTGGACCTTCTCAACATCCTACAGCTTGCTAACTTTAGCAGTTAACATTTGACAGCAGACTACTCCAACCATAGCTTGGAATTGAAGCCAATGCAGAAGTCCAATACGCTTGAAAATCATGGTAAGTTTCTTACAGTGCAGGTGTGGAGTGAGAGCTCAAGCTACACAGAATTTCTTTGATCCCTGTCAGCTTTTCCTGAGTGACATTTCCACCCAGCAGGGCCAGACATCATCTGTCAAAAATTGACAAGGAACCTGGTTGGAGATGCTGGCATGAGGTCACTGTGTCTATATATAAAGCCTGAGCCTCAATGAATCTGACCCGCTCCACTGAGTCTGAGCTGAGACAGAGAGACAGGAGAGGCGGGGAGTACACAGACGGAATCTGTGTTAGGTGGGTTGCATGTGTGTGTGAATTTAGATATGTATGTGTGTGTATGTCTGTATCTAGCCAGTGAGGAGAGCGGCTGACTGATGACGAAGGTGCAGACGCCAGGCAGACAATGGCCTAGTAATTGTCTGCCACTTCTCCCTCTCGCCCTCCCACCTGCACTCTCCCTCGCCATCCATTCTTCCCATGAGATGCCCTTTCTCCCTCCATCTCTGTCTCTGTAAAGCAGGTCAGGCGTTCGTCACTGTGGCTCCCAGTCAGGGACAAGCTACGAGTACAATCCAGTCTGAAGCAAGGGCACTTCTTACAATTGTACATGCAAAAAACACATTTCTATGGCATCTAGTTAGAATAATAACCTCAACTTACACACACAATGCATCACTATTTCTGTTAAAATGAAATCCCAAGCCTTCGATTCTGCTGAAGCTGGCCTGAGATTGCAAGAAAACAAACGAAACCTTGATTTGTCAGTCGTACGGGCTTCAATTGAAGTGAAAAGGAGAGAGCAAATATATACGGTGATTGGTGTTAATATGACTGCACCTGGTAGCACCAATGGTAATAATTGATGACCCCAAGTACTAGTATAAGTACTACTGCAAATGTGGAAAAGTAGTATAAAGCCTTTTCTGTCTCCAGAGGGAGCTGTGTGAAATCTGATCAAGTGCCTCAATACCCACTGCATTGTGGGTATTGTAGGCGCTATGCTTTGACAAGGAAGAAGAATGTGTGGAAAAGAAAATACGCTAAAAAAAAAGAGTCAGTTTTACTTCTGATGCGTGTGATCAGAAATGTCCACTTTGCCACCTGTAACCACACCCAACAGTGATGTCACAGTGATCCTGGAGTACACCTGTGCATCACTACAGCAAACTGAAACGTTTCACCACTGGAGGTCAGCAAAAACAAGATTTTCAAGGGGGTGTTAAGTTATTCTTTAACCTTGAATGTGCCCGCTTTTGTGTGAAATATCAGTGTTACAATCTTGCACAGCCAAAGTTTCTTTTATTAAACTGCATTTTAATTGTGAAACATTGGAATTCAATATGTCATTATCTATGCTCAGTTTGTTTGCGATATAAATAGAAAAAAATAAGAGCAGCTACATATTGACTACACAGTCAATACCTGTGTTTCATGGCACTATTACCAGTGCTCAAGGTGATGTTTCCTTTACCTGCTTCTCATTTAACTACTTGCTTCAGCACATAGTCATATAAATGCTCAGCTGACACCCAGAGCACAAATATACACACACACACACACACAGATGTTAGTGTGAATGGAGAGGGAATAGGCAAGCGCTGGTGTTAAAACACATAATGAGAGGGAGGAGAATGGTGCAATGGGCAGTACTGATGAAAACCAATCAATTAGCCTGTAAGTGACAAATGCTGAGTAAACACAGGGGGGCTTTCGCAGGGCGTCTGACAGCTCTGTGGCAACCAGCCAGTCCACTCATCCCTCCAGACCATCATACACTTTAAAAAACCTTGTTAACAGGACACTGACTCTACAAGTGAGAGTTCGGAAAAGTTCCCCAACTTTTTTTTTTTGCCTCCAAAATTCATTCTAGCACACAAGCCATTTTGAAATATTGAAATGGATTTTTTTTTTTTGCCGCAGGAATCTCACCCCTAATCTCCTAAAGCTCGTAGTCTTTCCTACCCTGAACCTTAAAAAAAAGCTAATTCCCTTTAATTCTCAATGATTCATCTCTCAGTCCTTTTTATTTATAATTACCAGCTTGATAAACAAGTGCACAATACTTTGTTGATTAGACCATTTTGCTACATCTTTCTATAAACAGGGAGACATCTTTGGCAAAGACACACACACACACACACACATACACCAACACATGTGCAGTAAAGCAGGCTTGACTGATACACAGCTCCTCCCACATACTCTTCATTTGACAGCACAGGGATAAAAGTTCACATTTTTCCATAACGAGCCGGCGGTATCAGCTCGTGGAAAAGTCTACAGAGAGGGCAGCGTTCATAAACGCCAGATCAAATTTCAGAGGCTTT
Organism: Thunnus albacares; assembly: GCF_914725855.1. NCBI lineage: Eukaryota > Metazoa > Chordata > Actinopteri > Scombriformes > Scombridae > Thunnus > Thunnus albacares. The sequence continues at coordinate 22,767,034 of NC_058128.1, read as the reverse complement.
CAGGGAAGCAGATTCACTGGAGAAAATGACTCCTCTGAGGACACAATCCTGATGGGAGCACTCAGAAGACAGGAGATAAAAAGGAGAACACCCATGGGCAGCAGTCAGCAGTGGCTGGGAGGTGATCCCGCCGAATCCTGCAGGACGAGCGAGGAGCCTGCTCCTGGTGGAACAATGCAGCCTGCAAGCTTCTAATTTGTAGTGCGGAAGTGTAGCAGAGGCTGAGAGCACAGGTCGTCTCCCTTGGTCACCGGGGCTCAAATCCCAGCCGTTACAAAAGCACAACAGTGAGCCAGAGTTTTTTTCTATGTGGAGTCACACAGGCCACGTCCCCCTGGAACCTCTAAACTGCACATTAATAATGTGATAATCAATAAAACCCATGTTCGTGTTGCTTTCTTTAGTAAAATAAAAGTGAATAATAACGTCTGGACATTTATACTGATTCCAAATATAGCAATTCACAAGACTTATTGATATTCTGAACACAGACCTTTTCGATCTTGACAAAGATCCATGTGGTTTTTGGCCTTAGCCCAGCAATTTCCTGATGTGAAAAGTCAAACTACTTTACACTGTTGCTTTCTTTGGCAGCTGCTGCAGCGCTCGGCTCTCATTGCTGTGGTGATTCTGCACTTTACTTCACCAGAATCAGATGTCAATCAAACACTCTAACTCCTCAGTCTGTTTTCTTAGATTCTACTACTGATGAACTGAAGGTTGTTGTATTTAACATCCTTGTTTTGTCTGCTCAGTAATGGTGGCTTTTACTGCTCATGCTAACTACACTGTTCTTTTTCTGAAATATGCATCACTTACTGTAAGATAAATGATTTTTCCTGGGAAATATCTGTGAAACACTTGTTTTTTAATAAGGAAATATCAAAGTTTTCAAAAACTGGACTTAAAGTCAATCTTTATCAGTGTTTAGAGTCCCTATCAAGTGTTTTTGTCCTTGAACCTGATCCATGTCTTTTAATATCAAGTATCTGCCGATGCAGATGCAAACAGCTGCACAGTCAGCCTGAAGTAGGCCTGCATTAACATCAAGGCTTTTTTCTGACAGATTTAAGCACTGAGTCAAAAATGTCTTCTCACTCATTTCAATGAGATCACTGTGTTGATGCAGTGGGAGTTTGGAGGCAGAGAGTTTTGCAGAAAAATACATGATTGTCCAGCAAAAAAGTTGAATCTGGCTGATTCATTCCTTCAGCTGTTTGGCTGCCAGCTGACTAGCACTGGTGGGAAGTAACTAAGTACATTTACTCAAGTACTGTACTTCAGTACAATTTTGAGGTACTTGTACTTTACTTGAGTATTTCCATTTAATGCTACTTTATACTTCCACTCCACTACATTTCAGAGGGAAATATTGTACTTTCTACTCCACTACATTTATTTGACAGCTTTATTTACTTTTCAGATGAAGATTTGACACAATGGATAATATAACAAGCTTTTAAAATACAACACATTGTTAAAGATGAAACCAGTGGTTTCCAACCTTTTTGGCTTTTGACGTCTTACAAAAAGCAGTGTGTAGTCGGGGTCACATTTCACATGTCTATGAGTTGTTAACAGCTCCACCAAATAGTGATTTTTCCCTCTAAACTTCTCACATGCTTTCATTTCAATAAATGTCCAAATGATCAAAAATTTCACCAAAAATCAAAGATTAGAGAAAAAGTCCAAAAACTGAAAACAAATTTGTGTTTCAGAGCTTTGTTTTTTCTTCTTTCCTCTCCCATTACTCATCTCACAACCCCTCAGAACAGCTATAATCATTTTTGCCTTCTGACGAGGTCGGACAACACGTCGTACGAATTAGTTCCCTCTGTGCGTCATGTGGCCGTAATCAGGAAGATTCGTTATCCCAGCATAACTATTGCTCCTCAGATTCTTTGAGAGTTCTCTTAAACAGCAGCAGCAAATTTAGCTGTATATGGTCATGCTATGCTATGAATGGTCAGTTCCTTCATGTAAGTCTTTAGCTAAATTAAGTTGAGCTTTGCGAAAATTCACTGCCAATGTTTTGCAACTGATTATTCCTGTAATGCTAAACTGAGGTTCAAAGGCAGTTTTCAATCAAAAGCAGCATCCAGAAAAGTGGACACTTTTTTCCCCAAACCGACTCTCCCTGCCTCTCTTGCCAACTGTGAGTTAACATCAATATTTTAAGCTTCTTGCCATTGTTAATTGTTTGTGCCACTCCGTGGGTTACTTGATTGCAGCACAGGGTATGATGTAGTTTTTTATCTGAAATATGCTGTAACTGATTGCTCTTGCACCCAGACCACAAAGAACACAGGATCGGAACAAGTTATATGAGTGATTGGGGCTATATGACGTCTGATCCACTCCTAATGAACTATTTTAAACTAAAATGATCATTGAAAATGATGGCACAAACAGTGCATTAATTGGCCCTTTTGATCCTGTGGACCAACTTGCAAAATCCCTAATTGTGAAATTGTGTAATCTGTGAGGGAAGCAAAGCAGATTTGCGTATATGAGGGTCATGACACCTCATAACCTAAAATAGCACTTAACATCCAAGAATATTTATAAAGAGTGCATCCGGAGGTCTCTGAATAAATACAGGTGCTCTGGAAAGAAAGTCTGATAAGATGAATAACGAGAGATAACAGTGTTGATAGATCATACATTTCTGAGCCAATGCACTCAAGAGAGAATTGTGGAGTATAAAGCCTTTGTCAAACCATAAGTTTTATCCAATTTCTCATTATCCACTGCATGTTTACTTGACTGTTGACTGATTATACACTGATATGAACTGATGCAGAGAATGAAGAAGCAGAGACAACAAGAGGGATGGAGAGAGCGAGCACAAAGGCTCTGTGGCTTCCAGGTGCTTCCAGGAATAGCCGAGCGACTAATGGCGCTGGCCGGCAAAGTGGCCCATAATGCCTGTTGATGGAAAACACAGCCGGCCAATTACAGCGCCCATATCTAATCACTGGGGTCAGGGGTCAACTCTCGTCCACCATCTGTCTTCATTTGGCATCCCTATCATGAGCTGTTGCCTCATCACCGGGGGGAGTTCGATAGATTTCAGCGTACGGTCAAGAGGCAAAGGGATGGTTGACACACACACACACACACACACACACGAGCATCCAATATGCAGAACAGTGACGTAATAAAACTCAGTTGACATTCAAGCTCCATCGATGCAGAGTACAGCTCCCACACACACTAAGACACACATAAACACTGATTCAAATGTTGGAGTGTGTGAGGTGATGTAGTAAAAAGTGGCTGGCAGGACAGATCTGCTCAGACAGACGCTTTATGGGAAAAAGATCATATTCCTGAAAAGCCTGAATTTTCTGCCGTTTCCTCAGAAGACAGAGGAGCTGTTGTTATTCAGGACGCCTCCTTCAGACTGAGTGTGTGTGTGTGTGTCTATCCAGTATAATAAATCATATGCTATAGAGCCACGAGCAAAGACAACAGAGCTGCATAATTATTCAGAAGGTATTTAAGGGGATTTTACTTTACACAATCAATAATTGTCTAAATTTAAAGGGCAAGTTCAACCAAAAATGCAATCAAACATATTTTTCTCCCATCTATAGTTTGCTGTGAGTTTAGGGGAAAATCTGCTGCAGTTTGCCCAAACACAATGTTTGCATTTTGGGTTTTGGTTAAAAAAAAAAAAAAGTGCACAAAAAGTGCTGCTATCATTGTCATTTATGTAAAGGATTGAACTTTTTTTTTTAATTGCTTTTGCCAAGAAATATGTCCGGGAGGTCCTGTGGAATATGTTGGAAATATAGTCATCAAATGTCATTGAAATAATGTTTTTAATCTGAAAAACTTCTCAATTAAGTTTACTCTAAGTTACCACCTATTAAGCTGACCATTTGACTCACCTTAGCTCTAAATGCAAGAGAGATACAGTGGTAAAAAAAAAAGAGGAATCAATGCCTATACTGTCCCTGCTCAGGTTTTCATGTGCCTAAAAATAGAAACATGAATCCATATAAACTTCACCTCGACATTAGCGACATCTGAATATAGAAACCTGGTGAGCAACCCCAAAGTACACTATTGAGCAAGAAAAATAAATACAAAATAAATGACACAATGAGCCCCATGCGTTTCGCAATTTACTAGCATGACTAATGTTAATATTTGTCCTTTGATGGGGGGGGGTATGACGTGGGATGAATGAAAAATAAAAAAACTTACACTGACTCAATGGAAACTCAACGCCCATGTTATGGCAAAGCAACAAAGACAATAGTTAGTTAAACAGGCAGTTCAGCGTAATTGCACTAAAATCAGGATCTATATGTCAAACAATCCTTAATTGATTATATTTATTTTGGATATGAATTAAAGTTACAACAGTAACTTCACAAATAATCTACATTTCCCAACTCATTGTACTGATGTTACTTTCTTTAACCGTGTTCTGGCAGAGGACGTCGATGTGGCAGTCATCCGAAACCTGTGCACACTCATCTGCATCTGTAAAAATATCAACATCCAAATAAACCAGATGTCACTAATCGTTCAACAAGCCTTGATGTTGGGTATGACCATGTCTTAGTAGTTAAGTGTGTTACAAAGCATCTCTTCTCCTTGTATGAGATCAAAGTTTTTTGCACATGGTCCCTGACAAATAAAAATATTAACTTGAGCTAAACTAAAGTAGGTTAAAATTACTTTTGGCGAAGCTTGCCGGCACCAGTGCTAGCTTTGCTACCCCTGTCCATCCCATGGCCCCGTGAACAGAGTCTGACCATTCCAGCTGCACTCTGATTTCACTAATTTCTTTAACAAATTCAAATGCTGTTTCTCAAACAATTTCTACAGATAACTTTAAAAAACATAAATATCATCACCTATAACATGATAACCGCACATAGGCTGTATAAAAATAATGGACGTAGCTACCGTGACATCACCCATTGGTTTGTGAACTCCCATTCTGAAGCCTCGAGTTTGGCATTTTGACCGTCATCATCTTGGATTTTTGGAGCCAGAAGTGATGAGAAGTGACCATATTTGAACAAGAGTGTGGAGCTGGAGCTCCCCAGGGTTCAAGTACAGCACCTTACACACTGCCGTGGTAGCGACTTGTCAATCACAAGGTAGCTATGCCTTAAAGCATACGCTGCTTTTTTGTCTATTTCACTCTAAATGGGACCGTAATTTACAAATTGAACATCATGCTGTATTGAAGAAGACTTGAAACTAGCGATTGAGACCATAAACTCATTAGGGAACTGTTTACTGAGGTAATAAATCAAGAGAGAAGTAGGGTCATTTTTTCATAGACTTCTATACAAACGGACTTCTTTTTGGTGCTAGTGGAGTCGCCCCCTGCTGATCATTAGAGAGAATGCAGATTTAAGGGTCTCAGGTTTACAATCGTCTCCTGTAGTTTTCTCCCCTACCGTGGCCTTTTTAATTGCTGATAACCATACCATTGTTGTGATGTTTATTGAGGGTAACATGATGAAATTTTATTTCTGCTATTCATGCTGGGGTTTTTTAAATGTACATACAGTAATGTGTTTCTGGGATAGAGGGCATTTTCCTTGATAGGATGTTCTCATGCTAAACTAGCTACTTCAGCAGTAGCTGGCCAGAAGGATGTAGGATTGCATATTTTCTGCCCACCAGCAAAGCAGCTGTTAGAGGCTGTAATGTTAACTTCAGGACTTCAATTAGGAGAGAAACATTACTGTTTTTATGTAATTATATAGCACTTTCATTGTCATTGGGTTCCATTGGATTGGGATGAGTTACATCTGATAGCTCTAAACCTCTGCAAATTATAGTAAATATATATGGATACACTGTATGGAATGTCAGAGCAAACATAAGTTTTACTGTGTTTTGGTGTTAATTGAAATTTTTTAAACTTTTTTAATTGAACACATTGACAGTTTTTTGAATTCTCTTATTCTAACTGGTCTACAGAGCAGTAAAAGTGCAAACATTTACAGTGCAGATGAACCGTGTGGAATTTAAACCCCTAAAACTGATACCATGCATATCACAACACAGCCCTATCTCATTTTGTGTGCTTGTGTGTGATTGTGTGTTTGAGCACATGCAGCTGAGCAAACAGGTAAAGTGTCAGATATTCCTGGATTAAAAGAAAAAATCTCCCCTACAACACAGCATATTTCCAGTGCAGCAACAATAAGGTCTGGGAGCAGAAAACATCAGTCAGAGAGCATATTGCTGTATTCACCGTCAATGGTGGATAATATGGATAGTTCTTTCTCTGTATAATGTACATGTAAACCCCACAGCTGGAGCTTAACAAGTTCAGCCAAGTTCTCTAAGGGGGTTTGTCTAAATGCATTCTGGGAAACATAGGAAATAACTAACTGTCAAAAAGATCCATTACAACTCATCATTTGAGCAGATACTGCACACTTGTGATAATAACTAGTAGAAATGATGGCCAAAACTAATACATGGGAATTATTATTTAATCTCATCAAGATTTATAAAACGCACAAGTGCTGTAGCATCATTTATACAAAGGCAGTCTATCTAGTTATGAGCAGTGTGGAGCATACGGCACATGGGAAAAGATTAGAGGATTGTGTGTGTGTGTGTGTGTGTGTGTGTGTGTGTGTGTGTGTGTGTGTGTGCATAAATAAACGTGTGAGTGAGCTGGGATTCAGCACAACACAGAGAGGGAGAGAGGGGGAGAAAGCATATCTGTGCGCTCAGAGAGCTCCAGCTGTGGTGTGCTTTGAGGCAGAAGTGAGTGGAGGTGTGAACGCACAGCCAGGTGCTGCCCCGTCTCACCCTAACACCCTCGCTCAGTCCACTTCCTCCCCGTTAATTAGGAGAACCTGTGGGGGGGTGGGTGATGGTGATGGTGGTAGGGGGTGTGTATGTGGGGGTTGTGAAACAGCTGTCTAACCCACCGTTACATCAGCAGAGACCCCGTGCTTGTGCTCAGATCAATTCAGCTTCAGTCTAGATCTGGCTGAGATGTACTGAAGTTCTTACCAGACATCATCTCTCCTGCTTATGTATAATTATAGCTGAGGGGAAACTGCTTCTGTGTTGCTACACAGATAGAAATAAGACACATTTGTGTTAGGGCATACAGCTATGCAAGATGTTTGTGATGGTTACTGGGACCTCTCCTTGGGTGTGATTGACAGGTATTCCTTGGAACATCAATAAGAACTCTTCCTACACACCTTCCTTCTTTACACCTAACAGCACCACTCCCTGGGCTATCCCCGGTCACTTCCCATCTGCAGTGTAGTTAAGACATAGTTAAGGTTAGGTGAGGATCATAGCTGTGGCAAATAAACCATTGTCATTCTAGTTAGGGATAGGGTTGGGGTTGCACAACTAAAACATTAGGTGCGGGTTAGGAAACTTGTGGTTACAGTTTAAAAATTCAAATCCAATATTTAATGACAGTAGACAGACAGTAGATGGAATGCAAACTTGCTGCAATGGTACTGGATGTTGGCATTATATTTAAAGTGGTACACTGCAGAATCGCCCAATATGGACGGAATTCCTGGGGGTACTGAGCTGAAACTATCCATGAAATCTATCTCATCAAATTTGAGTCAAACAAATACAACAAGTAGCTGCTGAATCATGCTTGATTTATACCTACTGTATGTAGTTGTTCAGAAAATCAAAGTATGCTTCATGCAAACTAATGTAGGTCGTACTAAGTGTCATCTAACCATATCTAAAGGCAAAAGTATTTATACATGTGCCAAGTAGACACACTCGAAAGTGGGTCAAAAAGCCTGCCATTATAGCCTCCTCCTGGCTCCTGTCTTCAAGAACTCTGTGTCTTTTGCATGTCTTTGTATTCTTGAAGAATCACATAAATGGAGATAAGGGTGCCCACTTCTAGACAGTCTCTCCTCAAAGGCATCCATAGTGTTGTGCTCAGTTGTGCAAATGAAAAGTGAATTAGGTGTATGAAGGACCTGGCCTACGAAGGTGGGCGTGATTGTCAGATTCTCTGTTTTGAATAGCCACTGCAGCCTCACCACGAAAAGGGTGTTTCAGACACTGTTGGCACATCTGACAAGCACTTTGTTTGAAGTATACTGAGGACTTGAGTCTGATGACGTTGCAAGTCATCATCTCAACACCTATCTGAAACCATAAATCACTGACTGGTCCAACACCAATCTATCGGTTCAATAGATTGTTGGTGGAGGTGCATGAAACTTCAGTCTTAGCAAAAACTCAACTTGTGATGTTCATTGACTTTGCATCCACTGTATAAAGTCACAAATGTCCATGAACACCTCAAAATGTGGCCTTATTGATTGATTCCCAGGGGGTCCTGGGTGTCTTTTCACCTGGATTTGGATGCATTTGAAGTGTGAATAAGTATGTGAAGTATGATGAAGGAAAAGAAGCCTGAAGAAATGGATGAAGGACAGGGACTCACCCTCGCAGTGCTTGCCGTCTCCCTTGTAGCCTGGTTTGCAGATGCAGTTGTAGGACTTGGCCGTGTTCTGGCAGAGGGCGTCAATGTGGCAATCATCCGAACCCTCTGCACACTCATCTGCATCTGTACAAATATCAACATCCAAATAAACCAGATGTAACCAAAGTCACTGATCATTCAACAAACCTTGATGTTGGGTATGACCATGTCATAGTGGTTAAGTGTGGTACAAAGCATCTCTTCTCCTTGTATGAGATCAAAGTTTTTTGTACATGGTCCCTGACAAATAAAAATAATAACTTGAGCTAAACTAGAGTAGGCTAAAATTACTTTTGGCGAAGCTTGCAGGCACCAGTGTTAGCTTTGTTACCCCTGTCCGTCCCATGGCCCCCGTGAACAGAGTTTGACCACTCCAAATGCATTCTGATTGCACTGCAAACTCTATGCATTTACACTTGCACCAACGTTTTCTGACAGCAAGCGCTGCTGTGGCAGTTGCCACACAGCTACATTGATGTTCAGCATTTTGAAGCTGGAATTATGCTTCTCCAGACTGCAAGTAGGCAAACATGGAGTGTGGTCACTCATACATTCGTGTGGCTGTTTGTTTTATACTTGTATGTAGTATGTTTACGTTTCTTTTCATCTCCGTTTAAAACCAGCCTCCTTATAGGAGTTGAATCACCAAATCAATCCCACTTGACACACAGGTAGGCACAATACTCAGTTGAGATTTTGGAAGTACACTTCTGCAACATATGGTTACTCATGACAACCTTCTCTGCATAGGTTTGTAGAACCCTTCATGTGTATCTTTGGAGGAGCATAACTCCAGCTTGAATCTGTGGTAGCACGGCGCAACTCCACCACTAGCAACTCCCCTCTACCTCTGATACTCACTACCATACATCACAGGCTGCTGCTATCCACCTATTATAGTCTCATCATGCAGCTAAATAGAGCAGGTTGTGGCTAACAGAGGAAATGGTTAGCAAAATGAAATTAATAATATAGTACATTTTGCTGACCAGGTTAGTATCATATAACCTGATGCACCAGATGGTTTGTTACACAGAACCACCTTTCAAAAAATACTTGGCAGGTGATTGGATGAACCATCTGTTTATCACCATCTATCACCATCTATCACTGTCTTACTTACCTTGCAAGGCAGCTGGATTCGCGAGATTGCGATCATGCAAGAATCCTCATAGGATGCTGATTGGTCTGAACCACCAGTGGTTCAGACACAAGCACATAACTTGAAACCTGACAAGATGGATTCTCACGTGATCTTGTGAATCCAGCTGCCTTGCAAGGTATCAAAAGCATTGTTTATTGTTCTACACTGGATTATCAAATTTTGAAGCTGAGGTCCCTCTGATACTCTTTCTCTTCGTTGATCTGCGTGTTCCCTGCTAGTGAAAAGGTGTATAATGCAGGAAACTCGAATACCAATAAAAATAGCTCCTGTATTGTTTCCCTCTTTGTAGTTTCTATGGTTTCCATGGTCACATGGTGAGGCATGGTGGCAAGTTGAAACAGTTAAACCATCATAAACTCCAACCGCAGTGGTGAATTGCCATCCTCGTTCACAAGAGTGGCATGGCTGCCATCATGTCTACAGTGAAAACCATGGAGGTGGCAGCAGCAATTGCTAACTGTCTGAAAGCATGTATATTGCCCTTTTCAGAGGTAACAGACTGGCTCATTTGTGTGTCATTTAACTGACTTCTGAGTATAGCAATTCACATCACAAAATATCAGTTGCACATAGAAACACATGATAATAGGTCCACACTCACACATTTATTTCATTGATTTCATTCTTCTTTTTTTACACCTAGAGGAGACCAAAATAATTCATGTTTCTGTTTGTCAGGTGGACACAATAACACTGATGAAGATGTAATGAGGCTTACGAAGTTTCTCCGGCAGCTTTAAAATAAGTTGAATTTGGAGGTCAAATCTTTCCTGTGACTGCAGGAGTCCTGAGAGCAGGAGTGTGTTTAAAGGGGTGGCATGGGGTGCCCCCCTCCCCTGGAAATGATTGGCCCCCCCGGCGCTACCCCAATGCCCTTGGGCTAGAGTACTGTGACAATGCCCCATATCATTGGATCAGAGCGCTGTCAATAGCTGCTTGATTTATGATGCGAAATCACAGTAACACATTTTCCACAACCATCAAACAGGAGGAAAGACTTGAGACAACTTGATTATATTAACAACACCATGTCTCTGTTCATGGTATGTACACACTCAATTATATATTTTGAAATATGTGGACTGGGATCTTGTTGTTCTCTGCTGCGATAATATGCATAGGTGAACAGCAACAGCAGTGAGTGATGTAGCCTTCCGACAGTGGAAGGCTACTGAAGCCTCGATTGCCCTAGTAAAGACGATCCTCGCAGGTATAACAGCTTCAAAAGATTCCAGGTGTCCCATTATAATATTTTGTGGGTAGTTAGTTAGCTTAGCTAACGTAACTTATGAGTATGACTTTCCCGTGTTATTCAGCAGCAGTGTACCACAACATAAAATAGACAAATATTACGTTATCAGTTCATCCTGTTATTTTAAAGATTAAAGGCACAATCCCTTTTCCTACATAGGCTGCGATAAAGTGGTAAACACTGAAATGTGGGGTTTGAGAATGTTAACTTAGCGATCTGATCCAATGACATTAGGAATTTTAAGCTGTAGAATGGTGTATACCGTTACGTTTGTATTGGAACAAAACAACAGTATTTTGGAGTGTGGTGGGAGAAATTAAGCTCTTGAGTAATACAAGGTATTCGTTCTATTTGCATATCCAAAAAGGGCTTCACAATTGAATGATTCTGCCTTTAATCAGACCAGACCATAGCAATCAAATGTAGCTTTGTGTATTTTAATGGCTACATTAGTGACTTAATGGTTTGTATTCATTTTTTAGGGAGAATTTAGTGGGAAAAATAAAGAATGAACGGGGGGCAGAGTCAAACACAACCTTCCACCAGTCAGGGACAACAAACTAGCAGCCACAGACCTGCCAGCACAGGTCAGAGCCAGCCTGAGTGGGCCAGCGAGGGCTACACCAGCAGCCATCTACAGTATCAGCAGCAACAGGTGAAGTCAGAACATGAACCTGTTATGCATTTTCTTCCTTTTCACAACCAGGTCACAAGATACCACTTCCCAGATAAACATATTAACCATGGTAATTGATTGTTTTAGATATACCCAGTGATGAAAGCTCCCACCAAACCTCTGAGGGAGAAGAGGACCAGTCTCAGAGCAGGCTTCGCAGCAGAAGTTGTTCAGATTCCGAAGGTGACAGTGACAGAGAGCACCACCCAGTCCCATCTGAATCAGAATTTGCTATTCCAATTGGACCTCAAAGTATATTGACAAATGTCATCTTTCAGTGTTTAGACTATTTCCCTGTGAACACTGGTGATGATGAAATAACAGGAGTAATTTTTGGTGTATTTATACTTTTAGATATTTCACAACCTAGAGCGGTGGGTCCCATGCAGCCTAACTTGAAAATGTTCCCTTGAGTACAGCAAGGACAAGGTAACAAGAGGAGAGCAATTAATTCTACATGGTATAAAGAATATGGATAGAATATTCACAAAGTCAGAACTCGGCCCATTGTTTTGGATTGCAGAAAATTTTTCACTCCCCTCTGCCCCTCAGTCTGCCTTCGCTTCACTCTCTGGTTTTGCAAACTGGAAAAAGCACTATATAAGGATAGTGGGTTTGCAATACATTCCAAATCAGAGCACCATGGAAATGCCATGTTGGCATGGTCTGAATGCAAAAGGGAAGCTGAGAGTAACACATCTTTGTTGCAATCAATGGATAAAGAGTACCAAAAAAGAGTGAAAGAGAATCGGGACAATATAAAAACTGTGGCAAATGTTCTCCTGCTTACTGCTACACAAAATATTCCCCAAAGAGGCCATTGTGAGTCAGAGGAGTCAGAGAATAGTGGGAACTTTATGGCCATATTGGACAAATAGCAAAACATACCCCAACAGTGAAGAAAAAAATGTCCAGCGGAAATGCTAAATACACAATACCACAAAAAAAGAAATCCTTGATTGTTTGGTGGAGATGGCATAATATCATCCTAGAGGTCAAAGAAAGTGAAGCGTTCAGTGTTCTAGCTGATGAAACTAAGGTCATGAAAAAAGAACAAATTTCAGTCGTCCTGAGATATTATTATAAGGGGTCAGTAGATGAGAGTTTTTTACATTTTCAAAAAGCTCATAGTTTAGACGCTGCAGGCCTAATAGAGAAGATCATCGATTGTCTAAAGAGATATGGGCTGGAATACAAAACCAGTCTTGTAGGCCAGGGATATGACAGAGCATCCATAATGAGCGGAAAACATGCAGGTGTTTCTGCACGCATAAAGGCAGTGGCAAAACGTGCATTCTATGTACACTGCAACGCACATTGTCTGAACTTACTAGTTGATACTGTCAAGTCAGTACTTGAAGCGGCATGTTTCCTTTCTGTACTAGAGAAGCTATACATCTTCATGTCGGGCTCATACATTCACCATAAATGGCTAGAAGCTCAGCGAGAAATGTATGGAGGTCAGCCTAGAGAGCTTTAGAAGCTTGGCAACCTAAGATTGGCATGCAGGCACTTTGCGTCCTTGAAGATATTGCTGATGAGAGAAGTGGGGACAGGTCAGTGGAGCCAAGGGGCCTACTTGTCAAACTGACTTACCTTTCATTGGGCTTCTAGCAACATTCCGCAAAGTGCTGGGTGATACCAAGCTTCTATCAGATATGCTTCAGTCACCGTCACTAGACCTAGCAAGAACTGTTGAGCTTATTGAAGCACCTCAGGACTCAGAATTACAGAGAGGAATCCTTTTTTGATGAGCTATGCAGAGTGGTCTTAGACACAGCTCAAAAATGCAATATCAGCATTGAAAGGGTGAAAAAAAAAAGGCAATGGAGGACCATCTCTAGACTAGAGCGATCTGTAGTGACATCCACTGTTTGTGAGCGTTGGACTGACCAACATGACAAGGATGGTTTTCGAAAGAACATCTTCTATCCAATCCTTGACTCTATGATTGGGGAGTTACAGAAACGCTCCTCCAAGTCCAACTGCAACATAATGAGAGGCGTTCAAGCACTCCATCCCAACAGCGACAACTTTTTAGAAGTCACCTTTTTAATTTGCAGAGATCAACGAGTCAAACATAGATGATCTGAGGGACGAGCTGCACCAAGCCAAAAGGATTTTGGAGAGGAAAAAGACACACACTGTGCAATGTGTGTATTGAAAATAAAACAAGTTAAATGAATAATGAATGCCTAAGTGATGTTTTTTAATTAGTAGAACAAAATTGTGTTGTCCTATCCGTGCAAATCAGCTTTTCCGTGCAAAACGATTTTCAGGCAGTGCCACTTTTCATATAATACCACATGTATTAGAGCTTAGGACACTGCACAAGAGCCTGAAAATGTTTTCTGAGCCAATTTTTCAATGCTGTATTTATTTCTGATAGAATTTTTTGATTTTCCATGGGCCCCTCTGACTGGTTCTTGGTCTTCCCTGTTCCACCTCATTTAAAAATCCTGGAATCGCCCCTGATGCAGAGTTACCATGTCCAGCTTTAATGGAACTGAATTGTCTTTTTCACATCAATCATATCTTAGGACATCTTTGCCAAATGTGTCAGATAGAATCACAAGCCCTTTTGTATGACAGTGAGAGAGAGCTGTAGAGTCAAGGTGCAGCACCAGACAACAAGGGAACAGAGAGTTTAACGGCTCCCTGATTGATCAGGTTATTGATAGAGGAGCTGGTCACATCTGAGCCTGAATCCCAGGGCAGAGGGCCAACTCATTACAGAGTGTACACACACAGAGAGGGGAGGGGCAAGGGGGGGCAGAGACAGACATAAAGATGTTTTGGTTTCTCTTGGTAAATCTGTCATTGAGCATCAGCACAGAGCTCCTCCATCAGAGTATAAATAGCCTGTGTGTATGTTAGACAACCCGTCTGTAAGCAGCCTGCGGTCCAGCCCTGCTCTCTGCCTGGCCCTCCGCCCAGCTCCGCTGTATAAAGGCAATAAATAAATGATAAAATGGAATTTACAATAAATATTTTTCTGTTCAAAAAAAGTCAGTGAGTGTTTTATTGGAGCAAAGGCGAGAGCTAGAGAGCAAAAGAAGCAACAAGTTTAAGTTTTGTAAGTGTTTTATGTGATTTTTGATTGTGAAATGCTGCAAGAGGGGACACTCCAGCTCTTCAAGCTTCCCTCCTCCTCTCTGTATAAACCTGAGTCCTCCTCGTTTTGACAAAGCCCCGGCTGCATGGTGGCTCACTGTCTCAATATTGACTCCTCACCCATTCACAGCAGTGGGAGGCTGAACAATGCGCTGCTGCTGCTGCTGCTGCTGCTCGCCGGTCAATATTGGGCCCCTGCTGCCTGCCTGCTCCTCCTGGGACTTTGACGGCCCCTCTCCCACCCACATTTACATACACACACACATACGCGCGCGCGCGCGCACACGCGCACACACACACACACACACACACACACACACACACACACACACATACACCCTCCACCTCCCTCCTCCTCATCCAGCTCCGGACCGGCCACTAAACCCAGAGGCAAGATGCTCTCTAGCGGACTCCGCTTCTAAAACCACCCTAAGTAAATCATTTGCATCATTCCCAGACTCACATATGAAGTGAAAGATTAAAACAGGCATTCCTCTCACTCTAAATGAGAGCAAATGAGCGCTTGACCAAGAGATCAAGCTGCGGTTTCCGATTGAAATTGACCTTTGCGCGCAAGAAACACAAGTTCCAGTGAAGTCAGGGAGGCTGGTAAACGGCTGAAAATTCATTTGCGCATCAAGAATGCCTTTCAGAGGAAAATGGCAAGTGAAACTGAGTTTCTGCCAAGACTTTGGCTTATAAGCAATCACGTTCGCTTTAAGAAATTACCAATTTTACTGTCAAATAATGTTTTATGACACCGGAAAATATCCCTAAAGGAATTTAAGTGCGCAAATGTGAGTTTGCAGTGCCATTCATTGTATTTCTGCAAACATCACGAGGTTTTTACAATATCACAGTAGATAAAAAATGCCATGAAGTAGTCTCTAATATTATTATAGGAACTTGCAGTGCGCATGTGGTGTTGCGGCACAAGTTTAAAGTCCCCTTATGTTTTTCATCTCTAATAATATCCAGTGATAATATTAGTTTGTCAGTCATGTTTCACTGGTTTCCCCCCTTTAACCCGGTTAAACTGAAGCCACCAAAAAGTACAGTGAATGTTTGACAATAAAACAAGACAGAGAGGAAAGGGGAGCTCTTACCTGCGAGTCCGACATTCCCCATCACCCTGCAAGTATTTATGAGGAGGATAAACAAACAAACGTCCCGGGAAAAACAAGCGCTCCCCATGCTGACAGACGGTGTGAGGATTCAGCAGGGCTTTTCTGGGGGTTTGGACTGTGTGTGTGTGTGTATGTGTGTATGTGTGTGTGTCTCTGACACGAGAGGAGGAGGACCGCTTTTTGGTAGACTGGCAGCGGCAGGGAGGGAGAGAGGGAGAGAGAGAGAGAGAGAGAGAGAGAGAGAGAGAGAGAGAGAGAGAGAGAGAGAGAGAGAGAGAGAGGGAACAGCAGGGGAGAGTGGAGCAATCCGAGCCCTCTGATTGGCTTGTTTGTGCCGGTAGAAAGGAGAGAGAGAGAGAGAAAGAGAGAGAAAGAGAGAGAGGGAGAGAGAGAGAGAGAGAGAGAGAGAGAGAGAGAGCATGTGGGCCTACTGAGAGTCATGATGATGGTACTCAGGGTTCCCCAAACCCCAAAATCCACGACAAAAATAAAAACTCTTATTCCTATTATAGGGAACAGTGTACAGAATGAACTAAGGGCAAGAAAGGAAGAAAAAAAAATTCTTGTTCTTGCTTTTTTTCTTTTTTTTTTCTTTTTTTTTTTTTTTAATATTTCTTGTTAAATATTCAGTAACTAGTAGAAAATCATTCTATGTCAGTTGGCTAAATTGCTCATAACCAGTGCTTGATGAGGGGTCACAAGTAGATTTTGTATCCAACTAAGGATCTCTAAATATGCTGTCTTTCTCAGCCATGAGAGGCTACTGAAAGTCTAAGGAGGTTTTAAGGATTAAGAAATACTGACACCTAGTGGCATAACTGGTTAAGAGTGGATTACTGATTGAACAAAGTGGGCAACTGGCCCAGAGCCCGCAGCCTCAGATTGTTTGTGTTGCAAATAGTTTGTGGTGATTAGACTGATTGCAAATTTGTTATGTAATATGCACCACAAAAACACAATAAAAACTGAAATGTAATCATTCCTCCTGTTCATACTGGCTACTAAAAGATCCACTTTAAATGTGCTTTCAGTGTAAGTGATGGAGGCCAAAATCTACAGTGTGTCCACACAGTCATCTTGTGCCAAAATACATTTAAAAGTTGATGAAAAGCTTATATGAGGCTTCAGCAGTCTGAGTTAGTCATATCAAGTGGATATCTGCCGTTTTTAGCATCAAATTCCCTCTTTGTGTTTCCTCGGACAGTGTTTCTCTGTTGAGCTGCGGTGGAAATATAGTAACAAAAAGAAGGACTTTGGCACTAAAAAAGACTAACATTTAAAGATATCTACTTGATTTGACTCATTTGGACGCTGAAGCTTCCTATTAGATGCAGCATGCTAACACACTGAGATTGGGTGGTGAACAAAGCAATTTCTTGGTCTACTGACTTTATGTCCATATTGTCCTCAGATTTATCCAGATTGAGATATGACAGTGTCCTTATTCTTTGCGGCAAAGGTGATACATTTCTGCCATTTTCTAGAAAACATCTGTTTTTTCCTCCACATATACACAAAATGAGCACTTTATTAGGAACACTGGTGCAATCTAATGCAATCCAATACAACAGCTCTGCCATAAATTCTACTTTTATGAAGCTTCTACATTTTCAGCTTTTGTTGACATTGTCAGGGAGGTGATAATTCTACTTGGAGTGTATTAAAGTGAAAAGGGTTCCTAATATTTTGTCCACTCCATTAGCATACATGGGGGGCAAAATATTAGGAACACTTTTCAATATAATGTACTCCAGTACACCACCACCACCACCCACTGCAACCTTAATAATGAACATAAAGTAGAATTATCACCTTTCTGACAATGTCAACAAAAACTGAAAATGTATAAGCTTCATAAATGTAGAATTTACGGCAGAGCTGTTGTATTGGATTGCATTAGATTGCACAGGTGTTCCTAATGAAGTGCTTGGTTAGTGTAAATCCCTCACTGTGCCACTACATTGTTAAAGCATTGTGCACAATCTTAGATAATTAAATACATTTAATTATCAGACACTGACCCAATAGGGGTCGACATGTCATTTTTGCCCCAGCGCCTATTGGTTAATCAGGCTTTGTCAAAGGTTCCCCAACTATTCATTCAAATCAAATATCAAAAACCATCTAGATAAAAATGACTTTTGTGGTTTTACTTGCAAAGTTCTTTTAATAAACTAACAGTTAAATTGAACCATTATTCCTCATTGTTGGCCTCTGGAGCAAAACCAAGGAGCCTGGAGGTTTCAAAATCTCATTCTGAGTAACTCTATGTGGGTATCAGTGAATACAGTGCTTTTATTGAGGTTAGCTCATTATGTCTGCCACTCAAAATACTCACATATGCAAAACTTCATTTTTTAATCAGACCCTATGGCTATGTCTAGTTACAACTTTACTGATGACATTTTAATACCTTCTACAGTCTACAGCACTCAAGAATGCTTACAGGCGGGCCCGAGGCTGGCTGGGAACCTACTAAACATTCATTCTGTTGAAACTGCAATTGACAAGTGTTTATTTCCCAGAAACCGCCAGCCTCTGCTTTGTTTGTTTTGTCGTTCACGAACAATTCGTTCAAAAGAACGGATCTTTTGGGTGAACGAACTGAACTGAATCATTTCCTGAAATGATCCGTTCATTTTTCAGTCAGTCGTGAGCGAACATGATTTGTTTGCAGGGTGTGTTCAAGACAGCAAAATAAATTCAGCAGCACTGATCTTGGACTGCAATCCAAATATATGACATTATCTAGATTAATACACACACACACACACACACACACACACACACACACACACACACACACACACACACACACATACACAGGTTTACTTAAGTCACTTTTGGGGTATTTACATAGACTAAGATTAATTTCCTGGAGACTTACCCTAACCTTAACCTTAACCACTGATCCAAAAATCAGCATTTTACCAACTGGGGACACGGATTTTGTCTTCAGTTGCACAAGCCGTCCCCAATTAACTGGTCTTAAGTCTGGTGTGTGTCCTTGAAAGTGACTTAAGTTTTATCCAGAACCTTCAGTGTTTGTTTATAGAGTTTATGGAATGGTTTCATTGTTGTGATGCATGCCTGAAACCAAATTGTGACACAATATGACACATAGGATAGTATTGGAGTGCATAAATAAAATTGCTGCGTCTGTACTCATTAAATTTTGAATGAATTTAAAATGAGCTAGGTTATGTTTGACAGTCACTGAATTTTTTTGAAAATCTCACCATCTTTCATAGTTTACAATGTGTTGTGAAACCTGCAATATGAAAAAAATGGGTGGCTGAGACTGTCTCAGATCCTTTAACTGTGAGGGAACGTTGCATGTCCAGTAATTCATTCACTCATGAATGTGAATGTGAGTCCTGAGTGATAGACAGTCACTGGCTTATCCTTCATGAACGACCATTCTCAGTTCACTAGCTAGCAAGCTGAACTGAATGTTCGGTGGAGTTTCAGTTCAGTGAGTGGGAATATAATAATATAATATATAGCGATTTTCAAAAACAGAGTTATAAAGTGATGTACAAACATGAAATCGAGTAAAATAATGAAAATCATGGGGAAAAAAGCAAAATTGTCAGTTAACAAAGCCAGTATTACAGGGGCAATTTCAAATATGAATGTAAAAACAAAAAATGAATAAAGCAAATAGACAAAAAGTAATTAAGTAAAAATGAAAACAGAAATAAAAGCATAGGAGTCAAGAATTAAAAGTAGTTTCATACAAGTGTGTTTTGAGGATTGATTCAAAATGAGGCACCGATTTAACTTGCCTGATCTCGTCATACAGGGTGTTCCAGTCTGAGGGCTCGACCAGCAAATGTGCAGTCACCTGGAGAATAGAGATAAAGTGTGGGAAACACAGAGGGGGGTAACAAATTTATTGATAAAAACACCGGATTGTTCAATAGAATATAATATTATCTTGTATATACTTATTGTATTTTATTATTATAAACTAATGTAAACTCGAGCCTGTTCTACACACTCCGGTACGATTGGTGGCGGTATGCATTTAAAAGTTAGTATTGTAATGTGCCAAAAAAAACGCAAAGAAGAAGAAGACCGAGCGTTGCCTTCAAGCGCAAAAGGTTTTTCATAGTTAGCAATGACTTTCGTTCCTTTCCGCTTTTTGCGCCACTTATTTGCTACATTGTAACATTTAACAACTCCCGGTGCTCTATGACTGCAACATTGTATCTGTGCAACTGTGGCCACTCTGTGTTTTTACAGGCCTAGCATCATATTTGTGGAGCTCCTTCAGAGGAGCGACAGGGCCTTTGGACTTTTTAGCATTAACTACTGTAGAATGACAGTAGTTACCCCAAATTTGCCCCATGTATCCACACCTGTATGATGGCCTGCTACCCTGCTGCCGCCCGCCCTCTCGTTTTGCGACGTTTTTCTGCTATGTGTTGCTTAAATTGTAAGATAAAATGAACACAATTAAGTACAATAGCCCTGCATTTTTCATCATTTCAATATGTAGGAACTGTTATATGTAAAACATGAAAATTGCATTCTGAATTATAAATAACGAGATGGAGAAGAAAGACCTTAGTTGAAGTTATAGTCGTCGACATTACAAGGAGCACTCGAACACAACACGAAACCTCACCAACTGTCATGGCGTCTCTCTTGAAGGGGGTTTGGTACTGGAGAAAGTAGCCGCTGTCATTTATCAGTTTTCACCTGCGCGCAGAGCAGCGAGTACCGACTTAAGAGGCTTTTAGAAGCGGGTAGTCACCATGGGGACTGTCCATGCTAAGGTAAACCTCGTTTCTTCCTGACAGCTGCTCCTTTCCAATTATTTATTTGCCATGACCTCCCCGCCAGCCTGTGCTGAAGCCTGCAGTGTTACAGGCTGGGAGGTATTGTCAAAATGAAATAATGTTACATTATCCATACAGTTCTTCGGTTTACATATTGTGGCGGTAACTGGGACACTGATGGTGCTTTCAGGTGGTATTTACAAAGAAGAGAGATATGAGAAGCCATTTTATTAACCCAGAACAGCGTAATAATTTTAGAAAATCATTGCACTCTCCGGCAATACTGTTTCACTACGCTTCAATTACCGTAAATCCCAGAATATATCTAGTTCCATATCCTTATATAAGTATTGTTATGTACCGTATACGACAAGTCAACTGTCTTCGTTATTCAAAGTTCCTACTCATCTGAACAGACTGTACAGTGACATTCACTGGTCGTAGGACATCAGACACGCTTATTTAAAGCCCCACCCATTGACTTTCCTGCCCTCTCTCTTACAGACAGTTGCCTTACATAGCTTTTTTTCGTTGTATTGGACTGCGTTCTCAAATTTTCGAGTCTGTCTTAAAACCACAGTCAGGAGCCCAAATGAACATTGCAACAGGTTTTTCTTTCTGTAATGATTCCTCCTGTTCATACTGACCATTAGAAGATTGTTTCATAATGCACTTACAAAGTAAATGATGGGGGTCAAAATCCTCAGTCCTTCTGTGCAAAAATGCATTTAAAAAAATATATAATATGAACAATAATATGAAGCTTCATCACTTACATTGAAAGCACATTTGAAGGGGGCTTTTTAATAGCTAGTGTGAACAGGAAGAACAATTATCTTATCTTGCCTCACCATATAACATAAATAAATACAGACCAACACAAAGCACAGCCTCAGGAATGAGTACTGAGTGGACCCAACTCCTCTCTGGACAGAAAACTGCTTCACAAAGAAGTAGAATTAATTGCAAGGGTGTTATGTTTCATCGCCTGCGAGTGATTCAAGTATTATAAAGTGTTGTACCTGTCCTCGGTGCAGAGTCTGGATCCTCTCCCAATGCACGGCCGAGACTTGGGCGTCAACCCTGATGACTTTGTGGATACTCCAGAGCCAGAGCAGGAGGCCAAGCAGGAGATCCTCGAAAACAAAGATGTGAGTTGAATAAATTAGTAGTAGTCACGAGGAGTTAGTCATCGTAGTCGATAAAAAATTGTTATGTATATCTTTCTTATCTTTCTGAAGGTGATCTTTCTACAAATTATTCATATCAAAATGACACTGTCCAAAGTTTCAGTCTTTTGAGTACAAAATTCTCTCTTTGTTCTTCAAAGGGAAAGAGATTGTTTCCCTGTTGAGCTGCTGCAGGAGGATAACAACAAAAAAGAGTGAATTTTGTACTAAAAAGCCTGTGACTGTCCTTTCAATTGAAACATAGCATTCAAGTGCAAAAAAGAGACTTTTTTTTTTTAACTTCTTAGTCAAGGAAACACCTGCAGCTGGACAAAAGCAAGTGTCAGCTGTGTTAAGGCCAAATCCACTTTCGATGACGGTGATGTAGAATGAATCCACATAAAATATCTTTGACTGCAGGTGATCGTCCAACACGTCAACATCCAGGGTCTGGGGAGAACTAAAGAGGATCTGCTGGGCTATGAGATCTCTGACGTTTTCCACGCCAAAAACCTCATCGATGTACGTATTTATGACATGACTCACAGGCAAGACTTTATGTTCTGAAGGATTCTTTTCATTTTTGCATGAAGTTGAAGTTTCACTAAGTGCAGAGCTCTGTGATCACAGGTGATGAAAAAGGCTCACGTCGCCAGACAGAGGCTGCTCCGCCTGGGGATTTTTAAAGATGTGGAGGTGCTTATCGATACATCTGAAGGTAACTGATTCACTGCTTCCTACAAAGAGCCACGACGCATACAAATCACACTCTAGTCTTTAAACTCAAACGTGAAAATTTGGTAAAAACAACTTCTGAGGAACATTTAAACATGCATCTTTAGCTCTTGAATTCATCTGTCTGTCAGTGTCCAGGATCAGTATTTGTATTTCTATCAGTTGTGGGAATTTCTTTCTTTTTAAAAGGGACTGTATGGTGTATTTCTATGGATGAAATGGCTGTTTGTCCAGCTTTACTCTGATTATTTCCTCTCTCCTCAGGTGTGGATGCCTTGCCCAATGGTCTGGATGTAACTTTTGAGGTGACAGAGATAAAGAGGCTGACAGGAAGCTACAACACCATGGTTGGCAATAATGAAGGAAGCATGGTGAGACAACCGACACTTCCACATGACTCATGTCAGTCTCTTTGTTTTAGGCTTGGAGTGGAGCATCAGTGCATTGGTTACCTGTGAGGTTTAACAAGCACCAACAAAATCCTCACTAGCATTCAAGAAAGCGTTTTTTAGCGTAATGCGAAGTTATCTTTAAATATCTGACCTTTTGTGCTTTTTCTGAAAATTAGTTTTGTTGTTTTTAACCCCTTTTCACTTGAGTCATCTCACAGGGAAGCATCACAATTGAACTAATCAGTTCTCATGTCCTCCAGTGAATACAGACTAGTTTAAAATCACCCATCATCACAGTTATTAACAACTGAACAACAACAAATATCAACCTAAATGACCACAAAATGTTATCAGCTCTCAGCGTCTGTGTGTGTATGACCCTCTTTCCTGTCTTTCAGGTGCTGGGTGTGAAGCTGCCCAACACGCTGGGTCGAGCTGAGAAACTCACCTTCCAGTTCTCCTACGGGACGAAGGAGACGTCCTACGGCCTGTCCTTCTTCAAGCCCCAGCCCGGACACTTTGAACGCAAGTACGAACAGAACACTGTCAGCAACACAGATCCGTCGTAAACTGTCACATAGAGCAACAGCTGCTGCAACTTTAACCCTTTGCACCTGCTTGAGGGAATTTGCATCAATAAAATAAGATGTTCTTCTCATTAGTCAGTCAAATGTGAACTCACGGATATGATCCACATCTTGTTAGATTCAGCGTAGCTTACACACAGATATATATGATCCTCATAATTGCAGATGTTGTCTTAGAATCGTCAGATTTTGAGTTTTCTTCAAAAATTTTACAAAACTCTTTAATAAAAACTGTTGTGTGTAGTAGCTTGATTGTGCCACCATGGAAGAGTTTTTCTTTATTTGTTTGTCCTCTTGTTTCAGCCTCACCCTAAACATGTACAAAGTCACCGGCCAGTTCCCATGGAGCTCCTTAAAAGAGACCGACAGAGGCTTGTCTGCAGAACTAAACGTAAGAGTGCGGTCATGTGTGCTCGTGTGCAGCTAACATATAGCACAAACAAGATATACAGTATGATCATGGAGAAATACACTGACAGACATTATAAACACACATACGGCAGCTAAAGGTAGTTGATTTACTTCGACTAAAGTTCTCCAACATCCTCTCCTCCCGCAGTTTCCTCTCGGGATGACCAGCCACACGCTGAAGTGGGAGGGTGTATGGAGGGAGCTGGGCTGTCTGGCACGCAGCGCTTCCTTCGCCGTCCGAGAGGAGAGCGGACACTCGCTGAAATCTGCCCTCTCGGTACATTCTGAAGCCTTGTACTACTAGTAAACCTACAGCGTATGTGTTCTCTATTCAGGAAATGTTTATGTTGGTTTTGGTTTGCAGCACACTGTGTCGATCGATTCAAGGAATTCTGCCATCTTCCCCAGCAGAGGTGCCTTACTGCGGATCAACCAGGTAAGTCTGCATATGTACTGTATGTCCATATACATGCATAATAATAATAATAATAATAATAATAATAATAATAATAATAATAATAATAATAATAATAATAATAAATAAATTATGTGTTCAGAGGAAAAGATGTAGTATATGTAAGTGTAGGTAAGCTGGCACTTAAAACCCTTTGTGTTTTGGTGCTTCATCAGGACAACATGATAAAGTGGATCTGGAAGCTCACTGCTGATGAGCACAGTTCACGGTTATGTTTTGAAACATCAGGGTTGAGCTGGTAGGAAATGTAGAGTTTTGCGGTTGACACTGGAAACCATAACAAAATCAGGGAGTAACGCATTTTTACCTGTTTTCTCTCTTTATCAAAAAAAGACGTTTCATATCTGTCAGTCTTTTTAAACAACTGGACGTGTTCTCCTTGTTCAGTGCACTGATACATGCATGAAACTGAGGTGTGTGTTTGCTCTGCAGGAGCTGGCCGGGTACACAGGAGGAGATGCCAGCTTCTTGAAAGAGGATTTTGAGCTGCAGGTCAACAGACGGCTCTTCTGGGACTCAGTAAGACACAAATAAGTCACTCCAAACATTCAGCAGGACTTTCTTATAGCAGCTGCAGCATAAACCAAAATTACCTGTGCTGATAAATGTGGACCTTTAGTAAACACCAGGGGGCGACAAAGCATTACGAAATAGTTATTTTGGCACATTATACTGAATATTTTCTATGTGAGGTTTTGTGTGTTTTTAAGGAAACATTTGTGTCCTCTCAGGTCTTGTCTGCATCTCTGTGGGGTGGGATGCTTTATCCCATCGGAGGACAGCCGTCCTGCATCGCTGACAGGTTCGTCTGATTCATCCAAGAGTCATCTGGCTTTGACACATCACTGACTGCTAGTGGAGAGCTCAATAGGGCACTGCTAATTAGAATCAAACTGGCTCTTTATGAAGAAAATGATCTCAAACTGCAAAACATCCATAAAAAAAATAAATAGCATCTTATTGAATATCAAGATTAGAATTAAGAAGGACTCAATTTTTAATTTTTTTAGGTTGTATTTTTATGCCTTAAATGTGTGCTATCAATCACCTGACTTGTTTCAAATGGCAGATATGTGATTAGGAGATAAACTGCACTCTGAGTGGATGGTTCAGTGATATTTATGTGTTTTGTCCAGGTTTTACCTCGGAGGTCCCACCAGTGTACGAGGATTCGGGATGTACAGCATCGGGCCACAGAGTGAAGGTAAAACCTGTTCTCACTGTCTGCCAAGCATAACAACTCACACTGAAGTAGGTGTTTCACTGTCAAAGATCGCTCAATATATCAGGGTTTCACCACCTTAAGATGCAAAACAACAATATTCTGATATTCCTCAAATTGAGACAAATGAAGACTGTGGTTATCCTCAGTTACTGTATACTTACATCAAAAAATATACATTATCAACACTTCAAAAGTGCAAGAATGATCAGAAGTGTGTAAGGAGCTGTATGTATGTAACATGAATCTAATGTGTGTGCTGTCTCTTGGTTGAATGGCCTGGCTATGTTCTAGGTGACTATCTGGGTGGAGAGGCGTACTGGGCAGGCGGTCTGCACCTCTACACCCCGCTGCCCTTCCGACCAGGGAAGGGCGGCTTCGGAGACCTTTTCAGAACACATTTCTTCCTCAACGCTGGCAACCTGTGCAACCTCAACTATGGTGGGTGGACTCAAAAATATTACTAGATAGAGATTTTAAGACAGACTGGTGGAAAAAGCTTTCATTTTAATAGTCAGCAGGGACCCAGTAAGAGAGCCTGTATTAGGTATAGAAATGAGACAGTGTCCTAGTTGTGGTGTGACATGATCAGTGGTGTGTGTGTGTGTGTGTGTGTGTGTGTGCGCAGGTGATGGTCCCCGGGCGCACCTTCAGAAGCTAGCTGAGTGTATTCGCTGGTCATACGGAGCGGGCATTGTGCTGCGCCTGGGAAACATCGCAAGACTGGAACTCAACTACTGTGTGCCCATGGGAGTTCAGAGTGGAGACAGGTAGGAGCCATGGACTACTACTCAACTACACTCATGATTGTAGTGTGTTTTTAACACTCATCAATTTTGTCTCTGCATCAATCTTAACCAGAAAAATATATAAGTTTTTGCGAGGTGTGTCACTACATCCAGGCTAATAATCCTGTCAGGTACAGCACCTCACAATGTATTGGTATTCAGCTTACTTAGCTAGTTGTACTAGCCTGGTCACAAGTACAACAGACCACACGTCCACACCCTCCTGTGATTTAGGTTTAGTGTGACATTGCTTTGTTAAAATAAGCAATCATTCTAGGATGATTTTTAATTTCTCTTCCTTTTTTTCCCTCCTTCCTCTCATAGGATATGTGATGGAGTCCAGTTTGGAGCGGGAATTCGCTTCCTGTAATGTCATCACTCCACTGCCCCCAGTATTCAGTTCTCCAGCAGAGGCTGTGATGTGAAAAGGGAGATCGTCTTGTCATTTGTCACCTGTAACTTGTTGTAGAGTGTAACACTAGCATGGGTCCTATGTCCTGGGGAAATGTGCCTGACCCCCCAAACCCTCCTTTGATACACACAGTTTGAAGTCGAGGTGCCAGTGTTGGAAAACCTTTTTACAAACACTCTTTCACCCATTTTGAGAGTCATTTGAGAGTTATTTCCTTAGCAACAATCACAAGGAACTTTTGTCAATTATACAATCATGGTGAATCCTACAGCATGTCAGGAATGGTCTCTTAATTCAACAGACCATTGAATTATAGTTTTAATTGGAGACACTTCTCCTCTTCTCATAGTAGAGATGTAGTTCAGGAACTCTCCAGCATTGGCACCTCGTCTGTGCAAAAGTCATCTAGCAGTGATTTCACCCACTGTGTTCCCTGTGGTGACACAAAGTAAATTATTTTCCAGAATGTTAAGAGATTTTGGGTATGTTCCCTGTTTGCCTTCCAGGATGACTTTTGTTTGACAGTTAAATGCGCACCACGCACTCTCGTGACCTGTTGAATATCTATCGATTTTGTGCTATGTGATTGAATGATTGCAGCAGCAGCAGCAGCAGCGAGGGGATGAACCAAGAGAAACCAGCACTTTTTAAATCAGAATGGAAAGGGAGGTGTAAGAAAGGAACGGACCCTCGTGCCAAAGTGGTCCGTTGTGATGAGAAGAACAGCGGTTTGATCTCTCGGGCCAGCAGCAGAGATGGAACCACAACCCCCCCTGCACCCCTCCACACACCCCTCCCTGAGCAACATCCACCACCAGTGCTCTTACTGTTAGTCTTTTTTTGATGTTGTTGAAGCTGTTTTGTTCTGTACACAAATAAATCACAGCTGCTCCCCTGGTTTCTCTTTGGATCCTTTGTTTCTTCTCGAATACACATTCAACAATCATGTGAAAAAAATTACCATATGCATGTACTAGTTCTGGATCTTGGTATGTTGTCAGAGTTCATGTACACTGTGATTTATTTGATATTTATTAGTGCTTCATGTTGCCATAAATAGTTATTTTTCTTTATTAAAGCTTGGACTGACCTTGAATAGGTTTATAAAATTTTTACACCTGTCATACAAGTTAAGACCTTTGGTTTGTAGCAACATTGCAAAGGTGTAGCGGCATTTTAATTTGATAAGTAGATTTATTGCCTTATGGTACAAAGGATCCAATTTGTGGAATAATAGCTTGATAACCAGCAGGATGTTATCAGATCTACAGTGTGCGGTCTAACCTGAAAGTGACATAAGTGTAATAACAAGGCTGAGTGGACTTTCCTGTCCAGATGATATCAATGAGTCAGTGTGTCAGGTTGTGAGCTGACCATTTGAACCTTTGATCTGCAGGAACCTGTGTGAGGCAGTTGAGTGTGGACGGTGCTAGATGTGTGTGTTTGATCAGGACTTGTTCTGTGTGGGAGTCCAGGCAGGTGTACAGTAGGTAAACGCTGTGAGGCCAAAAAGCCTAAGCTGTGCAATGACATACTGTATCTGGAATAAAATTACAATCACAAGTTCATCTCTACTCAGTAAAGTATGATGATCTTTGAAATGACAAAAGATGGTATGTGAACAGTGCCAGCATACTAAACAGTAGGCTACTTTTGTAGTTAAACATGGAGTTTTGTGTATGGTGAGTGCTTTATTAATGCACCCTAACTTCAGTGAAGAATATTATATTGTTACACACATGGCATTTTCTTGGCACTACAGAAAGGAAACTGGTTAATTTTACAGCTTAAAGTTTAGGAATACATACTGTTTACATGAGTGATTGATAAATGTATGAATCTCAGATGAAATGAAAGATAATTACGATGAAATATCCAAAACTACCAGGCTAAGGTATACTCACACACGGCTGTCATTTATTTAGAAGAAAGAATAAGGATATTGATTAATGAATATCAACTAAAACATTAAATATCAAAATATCCAGTCATTTGATAGCAACTCTTTTAGCCACTGTTAGAAACCAATGGCCACTGGTGTTTGATTAATGATTTATTATGAGGGTTTTTCCTCTCTAAAAATGTAAATAGTTTTTTTTTCCCCTTTATGTTTTATTTTATTTTGTTTTTATATATATATATAATGTAAGCAAAAAGAATACAAAAAAACAGTACACCAAAAAATAAAATAAAACATAAATAAAATAAAGTAATATATGTAATATTTTATATAGGTGCCTATATAGTGTTTAAAATTTGTGATTTTTTAAATAAATTTTGGTACAGCTGTAAGGAATCTTTGTTTAAAATAAAAAAAATGTAAATAATGAAAAAAAAATCAACAACTAATAATTCAATCGATTTGTCGATTTCTACACTAAGTAGGAAATGCAATTAAGCTAATAAACTTTTAAATTTAATCGAAGGGCTTAATTTATTCCAAAAAGGACAACATAACTCCAGTTTGGCTTTATTGGGTTTTGAATTCTCATTCATGGCCGCGTGGTTGAGGATATAGTAATCACAACGTGAGTGTTGAGTATAGATCATGGATGTATTATAAGAGCTGGATAGGCCTCCGACACTCAGCCTTGCATCCAATTTTTCCCAGTGGCCACTCATGCTATTGCAGCGGACAATTCCGGCCCAAAAAGCTTTTTCCCTGTAGACCACCACTGTAAAAGAGACGTCTGCAAAACGGTTGACCAGACACCTCAAAGTGCAAACAAAGTCAATTATGACTCTTTCTATGATAAAATTTTGATCCATGGGGGGTTTATATTTGTAAAACTTTTTTCAAGCTGCGAAAACTGATTTAAAAATCAGTGATGTCACCACAATGTAAAGTCAATGGGTGAGGCCAGCGAGAGAAACGTTACTGCACATATTCAGTAACGTTGGATTATTGGACTGATGCATTATAAGAGCTGGATACTGGACCGAAAATGGTGCCCATTCAGTCCAATAACAAACGTGCTCCTGGCTGCTATAACGACAGTCGTTAGAGTTGTTGGAGTCATCTGAGGCCAGGTGTAAACGACAGTCATTGGAGTTGTCACATGAGGCCAAATGTGAATGGTTGTTAAATCTACTGGGAAGGGATGAAAGGACAACATTGTAGGTGGGGCATAGTATCTACAACCAAGTCCAGTTGCCCTCAATTCAACCCTCCTTAGATACTATAACAATGTGAATTTACCTTTATATGCAGATATTCTACCAGCCTTTTTGCCTTTGTGTTTTTTTCTTCAATTGATCGGTTGTATTTTTATCAGACAAACTACACTAAATAATACATACATTCAATATGAGATTATAGTTTATTTGTGCAGATGTATGTCATATATGAATGTATACATAATATTCATTAAAACATTCCTATAATTTGTATATATTTGGTCTTACATCTGTGTACATGTAAATAATTCTTGTGTGCCTTGTAAACCGCAACAAACGACAAACCGGGGGAAAAGCCAGCTTGCTGCAGCCAGTGCTAGTGAACTAGCTGTTACAGGCTAACATTAATGAACCAGTGTGTAGGATTTAGTGGCATCTAGTGGTGAGGTTGCAGATTGCAATCAACTGAATAATCCTCCCCTTCCATTTCAAGCATGTAGGAGAACCTATAGTGGCTGCAAAACTTGCAAAAAATGTGAAAGGCCCTCTCTAAAGCCAGTGTTTGGTTTGTCTGTTCTGGGCTACTGTAGAAACATGGCGGTGCAACATGGCAGGCTTCATGGAAGAGGACCCACTCCCTATGTAGACATAAAGGTCTCGTTCTAAGGTAATGAAAACACAATGATTCTTATTTTCAGGTGATTATACACTAATTAAAACATACTTATGAATATTATATTCCATTTCTGCCAAGTCTGTTCTGCTAGATGCTACTAAATTCTACATGCTGCACCTTTAAATAGAGATATCCTTGTTTTTCAGTATATGTCCTGTCTTTTCATTGCAGCATCACCATTCACTACTTTGACTTTTAACATTATAACTGTTGACTTTAACAGCATTAACTAACATATGATGAAGTATTTGCTACAGATGTATCCCACATTTTACCATTTTCATAATATCTGCAGATAGTCTGAGGCCACAGATCTCTTGTTTTACTGTCCCTCACTCTTTGGGGAAGTAAAGGAAATCGGAAACAGGGTTTGTTTTTCATTGTTTGACGTGTAAAACGCGAGGCAGCAGCTGTTAGACACGTAACCACTAGTTTTTCCAATTTGGCGCCAGCGCTTGTTGTCACCCAAAAGGGGGCGGGGTCGTCCTGACGACAGGGAAGTGACGTATACCTGCTCTCATGTATAAGCTGGCTGAGGCTAGACCATACCACAGCTACGGTCACACACTGACACACACACGCAGAGGCAGGTGTGTGTGTGCAGCCTCTGCAGCAGGTCGGGCAAATTGTGCAGCATTCGGATTTATTTTTGCATTATTATTATTTTTAATACACACAATACACCGTCATTATGTTGTGGACGGCGGGTCAAGTCTTGAGGAAATTCTCCACCTCATCCGTGAGTAACGTTGCTTTTCCTGCTTAAGCTGCACCAATGAATTAATAGTTCTATTAATACATGTGTTGCATTGATCAAGAAAAATCTTTGTTGCAAATAGTGGACGCGTGCCAGGTCGTTATGACATTAGCGGACTGAGCCAGGTTCGGCTCTGACTGCGAATCAGTGAGTCATAGTTGACATCCAGGTCTTCACAAGTCACTCTGCGACTGTATGGTTTTTTTGGGGTTTTTTTTTTTGACAAACACAGCAGTTAAGGACGTAGCCTATCGGTGCCAGTTTGCCACGTTACTGTGCCCCTCTCCCTCTGCCTGAGTGCTCTGACTGTACTGGCCTCTACTGTACAAGACCTGGAGGAGTTGCATCAGCTATGAGCTTCATACTGTAGACCGACAGCGGCTTAGTTCCGATCCTGCAGGTCTGCAGGCAACATATGCACAATCTACTCATCCATTCATTATCATTGGGGGTGTTCTGCAAACAGGAACATTGTAATTCACCTGTGTGTCCCTGTCTGTGTATTCAAAGCTACCTGCTAACTGTTACTGGTTAATTGGAATGAATGGCTTTGAATGCATCATGACAGCCACACACTGGTGCCTCAGGTCCATTCATTTCAGCATGGGAAACATGAAACCTTCCTTCCTTCACACATGTGCTTGTACAGTCAGACGGGAGTGGGGGCCTCTGGCATGCACTTGAACTTCTCACTCTGTGGATGAGGGCTGTTCTCTCTGGCAGCCAATAGCTTTTCTGTGACCTGGCTCTGACCAATGGCAAAGATTTAATGACCATTAGGCCAGGGGCGGACTTAATGAACTGGGGGCCATGGGAAAGGCAAGCATGGGGTACCATGAAGCTCACACCCTTGGCCTTTTCAGTTTATGCTTTTTATACATTGCCAGTGGGTGTGGAAAGTTAAAGGAAAACTACAAGAATTAAAAAAAAAAATTATAAATCAATAACTTGGTAGCTAGTCAGGTTGAGCTCATAGGACTTGGTTTTCCAATCCTGTATTATAATCGGCAATCATTCTTTGAGTGGGTGTAGGGGGTAAATGCAGGTGGGCACCCTCCTTCCATGGTGTTTCATTGATGGGCCCACACAACAACAGAACTTCAGGGGGATCAGTCCGGGTTTCTTCTGTCAGTGGTTCAGTCCTGTTTATGCAGACTGTAAATCATAACCAGCAGCAGCAAAACAGGAAAATTATAATATATAATAGACAACTATTATGATAATGGATTATTTTTTAAGCAAAAATATCAAACTTTTACTATTTCCAGTTTGTAAAAATAAGGAATTGCAGACTTCTTCTCTTTTCAATCTTTATGAATAACATAAAACATTATTATCCTGGGATTTTGGACTGTCGGTCAGATAAAAGAAGCAATCTGAAGACTTGGGCTCTGGGAAACTGTAAGGGGCATTTTTCACCATTTCCAGACATTTTGTGGACCAAACACTTAACTTAATTAACTAAATTATAACTGACTGATCGATTGATAATGAAAACACTTGTTATTTACAGCTGTAGTGTGCCTTAAAGTTTCCTATAAATATAATGTTGAATATTGTTAGCAACACCATAAGCAGTGGTAATGCTCCACTAATATTGAAGAATTAGTGGAGGTTTGAGAAAGTAACCTTGGTGACGTCATAGTGATGTCACTAGGGTTATCTCAGTTTGGGCTTGAAGGCTTTTATTTGAATGAAAAGCCTATATTACAATCTGGGGTGTGAAGTTCGAAAGATATTTAAAAGACATTTATCAGGCGTGGAGAGGTGATCAAAAGTTTGAGTTGCATTGTGGGAATTGTAGGATCTAGCGTTTTTGGAGTTTCACCCATACTAGAGATTAAAAGTCAGGATATCTTGGCCTCTTCTGCATCAATGTTGACACAGATTTTTTTTTACTGTCTGTCTCAAGTCCCCCAGCTTTATGGAGGTACAATTAAAAAATGGCCCCTTTTAAGAGTGGTGTTTTGTTGGCCCCGCTGACCTGCTGACCTGCAGGTCTTTGCCTGCTGTTAAGACTGCCTCAACTGGTTCACCAGTTACATAACATCTATAGAACTAACATGAGGTCAGGAAAGTGTGAAAAAAAATCCCCCTCTTCTGAACAAAAGCTCTATGTATACATGAAGATGTTTATTAAAGCACTGTAGTTTGAATGAGACATAATGCAGATGAGTATTTCCAGTACTTCCAGTAGTTCCGGCTGGAACTAATGTGGTGTTCTCTCTCATTACAGCATTATTACCAGAATAAGCTGAAACTAGCTATAATTGGCCAGAGCCTGTTTGGCCAGGAGGTGTACAGCAACCTGAGGAAGCAGGGTCACAAGGTGGTGGGCGTGTTCACAGTCCCAGATAAGGATGGCAAGGCCGACCCCCTGGGTAAGTTAACTCTACCTTCCTCTGTTCACCTGCTGGTTCTCTAGTTCTCTCGAATCTGTGCATCACAGAATGATATGAACCATTAATGTCTTCCTTGTGCTTCATTGAGCTATTATGGTTGATGGTTTACTATATATACCAAAGGATTCACAAGAATCATTTCAGATTGGTTTATTCGATACCTGGAGAGTCCTACAGATTGGTTCAAATGGTGTCATTTGATCTTTGGTTGCAGCTAATAATCAACCTTAAAATACAAAACCTTATCTTTCTCTAAGAAAAAGGTGGTCCGATCTGTTAGAGCAAAAACACAATCCAAAACAACAACAGGGAACAACATAAAATACCAAGTTTTATGAGTATAAGAAAATAAATGTTGGCATCTCACAGCCAGCAGTTACTCATGCAGTGTGGACTGGTGCACAGCTATTAAAGTCCTGTTCTCTTTACTCCCCTCACACTGAAAATATCACTGAACTTGTGGAATGAGAGGTTACTGAAAGGTTGTCCAATAAATAATGGTATATGCAAGCAGCTTTAGGGTTAACATGTTCATTTGTAATGAGTTAGAGAGAACTCTCTCTAAAAACTTTGTCTAAATTTTTTCATAAAACTTTTAGCAATGTGGGCTGATACTTTTTTGTAACTATTAAAGAATTCCCAGTTTATATAATGTGTCCGTAGCACATGGTATTGAAAATAAGTACGAAAAGGTAGCATTGAATGTCTGCTCAGATTCTTAGTTGCCATGTTTGCTTTGATCAAGTAGTTCTCCATTTAACTCTAAATTCAAAGTATTTATTTTAACACCAGAACTGCTTTGGGAACGTTACTGTTTTATTAAAATATTGATATTGTCACAGCATGCAGTCATTGAGGATTAATCTGGTGCAGATTACTAAAACATAGTTAAACATGCAGGCTGTAGTTTATTTTGGTTTCTCGAGTGTAGTTAACAACCACGTAGCTAGCGTTTTAGTCTAAGTAACATCTATGCTAATGATACAGTCACAAATGTTAGCATACTAACGTTAAGCTAGTTAGCATTGCTATGTAATAAGTTGCTAATAAAATAAACATGGACTTTGAAAAGGGTAACATTAGCAGCACGAGTAAAGATACCAGAGCTGTAATGTTACATTAGTGAACTAACATTAATGTATAGAAGAACTTATAAATTAGGTTTTTTGTTGACTCAGATTCATACAAACAATGTACACTGTTGAAAAGATAGGAGCTTGGGACTAGTTTGGACCGGGAAATGGTCAATACATCACAACTTAAGTCAGACTTAAAGACCAGATAGCAACGCCTGACAGTTCTAGTTGTTAAAGTTCTTTGGCTGTTGAACATTTGACAACTTTTGCTTCTTTAGTTAAAAGAGTAAATTTTTTTTGGCAGTGGAACAAGCTGTAAACGCAGCGTAAACCTTATGAAGTTGTTACAGTTAACACATTAGCAAGAAGTTGCTTATTTACACATCCAGCAGACACGAGGCAACATTATCATTCATTTGGAGTCATGTTTCTGTCCACCTGGTGAACATAAATCCAATATGGTAGTTTTTGGACGCAGACATTTTTGTCCTTTAACAACATCAGTGCAACCTCAAAACTGAGGCACAAGGGTTTAACAGTCATTTGTTAATATAAAAATAGTGATTAGTACAGCTTTAAATGAAAACACAAAAAACACCAGACGTGTCAGTGTCAGACATAAACTATGGTTTCTAAATATTAACAGAACAAAAAGAAGTTGTTTGGCTATAGGTGGATATTAAATACTCTCTATAGCAAAAAAAGGCATACATAAGTCAAATACAGATTTTACAGTGTATATTTCTCCTTGTGTATAAATCTAACACCAGGTTCACTTATAACTGGATGGTGTGAAATTACATATAAAAATGCATCAAAAGACATTTATATAAATAGAACAATAAACATTTAGGTGTGGTGCAGATGGCCTCTGATGATCTGGGTCCTCTGTGGGTCAGCAGAGGCCTGTGCTGTGGCTGAGGTAGATGCGTGTTGACTCCACAGTGCTCCTGGACAAAGACAGGCCTTTATCCTGCGTTAGTTGCGGGATAGTGGATCCATTGTGTGTCTGGGGAGAGGCCCTGTGTGGCCCAGAGATGCAGCTCTGAGGTGAAAAGTCTACCATTGGGCCGCACTCTTTGGTATGATGCAATTTTCCAGGAAGCATCATCATCGACATCATCATCCAGCTGGGCGCTCTGAGCCTCCTGCCCTCTGCATGTCATCCTCCTCATCTCCAAGACAATATCCATGTCACAGGTGGTGTGTATTAGGCAGCAGAGGAAAGACTCAAATGCAGACTATAGAGGCAGGCAGGGACAGTTCAGTGAGTTTATTGTCAAAAGTGAAGATACAAAAGCTCACAGGCATGGGTAGCAAGTCCAAACAGCAGAAGTGTTAAATCCACAGAGTTGCAGGGATGAGATACAGAAAAGTCCAGACAGGCAGGCAAGCACATGCAGATATGGTCCAGGTAACAGAAAACAGAAGCTAGAAAACTCTGACAAGGGAACACAGGATCTGAGCCTGTATATGAAGTAAGTGACTGATGAGAGAATGAGGTACAGGTGGGGAGATCAGGTGAGGGGAATGAGGTGATTGCAGGGCAGATGGGAGTGGCAGGATCTGGAAAGTAAGGAGAAAAGTCTGAGGGCATCTGGTGGACTGCTGAAGAATGGCAACTAAGGTATCTGGGGAAGTAGCTATGCAGCTGGAGGAAGGGACATAGAGCCAGACTAAGACAATCCACCTATTTCCTCTTACTGCCTCTAGTCATGAACGCAATCCTGATGTGCCTGAACCCAACTTGAGTTTTCATTCTTTAAAGCATTCATCGTTATTTGTCACATTGTAGAGTGTTGGTGTGAATTTGGACTGGAATCCAACAGTTACGTTTGTTTTTAGATTGACACAAAATTACAAGTTAAGGTTTTGCGCTGTTAGTCAGACAAAAGAAGCAGACTGAAGACATCAGTTTATCATATTTTTTCACTTTTTTAGCATTTTATCGACTGAATGATTAATTGAGAAAATAAACAGAAGATTGATTGATAATGTAAATAATCATTAATTGCAGCCCTAGTTGTTTTTTTTTTTAATTATAGCATTGTTTAAGCTTTCTACTTGATAATCTCTACTGGTGCAGTAAGACACACTCACAAGCACCCAAACTGAGACTTGACCACCTCATGCTTCCCTTTTTTTGTCTCCAGTAATCCATTTTGTCAGATGTGAGTATATTTACATGTTTGCTGTGTCATAGGTTTGAGAGCAGTTGGGGCCTGTGTAGGTTTCTTGTGACCTCAGTCATGTCATGTAGCACATAGAGTCAGCTGTTGGACAGAACTGGAGAAAACTGGTTCATCTGCAGTATTGTGCCATGTTTATTTCAGCTTTGTTCTCAGATGTGTGTGTATCTACAGGAACAGCGGGTAGGACTGGTTCTGACAGGATTCAAAGCTTATCTGACTCGAGTTGAGAATCCTACATGTGGCACTTTGAGCCTCCATCATGGAGAACAATTTATCCCCGGTATTTTCCATCATTAGGGTCATGAGGTACTACCTCAGCAAACAGGTACCATTTTCAAAGTTTTCCTTGTTAGTAGTCCACCCCCTTATTTAAATTACTCAAGAAATTAGACAGAAATTTGTCAGCATTCTTTCATATTTAATTTTCCTTCTTCCTCTTCTCGCATTTTATAGAATACACGATTAATTGATTAATTGAGAAAATAATTTGCTGCCTGAATTGAAGTTGCCTGCCTGAGTTGAAAAATGAAATCAAGAAGACAGTAAATAAGCTTTGTAAAAATAGCAATGTGACTTTCTTAATTTGTTCAATCATCTCAATTCAAATAAATAGTAATACATTTTTCCTCTCAACCTGGCTGTCAAAACTCATATTTTGGAGCGTCCTTGAACACACCAACAGGGAGAGTTTTGAAAAAGTTCCATACTGGGATACGTTACTCATTCATGTTTCAAGTCACTATAAATTCATTCTCATCACACATTGAAATAATCTGAAACCAAAGGGTGTCTGGAAGGAAGGACATTGGTCTTAAAACTGCTACACTTTAGAAAATTGTCTGCAGTAAGGTAAAATATGCTGCAGGTGATTTGTAGGTGATTACCTCCAGGAAAGGTCCTGTAAGGCTTACGAAAGGTCAGTTGAGGCCCTTCCTCTGTTGACAGGAGGTCTGAGGTCATCACCATACAGACAGACTCCATTTCTGCTTCCTAACCTGCTAAGCTATCTTCTCCTCTTGACTCTTTCAGCGGTGGCAGCAGAGAAGGACGGTACACCTGTGTTCAAGTTCCCACGGTGGCGGCTCAAGGGGAAGCCCATCCCAGAGGTGGTGGAGGCCTACAAGGCAGTGGGCGCCGATCTCAACGTCATGCCATTCTGCTCTCAGTTCATCCCTATGAACATCATTGACCACCCCCAGCATGGCTCCATCATCTACCATCCCTCCATCCTGCCCCTGCACAGAGGAGCCTCAGCCATCAACTGGTGAGGAAGAGGGGAGGGAGACATACCATCATACAGTTTTACTGTATACTGTGTATGTTTCTGGTGAAGAGTAATCACACCTGCCTTTTAAGTCTGTCTCTGCTTCCAATACAGTTTTTGCAGAATGCATCTTGGGTTGGTGTGTTAAGAGAAATAGTTGGAGAGATCACATTGGGTACCACAAAAATCTATACAGTATATAAAATGTAGCACAATGTGATGTGGTGCTTGAAACATCACTTATATGGTGTTAAATAGTACAGTGTGTTAATTGTCTCAGTCTGCACTGTTTTTTATAGGCTGATTAATTCTCCTCATGACAAGTAAATTGAAGTTAATTTATAAAGTCGGTGTTGCCCCTTTAACCCACCGTTCCTTCCCTGATTAGTGTGTGTTAGTGGTTTTAATTGGATCTGCACTGACATGTAGGAAAGGAGTTAGTATCCTCACACAGGTTAAAGGACATCACTCCTGTAACTTTGCTTTTGGCTCACTGCCCATATGGATTCACAGTAGTAAAAAAACATCTGCAGCCATAAATAAACAAGACAGATAATAGGTGATTTCTGTCGGAGTGTGAACAAATGGCAGCTAGCCAAAAGAAATTATATAGACTTATGCTTTAACTGACACATACAGAGGGCAGCCTGCCAAGGGCTTGTATGAGAGACTTACAACTGTAGCAGTCAGTCATGGAAATGCAACACATGCTTTGTTAATTTACACGGCAGCTGGTAATTGCAGCTCATTAACAGGATTAGCAGACCTTTTTTCAGATTGTTTGTGTAGTTGTCTCTTCTCCAACATGGTCATCTGTAACCACTGGTGAGTTTCAAAAGAAAATGTTCACTTTCTGTGCCATAATAAAGCATTTACAGTGTGCAGCAGTGGTGGAAAGGAACTAAGTAAATTTACTCATGTACCATACTTAAATGCCAATTTTGAGGAACTTATACTTTACTTGAGTTTTTCAATTAAATGCTACTTTAAACTTAGGGAAATATTGCATGTGTTACTCCACTACATTAATTTAATAGTATAAGCTTATAAAATACAGTCCATTGGTAAAGCTTAATCCAGTGGTGCCCGACCTCTTTGGCTTTTGACCCTTTTCAAAAAAGCAGTATATGAAGTAGCTCAAACTACTAAAAACAATAGGATGCTACATACGCATTGATGAATCAGTAATAACAGTAATGTAATATATGATAATATATTAGTCTGACCAGTTTTCAAGAATGAGTACCTTCCTTTTTGATACTTTAATTACATTTTGCTGATAATACATACTGTACTTTTACTGTACAGTGATGATAAAGGTGTATTTTGTCCCCTCCTTACAGGTGTAACAAAGATAACAAGAGTGAGGGAGATGTCAAACAAGTAGAAACAGTCATGAGAAGAGCTGTAATCAGCTTAAATAAATTAAATCCTGTGTGTGGGTATATCATGGATGTGCACGGCCTTTAAGTTAAGGATGTGAGTACTTCTTCCACCACTGATAGGCAGCAGACATGTAATTGGACACTAATGTATTGCACTGTATTATTTGTATGTTTCTTATACATGAACATTTAGCAGTCATCACAGTCGTCACATAAAAATGGTTGTCATCTTCAATCATGGAAGAAAACTATCACAAACATTTTTTAAACACCAGTGTCATACTGTATTAGCATATACTATTTACATATTAATCAATCAGAGTTTATTTGTAGAGCTTTCATATAGGTCAGTTCCAAGTGCTTCATAGGGGACTGAAAGACGACTGAGATCAAAAAGACAGTAGATTTATTAACAGTAAAACAATCACAGATACATGCACACAAAAAGTAAAAATATAGAGATATCAAATAAAAAGTGAAATAAAATTAAAGACGAATTAAAGCTACAAAGTGAAACATACAAATGAAGCGTTACAGCACTACACTACAGTCTTACCTGGTCTGGTATGACCAATAGCTTATAGTGGCTAATGTTAGCTAATATTAGCAAATTTTAGGCAGATACTACAGAGTAACTGATGTCACTGGGTAACTTTGTGACTCTCAACATTTACCATTATCCTGCAATTGTCACTTTTGTCCACAGTGACTGCTGTTAGCAGACGTTGCATTGGCTTCCTCACCAAAGGCTTTTGTCCTGCACTACATAGCAAAAGTATATAGTTCACAGGCCCTCAGTCCTCTCTGTTTACCTGGTCAAGGTAGAGGAAGAGGAGGGTTTGCTGCTATCTATCTGGCACACAGGAGGTTTAAACCAGTTCTGTTTGACCCCAACCTCCACCGAACTGGTTTTCTTATCACTGCCTCCTGCTAGTCTGTCGGTTCTCCACCCTTACTATCTCTCTGGGTTTGTTATCACTGTGTGTGAATGAATAGGTTCTATCTGTTTTTAACTGAAAAAAACACAACTTGAAATATTTCTTGAGAAGATAGTGACTGTTAGGTTTGATCCTCTGCTGCTACTTTTACCATCTACTCCCTTGTTGAATCAGTCATATTTCATCCACTTTGGACCATTTCCTTGTGACTGCCCTCTTGGTTGCTGCTAATAGAACCCTAACAATATTGATATTATATGGATTTGACTACTCACAATTTTAACAGAGGTATTTAAGAGGCCTATTCTTTTACTAGGTGTGGACATGTTTATTTTCCAAAAGACACTGTTTGTTTAGACGATATAAACTTTACCTCCATTTATGTAACTGTAGCAGCTGAGCATCGCCCGGTCAGTGCAGGTTAATTTCCTCAGTCACATTAACTGCTCCACTCCCAGGTTACACAACACAAACATCTAGAGTAAAAACGACATGTCTTCCATAAAATATTTAGTTACAGAGGTGGCTTGGTCTAGAGCTGTATTTTCAGCAGCTACTGAATGATCATAGAAATATTATAGGAATACTACAGGCAGCAGTGTTTCTGTATGATCCTCTCGCTCTTTCGCGACTACACGTTGCTCCTTGTAACTTCGATCATGAAGGTGACACTACTCTATAGAATATTTAGGCTAAAATATAGTATAGAATTGAGTATTTATAGTATATAACTTAGAGAATATTATAGATCCAAGACAAAACTGACAGAAGGGCAGGATTGAGAGAAAAAAGCGCAATTACAAATCCGTCTATTTCAGCACCACGGACAGCACCTTGGATTTATCAATGCACAGCACAGTCAGGCTATTGATATTTCAGAGCCATGATTGGGCCATAGATTCTAACCTGCACAAACCTTAGTCAAATAAAGGATCAATGAGTCAGACAGACTTGACTAACATAATCAACTAAACAACAACATGAATCCATTCAAGCTAATATATGCTAACAAGTCTTGCCATTGGCCTTTATATTTTTATTGCCCAATGAGAACCTTCATTAGATAGCTCACATTCTTATCAACAGTCTTGATTGCCCCAGTCTGATTCTCTCTGCAGGCACCTTTTATTTCTTCTTTTTATCTTTTCTTTATCTGCCTCTGACCCATTTAGTCAGGTTTATGGCTATTATATCCTGTACCTGCTCAAAAATAAGTGTGTTATGACATAACTCCATGTGTTTATTTTGTCTGTGTGTGTGTGTGTGACCAGGACCCTGATCCACGGTGATAAAAAAGGTGGTTTCACAGTGTTCTGGGCTGATGATGGTCTGGACACTGGACCAATCCTGCTGCAGAAGGAATGTCCTGTTGAAGCCAATGACACTGTGGACACACTCTACAACCGCTTCCTCTTCCCAGAAGGCATCAAGGCCATGGTATCCACCTGGAATTTGATATTTTTAGCTCAACCAGTCCTTATTATCATTGGTTCCCAACTGGTCTAACACCTGATCAGTATATTTCCATCCACCTATTCTAACTGCCAGTGGATTGAAAACCAAGTTCTTCTTGTTGTAAGCCAGCTTTGTTGTCTAATATTCACAAAATGAAGACTGAAATAACAGAAGTACAACTGGAACTTAGAGCTCAATTAAATAATCTGCATTACAGCAAGAGAGTGAATTAAGGGCTTAAAACCAACATAAAGCATTTTAAAACTTTAAAAGCATTGCAGTAGCACTTACTAGATAATGATAAAGAGATCCAGCAAGATCTCAACCTAGGCCAGTGCTTAACCTCATACAACTTTTTTGTCTTCCTCTTTTTTTGTGTTTAGCATAAGTAAAACCAAGTTAAATATATATCGTCTGAAATACTGTGTGTGCTCATTTGTTGTGAGAGCGATGGTCACATGACTGACAAAGCCAGCATCAAAAGTCTACTTGTACTGTAAAGCTGTATGATGTAATGCTGCTACTCTACGGAGCGGGAAGCAGTACTTCACTGCAGTATTCACTGGATTCACAACCTTAGTTTTTTTTTTCTCATGATGTTGACCCACAAGCTAGTGACCCACTCACAATATACTCACCGGTGGGGAACCACTTCTTTGATCATGTCACACAAAAAAGAATTTGTAAATCAGCATAGTGTCATCATGTATGTATGAATAGAACATTTTTCACATTCACTAATCAAGAGACTAGACATGCTATGTAATTCATACTTGTTTTTATCTTTAAATATAACTACTGTGTATGATAGATGCAACTAATTTGCATGTTGATAAATTTCATAGTAATATCTAGAGATGTTTTTCAGATGATTGATTTCATATTTACACTCTAATTGTATTCTCAACTCTGTCAAGAATCTACACTTTTCCATAATAGAAAACCATATGATAAGATTCATGTTGTTATTAGTTGTAAACTAGCTGTTGCTGTTTTGCGGTGCAGGTTGAGTCGGTGCAGCTCATCGCTGATGGGAAAGCCCCTCGAATTCCCCAGTCAGAGGAGGGAGCGACTTATGAAGGCATTCAGAAGAAATCCAATGCCAAGGTGAGAGTTCTCACTCCAGACAGCAGCCTAGAGTCATTTACTGTATGATGTCATTTAAAAATCACTAAAGTCAGGGAATGAATCCTACTGACTTACTGATCGCTTCACTTTACCTGTAGCACCAACATGAAGCTGACATTTTCAGCTTTTAATGAAATATCTGTTGGATGGATTGCCATGAAATTTAGTACAGACATTCATGTTCCCCTCAGTATGGATTGTAATGACTTTTGTGATCCCTTAACTTTTCTCTTGTTCCAACATCAGGTTAATGTGTCCAATAATTTGGTTCAATTACATTCCCATCAGTCTCAGCTGTACTGTGGTATTAAATGTTAGCATGCTAAGTAAGATGGTGAACATGGTACACATACCTGCTAAACATCAGTTTGTTAATGTTGTCATTGTGTGCATGTTATATTCTGGCATTAGCATTTAGCTCGAAGCTGTGCCCGTTAGCATGGCTGTAGACTCTTGTTTCTTTTTGAAAGGACATGATAGCAAAATGGTTTCTCACACTATGAAAACTTTGAGCTTGTTTATCTATTTACTTCAAATGAAACCTGACAGCAGAGCGCATGTGTTTTAACTGGAATATTGTCCAAACATGTACACGGCAAGTTTACAACAAATGGAGTCTTGCAGTACTTCAGGCGGGCCTGGAAGTCAGTTACAGTTACCTCACTGCTACACTGCTGCCTGCTTAACAACTTTACTCCCTCCACCTCCCCAGCCTCCTCCTGTATTGACGTTCAGTTAGTCATGAATTGCTAATGTTTCTTTTTAATGTGTTCATGTTCATTAAATGTTGTGTATCTCAGGCTCTGCTGGGGGGTTTCTGAGGTCAGGGACAGTCTGTGTCAGGCTTGCTCAGATTTGTTCCATAGCATCACGTGAGCAGAGCCACAGAGCCAAAATATGCAAGTTACAATAAATGGTTAAAATCTTGACGTGAGTGTCCTGCTTGAAATGAAAGCTTTGTGTTGAGCTTTCATACTTGAATTTTCTCCAAAGTTATTATACTTGCTTAACCTCAGCATGTTACCGTAGTCACTGAGAGCATGTTAGCATGTTGACATAAGCACTTAGCTCAAAGCCTCTCTGTGCCTAAATACAGCCTGACAGAGCATGGCTATTGACTCTTGTTACATAATCTGGAGGCCCTGTCCCGTAGAGATAGTCAGGTTCCAGAAGTCTTCAGTAAGTTGATTTACAGAAATAACAATTCTTTAAGCTGCTCTGATCGGTATCAGAATCAGTATTTTATTAGCAGTGGAGGCCCACATGTCATTTCTGGCCCAGGTTTCCCGACACGTTCATCCAGACCTGCATATAGATTAGTTGTTTCACATACGTCACCTTAGAATTACCAAGAGAGTCATTCCTAAAGGTAAATGTCTACTGGTGTAGATGCTGGAATAAAAAATGTTACTTCAAACACAGATATGGTGTGATAAATTACACACTCTAACATTGAGTGCAATACTGTGCTGACGCCCAAGATGCCACTCACTTCTCTTACATAAATACACAGCTTGTATTGTGCTGCTGTAAGCTGTTGGGCAGCTGCTCAGTGCAACACCTTCATTTACAGAGAAGCATGGAAATTTATTGTTGCACAACATGTCGTACAGGGTCAGAAATGTATGACTGAGCTGCTGGCTGCTGTTTATCTTACAAGGGGAAAGACAGAGGTGG
Source organism: Thunnus albacares (assembly GCF_914725855.1). Taxonomy (NCBI): domain Eukaryota; kingdom Metazoa; phylum Chordata; class Actinopteri; order Scombriformes; family Scombridae; genus Thunnus; species Thunnus albacares. Next base: position 22,722,176 of record NC_058128.1, on the reverse strand, counting down.
GGCTGATCTCAACTGCTCTCTGATTTGTCACTTGCAGCCATGTTCCTGGCAGTGTGTAAAATATGTGCTATTCTTAGTACACCAGCTTTTTTTCCAGCATCGGTTTTCCACGTGACGCTCAGCTAGCGATGGCCAGCTGTTGGGCTTCCCTCTCTTTCTCAGAAATTTCTGTGACCGCATCTGAAAATGAATTTGAGCATGTTGACCCCAGCGTTTCTCTGTCCCTCAGGTCAACCTGGCCCAGCCAGCTGAGGCCATCCACAACTGGATCCGCGGTCATGACAAAGTCCCCGGTGCCTGGACTGTCATTGGTGGTCAGGTGAGTTTCCTGGAGCACACAAGCAAAGAAAATACACATACTAGGTGTCTATTGTAAGGTCAGGCTTATACGGATCATGGATTCTTTGGTAGGCTGACATTCAGTACCTTTAAACATGCAGTCGCCATGTCCTGGAAGATTCTTAAAATGACTGAATAGGTTCAGAATTTTGGCCTTAAATGATCTTAAATTCAGATATTAAAATGTGACTCCACACACAGACGCAAAATATGAATTTTTAATGCTTCTCTGTCTGTTTTCTCCCTCAGTCTGTGACCCTGTATGGCTCGTCCATGTTGGGGGGGTCCGTACCAGCCGGTCAGCCCCTGGAGATTGAGGGGGCGTCACAGCCTGGCCTGGTAACCAAGAACGGGCTTGTCCTGCATGGAACTGATGGAAAAGCAGTGAGTATCTCTTGTCGTACTACAAAACAAACGTTCAAAGCAAACAAACGTAGAGCAGGGCGAGTGTGGCAATGCCTCTGTTGGCTGCGCTCCAGGTATAGTGCAGTAGGTTTTCTTGCTGCAGGGTTATTTTAACACAGCTGGACATCATGCAAATACACTATGTGTTGGCATGTCTCCTCTTACCTTCTTCCTGTATTTAATCCAGTCTGTGTTTGCTCTACAGCTCCTGGTGAAGAACCTGCAGTTTGAAGATGGGAAGATGATCCCTGCCTCCAAGTACTTCTCCTCTGGAGAAAGCTCCAGCGTGGAGCTGACCGACGATGAGAAGAAGATGGCAGAGGAGATCAGGGCAAGTCGTTTATTTAATTGTAACCGATGCTTCTCCTGAATGATGTTATCTCTGTTATTCAGATGTTTCTCTGTTTTTAACCTGATGTTCCTTGCTTTTGTTTATCACAGAATATCTGGAAAGGCATCCTCAGCAACGTCTCAGCCATAGAGGACACCACAGACTTCTTCAAGGCTGGAGCCGCCTCCATGGATGTGGTCAGGTGAGGGAGGAAGCCAGTGCAGCGATTGGTCAGAAATGATTCACCTGTTATTTTAGAATATAGGTGGCAACAAGTCTTCATTTTGATCAGAAGTCTCAGGTCCTGAACATTTTAACATTTATAGACGCGTTAAACCATCTAAGATTTATCTATATTCTGAGGCACTATTTTAGATGACACTACAATTCAAAGAAAATTCTTATTTTTCACATTCCGCAACATAATACACAATCTTATACAATCATTAACCTTCTGTTGTCTAGTTGCAATGATGACAACTATATTTAATGTAAGAGGGCGACCATGTCTTGTGTCACTGAGTATTATATTTTGCACACACATGCTGTAGACAGAATGCAAAGCCATGTCTTGATACAACATGAAGAAAGAGCCAAAATAAATGCATAATTAGATGCACATTCATGAGATGTGATCATTAGCATAATACACCCTCCTAAAATTGCTCTGTAAGGCTCCACTCCATTTGTGGGCGAGTGTCATTCACAAAAAAGGTCCCAAAGAGTAAAAACACTGCGTAGCTTCAAGTCCTGCTTTCACAAATCAGTAGAAAAATAGTTTAGTGTTGTTCGGACAATAATCCGGTCCTGAACACCCTAAAAACCAAGGAGATCACTGTGGACATTAGGAGATCCAGGAAGACCACACATCCCCCTCTCCACATAAATAATGAGGAGGTGGAGAGTGTCAACAACATCAAATTCCTGGGAATCCATATAACAAAAGATCTCTAATGGTGCTATAACACCTCCCACCTGGTGAAAAAAGCTCAACAGAGGCTTTTCTTCTTAAGAAACCCCAAACAGGCCAAACTTCCCTCTCAGCTCCTAGTAAACTTTTACAGAAGCACCATAGAGAGTATCCTCGGCTGCTGTGCCATGCTGTGGTATGCCAGTTGTACCACCAGAGGAACTTGGTGCGGGTCGTAAAAATTGGACAGAAGATTGTGGGAACTATGCTCCCAAACTTGGACACACTGTATGTTAGCCATCTACACAATAAGGCTAGCAGCATCAGTAAGGACCCAACCCGCCCCCCAGGTCACAGTCTGTTTGTCCCCAACAAACAGAATGAATAACAGCTTTTTCCCCCGAGCTGTAGCCACCATCACCCCCCCACCCTTCCATAGCTGCAGAGGACTGTAAATATTACCACCCACCCCCCACTCCCCAACTGCTGCTAATGCACTCCAACACTTCATTACATACCTGTAACTTGTTATGCAATATTATTTATTACCTTGTTTTTATCTTGTTCTCTGTTGCTCATGGTCACTGAGAGTTACCACATGTCATTTTGTCGTATGCCTACAATGACAAAGCGTCTTATGTCTTAAAAACAGAACAAATTTAGGAGTGTCACTAGTAGGAGACCCAAAACAATTAGAACATCCAGCTGATCATCAGAACAACTGTGACAGAAATAAAGAGAAAATGATATGACATACAGTTAGATGCTAAAACATGTCTTTCTAAAGCAAACCCCGCCATGTATAATATGAGAGGCAGTCATGTGATAGTCACAGAGATATTAGAGGAGAGAATGTTATAGCCAACAGTAGGTGATGTTACACTGTCAGCTACATGTGATACTGGACAGAGAGACACAGAGGCAGCTGTCACTTAAAGAAGTAAAATCTAAACACCCTCTCTGTAAACTGGCAGCCATGATGATGATAATATAGTCAATAGAATTTTAATTTTGCATTAAATTTGTTTTAGTTATATATTTATTTTTGTTATTTTCAGTATCATATTTTAACCCCAAATTAATTTAGATTAAGACATTATAACTGTAAGTCAAACAAGTGTTTCTCCTCCTGTGAAGAAAGGCAGAGATGATCTATTACCACCACCACTTGTAAATTACATTCATACATAAGAAAAATTGTAAGTACAAGAAAACAGATGAATTCCACAAATGTTCTTAAATCACTCCTACATCTCAAGAACAAATCTGTTGATATGAGTGCTTCTTGCACAAGGTCCAATGAGTCTATCCTGAGATATGGTATTACAGTCAAGTTCAAGGGTCAAATTTTTAGTCTGCTGGAGAGAGCAGGGAAGACATTTTTGAGCGGTTGAATATTTGGCAGGCCAGTAGGATTTCATCTGATTATTCTCATGAGTATGAACTAATGAATTCTGGTAAGAGGTCCCATTGTCCAAACACAGTCGTTACCAACATCAAACTATCAGTTAAACTCATTAACAGACAACTGATTGAGGACAGACAAAAGTGTAGGAGGCTGTCAGATAACTGTAGGACAGTTCTTATGCTTGCTTGGAGGTAAGTTAGATGTGTGAGATATGTGTTGATATGCTTGTTATTTATTGAGGAGTGCCTTTTTTCATATTGGTAGGCAATAAAAGCCGACTTGAACGTAATTCTTTTTCTAGACCCCATCTGCAGAGCATTTCTATAGTTGGAAGGATATTCTGGAGGGTTTTTAACTGCAATTGTTGTGTACTAGTAATGGCAACCACGCATTAATATTGACTGCTGCAGGTGCTATATTTGGTGCTTTGTTCAGACAAATGAAGTCTTACATGATTGGTAAATCTATGCCAAGTCCAAAATGTTCCCAGTTTTTTCAAATTAAGTCTGGTGTCACAAAGAAAAAATGTGACTCAGGTATCTCAACGTGAGTCCTTAGCTCAGTTCAAGACTAACCTGTTCTGTTAGGTCTTTTCATTCTCCTTAGTTGCTCAAATTGTAACTTAAATTTCTTGCATGAATCTGTTTTTTACCAACCAGCAACAGTAGCTAAGAAGAAGACAAGCAGCTTGTGGATAGAGAGCAGCCAGTTCAAATCCTCTGACAGCTTGGGATGATCGGGGCGATAAAAATAGTAGAATCAGTAATTCTTTACCCTCTGTGGTCAACCCATGCAGAGGTTCATAAAAGAACTTGAAGCAGATGTGAAGTGTTGGTGTGTCTGTGTCCAGGCTGGTGGAGGAGGTGAAGCAGAAGTGTGCCGGCGTCCAGCTGCAGAACGAAGACGTGTACATGGCCACCACCTTCCAGGATTTCATCCAGATGTTCGTCCGCAAGCTGAGAGGAGAGGACCAGGAGGAGGAGCTGGTCATCGACTATGTGAGTCTGAGCACCAGCTATTATTGTTTCAGGACCCAGTAAATCTACTCTCATTTAATCTTATACAGTTATACAGAAAGCGGCCAACTTCCACCGCAAGAGAGACTGTTTGTACAAGATCTATTTTTTCATCTTAACATGCAAAACAGCCTGTAAGATCCTTTCATCTGGACGTGTTTTGCGTTGTGTTTCTTTTCCTCACTGTTGTCAGATGTGTACAGAGTTGAGTCTTTGTGGCTGATTTGTGATTGTCGTAATGATTTGTTTTTTTGGTCTGGTTTGTATCCAGGCAACCAAAGAAGTGAACAACATGACAGTGAAAATGCCGCACCAGTGTTTTGTTAACGGCCAGTTCGAGGACGCAGAAGACGGCAAGAGCTACGATACCATCAATCCTACTGATGGATCAGTGAGTGACATGACATACTCTCCCGTGAACCCACACCAAAGCTTCTACAGGATCATTTGTTGCATGATATTAACTCAAACTTATTATCGGACCGTGTGTGACCGTCACATCTTTCACCAGGTTATCTGTAAGGTGTCCTACGCCTCAGTGGGGGATGTGGACCGGGCGGTGGCGGCTGCCAAAGAAGCTTATGATAATGGGCCCTGGGGCCGGATGAACCCTAGAGACAGAGGAAGTCTGCTTTACAAGTGAGTAGCTCCACCTAGAGGACTGCAGTAACATTACGAAAAATAAACCAACAGTCAGATTCGCCAAGATTAAAAACACAGAGTTCATTTCTGATTTACTGCTCAGATTTTATTTTGCTTTTAGACTGTTCAGGCCTTTATTTAGGACAGGCTTATATTAGAGATAGGCCTTAATTTCTAATTTCAATATGATTTGATCTGATGCTAGGAGGTCTGATTTTTTTTTTCCAGTGACATTGCACAAAACTTGATACCATTCTACCTTGTAGGCTTGCAGACCTGATGGAGGAACACCAGGAGGAGCTGGCCACCATCGAGTCCATCGATTCAGGAGCCGTGTACACGCTGGCCCTCAAGACCCACGTTGGCATGTCCATCCAGACCTTCCGCTACTTCGCCGGCTGGTGTGACAAGATCCAGGTAGGTTAACATTCAACAGGTTTTCCCCCTGTGGCTGACACAGAAACTATAGCTTTATGAACATTCATCACTGATTATAATAGCAGAGGCACGTGCAACTGTTGTTTGCTGCAGGGCAAGACGATTCCCATCAACCAGGCCAGACCCAACCGCAATCTGACCTTCACTAAGAAAGAACCACTGGGGTAAGATTTACTGAAGGTTGGATCAATTTAATAAATGCCTCTTATGATTTATTGTATTCAGTTAATATGTTTATCTAATTCTACTACAGTGTGCACAATGTCCATTTAGTAAGTGTGTGTTTCTCTGGTAGTGTGTGTGCCATAGTCATCCCATGGAACTACCCTCTCATGATGCTGGCATGGAAGAGCGCTGCCTGCCTCGCAGCTGGAAACACACTCGTTCTTAAACCAGCACAGGTGACCATACACACCATACACACACACACACACACACACACACAAACACACACACACACACACACACACACTCTTTAAATCAAAGCATTCACACAAAGTACTAAAATAACTGTTGGTTTCTCAAACTGAATACGGATAGTGTTGCACACAGTTTACAATAATCCTATGTCTGGTTTAATTCTTTCCATCTGGTTGAATAGATTTAGAGTCAGTTTTACATTATTTCTAATATTTACAGGTCACTCCGTTGACAGCACTGAAGTTTGCAGAGCTGTCAGTGAAAGCTGGAATTCCAAAAGGAGTCATCAACATTTTGCCAGGCTCAGGTAATAAAAACGGATACAACAGATTGTTAGCAAAGCCATATCATCTCAAGGCCCATTCAGCAGCTGTTGTGGAGCTTTTGATCATATCAAATGATCTTCATCAACAGATGGAGCTTTCCTAGTTGCCATGGAATTGTAGTTGTACATAAGTCAAAACTGAATTGAAGTACTGACAGTGCTTCCTCTCTGTCCTGCAGGTGGGATGGTGGGACAGCGTTTGTCCGATCACCCGGACATCCGCAAGCTGGGTTTCACCGGCTCTACACCTATCGGCAAACAGATCATGAAAAGGTATGACCCAGTAAACTCACTTTCTATTGTGAGTATTTAGGTGACTGTCACATGACACTTAATGCTCTCTCTCTCTCTCTCTCTCTCTCTGTGATTTCCTCTTGCAGCTGTGCGCTCAGTAACCTCAAGAAGGTTTCTCTGGAGCTGGGAGGAAAGTCGCCTCTCATCATCTTCAGTGACTGTGACATGGACAAGGCTGTCCGCATGGTGAGAGAGGGAAGGGACTGTTATTGTTGTCTCTCGGTGGGAGCACAGCAGGGGATTATCAGGCTGCTTTTACACTGTGTCAATTCTGAAACAACGAGTCAGTTCCTAAATTAGTTTCACAAAAAAGTAATCTCCAGCAATTTATGATTTATTAAGCAAACTTTGCTTAGCCCAGAACAGCTAATTATTTAACAAAATCATTGGCTGTCAAAACTAGGGCTGCAACTAACTATTTTTTTCTGATAATGGTTATTATTAGTGATTAATCAGTTGTTTTGTCTAAAAAAAATGTCAAAAAATAGTAAAAAATGTCAATTAAGTTTTTCCACAGCCCAAGATGACATCCACAAAGGTCTTGTGTTGTCTGACTGACAGTTCAAAGCCCAAAGATATTCAGTTTACTATCATGTATGAGAAAAGAAAAACATCAAATCCTCACATTGGAGAAGCTGGAAGCAGCAAATGTTTTGGTGTTTTTGCTTTAAAAAATTACTGAAGTGATTGTTTCATTTTCAAAACAGTTGCCGATTAATTTTCTGCAGATGGACTAATTGTTGCAGCTCTAGTCAAAACTGACACGTTTTGACTGATGATATTACTGTACTGCAAATGTGACATAGAAGCACATATTTTTAACTGATGGCTGTCAGTTTGGCAGAAATCTGACATTACATTGCTTTGTAATGTAAGATCTTTGAAATAACACTGTTTCAAAACTCTAGATTGATAATTAATCAGAGTGGCTGTTCATTCTGTATCTGTGTGTCTGCTGCCTCACAGGGAATGAGCTCTGTGTATTTCAACAAAGGTGAGAACTGCATCGCTGCCGGGCGTCTGTTTGTGGAGGAGTCCATTCACGATGAGTACATCAGCCGAGTGGTGAGTGAGCCAAAACACTGACATACTGTATATTAAAGGGGTAGTCCAGCAATTCAGTATTGCACCTACATACATATATGTGGGGGATTCATGAGGATGTAACAAAAGGCAGTGATATTCAGACTTTTAATCACTAATAAGAGAGAAGCTCTAAGAAGGCTGGATCCTACACTTCCCATGATGCAATTCAATAGCATCTCTTCATTAGATCCTCCTTGATGACATCATTAGGGTTATTTTCTGAGGCTTGACAAAGCTCCCCTGATGTGTAAAATCTTTTGTCACTCTTGCCCTTTAAGGTGGAGGAGATCAAGAAGATGAAGATCGGAGACCCGCTGGATCGCTCCACAGACCATGGCCCGCAGAATCACAAAGCCCACATGGACAAGCTGCTGGAGTACTGCGAGGTCGGAGTGAAAGAAGGAGCCACGCTGGTATACGGAGGCAAACAAGTGGACAGGCCAGGTAGTACACACCGCTGTGTTAGGTTAGGTCAGATTTACACAGAGAACATGAGGCAGTGGTGAAGAAAAGAGCATCACAGAACAAGTGTCAGACCATTAAGTTCATCATAAACTCTGCCAGAGTATGTGTTTGTGTGTGTATATGAGGAGTGTGTTGAGTTTTCTCTCTTTTAATTTGTTTCTTCCATTTTTTGTCTTATTGCCTTTTATGTGTCATTCTTCTTTTCTTTTGTCTACAGTCATACATTTTAGCTCTTTTTTGAAAAGTTGCTGATGAATTTAGGCCCGCAACTAATGATTAGTTCCACTATCTAACAGTATATATATGTTTTTTACTATTAATTTAATCTTTTAGTCACAATACTAAAATCTTAAAATGCTAAATACGGGTTCATGGAAGATTTCTTACTTAGTTTTAGCTTTTAGCATTCAAAAAAACATCCAGGTTTTAGAGAGCAAGCGCTTCAAGTTACGCTTAAATCAGCTTGTTAGCAACATAACAGATGTTACATTTTAAAAAGTTAGTTATTCAGTTCAAAATTCAAATTGGTTAATTGTGAATTGACTATCAACTAGTCATTTCAGTATTTGACACAGAGGAGCTGCTTTGTTCTCTTTTCGCTCTTCTCTGCTGAAGCTTTAGCATCATTGTTAGCATCAGCTAATCATCAGCTAATCATCACTGTGCTCATTTTCCTTCAGGTTTCTTCATGGAGCCCACTGTGTTCACTGACGTGGAGGACCACATGTTCATCGCCAAAGAGGAGTCCTTTGGCCCTGTCATGGTGGTGTCCAAATTCAAAGACGGGTGAGTCATCATAAGAGTATCCTGCTGCAGCGCTGTGGTGCAATATGAGTTGCTAACGGTATCCTCTGTCCTCTTCCTCGGAATCACAGCGATGTGGACGGCGTGCTACAGAGAGCCAACGACACAGAGTACGGCCTGGCTTCAGGTGTGTTCACCCGCGACATCAACAAGGCCATGTATGTGAGCGAGCGGCTGGAGGCTGGAACAGTATTTGTCAACACCTACAACAAGACCGACGTGGCTTCACCTTTTGGAGGTTTCAAGCAGTCCGGCTTCGGCAAAGACCTCGGTGAGTAGAGGCATGGAAATGATGTCATAGTGACCTCATCATGGATATCTCAGTTTCGGCTTGGACTTGAGTATTCTTTTTATCAGATAGCCTGCTTACAAACTGGTTTGAAAGAAGTGTGCATTTAAATGTCAGGAAGGGTCTAGTGAGAAGACACTATCAAGTTGCATTATGGGAAATGTAGGATCTAGCATTTTTTACCCATACTAGGAACCAAATTTATTATCTCACCCTACTTAGAGTCTCATCTCTAAGGTTGAGACAATAGTTCAAATATAGATTAGTACAATTTTCAGCATGTGTCAATAATTCAATTTAAATATCATAAGAAGAAGAATGGATTAAGACACAGCTTAGACCAGTGGTTCCCAACCTGGGGGCAGGACCCACCAAAGGGACACAAGAGGATTTCATCACAAGATGAGAGGACTAAGAAATTAGTAGTTATATTTCTGTCAAAATGATGTACATTTTTCAATGGCTTTTTGAAATAATGTATACATTCACCTCTATTTATTCCCTCAGTAACTAACAAGCTTGAACCTGTTAGTATTATTCAGCTGACAAAGGTTTGTTCTGTCTGATCCACAGGCGAGGACGCTCTCATGGAATACCTCAAGACCAAAGCAGTGACTGTGGAGTACTGAGGCACAGACTCTCCTAACGAACTCTGACCCACATCTGAATAGGAAGGGACTCGTCTGTCTGCTTCGATCAGACATCCAACTACATTCAGCATTGCTTCTGGACGGCGTGTGTGTGCGTGAGTGTGTGTGTGTGTGTGTGTGTGTGTGTGTGTGTGTGTGTATAGTACGAGTGAGAGGAGAGCTTTGTTGTTTGTCTCGGCTCAGTTTGAACAATGTGCCTGTCTGTTGGCTTTCTGCGTGAAAATTCACATCATGGACGAGGAACGTGAAGTTTTTACCCGCCTCTATATCAAACACATACAACCTACAGTTGGACACCGCTTTGCCTGATGGGAGCTGAGCTGTTTCTGACTGTATGTTTCAAGGTTTCAGTTCTTCCATAATCAGCATGAAAGATGCAAGAAAGCTGGATTTTTACATAATAACACTACTCACAAATTTCTGCCTGAAACCTGTTTTTCCAATCGTCAATCATGTCAGTTCAAAATTTAGAAATGATCTGCCTTTCTCATTGACTTGTGAAGCTGCTTTCACCATTCCTTTAACATCCCTTTTTTATTGTTTGGCAGCTTTTAGGCATTTGTGTACCGTAGCAGAAAAAAGACGAAGGTATTAGTTAGTGCATAAACTAATTTATAAATGAGTGTGAATGTTAAACAGTGTGTTCAGATGCCTTTTGGGTTGAGTTTTGGAGAATCCGGTGCCCTCACACTGGAGAACTGCATCTCAGTAGCAAAATAGTACCAATAGTGAAGCTATTGATCAGAATTGATTGTCAGGTTGATGGGAAAACAGGGTTCAGGTCAAAAAGTTCTTTTGAGTCCTTAATGCAAATGAAAATAGTTTTAACAAAGTAATGTCAACTCACTGTCTATTTACTATGTTTTTTCAAAGCTTTCAACCCCACTCAAAAGCTTGCAACAAAGCTAGTAGGTTGATCCTGAGTTTAAGAGTATCTTCACACCAGGCTGGAAAGCTGTGCTTCACTGTCTTCGCTGGTTAGAAGTGTGCACCTGCACCTGTAATCACACCCAAAGTGATGGATCATGGTGTACTGACACCATGGAGTACAGTTTTACATCACTGGAGTGGGGTGAGAAGTTTCACCAAAAGAGGTGTTATGTTTCTCTGTAATATTATTTTGTCAGATACTATTTCCAAGGTCAAGAATCAACTTTGACACTCACATCAAAACAAACTGGTAGCAGTGAAAGAAGGGACTGTTGACAATGTTTTATTTAATTAACTGGTTTAAGTCTTAATGTATGAGTCTTCATGACGGCCAAATGCAAGCAGGTGAAGAACCATAATTTTAGTTTGGTTTCCTTCCTCCCAGGCAGCCATTCATTACAGTTTGTTTCAGTACACTAAGAAAATCTTGCAGACTTGGTTACAAGAAGTTAATTCATCACAGTCAACATTTAGCCACATTTATAGTTGACAATTATTTTCTTCTATTGTCACGCAGTAATGCAGCTGAAAGCAGGGATTCCTCCGTGTAAGTGTGTTCGTAAAACTGCAACTAACAAAATGTGAGAGCTGGATGTTTCAAATCATCACATTCATAAGTTACTGCCAACAGGAAATCAAGACTAGAAGACAAACGAGTAGTAAAGATGACTATCATGAAAAGAACAAGTGTGAATTTGGTAGTTTCTCGTGTTAAAAAGGTTGCTTTCTGACATCTGATGTCACAGTGTCCTTGAATGCACCAACAAGGAGTTTTCAAGGCAGTTACTGCTCACACTGCATTGGCATATGATGATGTAACTTTTAAAGTAATTGTTTCTTGTGATGGATTACCTGCCTCAAACAAATTTCCGCTGTAAATGGTCGACCTTTATTTTTAGTCTGAACATTCAAAACACAAAAGCACCAGAGTCTGCGCAGTCTTAAAACACTTAAGGTATTTAAAGGATCAGTGTATAGAATTTGGTGGCATCTATCAGAACAGACTTAGCAGAAACAGAAAATATAATATTCATAAGTATGTTTTAATTAGTGTATAATCACCTGAAAATAAGAATCAGGTTCGAGCGGGTTCTCTTCCATGGAGGCTGCCATGTTGCACCGCCATGTTTCTACAGTAGCCCAGAACAGACAAACCAAACACTGGCTCCAGAGAGTTTTGCAGCCTCTGTAGGGGGGGGGGGTGTTCAGCTGGTTGCAATCTGCAACCTCACAGCTAGATGCCACTAAATCCTGCTCACTGGTCCTTTAACTGTTGGATCTGTAGTGAGCCATTTTTATTTTATCTTCATCACAAACACTATGGTTGTCATCATGTCCTTGCAGCCGTCTGTTCCCACATTGTAACTTTAGACATTCACTTTCTCTTCCCTTTGTCAAATTTGACTTTCTTTGTAAATATTTTTTAACAAAAGAGGGAAAAAAGGACTATTTGATATATTTTTGACAATGTATTTGTCAGACAGAGGAAGACTGTATGTCATAACACTATATTATATTTGTCAAAAACACACCAGCTAGATGTTTTTATGCATCACTAAGTTGTGAAATTAGTTTTTTTTTTAATTTGTCCCATGTTCTCAGTAAAGGCAGCAAGGGCTAAGAAGCAAATGTTTTCTTTCTCACTCTTTGTGAAAATAGAGAGAGCTGTCCCCTCAATCACCCCCTCAAACAGTATGTCTTAAACCAGTAATGTCATACGATGAAGTGAATAAACTTTGATTTGAATTTTACTGCTGTTACTCGGACGATGTGCTAACATACTTTGTGCATGGTGGGAGGAAAAAGTGATACTGCTCTTTCCACAGCTGGTGCTATTGTGTAGTATTTCCTGTTATATTTAATATCATAGACTAAGCCTTTAAGTGTCTTCCTAGAAATACATTTACAGTATATGTTATTGAACACATTTTGCACAGAATACTTATAATTGATGCATATAATATCTGACGCATAAATTCTCTACAATTCAACAGTGATGTAAATGAGTTGGTATGTTATTGAGCTTCGTAATTAGCTAAAGCCAGACTGTGTAGCTGTTGCTGAACAATGGCCACAATTATTACCATTGTGACGATTATTAAATAATGGTAAATAGGGATTTTTCACAACCTGCCAAAACAAAATTATGCTATTAATGGCTCATAAATGATTTATAAAGCATCAGTAAATGATTTATTAGCCAGTGAGTAAGCCATTATTTAAAAAGTGGTACCACTATATCTATAGAAAGTTTGCTAACATTAGCTAACATTAGCCACCATACAGTGCACTACTGGTCATATCAGACCCAGTGAAACTGTAGCAGTAAAACCTCCAAATGTATTGAATACAGCAAAAGTGTATTTTATTGCTTATAAATTTGACATTTCATTTGTAATATGAAGAAGGGTTTAAAAGTTAAAGAAAAACATAACACCAGGCTGAAAGGCAGAGTTTTGCTGCCCTCTGTGACCTGCATCAGTGACATCAGTTCAACCACTGGAGGTCAGCAAAGACAAGAATTTTAAAGAGTCTCAAGTCACTCTTTAAAGGGTTGAATCATCAAAATGACAAGGAAACATGCTCTTTTAGCTCCAGTGGTATCTGCTCATGAAGATAGTTTGGTTTTATTATTCCAGATTTGAGATAACTGTCCCTGATATTTCTGCCTCCCCCAAAATATAACAGAGATAAATGGAATTTGAAGTTATTCTAGTTTGTAGCAGTTTAGATTTGCTACAAACTGTCAAACACATCTTTCCTTGTTACTCTGGATACTCTGAATAAAGCTGTTGGACAGTTGGAATTACTTCTGACCAAAGACTAGTCCCCATGAAAACCATTCACAGCAAGGTTTGTGAATTATTTAGAGTAACATGGACGCTGTGTGTAAATCATTATTTTAAATTTTTCAGTTCTGTGAGCATCACAAAGCAAATTCCAATCACATCCACTGTACTGGGGTGGAGAGACAAACGTCCGAAACAGAAATCTCAAAAGCCGGACAAACAAAAGAGAGAAATGTGCTGCTGCTGCTGCTGCTGTTGTTGTATTATTATTATTTGGGTGAACTAACTTTGAATATGATTTAAAAAAAAACAAAAAACAAAAACTCATTTAGCTATGTAAAAGTTTTTCTCTTCTAAAGTCATGGTTAAGTAAATTGTTGAGCAAAAATGATTTGTGAAAATTGCACACAGCTTAAAACATGGAAATTCCTTGTTATATGACATGTATGACTTGCACTGCTCTGTCACAGTCAACAGGATATTCACTTTGGATGAGTCCATGACTGATATAAAGGTTTTTTTTTAACTATTTGCAGGTGAAGAAACAAACCTCACATTTGTCTACTTGCTACAGCAGTTGATGAAACACTTAAGTCTGTAACCACATTCGACATTTTATCAGTCAACATGATTTTTCTACGAGAACGGGAGCTGTAAATGATTGACTAACCAAAACAGGTTGATGGGACTGGTAAGACAAACTTCTAGCCAACACTGAGCAGCTTGTGTTTTGTTTGGCGGTCGGTGTGGGTTTTCCATGTTTCCTGCAAATCATGTGTCTCTGCAGTCAATGAACTAAACAATCTGTTCTGATGAGTGTGGATCATTAGCTGCCAATACAAACATACAGCTGAGATTTCCATAGTTACTGCAGTAAATGATGTTGTGTAAGTGGATAAAATATCAATCCCAAATACCCAAGTTTTACTTCAAATGCTGGTGTTTAAAGGTGCCGAAAGGTGTTTAGGACCACTATACTGTTTTCCTGTTGCTAACCGTAGAGTTGTATTCGGTGACAAAGCAACCTTTCAAAGAAGTATCACTTCAATGTGCCGCAAATTACTTAAACACACAACAAACACCTCATTAAGTCACATGTGACACAAATATTTAAAAGACTATTTTAAAAAAGTCATAAGGGTCAAACGTTAGCATGCTAACATGCTGACTGTTAATAATAAGGTATAATGGTTACGGTAATCACCATCTTAGATCAGTGTGTTAGCATGTTAACATTTGCTAATTAGCACCAGGCACGAAGTACAGCTGCTGAGTATACATATATATATATGTGTGTGTGTGTGTGTGTGTATATATATATATATATATATATATATATATATATATATATATATATATATATATATATATATATGTTTGTGTTGAAAGAATAGTGTTCTGTGTTTTGACAGATAGCTCTTGCAGTGAACTACACTACAATCCATTCTGTTCAGCTTCCAGACTTAAATCTGCAACATGGACTCATGTAGAAAGACCTGCTCTCTTGTCCAGATAACTCCGGCCCTGAGTGGAGGAGCTGTTGTGGAAGAACTGTAGCCACTACAAACTGCAGTGGATTCACAATATAAGAAGCTTCATTTTAACTCAACATCACTGAGAGTAGAAGAGCTCACAGAACACAGGATCACTTTAGATTTAGTTGTTTTTTATTGAATTCAACACCACAAGTACATTAGGCAGACTCAGTACATAAAAATAGTGCCTATAAACACTAGCTACCATTCAATTATATGGACGGGATACAGAGTTAACAATTTATTCCTACACTATCTTGATATCCATATGTGTTATCATGTATATTACATGGTTATATAATATATACAAATGATATCTAAGCATTCAACTCATCATATAGAAAAAAACAACAACAACAAAAAATACCCTCATGTCTGCTATTTATTCTTTTTAACCAAAAAAATCATTGCCATAGAACATAATGCCCCATTTGGTTGTGAGGAATAACTAATTGGATTACCAAGATATCAATTCTTCCAAATTTGTTTTTTCCCACACTGGACTTGAGAACAAGTAATGAATATTTACTATATATATTATTCAAGTTGATAAGAAATATCCTGAAATGTAATGTTAATTTTATCTTTTCAAGATTATCTCAATTTGGTGACTTTTCTAGAGTTTATAAGGGGCTTACTTTCTTTCTTAACTGGCTCAGCACCAGGATGAAGTGACTTAGGGGGCTGTTAAAAACTGCAAGGGGGCAAATTTTTTCATAAAATAAAATTAATTGATTTAACCATCCAATAGCCTCAGAAAGGCTAAATAACAACAACAAGTCTACTGTTTCAAAATACAATACAATTACTAACCAGAGCACTCACATAAGAATGTTGCACTAGCTGAGAGCTAAATATTTTTTAATTTATGAACGATTCTCTGTCTGGCTTTTTTTTTTTTATCATGTTGTGGCGCACACACCCCCTACACACCACAAACAGTACTGTCCTTTGTTCTGAAACAACAGTTAAGCGATAGTCTTGTGTATGTGTATCTCAGCCAATAATTTTGTTGGTTTTGCTATTTTTCTGTAGATACATAAATCTTAAACAGACGGGGGAAAAATATAACTGATGGGGCTAAGCCCCCTTAAGATTCCTTGTGGCGCCTGTTTCTGAGTTGACTGAAACACTGATCTCGATCTGGTCCTCCTTGTCCTCTTGACTGCTGGAGGAGGGTGGGCTGGAGGGGATTGAGAGATCCTTTCTGGATGTTTAGTGCTGAAAGTGGTTCAGGGTGCCCAGAGCTGTGGTGCTGGAGCTTTCTGCGATGGTTGTTTGACTTCAGGAGTCCTGCCATGAAATCAAAAACAAGTTGTCACGTTGTATCATCAGCATCCAGTATGTGATGTTGACTTTAGACCATCACAGCTTTACATCAATTTAGATATTTTTGCATTCTTAATACGGGACTTACTTTCTCTGTTAGTTGACTGAAACCCTACTCTTGTGTTCATCCTCTTCATCTTCTTGACTGGTGAGAGAGGGTTTGATGGGGGATTTAGGGAATCACCCCTTCCGATTGGGTCTGGAAGAAAGTTTGGTGTTGAAAGTGGTTGATTGTGTTTGGTGCTATGGTGCTGGAGCTTCCTTGGATCATTGGCTGGTTGCCATCTACTGTCTGGTGCCCCAGGAGACACAGGAGTCCTGCCCTGACATCAAAAACAAGTCATGAATATTTATAATGCTGTATTATAGAAGGTAGCCATTAAAACATCATCAACATACAGTATATACTGTTAACTTTCTCACAACTTTATGTCAATTTGGTGACTTCTGTAGTCTTGATAAGGGGCTTACTTGTTCAGTCTACTGAAGCTTCCCAGCTTATCCTGTGATGTGTCAAGTGTTAGCATTTCTTCTTTGTCATCACGGGAACCCTGGATGTACTGCTTGAAAGTTGAGTCTCTGTCCTTCATGTTGTCGCTTCCTGTGGGGAGGTTGATGCAGTCCATATAATCCTGGAGGCTGTGGATATACAACAAAACAACAGCATGATAGAAAGCCATCTGCTCTGTTAAACAGGGTGGCCTCCAGAATGTTGAGTACTAAGAATCTGTGATACATAACTCTTATTGAAGTGTGAAGCTGTGGTTCTCAAGATCAGGGTTGTCTGACCGGTGGATGGATGGTTGATGATGCTCAACGTGTTCACTCACTGGTGGACCTGCTGCGTCACACTACAGCTCTACAGCCTTCTGCACTTCTGTGACAAAAAACAGAATAAGTAAGTGAAATATAATTTATATTTTGAATGAATAATTAAATAAGACATATTAAGATTTAAAGGAGATTTTTGTAAAAGTTTTTACCATACCTCTGCCTGTCACAGCCAAATGCACCTCAGAAAAAAATACAACAATGAGTACAACAGAGTGAGTAAGATAAGTAATGACTGAGTTACAATATAAGGCTTGCAAGATTCATGTGTTAATGTTGTCATTAGTGATTTCCATGCCTGTATCTTGTAAAGCAATCTTCACCTCAGTAAAAAATCATTTTAAAAAATAAGAAAAAACAAAGTGAGTAATCTTTGACTCATTAAATAAGTGACAAAATGTATAAATAAGTGATCATTAAATGGATAATAAGTGATATTAAATGGAAAGAAACCAGATACTTTCATTCTAAGTCATAAGCTTGTACTTACATTTTCCTAACTTTATATGATTTACAGTTGGGTGGATGAGCAGATCCTCCATTAATTTTTAGGGTTGTTGTGTTTTTTGGTCCCTGGCTCCTCCTCCTTGTGAAGCCCACTGAGCCTCAAGCCACGATGGCAGATGTAGGAGTCAGTTTTAAACTGGCTTCCATTGACACAAAGGAGCAACAGCAAAGGTTTGCTCAGGCTTGGATCAGAGAAGATACAGATAGACCCCGGTGCAAGACGCTACCTAGGGTACTGCCAGCCCTGCCAGACACAAAGGCCAGCCCTCAAGGTTACAAAGAAAAAAATCCAGCCACCAGATATAGATAGGCCCCGGCGCAAGACGCTACCTAGGGTACTGCCAGCCCCGCCAGACGCAAAGGACAGCACTTATTGTTACAAAACCGAATTCAGTCACTGGATACAGATAGACCCTGGTGCAAGACGCTACCTAGGGTACTGCCAGCCCAGATAGACGCAAAGGACAGCCCTTATTGTTACAAAAACAAATTCAGTCACTGGATACAGATAGACCCCGGTGCAAGACGCTACCTAGGGTACTGCCAGCCCCGCCAGACGCAAAGGACAGCACTTATTGTTACAAAACCAAATTCAGTCACTGGATACAGATAGACCCTGGTGCAAGACGCTACCTAGGGTACTGCCAGCCCAGATAGACGCAAAGGACAGCCCTTATTGTTACAAAAACAAATTCAGTCACTGGATACAGATAGACCCCGGTGCAAGACGCTACCTAGGGTACTGCCAGCCCCGCCAGACGCAAAGGACAGCACTTATTGTTACAAAAACAAATTCAGTCACTGGATACAGATAGACCCCGGTGCAAGACGCTACCTAGAGTACTGCCAGCCCCGCCAGACGCAAAGGACAGCACTTATTGTTACAAAAACAAATTCAGTCACTGGATACAGATAGACCCCCGGTGCAAGACGCTACCTAGGGTACTGCCAGCCCCGCCAGACGCAAAGGACAGCACTTATTGTTACAAAAACAAATTCAGTTACTGGATACAGATAGACCCCCGGCGCAAGACGCTACCTAGGGTACTGCCAGCCCTGCCAGACACAAAGGACAGCACTTATTGTAAAAAAAAAAAAAAAAAAACAGTTACTGGATACGGATAGACCCCGGCGCAAGACGCTACCTAGGGTACTGCCAGCCCCGCCAGACCCAAAGGACAGCACTTATTGTTACAAAAACAAATTCAGTTACTGGATACAGATAGACCCCCGGCGCAAGACGCTACCTAGGGTACTGCCAGCCCTGCCAGACGCAAAGGACAGCACATATTGTTACAAAAACAAATTCAGTTACTGGATACAGATAGACCCTGGTGCAAGACGCTACCTAGGGTACTGCCAGCCCTGCCAGACGCAAAGGACAGCACTTATTGTAAAAAAAAAACAAAACAGTTACTGGATACAGATAGACCCCGGCGCAAGACGCTACCTAGGGTACTGCCAGCCCCGCCAGACGCAAAGGACAGCACATATTGTTACAAAAATAAATTCAGTCACTGGATACAGATAGACCCCGGTGCAAGACGCTACCTAGGGTACTGCCAGCCCCGCCAGACGCAAAGGACAGCACTTATTGTTACAAAAATAAATTCAGTCACTGGATACAGATAGACCCCGGTGCAAGACGCTACCTAGGGTACTGCCAGCCCCGCCAGACGCAAAGGACAGCACTTATTGTTACAAAAACAAATTCAGTCACTGGATACAGATAGACCCCGGTGCAAGACGCTACCTAGGGTACTGCCAGCCCTGCCAGACGCAAAGGACAGCACTTATTGTTACAAAAACAAATTCAGTCACTGGATACAGATAGACCCCCGGTGCAAGACGCTACCTAGGGTACTGCCAGCCCCGCCAGACGCAAAGGACAGCACTTATTGTTACAAAAACAAATTCAGTTACTGGATACAGATAGACCCCCGGCGCAAGACGCTACCTAGGGTACTGCCAGCCCTGCCAGACGCAAAGGACAGCACTTATTGTAAAAAAAAAAAAAAAACAGTTACTGGATACAGATAGACCCCGGCGCAAGACGCTACCTAGGGTACTGCCAGCCCCGCCAGATGCAAAGGACAGCACTTATTGTTACAAAAACAAATTCAGTTACTGGATACAGATAGACCCCCGGCGCAAGACGCTACCTAGGGTACTGCCAGCCCCGCCAGACGCAAAGGACAGCACTTATTGTTACAAAAACAAATTCAGTCACTGGATACAGATAGACCCCGGTGCAAGACGCTACCTAGGGTACTGCCAGCCCTGCCAGACGCAAAGGACAGCACTTATTGTTACAAAAACAAATTCAGTCACTGGATACAGATAGACCCCCGGTGCAAGACGCTACCTAGGGTACTGCCAGCCCCGCCAGACGCAAAGGACAGCACTTATTGTTACAAAAACAAATTCAGTTACTGGATACAGATAGACCCCCGGCGCAAGACGCTACCTAGGGTACTGCCAGCCCTGCCAGACGCAAAGGACAGCACTTATTGTAAAAAAAAAAAAAAAACAGTTACTGGATACAGATAGACCCCGGCGCAAGACGCTACCTAGGGTACTGCCAGCCCCGCCAGATGCAAAGGACAGCACTTATTGTTACAAAAACAAATTCAGTTACTGGATACAGATAGACCCCCGGCGCAAGACGCTACCTAGGGTACTGCCAGCCCCGCCAGACGCAAAGGACAGCACTTATTGTAAAAAAAAACAAACAAAACAATTACTGGATACAGATAGACCCCCGGCGCAAGACGCTACCTAGGGTACTGCCAGCCCTGCCAGACGCAAAGGACAGCACTTATTGTAAAAAAAAAACAAAACCAGTTACTGGATACAGATAGACCCTGGTGCAAGACGCTACCTAGGGTACTGCCAGCCCCGCCAGATGCAAAGGACAGCACTTATTGTTACAAAAACAAATTCAGTTACTGGATACAGATAGACCCCCGGCGCAAGACGCTACCTAGGGTACTGCCAGCCCTGCCAGACGCAAAGGACAGCACTTATTGTAAAAAAAAAACAAATTCAGTTACTGGATACAGATAGACCCTGGTGCAAGACGCTACCTAGGGTACTGCCAGCCCCGATAGATGCAAAGGACAGCCCTTATTGTTACAAAAACAAATTCAGTTATTGGATACAGATAGACCCTGGTGCAAGACGCTACCTAGGGTACTGCCAGCCCCGCCAGACGTAAAGGCCACTCCTCAGGGTTACAAAGAAAAATCAAGCTACCAAATCCTGCTGTTTCCAGATGGTCAGTCAGTCCTGCATGATAAAGGGTTGACAATCCTAATCACTGTCACTGTCGTTATACCACCATGGCCTCACGGGAAAAACCTCACAGTGTCTCTCAAAGCTCCTATTTATGAAGGACCCAGGACTAGACATCGATGGAATTGGCTCTTCTGAGCTGTCTGTCTGTCTGAGGCTATCTTCACAGCTCCCTCTCAGCCTCTTAGCAGGATTCATCTCCCTGTAGCTCTCCTCCCTGCTCCTCTTTGTAGAGGAGCTGAGGCCAGAAGTCGATGGTGTCAGCTCTTCTGAGTTCTCATTCTCTCTGAGACTATCTTCACAGCTCCCTCTCGACCTCTTAGCAGGATTCATCTCTGTGAAGCGCTCCTCCCTGTTACTCTTTGTAGAAGAGCTGAGGCCAGAAGTCAAGGGTCTCGGGTCTTCTGAGTTCTCATTCTCTCTGAAGTTTTCTTCACAGCTCCCTCTCGGCCTCTTAGCAGGATTCATCTCCCTGTAGCTCTCCTCTCTGCTTCTCTTTGTTGGGGAGAAGAGGCTAGAAGTTGAGGGAGTCAGCTTTTCAGAACTATCCTCTTCTCCGAGGCTTTCCTCACAGGTGGAGTGTTCTGAAAATGTGCTCCATTCATCATCATTGTCAGGTTGTTCCAGCTGCTCAGGAAGTTCAAGATGTTGCTCTAGAAGTTCAAGATGCTGATGAGGAAGTTCAAGATGTTGCTCTGGAAGTTCAAGAAGCTGATGAGGAAGTTCAAGATGTTGCTCTGGTAGTTGAAGTTGCTGATGAGGAAGTTCAAGATGTTGCTCTGGAAGTTGAAGAAGCGGATGAGGAAGTTCAAGATGCTGATAAGTATGACGCACAAAATCAACAATTGTAAGAGGAACTGGTTCATCCCAGTACAGCCAAGGTTCTGGTGGTCGTAGATCTTGGAAGCAAAGGGGTCTGACATTTTCTTCCTCCTCATCAAACTCATCATCATCCTCATCATCCTTATCAGTAGCATTATCACCATCATCATCACCATCATCATCATTTTCATCATCCTCTCCAATGGACTCATACCCAGAGTCATCGCTGCTCCAGTCAGAATACCCAGACCAGTCATCACTACCATCAGTGTCTTCACTGTCCGTGTCTTCACTGTCAGTGTCTTCATCACTCTCAGCCTCTTGATGATTGTCTTCCTCATTCTCACCTTCTTCAGTGGAGGAGAGAGGAGGAATGTCCACATCTGCATTGCCCTCAAGGACATCCTCAGCCTCTTCTTCCTCTTCTTCATCATCCGAGGACAGAGGGGGAATGCCTTCACCTTCATCTTCCCCTAGAATGACTGCAACCTCTGCTTCCTCATCGTCCGAGGAGATATAGATTGGAAGAGCGTTACCTTCTTCCCTGTCGATGATCCTGATTAGCTCAGGGATCCCTTCAGCTGCAGGGCGTTCAGTGATGTAGAAGACACCTGCAGGGACAAGAAGTTAAAGTTTGTAAAAGCTTGATTTCAAATCTTAAGTATTTCTCAAAAATGTATTTGTGACCCAATAAGTAATAATCAAAGTTAAATTTAAGTTAAAATATATTAAAAATAATAGATTAAAATAATTACATTTAATAACTTTAATTCTGCTTAATCCGGACTGTGTATGTGGTTTAGTAAGATTGGATTGACAGTGGTATCTCTCTTGCAGCAAACAACCATGCAACTCATTGTTCTGATTCTTATATCTTAAAATAATAAACTAGACATAAGCTTTTCCCAACACATCGCATCGCATCTCCTTTAAACAGCAAGAAGAGGAATGACAAACACACATATACAGATATCTTGCATGTGAAACAAGTAGTCCTCTCATTTTGGCAGATAATAACATGTTAATGGATAAGATTATTAAGAAAACACACAAAAAATGTTTAATCATAAAGATTATGTAAGCAACATCATGTACTTATTTCACGAGGAGAGTAACACATGCTTTTAACTATAGCTTTTGCCACTCTTTAGATCCCAACACATGATCACAGCTGAGAACACACATACCAGACATAAAGCATGCACCATTAGAACTTTGTGAGAACATGTCGCTTCTCAGAAATTCTTATCTTAACCTTACCTTATAAAAACAAATTATTTGGTTCCAGGCAACATGTTGCCTTGCCCACTCCCCCTATAAGATATGACAATTGACAGACGAACAAGAGAAACAACGAGAAAACCAAAGACCAAAGTGAGGCACTACGAGACATAATAAAAGCCCGTTCTCTGATCATGAAACCATGTGATAAAGATAGGGGGATTTGTATACTTCGACAAAGTCTACGGCAACCTTAACATATCTGCAGTACAGGTTCATTCTAAAAACAGAAAAGAATGCAAACTTATCAAAGATCAATATTCAAGGTACATTTTAATTGTCATTTTACAATGCAAGATTGCTCAACAAAATTCACACTGTATCGTTGATATGCAGATGATATACTAGGAATTTTTCAAAAAGCTACGAGAGTAAATTCACATATATCCACTGTATGCTTTCCAGATATTAAAATAACTAAAAACATTGCAATTTGGCAACTAGTATTTGTAAAAAAAACAAAACAAACAAACAAAAAAAAAAACAGACGGAAACATCCCTTTTCACTGAAGTCTTTCTTAACTCAGTTAAAACAGGTTAGAAAGATTTTCCTCTCTGAAACTGACTTTTAAAACAAAAATCAAATGTTGTATAGATTCCCCATAAGAGGATATTAAGAGGAATATTAACAAACAGCAGCTGAATTGGTAAACCACACTAGTCATGCACCACCAGTGTGCAAACATGCAGATCATTCAGTGTGTCACTGATTATATATGAAAAAGCATTAACATACAATCAGTTGAGACTCAATCTGCTCAAAACTTTTTTCCACTTCTCCAAAAATAGTTTACAGGTGATCTCTTAATGCCACATCTTTTACTCTCACTAAACAATATGCAGATCATTTTAGCATAAATACTTCAAGTCTTATTAAAATCATATATATGATATTAAATACATATTTATATATAATCCATGTTTACATAACACAGCTTTACATCCAAAACAATTATATTTTTCCGTGGGCCCAAATCATTTAGCCACAATCCTGCCTCATCACATCATATAGCAGTTCTTTGGAAAGGAGACAATCGTGGGATCGTTGGGAACAGACAATCTTCATGACACTGTGTGAACTGTGTTTGCAAGAACTGTTTAAAATACTGAGATGTAGCCTTCCAGTTTGGTGTTCACAGGTCATGCGTAATTACGCACGCTGGACCCTGGGAACCTTGATAACCACAGGGCTTCTATAAAATAACGTCTGAGCCTCTGTGCACATATAGTCGCTTATTATTCTCCCAGTTTATGAGTTGCACATCATGGAGCGTGCAGGAGACGGTGGCATCGTGGACGCACGACGCGCACATTCAATCACACGCACACTTGCATGACAAATCAACAAATAGTCTTCTTTTTTCTCACTCGGAAAGAAAATATATTTCAGTGCTATGAAAATGAATTACCATGTCAAGTGTGGCTAAATGACAAGGGTTCCTATCTGATAATAAATGATTACACTCAACAGTCCTGGCTGTAGGTCCAAAAACAGACACCTGAAGTTCAATTTGTCTCCTTCAATCACGCTCATAACAACATGTGATGGTGCGTTTGGAGGAATATGTGAAAATGAGTTCACTGAGGGGATAAACTTTGACTTTAAAAGGACTCGATGCTTCGGATCCATTTAAAACAACTCAGCTGTCCACACAGAGGAAACGTGCTCCGGTTTGTTTACACTTGCGCGTTCTGACGTGCTGACGTTCACTTCTAATAGCTCTCCTAATACTTCCATCATCTCCATGGTTACTACAAAATGTATATTTTATGCATTTTATAAAAAATGGCCTAGTCGCCATCTTTTTTCCAAAACTTTCGACGCCAAACTCGATTAATTTGATGCCCTCAAACCAAAATAACAGTGTTTTCAAATCGCTGCACCATTATTAACACTTTCCACAACTTTCCCGGGACCTTTAATGCATTTACACCCTCTAATAATCATTTTACACCGAGAAAACGTCCTGTATCACCCAATCTGTGTTTTTCAAACATGTCATTAAAATCTAGTACTTGTCCATCTTAAATTGAACAAATGATCATTCATTTTGTATTGAGGAAGCTTTTAAATCGTTTTGGGAGATGCATGAATGAGGAAAAACTTTAAAAAATAAAAATAAAAAAAGGTAGTTGTTTTACCTTCATGATGATAGTCCGGCTCACGCTGGCCTCCAGACAGCAGGTGTTCCTCTCTGATAGGTGAGGTGCTGACAGGCATTTTTCCAGCAGGTTGCTTTTCCCGCTAAAGATCAGTTCTCCTCTGGTTTAGTTCTCCAACAAGATCCGCTTTTTTCCAAGATGCTTTCCGGTGTTCAGGTTTTGCAACAGGTCCAGTCGAGTCCAGTCCGAGTGCAAAGTGAGAAAGTGGAAAGTTCTGCAGATCTTAAATGACCTCGGTCACGCATCACCGTTCGGTTGCCATGACTCCACCTGTGAGTCAATAAATCTGATATATTTGTGTTATTACATTTTCTATATATTGATATAGTGTAACCTATGAGTTTAACATGCTGACTGATGCTTTGCTGCTTTGAAACAATTTTTAAAAAGCGGATGGTGCTGCATCAAATAGCTACTGTTGTGTTCTCTCTGCAGAATAAACAAAGTGTAAAATCTTTTTTTATTTCATAATCGCATTTTCCCCCCTAATGACACTTTTATTTCATGTCACGTTTTATGTCCTCGTGTCACTTTTCTTAACATAAAACTTAACTGTGACAGATCACAGTTCTTAATAAGTCGCTTTTTCTTCCCAAATGACATCAAAAAGTTACCGGTCACAATTAGAGAATTTAATCAAGTCATTAAGTCTGTCTGTGGTCTAAGACCTTGTGACATCCATCTCAGATGTTGATCAGTGAAAGAAAATGTAGCAATAAATTAAGACGTGAAATTCTTCACAACCAAAATATTTTTCCCGAAAAGTCTTTCGAAATAAAACTAAAAATCTGCTTTTATGAATCTAACAAAGTGAAAGGAATATTTAAAATCCTGCTTTTACTTTCTGTTCATTTTTTCATCTCAACTCTTATTATTATTTTCTTTATGTTGTGTGTTCTGTATTATTAATACTGTAGCACTTTGAGTTTCACTATCAATGAAAAGTGCCGCAGTACGAATTACATATATCATTATCATTATTGTTATTGTCATTGTCATTCTTCTTCTTCTTCTTCTTCTTCTTCTTCTTCTTCTTCTTCTTCTTCTTCTTCTTCTTCTTCTTCTTCTTATTGTTATTATTATTATTATTATTATTGCAAAATATGTGGACGTTGCAGATGTTTGTACTTTATTTAATCACCAGAAATAAAGTATTTCTCATCTTTTTTAACTGTGATGTTCAGACTTTTTGTTAAGAGCTTGCTGACCGTAACTTTATATGATATACCGACAGCTTTATTTTTCCAACATGCATCGTTCCTCTCAGTGCATTCTCATTTTTTAAAAATATTTTGAGGGCTAAATTTGATCTACTTTATCTATTGAATTCAATGTTTCAGAACAACAAATAAAATATACCATAAACTGCCACACTCAGCTGTATATTGTTGACACTCTAAAGAATATAGATATGAAGGTTATTTAAGCTTCTTCTGTTTACGGCACAACATCTGAACGTTCAGCACTGAGGTTGGTCTATAAGAGCGCAGTTCAGTTTGTGTAGCTTTAGTTGACAGAGACACACACAGATCTCTCCAATATACCTTTCACGTATATTACGTTTGGCCTCACTTTTCTCTACAATTTTAAAAGATTAAACTTTGGATGTAAATACAACCTTTACTGCAATCAAGGCAGAATTTAATTTAATTTATAAAATAATTTTTCACTTGTCATTAAATATAACCTGAAATTTTGCAGAAACGTCGCTACTCATGTTCTGTTTACTGCACACAACTGTAAAATATACACTAACCCTCAGCCAATAAAATACTCGCAGCCATCACACAGAAGCACGTGCGTTTCCAAATTGAGGCACTGTGCGCATTTACGCACGTGGCACAACAGGTAACGTCATCAGTTATTTAAATGACTTACTGTACGCGGCATGAAGATATAATGATAATTAACCTCCTACACGCTACACAGGTAAACTGCTCCACACACATTCAATGTTTAACAGTGAAGAATCATTTGTAACATTATCATTAGGATTAGTATAGATCGACTATTCGGAAAATAAAGTTAGAATAAACGTTATTTCATTTAAATGTCTTAAAGTTTTTGACAATACGTTTTCTTGTTGGTGAAAACTACACACCATTCAGTCACCTCTCTGACACATAAAGGGTAACAGATCTCACCTTTTTATTACAACAGAATCTGACTATTTTCTGAAATATTATGACTTGTTGCCTCTTACATTTTCAGCTTTTTTCTCCAAATTTCACGATTTTCTTTCATGTAATATTACAACTTTTAAATCGAAATCTTGCATACCTAGACGTATCCTCCTGACAGTGGCCCTTGACTCTGTCATATATCATACATACACTAACAGTTTAAATGCAAAATCTCAGAATACCTACAGTTGTGGGATTATTGTGCACATAGCTGACGCGCATCTCATCGCATTTTAACAGATAAATCATCGCTGGACATCGATACCAAGATGAGAAAATAAGATTTCCATTGTTAGTTGTTTTCTTTTCAAAGGAAACCATTCACAACACTTTGACCGTGGAGATTTAATCAAGAGATGGTTTGTGAATTGTGCACGACACCTAGCATCATAACTGTATAGACTGGTGTCAGAGTTTGAACTGAGCACTATAAAAATTATGTCGAAATCCTATTTTTTTTCTCTTCTTGTCAGATTTCATCAGACAAACTTCGACTAAGTGGTCGCGTTGCATCTGAATGATATAACACACAGGTACATGCTTGTTTTCTTAACCATTCCTCATCTGTTCTTCCAGGCAGTGGATGTTGTTGGCAGCCGGCGACACAGATTGTGACAGTGGTGCTGCTGTCCAACCTGTGCTGCATGCTCCTGGATTCTGTAGCACCTCAGGTTTATGGCAGGAGGAGCTGCCAGTGTTGCTGGTGTTACTGACAACCCTTCCTGAAAGCTGTCAGTAACTCCAGCATCACTACGGTCACAACGTAAATAAGCTTCCACGTCCAGGAACTCTTACATCTTCTTCTCCTGCATTTTGTAACTTTAAGATTATATGAGTCCATATTCAGCTTTTTATGATCAGTACTGCTGCTTGAAAGCTTTATACCACATTCTAGTGTTGCTGAATACTATCATCAGTTATCAGGGTTGAATTTCCTGTCATGTGATCCCTTGAGTTCTGGTAGAAGGATGATATCAGGGGGAAATGTTTGAATACCACTACGCAGAGCAAGTCAGACAACATATGTATGATTGTTCCTCTTTTTAAGGAATGGACTGACACACAGAGGAAGTGTAATGATGTCACATTGACATACCAGCTAATGGTATGCCATCAGTAGAGCTTAGTGTTGAATCAAAATACTTTCTTGGAACTGTACCAAAACCTGTGAAGTACCAGAGTTGGCACTGTTTATCTTGTTAACTTTTGTTTGTTTAAATGGTTCCTGATTTAAAGAAAAATAGATTTAATTTTAGGCTTTATTCTATCCAGGAAAATATATTTCTCAAAGTAGGTTACTGTAAAAGCTAGTTTTGGTATCTGTATTAAACTTGTGTGGGATCAGCAGTAGTACAAAAACATTCCCAGTGATACCCAGCATGAATCATCACACTGATGTCATGTTGTGTCATAGTGAGCACTATTCAGAGAACAAACAGGAATCTGGGCCGATATCTATGTTGTTTATTTACCTCTATACAGGAGTAGAACAACTAAAAAGAAAACAGGTTGGCAATAATGGACAGTTTTATCTCTGATGACTCGCATAAACAAAATCATTCATTTGTGCTTCTTTATATCTGGATGCACAGTAGCAATCATACTTCTTCTCTACAGACACATCTCACTCAAACATCAAATCACACAGGTGCCTCATGAGCAGCCGAAATATGATATAAAATGATACAGTGCCTGTAAAAAGTATTCATTCCCCTTCCCCCAAGCATTAAACCAAAGACACAGGATAGCACACACAGCGATCACTTTAAAACAACTTGAATGTCCTGCAGTGGTTGAATCACATCTCCAGATCTCAACACAACTGAAAATTTGTGGCTGTTTACTGGTGAACCTGTAGTATGTCTATATGTATTTATGTATGTATGTATGTATGTACAATTGCACCTAAATTCACAGACTGGAACTGCTGCAGCTACTAAACACTGACATACAGGAACTGAATACTTCTGAATCTTATGTTTTATTTTCGTGTCTTTTTCTGTTGATCAGAATCTAAAAAAATATTTTCTCGATTAATTGATCAGTCATTTGGTTTATAAAATGTCAGAAAATGGTGAGAACTGTTTCCCAAAAGCCAAGATTCAACCTAAAATGTCTTGTTTAGTCCCGACCAACAATCCACAAACCAAAGATATTCAGTTTACTGTCATACTGAGGACTAAAGAAAATAAAATATTCACATGTAATAAGCTGAAACAAGACAATTTTTAGCATTTCTTCTTTAAAATGACTCAAAATGATTAATTGATTTTCAAAATAGTTGGCGATAATCTTTTTGTTGATCGACTAATTGTTGCAGCTGGACCTGGATGTGCAGCAGAAGTAACAATCTTCTTATCTAGAGACACGTGTTACCATAGCAACCTCAAGTGTGCCTCACAAAAGGCCACATTCTGCTCTATTAAAACATGCATTTTCTGTGAAGAAGGTGATAAAAACAGAAGCCAAAAACAAGAGGATCCACACAGCGTTGTGGCCGAACACGCTACGTATAAATGAGAGGTCATAGCTTACAGATTGGATCTGTTCTGGCTCTGAAGGCACTTTTAAGAATATGACCTTTACGTGTACAAAATAATAATAACTGTTGTTCCCATAGGGATGAGGAAGGTCTGAATCTCTCCACACAGTAGCCTGATGTCCACCGTCTCTGTGAAGTAGGTTTAAAATCCCTTCAGTCCTGAGGCAGCTGGAAGTCATCTCCTCAGAGGGGCAAAGAAACCTGGTACACAGCTGACTCATCTACTCCGCCTGCTGGTCCAGAACCTGGATGTTGGCTTTCTTCTTGCCTTTGTGTCCAGGTAGTTTCAAGTTCTGCTCTGTGATCTTGCTCTCTTCATCAGAGTCCGATTCTTCCTCGGAGTCCGACGAATCCTCCTCGTCTTCGGAGTCGCTGTCTGACCCGCTGAGCTCCACCAGCGCTACGTCCTACAAGAGAATGACATCACCACTCAATCAAATCTTATAAGTTACAACAAATCAAAAGGACTCTTAACTCCTCAAAATGCCAAAGTTGGTATGTTTCATCTCTGGAATTGACTTTCTAGTTCAGCAGCTGGAGGCAGGAGAGCTCAAATGTACCAGCTGCCTGACACTCACCATCTCTATGACCCTCTCCGTCTCCTCCACGCTCTCTATGTCGAAGCGTCCAGCGGGGGATTCCTCCATCTGCTGCTTCAGCTTCTCGTTGGCCTCGGCCATCTGTGGGAGGAAACTCTGCAGCCGCTCCAACACTGATGTACAACAAAGCAAAGCACGCACCATGACTCCTCTAGCTCGTTTTTTATCTCTTAGATTTTGTGCAATTAAAATTTGTAAAAAGATCAAATGAATAGCAAGTCAGCATGCAGGCGGTTTAATCTCACCGCTGCTTCTCGGGACTCTCTCTGTCTGCAGGGATCTGCTGGCCTTCGGCTTGAGGAGAAGCTTCTCATTGAGACCTGGCAGCACAATTAACATGAATAAAATGACACTTTGCAACAATAAAATGCTCAGAAAGTCAAAAAAAAGTGATTTAAGATTGAAGTGTTAAGTCTGAAAATTCACAAGGAAGTTCGCTAACATTAAAGGGTCACATCAACTTTTCCAAACCAGTTTTTCATGACTGTGCTAATGTCAAGCATTTTACTGTTGGCTAGAAAAGAAATGTATTTTCCTTTAAATGCAAGAAAACTAACTCTGTAGCTGCACCCTGCCTAATAACAACTGTGCAAATATTCAACATCAATTACAAATTTCAGTCAGACTCATATTATGATGATGTGATGTTATCTGTTATTGTTACGCACATTTCTGCTGTCAAATTGAATCAATCTGAGCAAAATCATTAAAAATTAGTCATTAAAGTCTATGACACGCTGAAGAACTTGGTCTTAATCTGATTATTTTCCCAATAAATCCATTTTACATGTGATCTATAAAATGCCAGAAAACTGAAAATGTCCATCACAAGTTCCCAGAACTCATGGTTGTTTTTCACAACGTCTTGTTTTGTCTGTCATAGTCCAAAACCCAAAGATAATTAAGTTATTGTCATAGAAGAAAACCAGAAAATATTCACATTTGGGATTTGGAACCAGTGAAATTTTGACCATTTTTGCTTAAAATTGCAGATTCATTTTTTGTTAATCAACTAGTAGATTGCCTAGCTAATCGTTGCAGCTCTAACAGTGAACCTGAGGTGCAAAACACAACAACATTTCAGGAAACAACAACAAAACAGAAAAACACAACATTTCACAAAATGTCATTGTGTTTTGCACCTCAAGGCCACCGTACAGCTCTACACAATACACCTCTTTTAACATTAATTTGAGTATTCTAGTTGTGATTCTGCATACATTTGCCACATTTATGTTACAAAAGATCCTTATTATCATACTTATTATCACGATAATGATTTTAACCGTATCAGTAATCCCTAAATTTCTGCCTAAACAACATACATTTATTTCTTTAACCGTAATCACACTTAACATGAGACTGTTCAGGATTAGGCTATATCCAAACATTTTGCAGCCATAATGTCTGTAACTCTACTGTATGAAACTGCTTAATTCTAACATTTGTATTCGGTCTTAGTCACCTGTTATTACATTTCAATTATTTTCCCACAGCTTTGGGAATATTCTAGTTGTTTGTAACATTTCCAGACCTGGCACACACTTATACAAATGACAAAACTGTCCTCTGAATGAATGAGTTCATGTGGGAACCTCCAGGACAGAGAAAACCTTCATGACACTTTAATGTTGTAAGGAGCCTACATGGATACAGTGAAGTTTATGTAAGAATAACTATATAATACATATGGCGAAGTTCTTATTTCTTGAATAAGTAAAAACTCTGAGTTAGCTAACGTTAACTTTTCATATCATAGCGAATCACCAGCATTTTACATTGAAACTCTCCACATTTCTCTTCCAACACTTTAACAGCTAAGAAAAGCATCCAAACCTCCTCCGTTGCCACATGTCAGCAAAGCCTGTGAGCTCGTTTTCTTGATGTTTAACTCCATTTCAAAGGCGACACGATTATATTTGTATCGGCATCGACATGTGTGTTACTGGTGAGACTAACATCCGGGTGGAAGGTAGGAAAAGAAGTATTTTAGCTCTGCTTATAGCGCCCTCTGCTGTTTGGGAGGAACTCAGTGTCAGGTTGGCAGCAAACCAGACAATACCAGGATATGAACGTAGATAGGAGGTTATTGTTCAAACGCCCCACAATAACGGAATTTATCGCAAAATACGAACAATAAGGTTCATTTGGACAATACCAAATAAATTTGTACTATACGCCTGCGCACTACAATCAAAATACCTGTATAGCACTTTTTGTCCTAACTAGAATGAGTATCGGTGTAGTAAGAGGTCTCACTCTCACTTTCTTTGTTGTGTTTTTGAATTCCGTCAGAGTCGACTTTACACAGCTCATTGAGAAGCTATTACATTTTATATAAATATATATATTTCGCAAGTTGACAGCCGAAAATTGTATTTGGAGAAAGATGGCAAACCTGTTTCGATTAGAAAAACATCCTCTCCAAGAAAATGCAATGACGAAAATTAGGAATGATTCATCACGACTGTGGAAAAAAATCTGAGAATTTGTGTTGCATATGCTGATTTCTTTGTCAAAAGTGTCTTTGAGTTATATTACAATTAAATTACACCCGTGTTATGAGTTTAAGGAATCCGCTAGTGTGGTTACACCCACTTTTATTAAAACTACCGAGTGTCACATCTTTTATGCATAGACGATCTTCGGTGGCAGTGTTAGCTCTGACGCGTCTCTCTGGGAAGAAGACTCGCATCTTTTCTCCTGGATGAAACGTCTCCGTAGCGGAAAACGACGGTGAAGTTAGCTTTCGATTCACCAGAAAGGTAACTAATGGTAAAGAAAAAATACATAACATAACGAATACGCAGTTTGCTATTTTTTACACCCACTGGCGAAGTAACGCTGCCTGTATTCTCCCGGTTCACGCAGGGGCAAGTAGGGAGCCGTGTCTCCTGCTGTTTTGATTCCTGCATAGCTAGCTAACGTAGCACAGTTTTAGCTAACATAAACAAACACAAATAGGTTTCTTGACATTATCAAGTTTAGCAGGGAAACGTTATCTTCTTTAAACGGAGACCGAGAAAGATAGGTAGTTAATATGAAGGCCTGAACAGTGGTGTGTGAAGTGCTAATGGAAATGTGGACAAACTATGGTCTCTATACTGTTTTCTATCAACATAAGACAAACAACACCGGTATAAGCAACAACTATTATTGCTTCCGTTTTCTCCTTTGCACTCTGTCAATTATTTTAATGGTGTCCAGTGTTTTGGTGTCTGGACATGACTCACATTAAGAATTGAGTCAGCTTTAAGAGATGTGGTTAAAGTGAGAACAGATGGTAGTTGGGTTTGGTTAACCCCCAAATTTACATTTGTGTATGTTCTGTGATGACACACTATCTTTCCTGTTTTGCTTTTACTTTTACATTCAAACTAAGACCTATCACTGCCACACTGCTTCGCTTGCTCCTTTTGCGTTTCTAGTGTCTGACTGTCTTCACAACATCCAGGGAAATGCATTTTGGCTGACAGTAGTGTGAGATGTTGACAGCTGTACGTGTGTTTATGGGCTGAGGATGCCAACAAATTGTCCAGCACTGAATTGTGAACATGGAAAACTGTCTCTAAGATGTAAAAATAATGTTGGCCCTTTTGGCTTCAACTCATACAGCTCATTTTGTTAAAGATTCCCTCCAGGCATGTATTAAGACATATAAAACTATTCTGATTGGCACAATAATGTGTGTCAGATATGTTTTTCCACATTAAACGTATGATGACCACTTTTAAATCCTTAAAATGGCATCTACTCTACTCTACTTTTCTCATTAAAAATTCCAGAATCTATAAATATGCAAACATTTTTCACTTCAAAAGTTTAACTGCTGGACACAAGATGTCTCTTGATTTACTGTAAAGTCTATTCTCATTGTTTGTGCACTGTGGAGGCTTCAAGTTTCCACATCACACTTGTGTAAGTTGAATATTGGACCATGATGTCACAAATCATCCTTCACGTTTTTTAGTGAAAGTTTGGAATTTCTCTAAAAGCTGGTCTGTAATTCATTAAAAGAACAGCATTGCCAAATAAAAACCTTGTTTTTCTGGTTTCCAATTTAGGATGTTTTATTGACCCTTTATAGGAAGTGACTCATCTGTTACATCTCAGTGTAATATCATCTTAAATATTGCTTCAGGCTGTGTATTGCTCTTCCCCTGCCTATTCTCTCTTCTGTTTTCTTTCATTGTGTATTTTCTCTAGGCTGATGATGAGTCCCTGAGCCCGAGTTTTAACATGGATGGTGCACCTTAGCCAGCGTAAACCACATTTGCTGAGTATCTCTTTGACATCACCCGCAGACTGGATGACGGGAGATGAGACACTGCAGCCTTAGACCGCATCATGAGTATCCAGAGTCTGGGAGGAGCTATAGGGGACTCCCTGGGCTCTAGCCTGACAGTGCGTATGAGCGGAGCAGGTGGCGGGTGGAGTGCTCTCTCCCTGAAACCTGTTTCCTCCGGGCGGATCGCCTCTCTTTTCCAGACCATGGTGCCCACCGGGTATACCAAGCTACAAGAAGAGCGGCTGGCTATGGTGGACCTTGGAGCTAAACCCGAGGCCAGCTCGCTCCAGAACGGCTACAGACAAGAGACGTCTCACATAGAGGGCCGACGGCTCCTGGACAGGGCCTCTCGGTCCTCTGTGACTTTATCTGACTGTGGAGATGGAGGCTACTCTGAGACAGAGCCCATGTTGGCTGAGAGGAGGCTCTCCGGGGAGGAGGCTGACGAGGAGGAGGAAGAGGATGAGGAGGCAGGGCTGGGATCTGCTGTGCAGAATATGCCCAAGGAGTCGCCTCTGGCTATGGCATTGCAGATCCTCGTGCCTTTCCTGCTAGCTGGATTTGGAACAGTATCAGCTGGAATGGTGCTGGATATTGTGCAGGTAATCTGAGCTACAATACAGCTTTTATTCCAACAGCAGCCAGCATAGTGGAGCGCTCGAGTCAGGGTGGAATTAAAGGCTAATTCCAGTTTATTACATCTTGAGCTTTGATTTCATAGTTGTGGCCATCGTTTCTATGGGTTATAATGACTTTGCATTCAGCAATTACTGTATTGTGGGAAAGTGCAGTTTCTTTTTCACAAACAACAGTTTTGTTTACTCGGGGGGAGTTGCACACTAAAATCCATTATGTATATCCCTGAGGTCTAACAATAATGTTGAATGCATTTCCTTCCTCATAAAACATTTCCAAAGCCAATTAAAAGTTTGAATCCTGCATTGTTAACAAGTTTACTAGCTTGCAGTCTTCTTCTACCCTGCCTTTGCTGGCGCAGTGCTGTGTAGTGTGGTGCATTAAAGCCACCTGTAGATCTGTAGATCATTCATATGCACTTGCACATGACAGAAACTGCTCCATAGCACTACTAGAGGTAAAAAAAAAAAACTCCATAGGGTATCTTTAACTTTATGGATACATATGTTATTCTATGTTATTTTTATTTTTGTAGTATTTTTTTGAGACATTAGATAGCAAACTGCAGAGAAATGACAGGAAGTGAGGAGAGGGGTGTGTTTCTTTGAGGTCTAACAAACATTTTGAACGCACTTTTGTACTTAAAACTGTTGCAGAGTCAATTTTGAATATTCTAAGTAGTGCATCGTTTACATCCGTGTTTGCCAGCTTGCAATCTTTTTCTTCACTGCTTTTGGTGGAACATCGCTACATTTGTACATTATGGCTGAATAGCAGAATAGCATGAAACCATTGACAGGATGTGAGTCATGTTGCCTACATGTTGATTATCTAACCACCAACTTTACTTTAAAAAAAATAGGGCTGTGGCTGATAAGTTATTTCCTTATTGATTAGCCTGCTGATTATTTTTTCCATTTATTGCTTAGTCTATAAATTGTCATAATTTAATCGCCCAAAAATTCAAAATTGTAATTGATTAATTTCTAGTCAGATAACTGAGGTGTTAAACAGCTAGTGTGTGTGTAGTTTTTGCCCCGATCAGAATTTTCAGCTACAGTTTCAAACACTTCCGGTCTGTTAACACTGTTGAATTTGTTTCACAGGTTCACATGCAAATGAGGGATGTTCCTTATCTAAATCATAGTTTAGCATTTAAATTTGAATGCCAAACGAGGCCGTTTGGAAAGTAGAGTTACTAGAAGGTCAGAACAAGAGTTACAATAAATTTGAATGTGTCGTCTGCAGCACTGGGAGGCGTTCCAGTACATCACGGAGATCTTCATCCTGGTTCCCGCGCTGCTCGGCCTGAAGGGAAACCTGGAGATGACTCTGGCATCCAGGTTGTCCACAGCGGTGAGACACACACACACACACACACACACACACACACACACACACACACACACACACCATTTGTCAATAAAAGGTTGGAGCTCTATATGGGATGGAAATAGTGTGAAGAGCTGTCTTCCTGTATATTCTCATTAGGCAGTTTGTGTTAAGCCGCTTTAAAAAAGCTACACAGTCCGTTCCTGATGACTGGTTGTTCCCTTCTCTATTCTTTGTTTCTGTTTGTTTAATTTTCTTACACAACTTACTCTTCTTGTAATTAGATGGCTTGAGTCCAATATTCTGGTGCATTGACTGTTGTTTACATTGCCTGGTTGTTGTTTTTTTACGCTCCAGCTTAGTTTAAACCAAGCTACTTTCCCAGTCTGTAAATGCGGTACATCCCTAATGTCTTCTGCTCTGTCAGGTGAAATGAAGAAGAGAACAGAAGCTGCAGCTGTCTCCGCTTTGACTATCCCTCCTTCTTCTTCAAATTCAAGATACATATATATATATATATATATATATATATATATATATATATATATATATATATATATATATATATATATATATATATATATATATATATATATATATATGTGTATATATATATGTATGTATATATATATATATATATATATATATATATATATATATATATATATATATATATATGTATATGTATATATAAATATATATATATATATATATATATATATATATATATATATATATATGTATTAATATACTTTGGAAAGTTTCAAGTGAAAGTTATGTCGGAGCACTTGAATGGATTTTTGGTGTAAAAGCTTTGCGGATTAGGAATTAGCAGTGGAATTTGCTGATGTAGCAGAGTGAGGGGTGATTTCATGTAGAAGGATGTAGGACGGGCTGTAGCGGCCGGGACGTCTGAACAGTCAGGTGGCAAATTCACTTCAATCTCTCAGGGCACATTGTGTGAAAAGGGAAGAGCGGTGAGAAGAGGGCAGGTTTTCCCGTTAGTGTAAACAGAACCTGGAGCACACGCTGTACATTCGCTGCTCGTAACATCCCATAAAACCGTGTCATAGTCTCCACAAACCCGGGTAATTACAGCTGAAGCAATCACAGATAAGTCAACGCAGCGCTTATTCAGCGAGACCTGTCCGAGATTTCTCAGTGCGTTCACGTCTCTCTGTGTTTCTCTCCACCCCTCCAACTATGCTAGATAGAAGAAGTGACAGAGCAGAATTCTCTCTTTGTTTGGTTTTTGGCTCTTCCTGTTGGCCTCCGGCTCCCCGCGTACAGACACCACATTCACAGCGCTGTGTCAACACGGACAGCAGAGCTCAGTGTGAGCTGATACTCCACAGTGGTGTCCCAAAAAAACAATTTATCTTCATGTTACTGTTCTCCTCGGGCTCAGCTGGAAGACAGACAGTCAGGGGAGTTCTGCATTATCAAAGAAAATTGCACTTATTTCCCTACTTATAAAGTAATGTTCTCACTGTGTAATTTAATGTGATCTCTGAGCTAGTGAAAATGAGGAATTACATTAATAGAATTATAGAATATTATCTGAAAATGTGTATTCATATTGTATAAGTATTGGTATGAGCTGTGAGCAGACTGACCAATGCTGGGACTCCAGATGTTGAAAGGCATCTGTTTTAAAAACAATGGCTCACCTCCAGCTCAGTACACCTGTTTATGAGAGTGGTCTCTTGAGATATCCGAGAGATACGTTTTGATAAAATCAGATGGCAGAGTCAGTCATCCAATCTCAATCCAGTAGAGGGTGCGTTTCATTTGTCAAAGCCCAGACTAAAGCCAAAAAGTGCCTGAAACAAGCAGAAACAGAAAAAGAGGCTGCAGTGCAGACCTGACCGAGCATCAGCAGGGAAGAGTCAGCTCACTTCTGACAGTTGTAGACTTCACACAGTCTTCACACATCAGATATCATAATAATAATAATTTATTTATATTTCCACTGATTTTGACATGTAAAAGTGGCTTTGCTCGTCACGGTAAGCAGCGCTCAGCCTGTGAGAACAGTTGTATAATTTCCTCTGTGGCTTTGGAGGAGCTTTGTCAAATCCAGAAAAAGCAAGCGGAGATTATCTCAGCTTTGGTTTGGTGATGACAAATTCAAGCCTGTTTTGTAAACTAAGGGTGTGGAGTTCGAGTAAAGTGCGTGTTTACAAGGCAGGAAGGGTCTAACCAAAGATGTTATCAAGCTGCATTATGGGAAAAAGCAGGATTAAAAGCCAGGATATCTCAGACTCTGCTGTTTCAAATTTGACCAGTCTTTTTTTTATTAAAATCTGACCTCCTCCAACTGTATGTATGAAAGTGCTACTAAATGGCTGGAGTACTCCTTTAACTTCATGATAGTTTGTCCACTTACTTTTGGCTCTTCCACTTCTCAACACAGGTGAATGTGGGTAAGATGGATTCTCCCATAGAGAAGTGGAATCTAATCATAGGAAACCTGGCACTGAAGCAGGTAATCACACACACACACAGTTTCTACCTTGAAACATCCCCTCACATGCACATCCATACTGCCTTTTCATTATAAAATAACAAGAAATACAACACTGATTGCTTGAACCAGTCAAGTGTTTCTATTATTATTAGCTTCTACACAAAATATACCTGATTAAGTTTCCCCCTTGTGGTTTTTAGAGGTATGTTTACTGATTTGTTTATGTTTAATTATATTTGATATATGACTAAAATCTCACTTCATATCATTGTCATATTTATTGTAAAACTATGGGTGTTATATGGCATGTTGTACATTCTTGATACACATAACAAGTGTGGTAATTGGTTGAGGCCAGGTGGGCGTTCACTGCTATATTGAACTGTCTTTGAGCTGTTTGTGTAGTAAGACTGAGAACAGGCTCTTTTAATCATCTACCCACACACTGATAAGCATACCATAACACATGCAACATCACAGTACTTTGATTAGCTGGTAGTTTCACAATAACATCTGTCAGCCGGAAGTGTTATGTAATAGAAAAGCATATCTTGTCATGCTTGTACTTACATTATTTCACAATCATGTATATGTGGAAGCATACCTATAAAAAGTAAGCCTTTTATTAATCGCTCTACTGTTTTTTCTAATCATTAAAAGAGCACTACAATAAAAGCTGCTTGGGTTAATTCTGCTTCCTGTCATTTCCCCTCTTTATCTCCCTCCCTCTCCTTCCAGGTTCAGGCCACTGTGGTGGGTTTCCTGGCAGCTGTAGCGGCCGTGGTTCTTGGTTGGATCCCTGAGGGGAAGTTCCAGTTAAACCATGCTGTGTTGCTCTGCTCCAGCAGCGTGGCCACGGCCTTCATAGCCTCCCTGCTGCAGGGTAAACACACACACACGCACGCTAGCAGCTGAGTTCCACTGTTTAAAATAAACTGTTAATACTGTCCATGTGGAGAAGTTGGGTCACGTCTGTCCAGACTATCATTGTAACTGATCTCCCATAATCACATGTTAAATAAAGAAAAGAGTTATGCTTACCAGAGCACTTATTTCTTGCTGACGGTGCGTGTTTATGATGATGTATAAAAGCTACCGATGGTTGCTGAAGTGCTCTTTTCTCCTCGTGTCATGCTCAGGTATCATCATGGTGGGTGTGATTGTGGGTTCAAAGAAGACAGGCATCAACCCAGACAACGTTGCAACACCCATCGCGGCCAGTTTTGGTGACCTCATAACCTTGGCGATCCTGGCCTGGATAAGCCAAGGCCTCTATAAGTGCCTGGGTAAGTGAATAACTACTACATCTTTTAACTAGCACCTTAGCAAGGCTCTCATAATCACAGGTGAAGATGTGGCTGCATGTATGCATACGGTATTTAACCATTTAGAAAAGAAACACGCCTGGGGTGACATGGTGGAGGGCCAGCAGGAAGCAGAGGGATTTATGGGAGATGTAGATTTTAAATCATCACTGTA
This sequence comes from Thunnus albacares, assembly GCF_914725855.1. Taxonomy (NCBI): domain Eukaryota; kingdom Metazoa; phylum Chordata; class Actinopteri; order Scombriformes; family Scombridae; genus Thunnus; species Thunnus albacares. Next base: position 22,681,344 of record NC_058128.1, on the reverse strand, counting down.
AAAGAATAAATCAGCACGTTACTGAAAGATATTATTCATCATTCCTTGGACATTGCAGAGCATGCATACAAGACCAGTTGCGAATAAGTCATAAAGTAAGGCTAAATGATGTAATCAGATGAAATACACTGAAGACATTGAGATAGATGTGATCCTCGTTAGTTTGTGTTTTATATCAAACAGCTAAAGTGATATAGTGTAACACAACTAGAGCTTATTAATGCACATACAATACAACAGAGTTTCAGTACAGATAACAAAACAATACCTTTTCATTACCTTACTTACCTTAAACATTCTCTACAAATTATGTTGTTTCATCAAAGAAGTTCTCAAATGTTAAATGTTAAAGGGTATCCCCTTTGCCTAAAGTTCACACAATGCAAATCACAACCCCCCCCCTAGTTCAGTTCCAGCAGGGTGCCTTTGTTGCATGTTGTTCTCTCTCACACTCTCCCATGTTTCCTGTCAGGTACTTCCGGCAACTATTAAACAAATAAAAATGCCATTTAAAGACCTTTGCCTTAATAAAATACATTATAAATAAATGAGCTAAATTTTGATTTAAAACTGATTATCTGATCAAAGAATAAGGAAGCAAGACTATGAATCTGAGTTTGTGTATATACGTTTGTATTTATCAAGCAGTGGTATCAGGCTCATAGTTAGCGTTATCATTCGTCTTAGTGTTTGCAAGGTCCGCTCTCCTTTTTACATATGCATTTGATGTGAGATCACACAATTAAAAGGAGGTGACATGTTGAGAAGTTGATTATGTGTGCTGATGAATTTGCTAATGTGATGCCATTTGTGGCATTAAGTGAAAAGCAGCTGTAAACATGGTGCAGATGGGTGATGAGTCATAAGGAAGGTTGTGGTTAGAAAAGAAATGTGACTTAACCTTAATCCTGCAGAAATCTTAATGACATGGGCCATAGAGTTGTCACACCACAAAAATGTCCAGAGAGCTGCATTTAATAAGTTATCAACAAATACATAAACTCATTCAAATTTAGAGCCATAACTAAGAAAAGAAAAATATAGAAGTAATTATTAGTGAACATCAGGGACCATCAAATGGACAGAGTGCCGGTAGTTGTAGATTGTGTTCATTAAACTTGAACTTGATGATCAATTTATTGAAAAATCACTACAGGCTGCAAGTGCACTGTTCTATCTTTATTTAATGCTTTTGACTGCATTTACTTCCTGTTCTGGTGAAACACACATTTGTGCTGCACCTTCTTAGTAGATTTGGCCCTGAGTACTCCGGTCACAGTTCAGTAGGTACCAAAAAAGTTCAATATCCATTCCTAAACATGACCGATCAGTCTAAATTTCTTCCTTCATTGGACATGTATGTACAGTGTATGTAATAATGATTGATGCTGCTGACATTATGTACCATTCCTCCATAGTTTCCACTTATAATATATTTTGAATACTCAGTTTCACAGTCTTGCTAAACATTTGTTTACATGGTCCCTCTTCTTGGTTAGTAATGTTTGTGAATCTCAGACGCTTTTCTTCTCATGGTTCTCCGTAGCGAGGCACTTCCCTCAGTCAGCCAGTAGAGGTCCCTCCTGCATCACTTTGTAGCTGTGCTACTCCAGTTGCAGAACAGACCGTCTCTTTTCCTCTCACCACACATTCCACATGTTTAATTCATGTCACACCCAGACCTGTGTTGTGCCACCTTGTATGACTTAATACAACGAACACTGGAAGCTGTTTCCTCTGGCAAACATCTCATACTAACTAATCCTGTCAGATCTAATTGTACGACATAGATGTTAACCAGTATGAAAGGAGCAGTTTAAAGGGGACCTATTATGCTTTTCCTTATTTTCAGTCATATATATATAATGTTACAACGTTGGATGTTGATATTAAACATGGCCAAAGTGTCAATGAGGTAAATGAACATATGTAGAAGTAATACCTGTGAGGAGAAAACACTGGCTTCAGACTGCTCTGAATCCTTGGTTTTCAACGTTTTTTTCTACTTTTCTGCTCCACACACAGCGTGTGAGTACACTGCTCCGCTAACATTATGGCATTTTTCCATTGTTTTGAGGGTATCATGCTGAGCCATGACTGGAGTCGAGCTGGCGCGCTGTGAGTGTTTTCCATTACACAGCAGGGCAAAGTAAATAAGTAGTTTACCTGTTGGAGGTGTGCTGGTTGTCTTCAGCTCTTCATCAGACATCATCATCACTGTGGCTATTTCTGCTTGTGCTAGTCCTCCCTGCATTATTTCTAACTGATCCGCTGAGCAAAGAACTTCAAGTATTTCCATATCTTGTTGTGTCGACTGGTTTTTAGCACAGCTAATGGAGCTCTGGTAATTCAATGAAGAAAATGTTTCATCTCCTGTAGATTCTTCATCATAAAAGTCTCCTGTTTTTTAGTAATTTTAAAAACTTTTAATATGAAGCAGTTAAACAGGAAATGTTGGGTTTACATCAATGGTAACTTAACATGACTCTGATGCGGCTGCCCCTCAGCAGGCTTCCAGAAAGCTGGCCAATCAGAACAGAGTGGGCTCATCAGAAAGGGAGCATTAAAGAGGCAGGAGCTAAGACTGCCTGTTAGAGACAGAGGCTGAACTGAGGGGCTGCATAAAGGGACAGTATAAGTTTTTTGAACTGTGAATCATGCAAAGCTACTCTAGTGCATTCCCAGAATAAAAATATAGAGCTGGAAATGAGTATAATAGATCCTTTTTAATGCTGTGAGCTAAATTTATTAAACACACTTAGATTTCATATTTCCATGGCAAGGCAGAGCTGTGAGGCTGTCTGGCTGTGTCAATTTCAGGACAGTGGCTCTGTTGTTCTTGAACCCAGCCATGCCGACACTCTCCTGCGAAACTGGAACTAGTGGCCAGTTTACTCTCAACTAAACAGAATTTAAATCATGTGATTATCTATGCAAGTAGATGATAAGATGGTGAGGCCAGCACCTTGCATGGCAGCTCCAGTGCCATCAGTGTGTAAGTGTGTGTGTGAAGGGGTAAATGAGAGGCAAAAGTGCTTTGTCTGTTAAGGTAGAAAGGCGCTATATAAGTGCAGTCCATTTGCCATTTACCATATACATATAAAAACTTAATGCCCCTAATACTTCTAATTTTCAGGCAAACCAGCTGAGTAGAGATGAGACACTGGCGAGACATAGTAGCTTGCAGGAGCCAAGTCCAGTCAAGTATATTTATACAGTGCTTCCAAACAACAAGATTGTTATAGATTGCATTACTGAGAGAGCTCAACAATAGATTAAAGCAGGGATAATGAGAGCATGAGATGAAGCACAAACACCAAGAAATCCGGCCCGGAGCTTCTGAGCATGCACAGTATGTCTTTTCAAGTGTGTTTGTGTTGATGTGGCAACACTGAACCATTTCAGGGCAGTCTACAGGAGAAATGAGTCCATGATGTAGTCAGTGAAACGGCTGGTAGGGAGTTAAATCTGTACATTAGTGTTGGTTTCAGATACTGAAACACTGACTGCATTTACACCTACACAATGGGCAAATCAAATATCACACTATTATGATATGATTCCCACAATAACAATTAGGTGGGACATCATCTACAATATATTGTAGTATTTTTTTAAATTTACAGATTCATGACGTGCTGCCACAAACTGGCAGAAAGCCGTGCCAGAAATCACAACAGCTCTAGAGTAAAATGTCAGGAATAAAGGATGTGAGTAGATTTAACACAAAACGTTTCAGCAAACAGTTGCACATTTAGGCATCCTGCAGACATGCAGCGACGTTAGACTCTTTTGAAGTCGTGTGTCCGGCCACCTGACGAATGTAAGTCCAGTAATCCCTTGTGGTCTTTTTGGTCTCCACCAGCTGCTGAGAAATATATCTGGCTCTTTAGCTGCTAAGTGCTCCTCTATTTTAACCGGCTAGTCTCTAACTTGGTCTGCCATTTGTTGCTGGGCAGGCAGTGTGTAATGGCTATATCAGAGCTTTTTTTCTATGAAAACAGCTGCCTACTGCAGCTGGAAACAACCCTAATGAGATCAGTGGGACTGAATCAAGACAGTAAGGTTTTCTGCCATAAAACCATAATAATGATCTGAAATGCTTGTAGAGCTGAGGGGAATTCTGTGTTGGTATGTCACTATGAGCAGCCCCTTTCACATTACTCATTGTTAATACAAAAACATATCGAGGAGTGCAGCATTAAGCTCAATGATTGGATGTTTTACAATTCTTTAGAATGGTAGTTGACATTTCTCCATATTTTTCTATGGACTCAGGCTTCACCTGACTTTTTGATGGATATATCATTTGCTCACCTTGTACTGATGATTCAGCCAGTAGGGTTTCATTTCCATATAAGCCTCGGAGGAGCTCCTCATCAGTCATCTAACATCATCTATCTACAAAAATGAATAGGACTTTAACATTTGGAACCCTGGAGGCCTGAAATAAGTCCTCGGTAAGTTAAATCAATAACGCATACAAGGAATAATTGTTAATTCAAAAGAATGTTATTGATTTATTTTGTACATACCTTAAACTTGTGTAGTAACATGGTTTAAACCCTGACAAGTGATTGTAACCCTGTCAGTTCCTGGTTTAAACTGCCTTAGATGCGTTATTAAACAGACTTACTTTGCAGAGAAACATCATACACCTTTCACTTATGGTTGTTTACATTTGCTAACTCATGCAGGGTTTTGGGTGCACTTCTGTCATCATAAAGCATGGAAACAAGAAGGTACTTATCATCACTATCGGGATCATCATTTCTTTCTTGTGCATTAGCAGCATCTTTCCATTTCTCAGCTAAAGGAGATAGTTGGCAGCCACACTGTTCCTTTCTCCTTTCAGAGCATTATAGCAAAATGTATTCCACCAGAGATCAACAAGAATATATTGTTTGTTCGTTGGTTTATTCACTGCAGCAGGCAACAATGGCAGGGTGTCAGAGGTTCATGTAAACTGTTTAACCTGTAGACCTTAATGGGAGCATGGCTGATGGGCAGGTTGCTCTGTGCATGTTTAACTCAAACACTTTTACCTTCCCTGTCCATGTCTGGTACTTTGCTCCAGAGGCACGTGTGCTGCTGTGGGACAACAGTCTCAGCCTCAATATACCTGCCTCAGCTTTATATTTTAGGACTGCTAGAGCCCATTATACCCTGAACTGAACAGTAGGCCCTTTCTGTTTTCTAGCTACGAGACTATCCAGATAATAAATCTGGGACTGTTTCCTAATGACAGTTATTTAGTACTTGGAACATAATCCTGCTGGAAACATCTGGTGGTGGCTCTAAGCAGGTGCTTTACCCTAATTACCCTTTCAAAATAGTTGTGTTGTGCTATATTGTAGTTGGAACAGAGTGGTATGGTGGTAAAGAGAGAGTGAGAGAAACCTTACTTGTGTTGGTGTGCGTTTCCTCTCTCTGCTACACTTTTTAAAAAACATAACACTGGTTAGGTGGATTGGACAGTAAAGCTGGTAGGTTAACAAGTCAGATCCTTTTTTGTTTCCTAACTACTTTTCTTTAACTTCAATGGAAAATGTCATGATGTTATGGAAAATATTATTTTTGCATCATCTAAATGTTGAGGGAGAAAGTAGTTCCAGAAAACAAATCTCCTTTCCTTTTGTTTGTCTGTATCTCAGGCTCAGGAAATAGAAAGGAGGTAAAGAACCTTTCCCTTTCAGAGAATTTACCCAGCTTTTATGTCCTATAGGTCTGTAAAAAAAATCTTAGCATTACATATAGAAGGACTTTTGTTGAATAGAGTCACAGACAATGAGACATTTAATACGATGATGGCAGTTGAATTGCTGACGGTTATCTTTTATGTGGATTTTTGGGCATTTTTGTGCACTTATTTTAGACAGACAGTAAAAAGATGACAATAAACAAGAGAGAGATTCAAAGATTTAAAGGGGAACTTGAGCCAAGGACATTTTGATTCATGATTTGCAGCTGTACTCACAAAGTATCTTATTTTAACTCTAGGAGTCCTCCTAGTGCTCAACATTTCTAGTTAAGAGTTTCCTCTTAAAAGCTACTGAGAGCAACCTTACTGTGGAACTGAGAGAACCTCTACACTAAGAGAAGTGGCAGAGTTGACCCCTTTTCTATGGATGTTATATTTTATGAATAAACTTGCTTTGTTTAAGAAAACTCACATTTTGGTTAGTGTGAATTCACAGAAATGTAGCCAAGGCTGGATTACCAGGCAGGTAAAGTGGGCAACTAAAGCCTCTTTCACACATAGTTCACGGTAAATTACTGTTATAACCTTTCAGGAACCGCTAGTGATTTTCACTATTCACACATGCAGCTACATTCAGGAACATTTCTGTCTTGCACCTTTTCACACATGCCATGGCAATGCGGGAATAGATGGGGCAAGGGACAGTCCAGCAGATGGTGGTTATGCAACACTTATGGATGCCAACCGCCATAAATCTCAACAGAAGAAGAGGATGAAACTCACAAAACTCAGATCAAACTTTCAAACTAGGCAGTCCTGATCAAATATGAATCAAGATTATTTTACTGCATTGCCTATTTCTCCCCTCAAATATCTTCAGAAATATATTTTAATATGAGAGAGTTTGAGATGCGGCCGCCATGTTGAAAACAGACGAGCCAAAACCAAGCACCGCCCAACTTGCTGTATGTCACCCACACGTCAAGTCTTGTGATTGGTTCACTCGCTCCATGTGAAAGCGTCTTTCATCAGACGGATGTAACCCTTTATGTGTTCGTCCCTGCAATGTTACTGCTTGCATTCACAACACAGCCGTACCAGCATTTTCCCTGAAATGTTACAAGGTCTTGAGGTGGGAAACTGGTGGTACAGATTTCCCTGAATATCAATCTCAATTCACACATGATCCCATGCAGGAAAAGTTCCTGAATATTTCAGGGATAGACTACACATGTGAAAGGGGATAAGCCAGTGCCTCAGACCCTGGTTTGTAGACTATTTGTGAAGCACAATATCACCTGAAATGACCTTTTCTGTTAAGGTCCAAAAACATAGTTGTGTAAAAACCTAGTTGTAAGACCACACAAAATAACAAAAACTTGCATCGTGGTGGTATTCCAGGAAAGGAGTGCTGGTGGTTCTCTTTGCTCTGGGCAAAATATAATTAAGATGTCATGTTTATTCCTCTACTTGTATACACTAATCTGCCAAGAGTGGGAACAATGGGGGTCACTGGGTACCCTCAGCTCAGTTTTGCCCAAGGGCCCCCTTGTAGGTAAATCCAGCTATGTCCTTGAATAATTAAAGCCATCAAGTAATGAAATGTGGCATTGAATGCTCGGTCAGATCCTCAGCCTTGTTTAATTATTTTAAGATCAGATATCTCCTGACCTAATTAGAAAACTTTTCAGATTTTTAGACGGTATTGCATGGAGAAGTTTTTCTATGGCAGCTTGTGTTTTGTGTTAGGTCAAAAAAAAAAAAAAAAAGAAAATTTTCAAATGGTAGCCAAAGTACTTAAGCCCTGTCCAAGACTCCAGCTTCCCGAAACATGAAGTAGGAAAAATGAACGCGTCTCCTCCTCTTTCCCCAGATTCCTATCCGTACGTGTCGTCACTGGTTTGCGCTTTCTTCATGTGTCTGACTCCTCTGTGGATCGTCGTCTCCTCCAAGCACCCAGCCAGCCGCACCCTGCTCTATTCCGGATGGGAGCCAGTCATCACTGCCATGGTCATCAGCAGGTGTGTGTGTGTGTGTGTGTGTGTATGTGTGTGTGTTTGTGTATGTAGCTGTGTTTGTGTGTGTTTAGTCTTCAAAGGGGAAAGAACAGCTATTCTGCGTCTGCGACTGCCAGTGTCTGGTTTGCTTGATGACTCATCCCCTAAACAAATTGCAGCACCCGAGCACATACACCCTCGGGTCCCCTTGAGCCTGGCAGCCTCACAAATACAGCCGGTGGGAAAGGGAACGATTGTCTCCCTCGCTCTCACTCACTCTCTCAAGCACTCTTTTTTTTTTTTTCTCAACACTCAGGTGAAACCACTTTTCTCAGGCTTTAATGGAGAAGTGAGAAAATACAAATATTGGCTCTGGACGGCTTAAGCTGAAAACAATTGAAAAGTCTTTCATTCTTTCTCTCGCTCTCCCTCATTCAGTGCAGCTGATGAAGTATTTTTTAGTGGTGTTTAGAGAGAGGCACACAAACTCACTGTGGACATCATTTATATGAAGACAGTGCTCTCTCTTTCTCATTCCGTGTCCCTTTTTGTCTCCCTCTCCATCTCTCACACAGACACACACACTGTAATACCAGTTAATGATCTAATTATGTTGTGTTCTGCAGCATCGGAGGACTCATCCTGGACAAAACGGTGTCTGACCCAAATCTGGCTGGCATCGTGGTGTACACGCCGGTTATCAACGGTGAGTCATAGTATTGGCACCGCTTCTTCCTTCACTCTGACTGACATCAAGGTGTCGCTGCCTTCATTTGCAGGAGTTTGCCCCCGAGGACACAAACACACAAGGAGAATCTGGTCAAAGACTTGACCAAAGGTTTGAATATAATAGCTTTTTAAATCCAGGGGGGATTAAGAGAAGAGCTGTACATATGTATAAAAAGACCTCACCGCTTGTGGAGTTAGATTGCTCTAATCCCACATCCCATTTCTCCTCGGTTGAAGTGCAGAAAGCATCTGCATTCATTATATACCTCCACTCATTTATTCCAATCATTTCAATCTAAATATGTTCAGAAAGCCAAGAAAACCAACATGGCCTGTGTTCTCATACCGCCTGAGGCACTACAAGGAGGCAGCTAAGATTGTCCAAGGTTACCTCTCAAGGTGAATTCAAGTCAGTTCACATCAAATACTCGTATGTATTTTAACATGAATCTCATTATGTTCTTGTGTGCTGTGGATGACTGTATTCACAGCTTGATTATGTTGTACAGATCTCACTCTTTTAAGCATCTAGAACAAGGCTCTTCCAGCCTGCAAGACAATTTCATGAGTAAAGCGTAACCCAGTTGATTCTAACATTCGGTGTCAGGGACAAAGCAGTAAGGCTCAAGGACTTTTGATTTTGTATAAATCAAAAAATGGTAACTCAACATAACTGACCTAACAAATGATAGAAAGGGAGGGTTTATATACACAAAGGCTCGCCTACACAGACACGCAACGGGGGCATGATTAACCAATTAACTGTATATCACAACATTAACCTTAATACAAACAGAGATTGAAATCAAGACACTATTTACACAAGTCTAACTGTCGAACCAAGAAAAACAACATAACATTAATTCCCAAAATAATCAAATTTAACTGGATCCCAAAAAGCAGACTCCCCTCTGGCACACCCAGTTGGCCTCTCCCTCTTCATGCCTGCCATAATATAAGAGGCCATCTTTACTGGCGCCGCTTCTTTTGGCCAAGGGGAGGAACTCGGTGTTGACATGTGGTTTGGCCACCACACCCACCTACAAATAATATAATATAGAACAATTCTTTTGCTTTTTCTCCAGTGTTAAATAAGTCAAAATAGGAGTAAGTGGCTCCAAAATAGGGATATAAAAGTTCCTTTTTTAAAAAGCTTCACATTTAACAAACAAGCTGCACTCATCTATGCAACCTCTAAACATAAATACATTTGCAACAGCACTCTGATTTACCAGTGTGCACCTGACACCAAAACGCTCCCCCTTTCTAAACAGAAAGGTTGACTTGAAGCACAGACAGTTTTAAGAGTTGGGCAGTTGATTCTTTTTGAGTGGAGTTTATTATGTCAGTTTCCTGTCTCGTCTGCAAGGAGAAAGTGAAATACAATCTCAAGTGGCATCGCTCTACTAAACACGTAGAGTATGGAGAAAGAGAAGAAAGAAAGATGAGTTGCTCACATTCAGAGCGAACATATTTGAAATATATACCTGAGTTTATCCTTCATTCCTGAAATTCCAATCCATTATTCCACTGTACATATCTGTATCTTAGGAGTGTAGCTTGCCTTTATCAGATAGAGGATAGTGAAGCGGCAGACAGGAAACAAGAGGAGAGAGAGAGGGCTACGACACGCAACAAAGGTCAAACTGGCTGGAATCGAACCAGAGACGTGGCAGCTATGTGGCTTGTGCAGTAACCGTTCAGCCACCGCTCTGCTCCCCTTCTCTGTTCTATAATTAATGCAGTCTTTGACCCTTCGGGCTGAGATAGAGACAAAGTGATTATACACAAGATGGATGACACTTCATAGAGTCTATTTGTCTTGCGCTGTGCAGCTCCCAGGTGTGAATGCATATAAATGTGAAAACAGAAAAAAGCTCAGTCAACCGTCCCTGGATAAATGAAGGTTACCCAAAAATAACTCTAAATGCTCATCAGCATAAATAAGTTACCTAATGAGACTGGTTTAGGCATTCAGCCGCAGTCTATCCGTCTCCACTTCATAAAACTGGTCTTCTTCCATTTCCTCCCGCCACCCATCTCCCACCGCTAACGGGCTCAGCCTCGGTTGCCAGGACCCTGGCACCTCCACAACAAAAGATAAGCTTTTAATTAAATGGCATTAATGAGAGACATTTAACGAGATGGAAGGCGATTCTGACTCTAATTGGTTTTCCGTCCAGACGTATCTCAGGCACCGGACAGCTGGGGAATTGAGCGTGTGTCTGTTTGTGAGAGCGAGGATGTTTTTTTTTTGTTTTTTTTTCGCGTCTGAAAGATCCAGGTCTCGGCAATCTTTTTTAACCGTCTCTGATTAACAACGTTTAATTCGCGGTTGAGGAAACAGTGAAGCGGTTTCCTTCGTGTATTTTCAGCTGATTAAAATGATCGCTGTTTCCTGTCCTAATACAAAAAATACGATTCAACAAAGGGCATACGGAACAGAAACTGAATAGATGGTGTGTGGACGTTTGATTAGAAATAGTGGAGCAGGAGATGTGAAGAGCTGGATAAGAAAAGACAGGTTAAATGAAAGGTGGAGGGAGAACTTCTTCTTTTTACCACACTGACCTCCATTATTTCACATTGTTTCATTTCAATGCTTAAGGGCTATTTGATGTCATTTCTCCTGCAATGGAAGGTATCTGCGGATGCTTCCAATATATTAATATTTAATGTCTTGAAAGGTATTGAAATGTGTTTAAATCAAGCATTGAAGAAGTGTCTGCTAGTTAATTTTCCATTGTACTTGTTCCAGAAGGGAAACCTCTGGGCCTTCATGGTATTCACTGAAGGCCTAAGAGAGAATTTTTGTACTCCTAATGAATATTTTTACATTTTTAAATTTTTCTTCCGATGGCATCTGGTTAAATTAGCGACTCCCCCCTGCCAGGGCCTTTTATTAGCTGTAACGAATGCCTGTGTAATGTCAGTAGGCAAGTCAATGTGGGCATGGATTTGAATTGACTGTTGTCTTAGCCAATCATTATTTTGTTGAGTTGTGGGCGGGACATCCTCTGGGCGTTTCATGTATACTTTGCATTCTGGCAGAGAGATATTAAATCTACATTGAAATTCAAGTATGTCTGAGCTCAAAAAAAAAAAAAAAACGTTGGATTGGATCCATCTTTAGTTGTTAAACAGTAACTAATGATTATTCTAGATATTTGACTTTAATTCCAGCTAAACAAATATATGAAATAAGTCAATGTGATTTGCTTGTTTCATTTATATTCACAAGATAACATAGGCCTAGTCCTTGACATGTCATATTTAAATGTAGTGATGTAGTGATAGCCAGCTTTGTGTGACTGGTTTTCCAGAAATACTTTTGTGTTTTAAATTCAGGTGTCATTATGAAGGTCATAAAAAGCTTTTCATCTGACTTCAGAGACCTGCAGATATCATATTATGTTATGCATCTTGTATTTTTCCTCTAGACAGTGTTCAGATACAGCTGACTCTTTAATCTTTGCTTGTCATCTTGGCATATTTGCCGTTTTTTTTCTCTCTACTGTTGTTTGTTTTGAGATAAGGCGTCCGCCTATTTTACATCTTACTTCTACCAGTAAGTCATTTTTTCCTCCTCTTTCCATGTTTTTCTTTCATTATATTTTATCTGCATGTTCACATCACATCCATTCAAATAAATAAAAAAGAAATGAAAGAGAGGAGGAGGAGGAGGAGGAGAGGCAGGGAGATGAGATGAGTGACCAGCAGACAGCTCCTGTGCCCCTCCTCCCTTCTCCCCCCTCTGGGCAGACTAGCCCAGAGAGGAGCACAGACCCCCTGCAGCTCCCACGTGTAGTCTCTGCAGCCCAGACCTCCTCACACTCCTCATCCTCACTCCTCCTGTCAGACCCAGTGACCCGAATCAGCCAGATCTCCCCAAAACTCCCTTCACTCTACTTCTGCCCCCCTGCTGTGTGTGTAAGGGCATCACCCCCCCCCACTCATCCCAGCCTGCACCAAACCCCAGACAAGGACAAAAAGTCAGAAAGTCAAAATATGTGCACAATCCAAAGGCATAGTCATTCAAATTCTGACATGTTTGATGGGAAAATAAGGGCAAACAGTTTATTTTAAAAACACTGCACACACACATCTTGATATTGATGCATACTGTCGTCCAAAAATTGCAATGCACATTAATAAGAATAGAGTCAGTTGGGAATAAGTAAAATATATGGTAGCTGGTAGAACAACAGCTCAACAAAAGCTTAATATATATTATAACTAAATGTAGCTAAATAGAAAAATAAACTAGTAGATCTTTGGAAAGGCATTTTATTGCACACCTTGCACCATAAACTGCATTTAGCAGTAAAGTAATTTGTAAGTAAACCAATTGTGATTTCTGTGAACACTTTCATCTGCTCCTGTTGAAAAAGGCCTCTTTATTACATTATTGGCTCTTTATGAAATACTGTCTCATCTGTAAAAGATTAGGCGGTGTCTGAGGTGTGTGTCATAGAGGAAATAGCCCCAGCCGTTGGTGTGATTAAAGCTGACTGGATGAGTGCTGGATAAACGCACGTAGCCCGATTCAAGATGATAAATAACACCAATAGTACAACCCAAGTTAGTAGTGTCTATGGGAAATCATCAGAAATCATAAAAAAAGTAGCAACTACATTGGAAAATCTCAAATGTATGTCAAAAAATAACTATGTAGACATTATACAATATGGACAAGATAGGTGTGTATGTGTGTTTGTATGGTAACTGCCACTACTGTGCACATTGCACAATATGAACATTTGTACATTAATATATATAGTATAAAAGTATGGAATCTGGGATCACCTTTACTCAGCCCCAAAGTACTTTTTGTGTCTGTGCTGACAGAGTACAGTGGTTCTTACTTTAATAAATTATAACCAATGTACATACATTTCAAACTAGTGATTTACTAAATCAGGTTTCAGTAATTTAAGAAACACCTAAAGAAATAATGTGTTTTACAATAAGTGATATTATTTATTACTAATTAGAATTAGCCATATTCATACAGTTTAACTGACATTATTTTATAATTTTGCATTTAATGTTATTGGCATAATGTTTTTTATGTTGAGGTACTGAATGTTATTATATGTATATAATTAATTTTTGGTGAAATGTAAGGTGTCAGGCCAGATATGTTTGCCATATCCCTTATACTGTCACATACTGTATTAGCAAGCTAACAGCTAGCTTACAAACTAGTTCCACCTGTCAACAACTCATCTTTACCTAAGAACTCATTTGTGTGGTGCAGCCGGTATTGATGTGGAGAAATGCACGTAGTTAACACTTCCGTTATAACTAGCTTACATCTATAACTTACGAACAGCTGGTGCAACCGGCTCCAGATCAGATGCGTGGAGGGATGTACGGGCAAAATCAGGTTGTGAGGGCAGGAGTATGAAGTGAAAGACGGGGACAGAAAGGGTCAAGCGGGTGTGAATACTCATTGTTAGGTTATGTCTGTTTACAGGCCCAGTGGGACTGCTGGTAATGCTCCAGTAAGATGTCACCAGGCACCAAAAGAGCCACAATAGACTGAATTAAGTGGACATCACCCTTAGGTGGTGGCTGTGTCTAATTTAATATACTGGCCACAATAACAGGCTTGGTCGGGGGAAGAAGTCAGAGACGCCCACCCCGCCTATTATTTTACTTTTTATATGGTTTGCAGTACTTGACCACTTCAATGAGTTTTCCACTGCACTGCAAGCATCGAATTATGCATTCTTTATGATTTTGATTAAAGAAACCTATTTTCTTTTCCAGCGTTGCTCAGTTCCACCCTGAGCAGTTTGTGACAGACATAAAGGCACACTTAGCAAAAACCTTTTCTTCTCTCCTGAGCTGCTCAATGCCCACCTGTCTGCTGCTTTGTTGTCTATATCTGTATGTATGTGAGCTTTCCTGCAGGGCTTAGTCACCAGACTGTGGCTTCAAGGATGAACACAGCAAGTTAGTGTGTGTGTGTTACTTGCTAAAGGGAAAGTGTGATCGCGACAGCATGTGAATGTAAAATGGCCCTGTATTTTGTCAGTACAGATGGCGTCCCACATTCTCATGACTGTTCATCTGCTTGATGTTAATTAAAATCTAACATGAAGAAAATAGAACTCTAAACCTGTTTTAAACAAGGAAAATGACAATGGTAACATCAGTGTGTTGGAAAAATATGCTTAATTTTCAAGAAAGAAAGGAAATGAGATGCAGACTAAAGTGACTAAAGCTCTTGTTCAGAAACTTTTTGGCAAGAGATCCCTTAAACAAAACATTTGGGAGCTGTAAGCAGTTCAGTAAAAGAGGGATTTTTTCTTTCTCAGATTGTTTTGTTTGAATGACTTTTTGGCCTGAAGAGATAAAATTATCCAGTATTTAAGAGGAAAAAAAGACCAAAGAAGATGAATCCAAAAAAATAAACATGTAGCCAATTTTAGTTTCTTCTTGTTTCCTTCCCAAGTAATAATCCTGCCGCCTCTTATTTTTATTTTTTTTTATCAGTATCAATGTTGGTGTTTTTCATTAACACGGAATGTTAGCGGCCAAAAATCTGATATCTGTTGTGCTATACTCGCAACTCTTTAGGAGGGTCCCAAACAGCGGGTAGGGGAACTGTTTCTCTACAGATTGGCATTCCTCTCAGGACCCACTGAAGATTTAGCAATTTGTAGCCATACCAGTGATGGTACTAATAATTTAGTTTGTCCAGAGGGTGGAAAATGAAGGTTACCAGACCTATTTCTTTGCAGACATTTAGACTTGCAGTAACAGGAAAAGGGAGACGGTCCTCCCAAGAAAAACAAGAGCATTAGTCATTTCAGCGAATGCCCCAAAAAATGCTCAGCCTGACTGTTGTCCGCCGGGAGTAAAGGAGGAAACTGTGTGAAGTCTACAGATTGAGGAGGACTGGGTGAATGGATGGGTCAAGAAAACATCAGACCTTATCAGACCTTGACATAGGATACTTCAGTTTGTCTCCTGTTTCTTACCAATAGTCAACCGCAATGCTGTTATTACTGAAACCATGATGATAAAGGTCACCTAACCTTAACAAAATAGTATTGTTATCCCAAACCATGATGTTTCACAAAAGTTTTTTTTTGTGCCTAAACCTAATCAAACCTTAACCATAACTTGTTGGATCATTAAGAGGTTTAACTTTTGAAAAGGCAATATCATAATTGTGCTAATGTCGTCAGATCAGAAAACATCATCTGGTGGGCGTGGTCCAAAGACGTATGTTGTGGTTTAATTTGGAGGACATGTTGGGAAAAGCACAGGTGTAACAAATAATATTAAAGGATAGATTCACAATTTTTCAATTGTGTCTTAAAACAACAGTCAGGTGTCCATATGAACAGTGAAAGAGGTTTTCCTCGCAGTAATCATTCCTCCTGTTCATACTGGCTATTAAAAGATCCCCTTCAAATGTGCTTTCAGTGTAAGTGATGGAGGCCAAAATCCACAATGTGTTCACACAGTCATTTTGTGCAAAAATGCATTTAAAAGTTGATCTTGATCTTAAGTTTATATGAGGCTTCTGCAGTCTGAGTTAGTCATATCCAGTGGATATCTGCCTCATTTACAGTCTTTTTAGCATCAAATTCCCTCTTTGTGTTTCCTCAGACAGTGTTTCCTTGTTGAGCTGCAGGTGGAAGTATAGTAACAAAAAGAGACTTTGGCACTAAAAAGACTGTAATGTTGAAAGATATCTACTTGATTTGACTCATTTGGACGCTGAAGCTTCATATTAGTTTCAGATAAACTCTGAAATACATTTTTTGCACAGAAGGAGGACTGGATCACTTACATCGTAAGTGCTTTATGAAGGGATCTTCTAATGGTCAGTATGAACAGGAGGAATGATTACAGCAAGAAAAACATGTTGCAATGTTCATTTTGGCTCCTGACTGTTGATTTAAGACAGACTTGAAAAATTGTGAACCCGTCCTTTAACGAAGTCTCAGTTCCATTAAATGTCATAGTCAGGGTCCTGTGCTAGAACATCTAAATGGAATCCAGTAATTTTAAATGTTATAAGTAACACCTGTGCTTTCCCTGCAAATACATGTCAAAATGTCGGCTGTTAAAAATGATCTATCATCTGTAGGGCAACAACTTTTTACACAAATATGATTACCTATACATTTACGTTTGACATTTTGCATATTGTAGTACAGAGCCTGACTGACGCATTGCCATGGCCGATGTAAATGTACGATTGTAGCTTACTACATATAGTGTATATATAGTAGCAGTCAAAAGTTTAGACACACTTTCCCATCCCCTTGAATGAGAAAGTGTGTCCAAACTTTTGACTGCTACTATATGTAGCAGTTATAAAGTTATGTTTAAGGTAATTTAGAGACAGTAACACCATTTACACAAGTTTACACTTTGATAACCAAATTTAACGGATGTTTTTATGTAAACTTTACATGTACGTGTTATATATCGAGATATCCCTCACCTTGGCTCTACTGTAGTTCCTATAAACAGTAACAGTTAACGATTTTCAGGTTAAAAGTGAGAAACAGTCATTTTTACCAATGATGTGTCATGATTGACATTCACAGTATGCTCTGCTCCATGATGGTCTATGTCATGAACCATTTCTATCATATCCAGGTATCGGGGGTAACCTGGTGGCCATTCAGTCCAGCAGGATCTCCACTCACCTGCATTTCCACTGTGCTCCTGGGGAGGTTCCAGATGAAGCTAAGGGCTGCTACTACCCCTGCCGCACATTCTTTGGTACAGGTCAGTACTGTATGAGTAAATCTACAAGCTGTTAATAGAATCTCACATTGTCCAACTCCAGTATGATATGTATGAAGAACTTTAACTCAGTGTTTTAGCTTTTATAAATACTATGCTGGTTGCTCATGAGAAGACATTTTAATTGGCTTTCGCACAAGTGCATGTGTTTAAAACACTGTAAGCTTGGAAATTATGTTCTGTGGAAATGCTGTCAGGATTACAACCAGGATTTAAACCTTGTAAAGTGTTCACAGTTTGACTCAGATCTGTTCCCGGTGAGCTGCAGTACCTCTGGTCCTCTGTCCTACTAGGCAGTTAATTGCCATCTCCTAGTGTCCCAGATGTGAATTAATTCCTTGTTAGAAGTCTAGAATGAAAACCAGCAGGACTCTGAATCCCGGGGACAGCAGGTGGGCTGATTCAACCGGCACAATTTGCCGCAAAACTGTTTAATCATGTATTTTAGAAAGGCTACTTGTACCAGTTTTAGACAGTTTTGTTTTCTCCTGTAAAGAAACGCTTCCCTGACGTTCACCTTTAACACATCTCACATCCTTTTTGCTCTTTTTTTCTCTCAGGGGCCAATCACCGATCTGCTCAGGTGCTCCTCCTTTTGGTGATCCCTGGTCACTTGATCTTCCTCTACACCATTCACCTGATGAAGAGCGGTCACACCACCCTGACACCCATCTTCACGTCTGTCTACCTGGCTGCTGCTCTGCTGCAGGTAAGCACATGATGATAACTTTTCTAAACAACAAAAAAAAGGTTAAAATTGTTTAAAGCTGCGATCAAATGTGAAAGGAGTCGGTGGTAATGGCAAATCCACAGAGAATTTTCACCAGGCTGCAGTTTCCTTCAGCCAAACAGTGTTTTTTAGTCTCTTTTAGCTGTTTGGGTTTTCCAGCCTGCATATTCCGCTCTCATCAGCCTTGTTTCCAGCAGCAGCAGGCAGCTGTTTCTAGCAAAAAAAAAGCTCTGACAAGTCCACTGTATGCTACCTGCCCAGCACCAAACAGTATACTAGTGAATACTGGGCTTTTGGTAGGTGGATGGAAAAATGAATGTAATTGAATGCTAATGCTGCTATGTGTCTGCTGGATGTGTGAACAGACAATTGTTTGCTAGCACATTTGCCATATCAATTTCACAAGGTGGTGATATGTCAACTTTGTGTTTTCAGTTTGGTTTGAAAACACACAATTGCAAAACAGATCTTCAGTCTTTTTCCATTGCATTTCATTGCATTTTGTTTTTGATCAACACACCAACTTTTCCACCTCCAGCCAATTTATACACAAATTGAAAATGTGCAGAAAAACAGGTGGATGGAAATGCATTTACTGATGACTTTCAGGTAGCCTTCTACATACCAGATTGTCATTACCAAGTAGAATAATTTTCTTATTATAAATGGGACCGTTCAGTAACTACGGCTTTCAAGCTCGCTAAAAGCTTAAATTACATTCCAGAGCTAAAACAGAAGAGAAGATAGGAGTATGTTTTTGTGCAAATGTGTTCACTTGCTTTGAGTCCCTGCACATAATCTGTGACTGCAATACAAGTTTACACTGCGAACTCCAGCAAAAAGCTCAATTTTGCATTTGCACAAGCTCATCTTACCTGAACTGTTTCCATTATTATTCAGAAGCAAACATGATTTTCTTGTTTCTTGTCAGCGAGAATATGAATAGGTTTCTATGAAAGGTGAGTCTGTGGACGTGTGTTTCACTCTTAACACTTGTAGTGAAGGAGGAGAAGCAGGTGTGTGTATCCTGTGAATTCCTCGAGCGTTGTGGTTTCAGGCAATGCCTGAAGGAATTTGACTTCTGTACGTTTTTTGTTTTGGCAGTAGTTAAGATAATTATGAAGGAACACCTTGAATTCTGAATGACTGCTTTTACTTTTCAGGCACACCATGATAAGTCTTAACGTCTGGAATTTTAAGAATTTAGTTGCCGTGTTTGTGTGTATGCATCGGACGCTTGCTTTGCTCGAAGGCTTTTTAAGGCTCCCCTAAATCTTTAATGCAGACATGGAACATTAGGATGTAATCCTGGCCACTGAGGAGTTGGAGACTTTCCAAATCAATTAAGTCTGTAGCCAGTAGAGCCGCTTTAACGGTGCTTCTGTCGCAGATAGAACATCAAATGGCAGACACAGGCTCTTGGGGTTACGATGTTGGAAAGAGGAGTGCATCCAGCCTCTTTCACGTTTTAATATTTACAACCACTGAAGAGAGAATGCTGATCAATTTATTGATCGGACTCAAGAACCTTAAAGATCCCCTCCAGACGTCTTTTAAGAAGTATGTCAAAAACTATAATAAATAAATGGTGTCTGATATAGTTTTTCCACAAAAAATCATCTTGTTACAATCCTTAAGATCTCATCTCCTCCTTCTCCCTCATTAAAAAATCCAGAATCTATGAACATGCAAATATATTTCATTTCAAAAGTTTAACTGCTGGAAAGAAGATGTCTCCTTCTTCACTGTAAAGTCTATTCTCAGTGTTTGTGCACTGGAGGCTTCAAATTTCCACATCCCACTTATGCAAGTTGAATATTGGACCAGAATTGGCTACCAAACTATTTATGATTTCACAAATCATGCTCATAGGCCCGCCCCTTAAAATTGGATTTTAATTGAGGAGGGAGAAACTTTCCGCTCTCAGCAGACGAATGTGAAAACAAACTCTACACATCCATCATTCTGCACAGTGAAGCTCAAACATTCAACTGAAGGAACAACATATTTTTGATTGGAGGCGGACTTTAAACACCACTTTGCTTTTTGATTTTTAAATGTTTCAACAGGGTTTACAAAGTGGGTCAGACCAAAAGGCAGACATGCCACTGCTTGTCAGAATAATTCATGAACTTCATTGTTGTTATTGTTGATCAGTCTCTGAGACAACTGGGGGAAATTGCCTGAATTCTGCTTTGAGTAATGGTTCGCACAGCTTCACAAGAGCAAGGTTATTATGAAACACTTGTTTATTGAAGCATACCACAGAAATTACTCAGAGCATTGGTGCTTCATCTACTTCGTAATCAGTTCATTACTGTAGACACAGACAGAAAAGCAGACACTAATTATTAGGCTGAATGATGCACATAATATGCAATGTTAAATACTAATTGTAGGTTTAGATTTTGTCATAGTACTATATTAACTCTGAGGCTCATTTAAAAATATGCAACACGGGGTCACAGTGAACTGAAAGTTTGCAGTGGATATTGCTCTGCTAGGTGTGTGTTATTGAAAAGGAGAATATAACTGGGGCTTTTTTTCCCTTAATGATGTTCTCACTCTGAACAATCTCTACTGGTGTCAGAAACTTGTAGGAGAAAACACAAGCAGCCAATCTCAGCTCTTGTGGCCCCCAAGTGGTATCTCTGTATCAAAACATTAATAGAAACTGTTCAAACCAATGCTGTAATCCACTATTTTAATGTCCATACATATGCCCAGTATGTTCCAAACACTCATATTTCCCCCAATGTACAGATTAAAAACACTTCCTTCCACCTCAGTCCTCACACATGATCCTGCACACCTACGTTTCAGCATTGTGTGCTGCTTATTTGTCTGTGGATCACTTTCACTCTGTCAACTGGTTAACTAAAGAGCTGCAGGCTCTTGCCGCAGTTTGGGTAGACCTCAGCCTTTCAGCACCAATCAAGGTAAGCTTTTCTATGTGAAAGGGAAGACTGACTAGAATTCAGGGGTGTCCTAGACAATCTATCACTGGGGAGGGAATGAACAAAATTGCACAGCTATTTCACTCAGTAGTTAAGGGCCCGGGCCTGAGCGCAAGGCTCTTATTGATGTCTTTATCTCTCTGAAAACAAATGTGTGGGTGTTTGAGGATCATGAGCAGGGTATAATTGTGTAGCGGCGGCACCTACAGCAAGTCTCTCAACCTATACTTCAACCCAGGCACTAATGATGGTAATAAAAAATCCTGCCACTCTCATCAACCCGCCTGACAGTAAATGAACACATAAGCTCCACTTTTTGAGGGTGTTAGATGAGGGCGTGGAACGGTTTGCCTCTATAGTAATTTATAATTCCTGATTTCATGAGTAACATTTATTTAAATGTCTTTTCTATCCATAATTTGGATAAATTCTTTTGACACTGGGTAATAGAGAAATCAAAGCAGCTCAGTTAAGACTCTTGAATGTGGTAGACGGCAGCATTAGTTACCAATATCAGTAGCGTCAGTCAGTGCCCTTAAAAGACCCTGGTGTGTCACGGCGTATCTGTTCACTGAGTTCACTATACCCATGCAGATGTGGTTCATTGAGTGTCCTGGACTGAAGAAATAAATGTTCAATTCACATATGAGAGTTAAAATATCCAATTACGTGAAACTGGGATTCATTATATCTGTATATATATATAGTTCTTATATTTTCTTTCTGTGCCCGACATGGAGCGAGACATAATTTGGCAAAAATGTCAGTAACATGGTGGAATTTGATAATGTCCTTCAGTTAAAGTAAAAAGTACTGTAACTGTCTACTTCTTTAATAGCAGTGATAAGCGGAAATTGCACATGCTGCGGTTTGATAATGTTCTATTTAAAGTGAAAGCCATAGAAAATTAGGGGCGAAATTGAAACATTTCTGCAGAATAGCTCCAGTCATTGTGATATCTCCACCAGCCTCACGATACAGTCACTGAGCAGAAAAGAAGAATGTAGTTAAATTGACCAGAATTCTGCATATTTTGGCACACGGCGGTAGATGGTTTTACGCAAATCCGTAGTGAATAAAAATACTGAACAAGCGTAGGAACATAACTTGCACAATACACAAAGCAACATGATTTAAAAATACCATGAATGTCCCAAAGCACATTCTGAAAAATGAGGGTGGGGAAAAATAAAATAAGGCAAGCATGGTGCAAGAAGCTGTGGAGGTGACAAAGAAAACTCAGGATGACAGAAAAGGTAGTTTGACAGTTAGGGAGTCAAAAAACTCAACTCTGAAAAGGTTACTCAAAGTGCAATAGTGATAAATATGCATTACTATGCGAATCTAGCGTTTATGGCAATCATGATACTGTAACGTTACGCAAGGCTAAAAATGATGGGATCAATACTTGGTCAGATACAAACCCCAATGGTAACTATAAAGGAACTTTAACAAAGGGTGAACACCTCTGAAGCTCTGAAGCCCAAATCTCATTATTTCAGGTAAGTCTGGGTATCAGATGTTATCAGTGTTATCTTGACAGATCAGGAATCCAGCACATCTAAGCTGTGAGAAAGTAGCTTGATCTCTTATCTGTCAGCTGAGCTTTTGGCCCTCAAACGGCTCAGCTATGCTCAGGAGTAAGGCCCACACAATTTAACAAGGCTTTCTTAAGGTTAGACAAAAATATCCTAACTATCTTTTAAGATAATATTCTCCGTCATAAAAGATCTGAACATGCCACTTGACAGAGGAGTATATTCCCCATTTTCCATTTTCTAATATCAAGATATCAAGTATTGCCATGTCAAAAGTAGATAAATTCACAGATGGAAACTCAGTCAATATTTTTTTGTTGGAGCACTGTGTTTATTACCAGCTGCTTTGCTAGTTTGAAAGACTGATTGCAGTGAACAGAGAGGTTGACCAGAGGCAATACATATGGCAAGACAAATTTGTGCAAACCATCTTTTTTTAAAGCTGCTCAGTGGCCAACAGACTGTGGCTGTGTTGAACAACTAGGTGTGAAATCACTGCTGAAAAACAATTTCAGGGGATAAAAAAAAAAGATTTCATTGCCTCTTATACTTTTTTAAAACATTTCTCTTGACCTTAACTTGACAGCTACGAGACTTGACTCCCTGAAGACTTGACTTGCAACATGAAGGCAAAAACACTGAGGTCTCAGTCTTTGACCTGATAAATAATAGAATAATAGAATAATGAAAAAGACAGCCAGGCGGTACTTGCATGGCCACACAGCTTGAATATTTAATTACAGGACCTATGAAGTGAAAGGACTTGGTGTCAGCTTAAAAACAGTGCATAATATGACAATTGTGCAAACTCCATCCAATGAGAATGAACACAAGATGTGGACAGAAGCTATGGAAAAAATCAGTAAGAGGACCTTCAGCTATAAAACAAAAATGTTTTGTGTCATTTTAGTCAGCAGTCAGAAACTTGACATCTGCATCTTGACTTATGAAGACTTGCGACTTGGACTTTCCCTGAATGACTAGAGATTTGACTTGAGACTTGCTCTGAAAGACTTGACTTGGTCTTATCTCAAACAGCTTCAGACTTGACTTGAACTTGCTAAACCACTCAGGGAAAAGAAATTCTCCTCGTCACCTCCCCCTCCCCTCGGAGTTCCATAGAAGGCCGTGTGTCAGCACAAGTTGAGACAGTTGAGTAAATTGAGTCCTTTATCAAGTCTGGAAAAATGCCCTGTGACATCATCAGAGAGGTTAAGCTCAAGGCCCTGAATTCGTTTCTGCTGTGTATGACATCCCACTATTGGAGACTTACATGCATGAAATCCTATCAGCGGATTTACCTTCCGTAAAACCTTTTACACCAGACATAAAATAGATCACTCCAGTATATATGCAAGATTGATGGAATGTGTGACACAAACTCCTGCCTCTCCTCTTTTCAAGGAAAACGAGAAGTGAGGAAAATGTAGTTTGCCAAGATGAATGTTTATTTTTTATGATTTAGTTGATCCAGGGGTGACAACAGATGGTGCAGGAGATGAAACACTTATAAAACTCGACAAGGCATATATTGACAGTAAGAGGGATGCTTGAGAAGGAGCTAGCAGCAGAACAGAACTGTTGATGGATAACTAAAGGGCCAAAGCAAGAATTGAGAGTTTAAAATAGCTGTGTCCTCTTGCCTTGTCTCAATGTTCTCTCTGTGAGAGAGGAGAGAATGCTCAGTACGGCTGTATGGTGATGCTGACCTGAACAGGATGTAGCGGTGTGATGTAGAAGTAATTCTGGACCTTAATGCATCCCAAACTCGTTTTGTCAGACAATTCCGTGGCAATGAAGCATGCAGGCACCAGGAAAGAACACCCAAACAGCTCAGGAACGACATCAGAGAATGTATTGTATCGTTTGGCAGCTATCACTTTGAGACTGAAATGGCTAGAGAGACTCAAAGGGATTTAGTAACAGCCAACTTCATTAACAAGGACACATTACACTGCATGTAAAGTATGACAACCGGATGAAGACAGAAACGTCAGTAGGTACCAGTTGTGACTTCTCAAACCTACCCGGTAAAGTAGAGGTGTTTATTACACAACAAGGTATTTTTCTATCACTGTTAAACTCAGGCCTTTCCCAGACCTGCTGTAACAACAGTAAAGGTTGACACTATCAGGCTACCCGTTCCACCCATTTGCAGTTTCATTTACAACAGTAAAAAGTCATCCGAGAGTAAAAAGAAGAACTTATTATTACTTGGTTGCATGAATGCCTGATGAAGGTCAGTGAAAGAAATGTCTCTACAATCAATTCAGTGCTGATAGTGTGCAACCTTTTCTCCCACATGATTGCATTTTCCTACGCACCTATCCACCAGGTGTGCATTAAATAACACTTAGTTTGTGCCTAAAAAGAAACCTGCAATTACAAGGAAACTGATGAATGCAATTGAGTTCTCTTAAATCATTTATATGAGCCACTTGAGAATAAATCATTTTAAGTATTTGCACAAGTGATTCTTGCATGAGGCCCATATTACATATTACATATCTTTATAACCACATTTCTTCTCTCTAAAATGCATCAGTTTACGGTGCAACACTTTATATTATGTATATTCAAGTCAACCCGAAGCATAATTTTATTCAGGTCATACACTAGAATAAGTTATTCTACTGATGTGAAATGGCTTATAACGTTCTCCAGGTCAAGCATTTCTTCAGAAGAGCACAGCTAAATCTGTTTGCCCAGATGATAAATACTTGTGGTGTTCTGAAGTAGCTAATAAAGTGACATTAAGTGATGCAGTGTGTATGTTCTTTCAGGCAGGATTTGCAGATTTCTATAAACACAGGATTGAGAGTTGTGTATACTTTAGTGGAGCACAGATGCAGAGGGGGCTTCTAGTGGTAAATCTCAGCAAACAGAAGAGGAACATTGTGTCCCTCATAGAAAACAGCTAAAAACAGGGATTGTATTTGCGTCAATGCAGGTATATGCCACACTGACAAAAACACATATGTAATATATATGATTTTATTGAGACGGATGGTAAAATGAATGTCACTTATTAAAGTAACAAAATTCTGAAGTTGTAGTATTATGACGTACGGTGTTGTGGCATCTGACAAGCATTCAAACTAATGGAAAGCAGCCTTTCTTGATCTTATTTCATCGTCTCACTGGGAACTGAAGCAACACACCAATGCAGCCCCTTGTGCTTTTTGAAATGCAATACGACTTTCAGTGTTAACACCTGCTAACAAGTAACGTCCAATTATTACAAGAATGACAATGAGAGACTTTACCAAATTGCCTTGTAATTCCTCAAGAGTTGTAAGTCACAAATTTGCATTAGCACCTCAAGTAACATGCTCACACCAACACAAACTGAACACAAACATATAGAACCCTTTTTAGTCACGCTAGCGGCATACTGTAAGGATGGTAATGTTCTGTCGGTTGTTTAGTCAGTCAATTTGGTGCAGACTGAAATATCTCAACAACTGTTCAGGGATTGCCTTGAAATTCATGGTCCCCAGAGGATGAATCTTACTTTGTTGATTTCCGACCTTTCCTTTAGTGCCACCAACAAAGTTTTCATTCTTCACATCCAGTGAAACAACATTTTCAAGACATTGATGGTGCAGAGATAGTGTACCCTACTGACTGGTGATCCTCTTTTCCTGTAGTGCCACAGTGAGCTTCACATTTGTGGTTTTGAGTGAAATGTCTCAACAACTACTGCATTGTCATGATGGTTTGATCCAGCACCTGTAGAAGTTTTTTGGAAGTGCATACCCTACACCCTGTTTGTCTTTGGTATTTTTTGGTACAGCACTCCTTTTTGAAGACTCCCTTCCACACAGAACACTTACCAGTATTGAATATGACATCGCAAAGCAACACTTTTTAATTCACAAAAGAAGACTATGAGAAAATGATCTTTAGTCTCGTTTTGAGGATGCAACTATATCCTCTCACATGGACCAAGATGAAAAGAAGACCTTAAAGAAGCAATACAACCGTGAAACAAGACTTTTCCTACATGCGGTCACATTAAGTGACCATTTACAACAAAAAAAGATCCCCTGTGGCCTCTGAATTCAGATGTCCCCGATTGTTGGCCTGACTGATCCCACATTCTTTGACAAGTGGCGCTCGTTTGACCTTATGGTTTTAGTGATACAAGCACTCTCTGACCGACTAGCACTGGTATGTAGCCAGATACAGGAAGGTCAATAAGTACTTCTTGAACAAAGACAAACTTAAAGAACTATTTACAGAATGTGACCAGTTTAAAGAAAAACATGAATCTGAGATAAAGTCAACAGAAAAGAAAAAGTTTGAGAGAGATGCAGCGGACTATCACAGGGGACGGGTATATTCCTGGAGAAATCCACCTCACCGCAGAGAGAGTACCAGCCAGGATAACCCTGCCAACCTTCATCATGTACCTGTGCCGTCATCCGTGGAGACCGGCTCAGAAACTAACAGTGCAGCTTTCTCTGTATTCTCCCCAGTCAAGTTGGAGGATAGAGAGGATAGATAAAATCTTAGGAGGGGAAAATGTAGGAGACCAACACAGAACGAGACGGTAGCCAACCATAATCAAGAGACCTTGAATGTTGTCAGCTTGTTCAGTAAAAAATTGTCTTCCAGTTGTCAAGAAGCTTTAAGTAAAGGTTTGTCTTTTGTACCTACAACTTATTGTAAAGATTTCAATATCTGTGTTAATTTTCAAATTTATCATGTCTTTAAGTGTTAAAGATTTTTTTTCCCAATAGGCCTAATATAGAATCACCTACAGACTCAGCTAGAAGCTGTACACACTTGTCTTCTTCACAGTGGCTCTTTAACAGATAAAATATCTACATTTGTTGACTATTTTCTAAAACTTCATGTCATTTCTTTGCCCCCATATGTAAAAGATACCATTGATATGATAAACATTTTAAAAACTGGTTAATGGTTACGCCTGATGTGGAATCACTTTATACCAATATACCACATGACGGAGCCATTGAAGCGGTTGATTTTTATCTACGGTCCTCTCAATCAGAAATGAATTCCAAGATTGTGTAGTCCCAACAAAAAATGTTTTCATGTACAAAGATTCTTTTTATTTGCAGTTGAAAGGCACAGCTATGGGT
Organism: Thunnus albacares; assembly: GCF_914725855.1. Classification (NCBI taxonomy): domain Eukaryota; kingdom Metazoa; phylum Chordata; class Actinopteri; order Scombriformes; family Scombridae; genus Thunnus; species Thunnus albacares. Next base: position 22,653,800 of record NC_058128.1, on the reverse strand, counting down.
AGCACCATGGATATTTGAATTCTTCACATAATCCTTTTTTTCATTATATAAGGCTTTGGTAAAGTTGCATTGATGATATATTCCTCCTTTGGGCAGGTGCCTAAATTACTGGTTTTCATACGTTTTCTTTGTCATCAACTTAAATTTGTAGTTAATTCTGAATACTTGCAAATCAATTTTCTGGACATTTTGATCATCAAAGAACAAGACAAAATGGCAACAGATCTTTATAGGAAACCGTCAGACAAGAACACAATATTACATGGCAAGAGTTTCCATCCCACCTCTCTTTTTCCAATCAGTCATTTTAATAGAATACGCCGCATTTGCAGCTCAGATGAGTCTTACAATAAACATAGTGGTGACATGATGGAAAGATGTAGGGATAGGCAGTATGAGGAAGGCTGAATCCAAAATGCTGTAGACAGATTTAAGAATGTCAGCTAAAGAGAATGTCAACAAGAGAAGGATTGATTCAGAGCTCCCTCTGCATTACACAATACTCTCATTTGGGAAAAGAATTTTAAGAGATTGTCCGGCAACACTTGCATATTTTGAAATCTAATCCTAATCATAAATCAGTCTTTAAAGATTCCCCACGCATTGTTTACAAATGTGCTCCAAATATTCATGATCTCATAGTCAGAGCCGACCTTCCACCAGAACAACCTACTCACTTATCGACCATTCCAGACGGTAATTAAAAGTGTGCACAGTGCGCACAATGTAATTTCACTTTCAAATGTCACTCATTTACTCATCTGCATTCTGGTAAAAAATTCAATATCAAGGGTATTATTACTTATAACATAAAAAAACATCATCTACATGATCAAATGTCCCTGTGGCTTGGCTTACATAAGAAAAACAACACGCTGTCTCAAGACCCGTATTTCAGAGCATAGAAGTAGCATATGTACTAACAATCAGAAGAACCCTGTGGCTGTGCATTTCAACTCATTCAAACACAACCCATCCCCACTGAGATACACTGGGATTGAACATGTGAAAACCCCCCAGAAGATGAGAGGACATCAACAACATCCTTTTGAAAAGAGGCATTCTATATTTTTACTCTTAATACTCTGTCACCTAAGAGCTTAAATTTAGATTTTGATCTTAATCCTTTTTTGTAAGTGGTTATAGTTGAAAAAACAAAACATTTTTTCTAAGTATGATCGACAGACCGTATTTTACTTTTACAGATATCTTAATGAATATGGTTGTCTCTCCCAAAAGTTTATATCTGTTGATCCATTTTCATTCTCATTCTTTTCCTTTTTGTTTGTGTAGTCTTTCCTGCTGTAGGTATCAATACAAATTCTGGCCAATTTCTAGGCCTTGCCAGTAGTCCTAAAAAAAAAAATTTCGGCCAGTAATATATAACTGCTTTCTATTTTTCTACATAGTAGTTTTTATGTTCATTGCTTTTTCTGATTTATGATATACATTTAACTCAACTTCTGATGTGTTACATTAAATATGTGCCTACATAATATTGATCTTCATGTTTCAAGTTGTTTCTGCCCTTCTCATAGAAGGGCATGCTCTGTTCCCCATGTGGGAGTATCAGACAGTGTTGTCCAGATCTGCTCTGATTGGTCCAGCTTGAGAGTAGATTGACTCAATCATGCAGATCACAATCACCTGAGTGATGAATGTGTTTGTGTCTATATATTGCTTGTTCTGCTTTGTGATGGTGATTTGACAGTGCCTGATGAAGATCTCTGTTAGATTGAGACGTTTCTCATTTAAAATTGCTGAGAGCTATTAGCACAGTGTGCAGATCTTTTGTCTGATCCAGCTCCTGTAGAAGCTGTTTGGATGTGCATACCCTACACCCTGTTTGTCATTGATTATCATGTTCCCCTCAGGATGAACTGTAATAACTGTGATGATCCTCTTATTTGTCATCTAGTGCAATCATCAGGTCAAAATTTGAATTTGTCTAACACTTTGGTTATCACCAAATACTTGTAAAACTAATGACATTTCCATTAGCCTCAGCTGTACTTTGTATATAGTGCTAATTAGCAAATGTTAGCATGCTAACACTGAAAAATAACACGGTGAACATGGGAAACTTAATACTTACTAAACAAAAGCATTGTCACTGTGAGCATGTTAGCTTGCAGACATTAGCATTTAGCTCAAAGTAGAGCCTCAATTCAAGTCAAGTCTGAAGTTGTCTGAGAAAAGATCAATACACATGAGGTGAAGAAGTTTCCTCTCTGCCACCACTCAGACTTTGATTATGGAACCAAATACAAAGACAGAGAAGGCGGCAGCATGATGGATTAGCACTCATATTTGTCTCTTTCATTTTTGAAATTGAATGTATCTGGGTCCTTGAAAAACTGACAGCCCAAAACTTTGCACACAAGTCTCTGTCGGTCCCACCCTCCCTTTTTTTGTTTGTCTGAGGAAAAACAAAGCTAATATCCTGGATGGGATGTTGTGTTCTGTAAATGATGGATTGCAGTCGACAGTTTCGAAGCAAGTGATGGTTCAAAAGCAGCAATCGCAACAACTGAGAGGATGTCCAACTGTGCCACCCTGTCATCACCAATAAAAGACAGAGCAGTGACATCCTCGCTTGTGAAGAGTCGGGTTTGAAAGCTTGTTGTTCGCCTGTAAGAGGCTTTCAACGTGTCATGACAGAACATTATTGGATAGGAACGCAGGAGGCCATGTTGTTTACCACGATTACACATTCCTTCGCAAAAATTTCCCCACAGTCAGAGACGAGTGGGGCTGTCAACAAGTTATCAGAACTCATACATTAGTGTTTTGTTTTCTACTTTGTATATGCAGACTGATATATTATCAATTCTTCCCACTAACTCTTGATACCATCACCCCTGCTTGTATTCTTAGCATGTCAGTATCTTTCAATGACTGTAATACTTTTTTGTTTTTATAATGTTTGCACTGCCAACTCTGGACAGCTCATTTCCCCTTAAATTATAGACTCATCCTTATCTTTTAATAGACTTCTCTTTTTTTCTCAGCACAGTTCCCTCTATGCGTGGAAACTTGAATTATGAATAACACTCACTTACTCGTCTCTCGGTCTGCTGCTTTGTCCATTACTCCTTCTCCCCTCTGTTCTCTTTACAGTTTAAGTGTTTATGCCAATCTGCAAGGCATTTTAAGCAATTATTCCTTTCAGCCATGATAACACAAGCCTTTTCTTTTCTTCATCTTGCTTTAATTTCCTTACTTTAGTAAAAACATACACTCATGAAAACCATGAAAAACAGAAAAAGGTACTCCAGATCAAGTTAAAAGAAAAAAGAGAGAAAATAAGTAGGCAGTAAGAGTAAATGAGTATAATTAGTCAGGAGTTGCCAGATTCAGGCCCATCTCACCAGTTAACTCTAAAACTTACTAGTAAAATGAGTAACCTAATGTCATCCTAAAGGTGGTGTCACAGAATAGTCAGGAGATCATCAATGTCATCAGGATATGGCATCTGGGAGCCATGGGAATGTCTGCACAAAATTTTGTACCAGTTCACCTGTTAGAAGTTGAGCTATTTTACTGGATAATTGAAAACATTAATATGCTGATGGTGGAGGTGAGGGTATCATCTCTAGGCACCGTGGATATCTGTACCAAATTTTCCGGCAAGCCATCCAATAGTCGTTGAGATACTTCAGTCTGGACCAAAGTGGTGGACCAACTGACAGACTGAGATAGAGTGAAAGTAACTTATGCAGACCAAAATTTCAGCAGCATCAAATTTGATGATAGCTGACCCAGTCCAGGTAATTTTACTGGCGTCCAATACCGCCTGTTAAAGGACCAGTATATAAGATTTAGGTGGCTCTATTGGCAGACATGGAATATAATATTCATAAGTATGTTTTAATTAGTGTGTAATCACCTGAAAGTAAGAATTGTCATGTTTTCGTTACCTTAGAATGAGTCCTTTATATCTACATAGGGAACAGCTCCTCTTCCATGGAGCCCGCCATGTTGCACTGCCATGTTTCTACAGTAGCCCAGAATGGACAAACCAATCACTGGCTCTAGAGAGGGTCTTTTGTGTTTTTTGTGAGTTTCACAGCCACCATAGGTTCTCCCACCCACTTAGACTGGGAGTGGGAGCGGAGGAGTATTCACTTGGTTATAAATCTGCAACCTCACTGCTGGATGCTACTAAAGCCTACACACTAGTCCTTCAAATCCTTTAAATATCAACTGGATTAATGTCAATCAAGCATCTCTCATAGGTAGAGGGATTTGCTTAACCAAAACCTCCCAGTCCACATCACTATGAGACAGTTTCCCATCCTGCTTTAAGATTTCTACTGAATTCACTAATAAGGAAGCAATAGATAGAATTCACCTCATGTGGCAGTGATTACAGTTGCATTTGATTTGTGAGCCAATACCAGTGTGCAGTGGGGGTCCGGAACCTGGAGCACCAGCATTAGATAGGCAGTCCTGAAGTTGTAGGTATCGCTAGAAGTCATTATTTTGCTATCTTATTATTGTAAGCTTTTAACAGCAACAGCTGTTAACGGCTTGTATGGACATCCCTAATATATCAATTTTTCTGATAAATGGTGTGTCATCCTATCTTAAGTTTGCAGTATCTCCATATGAGGAAGCCACAATCTAATCCTCCTCTCTCTCTCCTCCAGGTGTTGCTGTTGTTGTGTATAGCAGACTGGATGGTGCACTCGATGTGGCGGAGCGGCAAAGACCCGGACAGTTTTTCCATCCCTTACCTGACTGCTCTGGGTGACTTGTTGGGCACCGCCCTGCTGGCACTCAGCTTCCACTTCCTGTGGCTCATAGGCGACCAGGACAGCGACGTGGGCGACTGAGGCGGCCTTTAACGCTGTCTGCCATCCAACTTCTCACGCCCTTTAGCCTTGTGGGAATGTGGGTGTTTTCTGTCGCCGGCCAGCACATTCCTCTGCTTCTCTATCTGGATGAAACTTCACTTAAGCCACATGATGGTTTGGAAAAAAAATCTGACTATTTTCTTCCCTGACATTTTTTTACTCTCCACAACTTTGATCTGCGTTGTTTGCACCAAAGCACTTGCATATTGTCTTGCTGGTCTTGTTAAGGAGAGCAGGAAAACACCAGCCACCACCCACAACGCTGAGGAATCCTTGCTGTTGGCAAGGTGGTCTACTCTGCCAGCCAAGCATCAGTCGGAGGTCCTCTACTTAACAAAAATCTCTTTGGCTGGTATATATTTTCGGGATTTACCACCCACCGTCACACAAAATTTGTTACTTGCCCTGTGTATTACTGCTTTGCATCATCGCATCAGTGGAAGGACTCAGAGACTGTTGGGGTGGAGGCCATGAAAAGGAAAGTGTGTTGTTGTTTTGTTCCAGATCAACTCTTCAACACACTTCGACCTGCCATTTTAGCAGCTCTACCAGCACCAGAGTTTAAAGGGAGTAACACGAACTTGTTTTGTTGGTACGAAAAAGTCTGCACTTTTGTCTTGCGTCTACCCTTTTAGTTGTTTGTTGTTTCACAAGTGTCTGAACTCACTCAGTCTGTACAATAGAGTTATGGTTTTCATATGTCTGTATTTTTTGTTTTCCTACACTGTTATCCTCCGCAAGGTTAAGGCTGAAGCATTCTTCTTTCCCAGGCTGCACGAAAGCAAACATACACAAGTGTCACTAGGAGACATTTGCATGGCTGTTTTCTTTTACACTCGTACCAACTTGAACATTTTTTTTTCTGCCTTCTAACAGGACATCAGGATCAGGGGTTTCTCAGCCATTTAGGCTTTGAGGGACCAGAAAACAAATCATGTCCAGTCATGTGGACCAATACTACAACTCTGAGAGCATTAACAGAGCGTCTGATGACTTCATGCCAAGATTTAGTCTAAAGATTAAATCTTTACAGGAACATGAACGAGATAAAACTGCAAGTGCATTAAAGACTTACAAGATTCTCATTTTATAACGAGCCAAATTGATGCATTAAAAAGTCAGCTGGAAACAGCATTTTCAACCAACGCATGCAGCATGCCAGAGTTGGTTGCAGGCTATCTAGAAATGAGAAGCTGCTTTTGTCTACTACTGTCTGAAATCAAGGACCTGTTGTTTAAAAAATTACTAAGAATTTTGATGGTCAGTCTGCTCCCATTATGAACTGTAGGTGTAGCAACAGTAACTAAAGGGAGCAGGATTTAGCAAACGGGAACTTACTACATTGGAATTGATCCACAGAGATATTTAGGGCTGTGTTTTTGTGGAGGCGCAATGACCAGCGCTCCAACTGTTTGGTATTTTCCTGACCTTGAAACTCGCTTTGCGCGTCTGTGTTGTATTTTGGTGCTCAGCGCAGAGTGTACACGGTGCACAGGTAGGAGGAGAGGGGCAGACAGGTGGGAAGGTTCATTCAAATGAAGCAGCGCAAAGACAGTATCTGTACTGTATGAGCAGCTTCTCTTTCAGTTCATTAAATCCCTGCAGCATCTGAAGGCAGCAGGACTGATATGTTGATAAATCCGCAGCCTCCGATTAGAGAAGTGTCGTGCCAAAGCGCAGCGCCGTTACGCACGGCCGTTACGCACGGCCGTTCACCGTTTAACTTCATTACATCGCCTGAAAAGGACATCAGGCTGTTACAGTATAACCACACACACCTCTACACACATCAGACTGGTCGGTTAGAACTCGATGTTCTGCTTTTTATGAAGGAGACATCAGGTTAGCAGCTCATCAGCCTCTTTTCCAACTTTCTTTTATAGCAAAAGTAGCATCTGGTGTTTTATCCTTGAAACACATTGTATAACATTAATAACTATGTGAGCATGTATGAGGTGAGATACATTAGGCTATGATTACTGCTGAAATAGCATCATGCAAACGGCTTCACCAAATCCATATTTTTGTATTTCAATCATCGTCATAGTAACCAGCTGATGAAAACAACTACTCCATCTGTCTTTTGGCTGCAGATTTGTGGTGATGTGTGTTCATGTTCATGTCATGACGCTCTGAACTGTCCAGACATCTCCTGAAGAAAAGCTTCCTGTTTGTTGAGCCGTCGTCATCACGTTTAACTGTGATTGGCACGACTGTTTCAGCAGTGATGTGACTGGCTGAGAGAGTATTTAATAATCACCACACTTCCTGATCTATATTCACCTTCACTCAGCCCTTTTGCATGTTGCGCTGCTACACAGACATGAACCAAAATAACAGGTTCGCATGAAGACACCCACACGGTCCGTGCGCCTGCCACCTTACGCTTGTTGTTGCACTTGCGCGGTCAAAATAGAGCCCTTGTATATTTGCAACCACTCATCTTTTCCAGCCTTAGCCGCCTGATATCTTCTGTAAATTGCCAACAGCCCTTCCCCGACACTCGTGTAAAACAAACCATGTATTCCTCTGTATATTATGACAACCTCCTCAGTTCTCTCTCATTAATTTCCTGTGTTTGTTTGTCCTGTCTTCTATTCTCGGCGGGTGCCTGGTTGTTGCACACGGAACAGAAGCAGCGCATCAGTCCAGCATGACCATTTACATTCCACGCTGGATGTTTACATGCCAATCACATGTTGTTTACACTCATACATAGTGTCTACATGCTCGCACGCCATTAATCAGCAGTTTTCATGTCAGCATAGTCTGATTTTCATCATCATATCAACTAATATAATCACTGATAGCGTAATCTGATTAATCGCTGCATTTCTGGTCAATTCCGCTCACTTTTTCAGACTATGAGATGTGTTTAAAAGGTCAGAGAAGATTGATCCAGATTAGGCTACTGGATTATTAAATCAGTCCCTCTATCTCCAGGAGGAATGACATTAAAACTCTTAAATCAAGCCACCATCTTAATCAGATCATTCAGCAGCATATTGCGTGCATGTGGACGTAGCCGGTGGCTCTCTTCAACTCCAATATGTGCCTCTTGAGATTCACTGGTTGACAAGGTATTTTTCTCTGTCATGCCATTAATGCAATTTTCTTTCTACTGCATTGTAATACTGTGCAATGATTCCTTTTTGTACTCACTTTCTGTTCTGAGACGATGACTATTGTATTTTTTTTTTTAAAAAGTTTCATTCCAAAATGAGATATCCATCATTTTAATTATTGGCATGAAACCGCTTACAGATATTATGGAAGTTTGGGGTTCAAAGTGTATGTATATCCTTTTGGAATGAAACCCTTTCTTTGCTTTTGTGGCTCATATGGGCATAAAATGTCTAAATAAATGCCCTTCAATTGAAAAGCATCTCGTTTCTGGTTATTTTTGCTGAAGGGTTTCACTGGCAAATAGCTATCCTCTTATCCACATACAGCAGCAGTCATTACATTACATTCACAGGAGAAGACAGCCATCACATGAGTTCTGAATGCAGCAGATGAAAGCTTAAATACTGAGCCAGGGAAGAAAAGCAGGAGTTATGATTGAAATGAACAGTAAAACTCTTCATTCCCCCTCTGTTTGCCTGAAGTAAGCCCTAGATATAGTATAATCTATGTTCTCCGATGGTCTCCATGACAACACGACCAGGCAATGCTCATCCTCTTCTGTTAACCTCGGTGCTTGGGAAAAACATGCATTTCTGAACAGATGTCACACTTACGCCCACCTCTAACACATACAGTAGCTCATGTCTCACTGGAGAAGCTGCTATTGAGTTGCAGTGTTGAGGGAATGGAGCCATTGCAGGATTTTACTATGACGAAGATGAACTAATGAGGTTGCAAAATGTCTGCTCTCACAAAAAGATTGAGGTTGACTTGCTCTGGTAAATATCTAACCAATGAGAGGAGTGAAGGGTTTTTTTTTGTGCTTTTAGTGATGCATTTTGGTTTGTTTCTGTGTGAAAAGAAACTGAACCCACAGGAAAAAGCAACAGATTTACTGACTCATCCACTGATTGAGAGCAGAGAAAACCAACTGTAGATTTGAAGATGCCCAAAATTAACATTACATGATGTGAAGTTCGCCCCTATTCATTATCTGTGGTAAGCGTGAAATTAGTTTTGAAAGGTATCAAGGATTAACATGCAACATGGGACCAGCGACACAAATATAAGGGTCATGTGAAAAAGTGAAAAGTTCAGTCTGCGTTCAAGATATTAGATATGAAGAGAAGTCATGTAAGTTGTTGGAGTTACAGAAGTTAGCTACTTGTTAGTTTGCATGTGTTGAGGTTTTACGGAGTCCCTGAAGTCCAGAAAGATGTTATTAAGACTGTTTTAAGACTTTGTGGGCTCCATACCTAGCAATATTATACCATCATCAGTATTTCTTTACCAGAATTGTATTCCTTGCAGTGTGGAGATGCATTTAGATCCTAAAGGGCAGGTTCACAGTTTTTCAAGTGTGTCCTAAAACAACAGTCAGGTGTCCATATGAACAGTGAAAGAGGTTTTCCTTGCTTTAATCATTCCTCCTGTTCATACTGGCTATGAGAAGATCTCCTTCAAATGTGCTTTCAGTGTAAGTGATAGAGGCCAAAATCCACAGTGTGTTTTTGCAAAAATGCTTGTAAAAAGTTGATGAGAAGCTTATATGAGGTTTTATCAGTCTGAGTTAGTCATATCAAGTGGATATCTGACACATTTACAGTCTTTTTAGCATCAAATTCCCTCTTTGTGTTTCCTCAGACAGTGTTTCCCTGTTGAGCTACGGTGGAAGTAAAGTAACAAAAAGAGACTTTGGCACTAAAAAGACTGTAATGTTGAAAGATATCTACTTGCTTTGACTCATTTGGAAGGCTGAAGTTTATATTAGTCAAGTCAAGTCAATTTATTCATAGAGCACATTTAAAAACAACAAAAGTTGACCAAAGTGCTTTACAGAGACTGGGAAATACAATCAAAAGAAAACACAGACATAGTTATGAGGATCAAGGGGAAAATTAATAAAAAAGTAGAATAAATTAAATAAAAATGGGATTTAAATCCTAAAAACACAAAAGCATTGCACAGAGAGCAAATCATTAATAGAGAGAGAAAAATATATAAATAAAATAAAAGTCATTCATGTCTTCATGATAAGTATTAAAAGGCTGAAGGAAAGAGATGGGTCTTAAGAGGGGTTTTAAAAATATCAGAGGAGGGGGAGGATCTAATAAAGAGAGGCAAACTGTACCACAGCAACATCAGAAAATGTCTGATCACTCCTGGATTTCAACTGGGAGCATGTAATGAAGAGCAGTGATTAGTCAGCAGATCTGAGGGGTCTGGCGGTAGAACAGGGGGTGAGGAGTTCATAAGCCAGTACATGCAGTGCCTTAAAAACAAATAGAATCGTAAAATCAATACTGCATTTCACTGGTAACCAGTGAAGAGAGGCCAGTACAGGAATGATGCAGTCTCTCTTTTTGGTTCCAGTGAGGAGTCGTGCTGCAGCATTTTGAACCAGCTGCAGGCAACATAAAGCTGACTGACTAATTCTTACATACAGAGAATTACAGTCAGTGGGGGAGGAGATCAAAGCATGTGCTACGGTCTCCAGATCCTTAACAGACAGAAATGATTTTAGTTTTATAAGTGATCTAGGATGGAAGAAGCTGGTTCTGACAACAGAGTTGTCATGATATAATATTAGCTTCAGTACATTTAAAGACATTTTTGCACAGAAGGAGGACTGTGCATTTTGTCCTCCATCACTTACATTGTAAGTGCTTTATGAAGAGATCTTCTAATGGTCAGTATGAACAGGAGGAATGATTACAGCAAGAAAAACATGTTGCAATGTTCATTTGGGCTCCTGACTGTTGATTTAAGACAGAAAAAGAAAAAGAAAAGTCCTATCCTTTAATAATGGAAAAAATTAAAGAAAATATACCTGAAGAGTTAACTAAATAAATAAAATTTAAAAATTGGAGGTGGCGGGTACAATAGAAAGACTTCAGTATTCCTGAAACCTTTGCTACAGGCGTCTGTCTTTTTCAGTTATTCCTGTTTGATGGATAATTGGTATGACAGCTGCCATTGTAGATGAGGGCCGACCAATTCGCTAATTTGGCCAAGTGAAGCATCTCTCCGCAGCTGTAACACCATTGAACATCAAAGCATCCTCAGAAGTAGCCTCAGAATCGATTCAGTGCAGCAGACACTACTGTACCTCTGTGAGCTGATAAGGTAATAAGCATGAACCGATAAAAGCGCAGACACGTCTCAGGAAACTGTGTGGCTTTCTGTGAAAACAACCAAGCTAACATGGCAGCATGGAAATAAGATACAACTTCAAAGTTGAACGTCATAAGGTGTTTCTCTCTTGGAAGCAGGAACAGGCAGCAATAGGATCAAAAGAAGAGGGGGCACTTACATACCTATGCGTGGTCTAAATTTAAAGTCCTGGGCTGTATAACCAATGTATTTCCCATATCTCTTTGAACACGGTGAGAAGCATTCCAACACTACTTTTTAACATCGCCAAATGGATTTTCTTACCTCTCATGTGATCAAAGCCAAAGGCAGTAGATACGGATTATTTATGCTTATGGATTTTCTTAAAGGACGAGAGAATCAGTTGCGTTCTTTAGATGAAGCACTTATGGGCCGGGAGGTTTGCATCAAATAAACACCTTATTATCAAAGCACTAAACAACCAGCCACACATCATACTGCACTGTTTTATTAATGAAGGGCTAAGTTATGATTAATAGATTTCAGTTGGTGTGTGAGCACATGTTGTGTTTAACAACGCACCTCTGTTAGTGTCTAGACAGTACATTTTTAACAAGGTCGATCGGACGTAGCGCTCGCTTGATAAATCGAGCTGTGATGTTTTTGGGGTACGTATGCTCTCCTCAGTCTGGCAGCTCTGCAGCAGTGACCCAGACAGTACCAGAGGGCCTGTGAAACCTAACCCCCTCCGTCAGTCATCCAGTCACCCTTGGGGCTATTAGCAGTACGTTAATGTGGAGCCCGCAGACGGAAGGGGGTTCTGGGAGGTCTGGCGGTAGCTAGCAGCTCTCCGAGTGCTCAGGAAAACAATAGATGTTTCATACACGGCGTAATTGGAAACAGATTTCTCCAGAGGTCTGTGGGTCTTGCCAGTCAAGCTAAGGTGCTCAGACACATTTGAACAGTGTGCCACAGTGAAATGTGGACCTTTAAAAAGTGAACCTTAAATTACACCACAAAGCAAAGGAGTAAAAGGTTTGTGAGGGTGACGCTGAAACCAATCAAATCATAGTATTATATGGTATTATATAGTTTGTATCAGTATATGGGGGGTTTCATGTGATATAATCACCACAACATGCTGCCAAAGGACAAAGGTCCACAGCTGTTAAGGCCTCAGTGTGTTTCAAACAAGGTACTTGTCAGATTGCCTCAGACAGACAATCTAAGCTGAAGCTCTCTTTCTGTCATTCCTCACACAACATATTTATCTCATGTGAACAATGAGTGAAACACTGTCAATACCTGAGGACAGCAAGTGTTGTGACATATATCCCCATTTGTATGATTCATCATATAGACCCTGCAAAGACACACAAAAGAAACCATGTTATTAGAGAGATGTTGAGGCAGTGTGATGCAGTAAAGAGGCCGTGACAGTGACTTTTCACCCCACCCTCTAGTGTTGCCATTTGGTGCAGGTATAAACACTTTAGATGTGTTCGGAAGGCTGGGGCTAGGCACCAGCAGCTAAGTCCGACTCTAGTCTAGTAGTATGATCTAAATCAGTGCTTCACAAAGCCAATTTAACCCATTTAAATAGTTAATAATAGTTACATTTTGTGAGTTTTTACACACAAAAGACTCAAGACTGACCCACTACACTGACAAGTAACCTGATATCTAGATATGGTTTGTCAGATTTTCTTGACTTTTTTGCCGTTTTCACCAAGGTGTTGGCTTGACAAGAATGACCTGTCAAAATCTTTACGTCTTAAAATCTACTCAGACAGCAAAACAACATGAAGATAAATGTAGATAGCCCTGCTACCCACGTAAATCAGATTAATTTAACTTAAATTTCTGCTTGCCAGTTTCCCCCAAGGCATGTGCACCTTACTGGCTGTACGCCCCCCACAGTCTGAGAATCACTAGTCTAAATTACATCAGTTAAATCAGATTATGGCAGCCTTTTGGCTTCATCACCATTGTGACTTCATTAGTTTTAGAACATCTTGCCAAAGGGCTGCAGTTGAAAATTAGCCTGCTGGCTAACACTGGCACATTTACAGAAATGTTGACTTATGTGCTTTGCCCTGATAGATAAAAATGAAAATGAAATGTTCTTGTTGTAAATAGTAATTTGAGGTTACCCTGGCCTCATCAATTGTGGACTGGAGCTCTAAAAGTGTTATACATCATCAAAACCTTGTTATAATTGAAATCTTTTAATAAGGGAGAAAGATTAGATTTTTTTCCCCCAGAAAAACCATATCAGACACACATTATTGTTCCAACCAGATCTTTAAAGGTACCCTGTGGGTTTTGTGTGTTTTGATAAACACTGAATGTAAATATAACCTTTGTTTGTTTGAAAGAAAATTCCAATGAGCTCAGTGGGATGCTGTATGGGATCAACACTGCCAGGGTTCATAGAATGATTTCCCTTGGGGCCAAATATGCTATATGTATATATATATATATGTACGTGTACATCCTGTCATGGAACTAAATGGAATATCAGTGTAAGTCTGACAGTGTTGACTTGTCCTAGTAGGTTGTTGGTGCAGAAACAAGACTGACCAGAGCATCTATGTGTTCTTATTGGGTAAACAGGGAAATTCCTGACACCCTGGGGTGATATTCCTCTGGCGTCAGACTGTACATACTCTGAATGTTTCCTTGTTGAATTTATTGAGTTCTCATGTTGATCTGCATTGACCTGCAGTTCGCTGTCCTCTTCAAAGGGCTGTTACTCAAACAGACAACATCCCAATGTCTCAAATGTTGAATGATTTCTCAGAGAAACCCTGAGACAGCTGGTAGTTGGCCTGGATGTGACACTATGACCTCTGTACTTCCATCACCGTGTCCTCTATCTTTTACACTGACAGTAACTGTACTTTCGACAATGGAAGATCGATAGCGCTGTTGGTGAGGACGGATGACTCAGCCTGTAGTGGGTGCTCAGTGCTCTTGGAGTGAAACGCTGGTCGATCTGTCTTTATTTAGGTGGTTATTAATCTCATTTGGCAGCAAACCCAAACTGAGACAGCAGGAGGAGGCTGACAGCCCTTACTCTGTGGGGAATTTCACAACTGTGCCACCCTATGAACACCCCGGACACTCTAATTGCCCGCCACCAGAGAGGGACATGGAGTGAGGACACATTTCAGGCTGAGTGATAAGTTGTCATCACTAGACTTCACTCTAAAGAAGCGGCCTGTAACTGTCCTTCATCCTCCACCCAACCATGATTGAGTTTAACCTTAAATGACAGTGTCCTACCCATGGGACACTGTAGCCTTGGTGGCATTATTTTCAAAATCACTTATACTCATTCTGATTTTTTGGTTGTAAAATTTAATTTAGCTTTTAAATGACACCGGGGTTATGACTGTTATCAAAAGGGTTGAGATAGATCAACACATATGCAAGCTGTCACAGCCAATTCTTCATGACACACCACACATATCTACTCAACAGCATATTAAAATAATTATGTCTTTAAATTTTTTGGCATGAATACAGTATTGCATAGCATTGCTGTCTGCCACAGTATCATTCTTGATACTGGATGGCAGCAAAGTAAGGATTCCACTAACACACATTAAAGCTGCACTAATGGCAGCGCCCCTGGTTACTGTGCATGCCACATAATTGGAATGTCCCTGATTTGATTCAAGCCAGGGACCTTTGTTGCATGTCATTCCCATCTCTCTCTCTCTCTCTCTCTCTCTCTCTCTCTCTCTCTCTCTCTCTCTCTCTCTCTCTCTCTCTCTCTCTCTCTCTCTCTCTTTACTGTATGTTGATTTACCGCCCACCTGGCCCAAATAATGGCATCCTAATTGAATTTGCTGAGTTTTAATCTTCTGTGGTTGTTAAACCTGCCAAAGTTTTGATAGTTGGTGATTTCAATATTCATGTTGATGAAGCATCAGATAAATTTGCTGCTGAATTCTTAAGCATAACTCAGTCTTTAAATTTAATGCAATATATATCAGGGCCAACCCACAATCATGGTCACACTTTTGATATGGTTTTTACCTTGGGTCTGAATCTTAATACTCTATGCATTGATGACTTTTTTGTGTCCAACCACAAACATATTATTTTTGATATTGTCTTCAATGCTGACACCCAATCCATCAAACGTACGACCTGTTTTCACACTCTCAACAGCCAGTCTGCAGACAAATTTGCCTCTGTTTTTGCAGATCTCAGTAAGGATATGGCTTTGCCTGCCCAGACCAACGATATAGTCTGCTCCTTTAATAACCTCTGTTTATCAACCCTAGATGTTGCTGTCCCACTTAAAAACAAAACTATCCGTACAGTTAACTCATCCCCTTGGATGAATGATGAAATACGCTGTCTTAAATGAGAGTGTTGAAAGGTCAAGTGTAGGTGGAAACACACTAAACTTGAGGTTCATTTTATTCACATAAAAGAACTACTTTCATCTTTTAATAAGAAAGTGAAAGAGGCGAGAACTGCTTATTTTTCTAATCTAATTGATTGCAACAGAAATAATCCCAGAGATTTATTCAGCACTATCAATAGATTGGTGAACCCTGCCCCTGCACCTGTACTGGTCTTTTCAAATACTGACTGTGAAATGTTTTTATCTTTTTTTGTGGACAAGGTCACTGATACCCCTGGAGTAGACTGTTGGGCTCATGCTTCATTACATACACAGTTTAGCCCCATATCATTGGAAGATCTGGCAGCCATTGTCTCCCAAATGTGCCCCTCCTCTAGCTCTCTTGACATTGTTCCAACCTCTCTTTTTAAAGATGTTTTTAGTTCATTAGGACCATACTTACTCTGTATTGTAAATAGTTCCCTTAGCTCTGGCTGTGTGCCTGATTATTTTAAGCATGCGATTGTTCAGCCACTCTTAAAAAAGCTAAGCCTTGACCTATTGCTGCTCAATAACTACAGACCGTTATCCAAACTTCTTTTATTTCCTTTTATTTCCAAGGTCTTGGAGAAAGTAGTGTGTAAACAACGTATACAGGTCCTGAACAGCAATAAAATCTTTGATAAGTTTCAGTCTGGTTTTCGTTTGGGGCACAGTACTAGAACTGCTCTGCTTAGGGTTTCAAATGATGTTTTAATGCGTACCGATGCTGGGGAATGTTCAGTTCTTTTGCTGCTTGATTTAAGTGCAGCTTTCGACACTGTTGACCACTCTATTCTCCTTAATAGGCTTGAGCAATGGGCAGGCATAACCGGGACTGCCCTTGTCTGGTTTGCCTCCTATTTGTCAGACAGGAGCTTTTCTGCGGCAATTGATCATTTTGTGTCCTCATCTGCTCAGTATGTGGTGTACCCAAAGGTTCAAACCTTGGTCCAATTCTTTTCTCCCTGTACATGCTCCCCTTTGGTTTCCTAATCAGTCAGTTCAAGTGTATATCTTATCACTGCTATGCAGACGACACACAGCTATACTTTTTTGTCAATTCAAATGACCTGGGCAAACTCTTCACCTTACAAGACTACCTAACAGCTATCATGGACTGGATGTCAGATAACTTCCTCCAACTTAACTCAGACAAAACAGAAGTCCTTATTATAGGCCCTGAGTAGCCCCTAGTAATAAAAAATGTAGAGTCTCTCCATAGTTTTAAGAAACTCTTAAAAACTCACCTGTTTCATAAGCACTTTATCTCATAATGTGTGATTGCTCTCTGTGTTGCTTTCACTGTTTTTATTGGTGTGTCTGACTTCTGTGTTTGCCCTCTGTGTAGTTTTTATGGTTTTATTTTTATATTGATATTACGTGTTGTTAAACTTTTTATTTTACTTTATTTTATTCTATTTTATTTTTCTCTCAGTTGTTTGCATTGTACAGCACCTTGCAACTCTGGTTTTGAAAGGCGCTTTATAAATAAAGTTTACTTACTCACTTACTCTCTACCTGTTACCTGTTTTAATCACTGTTTTGGAGAGGAGAAGATTTCTGTGGATTATTCGGTTCCCAGTAAAAACATCCTGAAGGATGAACACTGGAGTAATCCTAACCCGAAGAAGCTGGTTGTTTAATATTGAAGACAACTACTCCCATGATCCCATGCTACCTCACACTGTCATCACACTCCATCTTTTGTTATTGTTTTGATTGAGAGACCCCTAGCGGTTGAAATTATATATTGCGTGTTTCACTGTTTTGGTTCAGTCTCATTGACCTTGCTTCTAGTAACTGCTAGCAACTCTTTCTAGCAAAAAAAGCTCTAGCAAACCCACTGCCCAGCATCAAACAACATACAGTCAAAGTTAGCATGTAGCAGGTGAACATAGTGGAGCATTTAGCAGCTAGATATTTTACTCAGGAGTTGGCGGAGACCAAAACAGAACTAAAAGCAGAGTGAATATATTCATCAGGTGGTCAGAAACACAACTGCAAATGAACACTAATGTAATTCCATGTCTACCTGATGTGTAAATAGGCTATAATTGTTTGCTGACACATTCACCATATTAACTTTCTAATATAATTTGTGTTTACAGCTTTTTTTAACTGCCTCCAGGGGGGCAAAAGAATTGATTACTGCAGCTTATATAACTGTTCTCATGCCTCTCAGTGATGTAGCAACCCAGTGCATCAACTTCACATCAGCAACATAAGTCAAAAACAGAAGTGAAAAACACAAGAGTAAATGCAAACTTTGATCAGACACGTCCTGTGCCTCCCTCCATATATCAACTTAAGTGACGATTGGCTGCTCTCACCATCTGTTTGTCCAGTGCCTGTGGTGTCTTTAGCTCAGCCTCAAGCTGGAAACTGTCTTAGCTCAGACAGCTCATCAGGATGAGTGGCATATACAGTGCAGCCTGAAGGTGACAAGTTGCATATTATAGCTTCTATAGTAATTATTCATGCTGAGTTTGTCGCTGTCCACCCTCATATCCAGTCTGGCAAACAGCTTGTAATTGCAGATCTGCTGCTTGGGGATTCTGTCTCCTGTCTGAAGTTTAATTCATGGGAAGCAAAGAGCCATAAAAGCAGGTCTAGTCCAAAAGCACCATTCCGTGACTGTCAATAAATGTGTTCTACCAATACGTGAGTTGTCCTGACTGGAAGATAAATGTCATTTGCTAAACTTTGTGGTGGAATGTTTTAATTGCTTCCTCCTCTCTAGCCCTCCTATTATCTTTGGGGTCAATTTGACCCCATTCAGTGTTTAACGTCTCTTAATAAATGATTAACATCATTTTTTTGTTTCATATTTTATGACTTTTCCTACTTTAACGGGGACAACTGGGTAAACATAAAATTAACATGATGATATGTTTCCAATGTCCTGTACACATTTTGTACACATCCGTGGTCTTTGGGGTCAATTGGACCCCAGGCTGTTTTAGCTGTATAAAACATACAAGAAATATCAACATTTTACACACATTTGTTTTGGTTGTTTTGGATGGTACTGGGATTACTATAACATGCTTTTTTATAATCTTAAAAAAACTTTTCTCTGCTTTAGGGCCCTAATCTAACATAACCATACCTATAGTAGTGTGAAAGCCACTAATAGCTCACATGAGATGGGGGAGGGGAAAACATAATTCCCATGAGACATTTCCTGTGCCATGAGAGCAGGGAAATTGATAGTTCACACAACATAGGGGAGGAACAAACATATAAAAGCTTGCACAGCAGCCCTCTAAACCATTTCTCTCAGTGCTCTGTGTGCTCTTTCATGCTTTCTCTCAGTTGAAAATGACCTCCAAGCAAAGGTTTTCTGCCAATGAGGTTTTGTCACAGCTCTTTGACAGTGAAAGTGACATAGAGGAGATTGAGTCTGAGACAGAGGATAATAATTATGAGGCATCCTCCTCTGATAAAAATAATACCCTTATTGCCGACCCTCCTGTTGTCTCTCAACCACCAGCAGATACATTACCTTCCAAAAATGGACAGTTATTATGGTCCCTCTCTCCACTTGAACGATAGGATAGACTTAGTGCTGCTAATGTCATCAAAATGGTTTCAGGCCCCACCAGATACGCTGTCATCCCTGTCCAAGACATAAAATCAGCAACTGAGCTCTTTTTAACACCATCAATCGACAAGGATATACTTGAGATGACAAAGTGAGAGGCGAGGTGCGTGTATGGGGACAGCTGGAAAGACCTGGATGTGATCCACTTGCAAGCCTACATTTCCTTGCTCATTTTGGCAGGAGTGTACAAGTCAAAAGGCCAAGCAACATCAAGCCTTTGGAATGCTGACACTGGAAGGGCAATATTTCCAGCCACCATGTCTCTAAAGACATTCCATGTTTTCTCCCATGTCACACGCTTTGATGACAGAGAAACAAGGCAGAGCTGACAAGAACGTGACAAATTCGCAGCAATTTGGGATGCATGGGACAAGTGGATTTAGCAATTACCCTTTCAGGCCCCCACGTGACTGTGGATGAATGTCTGGTTGCATTTTTGTGGGCACTGTCCCTTCAGACAATACATACCAAGCAAACTGGCCAAATACTGTATCAAAATATGGGCTGCATGTGATGCACAGTCCAGCTATGCCTGGAATAAGTAAGTGTACACTGGTAAATCCCCCGGGGAAGCACCTGAAAAAAAATTGGGATATGAGGGTGGTACTAGACATGGCTGAAAGATTGAATGGTCATAACATTTAATTTGATAATTTTTTCACAGTGTACACCCTGGGTGAGGAACTCTTGAAAAGGAAGGTTACCATGTTGGGGACAGTGAGAAAAACCAAGTCAGAGCTTACCTCTGAGCTTCCTACAGTGAAGAACAGGAAGGTAAAATCTTCAATGTTTGCCTTCACTGACAGAGCCACTGTTGTTTCCTATTGCCAAAGGGAAAAACATCCTGCTGATGAGCACCATGCACAAAGATGCTGTCCTGAGCACCTGAGAAGACAAAAAAACACAAACGGTCTTGGACTACAATGAGACAAAGGTGGATAACTTGGACAAGGTCACAGCCACATACAACTGCCAACACATGGATGCCCATCAACCCCTTGTCATTTTCTTCAACATCAGTGATGTGAGCGCCTACAATGCCTGTAATATGGAGTGAAATAAAGGAATGGAGCAGCAGAAAACTGAGTCGAAGGAGGATTTTCCTGGAGTGGCTGGGTTACGCGCTGGTCAAACCTCATATTGAGAGAAGACGGTGCCTTTCAAGAGTATCAACAGCTGCTGCATCCAAATGGAGACACACACCCTAATTCCTCCAGTGGTTCAAACTGCAGGCAGGAAGCGTGGCAAGTGCCAGGTCTGTCCCAACAGAAATGACTCCAAGACCAGCAACACCTGTGTGAAATACAAGAAATACATCTGCAAGGAGCACGCACATACTCTCTGCACATCATGTGCACAGTAGTGCAGACAAAAGGCTGGACTGTACCTTCTGGTGACCTGTAGGAAAAATAATATGCTGTTCATATTCTGTCTATGCTGTTTGTATTCTGTCAAACTCATTTTGTTGACTACATAACTTTGCTTTTTACTATCTCATGTACATGTTCATATATATAACACTTACAGTAGCATAGAACAATCCCTGACACAATATTCAAATTTACTTTTTATAGGTGTTTTTGAGGGGTCAACCCTAGTCAACCCTAACCTGACACATTGTTAGCCAAGTTTAATGAACTTGGCTAACAATTTTAATTATAATAATTTTCTTGAGATTTGAATTGCTCCAAACCTTTGGTGGAAGAAGTATTCAGATCCTTTACTTATGTAAAAGTACCAATACAACAATGTAAATATACTCCATTACAAGTAAAAGTCCTGTATGAAAAATTCAACATAAGTATAATCAGCTTGATGTAGTTAAAGTATTGCAGTAAAAGTAATGGTTTGTTCCCCCTGACTGATATATTATTATATATGACATCATTAGATTATTAATAGTGAAGCATCAGTGTTAGAGCAGCATGTTACTGTTGTAGCTGCTGGAGGTGGAGTTAGTTTACACTACTTTATATACAGTTAGCTAGTTTAGTCCAGTGGTTCCCAACCTAGGGGTCGGGGCCCTCCAAAGGGTCAGCAGATAAATCTGAGGGCTCTTGAGATGATTAATGGGAGAGGAAAGAAGAAAAAACAAAGTTCTGATACACAAATCTGTTTTCAGTTTTTGGACTTTTTGCCTAATCTTTTATTTTTAGTGAAATATTAGATCATTTGAACAGTTAATGAAATGAAACCATGTGAGAAGTTTAGAGGGAAAATCAATATTTGTTGGAGCTGTTAACAACTCATAGACATGTGAAATGTGACCCTGACTACACACTGCTTTTTGTAAGATGTCAAAAGACAAAAAGGTTGTAAACCACTGGTTTCATCTTTAACAATGTGTTGAGTTTTAAAAGCTTGTTATATTATCCATTGTGTCAAATCTACATCTGAAAAGTAACTAAAGCTGTCAAATAAATGTAGTGGAGCAGAAAAGTGGTTTCAAAGTGGGTGTTGTGAGATTAATCATCATTGCTCATTTATTGTGCGTTTTTAATAATGTTTCACCTCATTAAAGAAATGCAGACATTTACATTGACTATGTTTTGTGTTATGTTATGAACATATCAAAACAGAATGAATAAGTATATCAAAATCAACGTATTAAAAGCTCTTAATATGCAGGTAGCTGTTAGGTAGCTGACGTGACAACTCACAGTCGTGGGTTGTCATGGAAACACAACACACCTTCCAATTCTGGAGTTCTGCAAGAGCTCCACAGTCAGAAAAAAAAGTGAGCGTCAGAGCAGCGATGGAAAGATTTGAGACAGTAAACAGAGCGCAAAGAAATGCTGAAACATCTCAACACAGACGACTGAATCTGATGGTTAACAGACAGGTTTTGGCTGCGTGTGGAAGATGGATATCCATCATTGTCTGTGTGCAATCACTGTGGTGTTACACATTCCCAAATTCATATTTGCGTGATGTGGCTCTCTCATCGCTGGTAAACATGAAAACAAGATAAGAGACGTCCTGTCAGAGGAGTCAGACCTGCACGTTGTTCTTTCTGCACATCAACAGCTCACATGTACCATTACAATGCCTGCAGCCTTTTTTGGGGTTTTGTTTGTTTTTCCTTGTGCATCTTTAAATATGAACACATTTTAATTGCAGAAAATGAAAGAAATACATTAAACATATTAACGTATTAATTATAAATGATTTATCTGTAAATCTGCACAGCATCTGTTGGCTTTTATTCTGAGTGACTGAGAATAAGCCTATATTATTTAACCTCATATTGATATAATATAGCCTAATATAAAATTATATATTTTATTACTATGTTAAAACCAATAAGCTTCTGTGTACATATAGGCTATGCATGTTGGGGATCGGGTGGCTTGGGGTGCCATGACAAAAAAATTTCCTTTGATGGCCTGGTCTAAAAAAGTTTGGAAAGCACTGGTGGTATTTCTGCAGGACTTTCATGTTTCTATTTAACCCTTCATTAACCAAGGTTAGATCAGCTCTCTTTTTCAGGAACAGCTTTCTCCACTATACACCCCGCTGACTATATCTACAAAGGTCTTGATCAAAGGTACCACATGCAGCTTCAAACAGCTGTTTTCTTTTCATATCGCTCAACAGATTTGTTCTGCCAGACAGGGGATGAACCACAAGCCTTCTGGTCTCAAGCTTTTCCAGTCTGTCCATGCAATCCTGCAAACGTCTGACCTGTTGCAATGCAAGAAACAGTCACTGTAGTCTGGATGTGATTATTCTAGTCAAACTTTACTTCTCTTTTACCGTCTACATTATAAAAATAGATCAATAGTCTTTCTAAACATCACAAACACGTTATCAAAAGGTTTGACTCAGAGATGATAAGTGACAGCTTTTTGTATTTCTCATGTGATCAGTATTTAAAATATATATTTATATTTTTACATTTTTTTGACAGCATTACATATTTAAACAAATCTTTCACATCAGAAAAAAAATCAAACAATATTTTGATTTAGTAAACCAAAAAAATCAATATTCCAGTGACACCAGGTTACAAGGATTGACACTTTTTATTAAAAAGTAGTGAAGCAGGTGTTTGGCACGTTGCCTCATCAGATTTACTCAGGTGTGTCTTTAAATAATCAGATTCTGATTAGCAGAGAATCCAACAGGTTCATATTCCCCAATACAAATACATTTCAAAAAGTCAACAATAATAGGCAATAGCAAATATAATTCTACTGTACAAAATTAGATATAAATATTACATTTCCATAGTAATGAGATACAGTTAATGGCTATTCCATCTCTAATACTACAGAGGATGAGTTGATCCAGAATGCATACATTTACATAAGATAAATATCATAGAGTACAGAGTACAAGCATTACCCCATTTATTGTTGACTTTTTGAAGTGTATTTGTTCTGGAGAATGTGAACCGCTATCAGCACCTGATTATTTAAAGACACACCTGATGGCAATCAAGCACAGAGCAAATCTGATGAAGCCTTTTTGTTTTTAATGTAATCTGTTAAAAAGTGTCAATCCTAGTATCCTGGAGTCACTGGAATATTGATTTTTTTGTTTGTTTACTGTGTTCACAGGAGAGAGGCACTATTTTCAGTTTTTTGGACAACATGGAAATATTTTGATTTAGTTGGCTGAGTATTGATGGATTAATGTGAGAGTGATAGATGGTTCCAGCCTTGTGATTTCTAGTGGTGAGTTTTACCTTTTATTTCTGTGCCTTTAAATAAAACACTTAAACATAACCTGGACTCTATCTGGCTCTGTATTGTCAAGTGACCAATTTGTCGACATCTACAGAGCAGATGTTTATTTGCTGAAGTGGAACTGTTGTTTTATTAAAAAGAACAACAGGGTTAATCACAATAATCTGATGTCACTGTGAATAGTTTATACTATTTCATGCCAATATACATCTACATCCACCAACTGTGTGTTTCTGTGTTGAAGGAAGTAACTGGTCTGTCCTGTCGAGATGTTATTGTTGGGGTTTCAAATGTAATATCTAAATGTAAAAACAATTTCAGCACATTAACATCAGTTTTGTTGGAAATTACTGTAATAATCTGTGTGAAAACTGGCCCTGTCTATCTGTCTATCCAGGAGAAGGTTAGACATTGTTACACTTCAGGTGTCCTGGTGAAGAGTCTGAACTGCTTTTCAACAGAGATACTGAACACCGTCACTGATGTTGCAGTGGGAGAGATCTGTGTGTTGTTTCAGCCTCAGACTGACAGAGACTCTGCTGCTGTCTCATCTACTCCACCTCCTCTGACACCTCCAGCTGAAGAACAAAGAGCCCAGAGCCCAGAGAACCAGACTCTGCTGAGGTTTCTCCTCCACCTCCTCTGACCGCTCCTCCTACTGAACCTCCAGTCCAGGCCAAAATGAAGAAAGGTTGAGTCAGACGCTTCTTGAGCTGGTTCAGAAAAACATTCTGCTGCTGCTGCCTGAAGACATGGACTGAAACTATTCCTGTCTTATTATTGTTGTCCATATTGTTAATGCATTAATGGATCAAAGTCAGTTTAATTTACTGTGAACTAAGGCAACATAAGATGAAGACGTCATTAAACAGTAGGTGTAAGTTGGATTCAGTGTATTTTACAGTACAGCTTAGTCTTCATAAAGGTATAAGTTGTAATTCAAGTTGTAACTCATCTAAATGTATAAAAGAGAAGTGTGAAAAATCATATTTCAAAACAGTCATTTTTCAGGTCGACATACACGAACAGCAAGAGAAACCATGAAATCAAGGATCCTGATGATGATACATCGACCTACCTTAATCTCTTTTTACATATTCATAGAACACTTTTGATAAGCATCCATTAAATGGAAGATGTAGACTAAGCTGAATATTTTACAGTTGTGGTACAGAAGCACTGGAGTAGAAAGTACAATATTTCCCTCTGAAATGTAGTGGAGTGGAAGTATAAAGTAGCATCAAATGGAAATACTCAAGTTAAGTACAAGTACCTCAAAATTGTACTTAAGTACAGTACTTGAGTAAATGTATTTTGTTACTTTCCATCACTGCTATAACCAAACTATAAAAACAATAGTGGAAAGTTCTGAAAAGAAACTACTAAAGCCTGTCTGTTCTGTTTGATCTTTAGAAGAGTTCTGTATATTATCCTCATGAAGTGTTACCATGTTTAATTATGTTTACATTGTGCAAAACTGGAAGTTCTCTTCTGCCTGCTGAAATATGCAGTCCAACATATGAACAACGGCACTTGCATGGCAGCAACTGATCCACAAGTATAAACTGGTAAAAGCAAATATTTCATAAACCTTAATATTCTGTGAATGGAAATATTTTCCAAATCCACCACCAGACACATTACCAGATGTGTTTTCCCATCAATGTAAGTTTTGTTGCAGTGGCCTTTGCAAGTGCCTGGTAACACCAAAAAGTGGCAAACCAGAATTCATTAGCTCATCCTTCGCAAAATAGGCAGTACTGGAAACATGGTGACTTAGTGACTATTAGTGCTGTCAGACCCCAACTGGACAGTAAGTTAACACAGTTAGTTCGAGGGAACGTATCTGTACCATCCACCCTGTCTCATGGCTGATCTTTTTTTTTGTAGAACACTGATAGCTTCTTCTTTCCATTACCTCAGAGGTCAACACTAGCTAAGTTTCCATCCAAATTTAAAGCAAATTATAACCAAATTTCCTGAAAATATGAATTAATACACCTTCCCATCTACTACTATCATGGGAATATTAGAAGTTGGTCTCATCAAGACAAACAGTTGGTGGCACTGATTCTCCAGTCTGGTGCCATTAAAACAGAAGAGGGTGCAATGATCATGTAATTAAAAGAGTGTCAGTCAAACCTCAAATGAACAAAAGACATATGATATGAAAACATGATGGAAATATGGCATTTACATTTGTTTAATTTGTGTCTTTTTAATTTGTTGCTCTTCAGTGGGAGCTTGAGTGATGTTCAAGTCACATAGTTCAAGATTTATTTACTAAGTCTGTTTCCATCGCACTTGGTCACATTTTGCTTTTATCGATACACCAACTTTTCCGCCTCCACCAAATGTCTTTTGACTTTTTCAAACAGTTTCCAGTTTTCCACTCAGATTTTTTTATGTGCAAATTGAAAATGTGCATAAAAACAAGTGGATGGAAACACCCTTACTGTCAAGATGGTTTACTGTTGGTCAATGCCACAAATTCTTGTGTCATAAGAAAGATCCATGTGGATTTACTTCATGTCTTTAATTGAATTCAGTGGTTCCATTGAAATGAATTGATTTTGTTAAGACATGTTGCTGTTAAATGCTGGTCAGGCAGTTACACAGCTTTAACATTGTGTGGTAGTAGCTGCTTGGTAGGGATTCAGTGTCTTGCTCAAGGACACTTCAGCAGGGTGAAAGCTCACTGGTTTCCTCAAGTTAAAGTGTAGTCTCTCTGACCACCAGGCCAGCATTTTACTATCAATTCTTTCTCTTGATGACAGATGACATTTAGGAAACAAAGTGCCTGAGATCTAAGTGGAGCGATCTGCCTCTATTTGGTTCATTTAGCCCTCAACTCAAATGTCATCATTTGCATAAATCAGCGTGTGATTTATCAGTACATCAGATAATCCATTCAGCCTGGATATTCTGCCAACAGTTTTCATCTTTATGGATAAAAAATTGACTAATTATGTATAATGTTTTACAGCAAAACCCTCTCTCACACTTGTGCACTGATAATTTATTTCTGACCAGTGGGCAGCAGCTGGGGAGTAAGCGCCTTGCTCAAGGGCAAAGAAAGCATCTCTTAGTTGCTTTTTTAAGTAGTCTGGAAGTTAGAGAAGTGGAGTTGTGACTGTAAGGTTGCTGGTTTAAAATGGGACTAGATAGGAAGGTGTGGGCTGGGTAGAGGAGTTAGAAACACAGCTCTTGAGCAAGGCATTCTCACACTGTGGTTTATTTGAATAAAATATTGAAATAAATCCACATCTCTCAACCATTTCAGAGAGGTTCATCAGAAGTTTGAACCTGCATCAGTCTGGTCATGAGCCTCAGTAAATGTGATATTATCTGTGATCTGTGATAACATGGCATGAAAAAGCATCTTATCACTTTTATTTACAGCAGTGTGTCAGTTCCGGTTTCACACTAGTGTTCACACTAGAGGGATTATTCCCATCTCTGTACAGTAGATGTTTTGGAAGGATAATATGAGAACACAGGATGCTTTACGTCTTATCTTGAATCAGAACTTTACAGTTTGCCAGCTTAATGCTTCCATATGACCTGAATGGATTTGATACATCAGTTAAAGGTTCCATATGTAGAATTGTGAAGTAACGTACATGTATTAAACCATATGTAACAAGGCCAGATTGAGTTGACCTGGTTTGAAAGCACACTTTAGTCTACTTTAGTAGAATAAGGCTAAATCCTCACCCTGGAGTGTTTTAAGAGTAACCTCTTTTTTTTTGGATCTCCCTCAGTTCAGATAGTCTCCTCAAAAATTCCCAATATCCTGAGAGTGAACTAGTGATCACCCCACATTCCGTTACAAAGATGTCTTTTTTAAAAGCTTCTAATTTAAAAAAATGATGGAGAAAGGAGTGAAAAGTTCAGATTTGTATCACATAGAATCTGCATATTTGTGTTTTTGTAGGCTCAATCAAACCGTCAATGGGCAGACAGAGATATTAAGATCACACAGCATCTCGCTCGCCTTAGGGTTGAACTACACTGTAAAACATCAGACAGGAATTTAGAGGAATCAACTGAAAATTGTCATCACTAACTTAACATAATTTTAATAATTTCATGTAAATCCAACCTAAAATATCTAGTTTTTATTTCAATACCATTTCAGAACTCATATTTATGAGTTCTTCTGTCTTGAAGTCTTGAATTGAAATGAAGAGTTGAATGGATGCACTGCTGAGATCAGCAGTTTGCATGCATGTCTTATTGTGGTCTTGCCTTTATTGTGTCAGACTGATTTATGTATTTTACGTATTGTGCATGCTTTTTATGTCTGTGCTTCTGCATTGCATGTTTCAGTTAGTGTCTAACAATGTAGCACGATGTGGTCTTATTTAATCTATATTTCTATTAACATTAATATCTTAATGTATTTATTGTTTTGCATATCTTGTATTATGAGCCTCTGTGTTGCATGTTTTAAATAGTGCCTGACAGTATAGTACAAGGGTGTCCTGAATGATGTTTTTTTATTAACATTAATATGTTTTTTCTTCCTTTTATTATTGTTCTGCATGCTTATAAATGATCTCAATAACTTTGTAATTTCAATCTCATATTCTGTTTTTAGGGTGACTCTATAACATCTGTCCAGGGACTATAGATGAAGCCTCTTGGCTAACTCTGGCGCATTTACAGCAATGTTTATTTATGTGCACTGTCCCTGTTAAATAAACCAAGAAATAAATAAACAAATGTTAGGAGACATCCCAACATGCATTGTTTCTTATTTGTAGTCTGAAGAAAACATATACATGATGGAAACTTGCTGTGTGTCTTTAATACACATTAGTCATGATTGTTTCTTTCCATAGCAATAAAAACCATGCAAACAATGATGATGATTATATTGAATTCAGTCCCTCCCTCTGTGCTCTTGTATGATAATACAGTCACTGAGATCAATTTTGTGCTGAGATCATATTTGTCCTCCTAACTCTACAGAGCAGCAGCAACCATAGCTGTAAGTTCTTTGTGTCAAACACACAACTAACTCTTCAAATTAAGAAAATATAAATGAAAATCAAATTTAATCTGAAATAGATTTACAATTTCAAACAACTACCTGAGCATTTCAATAAAGTAACAGCTCTAAATCCACTGAAGGAAAAGACAAGGGTTTATACAACATGAAATATTTAATTTGTTTTGTACTTTGAAGGCAGCCCTTGAAATAAAAAGTTTTACATATTGCAGTGTCTTTTTGGCTCTAATGTGAAACAAAGAAATGGCATGCATTTCTGTCTCAGAAGAGACCAGAAGCCTGTTTATGGAGCCTCATTCACTTTTCTCAGTTTGAATATGATGCTGCTTTACTGTTTTTCAGTCTCCACTGAAACACACACACCAGTTGCTGCTGGCCTCCCTTTAATGACAGGGTGTGTAGTTAGAGAGAGGGTAGGAAGGGCAATGTGTATTTCAGAGCCGAGACCACAAGGTCAGCCAGGAGGAGGAATGCTGCCAATTGTGTGTTTGAGTGTCTGAATGTGTGTGTGTGCTGAAGGGGGATCAAGTAGTTTGCCCAGCAAAACACCGCTCCCTGTCATTTCAACGTGTGCTGTTTACAGCAGGACACATGCAATGTTTGAATATTACAGCATCACTGTGCTACTGTATGTAGAGTAAAAAGATGTTGTCACTGGTCTATTTCAGACCAAGCACTGAAATATAAATGGGCTGCATTGATTTGGTGCTTCTTTTTTAGCTGACAAAGCACTTTACATTCACAAACAAACAAACAAACACACACACACACACACACACACACACACACACACACACACACACACACACACACACACACACACACACACATTCGTCATCTGGAGCAGTTTGGGGTCAGTGTCTTGCTCAAGGACACTCCAACATGTGACCAGGAGGAACTGAAGACTGGACCACTTACCCCTATGATTAAAGGAATAGTTTGACATTTTGGGAATTTATTCAAGTGTGGAGCAAGTGGTTGTATGTCATTTCTTCTCTATCCCTTCATTTTCTGTCACCTCACTGTTTTCCACTTGCCAAAAAAGGAAAAAGTGCCCAAAAACAAAAAAAAAAAACAGAAGGAGCTAGAGCTAGAATCAGGATGCAGTTAGCCTAGCTTAGCAAAAGACGTGAATTGTGGAAAACAGCTAGCCTGGCTCTGTCTAAGATTAAAAGATACCCACCAGCACCTCTAAAGCCCACTAATTAACATATCTGTATAAATCTTGTACGTTTAATCTTACATAGGGTTACAGGGAGTGATAACAAGACTCCAGGAAGTCACTGCACCTGGCCACTGTTCACCAAGATACACCCCATTAGTAAGTGTTAGAAGTGTTGGTAGATGTATCTTGTAAAGACAAGACAAACAACACAATAGGTCGAACTGTCAGTTGCCCAAAAATAACACAGTCACTCCAATGTGTCTTTCTAGAGTCACATGGTCAAACAATGTATTTGGACTTATTTTTTTTAACTTAAGCAAGAACCAGGCTAACTGTTTCCCCGTGCTTTCCAGTCTTTACGCTAAGCTAGGCTAACTGGCTGCTGACTGTTGCCATATATGGTACTGCGTAAAAGTTTTAGGCACTTTAGATGTTTAGATTCATATCCATAACGCAATACCATCAGAGAGGTGTCTGAATGGTTCCAAATTCATTCTGCAGCATGACAACGACCCCAAACATACAGCCAGAGACATAAAGAACTATTTTCAGCAACAAGAAGAACAAGGAGTCCTGCAACAGATGGCTTGGCCCCCACAGAGCTCTGACCTCAACATCATGGAGTCAGTCTGGGATTACATGAAGTGACAGAAGAAATGAGACAGCTTAAATCCACAGAGGAACTGTGGCAAATTCTCCAGAATGCTTGGAACAACCTACCTGCTAAGTATCTTGAAAAACTGTGAACAGGTGTACTGAGGAGAACTGGCACTATTTGAAAGGAACAGCTTGGTCACAGCAAATATTGATTTGATTAAGTTTTTTTTCTCTTTACTGAACTTTGTATGAATTTAATTGATAAAGACAAACAATTTCTAGCATTATTTTTGTGAACATCCTCACTTTACTTTTAGTACCTAAGACTTTTGCACAGTACTGTATATAGCCGACAGATGTGAGAGTGGTATCGATCTTCTTAACTAACTTGCAGCAAGAAACTAAGATCATCGCTGTTTTAATATGTGATGGTTTAGTGATGTTGAGTGTGCTAATGTTTAAAAGTTTTCAGTGGTAGATTCAACCACTGTGGGAGCACAAGGAGAATACTGGTTTTGTTTTTCATATTAAAACTGCATGTAGCTCACAGTCTATGCCAATATTGACTGTCTAAGAAGTGTTGTGGGTTCAAATCTGGCCCAGGGACTTGGATACATTTCACTCCTTTTCTCTCTCACCTCCTTTCTCTCTGCACTGTAAACTGTCCAGTACCAGTAAGGTTGAAATGCCAAAGAGTCTTCAAAATCTGCAACATTTATGTTAATAGTCCTCTGGAACTCTTTGTAAAGTGGGAAGGAGTTTATTGAAGGGTTAAATTTGGCCTGCACTGTGACACACAGTTCGCTCTGGGGGTCACTTAGCGCGTTGTATATTTGACTAACAACACTCCAATTTGTGGTGTTTCATGGATGAGAACAATCTTCTTTTTTTGATGTTTTCATGTGGTATTTTCTGGACTCGGGGGATTTTGCTTTAAAGCGGGCCACTTTAAAGGAACCACTGAACGCAGCAGTGTTGGCGTAATGAGAGGGACTGGGGTCTTTGCATTTAGCCTGCGGTGACACAGAGATGGACCGAGATGTAGGCTCAGATACAAACACAGCTGCTGCAGCTTTAATAAGCTGTGGCTTCAAACCTGCAGGTGTATCAGAGGCAGGAACAAGATCTACCCAATTGTGACTATCAGAAACTGTATGAATGCAAGAAATGAGTTGGCCAAGTATTGATAATTGTCTTTGTAGCTGTGTATGCTCTCTTTGTATACTTTATGTTGCAAGAACCTACAGCACTACCATGTAATCTCACTTATTTTGTCCTTTTTTGAAAGCAATAGTTCAACATTTTCAGAAATATGTCTGGCTCTCTTGCTGAGAGTTAGATGCAACCAGTAGACCCTCCAGGAAGTCACTGCACCTGGCCGCTGCTCTCCTAGAAATAGCACATAACTCAGTTTGTCTCCGAATTAAACAAAAGAGATTGAATATGATACTTAATTAACTAACTAAGTGCTCCCCAATGCTTCCAGTCTATATGCTAACTACGATAATCTCCTCCTGACATGAGAATGATATCAATCTACTTTTGGCAATAAAGCTAATAAGCATATTTCCCAAAATGTCAAACTACTCCTTTAGCTTAACCAAGTCCACATTTTTCAAAATATATCATATTATATTTCCTTTGTCTTCCAAATGCTTCTTGATTACAGTTTAAAACACGATTAGTCACTAACGAGGCATTTAATGGATTAGCTCAAAGTTATATTTCTGACACACTGAGCAGCTCCTCAGTCAAGATTTGCAGCCATTGAGGATGCTAAGGAAGCTTTTTTTTAAGTTTTTAAACTGGCTTTTGACTGGCTTCTTCTTCGTTTTTTTTCCTTTTACCATTTATTGTATCAGTTTTTTACTGTCACTCATGCTCTTTGTAAATATATTACAACAAGTGCTAAGCAAATAAAAATTATCATTGTAATTATTATGTAGTGAGTATGCTACAAGTATTTTAGGATACACCCATGCACAAAGTATTAAAAGGTCATTCATATCACTAGAGGTAGTTTTGTAAGACTTCACTTTAACCCCCCTATTTATCATTTATAAGCACTGTGTAAACACTATAAACACACTATAATGTTGACTATAAGCAGGTAAAACTGTTTTATTTGTCAATAATTATAACTTCTTCAATGAAGCATCTGTAACTTACAGCAGCTAAGGATGCTTATTATAGTCACTGATAAACATTAATAAACATACAAATGACCCCTAAGCTGCTTACATCTACATTATACTATGTTAGTATGTGTTATAATCCATTTATTAAGTGTTAATAAGCTTCTTATAAAAATGCTAAATGTGTAACCATGTTTTTGTATTTTGGGTGAACCGATGTATTTTGGACTCTGCAAAACCTGTTGATTTTAGCTTTTTAGTGCAGTCCCACCTGTTGACATAAACTTAAAGATCCCCTCCGGACATGTTTTAAGATTTACATAAAGTGCTCTACTTTGAATAATAATTTGTGTCTGATATGTTTTTTCTACAAAAAAGTTCAATTATTTTGTTTAAATCCTTAAAATGGCATCTACTGTTTTTCCCTCATTAAGAATTCTAAATCTATGAATATCCAAATATATTTCATTTCAGAAGTTAAACTGCTGGACACAAGATGTCCATTCTCAGTGTTTGTGCACTTGAGGCTTCAAGTTTCCACATCACACTTGTATAAGTTGAATATTGGACCAGCATTGGCTCCAAACTAGTTGTGAAGTCACAAATCATGCTCGTAGGCCTGCCCCTTAAAATCAGATTTTCAGTGAGCGCAGAGAAACTTTTGTCTTTCAGGAGATGAATGTGAAAACAAACTCTGCACATCCATTATTCAGCACAGTGCTGCTGAACACGCTCAAACATCCAACTGTAGGAACAAGAAGAAAAACATATTTTTTGAGTGGAGGGGGACTTTAAATATCTGTATGTGTGCACAGAATACATTTTAAAATCAATTTAACTTAACTTAATTAAATAAAGACACCCCATCAACTACATCACTCTGTATGGATTTAAACCTACAGCCATTCTGACATCCTCCCCCCCTTAGGGAGTCATAGTCAGGACCTTGACTTGTAGCGGTGGGGTGGTGGAGGGCTGAGGCGGCAAACTGCAGTGACAGCAGAAATAATAGGAGTTGGAAATTGAATTAATTTTCCCTTATACACTTACATTATATGTACCAGTCATCACAGTAAAAATGTATCATAACCTCTTGAGTTCCATCATCATTATCTTGAACATGGAGGCAATTATGAAACATGTAGTCAATTCATGGCCTTGTCTGTGTAATGGATGATGTGTTCAAGTGTTGCGTGGTGTTTTCTGCATCTGATATTGTTGTACTATTTTCTGTTGCATGTTTGACCCCCTGAAGCAACATCCACACATGAAATAAGCAGTCGGAGGCGCTGGGAGTTTCAGTGTTTTTTTTTATTGTGAAAACATCAGACAGGATGAGCCGCGGGTCGCACTGCTGCAGGATCGACACCACTCTCCCACACTCAGTACACAGTCAGTTATTCATGATTTCTGTGACTACGCCTGAAAATGAACCGAGTGCAACAGCACAGCGAGAGGCTGTCCC
Organism: Thunnus albacares; assembly: GCF_914725855.1. Taxonomy (NCBI): domain Eukaryota; kingdom Metazoa; phylum Chordata; class Actinopteri; order Scombriformes; family Scombridae; genus Thunnus; species Thunnus albacares. The sequence continues at coordinate 22,619,622 of NC_058128.1, read as the reverse complement.
GGGAGGAAAAGAGAGATATGGAGAGTTTGGGTGTGTTGCCATGGTGATAGTGAGGAAGGAGTTAGGGTAGTTGTCGGAGAATAAATAAATAAATAAGTGGCGCCTGTTTGAATGAGTCGCCTTCCTCGGGGGACGTTCCCTCTAAGGCAGAGCGGGTACAGCACAAAGTGTCGACACACACATACACACACACACACACACACACACACACACATATGAACACCACCTACACACACTCAAGCAGCCATAATCCAGCCGCTCCACTTGTAGATACAGCACATGAGGCACTCCGATACACCCAGTGGCGAGAAATGCTGATGATATGGTATAAATTCAGTAACAGACACAGCTGATTTAAGAATCATTCCTCAAAAGGTCACACACACACACTCATACACACACACACACACACACATTACTGTACAGCAGAGGGTGTGTGACCTCTGCTTACTGAAGGAGGACGTACAACGTGTCAAGGCAACACAGAGACACATGGAACCTGGCAGGCAATCTGAGGCCACGGCCGCACTAATGTGGGTAAGATTGAAAAAATCTGTTTACATGTGATATGCTGTCAAATCACATCAGCGTCTCCAGATTGTTCTAGAAAATAAAAAATACTTCAATATGTTCTACTGGGACACAACGGGGAAAACAGCTGTAAAACTGATCACATGACATTCAGTAGCCAGACATCCCATGACGATTACACATCATCATTTATGAGAAAGCTCGATTTTCACAACCCCAAAGCGTGTTGTCGAATGTATCCACCTTGAACTTTTTTCAAGATGACAAATAAAAAAAAGATTTAAATTCATGCGCATTAGTGTGAACGTGACCCGAGAGCCCAGGAGGCAGCGGGAGAATCAGAGCTTCCCACTGCTCTCTACATGTCTTGGTGCAGTCACATGGGCCTCTGCAGGAGCTTAGCAGAGTGAAACCGCAGTGTGTGCCTGTAACAGTGTGTGTATGTGTGTGTGTGTGTGTAAGTAGTAATGGGCTTGCCATGTGAGAAGTGAATTTTAGGAGTGTGAATGGAGCTCTCCTCTAGTGACAAACATCCTTGGTGGTGTTAGAGTATGTGTGGTTTCCTGTTGCAAAGTGGGTGTTGTTACTTGTGTCCCATCTCCTGTCTTGTTGTTAAAAGTCGGTTTAGAAGAGTAGAGAACAACAGCCAAAAACTGCCTCTGATGTCAGATAATCTTCATTTAAGTTACTGTTTTGTGCTGTTTCATAATTGTTCTGTTGATTCCAAATGATTGTCTTAAGGATCAACTGATGATAAAATCTACAGAAGAGAGTGTTAAATAGCTCAGTGAAAAGCACAACCATCTGTCCTGCTGGCACACACTGGAGTTGTGGTTTGAGAAAAGTAAAGAGTCATCATTACTAGTATGAGTCTGTGTGTGTGTGTGTGTGTGTGTGTTTCAGTATGGAGGAAGGCCCAGGTGACCACAGCGGACACGACAGAGAGGGAGTTCTGAATCTTTTTTCAGCAGCTCTGTGTTGCTGTCAATGAAAGGCACAGAGTAACAAGAGTGCCATGTGGTGGTAATGTGTGTGTGTGTGTGTGTGTGTCTGTGTGTATATGTGTGCGTATGTGTGTGTGTGTGAGGCAACCGGAGTATTTAATCGATATAACATCTAAACATGACAGCTCAAAAACAACAGCAGAGTGAATGACATCGTGTCTACACTATACAAAAACATCTGCTTTGGGCTTGTAGATATGTCAGAGAGATGAAACAGACAGAGGAGAGAGGTCGATAAAAAGTTCCTGGCTTTGTCCCTCTGTGCTGATGACTTCAGATGTGCTGATATTTCAGTTGAAAGATATTTTCAAATGTTGTATGTTTGTGTTCTGCTCTTTGAAGGAATAGTTGGAAATACACTTATTTGTGTTATTGCTGAGTTAGGTGAGAAGATTGATACCACTCTCATGTCTATACACTACAAATGAAGCTATAGAGACATAAAAAGGTTAGTTTAGCTTAGCATACAGACTTGAAACAGGAGGATACAGCTAATAAACAAGATATAGAAGTGCTGGTACGCGAGTGTTTAGCCACACCAGTGATGTGGCTCACCACTTTGGTTCAGACTGAGATATCACCACAACTGGACAACATGGATTGTCATGAGATAATACAAGTATTTGTGATCCCCAGATGATGAATTGTAATAATTTTCCTTTATCCCTTAATTTTTCATCTAGCACCATTGTCAGATCAAAATTTAAATTTTCCCAATACTTTGGTTTGCTGATGATATTCACATTGTGTTTAGCACTAATTAACAAACGTTAGCAAGTTAACACAGTCACATGACTGTGGTATCATGTTACTGTTGTCATTGTGAGCATGTTAGCATGCTGATGTTAGCATTTGACTTAAAACTCCACTGTGCCTAAATACAGCCACAAAGAACCACTAGCATTACTGTAGATTCTCAGTCTTATTTTACCTATTCACATAGCCAGGCTAGCTGTTTCCCACAGTTTCCAGTCTTTATGCTAAGGTAAGCTAATCGGCTGCTGGCTCTAGCTCTATACGAGATAAGAGACAGATATCAGAGTGGTATTAATCTAACTCTCAGCAAAACAACAACAACAAAAAATGTATTCCCCCGAAGCATTGAACTCTCGCTTTCATTGGTAATGATATTTACGCGTCATGACACTATTCATTACTGCTATTTACAAAATGTGTTAATTTGTGCATAAATAACAAAATAAAGGTATAAGCACAAATCACCCACTCCTCCTTGAGAGAAAAACTCTCTCGGATATGTTTAGATTTCCTTTCAGCAAAACAGCAAATATGTAATTCAGTCTAATAATAGACGTCGTTCAGAAACAACATAAATATACCCGTTGGCTTGACTTGAATATAAACACTACAGTATGAAACAACTGGGCAGTGAGCAGGCCTGGATTCACGCAGACTGTGGAGTTAAGAATAGGGACAAAAGTGCTCGAAATGTGGTGGTTTGTTTTTATCTGAAGCAAAATGTCAGTGGCCTCTTGGTGCTTGCTGTTTCCCTGTGGGGATTTTTTTACCAGCTCTGTTTGTTTAAGCAGGCTGCCCTTTTCCTACTGGGTCGGTAGGGATCATTGACACTGACTTGCTTCTGTTTTTTTTTTTAATACAGGAGGCCACTTTTGGAGCGAAGTGGGGAGGAGAAAATAGAGCGAGGCCCCTATAATGGCTTGTTTTCGGGCTAAGAGGTCCTTTGTGTACCGTTCGTCTTCCAATTTGGGGGCTAAATGAGCAGTTAAAGCCGAGACCCAGTCAGTGTGTTAAAGTGGTGAGGTGCAACCCGCCCATGCCTCTGCTTACAACTGCTGAATAAGATGCTGCGTGGCATCAACATCAGCAGGAGTGCTAATGTGTGATCTGAGTGTGTGTGTGTATTTTTGTGGGCTTGACCCAGGAGGAGGCTGTGCTGAGAATACGGTCATTGTTTCAGCAGGAGGATGACGGCCGGGGCCACAGGCCAGACCAGAGGCTTTTCTCCTTTATTAGAGCCAGATGCCTTTGTGGGGAAAGGCCTATATAAAAAAAAAAAGAAAAATAAGGCTGTTCTCTCATTATATGTCTCCCACATACACACATGTGTACACATATGTACACTAATAATACTTCAAAAACGACAAGAGAGGGAGGTTTGCAGCTCAAATATCCACCAAAGTGTTCCTTGTAGGAAGTGTCTGTGGATTTACAATCTTCTTTTAATAGACTGGGTTATCATTCCTTCTCAGTTATCCTGACATTTTGCTGACCAGCTTCATTTTAAAGATGCATGGACACAGATAGATACAATTTTATAGTGGGGTGGAACTGGAATTGCAGGTACAGCTTACTTAACTATCAGTTTGGAAGTTCAAAATAACGTTTTAATCATGGGGAGCAGGAAACATGCTATGAGCAGCTATCTGTCAGACATATAACTTCTGTTATATGTCTGCAAGAGCAACTTGTGTATCCATCTTTATAAAATTCACAAGGAAATTCTCTCTCAAATTTTGTGCAATGTCCACTACTGCCTCCACTCTTCTCTTCTGAATGTGTCCAGTACACAAATGTGTTGTCTCCTGTGAATCTCTTGTGCATGTGTTTGCCTGTATACACTACTATACTACTATAGAGAGAGGGGTAATGAGTGTGAATGCATTTAATGGTTAAAGCACAATAAATGCCAGCCACTAATATTTTGTAGTATCAAAAATGGATCTGCTATGATGACAATGGATAATAACTTTAAGTACAGCAGTTGAAACTTGAACCAGTAAACAGCTCTAACATTTACAATAGACAGTTTTAATTAGTTTGAATGTAATCGTAATAATGTTCCACAGTAATAGTTGATCTTCTTTTCATATTTTAAAACTGTGTCTTGTGGCAGGGCTGGATTTACCCTCTAGTAGGGCCTGAGGAAAAATGTGAACCCCCCTTTAAAACCCTCTCTGTCTCTGTGCTTTATGTACTATATTACAGGATTGCTGTGCAGTAATTTGAGTGATCACAAATACATTTCAGAATATGTATTGTGCATTAAATAATGAATTTGATAGATTCTGATACAGGACCCCTCTTCAAGACTTATCACACTTAATACTTTCTTATATATGATATGATAGTGCTTAATATTGTAATTCTGTTTCTCCACATTGTAATTCTACAACATGCCACACCTCTTATATGTCTGTTGCTCTGTGGATTTTTCCTTTTTTACAATTAAAATGTTTGATTTTTGTAGAGATTATCCTTATCCGAATCAAGGGTCCGCAGACACATAGTGTCATACTATCTGTTATGTAGACTACAAAGTCCTCTTAAACAAATTAATGATATTGGGCTGTATAAGTAAATTTGACTTGACAGAGCCTCAAGATAAGGTAAAGCATGGCCCAGCTTCAGGTCTTAATCATGTCAGTTGCTATTGTGCTTTAGAAGTGCATATTTACATATTCTTAAACAAAGTTACAATTAAATTACCACAAATTAGTCCCCAAACACTAAACATTCTGGTGCCCCAGGGCAAATGTATTGCTTTAGCCATGTGTGCACGAAAATGCAGGTCTTAATACCAGATTCTGACAGGGACCCTCTTCAAGACAGAACCTCAAGTTGCTTGATAATGTTCTGACACATTAGCACTTTCTCTACAAAGAATCTGGTGAACCAATTGTGACAAAGGTATGTGAGACCCCTGAATTTTTCTTTAAAACCAGAGTTTTGTTAGACAACAAAGATATGCAGCTTTCTTCACAAAAATGTCTCTTTTACTTTGAAGCTGGAGTGGGTGAGAATTTGCAAAGAGGTGTAAAAAACAAATGGACTCTCTTGCTCATCAGGATGAGAGAGACAGGTCAGATGTTGTATCCGTCCCTCCCTCCCCCCTCCCCCTCCTGTATAATGCTTACACAACAACCTGTAATCCAATTCACAGCGTGATGGAGAGTGCAGTTATTAACCTTGACATTGCTTAGCATAGCTGACATTAATCACATTACAGTATGAGATATAGTATCTGATTCTGTGATGAGATTGTTGATATGAGAGCAGCAGCTAGTTCTCATGTACTGGTTGGGAGCTGGGGGGGTGCAGTCTTCCCATGGGTTAGTGAAACAGCAATGATGTGTACTGAACACTGACCGTGGATCATTGAGGCTCTCACAGCCATTTTGGCACCAAATGTTTGACAACAGGAAATGGAAGATAACCCATAAATCTCTGATGAGCTCAGACACAGAAGAACAAAGCCATGGGCTGAAATGTACCGTACGTCCTTCAGAAATGAAAATGCTGTATCGGAGGCAAGTTGTGAAGGAAGAAATCAACATGACAAAACAGAACTCTTAAGAACAGTTCAACTTTTAAAATGTCCTAAATTGTTCATCAGCCCAGAAAAACAAAATATTAAATCTATCTCTCTTATTTTAATCAACAAAGCATATTAAATAATCTTTTGTTATTGCTGCTCGCAGCAATGCTTCATAAGACAATAAAAACAAAAATAAGCATGAAGACAAAAGGATCTTAGTTTACAGAAAGACATGTTTGGTCATCGGAGCAGGGGCTTTGTGGGTGTGGCCCTGGGTGTGTCCACTGAACCCCTGGGTGGGGCATGGTGGGGGCGCAGCAGGGCGGGGTTATGGGATCCAGTGCCTTTAACCCTTCACAACCACACAGGCTGTCTCTTTTCTTTCAGCTCAGGCAGACTTGTCACTCACAGTTGGTGTGCCCAATCACATGAGTGCATCTTGTACCTTCCTTACCACATCCTGTGGCTCAAAGTGTTAAGGATGCTTGGTGTTACAGGCGATGATTTATTTAGCACTTCCATATGTCACTGCTACAGCAGGACTCAGGTTTCACAGGGTCCTTGGGGTGTAAAGCAAGAGATCCCTTCTGCCAACATATGATGACTGAGACCAGTGACAGAACTTGTTTCCTTAAAACTGTTGGCTGAAAGCCATAGTTACAGTTGTGGAGGTCTTGAAAGTGAAGTCAGTAGCCAACTTTTATGGGGCGTCCTTGAGGTGTCAATGAGCCGGTTTCCCTCTAAAATGTATGAATCTAATGAGGGCAAGGGTGTCAGGTGCTCACACACCGCGCTGTCAGAGCAGCGAAGGACATGAAATGTGTTTTACAATTTGACGGAGTTTCTCTATTGATCAGGGGAAGGGGGAGATAAGCTTAGCTCCCACAATGCATTGGGGTCAGGGCGCGTGCGAGGCCGCTGTTTGCTTTGCAGAATCTGAAGCAGCCTAATTTGTCAGCAGTTTGTTTAAACATGTAGGGAACATCATCAGGAGAATCTCTCTTCAAGTCCGTCCTCTGAGGATAAGTTCCCCTTTTAAAACCTTGAAGACCTGCTTCACCCACACATTTTAGTCTTTGCATGCGTTTGGTCTGTTCACAAACATTTTCATCCAATCATAGCTCTCTGTGTCAGCCACAGTTGATTGGACATTCTTCCCCTTATGCCCAGACAAGCACACATTACCTTTCTTCAGCATCTGTTTATATGTCAAATTCAGACCCCACGCCTGCAAGGTACGAAGACAGTTTTTTAAATTTGCTTTTGAAAAATTCCACCCTTCACTCATTGTTGCCTCTTCTTGAACAAGGCAGCCATTCCCAGAGTCCCAGCTCTGTCCTCCGTTAGTCCAGCCGGAGGTAGCTGGGTGTAGAGTAGTTGAACATGAGGAAGTCCAACTTGTAAAGCTGGTAGAGTTGGATCTGCTGCTGAGTGCTGATATTGCTGAAGAACTGGGCTGCCATGGCATCCGTGGTGCGGGTGGACTTGGCGTAGCTTGGGAAACGCAAGGAGTCGCCGACACCCACCAGCCGCAATACGTAGTTAGCGTCCTCCTCCAGCGTCTCATATTTACCCACCAGGTCGTAGTGGATGTGACAGGGGTGGCAAAGCTGGTAAACGGTCTGCCAGTGCTCGTTGAGTGGGCCGTCGCGCTGCGTGGCTGGATCCACCAGGTACTCAGCAAACTCCTTGAATTTAACATCAGCACCGTTGATCAGGGCATCCTGTGTGGCGTTCTTGCGGTAGCGCCGCACAATTCGGGTGCCAAAGCGCTTGTGGAAGGATGAGTTGTACTTGAGGGTGAACTTGTTGCGGTATGCGGAGACCAGCCTCTCGAAGGGCTCGCGAACAAAGAGGAACTTGAGGTAGTTCTTGAGGCGGTGGTTGATCTCGGCAATGCTGTACTGGTTCAGCGTCTTAAGGTTGGAAGGAACATGGGCTTCATTGGAAGGGATTTCCATTGGGTCACTGTGGAAAAGAGGCATGAGGACCATAAGGACCAATGAAAAATATACATTCCCATCTTTCTATCATCACAAACATCCTGTGTATTGATGTCAGGCTGCAGCAACATAACTCCCCTTTTCCATATTTTTGTGTGCAATAAATGAGAGCAATAAACCTATCAAACAGTCTATCACATCTAGACTCACCTGTATTTGCCTCGGCCTGTGAGCACCATCATGACACGTTTCCAATTGGTACAGGCCACCTTGGGGACATAGCAGTAGATAAGCTCATGATCTTCATCCACCACAAGGTGTTTGAGGTCTCCTGGTGTAAGGACTCTCCGCTTACGGCTGGATGCACTGTAGACTCGACATGCATCCACTACCTGATCCCTTCGGGTCTGGTGGAGGACAGCTGCTCCTGACAACTCCGGCTGGTCAGGGAAAGACAGAGATGGGGAGAGAAGGGGACATTGCAATGAAATATAAAAGAGATGCTTTTCTGAGGAAGTCATCTGAATCTGGGGAGTTTGAGACCTTCAGCCCCTGGGTGGCAGTGATTTTAAACAACAGTATACTGTATACTGGCTACCAGGACATCCTTTATTTATTATCATTAATAGTTGCACTTCTACTTTGTGTCCTTGGTAATCAAATTAGCTTGTTGGCTAACTACTGGCAAATAAAGTCAAAAAGTTTCCATAATGGACTAATAACAATGGACTCCAAATGTATTTCATAAATATATATATGGATACCACAGTATATTGTACATACTGTATTGTATATTACAACTATATTAAATCCCCATTGATGAAAACTATATTTTGTCCATTTTGTTTGTTGCTGAGATTTGTGACACATTTACTTTTTTTTACTTACTTACTTTTTTATTATATCTCTAAATTCATTTGTTGTCTTTACACCTTTTTCTATATGTGTTACTTTATCATTTTCTTGGCAGGGTAAGAAAAATCGTACAGTGCCAATAAAGCACTCTAAAATGAGTGAAATTAACCAAGGAAGAAAGAGGGAGAGATGAAGGGAGAGATAGACAGGAAGACTGGCAGACAGATAATGAGAGGGAGTGTTATTAATCTCAGCCTTTATTATCATACTCATCTCTTTATAGACTCTATCTTTTTTCCCTATCTGCGATAGAGTCGCTCCACAGACTATGATGGAGATTAGTCCATGGGTGTGGAGGAAAATAATGATATTGGAGGATATTACAGATATTGAGTGTTCAATATGCGCAGATCCAGTCAGCGATCATTCATCTGAGGCATATTTCATATTCACCGTGACACTGTGATGAAGTGGACCATGGCAAGAGGGAGAGGGGGGGAAAGAGTCTGAGGCAGAGAGCAACCTGAGGGCTTCACATCTGAAAAACAGGAATGTTCTCTTATGCCTCTTGATTATTTTTCCTCTGGGTCTGAATTCCCCTCCAGGGCAGTGCCCCGGTTTCCTCACGGAATCTAAATTGATTGTACTGTGGCCTGCATCTTCACTCACAACAAGTGCGGCCTTTCAGTGCTGCACTGGCCACGGCTGAGAGGGAGTGAGAGAGCTGCTGACATGAAGTGCTAAAATAAGCCAGGGACCACCACCATGCACTATACATGAGGACAGCTTGACTAAAGAGGTTTGTATGTGTTTCTCTTTGAAGTCACTCTTCAAGCATGTCTCCAAGTGGGCTATCCATCATGATTCAGCTTGCTACAAGAACATGGGAGGAAACCGATCCGTTACACCTCTTTATCTGATGACAACATACAAAAGCAGTTCTGTGACAGGTTCTGCACCTGTATGTCAGTCACTCAGCAAGGAAGTACCATAACTAAGAACTTCGGAAGGTCAAACATGTGACCTGAAAATATTTCAGAATGACGCCTGTAAAAGTCATGTGCCGTAGTCTGTTACTTTCTAAATAAACTCTACTACTGGATAGACATGTGGGCATACTGGTCATACGTCGATGCTCTCTGTCTGTATTTCCTTGAAGAGTCAGTAGGGTGAAGAGGAGGGAGGAAGGGTTTTTCCCACTATGAATTCCCTTTTGAACAATATTTTCAATGCTATTCAACACAGAAACAGTCTAATAAATAATTTAAAGATGTAATAAAAGTGCTCCAAAGGCCATTCACCATATGAAGTTCCCAAAACGATGGTACTTTTTAATCTTGTGTGAACAATGTAACTTTTATATAACAAAATGCACAAAATGTGTTTTTTTCCCCAAATAAATATCTTGTACACACAACATATTCATCTTGTTCCCACAAGATAATAACCTGCCAACTCTTCATAGTAATACTGTTATATAAGGTTCTCTTTTGCTTTGATAATGTTAGACTTTCTTCATCCGTGACTTACTTACCTTAGTATTAAGTCATTTTGCTCAGAGTACAACCAGTTTGTGTTTACAGAGTGTGGCCAGTTTTAAATGCAGTTCTGGTTTGTTAAAGGGGACATATTATGCACATTTCCAGGTCTATATTTTTAATCTCTACTGGAATATCTTTGCATGACTTAAAGTTCAAAAAACTCCTTATTTAACACATACTGCTCCTTTATGCAGCCCCTCAGTTCAGCCTCTGTCTGAAACAGGCCGTTTAGGCTCCTATCTCTTGAAGGCCCCCTCCCTTCTGAGAGCTGTGTCTTGGCTGACTTTGGGAGGCTACATAAACAAACTATAGAAGTAGGATTTCACTTCTTTTTCTCATTCTTTACTCGAAATGTCAGCTACTCAAATACATCCGTACATGTTCGAGTCAAAATCTGACCTGAACTTTACGAGTGGACAACGCAAACAACACATGGAAAAACCTTAGCAACAACCTTAGCAACCGAGGCTACAGAATGGATGGCTGTTTATGTGCATGTGGGCAGCTCGTTGGTAAAGTAGAAAAAAACGTTGCAAATAATGTGTTCAGAGCAGGTTGACGCTCTGGCTTTTTCTACATATGTTCACCTCAAGTTTTGGAACTTTGATTTTTAGATATCCGACATCATAACAGTATGTATAAATAACAGAAAATCACAAAAAGCATAATGTGTCCCCTTTAATCTGAATAGCAAAAGGGGAGGATGTACATTTGGATCTTGTTCCCACCAGATCTTAACTTGCGTGCATAACATATAGACCGTATTACCACAAAATAATAACTTGTACATGCAACATTTAGATGTTGTTGCCACAAGAAAAGAATTTGTGTGTCCAAAATAAGGAATATCTTTGCCACTAGAAAACAAGTTGTACTCACAATATGGCTCTTGTTCCCACCAGATGAAAATGAAATAGTTTAGAACCTTGGCCGTCTATTCAACTTTTTTGCTCAATTGGTTTCTTTATTCCTATATCGCTTCCGCTCTAACCTTGTTCATTTCTCTGTCATTTCAAACAGCCCTTCAAAACATTTTGAGGGACGTGCATGTCGACAAGGCATGATGGATTATGAGCGTCTCTGCTCAAGGAGAGGAGGCCTCATTTTGCACCCCTCCCTCTCCTTTTGTGAGCTTCCCACTCCTCGCTATTCACGCTAACACCGATACATCAAAGCCTGCTAGGGCGTAACAGTGCAGAGTGAAAAGCAGCTCTTTGTTGATGAAAATCTCTCCTGTTTTATCCACTCTTAGACATCAGGCTACGATTCACACAAATGTCGCAGTGAGCGTGCGGCCCTCCGTCCCAGAGGAGGACAAACGCTGTAATTAACATGGGAGAAAGAAACCAAGGAAGGAATCTTGTCATCTCCTGTTCTGCTTCAGTTTTCTTCTCCTTATCTCTCTTCTTTCCACAGGATTACTTTCTGCCATTTTATCTCCTCTTCAAGCCACTCAGTCAAGTCTTTTGTGCAGTTTGGATGAAAGCATGAGAATGAGAGATAGAGAGAGAGAGGAGGAGGAGATGAGAGAGGCGATATATCGATACAGTCTGAGAGGAGGCTGTGATGGAGGTCACTGACCTCTGGCCATGTCAAGCGGTTCCCATGGGAGATCAGATATCATTATAAGCCTATTTGCTTGCACATTCCCACCCTAATCCCCTGCGGACATGAACTAGCAGGTCAGCATCCGATAAGAGCTAGCAAAAGTCATAAAACCACAGCTATAAAAGTAGTTAGCAGCACATCATATGGTCAATTTACTTTGATATCTTCCAATTGGTCAAGGTCCCAGAAGGGCCTCAAACTTTCAGCTCAGCAGTTTCCCTGTGCAGCTGTGCTATGTGATGAATTACTTAGTGTTACAGCATACAGATACTGTATATTGATTCAGATGTGTGGGTGCATGTGTGACTTTGCATCCGTTCTCTCTGGCAAACTTGTCAAAACTGGAAGAAAATTCAAATGGGAGGAGTGGGGACAGAAAATCCTTCTGCATATATTTAAACCTAATCTCACCATAAAAGTCATTATCAGTGTTGTGTATGCAAATAGAAAAACTTCTATGTTTCTTATCTCCAGATACCGGTAAGAGTTCAGGATGAGCCCATTGTGCATTCACGATGCCGCTCAGCTCTTGTTGCCTCACATTTGTTGTTAAAACGTGTGAGAAACTGATGACAGGGGAACGTGGAGATTGTGTTTCCATATTTTAAGTCTTCATTTCCTCGCCGCGGCTGTGTTATTCTCACTGAAAGTTGTTATGAGTTTGAAATATGATCTGAGAATCAGTGCAGAGCGGACTCCACTAGACGTGACGGCGGTAATGAATAGCTTCCTCCCGATCTGCTGATGTTTGCAAAGAAAGAAAGAGACAGGGGAAAATAAGCTAGAAAAGGATTAAAGACGGAAGAAAAGAAGATCTGTCTAACTACATGCTCAAATGAAATCCAACTGGACAAACACTCTGCCATCCCACATCCCCAGGAGCTTCCAAAGCCCTAAGTTCATTCAGTGTCAGCTGATTTTTGGTACTTTCATTTATTGTAAATTTCTTCAAGAATTTGCACCACTTAAGTACAATATCAACTAACATGTGTCTGTTATTAGTTGCTGTAATTTAAGGGCGTATTATTTTAGTTTAAACATGGTACACATTTGTAAATGTTGTTTGATTTGATAAAAATGACCAAATCTGACTGACACACAGAAAACACAGGGCCATAGTATATCGAATAATGAAGCTGCAATGTGTAGTGTTGTGTGTACTATATTTAAAGGTACCCTGAGGACTTTTTGACCACTAGTAGTGCTATGGAGCAATGATTTTATGAGGAAGTCCCGGTATTGTTTTATATCTTTTGCACCCCTGCAAGGACGATGTGTGATGCGTACACATTCCTGTCAAAGCTTTCATGCTATTCCACTGATCTGGACGCTACTTTCAAACTGTAGCTAGTGAAGCTACTCTTCATTGGAAGCAGTTTTGCTACAACACTACACTTTAGCTACATTACAAGCTACTCTGAAAAATATGTTAACATACTGGAGCTATATCACTGCAGGTCATATTCTCACAGGGAGATACAGGTGCAAAATATGCACAGTGTAGAGCAACACTGTTTCTTCTACAAAACTCAATAAAACATGGCAATGTAGCATTTGGTTAGTGGAAAAAATAGCTTGCTACTTGCAACTCTACTACTGGGAAGCTACTGGGAAATTTAGTTAAACCAATATGTGTTGTCTCAGGTGGAGTAACGTACAGAGAACTCAAATCACAGATGGTACTGAAGCAAAAGCAACAGCTAACAATGTTCTCCAATCAGATTAACTGCATGTGTGCGCTGTAAGCAATTTTTATAATTTGCACAGCATTTTACTTTAATTTGCACAGTAGGATCCTGTGAAAAGCCATGTTGTCTAAATCTCAAAGGATTATGGGAAAATATATGTAAAGTACAGTACAGTACTGTAATTCTCCTCTATTGTGAACTTTTAATTTCAGTGGATGCACTGAATGTGACATTAATTTTTCTTTTTGCCCAACAGCAAATATTTGTCTAATGCTCCTTAACAGCTTAATCTGACCGTGAAGAAATCTCAATATCTGTTGAAATGATTAATGGACTCCAAAGCTCCGTGACAGTGACTAAAAATCATGCAGAGATATTTCTGCTGCATGTTGCAGTCGCCGGTTGAATTAGCATACATATGGAAACAGTTTCCTGTTGATCATTATTTCTCAGAACTTGAAAAATATGTTTTAAATACTGTTGGGGAGAAAATGAGCTGTGAATGCATTGTGATTTATAGCCCAGGGATTCTGCAGAGCATCAGAACACTTTGTTTCGAGACGCTGCCTGAAACATCTTTTCCTCTACGACATAAAACAAATGCTTACTATTACAATTTAAACACTGCATCAGTCAATATTGCTATTTAGATTTTCCTCTAATTAATCGTGCAGCGCTGTTTATTTTATGTAAGACTACTCTGGTGCTGCTTCTCGAGAATTTGCACTCTCCTTTCTCTGGAAGTGGCTGGAAACAGGCGGAAGAAAAAATGACTATGAATGTCTAGGAGCATTTGTGAATTTATGTCCTGTAAATATGGTGAAACCAAAGCGCTGCTGCAGAAGTTCCCCTCACTTTAATTTGATGTCGCTAATGTCGGCAGAATACTATTTTTTTCTGTGAAACTGCTCTTCCATTTTGTCTCCTATAACCTGATCTGTCTGCACGTCCCGTCTTCTGTTTGTGCATCAGCTTCTCTCTTTGCTTCCTAGCTCTGAAGTTATCTAAACAAAGATCAATAGGATTCATCAAAGCACCTCTCTCTCTCTCTCTCTCTCTATCTCTCTCTCTCTCTCTCTCTCTCTCTTTCACACACACACACACACACACACTGAATACTAAAGGCAGTCTGTCTCTCGGACCCTCTCTGCTTACAGACTGGCATTCATGAGAGCAGGCAGAAATAAAGCTGCCAGTGTAGCACAACTGTACCCAACACACACACACACACACACACACACCTGATTCTCAACTGTGTAAAGCTCTGTGCTTCACCTGAGTCTCTGTAAAAGGCAACAAGGCGAGGCCCGTCTATAAAACCCTGACAATGCTGACAGTTTATGAGGTGGATTCATCCTTTCCACTGCGGCTGGCGGAACATTAACTTTCCATAATGTCATTTACGGGCAGTCGCACCAGCAGAGGGAGACTGGGCCCCGGCTGGGACGTGCCGGCCGCTGACCACCGACCACCGACCACCTGCACCCACCACGACACGGAAAAGACCCGAGGAAATGTTTCTTTACCTTTATTTATCCAGGGAAACGACTGAGAACACACGTTCTGTTTCTGTGATGCCCTGCTTCATATTCATGCAGCTCCACACATTCATACCTGGAAAAAGCTCAGAACAACCACAGAAGTCTACTGAGCAGGTTTACTGTTTGTGAAGGTTAATGAATTAAAGGAGTAGTCCACAGATTTAGAACACTGTTGGACTCACAATTGACAGTTTTCTTTAAAAAAAAGGGGTCAAAATTGGTGCAGCAGAACCAGATTTAGATATTTTCATCTTTAATCCACGCATTCTTCTTCCTTGTCAAAACCCACAATGCAACTAAACTGCCGACAGTCTGGTCACCAGACCAGGTGTGTTATGCCTAATGTAGCCTGGAGCTACAGGCAATTTATCAGATTTCACACAGCTTCCTCTGGAGACACAAAAGGCTTCATGCAACTGTTTTCACATATGCAGTAGTACTCCCCAACACCTGGAAACACACGCTGATGTGTAAAATCCTTTAATCAAAGGCACCGGTATTTTGTGGTATTTTGTAGGGAAATAATAAGAAATTTGATGGGAGATTTCAATTAAAAGTCCAGTCATTCTTGCACAAAACTTTGACTATGATGCAAAAACTATTTATGATAATCTAAAAAGTTGTTTGTGAACATCTCTGATGTCTCTGTAGTCACAAACCAGCCTTTAACTTTTCTGAAAAGCAGCAAAGAAGAAAGCTTTAAAGCTGTGAATCTACTGATTCATGATTTTTGCAGTGATGCCTGTTACATAAGGGCCCTGCAGGGAGGCAGTGAATGGACACAGTGTGTATACAGGGGGCCAAAAGCACTGGGCTTCCCTGCAGGGGTCAACACGGCCAAACAAACACACACACAGTATCCATAATGTGGCGCTTTTTAATCGCTGTAGGGTGTCTGTTCAATTCCTTACTGATTCTCAGCACCGATTAGTAATAATAATGATAACAATGTCATCGCTATTGCTATTTACTTTTCAGAAAAGATCTGATGTAAGTGAGTCAGCGTTGCTCATAATAGTGTGAAGAGAGTGAGAAGATATTATTTTACACTAGGCACCTCAGGGATGGTTGTCGGCAAAAGCTGCGATGAAACCCTGAGGCCTCACCTCTCCTAAAGGAGCTGTTAACAGACCATCGTAAGAATTTCACTAGCAGGGTTTTAATGGAATTTTTAGTACTTCATAATGGTCTAACTGAGGCTTTTCCACCCTGACAGGAATAAAACTCTGGGGGAAGCACTGAAGCCTTGGGAATTTTTTTGTTTGGGGAAAATGTTCAAAATGAATAGAACAACATAGCAGCTTCAGTCAAAAAGTGTGTCGTCCTAAACCCATTGATCCATCTGAGAGGTCAAAGGTCAGATATCAGTTCAGAGTAGCAACACAAAAGCTAACTTGCTCACAGACACTTGCATTCTTAAGACCATACTGGAATATTTGCCTCATTTACACTGATGACTGCAGTACATTATGTGAGTTGAAGGACACTATGAAGATCTTCTTATAGAGATCATCACAGTCTATTATTATCACTAGATGCAGCTGTGAGTAGGAACTGTTCTGATGAAACTGCCATGTTGGTGCATTTAGGGTGCTTCAACCATGCAATGCAATGGCATTAATACTGTATGTGTAATGGAGACTGTCCTCCTAAGTGAAGTGTCACAATAGGTCAGTTGCCCAAAAACAACTAGCAGCTGTAGTGACCGTGACCCAGAGCAGTGGTGCAGTTCAGATGATGTATATACATATGTATATATATATATGTAGACACCATCTTTCTCTAACTTTAACAACATGATCATTTTAACCCAAACCATGATCTTTCCCTAAACCTAACCAAGTGGTTTTTGTGCCTAAACCTAACCAGACCTTAACTGTGCTGTCACATCATAAAACATCTTTTTTAACAGTGATTTGCAATGGTTTTGGTCTTTTAGTTTGGACTTGTTGTAATGACCATGAATTAAGTCTTGTAGTTGGAAATGTAATAGTGACAATGATAGATTTGTGTTTGTTCATTTGAAGGTGCATGTTTTGGTATGTTTTAAGCAGATTTGACCATTAGCACACACAAAATATCATGACGGGCCCCTTCAGATTAGAGCCCTGGTGCTGCTGCTCTGCCTTCACTGGCTTCAACATCTCATGTTTGAGATTTGTCTGCTAAGCAGCAACCTTCACTGCAATGACTCTTTCTATGACACCAACAGGTATGCTGTCCTTGTATTTTGTCATCTGAATCTGATTTTCCTGAAAAGCAGCTGGTGAATGCATTTTTGTCTTCGGTTGCCAAATGCCAACCCTGGTATGCTAGCGTGTCCTTGAATGCACCGCTGAGAAGATTTCTAAAAACCATCCCTATCACACCTGCAGAACCATGTCATGCAACTTTGATAAAAAACTGCAATGATTTTTTTGAACTTGGACCCTCCAGCTGACTGCTGATCCTGATATGTGCACATAAACACACATACAACATGTAAACACAGAACAATGTGTGGACACTGAACTCTGTGATCACTTCAGGTTAAATCTGCAGAAGCTCAACTCTCTCTGTCCCACAGTAACATTAAACCTGTAACCTGAGCTCAGAGACGCCGGTTTCCCAAGAGAAAGTCAATCGGCCTGTGAATGCACCAAATCTGTGATAAACATTTACAGTGCTCTCTCTTTAATTCCTGCACATTACATTTGCAGTATCGTGTGAAAAACATGACAGAGAGACAAAATGACATTATGAAGACCGGATTATATGTGTTTACTATGTGTGAACTTGTGCTGCTGCACGTCTATAGACCACTAAGTATGTACTGTATATTTGTATGTGTGTGTTCTCATGTACGGCTGCTTGTGTAAAGACCAGTGTGCCTC
Organism: Thunnus albacares; assembly: GCF_914725855.1. Taxonomy (NCBI): domain Eukaryota; kingdom Metazoa; phylum Chordata; class Actinopteri; order Scombriformes; family Scombridae; genus Thunnus; species Thunnus albacares. The sequence goes on along the minus strand of NC_058128.1, from coordinate 22,601,744 downwards.
TGAGTGTATCTGTGCGTGTGTGAAACTGTATATCAAAGAGAAAAGTAGGGGTATAATTATAGCACCACAGACAAGATTATGACAAACTGCTCTGACTTTCCCTCAGAGCCATCAAAGTTTCTCTCTTCTTTTCTCATAAGCACTTTACCCTTTTCCTCTCTGCATGGCGTGTTTTATCCCTCAGGGAACAAAAACCACAGAAGAGAGAGGAGGAGAAGGAGAAGAGAAAAAAGTGAAATAGAGGGTTACTCTTAACACTTACAGGCAACTGAACTCTCCCCGAAAAAATAATTTGAATTTTACAGGCTTCATTACCCTGAAAGGATGTCCTGTGATGTCAGGAAACTGCTAGAAGGTGAAGGTGATTGTTTTTCTGTTGCCTAACCCAAATACATGACTTCAGGCATTTTCAAATAAGTCTAGTTTAGTCTGGTTAAGAGGGGCTGTGGTTGCTTTTCTTCTTTGGATTTGTTTGGGCAGATCTGAACACAGCATTGGTACCAAAACAACCGCACCGAGACCCTTTAGAGGAAGTGTTCTTGATCCAGTCATTTTGAAGTGGTTTGTTTGTGATGGAAATGTGAAGTGAACGGTCTTGATCTGACCTGACTACCTGCTAAACAAGTTCCGTAGCCAGGTGTGCTTTGCATGCTGGGAAGCAGATGAGCGAAATCAACAGTTGCTAGCAGCTAGCCGGAGAATGAATTGAGAGCCGACCTGGACTAACGATGAAGTACATTGTCTTCTTGATATTAAGCCAGAGAACTTTCTTCAGGACCATCTTACTGTGTTTACATTCTTGTTCCCGCCCCAGAAACATCTGACCAATGAGAGGAGAGAACGTTCTCATCTGGCTTTTATTGATGCATTTTGATTCGTTGATTTTTTTCTGTGAAAAGAAACTCAACCACGCAGAAAAGGCAACTAGTTTGCCAACTCATCAACTGATTCAGACCAGAACAAAACAATAAATGTTTGAAAATGTCCTTACTCTCTCTAGGCATGACTTTTTCATTTAAAGTTCCCCTCCACTCAAAAATATGTTTTTCTTCTCGCTCCTTCAGTTGAATATTTGAGCTTCACTGTGCTGAATGATGGATGTGCAGAGTTTGTTTTCACATTCATCTGCTGAAAGTGGAAAGTTTCTCTGTGCTCATTGAAAATCAGATTTTAATATTCAACTGACACAAGCGTGATGTGGAAAGCCTCCAGTGCACAAACACTGAGAATGGACTTTACAGTGAAGTAGGAGACATCTTGTGTCCATCAATTAAACTGGACACAGTTAAAAGGAAACATATTTACATATTCATAGATTCTTTAACTTTTAATGAGGGAGAAGGAGCAAATGCCATTTTAAGGATTTTTAAGTGCTAATTATACTTTTTTGTGGTAAAAAAAAACATATCAGACACACATTATTGTTCCAAGTATTTTTATGTGTCTTAATACATGTCAGGAAGGGATCTTTAAATATGTTTTGGAACTCTCTTATGCCAAACTATATAATCTGATTAAATTTTTCAGTTCATAAATCTTTTCGTTTGTTAGGTGAGCAACGCATGGCTGAGCAGAAAAAGTATGATTCAAAATGTTTGATTGACAGCGATCTTTTTAAACTCCTCTGCAGTAATGACTGCTGAGAACAAAAGGTTAAAAAATACAATAGCTGAGATATAAAGTTAATTCAAACACAATCTTCCTCAGCAGATGACATCAGAGCTTTCAATGTCAACTTTTAGGTCAACATGGATGAAAAGTCCTTGAGGTGGACATCTATTATTTAATGGACTAACTCTAAAATAAAGTCGTTTTTTAACATCAGAAGAAATGTCTGTGCAATAGTAAGTGTAAAAAATTTGAATGTCTCATTTTGTCATTGTGACAATTTTATTTCATTATTGGATTTATCATTTTGACAGAATACACTTTGTTACTTTGTTCTAAAGCTTGTTGATTCAAGATCATTAATCTTCTTCTGAATGTTACAATTACAGTTGTTGTTATTACTTTACTGTGGTGCTTAATCAGATGCTCATTTACATTTTCTCTTCTTTTCTATTTCCAAAAACATTTTCTGAACTGTCCTTGTCATGACTGGACCTAGTTTATTTAACACTGAGGTGAACAATTCCCCATGCCATGGGGAAAGCAACAAGTTTTTGACAAGTGTGGGCATGATATCCAGGGGAAAAACAATTCAAACCAAAAATTCAAAGTTTATAAAAACGAGGTATTTTATAATGAGAATTGGTAACAGAACGATGAGCTTTCTGGAGAGAGATACATGAGGTTGACGAGGATGCAAAAAAGGTCCACTGTTGTATCTGAACCAGATTTGAACTGTGTGTATTGTGTCGTTCCACAATGTAATTATTCCATGATATTAAGAAAACATGATTGTAATGTCAAAATCATAAAACAATTTCCCTTTGATCATAATGAAACAAAAAAATCTTATTCTCTGCGGCCTTGTGCACTATACAGTCTCTTCTCTCTGCACAGTTTATCTTCTCAGCGAGCAAAACAAAGCGCTCGACTCCTCTAAATCCCTTTGTCTCTCTCCCTTTCACCTCCTTTCTTCAGCCCTGCTCATATGCAGCCTCCAGAGGTAGACAGAGACAAAAAGAGTAAAGCCTCCTCCTGTAAATCCCTTTGTCTTTAAACCGAGAATGACTTATCCAGCTTCCCACATACACGCACACACACACACACACACACTCATCTTAAACTCACAACCACAGCGTGTGGCTGTGCTCTGGTCTGATGGTTTTACAGCAGAGCAACACTCGAGACAGCTGCTTTGGCTTCTTTGTGGATGAAAGGTGCGATGTTGCTTTCAAGTCGGTGCCAGTCTCTGCCGCTCTGTTCCTGCATAATCAGGGAGGGCGTGAGGGGAAGCGGGAGTGGAACTGTTGCCATTATATTGTTAACATAATTTATATAATTTCTTTACTTTTTCCAAGACTGATATCATAATTGAGCATGTATTTAAGTTGCATTTGTTATTTATACATTATTTCAGTTAATGTCTCAGCTCAAAGTTTTGTGCAAGTCTCATCGGGCTACTCATGTGTGAGGAAGACTCTTAAGCAAGCGGGCAGCAAGCATGGACATCTTATATGCTCTGGTGAAAAGTTTTATGCTCGTCACAACGGACTTTAATTTGATGTGAATGGATATAAAGAAACCTCTGAAGACTCAAAGACTATTTGCTTTTTCATAGCATGCAGCCAACGGGTGTTTCGTTTGCCTGTATTTTACTTGAGTAAAACGTTATTCCACATGCTGAACATGCTATTGTTTTATGTTAAGCTAATATGGTCTAGTTGGTTTAGTTTTCACAGTGGATTTGGAGAGAAGCCTTCAAATAAACCAGTAGCAAGAAAGCCACTTGTGTCTGCCTGTGCTTCGAGGGAATTATAGTAAGAATACCGGAGTTAGCAGGATATTTGCAGCTGGTGAAACATCCTAGACAGGTATTATCTGGTGGCACAGACACATGGAGACACACTTTCCTCCGTTCACTGAACACATTCATTTATAAGGCTCTAAAATTATCCCTCTCTCCACAACATGATGCATAATTAGAGTGTATTTATTTTAAACCATTTCCAATGATAGCTGTTGGTTGTCCTACCAGGACTGATGATGTGTTTGTTCCTCTCAGACTGCGTGATCAAACCCTCAAGATCATGAGTTCTGGGTAATAATTGAAAGATCATAGATGCAGGCTGATTTGATTTGAGTTTCCTTCATACTCTTTAATATACAGGGTGAGAAGGAGCGTTGTCAAGCGTTGATTGGTCAAGCAGATGTGTTTGTCACATCTCAACTAAGACAAACAGAGTGTTGGAAAGTAACTAAGTACATTTACTGTACTTAAGTGCAATTTTGAGGTAGTTGTACTTTCCATTTGATGCTACTTTATACTTCCACTCCACTATATTTCAGAGGGAAATATTGTACTTTCTACTCCACTACTTTTATTTAACAGCTTTAGTTACTTTTCAGATGAAGATTTGACACAATGGATAATATAACAAGCTTTTAAAATACAACACATTGTTAAAGATGAAACCAGTGGTTTCCAACCTTTTTGGCTGTTGACACCTTACAAAAAGCAGTGCAACTCCTCAGATTTATCTGGTGACCCTTTGAAGAGGCCCGACCCCTAGGTTAGGAACCAATGGACTAAACTAGCTAACTGTATATAAAGTAGTGTAAACTAGCTCCACCTCCACCAGCTACAACAGTAACATGCTGCTCTGACACTGATGCTTCACTATTAATAATCTTATGATGTCATATATAATAATATATCAGTCAGAGGCACCAAACTTACTTTTCCTGCAATACTTTAACCACATCAAGCTCATAACACTTATGTACTTTTACTTAAGTTGGACTTTTCATGCACTACTTTTACTCGTAATAGAGTCTTGCTGATTTGGTACTTTTACTCAAGTAAGGGATCTGAATACTTCAACAACATAGCAGTAACCATCATTTCACTTCTGTGTGTACATCAGCATAGACTTTTTTACTAAGAAAGCCTTTTTAACGACATGTGTCCAAAGAGTATTTCCTTTTCAGTGAGCTTTATGAGATCCTTCCTGCATTGTAATATACTATGGGAAAGCTAAGCAAGCCAAACACCTTTGCCCTTCAAGTTCTCAAAGGTTCAGGTTATGGGAAGCACCAGTTTACAGGTCATTAAGTCCTGGTAATGGAAAAACACAGTTTGGAAGTGTCAGACTGATGGGTGACAAATCAAAGGAAAAACCTGAAGAAATGAGTGTAGAAACAGGACAGGTGTAGATGCTTCAGTTCAGGACACGAGGGCTCATTGAATGGTTTGATGAGCATGAAAATGGTGTGAGTCATACAGTATATTATTGCTTTCACAGTCATTGGATCTCAACTACTGTGAATTCAACACCTTTGGAAGATTTGAGAGGTATGCAATAGTGGATAATCAGACTGAAAAGAAAAAAACGGGGCCTGTGTTGGTTGGGGATGTTGTTTCAGTTACTGTCGAGACATTGACATATGATCCAGAAAGTCTGAGTGGTGTATCAATGAGTTTAAAAGCTTATCAGATGCCAAAACACTGCTCAGCATTTTATAATACTCTGAGGCAGGGCTTCACAGCTCTTGGTGGCATCAGGAAATATGTAAATACAATTTAAATTAAAACATTTAAGGATGAAAAATAGGAAAACATACAATCATTGGCCAGTACAGAGTGTAATGCTCGCCATAGCTGCACCCAGCTTCAACTTGACTAGACTTCTAATTAGCCAGCGTAATTGAATGAGTAATTTGCCCAAAAAGTCACTGTAATCTTTTGCAATTTAAACCTAATCCTAACTGTGACCTTAAAACCCAAACAGAATCACAGATCCTCAAAATGTCTTCATTCCGGGGGATTTTCCTCATCTCTCTACCCCTGTGAGGACATTTGATCCTTTATATATAACAAGAGAAACACAGACTCCATTCCATTAGTGCCCACATTAGCATTGAGTCATCCCTCCCTTATACAAACCCACAGTAGGACCTTGCACAAATCTGCACATTATTTTCACCAGCCCCAGTTCTGATCTCTGAAATAGCATTTAACTGTGAGCCAGGCTCTGGCTTGGTAATAATGGTGTCTACATGCCTCTGTGAGCCAGCCTGTGATTACTGGTAGGAAGAAAAAATCATTTCCATAAGAAGGAAAGATTAATATAAAATGAAGGAACAGAAGGGAAAGTGGTTTCCTTCCCTGTATTTAGATGATATCTGATCATGTGTGTGGCCACATCAAATCACCTCTCCTGTAGGTTTATTGCATTTGGCAAAACACTGATTCTGATTTGGGGACTGGGGGCTTCAGTTTCACTGTAATGTAGGGTAAAAATAGCAAAGACTATCTCTGTGCACTTTTCCAGGCCTCAAAGACACCTCGTCCCTCCCTACTGTACCTTCAGGCCTCAGCAAGTTGGAAGTCAAGCCTTAAACTGAAGACTTCATTCCAAAATGTTTTTTTCCTCTCTCAGTCTGAGTCTAAGGTTTGTGATCGTAAGAAAACCACAGAGCATGTATTAATTGCACGTAAAACATTCTGAACAGAGAAAAAAAAGGAGTACAGAGTGGAGAGAGGGTGGAATATTAATGGGGGGTAACAGAAAGAGGGTTATGGAGGGTTTATTTGGGTATTTACCATAAGACACAACTTTGAAAAAATGACTTTCAGAGTCATTTCAGCAGCAGCTGATTCCATGCCTTCAGGACAGCATTTGAATGCAGCACAGAAGAAAAATAAGTAAATGACGAAAAACCTACAGGCCTCTACAGGCATGAATGTTTGTCTCGTCCTGTACTTGTGAGGACTGTGCATTGACTACATTCTTTAACTTCCTGACACAAAGGTAATGCACTATGTTTTTAGCAGACTGGGAACAATGTTACAATGCTGTTCTATGTAGTGGTGAATAAAATAATCGACCCTGTCTAAAATTTGAGCCACAGCCTCTCAACATCTGGTCTTCAAAATAGTAGACTGCTAACACTCAACATTGTGTATGTTAAAAGAAGAGTCTAATTAACACAATTTATCTTATGTGTTTAACATGCACATGAAAAGAGTGGGAAAACAAGAATTGCGGCTTCACTGGGAGTTACACTGTGAAATATGTCTTGACAAATAACTGTTTTTTACGTCCTCCAAGTACTTCTATACAGTGTCTCTGGCTATAGCTGCGGTTTGGCTGGTGGCTCCACCCTCTCTTTGTTCTCTCACATCAAACCGGTCTGCTGCCTCATTTTCTACTGAATCAGAAGACAGGGAGATGCGAGTGCAGATTTTCAATTATTTCTAAGCTCTTTTGTTCTTCAAGAGATGAATAAAATAAAGCGATGTAGAGTTTCATTGTGCTACCCTGCTACTTCGTGGAAAATCTAGCTTGCTACTGGAAATGTTACATGATTTTAGAAGTATTTATGTCACCTGATCACTATTGTGAATTGTGATTGTGTTGGAGTTCAACTAGTAGCATCACTACGTGTAGCGTTGCCACTCTTTAACACTGGTTCTCTGTAAAGGGAAAATGGAACCACACTTGGCAACGTCACAACATCGACATGACACAACCTTAGAAAGCTTAGGTCTAGCATGTAGGCTACTGCCTCCTAAAACCACATTGTTGTTTTTGCATTACTGTTTGTGTACAGATTAAACAAAGGAGATACCACATACTACTACAAGTAGACTTGTTTGCGGATCTAGGCTAGCTGTTTCCTTCTGCTTCCAGTCTTCATGCTAAGCTAGGCTAGCTAACTTCTGGTTCCAGGGGATTGATCACTCTTCTTATCTCATTTTAGGAAAGAAACCAAAATAAGCACACTTTCCAAGATATTGAACTATTCCTTTAACTATTTCTTCAAAGCACCAATGCTATTGCAGGCCCACACTAATTATATCTACTGTATGGATGGTATCTGTTGTATGTTCTCATCATTTTACAACTATGTTGACGGGCCATTTTCCCTGATATTCTGTTCATTCTTTTAACTTGTACCATTAGATTTCCCTTAGTCCTAAAAAAATGTCAAAAGTGGCAAAATGGCAAAAATGTCCTCACTCTACAGGCCTACAATTCAGCCTGCTTCTCACAAGGACAGAGGTACAGGAACACACACACACACACACACACACACACACACACACACACACACACACACACAGGAACAACTCACTCTTGACCACTGACCCCAAACACCCTGCTAAAGTTTGCTCTGGCTGCAGCAACACCCCCCTGTGCACACAGAAATATATCAATGGGACTTCACATGAGTGAGAACGTGTGGAAAAATCCTCCACGGAAAATGAACCTACAGGGAGTCCACGTTCACCTGGTCTAATCTTAGCTGTCCAGAAAACCATTTAAAGCCCCCCGTATACTTTTAAAAGGTGCATGATGATAAATGGCCGACAGAGGAAGAGAAACCAATAAAGAGAATGCGAGAAAGAGGGAAAGCGCAAGCTTGAGACAGGGTGCTGAGAGACAGCGAAGGACAAAAGAGGTAGAACAGAGGGAATAAAGGACAGCTGGAAGTGGGAGGAAAGAGACAGGCTAGGGTTAGTTGCAGAAGAAAGAGGCAGGCAGACAGTAAGTGATAGATAGTGAGGGGGACAGTGATGAGAGAACAGAAGAGGAGCTGAAACTATCTAATCCATCACTGTGATAGCATCACCTCCAGCAGTGTCCCCCCGTATCACTCTTCTTTTCAGCTCCTGCACCACACCACTGATAGACTGTGCTCAAACACAACAACCATACCTGCAGAAGGGAGTTTCAGCTGCTCAAAAAATATATACGCTGGCCTCCCTCCCAAATGCTCTAGATCCATTTAGGGAAAAGGGGTTTTGCATGATTTAGCCCATAAACTACAAATTGTGTATACTTTACATCATTGCCAGCCATTTTTAGAGAGTTAAGTTGTTGAATTGATTTCCGACCTTCAAGGCATCCATTGGTTTCAGTTCACTTGCTAGAGATTGGTAATCAATCACAGTGAACATTAAGTCTGCTTTGCTTTTTGTTAGAATTACATTATCATTGCAAGCGGGGACTGTTTTGAAAACGCTCCTCATTGAGGCATTGAAGGACACTCTAGAGGTTTATCCCGAAGAGCATCATTTTTAATGGAAAACTGTTACAACTTGGGTTTTATATTCACAGCTCTGACCATGCATGGGTTCTATAAATTTTGATGACATTGAACTCACCAAAGTAAGTGCAGCAACATCACGAAAACAGGTCCAATGGGACCACAAACACAAGCAATCAGACAGTCATACCGCCTATAGACAAACTCCCACGTTAGCTACAATTGTTTGGGGAGAAAGCATTTCAATCCAAACTGTTCATTTTAACTTCCACACTAGCTTAAAACCAGACATCCTGGTTCAACCTACCCTACTTATTATAACTGTGCACACACAGTATTCCTGTGCAATTATTAATAGACAGGATCACTGACAGTGCACTCACTTTGCACTTGGACTTTTTGGGCTGACAGCATGCAAATTATCACTTTTTTAGCATTACCCTTTTTAAAACCTGTTTGCTCTTTGTCTTCCAAATTTGATTTCCTTATAGTGTAGCTTATGAATGCAATACTACTTAGCTGCCAAATATAAACTGCCAGTGGTTTGTTTTACCCTTAAATCTAATGGCTGCCTGGAAGGTGGGAAATCATTCTGAAAACGTATGGTATGCTTTGGAAAGTGGTCACCAGCACTAAAATAAAATATACAAGAATTAAATTGAAAGGGTTAAATTGTGCAAAACTGCCAGTATCATCTCTGAAGATGATTAAGAAATTAATCATCTAATTAAGAATTTAATCATCCATCAACACTACACTTTTTTCACACTTTGTGATTTGTAAAGTTGTTAATATGGTTGTCTATTTACATCATAATCTTGTTTTGTGCTGCTTTAATAGTAACCATTAACAAAAAGAGTCCTGCTAGCTCTGTCTCCTTACTGTAAACTGCCCAATAAAGCAGAAAGCCTATTAAATCTGCAGCCCATAATATGCTTTAATTTCATGCTGACAATCATGTAGTTAAAGCAGGTGTCATGTTGCCAGATGGTTGCTATTCATGAAGCTCTTTAAATTTAAACAGTGAAATTCGAATGTTAAATGAAGTGAGGCTTCACTGGCTGGAACAGACACTGACAGCACAATAATAGTTCTGCTATTCATTGAGACAAGTGAAGAATGCTACCTGCTGATGCTAAACACTTTATTTTAGTCCACTGTTCTTTCCTTTCTGTCCTTGAGAGAGGTAAGACTTCAGCAAAACCTCTATTCTTTTTTGTCCCCCGTTGTCTGTTCTTATTCCTGAAAGACTGAAGATGGCTTTATCGCCTCAGGCCTGTAACGTTCCCTGACTACCGGACGGAAGAACATTATGCTAATGCTGTCCCCTGGAGTTTTCATGGGACAGTCAGTGTGGAAGGGGGGGATCAGTCAGATTGCTGTCACTTCTATGTTCACATTCAGGCACTGATGCAGGTGTCACATAGTACATGTAGAGGCTAAGCAACAATCCACATTTAGGAATAGAGAGGCTAAAAACTGGCTTGCACACATCCAGGGTCATCACCTCAGAGGACCTTGTTGGGTCCCTAACCTCTTACTGCTGGGTGAGGAGGAGAGCACAAATAGGAATAGATGAGGGTAAAAAGACAGACAAGAGAGATACAAAAAGGGAGAGCAGTTATGTAAGCATGTTACCCTCCTACCTGTGTGGGGTTGTAGAGCTCCTGCAGGGCGTTGCGGGACCCTTTCCTACAGCAGCCATCCACCACAAAGGGGTTCCTCCGCAAGACTGCAAAACATAGAGGAGACACCAATAAGAACTGAGGACTTGCAAGCCAACAGAGTAACATGGAAGACAAACTAGTAGACCTTTCTCAGTCAGTGACATTGACTCTCATGCTCAAGAATATTGAATCCTGCTTTCTACATCCAATAAACACCTCTTAGTACAAACTGTTTAAGAGTTGTTTTTTTGCACATTCATATTGTAGTGACACATGGACAAAGATACTAAAGGTATCCACCATAGCAGACATTGATTTCATTTGGCTTTTGCCTATGTCCCCTTTCTTCTTGGTAGATTTCAGTATCTTTATCCTATAGAAGAGATTTCATAAAGCTGCGTAAAACTCAATTTGATAAGGGTTTGTTCCTTGAGATTTTTTTTCCCGTCTTTTTGAAATGGTGGAGAGAAGGAAACTTATGATCAGAGGAGTCATTCCTTCACTGGGCTGAATTCCCGTGATTGATACCAGAGTGAAATCTAACTACACTTTGTTTTGCTCTGGACCCCCTGGACCCATCCTCAAGGACGCCACTTCGGGAGCCATCGCTTTAAGCGACCAAATGTTGCATGTAGGAGGCAGAAAGCTACAGGGATAAATAATGAGAGCAGTGACTATATGCCAAGGGCGAAGCCACAGTTTAGCGTTTGTTTGGCTAGATCTCAGCTCTTTACACAACTCGATACAGAGCAGTAGCTGCTGGCAGCGGCTCAGTGGGAGCAGGCAGCGCAACACTCCGCCCCCGCCAACACACTCTCTCCAATTACTCTGGATGGAAAAGTGCTGAAAGACGGTACAGGATCGACAGGAAAGAAAATGAACCACTAACTGGAAGGCCAAGGATTTAATGGCAATTTATTCCACACGTCATCTGCCTCATGTTCATGGATGAACATGTGCTGCATCCATCAGGAAACCTGATGATGAGAATAACAAATGATGCACATTTACACCTCTAGGTACGTTTCCATACAGTATCTCCATCAGTAAACGTCAATAATCAAGTTTCATTGCATATTGGTGATTCACGTCACAAAGAATTGTAGTTATATAACTATATGAGCAACAAATTTATACTTGTTGATACATGATGCACTTCCATTAGTAACTTGATCCTTGTGAGAAGTGTTGAATCAATTATTTGATAAATTGAGTAGTCACTGAACAGGTAATAATTGACAGTAATTTTGACAATCAATAAATCTTTAAAGTCATCAAGCAAAAAGCCAACTTTTGGTATTTCTCAAACATGAAGATTTGCTGCTTTGTCTCTGTTTTACATAATTGCAAACAGAATATCTTTGGGCTGTGGGCTGTTGGTCAGACCAACAAAACACAATCGGACCACAACTGGTCCAACCAATTCGGCCTCTTGGCCTCTGGGAATCTGTGATGAACAATTTTCATTATTTTTCAAGTACTGAACAAAATGACATTTTGGCCAGATGAAGACGCAAAATGAAATTGCTGGAGACCATCAAAGTCATTACAATTCATTTTATGGGGAACATGGGTGTGTGTACCAAATTTTATGGAAATATCCAATAGTTGTTGATACATTTCACTCAAAACCTCTGATGCATTTTTTTGCCAATCCATCCAGTAGATGTTGACATATTTCACTAGACAAACAGAAACTTGATGCTAAATGAAAAGTCAGGGAATCATCAAATTTATTAGGATTCATCTTCTTGGGACCATGGATATCTGTACCAAATTTCATGGAAATCCCTTTAACATTTGTTGAGATATTTCTGTCTGGACCCAAGTTGGGGACTGACTGATCAACACTGCCATCTGTGACAGAAATAATGTGATCAAATAATGTCATAGATTCAGGAGCTAATTATGCAAATATGTACATGTGGATATAATTCGGTATATCTGTATAATATGTTTGCTTCTAGTTAAAAATGTACATTTAGAGAGTAGGACTGGATTCCAAATTGCACATCTGCTGTGTAAAGCTGATAAATGTCAAAAACCACATTTGTTCAATCCACACACCTGCTTGTGCACTGAACCGTAAATTTACAAATCTGTTGACTACAAACATGTAAATCTGTCTCTGCTCTCTAGCCAGTACACACTCAGTATCAGCAATGATGATGATGTTATCTGTGACTGTCAGTATTTTCATCTATATCATCCTATTTTTTGCTGCTGCAGTGGCCGAATCTCCCTTCAAAAATCAATTAGGGTTGATCTTCATTTACTCTCATCTCACATGCCTGAAGAACATCAAATCAAAGAAGAGGATTCACAACTCGCAGCAGGCTGCTGATTTTTTAAGGTCCTGGTTAAAAATTGAAGAATGGAATGTGCTGAGGTTGGCATTGACCACAGATATACCCAGTATCTCTGTATGTGAACTGTAATCCCTCTGTTGGCCCAAACCAGATCCATTGACGGAGCCCTGGGGAGTGAGCTGAGCGCTTGTTAGTGTAACAAGCCCCAACAGACAGCCGTGACCTTCAAACACTGAGGGGAGGATAAAAAGGCGAGGGATGCCTTTACACCCTTGACACACAAACACACTCCTGTACACGCGTGATTAATCATGCACACACACACACATAGAGAGTGATTGATAACCTTGTTGCTTAAGCTGCTCTTCAATAATGCAGTCCAGCACTCTGTCCTACTGTGGACGATATAACCAGGCAATTACTTCTTTCTTGGAAGACGAGAGCTCTCTGAGCAATAATGCAATCATGGAATATTTGCTTTTTGGGCTCGCTCATGCTGTAAAGCCCATAACCAACGCACAACAACCAACATCCACTCCCAGCAGGCTGAATCAGCAGAGCAGTGGTGATTACTGATTGCTGTGGACACAGGCTCGAGGCGGAGCTCAGGGTAATGAGGATTCAGTCCTGGTGTGAGAGTGTGTGTGATTGCGCCGCGTGGCACTGATGGGTCACAGAGCTGTGGTGATATTTATCTGCTAGCACCAGTGAGCCGGCCGCTAATGACGACGGATGCCAAAATAAATCAGGTTGAAGGCTTGTCTGTGCTGAGTGTGAACACCAGCACATTCAATACTTCCAGTCATCTGTCCTTCCCTCGAGGGACGGTCGAGTTAGTCTCTGCATTGAAAAACAATGTTTTTCTGTGTGGTGAGAGAGACCATGGTGTTATTTGTAATTGAGGGCTTTCTAAACTATTGTCAAAACTTTTTCTTTCCAGTTGAGTTTTGCATCAGTAATCAGCCATTAATAAGGATAACATTTGGGTTGCTAGGTTGTGAAAAATCCCTCTGGCTAATGTCTATCTTTCTCTACTTGCTACTAGCTCTTTAATTCTCAAATACCCCAGTTGAACTCATGATTACTTCAGTTGGGCAGATACAGCACTTATTTATTAGTCTTGTACTTTATGTTAATTCACACTGCTTTAATCAGGCTTCCTGAACATCCACAATGTATGACTTCTATGCTGGATTGGTGATTGTTTAGATTGTTTGGTTAAATAGTCGTTGGGACCCCCCTATGAACTGAATGTCAACTGATCCAACAGAAATATGGCCCACTTCTAAAATTAGTCAGGGGTAACTCTATTCGGGCTTAATCTGTAGTGTGAAGGAGTGCTGCAAGCATACGACTCTGTCCGGTGCATTACCTCGCTGAAAATGGCTACAGAGCATCTGTACCAAAATCTAATAAGCGATGAAGTCTGCAGTTAATATACTATATATCCTGTATATTATTCTAGCTAATTTTAGAAATCTAATCTCTGTTTGCTATGTGATTCTTGTGAAGCGTGACATGCAGACCTGCCAACCCTGACTGGGTTTCTCCTGTATTTCAAGGCCATCTCCCGGCGCCCTCCCGTTTTGTTGTTTCTCACAGGAAATTAACATAATTTGCATAGCTGTTACACTTTATTATGAATAATCATCATACAGTACGCGGATCCGTAAGTTTTGTATGTCTGTCTGACGTTATCCAAGTTGCCAGATATTATAAGAAAAACAGTCTAAACACACAATCCACACACTACCTACAATTTCAACCCATCTGTCACCACATCCTAGCAAATCACAACCTGATTCAAGGGGCGTATGTGCAACCACCCCATGCGCAGGCAGGCAGGCCAGCTGACTTAACTGTTGTCAAAATGTCAGAGGAGAACAGCGTTCCACCTAAAAAATCCATTCACACTTATACACACATATTTACAAGCATACAACAACAACACACACTCGGAAGCGAATGCATACATGACACACTTATTAATGTTCATGGATAAATGTTAATATAAATTCATATTTGTTTTGTACCACAGTGTTAAAGTGCAGTGTTTGATACCAGAGACTGAAGAGCTTTTAGTGTGAAGGAGTGCTCCAAGCATATGACTCAGAATGCTAATTAAATTTTTTTTTTTTTTTTGACAAGGATTCTGTCTGAAACATTCAAGTACACAGCTCTGACACATATCAGCAGGGAGCATGAGAAACTCATTTTATGAATCTCAGCTTTTCAGCCACAGCAAGCCTTTTTGGCAGAGTTATTTCAATAACAATAAAAAATACAGCCCTTATCCCAAACATCTGTTTGCCTGTTTGTGGAGGAGTGCATGTTAAAGTTCAACTAATTTGAGAAAAATCAATTGGAAGCAACAATTTTACTCATTTTTCATGGTGTTTTCAATCAATTTCACAGTTAAACTAATTCCTATGTAGGTTTATGCTGATGTGACCACCCCTGGAGGCAGAGAAGACAGAAAAGCTCATCAGTCTAAATCCCTTTGTCCTCACATGGTGCATAACTTCCCACACACACACATACACACACACACACACATATACACACACTGACATACAAGTCATTTAAATCCATCCACACAAGCCTTATCACTGCTCTCTGGTCTGCTCTGATGCCCCCAGGTATGTACACAAACACACACACACACATCATACACATAGACACAGGCTGAACTGTTTAATCTGCCAGTAATCCTGCCTGTGGTCTGTCTGGTGTGCCTTCAACTAACTGTTCATCCCACGCACACATGCACACATGCACACATGCACACATGCACACATACTGAAACCAGTGGGACCTATGAGACAAAGCTGAGTGTGTAACCAGTGAACGCCCACCAAGTCAACGGGAACATAAGGTCATCACAAAGTCCCCCGCCAACACCTGGCTCATTGGTTGGTGGGAATTGAGCCGTAACCATGGAAACCACTACCCTTCACCATTCTCTCACCTGCACCTGCTGGCTGGATTCCTCAGGTCTGGAAACAGGTAAGGTCATGGGAAAGTAGAACCTTTTCATTTCCTCAGTGCTGACAGGTATTGACTTTACGCTACTGCAAAGTATACGCACACACACACACACAAACATACACACTGATGATGTACTAATAACCTCAAGTATAATAAATATGAGGCCAGTGCTCTGTTCTCATACACTGTCAAATTTAAAGTTACCCCTACACTCTGCTTTATTCTGATGAAAATGTACATTTTTGATGCTACTGCTAGCTGAGGAAGAGAAACATGAATAGAGAAATTGAGCAGCAATGCCCTTTCACTTCCAAAAAAAGCTTCTGGTGCCACAAAATCCCAAATCTCTGCAGAGGGAAGAAGCCAAGAGCTGAGGAGGGACAAACAAGCTGATTCTCAAGAGAGGAGTTGAAGCTTATCCCATTGACTTCTGTACAGTTTGATGGTACGACCAGAGCAAACGCAAAGCTGTCACTTCCCTCTCATTTTCAGCTTTTGACAAAGTCATATGATGTCCTTTAGTTGTCATGTTCAAGTTCACATTTAATCGCTGTTGTAGAGCTTTCGATCACATAACATAATCTTCATCAGATGAATTTGAACAATTCCATGATTACTGGTCTAACTAGTCTAATGTTAGTCACAGCATGTTTTGATTTTATTGTCAAGTTGTTTATAAAATCTTGAGGAATATCTGACAGTTAATTACATTTAATAATACAGGAACTCTGTCAGTGTTGGTTTATCACACTGTGATAGATACATTTAAATCTTTCATTGTTGTTGGTTTTGTTATCTTTTCATTACGTTACATAAGGGAACAGGTAACCTCGTGATGGACAAGACAACTAACATTTAAGGCAACTAAAAGTATATTTGTCCTTCTTTGACATTGTTGTTCAGTTTTTCTTCAATGATAAAAACACAGTAATTTTTGATTTTGTTATTATGTCACATTCTGCATCCATAAATGAATGTGAATATTTGCAGATATTTTGACATGGTCAGGTTTATCACATTCTTTCTTTTATCACAGACAATAAGCAATTATGACTAAGTGAGTGAAAAAAATGATGCAATAATTATAAGAGAGGCTTCATTAACACTCAACATTTCATTACAGCCTTCCTAAATTGGCAACATTTGCACAGAAGCACTCAGCTATTGAAACATAACTCCATTTACCATCTTCTCCCTCTGCCTCACTCTTCACTCTCCCTCCTCCTCCTCCTCCTCCTCCTCCTCCTTCTCTGGCTCTAATGCTCTGCCCATGCCAGCCCAAACACCAGCAGCCCACTGTGTACCTTGAAGGTAATAGATGCTCTGTACACTGCACAAACATCCATGCACACCACAGAGCACAGCACACACACCATTCAGCTTTCATACTCGGCTTCCATCAGCCTTAGCGGGACTACTGTCACGCTGACTCCACCTCTGCTTCTGCCTCTCCATCACCTCCCTGTCATCGTCCCCCTGCTGCCGAAAATGCTCTGAAACGCTTCCATTTCAAATTTATAAATCCTTTTAAAAGCAGGTGGAGAGAAGTTGAGAAATTCCAAGCTCAATACAACACGCAGGCCTCTCAGTCATCCACTGAGAACCAGAGGGAACACTTACAGCGTCTCCTAGTAAAACTTAATGCCCTCACGCTGCTTCCAGAGGCACAACTCCTCTAAATTAAGCAGTGTTGTGCCCGGGAAGGTCAGCAACGAATGGATTTCACAATTCACTTAAAACGTGGAACGAAATGTCTTTCTTGGCTGTGAAAGGAAAAAGGACAAAACAGTGACATCCCAACACCAGCATCATCCAAAGCTGCTGCTGCTGCCCGGCAACAAGATTCTAGGACGTCATAAATCAAGAGTGCCATGAGCTGGCAAACATCAGACAACTCAGAATAAATTGTGCGTCATGTGCATCATCCACCTTTGCTTTTTATTATCTGTCTTGTGACCATTCTGCCCGTTGACCTGGGACCATTTTTATTTCTGAGCAAGAGCCAAAACAGTTCTGCAGTAAAAGTGAAAAATAAAGCACATCTATCAATCAACTGGCAGCATATGCATGTAGGAGGACGTCACATGTTAATCACAAATACAATCACAGATACAATGATTTACCCTTCATCTACCTGCTGTTCATGCAAAAACCTATTCTAAGTTATGTCTATGTGTGAAACCTTTTATTTCTTCTGTAGCAATTAACATATAGAAGTACCAGCAAGTAGGCCTGGCATATAAACAGAGATTAAATGATAGGAAATTGGCTGAAACAGAAGCAAAAGGAAATCATATTATACGTTTCCTCCTTGCTCCTCCCTGGAGCAGGGAGGAAACGTATAATATGAGGAATCTAGTATTAAAAGTTTCATTGAAAGAGATTGCAAACAAAATCAATTCCAACTTGCAAAGAAGTGGTATATAAAGAAGAAGTTGTATAAAATCTTTAAGTTTGAAATAACTCACAAGAGAGCTGCTGCTGCAACTGGTTAGCTACAAGACTATAAAACCCCATTCTATGTGAATTGAATTGAGTGTGAATGTTCAGCTTGGTCAATACTACAAAACATCTCTCAGAAGGTGTGTGTTCATTGCTGTGTCTGTATTGCAGACATGAAGGACCCAAACAGGCTAGCTACTCTTAACTAATGTAAGAGACCTCCAGAGTGCTCCTAGATAGTATTTTTAAGTAAAACGAAACAAGATCAGTAGGTTTTATTCCTAAAGATACACTAATATGTGTGTAATTTATATTAACATAATCTCTAATTACTATGTGTACCACGAATGGTTGCTTGTTGAAGACAGAGTGGTAGTTCCCCTCAGCTCTACGGACTGTTAGTATTTGTCAGCTCATTATTTTGGTT
Source organism: Thunnus albacares (assembly GCF_914725855.1). Taxonomy (NCBI): domain Eukaryota; kingdom Metazoa; phylum Chordata; class Actinopteri; order Scombriformes; family Scombridae; genus Thunnus; species Thunnus albacares. The sequence continues at coordinate 22,583,250 of NC_058128.1, read as the reverse complement.
TTCAGTCCGCAACTTTACTGTTTTTAGTTTACTGTATCAATATCAGCAGCTGGCAGCTGTTTTCAGTGAAAAAGCTCCAATAAACCCACTGTACGCTACCTGCCCAGCCCCAAACAGCAGACAGATAAAGTTGGCTACTAACTAGCGAACCAGAGCCAGACATTTCCCTCAAGAGTTGGTAGAGAGCAACAAGAGAGCTAAAAGGAATGTTAATATAAGCCTTATTTGTCCAGAGGACCCAAACACGACTCCAAATGAATGCTAATGCTGCTTTATGTCTGGTGGATGTGTAAATTGGCAACTGTTTGCTAACATGTAGCTAAGTGAACACAGTGGAGCGTTTAGCAGCTAAGCTAAAAGAGAGAGAATATAGGATTTAAATTTGTCCGATGGACACAAACACAACTCCAGATGAATGCTAATGTATCTGCTGGATATGTAGATAGGTAGCTGTTTGCTAACATGTTAGCCATATCAACTTTCATAAGGTGTACATGTTGTGTTTACTTTGCCCTTAAGTGGCCAAAAAAGTGAATGAATGCTTTAAGGTTTGGAGTAGGGGTAAAGGTGAAGAATTTTTAATTTCATCTTTAATTCAAAACTTCCACTTTTAGCAGTATGATAGAGGGCTCTGACCTTACTTGACACGTATTATGAGGCGATAGAAAAACAGCGATTGGACAAAATAAATCTTAAAGTGCAGTAAACACCAATTTGGTAAACCTCATGATGTGTGTTTTCAGCTGAGACTGTCGGTTGCTGATTCAACTCAGTAGTCAGGTCTAAAAGTAACTTAATGCAAAACTGGCACTGCAGTAAAGACACTTCACTATATTTTCTCAGTGTTTGATTACACACAAGGCGCCCTGTAAACAGCAGGTCCGATCCTGCACATGCTCAGTACAGGCCTGCAATCACGCACAACATCTGCCGCCATCTATCAGCAAAGGATTATGAGCCGCTGGAGGAGGATTAATTTGTCGCTAATCTTACCTACACAGTGGGAGAGGGCGGAGATCCACTTCACCCTGAGCTGCACACACATCAGCCAACACACACACACACACACAGGGTTGATTGCGTCTAAACACTGACATACTCTACTTCTTTATAGTTTGTGTGTGTGTGTTTGTGTGTGTGTGTGTGTGTGAGTGAGTGAGGGTTGTTATTATCCTACAGGAAGCTGAAGTGCTGCAGCCTAATTGGGATTTAAATGAACAATGCATGCAGAGCAGAGAAGTAGAGATACAGGTGATTAGCAATGTTGGCACAACTTCATTAAACAAAGCTCAATAAGAACTCAGGGAAGTGATTTTCTCAATGTGTGTGTGTGTGTGTGTAAAACCAATCAGCTCCCCAGTGATGATTGGCTGCGTGTGTCTCTTCCTGGTTAGAGTGCTCAGTCTAATCCCCTTACTGATGATTAGTAACATGGCGATAATACACAAGCAATTACGGCTTCGGCAGTCCTCACCTCAGGCTCAGAGACAGAGTCAGGAAGAGAGTGACGATCAGATATTGCTCTTAACTTCTTTTCCACTCAGCTTTATCATCATTCTGTATCATTATAATCCGACAAGCTTTTGACTGACAGCCGAGCAGCAGGAGGCGAGAAGTGCCAATCAATGCACCACAGTTTGACAACATGATAAGTTTTGCACTGAGTAGACAGGAATATTTGTAACAAAATGTTGCACTTTTTTTAAAAATTATATAACATATCATGAAGGTCATCATATCATCATCCTTCTAAAATGTTTGCTTTTATGTGCAAGCAAAATATCGGTTGACAAAACTGTCTTCAAAGTCCATTTAGTAACTGTTCTGGAGCTTTTGATCGTAATGCATGATCTTTATCAGCAGAAATCCAATTGTTATGGAATTATATATGTTCTTCTCATCCTTGTTAGTGTAAAAACTGAGATTTGAATGCTCATTCTTGATCTTTGAAATAGCGGTTGACAGAACGATCTCAGCTCATAGTCCATTTAGTAGCTGCTCTGAGGCTTGATGAAGACTGAGTGTGATCAAAAGCTCTAAATATATGTTGTGGTCAAAAATGAAGTTTAAACCTCAATTTGTAAGCCAACATGAACGAAAAGATCTAAAAATGCTCATAAATTTGAAAATCTATAAACCTATTACAGCAGATCAAACAGCATCTGCTGATAAAGAGCATGTAGATTTGCCCGAAAGCTCCAGAACAGCTACCAAATGAACCTCGAAGTTTGTCGACTGCTATTTCCACGATCAAGAATACCACTACAAAACACCATCTGACCTTAAAACTAGCAAACAGGACTACAGCTGTAACTTTAGGCGTTAAGTTCATCCAACTTTTTGCTTCTGCTAGTTAAAGTAGCTCAAAACTGTGTGCTGTACCCACTTGGAATTTCAAGTTTATTAATGAGCCTGGTTTCCTTCTTTTTTTATTTACCATATCAAGTTTGATGCCTCTTGAGTATCAGTTTCTAATCAGTACAACTTTTGCTGTATTGTTAGAGGTCAGAATCAGCCCAGGAGCAATGTTTCATATCATTATTCTTGTACCATACACAATATGGATGCAGAAAGTGTCTGAAGTGCATATAATACCTATCTTCAACATGGTTTGCATTGTTTGAATTTTGATCAAAGAGAGATGACCATGTGACTCCTCTAAGTCATGGCCAACATGATGTCACTTTTCTTATGATGGAAAGAGAAGGATTTCCGTATTTTAATCTTAATGCAATGCATGCTGGGAAGTATACACTAATAAGCTAACAATGTTTCTAAATAACTTAATTTGTTAAGTTAATGAGTTAAGTAAATCAAATCATTTCGCTTAGTGCTGAAAGTGATAACTAGACAAGCTAAAGTTAAAACTAACAAACATATCTGATCACACTTATTTAATAATCAAAGACAAAATGATTTTATATAAGTGATTATGCAAAAGATTCTGATGTAAAGTAAACATGGAGTGAACTCTTTAAATTGCTTTAATTGGTAATTAATCACAGATTAAGATTCTAAATTACCTTAACTCTCTCACTTTTGTTGAAGCAAGAGACTGAGCTTGATTTGTTGACACTATTTCAGTTTTTGCTTTAAATACTGATAGTTTATGTTTTTAAGGCCTAAAAACCTGTAACTGTTATTGCTTAAGAATATAAGTGGGCATTTTTAAAATAATGTTCCTGCACCAATGTCAGTGACAAATCCCTGTGCATTATTTGCAGCTGCGGAATAAAGCGATTCTAACTCCAAAAGTGCTTGTGATAATAGGAAAAGAGAAACACTGACAGAATCCACAAGCAGCTGAGACAAAGATAGCACCTGACAGCTTATAAAACATCTACATCGTATTACAAAGGCAGCAGACCGGGCTTTTCAAGCCTATTTTAACACATCAGACCCGTCACAGAGCACGCTGGAGCATATAACACAGCAACAGACCCAGCAGGTCAGGAGGAGGCTGCTGGAGCCAACATACAGTCACTGAGTTTCACGCAGACAATCTCTGCATCTCTCTGCCATGGGCTTTCATTCATTTAACATGAGGGATCCCATTACTGATGCATTATGCCTGTGCAGACACACTGCGGTAACATGTACTGGATGTATGCTACAGTATGGATAATGAACATGCAACCTGAGCTGTATCCTGCTGTGATGTGCTCTCTCTTGGTATTAGTGACGTGTTTTATCATTCATCTTACTTTTTTATTTATGGGATCAGGATCATCATCACTTCTCCGCTGGCAGGATAGAATGTAACTAGGGTTTTGAGCATTGTTTGGGGAGATTTTACACAGGCAGTGAGATAATTTATGGGTCCTGAAAAACATGTTTAATGAATACAGTCATTATTATGTTAGAATCTTTGGGATAAATGTTGTTTCAGAGAAATGATAAATAAAACATTCGCAGCTTCGAGGCTTCTTCCATTAATTAGCTTAATAATTCATGCCTGATGAGGGAGAATACATCACTTGGTATTTAATAAAATGATTATATTGGGAGATTATAAATGCAACAGGGGATGTAAAACAGGTACAGCTTCTTTTTTTTTGCGGATGCTGATGACCCAGGAGTGGTGGAGAATGACCACAGTGGAGAACTTGTTTAAGGTTATGTACAAGTGGACCTGCATGTTAACTGATTCACAGGGATGTGTTAATACAGAGATATACAGAACTTATATATTTCACACCTTAGTGAGGTTCTGTACATGGTAACGTGATGACACCTGAGGAAACTTTCATTTGCTAAAGAAGGCCATGGGATATGGTTGAAAGCTCCATAAAAGCTAGTAAGTCAAACTTGAGTTTAGGATTTTTTTTATTTTTTAAATTTTTTTTACCTAAAATACATTCAGAGGAGGTGGAAGTACTTTTTTCAACTTGAGTAGTGTCTGCAGGGCTTCCTCAGGCTGCACACAGTACTGACCCATCATAAGTAATGGGTAATGAAAACCTATATGTAGCCTCAGAGGCAAAACCAAGGGCAAAAAAAGCCAGAAAAGCACCAATGACGCCCCTAAAGCTTATTGCTGGGAATACAGAGTAATACTTTAAGGCAACCTAAATGAATGTATGAACATTTTTATTAACTATAAGCTTCTGTCATCTGGATAGTAAAAGATTCAAGACTCAAAAGAACTTTCACCACCAACAAAAAATATACGCCTAGTAATATCTAGGTGTGCAGTGCTGTTGTTTTTCTTCTCCAGGCTTAAGATACCTGTCTCAATGCAATTCTTCAATATAGTGTTGCATTACATTTTTAAAATCTCTGGATAACCCACAGAACTCACTGTCAGCACTTTTCATAAGTACTGTTTCTTTGATAGTAGTTCCAATGAAATTTTTTACAGCCTGTGGGAAGAATTCTAATTTTTTAAGCCTGTTAGCATCACAAACTGAATTCAATTCACCTTCATTGTATTGCGGTGGAGACAGAAACCTCAGAGACAGAAATCAAACTATCTGTGTGACTACATACTACTAGACTTCAATGAGAAAATATGCTTTTTTTGTAACTTAGGTGACCCTTTAAACCACTGTCTGCCCCCGTCAATGACATCATATCCCCACTTCTACATGTGCTGTATTCCCAATGTCCCAGGACCCCTGAGTCATAGCTGCCCTCTCATTGCCTGACTCAACATTCCCCTCACTAAAAAGGAAAGGAATTCATGCCTAGTAGCCTAGAGATGGGAACCAAGACCACAGATGTTTCTTTAACTGTTTGGGGCTCCTTTATGTTACCAGTAACACACATGGTTGATTGCAGGTCAGTACGGAAACTGTTAGCAAAGCATGAGTCAGACAGATAGTGGAAACATATACAAGTTATAGGTCAACTAGTGGTTTTAAATGTGAATTTTCATGTCAGTGTTTCCTCCAAACGTAAATTCGTCACAAGGAAAAGCTTGTTTTAGACGATCATGCGACTGTAAAAGTCTCCATTGAAATCCTAAAAATAGAAATGTTGTTGACTCCAGAATATGTTATTGCCTTTAAATAAGGTGTGTTTAAGTATAATTGAATAAGTGAAGTGAAGAAATAAAATATGCAAACAAAATAAAGTTTTATGAGGGATCTGCATCATATCAGACGTCTGCGATGCGATAATGGTTTAAGTAGGTGGAGGGAGACCGAGACCACGTGGACTTAATGGAGCTCAAGGCTTTGATGAATGGCAGGAAGTCAACAAGTGATGACTGTTTATAGTCCGCCCCTCCCTTGGGGCAGACACACACACTCACATATACAATCTGACTGAGTGGAAATGGAGCAGCGGTGAAATGCGGTCAACCATGGGCCAATTCAGTCGGAAGGTGGCCAAGCGTGGAAGAGACCCAGTCACATGAGAGGGGCTGACCGGGGCACCGGAGCAGACGCCGCAAAAACCACGAGACCATGGGATGCAAACGCTGCGGGGGGGAATCCTAAGGATGTAGAGAGAGGGTGAGACGGAGAAGGAGAGGAGAGACTTCTGCCTGGATACAGACGACTGGACTGGAGGTGCAGTGAGAATGAACTCACTGAACCTCCTCGCACATGCCCTGTGGGAGTCACACACACTCTTCACACACACTTCATGTCATGCTGTTCTGTCAGTAACAGCACCCCTGCACCTCCCCACACTCCACCCTGCAATAAAGACTGAATGGAAATGAACAAGGACTAAGTGAAGGAGAAAAACGTGCTGGGATCAGACAGAGGTATCTGATCCCTGAGGCTTGACGGCAGGCTGACAAGTCGAGCTGTCATCCGAAAACCATCACAGACCGGCAGGCAAGGCAAGGCAAGGCAAGGCAAGGCAGGCGGACACAGAAGGCATGCTGGGAGAAGAATCAGATGGTGCACGGCAGCAACAAAGCCACTTAATTCTCAACAAACTACAGAGAAAATTATCTTTGTCTTCCCTGGTCGTCTCTGTCTGCACTCCAGGGTCTTATGCATAAAACATCTAAAGTTCGAGAAACGCTCTCAGTTGACGAGAGGTCATGAGTAATTCATGAGGGTTTTTAGCCGCGAGATTCCTTCAAGAAAGGGGAGATATTGAGCAGTAATGATGAAGACATGAGGGGGTTGACTGTGTTAAAATGACTAGAGATATGTTTAAAATCTGTTTGCAGGGTGAGATTTAAAAGCACAATAAACAGATTAACTTGAGCAAAGAAAAGACTGTATCAAAATTTGGTGCGGCTTACTAATCTGACATACTCCTAAAATCTTCAAAGTCAGTAGTCACTCTATGAATGCATGATAAATGTATTAATGCCTTATAAATCCGTTACAGTTCTTCTTCTTAATAAGTTACAATTCTTCAATTGATGCATGAATAAAAGTAACTCCTGTGTTACGTAGGTGAAGGATCTTTTTGTTTGGCCTATATATTCTGCCTCATATGCATTACAGCCTGTTTAATATTAAGTGCTCATTAAACATTAATGAGGTCATTAGTAACAACTTAGAAAACCTTTATGAGAACAAGTGGTTTATTGTAAAGTTGTACAAAGCATTTCAAGTTACAACATACATGTAACAAAATAAGAGTGTACAACCATGCTGGCAGCTCTGTGAGACTGTACTGTGACACAACAGTACTTTGAGCTAAATGCTAACCTTACTAACATGATCACTATGACAATGCTAACATGCTGACATAAACCAGGCATAATGTTTATGCGTGTTAGCATTATAACATTTACTAATTAGCTTTAAATGCAAAGTACAGCCAAAGCTGATGGGAATGCCATTAGTTTTGCAGGTTTGGACAAATTACAATTTTAACCTGATAACGGTGCTAGAGGAAAGGTTAAGGTATCACAAAAGTTACTACAATTCATGACTCAGTGGAACATGACAATTGTTACTAGAACCAAATTTCATGGCAATCCATCTAACATTTCTTAAGACATTTCACTTAAAACCACAAATGTCAATATTATGGTGGCGCTACAAGAAAAGTCAGGGGGTCACCAAAGTCATGAGGATTCATCATCTGGGAACCATGATTGTCTGTACAAGTGAAAATGTTTACCTGCTGGTTGCACCACAGGAAAAGTCTGAGAATCTATTGAACAGTGTTGATATAATTCAGTCTGGACCAAAGTGGTGGACCACCCAACCAACATTGCCATCCATAGAGTCATGCTGCTAGCATGGCGAAAAAATATGTTGCCTGATTATTTGCTAGCTCAAGGTCTACTTGCAGTTCTTTTTGAGAGCCACATCTCAAGGCCTTAATCAGCAAATGGAGTTCAATTAGTTGTCATCACCTAAGTATGGAACTTCAGTCAAGTGATAATAGGTAGTCAAACGTGGCAGGGAGACTGTAACCACTGTCTCTGCTCAACTCCTGGTTGACACCTTACAGGTCAAACTCTCTCACTCATACTGACAAATATCCAGATCAACATCAGAGCAAAGTCTTGTCGATGAGGAGGAGGGTAGAGGGAGATGCAGAATGGTCGGGGTCACTCAAGGCTAGAAGGAGATGATGAAAATTCCACGCCAACTTAAGATGAGAACAGACAGTGCTAAATCAATGGAGACCCCCAGAAGTGGGACTCCCTTACAGTTAGTCAGTAGTCAACACCTACCACAAACCATTCAACACTTGAAAATCTCTGCTGGTACCTTGTCTCCAAACACTTCCTTGCAACAGCAGTGGGGAACACTACATAGGTGAAAATAGCAAGAACCCTGGACAAGAGACTGAATGAACACTGGAGAAAAACTAAATCAGCTGGCTGTGAACATCAGACAAAACCGCTCACAGTATCCAAATGGAAGAGGTCAAAGGTAACTAAGAGGGAGTCAGTAGATGACCAGAAAAAGATCAAGGAAGACTTTCACATCTGACACCAAAGACCATATTTGAACAGACAGATGTTACCATCTGCTCTCAACATATGGTACAACCACCTGTTATCATGGTAATCAAAGTTCCATACTTTGGTCACATGATGACAAAAGTTAGCTGATGTTTGCTGCATAATATTAACACAATCAAAGGTGAATGCATTATCTAAAGATGGCACTATCTCTGAATCAAAGGGTTAATGATATAGTTATTATCTTCAATAAGCCCTTTTACTCTCAGGCTTGCGATTATTTCCTCAAAGCAGGGGTCACATTGTTCAAATAGTAGATATTTAATTGGGGAATGAAACTGCAGATATTGTAATTCTTGTATATATTCAATAGAAGGTCACCTTGAATCTTCAGATCGGAAAGCTGTTCTTCACTCAGAGAATGTTAATGAATAAATTCTGTACTAACACTCCTGGGTCTGATCCCCCCCCCATTAACATTTCAAAAAACTCTTTTTCCTAAAGTTTGCTGTGAGGCTGGAGGCACAAAGCCCGAGGTGATTATAGAAATACAGCTGCTGATGCATTTACATTACATTCTAGCTTCTCGCCTCTACGGTGTCTTAAGAGTTTAACAGTAACTGCAATCTTAGGAAAGCCTTCCAATTCATAAAATCACCAACCCACAGTAAGGAGGCTAAGGATCAAAAAGCAAAGGGGCCTGATAACACATGTAAGAAATAGATTAGAATATTACAGTCCTTGGTCCTACATGAAGGAAGATGAGTCAGACAGCTCCATCAGACACAAGAGGGGAGATGGAGGAAGAATGGACGTGAAGTGATTCTTAAAGAGTTGAGTTATCAATTCAAGCTGAACATAAGGAGTGACTGCAGCCCTGCCCACGGCAATACACTCAGAAGAAGAATGAGGCCCAGGTGGAGCGATACCCCAGCTGCTGCAGGCGAGGGAGGGCTGTGCTTGAGCTAAAAGCAGGCTCTACAGGGTGGTTTCCAGGCCAAACTATAACAAAGAGCGTGAGGTTGCGGCTCACTTTGAGGCACAATGAGAGCCAACCCCTCACACTCTCACACTGATAGATAATCAATGTGTGCTGGTCAACACACTCCAGGAGTTCTTCTGGGATGAATTGTGATCTACTTTCTTAATAGACTCACTTTTCGTCAACCTACTTTTACTTCAGTTAGTGGTTTCCTATATTTCCTTGAATGTCTTTTTACAACTCAGAAAGAAGTAGTGCAAAACATGTTGTATTCAGGTAGGTTTTCTGTGTCGTGGAGAGAACATTGTTGAGGGAGGTTGATAGCTGAGTCACAACACTGAAGAGTGGAACATGCCAATTCTGTCTTTGTGACTGATTTGACCAGTTTGGATCTAGTTTAGTATCATCTTGCGAAATATCTGTTGACAAGGTGAAGGACTCTAATCTTTTGACTTCTGGCAAACATCAAGAGGGTTCACCCTTTTCCGGCCCAGGTGCTGATTCAGGCACTTGATACTCCCTCCTTTGGAGTCCCTGTATGGACCTGCCACCAGACCTCCAGAATCCTGCTGCCTGCCTGGTGTTCAACCTCCCTAACATTCACCACACTGATTTTCTGTTGCACCTCACATCCCATTGAGAACTGTGGTGCATGGTCAAACTCTATTCACCCTTTGCCTCTGGACAATTGCTCAATCCGTCACTCTGAGGACCTTGCGTTTGCTCATAACGGTCAAGGCTTTTCTCTGTTTTGGCCCCACAGTGGTGGAATGAAGTCTCTACTGAAGTCAGGGTAGTTAAGTCACTACACATTTTCTTCTGAAAGCTGAAAAACCACCTTTTAATTCTGCACCTGCACCCTCCATGCAAGTATGACCCTAAGCACTAGCTGTCACATTTTTAGCTGTTTATTTGGGAGGGTTGCGCTTTCAGTTTTTGATGGTATTTTGCTCTTGCCTCTACTGAGTTTGAATCCACAAGTCGTGTTGGACAAAAGTTTCTGTGATGTAATGTTAACTAGTCTTTCCCAGTTGCATAAGCTTAAGACTGAAATCAGGACAGTCAAGCCTGTGTTATAGGTTTGACTGCAGACCAGCAACTCATCTGAAGTTAACCCCATTTCCTAATCAAAGCTGTTTCGGTATCTTATCCTTACTGCAGTGGGCAAAAAGTTGAACCATTTTCCAGCCATTTACAAAAGAAGTGCAGCTCATGTAAGCTGAGAAAGTCTTCCTTAGGAGGTAAGTATGGTGCCTCAAAAAAAATCAAGACATATCAAATTAAAGGTTTTTAATTTTACAGTATTTTATCAATTTAAAGCTTCTCTTCCTTGTGATTGGTTTGCATACTATTTTTGAGAAGGCATCATATGTCAGAACAGTGCAGAGCTGCAATGATTAGTCAGTCAACAGAAAATTAATCTGCAACTATTTTGATAATGTATTCATCATTTTAGCCATTTGTCAAGCAAAAATACCAAATATTCTCTGTTTTTTTTTGGACATACAGTGGAAACCACTTACAGTGAACATGGTTACAGTGATCAACCACTCATATGGATTAAAAAGCTTGGGACAGAATCATTCATATATAAATACTGTTTAAATTATTTGCTCATAGTAATCAAGTAGTCTGCTTACAGTGTTCAATTTGGGTCTTTTCATACCTGACAACATATAGAAAATAATTAAAAACATTTTTTTTACTTTACTCCTATGATACATGTATAATATGTACCTAGCAGCTGTGGCACCATTATTGCCTCTCGGTAACCCGCCTGCTTCCAGCTGGCTACCTGAGGCTGTGCTGCATGCACATTGAAATCATGACGGCAATCTCTAAAAGAAAAACATAGTCTCCTTGAAGCTTATAACAAACTGCCAAAAATGAGCGAACAAGATGCAGCAGTGAGATGCAGCAGCGAAACAACAAGCGTTTGAAACAGCTATACTGTATAAACTGTATATACTGTAAAAAAAAAAATCATAGACCAAAAGATTAATCAATTCATTGAGAATATAATTTACATGAATTATTGACATATCAATTGATAATGAACATAATTGTTAGCCCTACAACAGTTTATATTATGCATGCCTTCTAGTCTTCAGGTTAAAACCCAAATCCCTGTTGGTGTAGAAAGCAGCAGCTCTGGACATGGTATAAATGTCACCAAACAACAAAATGGGTCCAAAATAGCTGTTTTTTTAACAGCGTGGAGTGTTTAGGGTGGGTTCTTCTAACACCAACAACCACAGGAAACCAGTAAGAGAGAGAGAGAGAGGGAGTGACTGCATGCACAGAATAAAAATGACTAACCGCAAGTAACAGCACAACCTATTATAAATCACAACAATTTGTCTTGATGATTCACGGAATATATTTTTTACTGTGCTATTTGTAACGTGTATCAGCACCCTGACTAGTTTAATTTAAATCATAATTCTGCTGTTGTGAAAGGCATGTGCAGCAAAGCTTAACATGACACAAACAGCCAGGGTTGGTTAGAGGTTTGTTTCCGTCTGGATGGACTGAAAACATGTAACACATCCTGATGTAAACCAGGTGCCAGGCAGAAAATATGACATGAAGAGAAGGAGATTCAATATGCTGAGAGCTGCTTCTAAAGCGTTTGAATTTATTAGCATGAAATCATGAATAAAAGCACTTAACAGCATGTGTGGTGACTAATCCTCAGGGCCCTGTTCCTCAGATCATTGGTTCCTGTACATGGATGAATGAATTAGCTTGATTCGATTTCAAAAACTACACATAGCTTTAAAGATGCTCTAATCAATATTTTTATTAACAATGGATTAAATGACTATGTGTAATGTGAAAGGGGAAGGTTGTGGTGAGAATTATCACCCGTCTCTGCAGTTAGCCTCAGCTCTGTGGAACATTTTAATGTCTCTCAGGTCATTGTTTTGGTTTTACGACCCATAACTTTGCTTTTTTGGTTCAGTCTCACCTCTCATCAGCATTGTTTCCAGCAGCAGCAGGCAGCTGTTATACCTGGCCTGCACCAAACAGCAGGCAGACAAAGTTAGTGGCTAGCTGGTGAACATATTAGAGAATTTAGCAGCTAAAGAGCCAGATATTTTTCTAAGGAGTTAGTGGAGACCAAAACAGAGTAAAAGGGAGAGTGAATATTGGACTTACATCCACCACATCACAAGGAATACAACACTAATGTTGCTACATATCTGCTGGATGTGTAAATAGGTTCACTATATCAACTTTATAAGGTGATGTCAATGTACTGTTTACAGCCTGTTGCACTGCCCTTATGTTGCCAAATAAGTCAATTAATGCAGGTTTTAGTAAGACTGATTGCGTTTAATCTGAGGTTTTAGCAGGTTTTGTTGCTGGAATATATACAAATTTGGTTTCATAACTTTAAATGACCTACTGTACTGTGGAGCTTCAGTTAACATGAGCTTTTAATGGACATAGTGTCATAACAGCCAAATACGCTTAGCATTTGTTTGATTGGCTCTCTATTCATGTTTGGCTTAAAACACAATTCAAAAACAGCAACACTGGGAGTTTAAAGGAATCTGGACATCGACCAGTTTGAACAGCAAGCTTTAAATAATGGCAGTTAGAGCAGGCAGAATTTTATTTTTGTTTCATAGCCTGATGGGCTGAAACAAATTCTTTTAGATTTTCTTTTCACTTTTTAGACCATCAGTCAAAGCCTTTTTAAAAACTCCCAGCTTCTCCATATGACATTTCTAAGGATTGAGGTCCTAACCAGCTGCTGTACAGACTCCTCTTCCCTGTGAATAGCGAATTTATGAACTTCAATACCTGTGTGATGTTTCAAACACGCTCTTCCTCGTCTGTTTGCTCTGCATTGCTTTTGTTATTTCCACTGGGGCCACCCATGCTAAAAATATATACGTCTGTTACTGAGACGCTTTGGATGAAAGTGTTGGCAGAACGCAGCTTGTGTGACATGTTTCCAAACCGCCGAAAGTATTAATTGTTGAATTTTAAAGTGTTGCAAAATGATAAATGATTTACCCACGCAGCCCCTGACCACAACACAGTGGGAGGTCTTGTCATTACACACCACTGCCTGCAATCAGCGTGGCGGGGCTGCATTCACAGCACAGCAGGGAGGGACGCGCCTTCTAGCAGTCTGACGCTGCTGCTAAATGCTCCTCGCACTGTTGCTGCTGCTGGATCAGTTCACTGGGTCAGATTAAAAGTATGGGATGAGAGAGGTCACCGCCACTGGAACACACACAAACACACACACACACACACACGCACACACACATGCATGCACATACGCACGTACGCACACAGCTGGGCTAAGAGAAGACAGAATGGAAATAGACAGATAAGCAGTCAGTGAAAGGCAGATCTGTTATAAACAAAGATGCCTACAGGGTGAAACAGTCTACACGCAACAGAGAATCATCTTAAGTGTCTGGAATCTGAACACACACACACACACACACACACAGACACACACTGTGAACCACTTTCATTAAAGTCCTAGATTTGATAGCAGCCAGCTCATCAGCGTAAAGACAACAACACTTGCTGGTTAAAACCCTTTTAAACCTTCCACAGCACACTGATCTGCAAACGGCTTAGCACAGGAAAGTACACACACACACATTCACTAGGGTTTACCTTCCTAGTAAGAGCAGAACTGACCTCTCTCCGGAACACATCACCCCTCAGTAACCCCCAAAACACACACAGATGTACACAATCCATGCTCCACATTATCTCAACATCCTGGGAGGGATGGGGAGTGTGTATGCCATCAACAGTTTGGTTGACAGGTGGGGGGTTAGTAAAGAGCGAGCCTTGACTGTGTGAGGTCTGCAGTATGTCACTTTTCATTCTGATTCATGGTGATGGGTGGTGTGGGTGATGCTTGCTGCATAAATAATCTCCATAGTGTGTGTATGTAAGTTTAAAAATGTTTCAGATGTAACAAACAGTGGAAGGCAAATACACACACGCAAAAACTTCACTTTTGGTTGTAAAGAATAAGCTGTAAGACCTCACATGTGAGTATCTAAAATGGTAGCAGAGCCAGAGTTCATAGGGGTGGCCAAGCTGAGACCAGTATTCAGTTTGAGGTGGTACAGAAACCAGTCTCTTGATCATTTTTAGCCATGCTAGCCATGTGGCTCCAGGGATGGAAATGTGTGTTAGCACGTTAGCAAAGACTGAGAACACAGTAAACATTATAGTTGTAAAACATCAGCATGTTAGCATGCTGATACTGTATTAGAACTAATTTAATAGTGAAGGTTGGTGAATTTTTGCTTAGGGTATATTATCTACAAGAAAACCATAATATGTAGAAATAATAATTTGAATGAACAGTTTGAATGAAATGAACAATAAAGGGTCTGCCCTGGTAGCCTACTGGCTAAGACATGGTTGCCATATAACCACACTGTCCAGTGGGGTGGCCAGACTTTATTCCATGGTGATTATGGCCACTACTAGCCACCTCTTGGTTCAGCTATTGCTAAAATAATCAATCACCTTATCTTATTTTACCATAATCATCAGATCAAAATGTCCTTTTGACCAACACTTTGTACCTTGATGAGGTATCTCCACACTGGCCTGATTGCCATGAAACTTGCTGTGAACATTCTTGGTCCCCAGAGGATGAATCCTGATATTTCTCATGACACCTCAAGCACAATTTTCTCCCAATATCAAAATGTAATGACCAGATTGATTTAATTCTATATGAACTCATGGTCTTCCTCTAATGCCACCTTCAGGACAAGATTTATATTTAGGATTTTTAGTGTAATAAATACTGCAGTCTCTAGGGGCCACTAGTGGGACTTCAGACCTCTGTTCTTGTTTTTTTCTCTATTCTGTTCTCTCTCTCTCTCTCTCTCTCTCTCTCTCTCTCTCTCTCTCTCTCTCTCTCTCTCTCTCTCTCTCATTAATTGCTTGCATATAATATTAAACAGAACTGGATTGTAGCTCTCTCTCCAGATCTGAGCACGCTTCCCTGGAGCAATATGCACCCCACTGTGACTTTTTACACACACACACACACACACACACACACACACACACATACAGCTCTGGTTATCGTTTCAGATTTTTTGCTGTGATTTCAGTCCAGTTCAGCTTCATTCACTGCAAAATTCAGTGCACTTTTTTATGTGGGTGTTTCGATGTAAGATGATGTAAGATGTCCAAGAGAGATTACTTCCAATCTGTGGTGCTGTAACACATCCAAGGCAAAGCACAGACTTTCAAAAGCAAGTGCATACATGCCTCTACATGTACAGCATGCACACACATTCAGGTTCCAGCAATTTGGCTTTTTGAATTACATTTTGTGCCAATGTTCGGTATCTTTAATTTGGACCATTTTCTTGGCAAAACATGAATCGAAAACAGACTAAAGAGTTTTTCCTCAGAAATTTCCTCTTGTGGAAAGGCTTCTGAAAAAGCATTTAAATGATTTTTGGTAAGTAAAACCCTCCATTACAGCTGAAATCCGTAACTTTCCCAACATTGCTGTCCTCTCTCCACTAGAGAGAGGTAATTGAAGTGATGTTGGAATCGAAGCAAAGACGTTGGATTTGTGGTTCGGGAGCCTGCTGTTTGAATTAGCCACTGCAACACTTGCAAAATTGCACCAGCTAGTGAAGTGTGATACTGCTGGGGCTTATGCTATTGATTTAGATGCATGAAAATACAAACATGGTGTGGAGCTCCTCGCTGCCAATGTGCCGGCTCTGTCCTGAACACATTTTGTTGGCACTCCCAGCCAGAACAGGTGTGACCCGAAAAGCTATGACAATCCAATCAACATTTCTCGACAGCAGAGAGGATCCATTCACAGTAAATATGCTTCTTTGTGTGTTGTGGATGTATTAGAGGTTTTTTTTAAAATGTGTTGTGAATACAAACTTCAGTGACCCTTAAAAGTGTGCGGTACCTGAACTGACCCTATCTCGAAATTACCTGTCCTGGCTCAACCTGTTCATATAAGCCCTGTGACCTGAGCTATACCTGTAATCAAAAAAGCTTAGAGCTGTCTGTTTGCATACAGTAGGCATTATAGACGAATGCTTGAAGTGCTGGTGTATTGCAGGGCTGCACAAAAGCCATGAAAAAATTGATAAAAAATAAATAAAAAACAAAGCTATGCAGATTGCAATGCCAAAAGCATGATTTAGAACAGCTGGCACAGCATTAGTTTTCTAAATCTTCTGACACAAGAGTTAAAGCTGCATTCATTGATTGTTTCGGCCACCTGGGGGCAGCAGAACAAGTCGTAAACAGAACTGACATATTATCACTTTATAAAGTTGTTTTATAAGAACGTGTTAGTCGACAGTTTCTTATTTACACATCCAGCAACATTTTTTTTTTTTTTTTTTTTTCTGATTCTTCTGAAAACAGCTGCCTGCTGCTGCTGTAAACAAGATGAGATGAGAGTTGGGAGATTAAACCAAATCAATAAAGTCACAGGCCAGAAAACCAAAACAATAAACTGAAATGCTAAATCACTCCTCAGAGCTGAAGAACTGCAACACCGTTCATATTACACACAGTCATTTGATTCATTGTTAATATAATAATATTGATTAGTGCAGCTTTAATGACCCTGCTTTTTTTTTTACACATGTGAGTTTTTCCAAAAAGTCCATGTTTATACAATGAGTCAATTTATAAGTGGCGAGACACTCACTGACTATCTCACTGACTCACTGCCGACTTTGTGTGGGTCACTGGTGCAGGACTCTTGTCTGGGATACATCACTCAGATGCAAGAATGACTTTCCAAATATGTGTAATAATGTGAATAATGTGATGTAATATGTGTGTGAATATGAGAGAAAAACCTGATACAATTGGAGGTTTTACAGACTACAAGAAAAGCATATTGGAGGACGTACATGGCCGTAACGAACACACACACACACACACACACACACACACATACACATACATACACACACATACACAGGTCCCTGTGGATGGATGATTAAAGCTCTCTCTGAGCTGAAATGGAGCCTGTTGGAGATACAGCTTTATAACGGGCAGCTGAAAACTAACTGATGTACAGACAGATGGAGACAGAGAGAGAGAGAGCGAGAGAGATGGAGGTGTAGCTGTAACAGATGCTCATGCGTGTGACTTTCCACCATTGGCTCAGTTAATTGGCTTTCTCGGTTCTCGTGGCAAACAATGGGCGAATTGGCAGCTGAGCCGGTCCCTCCCTTGCCCGAGGGTCCTGCTACAGAACAAACTACAGCCTCACTACTCCCTTTCAGTATTGTTTAAATACAGTAGGTTTTTTTTTAATTGCTGTGAGATTTCAGATTTCAAAACAGTCAGTTGTTTCATTTGAAAATCCTCCTATAGAGACTTGCTTGAGATGGGTGATCCATCACAGTGTACATCATGTCACCCTTAGTTTTTTTGTGGAAAACACATTCAACACACCAAAACACAGAATTCCTGTTAGTGACCCTGCAAACATACACTCATTGGTTGAAGTCAGGCTTCTGTCTCTGTCAGTTCCATAGTTATGGAGAAAGATTGATAATTGTCTCATGGAGGAAACAGTGGATCTGGATCCCAACCAACATTTAATCAATTGTTTCCTGGCCGGCAGCCTAACTGTTCTCCAGCATTCATGGAAATCCATTCGTCAATTTTGCAAACACTATCCTGACAGACAAACTAATAAAATGAAACACACATGAATTAAATAATGAAAGATTAATGTGATTCAGTCAACAGAACTGCAATGTGCCAGTTTCTGATGGTAAAATTAGAGTTCACAAAATACAAGTCAGTATAATAAAGTCATACAAATGTCTGTCAAAAGCACTCCGATGGTACGAGACCATCAGTTTAATCTATTTCATTATTTGCCTCATTGTGTACCTCAGTGTAGCTGAGCTCTGACCTTTAACCTTCAATCTGTCTCAATGTGGCTCATTAGACACATTGATTACAGGATAATTAAAAAATCATGCCGGTTAATACCCAGATGGAGTTTGACTCCTGCAGAACAGCATCATCAGGCTGCTCATAAGCACTTTATAAGAAAAGGGGGTAACATACACACACGCGCAGTAGGCGATATGAGGGGGGATGACGGGGGATGATATCCCCCTTGTTAGCAAAATGCCCAAAATGTATCCCCTTTGTTAACCTGTCTTAGCATTGTGTAGTCTGATAGGATCATAGAGACACACTGCTGCCTGTAGTATTCCTATAATATTCCTATAATATTTCTATGATCATTCAGTAGCATCTGTGCTGCTGAAAATACACCCCCAGAACAAACCATCTGTGTAAAAAAATATTTTAGGGGAGACATGACTACAGATATAGTTTTTACTATAGATGTTTGATGTAACCCGGGAGTGGAGCAGTTAATGTGACTGAGGAAATTAACCTGCACTGACTGCATCACACTCAGCTGCTACTGTTAAATAATTGGAGGTACAGTTTAACTGTCAAAGCTTTGGTGCATTTTGAAAAATGAGTATTATTAAAATGCTTAATGTCCGCATCCAATAAATGAAAAGGCCTACACAAGATATTTATTTAGCCTAATAGCAGTTCTATTAAATCAAAATTATAATCACAATTACAATATCAAGAATTATGCTAGATCTATATGATAATCCTGCAGTCCTAACCCTAACCCTCTACACACACACACACACACACACACACACACACACACACACACACACACACACACACACACACACAAAGCTCTATAATAGCTCAAATGATTTTCAATAGCTTAATAGGTAGGGAGCGTGACCCCAGCACTGCAGTTAGGAATTCAATTCCCACTTGGGCGACCTATGAATAAAATGTATATATTAACTGTGAGCTGTTTTAAATGTTTGGTGCCAACCTCATCATAATGCAGTGTAGACACATGTCACTCAAGACTATGTTCTTTCATAATGGAAACAGTACGTGACAATAGTGTAAAGGTCAGATAACAGTTAAAAAAAAGGTAAAGTGTGTTTAAAGTCAGGTTTAAAGCTGCTCTAATCAATATTTTTATATTCATAACGGGTCAAATGACTGTGTGTAAAGTGAATCATGTTGCTCATAGTGGCAAACTCACAGAGATTTATCACCATCTCTACAGTTCCCATCAGCTCTCACATTTTAGAGTCTTACAGCTCATCGTTTTGGTTTTACAGCCCATAACTTACCTGTTTTGATCCCAGCAGCTGTTTAAAAAAAAAAAAAAAGCTCTGACAACAGCAAACAGACAAAGTTAGCAACTAGCTGGTGAAGACAGTGGAACATTTCATGGCTAAAGAAGATATTTTCCTCAGGAGTTGGTAGATAGCAAAGCAGAGCTATAAAAGAGAGTGAATATTGGTGCATCATAACAACTTTATAAGGTCATATGTAAAGTTTACAGACTGTTGTGCTACCCCAAAATAGAGACAAAAAATTGGATTACTTCAGATTTAAGGTTTTTCTGTAAATAGTAAAATGGCAGCAGAGGCAGAGATATCCTAGTCCTTCATATGGGTCAAGCTCCAAAAATGCAGGATCCACTTACAGATACATTTCCAATAATGCATCTACCCTCATGACATCATCAGGGGTTATTGACTAAGACTTGACAAAGCTCCTCCAGAGACACATAGACATAAAACAACTGTTTCCACAGGCTGACTAGCATTCTTTGTGACTGATTAATTGACCTTTTTATATGTGAAATCAGGGGAATGCAACTTTAACGTTGTTTGGATAGGGTCAGGGGTAAGTGTGAAAGACTTCGACTACAAATTAAAACTGACAGTCAGGAATGTGTTGTCATACACTCATCCGCCCCTCTCTTCCTGGCAATCTATTTCAGTATCAAACTACTCTCTAGTCACGTCTTCATCTTATAGTCCTTTATCTGTGTCAAAATGTATTTCTATTACTTTTTGTGCAACAAGCAGCTTATTTGCATTATAAGAGGTCATGCGTATTTCCTCGCATTCACACAACAAGCTATAGATCCGCTGTGTTAATGACCTGCACCCTGTGGAGATGTGCATTGTTTCATGGACCTCCCATGGTGCTCTGGGGCCCCAAACAAGTCAAAGCCATATGCCACGGCGGAGGTTTCCAACAGAACCAGCCCAGCGACATTGATTTTAGGGCAGCAGGGTGGGTGTGGTAAGAAAGCTGCCTAGGTTCAAATCCCAAGCATACGCCCTACTGAAGTGTCCGTGAGCAAGACACCGAATCCCTGACCTTTGACCCCTCTGAGGAGAGAGCCTTTTATCTTTTAAGGCTGTGCCAAAAGCAGTTTTTGATGCGTGATATCAAAATGTGAAGTTTTCATGTGTGTTTTGGTATGATGTACAACCTTCCACCTGCACCACCTATCAAACATCTGAACTGATGATAGCTTGTAAAATACTCAGTGAGGACCATCTAATATACCACCATGAGTAATGGCTTCAGAAAGTCGTCAACTTCCATCATATTTAATGGAGACTCTTACATTCATGCCAGCCATCATTTCTTGAGTAGTGAATTTCTCCTGGTGCCCCACACAGTGAAATCAGTGGAGGATCCAGCTGAGTCAGTCTGCCTTTCAAACATGTTCAAACTCAGTATAACAATTTAATTTAATTTATCAGCTTTTCCAGGCATTGGTTGATTTCCATTTAAATCTATGAACAAACTCATGAAACTTGCATCACTGCATTTATTATTCTTGTAGTTAAATTGAACTACTCTATAGTGAACAGTAATTCAAGATTTCGGACATTTATGAGTCATCATCATTTTGTGTCATCACTTCAGATTTCGCATCAATAAAATGCAATGTACTGTGTGACTGTTAGCAGAACATCATTCACATGCCATGGATACTACTGTTTTTGTTCCACTGAGAGAATTTTTGAAAATACCATACTGTATTGATGTACTGTATAAATATATATACATATATATTTATATTTCCATTTGGGATGAACTGGATTTGAGTTTTGGGTGATGTTTTTTTAAATCTAATATTTATAACATTTTGGCGAATCTGCACATCTGTTGCTAATAGCAACATGTAACCACGCAGACAACAAGGAACTCTATTAAAATTTGATGCGAAAGAAGCAATTTTCATTTGATGATAATGAGATAAGATGTGTTACAGGGTATTTGTGGACGACAGCGATACTACTCTGGAAAAAGTCAATTAGACTGAGTTTCTTTGAGAAGACGGACTGTGATATTTGAAACCACATCATTATGCAACGCTGACAAAAATAATGTAGACCTTTCATTGACTGTAGTAAAGAGTCTGCAATTTGATATTCATACTGTAGAGAAAAGAATGGGCACCAACAGCTGTATAGAAGGCGGGAAAATTACAATATAATAATAATAAATAATTGAGCATGGTTTGCAAGTAGCAGTAATCTATTTATGATGTGTAATGAAAGAGCCAAAATGCAAAATCACCTAAATTAAATTACTTTTTTTGGTTTTCGTGGCTTAATGAATCGCAGGGCAAAACAGACACAGCACATGGCACAAGCTCAGTGTTTTCAGTGCTTCCAGCTCACCAAGCGCTCTTTGTAGAGGGCCTGTTTAGTTGACGTCAGCTCAGCGTTAGCTCCTGTTGACACAACGCCTTGATCTACGTCACCCAGTGAGGTACAGTGAGTCTTTCAACAGGAGAGAGTGAAAGAGAGAGAGAGAGAGAGAGAGAGAGAGAGAGAGAGAGAGAGAGTGGAAAGCCGGAGTCAGCAGAAAAGGCTGGGTGTAAAATAACTGATGACATTCTGACAAAGCAGAAGTGTGTGTGTGTGTGTGTGTGTGTTGTGTGTGCGTGTGTGTGTGTGGACGGTACAAGGCTATGAAGCCAACAGTATTTCTCTCCCTGTCAGAACCCAATGTTGCTCCAATGTCAGCTGTTCAGGTGAAGGGATGGCTGACATATTGTTATTCTCTCACACTGCAGCGCTCCTTTCTCCATACATCACCTGAAGGTCTCTTTAATGAGTCCATCACTGTCATGCTTATTTTATTTTATTATTTTAATATAATTTCTGTGTTTATGTAGAGGAACTGGACTGGTCTGTTTGATGTGCTCCTAGGAGAGAAGGAGAACCAGGAGGGTTCATTGTCAGTGTGTGTGTGTGTGTGTGTGTGTGTGTTTGTGTGTGTGTGTTGTACTTAAGTCTTTGTGAGAAGCAGGTTGAGTTCCAGACTTTCAGAGACAGGTTGTTTTTGCCAAGTGAGGTCACTTTGGCTGATCCTCCTTCGAGGAGCAAGATTAAAGTTTAGAGGTTTAGTTTGGGTTTAGATCAGAAGTTGAATTAATTTGAGTTAGTGTGAGACAGCAAATCTCAATCTGCTGCTGAAACTTGACATAAATGTCAAAAGTCAGTGCAAGTGCACGTCTGTTTGTTTAATGACATCCATAAAACATAGAGTATATGAAAGTTTGGGAGAGAAGATGATTTGCAAATTCCTCAGACCAAAAAGTGCATGAGAACATAAAACCTGAAAGATTTACAAACTAAAATAAGACTGAAAATCAAAAACTCTTGTGGAAACCCTCCAGAGGATGCACAGTTGACAGTACAAGGATGTTGGATGGGGCTAAAAAGGTTTGTCCTGAGGGTGGTCCTTGTTGTAAAAACCATAAGTGAGGTCATTGAAATCATAATGGGTTTTATCTATTCCAAGCATGACAGTGCTCAACACATTTCATTTTTGATGCCTATTGTGTACCACTGGAGTATCGGGTCTGATGGCACTAGATGAAAGTTCAAGGGGGTCACAGACTAATGAGGATTCATACTTGACCATGAATATTCACAGCATATTTCACAGAGATATACTCAGGATGAGTATAATGGAGCATACACTTCTGTTTTAATCAACACAAATTTCTACACAGGCTGCATAACAGCTTGTGGTTTACGCATGTCACCATGACCCAAAGTGTTCCTTCTTGTTCTTCAAAATTCAAGTGACCTACACAGTACAGCTGTGCTTTAACACTGCTTTGTTTTTGATAGACTTAACATGAAGTGTTGGTCAAGTGAACATTTTATCCTTTTGGCAGCACTACAGAAAAAGGACAGTGGGTCACCAAAATCATTCAGAATCACCCTTTGTTTACCATGAATATATACACCAGTGTTGGTATA
This sequence comes from Thunnus albacares, assembly GCF_914725855.1. Classification (NCBI taxonomy): domain Eukaryota; kingdom Metazoa; phylum Chordata; class Actinopteri; order Scombriformes; family Scombridae; genus Thunnus; species Thunnus albacares. The sequence goes on along the minus strand of NC_058128.1, from coordinate 22,559,759 downwards.
AATTTATACAATTGTTGTGGAGACCTTAAGTTGTAGCCTAAGTGGTAGATCAACCAACTTACATTAACATTCTTAGCTTTAGACATTGTTTTGTGGCGCTATATAATCAAGTGTTACACAAGACCCAAACACAACATTTAGTAATAATTCTGTTTCTGAGTGGCTCATCTGTCTATGATCCTCCTCTGGCACTCAGAGCAAAGGAACACAGCCTGCAGCCTAGCTGCTTTTAGTTAACCTCAGGTTTATATAATAAACTTCACTTATCACATCATTAAAATTGAGTTATCACTGACATTATGAAGAATAGAACAACATAAAAGTCATCCTCAATGATATGTTCCTGATATTTTTTTATATTTATGATGGACTTGACAAAAAGTTAAAGAAAAACTACATAGCAGTGTCAACAGTAGCCTCTGCAGAAAAAAGTGGTATATACAGGACGCCGCCAAGTCTGGTGGCTGTTGCATTTCCCCAAACATGTCTATTACAGCAGTCACCTTCTTTCTTGTTCTTTTTAGGTCTTATGGCTGCAGGCAAAATAAAGGGCTTTTCACACTGCATATCCTTAGCCCTGGGCTAAGAGTTGACCCTGGGATAACTTAGTCTGCTGAGCCTTAGCCTAATTAACCCTGCTCCGGAGCAGGGCCAGCAAGCCCTAGGCTAAAGATGGGGTTAGCCCACGTTGGAATGTGCCAGGATTGTGCCAGTGTGAAAACTTTCTTAGCCTGGGGCTAAGAGGGTTCTAATAATGCTTTTAGCTCCAGGTTCAGTGCAGTTTCAAAAGCCCTTAAGTTACATACTACTACCACCCGCTGTTATGGAGTATGTGATGTCTTTCCTTTTACATAAGACCCTTTGTTAACACCTTGTTGCTTAGGGACTTAGATATCTGACGGTACTCTCAGCCAGCACACTCGATCTCACCCAAAAACTTAAACTTACAACTTAAAAAATGATAAGGGTTAAAAGGGAACCCACCACTTTCTGCAGCTGTACACGTCCTGTACTGTATATCATCATTCTGTGATGTTCAGAAATGAGATATTTTTGTCATGAAATGTTGTAATTAGTTTTTTTGAGGCACCCACATTCCCTAAACCTGCCCCATCTGTTTCTGATTCAGTCAGAGGTTTCCTACACGTCCCAGAATGCCTTTCAAAAACCCACACATAACCATATGTAAAGGGAAAAGGACACGTAGAACATACCATGAGAGCATGCATCCTTCCACTAAGGATTCTTACCAACTGATGTTACTGTGATGGTACTTTGGATGCTGTACCTCAGCACAGTTTCCAATAATAACATGTATAGATGAGTGTTAGGACAGAATGAATACAGTTTATGTCCAAAACAAGGTTAAATATGGGTGTGTCACAATCTATTTATGGACACTGCTGTGTGTCATAACAAGACTTTTAGCCTTGGATCTACACACAGTTCTACACATCTGGCTCTGGGAATTTGAGCCGTTGGGCTGTGGGTGTGACATGTTGGCAGAGGGAATGGTTGTGATGGCATCACAAAGACACGGAAAGTGAGTTTTCCAGTTGAGAGAAACAGAAGTTATTTACCCAAAACACACCTTGTGGCTGCTCTGTGTTCTGGTCTGTGGGTGTAGAAATGTGTGCCCAATTCTCTGATGGATTCCTAACTGTATGACTGTTGACTGTTGGAGCAAAATGGTGGCTCAAGATAGAAGCTCATACCTTTTTCTGTGATCTTGACTGGCTTGAAGCTTGATTGCTGAAAAGTTTTCTACTTTCATATTGATCACACTTGACCATTTTGTGACCTTAGAATAATCAGGTTCTGTCTGAGATCTGAGTGGTTTTGAGATATTGAGGTTTAAAGTTTTCATATTCTCAATTAGCAAAACTGATTATGCATGGCCAAAATAACAGGCACCCTAAAGGTAAATATTCTCTAAATATTTAAATACTGAAATATTATCATAATTTTAAATGGGGTTTTCTAGATCAGATCAATTATAGATATACTTTTTGATTTAGAGAGTTCATCTTCTGAAGAATTAAAAGCTTCTCTCCTCTAAGGCAGAACAGAAAGCAGTGATTTGGTTGAAAAAAGTACACAGATTGCCTAATTTGTCAGTGTTAGAGCTCTGAATGTAGCCGCTGAATGCATTCTTGAGTGTCAGCTGCTGTACACACAGACACAAAGCCAGTTAGGAGCACAGCACAGTCAATAACCTTCAGTTACTAAAAATAACATTTATTTTTGTAAACAAGTATTGGCATGAGATGTGTAATTAACCTTAGCAAGCTAGTGGTCTAGTGTTGTAGCCTAGTTGGTCTTTGTAACTTCATTCACAATGTATCTGATACAATCATCAATTCTGACCTTTTAAAACCTTGTGCATAATTTCATACATTTGCAGTTGGAACCATATAAATAAATTTAGCCAGGTGGAAGTAGACAAGCCACTGCACTTATAGCTCTGTATATAACACTAATAAATGTGAAGGATTTCATTTTTAAGAGCTTTTGCCAAGAAATCTGTCCAAGAAATGAGAGCTTGTTATACTGTATGTTTAAAATACAGGCTGGTCATGAACTGCTATTAAAATAAAGGTTATGATCTACAAAACTTTTCAACCTAATTTAGGAAAAAGCACAAGCTTCTACTCCATGAAATATATTTTACTTTTATAAACCCACAAAGGATCAAGAGGGACATGCTAAAGACTATGTGTTCTGCCTACACGGGAGAGTGAGCCGCCACCCTGCTAATGCTAACGTGGCAGATATTACCTGGCAGATATCTCACTTACAATCACGTGTTTCCAATTTGTATTAAATGATGCATGTCTTCTGATTACAATGCAAGAAATCATTTTGATTTTGATTATTTACATCATAAGCTAGCAATAATTCCTGCTAGGTTTAGCTAAATGTTGCTCCACACAGCTCTTTCACAGCCACAGACTGTGGAGGTCAGACAGCAGCGCTATGTTAATGTTAATTTTTTCCCAAAGCCTGTATAATAACTTATTTAACATTAGTGTTTAAAGACTGAATAACCTCCATATTCTCACAGACTACCTTCATCTATTCACCGTGATTAACCCAAACACATAAATCAACCACTGGATTCGTCCATAGAAGCAAATTGGAGAATGAGTTTGGAGATAACCTTTTCTTTATTCAAATTACACAGCCATTGTGCAATAAACTTACGCAAAATGTTTATAACTTGCACAAGAACAGTAGCAGGAACCGTTACATTGCGTTATCTGCAGCAAAAAGAAACTAACTGAAATCGATGGAGCTTTTAAGGTCCTCACAAGAATTATTTGTAGGAGTACTTGTGTTTTTCTTGAGGTACATTCTCATCTGTGTGCCAACTTTCTTTTCTCTCCTCTCTTTGTTCCACTCAGAGGCTGAAAATGAGATTTCTGCACAAAGCTAATGAGCTGATTTTATGGGCTCATTTTCTGCTTTGCTCTCACGCTCTTGTTCTTTCAAATGTACTTTTTCAGCTCGTCCCAGTCCTACCCCATTTTTCCAGCATACAATCGTTTCTTCTGCTCCCCTCGCCAGCATCTCATTCATTCAGCTCCTCTCTGGGGTACAGCCTGTGCGATTAAGGGTTTTGTTGGGGAGCTGAGTCCCGGCGAGGGCTCAGAGTCAGATCAGCCCCCCTCCTGAGCCACAGCTGGCCTCAGGGACTAAATATAGAAGAAAACGCTGAGGCTGGGCCAATCCAGAGAGAAAACAGAGAAAACAGATACTAAGGCAGAAGGAAGGAAGATCGATTTAGATAAAACCCCAAAAGCTTGTGAAATACAATAAAGACGGTGAGAAGAGCAGAACATGAGAGCATAACAGTGCATGTTTTACAATCCTAACCTCCACAGTGGATAGGAGCGATTTAAGACGCACCGCTGGGGACGGCCCTGGCAGTGTTATCTATCTGTGCTCTCTGGTCTGAGGCTGAAGAGGCTCAGTAGATCACAGCGGTAGCAACACTGTGGTCAGTCCTGCTGCACACACACCTCCGGATGAGGCTGCAGCACCAGAGCCAGTCTGGCAGCAGGAGCATGACCACAACTGTGTTTTTTTTTTTTTTGCATGGTTTTCACCTAACATCATGCTAGGTTTCTAGATTGATGAATATGTTTTCCTATCATCCAGATATAGCATTAGGGTTAAGTTAATACAGAATTGAAGTTAACGTGCAGGGACATGAAATGTGCTAGAGCTCGTCAAGATAAACAGCTGGTGGTGCTAATTCTCCAGACGGTGCCATTAAACCGTTGCAGAAGAAGAGGACACAACAAGATGGCGGTATTGAGAGAGCGGCAGTCAAACTTCAAACAAACGAAAACGATGTGGGAAACATGATGAAATTTATGTTTGTCTCATGTATTTTATGGAACAGTCTCCTCATTGCTCCACACAGATCTCATGTTTTCATCTACCGCTATATTTTGTCTGTTTTATGAATACATCACCTTTTCCACCTCAGCCAAGTGTAAAAAAAAAAAAAGTTTGCAATTTTTACTTTTTTTACTTCCAGCATTTCCACTTAGGTTTTTTTGTGCAGAAATTGAAAATATGCATAAAGTGGATGGAAATGCAATTGTGTCTCATTGTGGTAAAGTGATCCAAGACTTTTGATTCAAAGTGAATCACCACAAAAACATCCAAAACTCCAAAATGACAACCTTTTTGAGCATGGAGGCGTTAGTTTAAGTAAATCTTCTTTTTCAACTGCATATGGTCATCCTTCCATGACACATGAGAAAACCTGATCTGCAGATTCAGACTGTTAGATATGGTTGACAGTTCCAGGAAAAGGTTGTAATCTGACCTTTAGTTAAAGGATTAGTTCAACATTTTAGGGCATTTCCTTATACGCTTGCTTTCTTACCACACGATATGACTCTACATCTGTCCTTTAAATAGCTACAGCCAAGAGACGGTTAGCTTAGCTCAGCACCAAGATTGGCTCTTTCTGAGGGTAAGAAAAGCTGGGCTATTTCCTGGCGGGGCGCAGTGACTTCCGTTGGTCTTGTCGCCAATGGATGACCAATCCACATACAATTCTACATTAACCTTTTCATGATCTCCATGACTGTCGAGCCACAACATGGATGTGAGAAAAGCCAGTAAATAAATATGCTTCAATAATATTGATGATGTTACAGGGTATACGATCTATGATGGCCAGCAGTGAGATAGTCAAGATAGTTGATGAAGACAGCTCATCAAGATCAATGGTGGCATAAGCTTCCTTTGCAGCTTTATTGATGAAATTATTTCGTGCCAAAATCATCAAAGAGAGCAGGGAGAAAACAGTTTAGATTACCTTACAGCCTCAGCAGGAGCACTTCCTGTGTCAGCTCTATTTGTGCTTTGTTGCACGTGTGACTGATGCTGCTGAAGCATCAAATAGAGAGGGAACAAGCCAGTTTAAGCCCAGTTCCACCAATCGAACATACGTTGGGAAAAAAAAACATCTGTGAAGTAGTGGCGCTGACAGGAAGAGGAATGAGATTGATTTTATAGTACCCCTGGCTCAGCATCCGGGCTCACTTTATAAGAGGAGGGACTTCCCAATTCCCTATTAAATGTCTACACAAGCCGTTGCTGGTGATCGAACAGCCGGCCCCGCTGCCGGTGAACTGGACAACAGTTTGATTTGACCTGCAGCACAAGCACACGCTACATTTCTCACATAAATCGAAGACACATCAGCTCAGTGTGTGTGTGTATGTGTATTTGGGACGGCTACTGTTAAAAAGCATACAGCAGTAATGGAATAAATCATGATTCACTGGAGGGTAAAACCAGTTTTGCCCGCTTTTAAGGGTCAGTTCACCCAAATGACAAAAATAGGAAAAATAACAAAACAAACGGTCACACTGTCTTGTGCTGAGGTTTTGAGATGAAGGTGCCACTAAGGGTAAGTGAGAATATGGCTTTGGAGTAATTTGGGAGAACTGATCCTTTAACAGAGTTAAACCGACTTTTCAGGCAGGCACCATGAGTTATAAAACAAATCAATACATGTCTGATAATACTACAATTTTCTATTCACCACCATGGAAGAAGGTCAAACTAATTTAGAGTGTTTTTAACAAACAAGACGGTCTTAATTTGTCTTACGGTGTGAAATAAGATTTGTAAAGCCAAGAGAGAACAAACATATCATATAATTAAAGGACAAGATTTAAAGCTGGATTTATTAACTTTTGGCCACTTGGGGGCAGCGGAACAAACTGAAAACACAACACTGACACATTATCACCTTTTAAAGTTGTGAAACATGTTAGCAAACAGCAACATTAAGAATTTTTTTTGTCAGCCCCGCAAATGAAAGTCCAATATTCACTCTCATTTTAGCTCTCATTTGGTCTTCATCAACTCCTGGGAAAAATATCTAGTTCTTTAGCTGCTAAATGCTCTGCTATGTTCACCAGCTAGATGCTTACATTGTTTGTCTGCTGTTTGGTGCTGGGCAGGTGGTGTACAGTGAGTTTATCAGAGATTTATTTTGAAAAGATCTGCCTGCTGCTGCTGGAAACAAGTTGACAATAGCGGGCAAAAACCAAAACAATGAGCTAAAAGAAGCTAAAAAGCTCTGTTGAGCTGAAGGGAACTGTTGGTGAAGTTAATGATAATCATCTCTGGGTTCATCACTAACACTAAAAATAATAATATAGTACTGATGATGATGATAAAATATTGATGAATGCAGCTTTAAATCTTTTAGAGCAAGTACTGAATATACAGTAAGATGCTTTAAAACAAACCTATCCTTGATATGTACGTAACCTATAACTCCCTGACTTTTAGCTTTTCATCTTGAAGACTTGCACCATGATTTTGCCTCTAAGCTTCTCCTTGAGCTTTAAACATAGCAATTCACACTTCATAACAATATCATATATATATTTTGTATCTGCTAAGTCCCAGCACCTCATTCAAGCTGCCTGTATATGATGTTTGTACTGAGTGAACTCTTCAATCCCAATTTCAGCAAATTCAGCTGAAATGTAGTGTAAGAGTGTAAAGTAATTTTAAGCAACAGAATTAGAGCAACTGGTAAGTTTAGAAAAAGCCAGAAACATACACATATAACTTAAAACTTGAGAAATGAAAGATTCATACAACATACAGAATTAATGCATGAGCATTTGCAACAGAAGGACAGCAAAACCCAGAGAGAGATGACACCCAGCTCTTCATTTCGCAATAAAACCAACTGTTAATTTCTGACATAGCCTCTCACTGCTGTTGCATCACAACCAGTGGAGTGTTTTTCTGCTCTGAAAGAGGACTGTGGATTTATTCCACTTGTAGATGAGAAGCTAGAGCAGTGTGCCCAATGTGAAAAACAAAGATGGATGACATTGAGAAAGAAACTACCAACTGTTTAAACTCTATAAAATACAAAAACTGTAAGTTAGCCAAATCTTTTTTTAAGTATGCATGTGTGTGTCTAATACCGCATTAATTTATGAGTTTCTATCAAAGAGGATCTGTCCATAAATACATGTTAGGATCAGGAAAAAGAAGACAAGTAAAGAGATGATGACAGATTGATTGGGCAGAAATGATAGGACGGCTCTGGTGTAATGCCGCGGCTCCTCCAATCACAGCCGGCCGTCTTTGAAGTGTGAACAAGTTGGGCACTCTGAGGACTGTAATTATGAAAGCCTTAATCAGCAGGGAGCGGAGGGGATATGGCTTGGGATGATGTATGAGTGTGTGTGTGTGGTTGAAAATAGATTTAAAGTGTGTGTGTGCATATTTGAAAATGGCTATAAAACGAGTGTTTATGCCTATGGATGGTGTGTGTGTGTGTATGTGCACAGCTGAAAATAGTTCTGAAATTAGTGCGTACGTCAATGATGCGCATGGGTGTGTGTGTGTGTGTATGGGCGTGTGTGAGTTTGTATGGTTGAAAATAGCTTGAAAGTGAATTTTTGTGTCCTCAGATTGTGTGTCCGTGCTCTGGCTAAAGTGGTTTAGAGTCAGGGTTGTGGTGTGTACAGCTGAAAATGGGTTCAGACAGTAAGTGTGTGTGTGTGTGTTGAGATGGTGTGTGTATTAAGCTGGGTTTAAGTGTGTAGGGATGGGTAAATATGACGTGTGTGGTTGAGTGTGCATCTGCACGACCAACAATGGGTATTAAATATTAACAATAAGTGTATAGGAGTGCGTTTGTTTATGCCCGTGCATTGGAATGTGTGTAACTATAGCAGCATACACACTGCATTATAAAGATAATGAGATGAGTCACATTCATTTCCACAGTCTTCATCATTACCTGTAAATTGTTTTCAAGGTAGGTAAAAAGCTATAGAGTGTGTGTGTGTGTGTGTGTGTGTGTGTGTGTGTGTGTGTGTGTGTGTGTGTGTGTGTGTGTGTCACCAATACAAAACATCAGGAACATAATTCTGTTAATAGGTTGTTTATAGCATAGTGTTCCCCTCTCATGCAAGAGTGCATGTTGTCATTTTCTTCTTCATTAGTTTCTTCCTCAGCAGCAACTGCCACTTTGCTTTCATCTCTGCTTACATTTAGGGAAATCAATACCTTATTACGCCTCCAAATGAAATGAACCTATTACCTTTTGGCTTTCTTCTCAATTCCCCTTTCATTATACTTGGAGTTCCTCTCCGCTCACACATAAACTATCGTCACTAACAGGATGGATGTCGCCCTCATAAAATGATCTGCAGTTTGTGTGTATGACTGCAGAAGTTGAGGAATTACTTGAGTTCAGTCATGCTGCATCACCAGGATAGTATGAGGAGTTGCAGACACCTTCAGATGAAGTTGCAGCCTGGTTCCAGACCTCTAAATGCAGTGTTTCTGATTTGTTCATTGACTGAAACACTTCTGGCTTTGTGCACTGCCAGATTCTGTTTAAGAATCAGCATGTTGTATAATTTGCTGATGATTCAGTGATTTTCAGCCTTTTACAGGAGCAGGAACAAGGTCATGGTGCTGTAGTTAGAGACTTTGGATAATGGTGTCATCAGTCATTCTCTTAATGTTACCAAAACCGACATGATTGTAGATTTCAGGAAATCCCCCTCCCGTCTCCCCACTTCCCCATACCCCTCCTGTCCAGCAGTAAATCATACAAGGCTGAAATCAGCCTGGTAGATGATTACAAATATCCTGGGACAGTTATTGATAGCAAATTGTGTTTTGAATCACATGTTGATGTTATTTATAGGAAAGCTCGACTGCGTATTTCTTTTCTTAGAAAAATGAACTCTTTTACTGTTTGTGGATCCACAACGACTCTGTGTTATCGCAGTTTCATTGAATCTGTTTTAGTTTTTTGCATTGTGGTGTTGTATGGAAACCTCAGTCTGTCTGACAAAAATAGATTGTTGGACAGTCTTGCCATAGTGTCCAGTAAAAGGACTGGAGTGTGCCCGGTTCGGCTCTCTGACATCTATAATAAGCATATTCTCAGGATGCTGAGGCTATTCCGGCTTGCCCCGATCATCCTTTGTTCAGCCAGTTGGAGGAAGCTAGTGGAACTCTTGCCATACTTTTTCTTTACTCAACTCTAGAAATGTTTTAGTCTTTGATTGTTATATAATCTGGGTAGGCTGGCTTGCAAGGAGATTATTCCCTGGAAGGAAGGTATGAATTGTGTCTGTTATCTTGTTTGTGTTTCACTGTATTGTGTGTTTGACTGTTGTTACTGTTTTTGTTTCTTATGACTGATGTCACCTGGCTGCAAACCAAATTTCCCCCTTGGGAACAATAAAGATTCATTGATTGATAGACGGCTATTTCTGCCAATTGGAAAGAAACTGGAATTTAGAATTTAAAAATGATCATCATGAAAAGTAGCATAAGAAAAAATGGCTGCAAAATGGTAAACAGAGTAGATTTGTTTGACAAAGCTGTACTGGTTATTGGTTACAAACTCTTAGCACAACAGCTTATGTGTCCAACAAAAATGGTGGGACAGATGCATCACTCGCTTCTGTTTGGTTAGGGCAGAACAAAACAAAATCAGTGCTATTTTTAGTCTGAACACCTGCTTGGACACTGAATGCATGTGCAGCAAATTGCAGACTGCTCATGTGATACTAAAGACTTATTACCACTAGATTTATTTGCAAAGTAGTAAAGCTACAGCAATTATTTCTATCAAAGGGTTGTCATTTATCTTTTTAATCTACAATATTTCATAAATTACAACAAATGCCCATCATAAATTATCAAAGGCAAAGGTTTATTCTCAAGATTCTTTACTTAATCTGACCAGGGGCCAAAAACCATGGTCTACACAGCAATTTCTTGTTATTTTTACATGATAACTGACTAAAAATGAGGGTGAGTAAGAAAGGAAGACTATTTGACTCCTATTTGACTCCTTTTTTTGAAAAAGGAGCCAAGAATTAATTTTTGAATCAAACCCTCTCTCTGTCTGAATATCAAATAAAAAAGTAAAATATTTCCCCGGCACTGCTGAGCCATTTAACGAATTCACATCAAGTGTTGCTCTATAACCTTTATATCCTTGCTTCATCTCACATACCTGGCAAATATGCTAATTCAATGCATGAACAGGAAATGATGCATACAGAGTGTAGAAGAGAAGAGCTAATGAGTTGGATTATTATCAAGCTTATAGTTGTATTTTTGACCCGGTTTGTTAAATGTGAGGAAGAAAACTGGCCTTTAATGGCCTTAATGTCTTTCAAATAATGCTGGATTTCTGAGGTACTTACCAGTATCAGTTTTTGAGGGTTAACACATGTCATGACTCAAAATTGGTAACAATTTCTTAATGCTTGACTGTAAGTATTACTTGCTGGAATGTGCGTCAGTTTTCACACAAACAAAACTCTTCAAACCCGCCTGCATATCCACATTATACCTCCTGCCTCCCAAGGTCTGGTGCAACAGCCCTGATTCATCACAACCTAACCAAAACAGATAGCTCACAACTTCAGAGGCTGGTTTTGCTAGAAAAGAACTGGTTTGTGCAACGTTTTGTCCGACCATGTCGGTGGGCAAAAGTGTTTCCAGCTGTTCAGAACTGCCTCACCCAAAGGTGGCATGAAAAACTGGCCATCGTAGAGAAAAGGGAGGAGTGATAATTGTCAAAATACGGGGAAAATATATTGGACTGACAGTTTCAGAAAGTTGAAGAAATTGAAAGACACAACCCCTCCTCAATTCTGATGTTACTGTAAAAAGCGTATGGCGGTGGGGGGGGGGCACGTTTCAGAAACTCTTTGAGCATCCAACAAGCAGTTCTGAAGGAGTATACTGGCACCTTGACATAGCAGCTGCCTGCTACTATTCTCACTTCTTCTTCAGTGTCACCTCCATAACGCCACACTTTCACACACAAAACACGGGGGTGGGGGGGTGGGACGAGTGAACAGAGGGGCTACGTTTCTGGCCCTTTGTTTCATCTTTTGTTTCCCACTGACAGCCGCCCAGAAACAGGAAGACAGATTACCGGACACGCTGCCGACTTTAGCCTTCATTTGTTTATCGCTGCATGCCGTCCTGAGCACAGAACAAACAATAACAACAGGACAGCCAAAAAACTCTGACAAATGCATCTGTCTCCATGTGAGCACTGAGCCATTTCAGATATTTTAGTGGATGGCAGTATTTTCATTTCTTTATAGAGCGACTGACAGGAAATGCAAAGAGCTAATTTGCAAGAACACAGCATTGGCCTGAGTGAGAGATGAATGAAGGACACAAGTACTGAGTCATTTGTATGTGTGTTGTCCCGCTGTGTCTGTCTGGCCTTCTCTCCCAGTGCACTCAGATACCTTTAATGCCGCCTGCTCTTGCAACACTGCAGTTATGCACCACTAAATTATAGTGTGTGTGTTTTTTTTCCAGGACTGCAAGTCCTCTTAAAATAGACAGCGGGGGGAAATTATGGCCCTGTGTGCCCATGTGTTAGCGTGCATTTGCGTGTGTGTGAGTGACTGAGAATGATTCAATGAGCCGCTGGAACCTGAGAGACACGGCACAGGGATACGGAGCAGCACCTTAGGTGTTTCAGGTCGACAGCTGACTGCAGCTATGACTTGGCAAGGAGGACGTGTGGGGAAATCGATCCCGGGTGGCACCGAAACAGAAAACATGTGTCCAAGTCATCACAATTCAAAATGTGACAGAGAGGATATACAAGTGGATGTGGATAGGTGCAGAGAGAGAGAGTCAAAGAGGGCGACGCAGAAGGAAGAAAGTGAAAGACCCAGCCATGCAGTATATAGTTACCCTGGTTGATTTACCCTCATAAAGCCCTGGTAAAGGCGACTTGAGAATAAATTCAGTGTAATGTAGGCTACATTTGCACATTACTAATTCTATCAGCACAACATCAGAGTCAGAGCAGAGTCATATCACACTCTGCTGCTCTGAGTTGCTCTTTCTGAGTTTTCTCTTTTTGACTATTTTTAGTTACTTTGCAGATTGTTGATCAGTGTTAAGCTGCAGCTGTTGAAACCCAACATTTCCTGCTGTTATTTCACATTAAAAGCGAGAAAGAGAAAAAAAATAAAATGACTTCACAAGTTTCTTGGCCACCGTAGGTTCTCCTACATGTTTGGAAGGAGAGGGGGGTGGGGAGGGGTATTCAGTTGATGGCACTAAATCCTACTGGTCCTTTAAACTTGTCTCTATTTTAAAGGATAGGTTCGCACTTTTTCACTTAAAACAACAGCCAATAAGCAACCAGACAGACAATAACCAGGACAAAACAACATGTATGTGTGTTAATGTGGGTAGGTGATGGGGGGGCATCTCTGGTTGGGTCCCAGGATGAAGGGGCGCCAGGATGAAAGCAGCATGGGTCAGGATAGCTTGTCCAGTGCAGAATTGTATTTAAGACTGTTTTTAAAAAAAGCCCTTTACAGTTAAGGTAAATAAAGAACTGACGTACACAGAATTGCAGAGAGTGTGATGCATCATCTTTAATCATTTCATTTAAACCTCGTTTCCCTTTCAGGCTATTATCGCCAACGCCACGTGGAAACCTTAACTCCAGATTTGGTCATTTTTATATATTTAAACCCCAATTAAAGGATTATAACGGTCTCTATGGGTTGAGAAAATTATACATGCTTTGGCTAATGAAACCCTTTCAAAACCCCATTGGATAAACTCAAAAATGCACCGTGGTCATGAAGTAAACAAGGCTGCTGATCTCAGTCTCTGAAAAGTCGACATGATGAGGGTTTTCATCTCACAGTGTTGGTAAATATAGACATTTCTCTTTCTTTAGATGTAATTTATTTATCATCTTCATCTCTGTACAGCGCAGACGTATACAAACCCCCACACCGAAAACACAAGGTGAAAACAGACTCCAACAAAGCTTCTCCAGACACGTTCACTGTCAGAAGTCACACTCACGCTACGCTTCCGTGTTGGGCGGACCCCATCCAACCGGGACGTCGGTCTGCTCCCGTTGCCACCCTCCCTCCCCATCACTATGGCAACCCCATCCCGCTTGCAAAGCAAGCTGGTAGTAGGAGGAAGGTGTAAAAGCTTTGTGCATTTGTTTCCCCACTCCTCTGCTATCTCTCTCTGTCACTTTGTTCCTCTTTCTACTTGATGCTCCCTCCATCCTTCACTGCTTCTATCAGCAGGTAACAGATGCCCAGCTAGTTCACATAAATATCCTCTAATCACCGTCACTGGTTATTCATGAAGCACACAGACGGATAACCTTCAGGTACATATACCATTCGCATATATGCACACACAAGCACAGATGGGCCTTCTCAGGCGGAGAGTGACAGATTACTCTGAGGTTCTCCTGGGCTGCCTGGTGAAAGCACCTGAGCTCTGTCATGAGGGACAGAGAGAGGAGAGGAGAGGAGAGGAGAGGAGAGGAGAGGAGAGGAGAGGAGAGGAGAGGAAAGGAGAGGAGAGGAGAGGAGAGGAGTGGAAAAGAGAGGAGTGGAAAAGAGAAGAGAAGAGAAGAGAAAAGTTAGGAAACAGGGAGGAAAAATGGATCAAGATCAAAGTTGAGATGAGACGAAAGGACAGGAAAAGCCAGAGGCAAACAGAGAGGAGAAGAGAAGACAAAATAATATATTATTAGTATTAGTCATAGAGGTTGTCTCCATTCACCCAGACCTTGTCTGCATCTGTATTTCCAAAACACATCACCGTGAAAATCTATCTTTTGCTTTAAATATCCACTACCAGCAGGTTTGACAGGTGGCTCTAAAAAGACTGAACTTTCATGGCATGAGTCCATATATGGGGTGTCTGGTGGCCTTCACCGATTTATAGTTTTTGCCACAAAATTCAGACAGTATCAGAAATTTAGGACCACATTCTAAAGATGTTGTCTACACACCAACCAATCAGAGAGCAGTGCAGATGGATGATGCGAGCTGATGACATGACTCTCCTCTCACATACTTTTTTCTATTTACACTAATGTTACTACGCTACATAATGATCGACCAGGCGTTCATCGCTCAATCTAACAGCCTCAAATTGATATCGTACAGTTTGACAGCAATAGTGACGCATATTTTATTAGATCTATCTCGCCCAGTGTGACACACAACAAATGAATTCAGTATAACTGCTGGAGATGAATATTTGCTGATGAATATAGATTTTAGATGGAGTACTCCTTTAAACTACAGACCTATGCTAGAAATTGGATCAATTCCCTGTTAAACAGTTCTGCTTCAACTTCATCAATAAACCCGGTTTTTGCAGTGTTGGGTTTATCTGGAGAGTCTGGTGTAACAGGATTTCTTATATTTTATTCACTCGCCACATAAAGAGTTGATGCAGCAACTAAAGCTCTATAATCATGCAGCAATCTCTGGGATCAAGAAGATAGAATTTATAGTGGTATGGGATGAAATTTTGCTGGAAATACAGAAGAGTTATACACGCTACACTTTTATAGTAGCTAGACACAGTAAGTTACCCTTTCTGTGCTCTATTAACTTTTCATATAAAATCTGACTCATGTAAAGCTCAGGACAAGATTAGATAACCTGTGCTGACCCATTTATATCACAGAGAAGAGAAGAGAAGAGAAGAGAAGAGAAGAGAAGAGAAGAGAAGAGAAGAGAAGAGAAGAGAAGAGAAGAGAAGCAGACTACATTAGAGATCTAAGGAGCAGACAGCTGTCATTAACCCTCTGGTATTATGACGTGTGCTTGTCTGGATGTGGTTTGGCCGGAGCCCAGCTCAGACTCTCCAGTACCATAAGCAGACTCACAAACAACTCTGCCTTGTCTTTTAAAGGTGCTATATGTGGCCTTTTTAAGACATAAGTACATTCATTTTGAGACATTATTATAATTACTGTGAAGAGTGGCTATCACAGAGGAGCTTGTCTGCCTCTCAGCTGTCTCTCGCTGCGTCTTACTGTGAGCATTTGATTTTGGAGGGAAATCAGCATGGAGATGCATTTTTACAGCACAAAACAGGAGAGGAGGCTATCCTGCTGAGTTAGATAACAAGATTAATAACGTCTTGTCTGTGCATTAATTATGGCGCCGGAGCCAGGAAATGGTTAGTTTAGACTGGAAGCAAGGAGAAACTAACAGGTGACAACAAGATCCCAGGAAGTCACTGTGTGAGGTGGCTGTTAACCAGGAAATAGTTACAGCATGTAACACCCGGTAAAGTGGCAGTCAAACCACAAAGTGACATCCACTTGTCCACGTCAAAAAGGTGGGTCTGGAAGCCTGGTGAACTGCTGTAGCTGGAAAACTAACCGCTAACTCGCTAGCCAGTGCAACTGGCTAGCACTAGTCAGTCACAATAGCTCCCAAAGCTTCTCTCTTTTTTCTCTCTACTGTTTTTTTTACTCCCTCTGAGCATTTTGTTCATCATTGCACATTAATTTGTCGATAAAATGTTATTGAAGTTGGAAAGCGGGAAGTGAAGTGGGAAAATAAAAGTCTCTAAGCTAGCAAGCTTGCTAATGGTCAGTTAGCTCTCATGTCTGTCTGCAAACCATTCCTTTTTTGTGGAGCAGTTTGTACTGCGATAGAGGTGGTTAAATAAAAACGAACGGTACAACACAGCTAATAGCTACCTCCATTTTGGACTCTCAAATGTCAGCACTGTCAAGACTGTTTGCTATTGGTCAATGGTGCAAATTTGCAGGTCAAAGTTTACAAAGATGGAACTTTATGGCAAACATATCAGCAGATTTACTTAAATCCACTGATTGCAGCGATTCCATTGGAACTACTTGAATTGTGGTGAAATTTGAGCATTTAAATCATGGTGTGTCCAGACCTTAAAACCACAACCTGAAGTTTTTACTTTTCTGTTTTTGTACAACTAAAACAAATGCAATAGAACTTGTTAATTAATCAGCTATTAAGGTGTGGGTAAGCGTATTTTTGAACTCTGAGGGGAGTGAGGCTAGCTGTTTACCCTTACCTCCGGTCTAAGCTAAGTTAATTTCCTCTTTGCTCTACAGCTGTGATTCTGCAGCTAATCAACAAGAAAGTACAACAGTACATGGTACAAAGTGTGGTGCAGGGGAATGGCAATGGAAAAGGTATGCAGCAGTTCCATGCTTGGTTACACATTCTGGCACTCTTTTATAGGATATTTACTAGCTTTAACTTGTCTCCTTGTGAATATTTGATCTGAACTGGCTGTTAGAGTTTCTCCATATAGCACATGGCAGAGGGAGTGAAAGCTGGAAGATAGAAAATCACTTCCTTCATGTTATCTGCCTTCACAAAGCCAAAGAGAAAAAAAACACACCCAAAGTGAGACCAGAGATGGAAGACAATGTCAACATCATCTTCATGACAGGAAGCAATGGGGTTTAAGGAAAATATGGTCATGATTTTGAGAAACGCAAGCACTAACAATACCTGGGGCATGAGACAGAGGCTGCCAATCAGCTCAACCAGGGGTTAGAAGGACTAGCTCAATCTGTAGATCAGTTCATTTAGTAAAGCTTATCTACATTCAGTTCTAATAAAGAAAACTTCTAAAGGAAGTGGAAGGACTGTCTGCTCTACTTTAATACTGTCCATTAGTTCTGGGATCTATTTTTTTCTCCCCATCTGTTATTGCTGTCTTCTCTTCTCTCAGTCTCTGCATCCTTGATGCCATCGCGTGATCTCCATTCTCGCAACTGCTGTCATAACTTCCTGTGTCCTCCTCTGCTTCCTCTATTTCTGCGTCTGTTTCTTTCCACTTATCCCTCCTTTCCTGCTCCCTCTCCTCTCATTCATGTTCAGGCATAGTGTGTCCTGGAGTGACCCTGCCAGACACTGCACCACAGACGCTACGTTCACAGTGGTTTGGAGGGGAGGTGGGATTATGAATATGTGTGTGTGTGTGTGTGTGTGTGTGTGTGTGTGGGTAATCAAGAAAAAGAGCGAGAGAGAGAGAGAAAGAGTTCGTGGGAAAGTTTGACAATTTTTTTGTTCATCAGCTAAGCTGGAGAAGGGATTGTTAGTCAGTCCATTACTCCATTGGTCTAGATGTTGGTTAGAGCATTAGTGCAATTTGAAATGGGGCACTGATTCAAGCACTTTTTAATGAATTTAATTGCCACCTTCATGTCCGCTCACTCCTGAAAGTAGCACTGCAAATTTTCTTTTGTACCCTCTGAAAAATGTTTGGTGCTGTAAGCTTGGCGACACAGTGACTATTTGCAGGTTAAGATGCCAAATTTGTGTGAGGGTGCCTCTGTTTTGTACTCACTTTGCTCTGTCAGAAGTCAGTCAATGGCACAAATTTGCATTTCAAAGTTCACTGAAGTGGAACTCCACAAGAAAGCGATGCTCAAATTTACTTTGCCGCCATGAGCAAATCAACACTAATCAGCAGAAGTTTGAAGAGTTTCCTGAACAGCAGCTACAATAGCTCATCAGACAGAATGACGGCGACATGTACTTGGTTAAATTTGGAGTCATTGTTTTACCCTGGCTGAAGAATGGTATTGCAAGTCAGTCTGTCATTTAGTTGGTGTTTAAATATATCGTTCTGTCCAAGACTTTCTAGAACATCCTTGAAACTATATTCATGATCCAGAAAGGTCAATTACTTATGATTTTGTCTCTGTTAGGTCAAAATGTCACCTTGACCAACACTTTGGTCTATTGGTAACCCAAAAACTGTTGGCTAGATTTCCATTCAATTTGTGACTCCCTTGACCTTTCTATAGCACCTTCCCACAGGCCCCAATTTCCACTTGTGTACATGGAGTATTAAAACCAATGGTCATGCTCCCCAGAGAATGAATCATTTCTATTTTGGACACTCCATGAGCTCACCTCTAGTGCCATCTTCAGCTCAAAGTCAACAATCACATAATCTAACAGGTACATTGCCATAAGCACATTCATGCTCCAAAGGGCGGCAATCTTTCTGAGAGAATGAGCTCATTTGTGCAGCAAGATTGGCTTGTCAAACCACACTATAGCTTCATCCTCAAGGTTTGTTAAGGCAGATGTGTGTGTGTGTGTGTGTGTGCATGTGTATGCCCACTCTTTGCTGAGTCAGTGATGAGGAGAGTTTTGTTTGCTCTGCTCTGCCAACATGTCCGCCCTGACCTCTTTGGAGGGACATGAGAAGAGTCTTTGAGTCTCGGTTGGAGCAGCCAGCTGACCAGGCTCTGCGCTGCCCTGCCATGCCGCACCGTAGAGTCTGCAGCAGGCCGGTGGCAGCATCCACCGCTCCTCCAGCCAAACCGGCCACGCTGGCAGAGGAACCGTGGCTGGAAAAACTCCCCCGACACTGAGCCCAGATGGACGGATAATGGGAAATAGAGATGCATAAAGGCAAGGAGAAAGAAGAGGGAAGGGTATTGGGAAAATGAGTAGGAGGTGTGAGGAGGCTGCACAGTTAATCAGGTAGAACTGCACATAATGGTTTAATCTCTGCAGATTTTAATTGTTGTGTCAGCAATTTTGAAAAGTAATTTCACTTAACACATCAGAAACTGTGGTGGAATCTAAGAGCTGTCAAGAATCGATAAAAACAGCAAAAAGAGAAGGAAAATACTAATCGAGGTAACAAACAAAACCTAAAACCTAGCCTAAAACACATCCCTGATACATTTTCCATTTTGTGTGTATTGGAATGGCATTGGTATTTGTATTTTTCATATTCCTGTGAATGAGCTGGCAAAATGGAGACATCACAGCTGTCAGGTTTTGGTGTCAGTCTCTCAGAATCAAAGAGGCTTTTACCTAGCGCCAAAACCGACCTTCAACACTCATACAGAGAGAAATCCATCAAGAAAGAGACATTAAGAAAAGTTCTTACACCAACAGTAGGAGAAATTAAACCATAATGCAAGCAGGAAATTCTTACTTTTACTTTTTAAAGGGCACTCCAGTGATCCAGTGTTGAACTTCTATAAAGTTGGGGGACTCACAAAGGACAGATTCAAAAAGGAATGATCAATATGGGGTAAGCTCCAAATACACTAGATCCTACATTTCCCATAATGTAATTGAATCTTTTCATTTAAGTCCTCTTGCCTGGTAAATGCCTCTTTTTCAAAATGCACGCTCAAAGCTTCCTGTTATAAATTTGTAGTCTACAAGCTGAGATAACCTTGATGACACAGAGTTATATTTTTAGACTTGACAAAGCTTCCCCAGAGCCACAGAAGACATTATACAACTTTTCTTTCAGAGGCTGAGTAATACTCTCTAAGACTAGGAAACTGACCTTCATGTGTAAAATTGTTAGAATTCCCCTTTAATGGTCTTAAATTTATCCCCACTGTTGCTCTTCTAATCTGGAAATCTCTAACTGAAGTAGAACAAGACAGGGCCCATTGACAGAAAGTAGGTACACTGGAAAAGTTAATTGCCACACTTCGTCACAAAATCCCTCCTAGAATGGCCAGAATACCAAAGACTGATGACATTTAGCAGGCTTTAAAGAGTATCTGTGAGTGGATTATTTCTTTGGTGAACAGAATGAGTCAAAATCCAGAGAGGCAGGGGGAGGAAGAGGAGGAGTGGAAAGTTCCTCCCAGTTGATCTGTAAAGCGTCCCAGTAGCTGGTGTAGAGGCAGGCCAGTTCCAATGTTCCTCTACCAGTCTTTTAATGAGACACAGCTCAGCCCTCCTCCTCTTAATTAAAGCCATGATTCACTTCTCTTACGCCATGCTGTCTACATCTGGCAACCAAGGACACCAACACACACTGTCACCCTCTTTCTTTTCTCTCTCTCTCAGACACACACACACACCAATGTAGGCTGTTTTGGGTTGACTTTCAAAGAGCTGAGTGCTTCACCATGCCCAGTTACTTTCCTAATTCCTAAATCAATGCGTTGACATTCGGAAAGATAAGGATTCCAGTCACACATACACACATTTGTTGCTTTATCCTTTAGAGGAAAATATGTCACCCTCTGGGCACACTGTAAGCTTTCTCAGACGTCCTGAGAACTTCCACACAAACACACACTCCCCTGGCTCCTTGCACTCCAGAGGTAAACATTGACTGTGAGATCGGGCCTGAAAGCAGTTCAGTCACCGCCTAAAAATGCCCCTTCTCCCCCTGCTCTGCTGTTATTAATGCCCAAATGTGGTTAACGCACGACGCTCACACTCCCGACTTACTGCTCGGGGCTAAAACCTAACAACCAAATCAATATTTATCGGCAGCAGCAATGTGATTACATTCCCATCCCCGCCTTCTGTTGCGGGCCTGTGGACAAGCCGGGGCAGCCGTGCATAATGACCACGGGGAACTATTCTACTCCCGCTATACACTTATCAACATGCCAGCACTCCGCACATACACAGACACCCAGGGGTGCAACTAGGAAGTTTAAGATCGTCAGACAAGATATACAGTAGCACTGACCCCACACCACCACCCGCCCCAACCTGATGCATGGCTGTGCTCAGATTTTTCTGTAATTACACAACGATCTTATCCATGTGTCTGTAACAGAGATGACTGTTTCATTCCACATAATTAAGATCTTATATTTCACCTTATTTGGTTAAATTAAAATGATTTGGCTTTGGGGAAGAAAGGTCATTTCATTTCTTTTAGACAGCAATTTTTGCACCCTACTTTTAACAGATATTGGTATTTTGTCCTTTTAATGCAGTTTTGTTAAAGAATGATAAAATGCATTTGCTTTACATCAGGGGAAATGATTCACTTCTATCCCAAAGATTGCCTTAATATAAATGCTTAAGTACAGTACTGCACCAGGGTTTCCTGCAGTGTTGTATAGCGGAGGCTCCCAATCTCACCTGAAATAAGCGTGCCTCCATTACTGACAATGTTGGAAAAAAGAAACAATCAGATGCTGATATGTGAGAAAAAAGCATGAGAGAGACCCTTACTCCTCCACTGATCAATTACGGGGGAAACATAAAACAAATGAAAACTATCTCATAGTTCATCTTTATAATTTACAATTCACTTAAGGTAGCAACTTCCACTTGTTAGCAAAAAGCTAGTGGAGCCCAAAGAAAGCCCAATTAGCATTCACTCTGTAAAAGACAAAAGGTGCATGTGTTAAATGCACAAAACAGAAACAAAAAGTTTCTGCTGTGCAAGTGTCACTGCAGAAAGTAGTACATTGGTTATTTTTGTCCTCACAAAAAGTTTGGTGCTGGAATCTTGGCAATGTAGTGAATACTTGCGGCTTGTGTGATCCAGCTAACATGAAACTTCTTCCATTTTTTAACTCATTTTGTTCTGTCAGAGGACGGCATTACTCTTGGTTGGCAACTTATTAGTGGCACAAGTTGAACTTCATGAGAAAGAGCTGCTCGATTTATTTTGACTCCATGAATAAACTTGTCACAGAGATTCTATTGAAAATTATTGATTTTAGTGTGAAATTGGGCTCTTATAAATGCTGTTGTGAGCAAGCCTTAAATTGTTTTGAGTACAGTGCACTCAGAGGAACAAAGTGAAAATGGCCGACTAAGATGCCACAACAGTCTTTAATGACTTTCCCGACACTATCTCTTCTCTGGTAGGAAATCTGCTGTGCTTACAGAAAGCTTACAGATCAACACCAATCAGTGGGATGTTAAATGGTTTCCTAAACTGCAGCGACACAGTCCACAGAGAGCTGGACTCAACAAAAGTTGAACCTTTTCAACTCCTGTACTCCTGCCATACTTTCAGAAGAGCAATATACTGTATGCCTGAGGAGTGTGCAGTTTACTGACTCTCGTTACGTGACGTCTGGTCAATGAAATCCTCAGAATTCACGTTTGCGCTGCTGCCTTTGAAGCTGCCGCCTTTAAAAATCCCTAGATCCACTTTTGTTTGGAGTCTCCATTACTGTAAGCACTGGTCCCTTTCCTTCCAGTAGCAGACACCCTTTTCCCCTGCGCGCGCACACACATACACACACAACCACAGACATGCCAGATGTCAGTGTGGAACATGGAAGTCTGACAGATGGTAGCCATGTTTCAGTTTATTGCTGTACAAGGTTTTAACCCATTACCCTGCCTACACACACACACGAACACACACGTGCGCACGTGCCTTAAAAACCAGCACAATCACATTAAGAAATTTAGATAATAAATATCTAAATATGCAGATGTACTTCAGCATGATTATGCATGAAGAAGACTGGTCTTTTTGTATTGCTGTCTGCTCTTTGCTTTGGAAAAAGGCGGATGGATACACGTCAAAACACGCATTGAGCAACCCGATCAACGTGAGACACATTTTACGATGCGTTCGAGGCAGATGCCGGGGCGTAGAGAACGTTGCTGACGCTGACATTTCCTATCATTTCCCCGCGTCTGATTCATGGGAAGACGGAGGAAATGATCCTCTGAGAGAAACCCTCCAAAACATCTGTTAAATAAAGACGTCTGCGCCGCAACACCTTTCACCCATTTGTGCCTCGACATGAGGACACACGCTTCCTGCACTGCTTGATATTATAGTTTGGTTGCAATCGCACAGTTGTATAACTTGGATCAGGAGGGTCACACAGATACAGCACACTTCATCTCCAGACAGACGGTGGTTTTTCAGGGAGGAAAGAGGGTGGGGTGACGGCACTTTTCCCATGTGTCTGCTGTGTCTGAGAGATTGTGTGTGTGTGTGTGTGTGTGTGTCATTTGTGCAAATCCCTTCAGGCAGAGAGGCCTCGCCAATGACATGCAGATGAAGTTATCAGGGATGCAAAACTGGAGGCGGATAGGTCTGCATGGACCATTCTCTCCCACATACACACACACACTTGTTCGCTCTGAAGGGCGGCAGACAGTCTATTGTTTCCCCTCAGAATAAGCCTGTTTGTTGTTCTATGATATGGGAATGTCTCACTGTGTCTGTTAATGAGTTGATGGTCACTGCAGGGCGATTGAGAGGTCTGGAACCAGAATACAACTTCATCTGAAGGTGTCTGCAACTCCTCATACTGTCCTGGTGAAGCAGCATGACTGAACTGAAGTGAGTCTTCAACTCCTGCTGTCATACAAACAAACTGCAGATCACTTTATAAAGGCAACATCCATCCTGTTAGTGATGACAGTCTGTGTGTGTGTGTGTATGTGTGTGATGTCCTACTTCTATACTCACAAGGAGAAAAATGTCCTCATAAGGTTAGGAAAATGAGGAACTCTTTCCAGTCCAGGTTAACTTTTTTCACAGGATATATTAGGTCACAATCGTGATCCAAAAAGTGTGTGCGTGTGTTTGTGTGTCTTCCTTTGTGGCAGTGGCAGCTCTTCCATTGCCAGACAGACGCTCATGCAGATGGTCATCATCTCAGTGTAGTGAATGAGGAGTCTTCAGTGCCGGGCCTCCGGCTGCTGCCTGACCCAAACTCCAGACGGCGGGGCAGCAGAGTCCGTCTGCTTGGAATTACTCAGAGAGAGACTCAGGAAGACATGTGGAACACTTAAACCAAGGAAGACATTACATTATTTAAAGCCTGATTATAACCAGAGTTTGCCACGATTGGTTGGTTCTGGAGATTTTTACAAGCCTGTGCAAAAGAGTTGAGGTTATAATGGACTGTCGACATATGTTACCTCGCAGTATATGACATGAGAGATCAAACTGAGAGATCAAAACATTGCTGGCTTTATCTGTCTGTTAAAGCGATTGAAATGGTGTACATCCCATAATGTAATGACTTAATTCAGACATGACAGGACAGTGTCAGACAGAGTCACAATGCTCACACGATATTCGGCATCTGATGCGTGACAGTGTTTTCTGTTCTCTCAAAGGCTGCATCACTGATTCATGCAAAGTGTTGTCGGAACATGTGTACAAGCAACTGTTCCTACCTGTCCTGAATAGCTAGACTCTGAGAGAAAGATTAGATGCATTGTTTAAACGTGAGTAAAGGTGCACACTTTTGTGATGTCGCACTCGACTGTACACACAAAAAGAGATGGAAGTAGATGTGTGAAGGATGAAAAAAGAAAGTTTGAGAGAGAAGTTCAGCTCCCGCCCACTCTCTCACCTCCACACACCCGGTCAATCACTGCATGAAGTGGGTACGCTAGTCGGATCGTCAGTTACAAAAACATCCCATTCCGACATCAGATGAGCTCTTCATGATTTACCCTGTAAGCATACTGCTGCCTTTAATTAATGACTGTTGTGAGAGCGAGGGACGCTCACCCTAATAAATCTTCTCACCAGTTTTATCTTGTAGAGATTCTGCTGCCTGTTGCTGTTTTCTAGTAGTGCACAAGATAGATAGATAGTGCACAAGCACAGAATGACTAAGATGTTAAGTTGTATCTCTTGATCTGAGAATTCCGATTTGCTCATATGCTGTATATAAAGCCTTTTACTGGATATTTATAATCACCCATGCAGTTGGCATGAATGAAAAATGAGAATATAGAAAGAGAGAGTGATAGTTTTTTGGTTTTTTTTTTTTAATCTCTTTTGCATCACTCGGCAAAGTAAAAAAAAAAAATCAATTTTTTAACAGACTGATGTGTAATCTCCTCACCAATGTTTCATATTTTATTAAATTGATACATTTTCTTTGTGGATAATAAATGTTAACTATGCAACATTTTTAACAATGAACATATCTGTATTTAATCTTGTGCTGCTGCAGCCTTTACATTCATGTGATGGCATCGGTTCAGACAGGTGCTGTGTTAAAAGTGACAGAAATATTACTAGGTTTGACTCAGTAACATTGAGGATCTTGACTTTTATGTAAAAGTGACTCTGGCACTTGACTTGATATGATCGTAATCTGAAAAACTGAGGTGTTGAAGCTACTATGTGTAGATTCCAACATCAGCATCCCTTAATGGTCGTGTCAAAAGAAAAGAATCAAAAATCAATTTTCACTGTGGTTGCCTCATTTTTTACAAGCAAAGAATTATGCCGGCAGAACATTTTGAAAGATGCTGATGATATAAAAAAAATGCCAGATGCTCCTAATCTGGTTGTACTACTATTAAATGTAGATGCTAAAATCATAACGGGACACAGCAGGGAGCCCCCCCCTCTCCCCCCCTCCTCCCATCCCCTCTCTTACCCCCCTCCTGCCTGATGTGCAGGGGAGGTTTGATCCGGGATTTAGCAGCAGAGCTGGGCAGGAAAACAGCAGTTGCACTAAGATCACACAAACAGGACATCCGGGATACACTCTCACAACACACACACACACACACACACACACACATACAGGGTAGAAGAGTGCGCTGATGCAAGGGACAATGACGGGGGCTGCACAAACACACCCAGCAACATGACCGCAGTCACACACACAAACAAAGTCTATCTTATTCCATCTATTCGGGTCATCGCCACTCTCAGCTGTCTTTCTGTGTGTGTGATAAGATCAGAAAGGCTCTGTGTTGAACACTGAAACAGGGGGGGGCGGCCCTCCGATGCACAACAAACAACAGGCACAATTCAGTCATAGAGAACCAGGAAAAAAAACAATTCAATTTGTGCACAGAGGTCTCCAATGATTTCATTTAAAGTTTGAGGAAGTGAATAAGCACATTACTACTTAAAAATAATAACTTTTGAGTAATTTGTCATGCAAATACACCAAAATATTTGTTGGTTCCAGCTTTGCAAATGTGAGGCTTTGCTGTTTTTCTCTGTTTTTTTATAATTGTAAATTTAATATCTTTGGGTTTTGGGCCGTTGGTCGGGGAAAAACAAGCCATTTAAAGCCATCACCTTGGGCTCTTAGAACTTGTGATGAGCATTTTTCACATCTTTTATGCACTCAACACATGAATAATTAATCGTAAAAAAAAAACACATTAATCATTAGCTGCAGCCCTAGTCTCCTGTTCTACACCAACAAGTATGATATGTTTATATCCCAGTCATACTGTACATTACACTGGGTGATTTCCATTACTCACATCCTGTCTTGTGTATAACATAATCAACCAATGGCGTTCTTTTTTGGGGAATGAAATTCTCTGAAGCAAGATAGACAGGTTTGAGGATTTGAGCCCGTTTCTGCAATTAAAGGGTCCCGTGTTTGAGGTCACTGACCCCAGTAACTCAGCAGTCTCACCCTGTACTATCAGTTACAGCTGACACTAACGCCACGGACCAATGGAGGTGAGGAATTTCGAGTTTCCCGTAGAAATTCCAGGCAGGAATATCTCATTCTTTCTCAAGACTTTCCCATTCCTTGCTTCAAACCAGCATGGCTTTGTTCTATGTCTGTCGTTATGGAAATCTCTCCCTCACACACACACATACACACACACACGCACACAGGCAAACTGTACACACAGTTTCAAAAAATAGGTTGTTCAGGTCTGTCTCTGGGCACAGCTGACTGCTCCAGAGGCACAAAGCCTTTGTGGGAGACGTGAAGTGGGAGCGTGCGACTTTGAGGCCTGGGTGCACAAGCATGTTACCACTCACAGCTATAAAAGGCTGAAAAAAGACACATTACAGTGGGTGAACAGAGCTGCAGTCACCATACACACACACACACACACAAACACACTCAGACTCCAAAATATCCAGGAGGCACTTAACAAAGAAACCAAACAAACAGTCCACTGAGCAAACTGTCTCATTAGCTCCTCTGATCTCAGCTGCTACAATGCCTTTAAAGGACCAGCAGAGACTCAACCCGAACTTTCTGCATCCGCGAGTACATGAGGTTCCGCGTGATGTAAGTTTCGCCATCAGAGGGCGTACGCATAGGATCCGTGCGGGCATCCGCCTACCTCCAATTGGTTGTGATGGCCACTATGCTGTCTTCCTGTAGATGCCGATCTACTGCGCAAGCAGACTCCAGAGAGTTGTATAAACTGAACTACTACGCAACCGCGGTGTCCACGGCTGTCCATGTACGCAGTCTGGAGGCAGACTGGATCTGTCACCGGCACAAAGTTCCCTCAAATTGAATTCAGAGAGACAAGATGGAGATTGAAGGGCACAGGTCTACGCTCATGGCTGTCAGCGAGCAGCGGCTGAACTAAACAAGCAGGGCCTTTACAACCTCTACTTAGTATGACTGACCTACGTTCCACCAGGAGGCTGTTTGTATGTGTGTGTCCGTGTGTGTCTGCAGCTATACTATACTGGTAATCTTACATATGCTTCCAAAAATGTCTATTTTGGAAAACGCTTTAGCTGCCTGAAATTCATGACTCAATATTTCAGACAGAACTGCTGTCAGTAAGCATCTTAAATAACTTGAGTGATAGTCTAATTTAAGCTTTCCTGGGACGCCAGCAGTCGTTTTGTCAGAGGAGTTTTTTCCCTTTTTCCAAACGGTGGATATTTCATTTTCGTTTGGAACAAATCTCTTGGACTCCGCCAGCTTATTAGGACTTTGGCCAACTGGTAACCAATATTTGATCAGAGTTTGGCCAAAAGTGACAGAGTGGTGGAAAGCTCTATCGAGTATACATGATGATGCTTAAGTATGCAGTGTACCATTCAGTCTATTACTGGATTTAAAATTGCACTACACTTGTTAAATAAGTAATCATTACTGCCCGGCACTGAGTACAATAGGGGTGAGTACACTATAGACTATTCAGGACTATTTCTCAGGTCAAAAGTGGAACTGGTGTATACAAGAACCAAACTCAACACCAAATTCCAATTATATTGAGATGACAGCCTAAATCTCAGAGGCAAATATCACAAAAGCTCAGCAGATAGAAGGAAAACTATTTGCATAATACAAGGAATAAACATAAAATATATTCTATATGTATGCAAATTGGGTAAACTGTCCCTTTACTTAAATTGCTTTTGAATATAAACTTTATTCAGCCAGCAGATTCATAACTTCCGCAAGCAAATCTATTGTCCTGATCGTCAAGATAATCGTATACAAACAGTTGGCATATTCATTTAACACAGGGGTACAAGTAGCCTAACTGGACGCCGGGCATGAGAACTGGCTCACAGAATGCTTTGCTGCCTCCATGCTTTCTGTCTGCTTTGGCAGTACACTCTAAACAAAATCTAATTTGCCGTGTTCCCAAACCGCTGGCGAATACAGCGCTGCAGGGTAATGCCAGTTTACCCACAGTCGCTCCAGGTCTGTTCTTTCACCGGCTTCCACGCCAGGTGGAGGAGTCGTGTGAGTTGCGGTGAGAGCAGACGAGACAGAGTGTTTTATTTGCACTGTGAAGATCCACTTTTCTTTTAGAATCTACCACAAGCCTTGGAGCTTTGCTTGCTGTGTGTGCTAGTTAAGGCCAGTGTGTGATACCACTATGTCTCCCCCTCCTCTGTCTCTTTTACAAGAGGTCACAACCCTGCAGGTCCTGCAAGAGAGGTGAGAGTTTACACTGGGAGGCCAGACGGGATTCCCAGGCCTGCTAAACATGCCTGAACCATGGAGATGCTGCCTGGAAGTTTATCTGATGGCGACAATGGTACTGTCGTGTGTGTGTGTGTGTGTGTGTGTGTGTGTGTGTGTGTGGGTGTGTGTGTGGGTGAGAGAGAGAAGGATAGGGAAAGTGAAAATGGGAAAACATGTAGATAGGAGCATTGCAAAAGAGTAAAGACATTTCAGAAAGAAAGTAAAAATATTGAGATAGAGATAAGAAGAAGGGTTGTAAAGAAAGTCGACACTCACACACACACACACACACACACACACACACACACACACACTTTTCACTGGTATCCGTCTCACCTGTATAATCATGCATAAATACACACTGCAGCATTAAAACTTATATCCCAGCTCATGTACACACACATACACACCCTGCTTCAGATGTCTCCTCTTCAGTCAGAGCGCCCTGTCATCATCACAAAAAAATAAAACATCCACTTTGTGACCTGTGTGTGTGTGTGTGTGTGTGTGTGTGTGTGTGTGTGTGTGTGTCGGGCACAAGCTGATGCAATGCCGGTGGAGATTGGCACAATTCTGATAGCAGGATTCAGGGGTCCTTGACAGGAGTTTAATGGAGTCTTGGTTCAATTTTTACAATCAATTCCCTCACTGGAAGTTCATTTAACGATGTGCAGTAGAGGAGAGGTCTCACTCTGTGCAATATCCCCTGCTACTCGATACAGTGATGTAATTCTTTACTAAATCATATCCGACTACAGGGGCCCTTTTAGGTTGGGGATCCCTTGGGCGGATCTCATTAAAAGCTTAAAGGGTCAGTTAACCAAATTATAAATAAACATAATTTTGTAATTTGGTAGTTAGACCCCTTCAGGGTATAATTTACCACCAATGTAAGTACCATAGATATGTAGGATAACATACTGTATATAGTCTGACCGATACAGGATTCTTTTAAGGGCTGATACTGATCTTTGAAAATTTAAAAAATCTGATAATGGTGTATCAATATCAATATATAAATGAACATTTTTAAATTTGTTCTTTTGTCAACACTCTCTGGTGGACAAACTGTAGAATGGTGCGACTGTTGCTAAACTGTTTGGCATTTCTCTACTTCAATTGCTTGTCATTATCAGCTGACATACATTGATACCTATATATCGGCAGCGAGCTGATATCAGCTGATATATCTGTACCGTACTGTACATTTCTATGTCTGTCAATGCCTCTCTGCAAACAAAATGAATGTATACTGTTCATGCATAGCCCATATATCACATAAAATATGAAATTTTTCCTTATTTGGTGTAATAAGCACCTTCACCATGTGCACAAGTTCAGTTTGTGGCAAAGGAAAGTTGATTTTTACAACTGTTGTTTTTATTTTACATTCAACATCGAAGTAAAGCCAATGTCAACACCAGATGTGGATAAATGTGGTCCAGTTACTGATCTGTTCACTGACATGCAAAAGTTTTGGAACCCTCTGATCCATTTCCAAATATTGATTCAGTAATTTCATTGTTTTTCTTACAACGATATTGATCAGAAATAAGCAAAAGAAAGTTAAATTACAGTAATATCACAGTAAAAATATTTCCATTTTGAAGAAGTGTATTATGGTGATTTTCTTTGTGGGGATTAGACATTTCAATTGTCCACCGCTGCCAGGAGCAACACTGGTGACTCACACAGAGCCTCCTGAATCAGAGCTGCGACAGTGTGTCAGGTGTAGTTTCATGCTGCTGTGGATGATATTCTTGTGTGCTTCTGCTCTCTGCTGTATCTCACGCTGCATCTCTCTTTTATCCCGGTCACTCTCATACTGTATGTCTCTATGAGGTTTATCTGCTTTCACATTCTCACCTGTGGTTTGATGTTCTCTGTCACTGGACCTTTTACAATAAGATATTCTATGAAAGCCACAGGGCATCATGTAAAATGAACTACAGAGCAGCTCAGACACTCTAACTCCAGCATCAACATTACAGGATGCTCTTCTTTTTTTTTGCTTCTGAGTGATTCTGTGTCTGTTAATGGAAAGCAAATACCCAGAAAGCATTGTTTTCTTCTCCACCTTACAATAAACCTGTTGTGCTGTAGGTCAGCTGTACAGTCGGTGCGCTCCTTTGCGCGTCTGAACGCAGGGTGCTTTGATTTTGGCGCACATAGCCTCTGCTGGACAACGCACGGATATCAGATCCAGGGGCGTTGATTCATTAAAAATGAGATTTGGCAAAGCACCGAATAAATTAAATCTCCTAATTTAACATAATTTGATGCAAAATCTCCCCCGGGACCCCCGCTGATATAGAGTGGATTTTCATTCCTGTGTGATGAATTATTAAAAGCGGTCTCTGGACGCGCACAAATCAAAGAGGACATCAGTCCTAAATGCTCCCTAAAGATTTATTTTTACGTGTGGACTCCAAGTTCATTTCTCTCCATTGTCGCTTGATCTTTGCTCCCGATTCAGATGTTTAGAACCGCTGGATTGGATCAAATCTGAATCGCATCAGAGTGGAGTATCATGTGCCCACCTTGCCAAATCCCATTACCGCCTGTGCCACGTTTCTGGAGACAAAAAGCCTCACGCTGCCATCTCCGTGCCACTTGTCAGCTGAGGTTAAAGCGAGAGAACAGCGCCTGGTTGCTCACATCCAATCACACCCAAACGCACAACCCCACACTTCCACCAACAAAAGCCGGACAAAAGCGCAACAAGACAATCAATCCAGTGTCTTGCGATTGTGCCACATGATGGATTTAAAACAGTGTACTTCTGCCGGATGATTTACGCGTTCACGCGGCAGAAGTATCAATTATTTATGAGCTGCATTACTGTACAGTCTGAACAAATCGATGTGTCAACATGCCAAGAGGCTGCCAGACATGATGCCATACATCAATACACACACACACACATACACACATCCAAGAAAGAAGAGAGGAGAGAGATCCTACCTGGATGGAACATACTTTGGAAATAAAAGATGACCAGAATAAAGGATCCCAAACAAGTGGCAAATACCATCCGGCATATCCTGCTCATCCTCATCAGTTCGCTCAGAGTCTGTTTCATGGCGGGACGGAGAGGCTGGAGGCTGCTGCTCGCTTTGTGGGGAGTGAAGGGCCGGTTTTGTCGGAAGGC
Organism: Thunnus albacares; assembly: GCF_914725855.1. NCBI lineage: Eukaryota > Metazoa > Chordata > Actinopteri > Scombriformes > Scombridae > Thunnus > Thunnus albacares. The sequence goes on along the minus strand of NC_058128.1, from coordinate 22,527,846 downwards.
TCTGGGGCTCTGGTGGTACTGATGAGGATTGTCCGCCGGTCAATGAGCTGAACGCATCCAACATGGAGCGTACCACTGCTGGGCTGCAGGAGGGGGGGAGAGCGCAGGGACGGCACGATGGCACCTCCGCTCCGAGGAAATGAGCGCGTCCATATGTGCGCTTCAGTGTAAGATCATCACTTTAATCTATTTAGGAATATACTGTATGTCTACTATATCTTGTGTTGAATTGCATTACAGTGTTTCTAGTTTTCTGGTTGGTTCTTATTATCTTCATCCAATCAATACTAATAGAGTTACAATAAGTAGATTTTATGATGATAATAACGCAAATCTAGATGCAATAGTGGTAGTAGTTGCAAAAGTAATAGAAGTAGTTGGAGAAGTGATAGTAAGTAAGATTAACAAAGTACATTTAATGTACAAAGTAATGTAATTAAATGCATTTTTGATACAGCTTATTGCGTCACATCCTCTTAATTAAACCACCACATGGTTCTTTACTTAATTACAACAATGTAAAAATACCACATTAGAAATCTGCAGTCAAAAATGTACTTTGTAAAAGTACAGAAGTTTTATCAGAAAGAAATGTACTTTAAGTATTAAAAGTAAAAGTAATCATTGAAAAATGGCACCTGTGAGTGTTATTAAACATCACTGTATTATTGCTACTGGTGCAATAATGTGTACGTAGCATTTTATGGTTGTAACTTCTGGATGAGTGGCTAATACTAGCTACTCTGTACACTGTTGAATAGTTTAATCCATAGCAGTATTTATTTTTATTTAGTGCATTTAAAAGGTGATCATATATTTAGTTAGTATTATTGTTAAATACATGCAGGGGAGTAAAAAAGTACAATATTTCTCTGTGTGTAAGTTTAAAATATGAAAATACTCAAGTAACCTACCTCAAAAGTACTTGATGTACAACATTAGATTCTACCACTCCTTGAATATTTTCATATTAATTTACTTTATACTTCATGACATTTTAGACATAAGTGTTGTACTTGTTCATTCCACTACAGTTACAGTTCTGGTTAATTTGCAGACTCAGATTTTATTTGATGAGATATAAAACTACAAGGACATTTGTTTGTAATATTTCTGTAGTATTTTTACAGTGTAGTGTTTGCTTACTTCAGATCCCTTACATTAACTGAAGCAATACTTCTTCCACTGAGTTTAAGTGGTACTAATAGTAGTGATGGTACAAATAAGTAACAAAACAGTAACAATAAAATGAGCATAAGTAGTTGTAGTAATACCATATATGACCACCTATTGTAGTGGTATTAGTTATTTTACTGGCAGTTATACCAGTTCTTGCAGTAATATTAATTGTAGTGGTATATGTATCAGCACTACAGGCAGTTGTATTAGTACAAGTAACAGTACTGTACTGTACAGCAAGTAATAGCAGTAGCAATATTGTTAGTAGTAGCAGTAGAGACAGTGATAGTAGTTGCAGACATTGTAGTGGTGGTAGGATCAGAATTACTGGAATAAGTTTTTCAATCCACACATCTGTCTCAGTTTTATTTTTCTTTCTCTCCAGTCTGACAAAATGCAGTGAGGATCACTTCATTTATCTGTTCCACATACAGCTACAGTGCCACCTAGTGGTGCAAGAGCACACACTGGACAAGGGTCAGGTGAATCTCCTTAACACTGTCCAAGGTAAGCAGGCAGTGATAGATGGACCTCTTTGTAGCATCTTAACCTTGCTGTGAGACCTGGAAAAAGTCACAGAAGCTGCTTTGCTTTTATTAAATTATGCTCTAATGGCATTTTCAGGCATACGCCAAAAGAGAAACTGCTGTGCACTTTTTCTAATTAGAATATCTGTCTTACTCACACAATCCAGTGTGTCAAGCACAGAATCAGAAGGAGGTCCGGAGGATACCCTCGAAAAATTTGCATCTAATTGTTCTGCTACAATGTTCAGCAGGCGACGGCACAATGCATGGCAGTGCAGGCATTAGCAGGGATGGATGGGAACCTCTTGACTCATGACAAGCTGCAACACACGAAGAGAATTAAAATGACGCCCTTGTGAGGGGGGAACCTATGTCACGAGCTTACAGATGTACATTTTTTAATTCAAATGCAAAGTGCAGAGCCGAAGTAGCCGGGGATTTCTCGAGGGTCAGCGGCATGAAATATCTGCACACCGGTCCCTGCATTCATTTGTACCAGACGCTGATCCACATGAATATTCAACAGTTGTTTTTGAGACAGTTGCTATGCTTGGCGGCACTGAATAAGAGAGAGAATATAAAACAGGAAACACAAACAAGGGAGTGCATCAGGAACTCTGGCCTAGTGTCATAATAAAGGCACCATGTGCATCAATTAAAGTGAGAGCATTCGCCGATAAACACTATTAATTTGGGTAATTCCATAATCCTCGTCTAGTTCATTACATGAAATTAAGACTGTAAAACCCTTGAGGCTTATGCTGCAGCAATAAAAACACAGAGTATAAGCCTGAGTTCTTACTCCATGTAAATGCATCAAATCCTATAGTCTTATCACTCTACTGCAGCCTTTAAAAACTCAGCTTACAGGGGCTTTCAAAGGCAGAACCTTAGGGAGCATCTTATGTTCCTTAAAGCTGAGAGCTATAAGAATGCATCAATAGTACTGTACATGTGTAAGTTTGCTGGAAGTAAAAGGTTCCTAAAAATTGCAAATCTAAACAGCAGTACAGATATAAACAGACACAAAACAAGAAGTATGTCAGCAGCAGAGCATCAGTCTCCACCTGCCTGTCCATCAGGTTTCAGATGAAGACGTCATTGGATGGTCAGTTCGCCGTCCTACTGATGTCAACTCCTCAGAGTGTCATCGCAAAGCACTTCCCTGCTGTCTTATACTGTTGCCATAGGCAACAGTGATTGACAGCAGGGAGCTAACCTCAGCAGTTCCCTCTCAGCATCAAGGCCTCGGACATACGTTGAGTTTGCGTCAATGAGGTGAACACCTGGTGAGCAGAGAGAGACCAGTACCTTATCAGTGTGAGCTAATATCAAAAAAGATACTGTGGCAGACAGCAAGGCATCTATAAAAACTCACCATATAAAGTTCTTATGGTGAACGCTTTAGTAAACAACTGCTTATTTAGGCATCCAGCAGACACAGAGCAACATTATCATCAATTTATCTGAACCACTAGACTGCTCCACTAGACTTGGTCTGTCTTCCATTTGGTGCTGGGCAGGTAAAGAACAGTGGTATTATAGGAGCTTTTTTTTTTTTTTTTTACTGAAAACAGCTGCTGCTGTGTCTGGAAACAAGGTTAATGAGAGTGGAGTTGCAAACCGTAAAACCAAAAAAATTTGCAGAAAGGCGGTAATGCTCTAAAAGGCTCTGTGGAGGACTGTAGTGGGTAATAATTCTCTGTGGGTTTCACCACTGTGAGTGACGCTTTCACATTACACACACAGTCATTTCCTCCTCTGTTAATATAAAAATACTGATTGGTGTAGCCTGTGCTATAAGATGCTATAATCACAAAACCAAACAGTTCCACTGGCTTTAAAACACTGCCTCAGTGGTGATGTTGCTGCTAAACTGCAGCAACATCAGTCAAAAAAAAAAAAAAGCAAAAGTATTCAATGTATTAAGGTGAAAACGACAACATATACAAACTACAGCGACAAAGAGGGAAAGTTGTTACATGTTGTAGCTAACTAAGGATATAATGGACAGTATTGGGCTACAATCCAGTATGACCAACCTTTGTAGCAGTGTTTGCAATGGTGATTTAGTTACATCAAAGTTAAAATATTTTCAAGTTGGCAAGCCAAGACCCAATCTCTGACCTTGGATCTGTAAAACATACCGTCAATACAAGGTGAATAATTACAGCCCGCTCTCCCCCTTAGAGCAATCAATTTACCTGATCAATCAGTCCAGCAGGGGAACCATGGATAGCCATTACATAATATACATAAACCCCTTTTTAGCTGACATCGCCAGGACCAGTGACCTCTGTTTAACACTCCATAAATGCTTGATTAATTAAGTTTTGAAAATGTCAAGTATTAACCTGCTCATGTACTGTGGGGTCAGTGGCCACAAAGATGGACTGTGAGCGACGGGGTTTATTAAATATTGTCCATGAATAATTCAGACGAGGAGTATCCAGAGCAAGAAACCCATTTGAATTCGTTGCTCTGGCACTGACCCCAGACACTAGAGCTTTTTCAAGGACTGAGCATGGTAATGACTCAAAACTGAACTCTCAGCACAGTATCTCAAAACAGACTGTGACAGGACATCAAGGAGGTGACAGTGAATTAATAACACTGCCAGAAGAAAAATCAATAAGTATAAAAAACAGCAGGTAATCATTTTGTGCCATATAGCCATCAAATCACAGCTATTTTTATGAAATAGTGAGGAAAAAGCGGTGCTGACCTGGGCTGACCCGGGGTGGAGGCCCACAGTGGCGTCCAGCTGTCGTTTGGTAAGACCACATTTCATTGCTGCAACAAAGCCTTGAAGGATATCTCCAGCATTGGGGCCCATGACATGGAGACCAACCACACGTTCCTGTTGAGACACAGCAGTGTTGTAGATGGTTCACCGACAGTTGACATCATAGACCTTGATGTTTAAGTCCAGGGTACCAATGTCATACAAGTCAAGTGTGTCAAGGTTCTGCCTGCTTAGATTGTCAGTCTGGGTCAACATCTGGTCTGAATTCCATCCCAGTTCCTCAATTTGTGAGTTTTGAAGGTCATATCTGAACTAAGTCCCAGATTCTTAAAGCTGGAGTGTGGGACCTTTGTCTCCCCCTTCAGCCAGTGAGATTAAAACACTGACGACACGTGGTTACGTCACGGGATCCCGTAGCCTACTCCTGTCGCTACTGTTGCGGCTGTAAAGCAGTGGATAAATTGCTATGAGCACCACACAACCCCTGTGAAATGACTCGTTTCACTATCAGAATTTCATCCATTCGGTCCAATAACATTTGGAAAGTCTAGAAGAGCTGCACGATTAAATTATTTTATCCCCATTCGAGTTAGCAGAGAGCTGACCGGAAGTTAGCTGGCTTGGCCGGCATAAGTCTTTAGTGAGCATGCCCTGCTATCATCATGTCAGACTGGATTTGCAGTTTCTCAGTGTGAGTCCGAGTTATCACGGTTTTGAAGAACACATTCCTCAGTGTGTAAACCCAGGTCACCAATTCAGGTCTGAGTTTCAATCCCTCAGTGCATTAGTTAGCGTCACCACCACCAAGTCAAAGAAGTCATGAGAACTCAGTCTGATTCTGAGTTGAGTGAAAAAATCATGTCTGAGTCACGTCCAGATGTGTGGATTAGTCCAGGGTCCTCAACGTGTGAGTCAAAGTCACCAGCATCACGTCACACCAGAGTCCCAGTTTCTCAAGTGTCTAAAATAGAAAAATCACGTCTGAAAAAAGTCCATGTCTTGTATGCGTTCTTCAACATGTCCAACTGAGTCACCAAGGTCTTATGGAGCCCCAGTCCTCTATATGCAAGTCACGACAGCAGCAACATCTCAAGCATGAATATAAATTTGAGTCACCAGGGTCATGCCCAATTTGAGTACCAGGTCCTTGATGTGTGAGTCAGAATCATTAAGGTCATGTCAGATGCAAGTCCCGAGTCACCAGTACCTGCGTTTGAGTCTGAACTGGAGTTACCAGACTGACTTCAAGTAATCCACACAAAAACAAATTAATACAAACTACTACTACAAGCTAGTTTAGTGGTTGTCCCCCTCTGCAGACAGCCGAAGTACAATTACAACGTCTGAGTGATCACAGTATAATTCGCACAAAGAGAATCAATGTAAATGAGTAAATGAGAACATTGATATTAACACAGTTATCACGAGCTTGGCAGACATGCATTATGAAATGCAGTTATCTCAAACAGTGCCAAGTCAATAGTGGAAAGAGCTAAAAATATAATAAAGGGGTGGGCGGATTAATGAGGTGTGAGCTATTGTACAACTTGTGGCATTATGACTAAATATCCCTGGAGGGAAAGCAAAAAAATCTCTTTTCTTTAATAGCTGAGGTGTTGCTTTTCAGACTCATGAAGAAGGAGTGTGAGGGGCATTAAATTATGTGGACATGTCTGGATTTTTTTTACACTTATTACTGGATACTCATGATGGAAATATCTGGCTCCTTAGCTGCTAAACGCTCCACTATATTCACCAGCTAGTCACCAACTTTGTCTGTTTGTTGTTTGGTGGTGGGCAGGTAGTGTATAGTTGGTTTCTAGAGCATTTTCACTGACCACAGCTGCCTGCTACTGCTGGAAACACGATGTGAGTGGGAGTGAACCAAAACACAAGACCAACAATGAGCTGAAAGATGCTAAAACGTTCCACAAATCTGAGAGGAACTGTAGAATTAGGTGATTATTTTCTGTGGGTTCTTCACTATGAATGGCACCTTTCACATTATACATAGTCATTTTATCCATTCTTAATATAAAAAAATATTGGTTAGTGCTGCTTTAACAAAAAAAAACGTGGTGCGTACATGGTCAGGGATGTGACAGATGACTTTAACATAGCAGGAGTTTTTATTCCTGTCAGGAAGAGTCCACTCCAGTGGCCAGTAGTAGCTGTGATACACCTGCAAAATGACAGACAGTTTGATTTTAGATAAATCTGAGAGACTTGAACTCCTTTCTTTTCAAGTATGCAGGCTTGTGTGTGAGAACCTCTATAGTGGCTTCTCCAAATGTTAGATTGGCTTTCTCCTCAGACAGACCACAGGCAGCATATTCTACCGGCGTGAGCACAACAGTGGGCACATTGGTGTAATCACACTGTGAATGAAAAATTATATTAGCTTCAATCTATTCTAAATTTATTGTCTCTCATGCATTGGCTTATGTACAAGCTTTAATATGGATAAATAGACAGACAATTACCAAAAAAGTAGCCTTTTTAGTTTAATTTGTCTGACTTTTGAAGGATCCATGGATACGCTGTAAAATTAAATACATATGATTGGATAATAAGTGCAAATTAGTTCTAGACTGTGTACCAAGATGTTGTCTCCTGCATAGAGGCGATGGGCCAGCAGCGTCCCAGCATGCACTGAGAGGCCTGTGGTGGTGGGTCGACCATGCTGCACCGATCCAATGGCATAAATATGATCTACACTGGTCTGATCCCTCTCATTCACCAGGATCCTGCCACTGCTGCACACACACACGAACATGCACACGTGATAGTTTAACTCAAACTGCCATACACAAACTGACAACGAAATTAATGTGGACAGACTGAACATACTCCTGGCTGCACTGCACCCCAACACACTGCAGGCCGATGTCGCTTGTGCAGGCCTTCCTCCCAACAGAGAGCAGAACCTTCACACACAATAACACAGAAAGTTCATCAGGATATTTCTGTCAGACAAACTCTTTAGTTGCAGGAAATATCATATTTTATGGGTTGTGAGAATTCTCCACCCACTTGCATCAAGCTAAAAACAAGGCTTTTCACTAATCTCTAAATGTTGACTTTTTGAAAATTAAAGATTTTCACATGACCTAACAAATAGGAGAACTACAGGGGATGAATATACTACTGGTTAAAATAAAATAAATAAAGATTAATTGACATAGATCACATACTGTATCAAAGTCTTCCTGTTTAGTTTGGCCCTCCCTGCAGACAATGGTCACTCTGAGTCTCCTTTCCCTGGACAACTGCTGTGGTGTCACTGCAGAAACACCTGATTTATGCAAAAAAAAAAAAAAAAAACAACGACAACGAAACGAATTTGCTTTCTAATTTAACACAAACATCTGTTCAGAATCAACTTCAATCAACTTTACTTTTAATTGCTTCTTGCCAATTTCAACCCAAACTTTAAATAAACCACTCCAAGTCTCATATTCCCCTTAAATTTCAAGTCTGATGACTGTGGAAACCAAAGCACATCAAACACTTGGTTATTTAGCTTTTTCCTTTGATTTGTCACGCCTCTACATATTCTGTATCTGCTTTTTCCAGCTTTTCCACTGAAGCTATATCAAACTAACACTGAGTTAAAAAAATCTAATCCAATAGGTCTTTTTTTTTTATAGCTGTACCCTCATGTTAAATTAAAACCGACTGTTCTATATTCTGTATTTTTGTTAGTGACATCAAATCTCATGAAAAGACCAAAACCAACAATGACTCCATCCTAACAAGTATGTGTGTGTGTATCAAACCCTGATATATCTTATTCCTGTGTGCCTCCATTGTTGTCAAAAAAAACTATTAAAAGCACATCAATGAGCCACACTGTTGCACTGGGTGACCTGTTCCTTCATTACCATGAACACACAAACTAGTTTATTTTACTCAATACCACACACACCGTCCTGCTGCCAGAAATACTCACTAGAACACCAAATGTGTATCAATCTGCAGCTGAAAATAGTCCCACACAAATGCACCATTTGCTACTGTTTGCTTGCTAAAAAGTACAGTACCCAACTGTTTAGGAAAATTACTGAGCCTTTTAAAAAAATGAAACTACATATTTTAAACCCATTTTTAAAGTCTTCAGTAGGAACCAATGGGCTGGGAGTTGAGAGCCACACACAAAGTAGGGACCAGGGACATCACAAAGTTTTGAGAGACAGACTAACGCATTGTTGGTTTTTGGATTTGTTGACAAGAAGAAAAATCTAAAATATTGCCCGATTGTTCCTGTCAAAACAATATTCTGTGGCCTTGATTTGGCTTTGACCTATAAACCATGTACTGATATCACATCAAAGGGTTAAATTTTGAAGATATTCAGGTCAAAATTCCGGTTAATTTTGGGAGTTTGGGAGAACAGATAACAGAAAATACAATGCTCTGAGTTCATATGACAGTTTCCTTCCTAATTCTGGTGAAAAGCTGTTGCAGTTACTTTACCTGAAAGGATATCCTTACTGCAAGTTTCAGCTTGCTCCACCTTACACACACAAAGAGACATAAAACATTTAAGATTTCAGTGTTTTCTAAAGGAAATGACATGATTCCTGTCTTTATCCATCTCAGTACCTTGGTGAGTGAACAGTGATAAAGGAATTCCACTCCAGCAACTAGCATGTGGTTTTCTATCTTCTGTGCCATTTTCTGATCAAACCCCGGGAGGAGGTCTGGTTGCAGCATGACGGTGACCGGCAGTCCGAGGCCAGACAGGAAGCCGGCGCACTCCAACCCCTCTGCAGACCCGCCTACCACCAGGGTCCGACCTGGAGAGTGAGGCAGGGACAGCAGATCCTCACTGGAAGGAGGTGAGAGGTGAGAGTTCATTAAAGGAGTTATGTGATGCAGTATATCTTTATTTAGACTGCTAATGTTTGAGGACTAGTCGACCTGGTTAGGCAGTACTGTCTGTCTCCAGGTACGCTCAGATACTGAGGTCTGTCTCCTGTAGCGATGACCAGGGTCTCTGCTGTCAGACGCCTCTTCCTCCCATTCATGTCTGTCACCTGATTGAACAAAGTTAAGAAGAAATTGTCCCAGATGGTTTATATTCTATATTTATACTCTGGCCAAAGTTCCCTCTGTCCTTCAAGTTTCACAAGTAGCTGATGCCAACCAATGAAAAGATTCCTGCCTCTCCAGCAAGAGGCTGAATGCTGCAGCCACTGAGGGACTGTAAAGCAGTTCCTTTAATGGCCACTAGATGCTGGCCCTGATACCTCTCTATCTATACTGAAGGGACTGTGAATAGTCAATACATTTTTAGTCAAACTCTACGGATAGCACTGCTGGTCTGTCGGTCAGTCCACCACTTTGATTCAGACTGAAATAACTCAGCAACTATAGGGCGGACTGCCAGGAAATTTTGCACAAACATTCATGTTCCCTCAAGGATGAATCTTCAGCTAGTCAAGGTTTTTATGTATTCAGTGAAAGCTTGACATCTACAGCATGGATTGGCACAAAGTTTTTGTGCATATGTTTATGGTCCCCAGACAATATATTATTCTATGTGGGGCTTGGATCATGGGTGTGTCGATCAATCAACATTTCAAGCATGTACCTGCACTGTGTGGGGCGCCACTATCTCTCCACCAGCATTGAGGTAAAAGACTCCACAGCTCTCCAGCTCTCTCTTCAGCTCTAAACTGCGAGACTTCACCTGCTCCTGCACAGCCTCCACCAGTTCACTCCAGCTGTGGCACACTGAAATAATAGCAACCCTAAATTACTTATCTGCAGTTTTGTTGTGATCTTGATTCTTTTGCTGCTGCAATGAGTCATGTTCTTACTTGAAGTTTGGTTCTCAAGAGGTTTGCAAATTGCAAAAGTGGTGTTTACACAATTAATAAACAAAAAAAGCACTTAACTGTCTAAATCACCATCCTCTTTGAACCTCCAGCCATATTTCTGAGAGTCTTGAATAGCTTTTCCCAGTAGTGATGCCTGTTGAAGAAACTTCCTGATACTGTTCAAGTTGAGACTGGAACCTCCCAGTTCTGGAGGAAAAGAAAAGTAATGGTGAGGAAAGAAAAGGAAAGGAAAACAAAACAGTAAAGAGAAAATCAAAAGTGAGAAGATAAGACAATTACAAATTCCCAAAAACCTTAATTGTAACATTTCAAGCAACAATACAGCTCAGTAAAAACACAGCGTATCATGCCTAACACATCTACAAAAGTGGAAAAGAGAAAAGAGTCACAATCACCACAGCTCTTCATGCAGAGAATTAAACACTCACCCCTCTTGGTGCCTCTTAAAGATGGAGCCTCAAGGTCAAGGATCAGCACCTTTTTCCTCAGCGCCGCAGCTTCCTAAAGGACCGAGAGAAGAGAAAAACAGAATAAATTAGAGCAACAGAGTCAGACAGTGACAGAGGAGAGAAATTAAATATTTAAACTGGTTAAGCATCTGTCCTTCCCAACAGTCCCTGCTCCCAACCCTTCATCTTATTTCCACTTCCCTCTAGAGCTGCTCACAGATCATTCCATTACCATAAAGTCCATTAATATGATAATTATCTGAGCTATGCTTGCGTTCATTGACCAGATTAGCAGTAATTATGAGGTTGAGTCGGTGGAGTGTCCTTTAACCACTGGGAGAGAAGCAGGAGTTACAGCTGGATGCATGCAGAGGAACTTAGACCTGCTGAAAGTATAAATGCAAATGAATGGAGAGCTTCGAAACTAGATAGCGGAGTGTAGTCAGAGTTTAAGCTTTGAAATGTGCAACCAAAAGCAGGCAACCATCAGGAGGGGTTATATGCTAAGTGTACTTTAAGGTGTATCCCCTTAAATAATTAAATATATGCTAGACTGCATACCACTACACTACGACTGCCTTAACATTTAATATTTGATGGGTTAAGTGTGCTGTTGTTTTTGATATGTCTACATTCATCTAGGCACAGTTCCCTTTTTGTGACGAGGTATCTGTGTGTGTTTTGCATGTTTGCTCTTGATTTAATAATAAACTCAAAAAGCATGAATCCTACGAATATAGCACAGCATTCTAAGAATATGTATATTTTTCCTTTCTAAGTGTGTATGCACCAAAACCTGCACTTTCAATGGAGTGTTGATGTGACATGTGTATTGTGTGACCACTACCAGTCTTTAGAGATTCCCTCCAGACATGTTTCAAGAAAAATTTACTTTGCTTAAAATAATAATTTGCGTTTGATGTGTTTTTTTCCACAAAAGAAGTTCAATTACATTGTTAAAAATTCTTAAAATGACATTTAAACCTTCTACCTATGAATATGCAAATATTTGTTTCAAATGTTTAAATGCTGGACATAAGATGTATCCTACTTCACTGTTAAATCAATTCTCAGTGTTTGTGCACTGGAGGCTTCAAGTTTCCACATCATACTTGTGTAAGTTGCATACTGGACCAAGATTGGTTACACACTAGTCGTGATGTCACAAATCATCTCGAATGAACACATGTTAAACTGAGATTTAAGGTGAGCTCAGAGAAACTTTCCTCCTTCAGCAGATGGATGTGAAAACAAACTCTGTACATACATCAGTCTGCACAGAGAGGAGAACAACATCACACCGATGTAACAATAAGAAAAACACATTGTTGACCAGAAGGGCACTTGGGCATGATCAGGTATGTTATCTTCATGTGTATCTTTTCAAGAGATTCAAGATTAAAGAGATTTTATTGTCATGTGCACAGCAACACAGCAGATGGTAACATTGATTGGTTTCTTCAAGCTCTAGTTACAATTAGAATATATAATAAAATGATAGAGAAGAGGAAGATAAGAATATATACAAATACATTATATTGCACATTGGTGCACAGGTTCAGTATTGCACATAAGTGATGGGTGATAAATACGTCTGATAAAAATATACATATTGTCTACTAGTGAAGAGAGAGTGTGTGTGTGTTTGGTGGGGGGTGAGTAAGTGTGTAGGAGAGGAAGAGAGAGCGCTGTCCTGCTGGATCTGGCTCTGATGCTTCTATACCGCTTGCCTGATGGTGGCAGTAAAGTCTGTAACTGGGGTGGATGGGGTTCTTGATGATTTTCCCAGCTTTCTTCATGCTTCTCTGGATGTAGTGCTGCTATATGAATGGCAGTTCAGAGAGCCTGTGATGCCCTGAGCAGCTTTGATGACTCTCTGCAGGGCTTTGCGGTCCTGCTTGGAGCTGCTCCCACACCAGGCTGTGATGCAGCCAGAGGGGACACTCTCAATAGTGCATCTGTCAAAGTTGCAGAATATCCTCCTCTCCATGCCAAACCTCCTCAGCCTCCAGAGGAAGAAGAGGCACTGGTTTGCAGTCCTCACCACCGACTCGGTGTGAGTTGACCACTTCAGGTCCTTGCTGTTGTCAGCTATCTACTGTAAATCACAGATGGTGGGTAGCGTGTCAGCTCATCTATGTATGCTGGTGTGTTCTCACGTTAACCTGAGGAGGACTATTAATGGTCAAAATGTTGTCTTGTCCATGCAGAATCAAAGAGGAACTGACAACAACATAGCAGTGTGCTGGTATTCTTTTGTCTTCTCATGCATCCACTAATCAGGAGAATTCCAAATGTTATATTGCCTGCATAAAAGAGTATATATGCAAAAGAAGATGCTGTCTTTAGGCCTTACTTTCTGTAACAAATGCTTGCTCTTTATCTCAAAGCTTCGTAAAAAGAGAAGGTGAGCAAAAGAAAAGCAGAGTATTACTCTGTCTCTGATTGAAAAGCGGAGTAAGAACTGTGCTGACCTTTGCCACAGCCAGCCCTCCTGAACCTCCTCCAATAACCAGCAGGTCGTAGTCATATGGCCCCAAAGACGACACAGTCTGAGGGTCCATGTTTCACCGTTACAAGCCCAAACACTGAAAGCCGTCGTTTGGTGTTAGACCTAAAATCACAGACACAAAATCAAAGCCACAAACACGCTGTGGAGGGACTTTGGCCCCTGGGCTCTCGGACAGCAGTAGATGTGGACTGCACTGAATGACGTCAGCACTTTTGATTGCCAAGTCTGACACATTTTTTATGTCAAAATATGTTATTTCTCACACACAAATTGCTAGGAAGTTTAGTTTTTGTGTTTCCTGACTTCAGATTGTGAAAATACATACAAAACATAATCACTGTGTTAAGATTTGGAATCCGGTCAAACTGACTTTAGCAATCATTGATCACTTAGCCAAATAAACGGTAGTGAAAATGAGCCAGAACTACTTCATATCTACCACGCCAGACATGCCACTGAATTGTTGACTTTGAATGAGGCATTCATATTGTAACTAGTGTGTTGACTGGAGTTTCACAGAGACACGGAGGGCGGATTTAACATATCAACAGCGAACAGCAAAACCGGCGAAAACGAGGTTTGTTTTATGTTTTTGTTTTTTAGCGAGAGAGAAGATCTGCAGCGTTTCTGTGGAAAGGAGATTTCAATGGTTATTGTCACGGTTGCAGGGCGACATCTTGTGGTGAAACTCTTGAATATCAACTTGAGTCTAGCATTTTCAACTTAACAGCTGTTTTCACAGAGTACTGGGAAACTTGGGTTTAAAACACGGTATCATTAAAAACACAGCGAGTAAACAAAGTCAACTACATGAAACGTAAAGATTCAGCAACAAACTGTGAAATACATACAACTTTGTTGGCAGTAAAAGCTGTTCAGGACAACACATTTGCTTCTCTAAAAGTGACTGTCGTGACACGTTAACGCTTTTTAGCTGTTTACTAAACACAACTTGCCTAATTGATGTAGAGAATACGGGATAAACATGCACACGTAGCCGCTGTTTAATGGTTTAACGTTACTTTGTTACGTTAGTATTTGACATTCGGTAAAAACGCCTTCTTCTGACCCATCGATGTAACGCTTTGGGCCACGCAGTTCTTTCGGAAGGCCAGCGGAGGGAGGGTGAAACATTGGCGAGAGACCTGTTGGCTAGAGGAGATGCATTCCAGTGCTGCCATAAATGTAGGAACTATGAAAACATCAAACAATGACTAAACGACGTGACTCGAAAAGAGCGAAAATTTGCATTATTATTTTATCTCTATCGAGTTGTTGTAATTGTGTGCTTAGTGAGGTTGAATCCACATCAGAAAGTTGCTGTACGGGTTCTCTATTTAGTTGGACATAAACTTTGGAACGATGAATGCACGTCTATATGTATTTCCTCATTTTGTCCTCGCAGAATGCAGTAACTTTGTACTGTTAAACTAAAATCGTGGCCAAAATACGGACGTTCTAGTCGTTCATCTAAAATAATTGAAGTACAAGCCATGTTTACAATTTCATAGATACGATTAGTTTACTAGTTTCTACTTCTGAGCATGCGAGGAGTCCCTGAACGCAGCGCGGCCCTCTCCCGGTCAGGCGCAGTAGTGCAGCCGCGGCTCCGCGCTGGGACTGGTCCTTTCGCAGCCATTTTCTGTCCAACCAAACAGCCGTCTCAGGAAGGTAACCAACCAGGGCTTCATTGCAGGTTTGTGCCTGGCTCCGGCCAATGATTGCTAACCGATTTCTCGTTAGCTCGAATGGAAATGTCCGTCTCTGTCTGATTTTTTATTTGTTGTCTGCGTGAATGAGGGCTGCTCATCAGGAAGTATCCGGCGGGTGAAACTTAAAAAATGACTGTTAAACATTTCGGCCGCGGCCTCGTCCTCCTCTGTTCTGTACGACAAAGAACAGGCCGACGCAGTGTCTGCAGGCGCGGGTTGCAGCGGATTTACAATGAGAATGTGTCTGGGGGAAATATGTACCTGAATAGGTTAACTACAGAAGGTAATAGCCAGCTGGACAGCCTCTCTTCATTATGCTCAACTCAGTAGATTCAATAAAACCCGCGACTGATATCTGTTAGCATACGTTAGCTATAACGTTACACAGAAAACTGTCCTCACCACGGGTTTACAGCTGTCAGACTAACACGCTTTCCCATTTAAGTTACAATACTAACGCACCAACACAGCAAACTAACGTTAACTAGCAGTCCCAGTGTGCTTAGTGTCGAGCCAAAATCAGAATTTTTCGTTAGAATAATATCTCTACGAGCCCGCTAACATATTTGATCAAATACAACCTGCGTGTAATATGGAGGGGAGTTATATTTTGTCGACCTCTGCTAATGTATCCTTCCTTTAGAAGAGGCCACAATGCTAACTTACATTAGCGGATATCCTTTGAAATGGAAATACATAATGACCTTAATGCAACATTTGGCACAATACCAGACCCTTTTTTCTGCCAAGTCAGTGAGCTCATGAACTGGGAGGTCGGCTGGTTCGTTACGTGAACACAAAACACAAACAGACAAAGCAAAGCACACACCCGCTCTTTCTAACGGATAACTTCTCATTTAAATTTACGATAGGCGACTTTGAGGTAGACAGCTGCAACCATTTATTGCTTTTACGTGCACGCTGGCAGAATTATATCTATTTTCAATCCTGGGTGACATGGAAATAATATTCAAAACAAGCAGAAGCCCTTCCTCTGTTCATTTAGATCTATCTAGATATGTGTTAACCTCATGTTGTGGGATTCAAGTCCGTTCTATTGGACAGAACTTGTATGGTTGTAGGACTTACAGATTTTGAGCTTTTGTGTGGAAAATGGATTTACCAAACCTTATTGTGCAAATTTCAATGCATGTGTCTTCAGTTTAAGTGGCAGAAACCTCAAATGTGTTTACAAAGAACCAATGATGAGATTCTTAGCCCCAGCTGGCTAAAATAGTTGCCTTCCAAATGAATTCATAACAGTGTCACCAACATGACTGATTTGTTATGGATGTATTCCAAGTAGAAGCAAGTTCAGATGTAATCTATATGCTTAAAGAAATACTATATTGCCTAAACGGCATGTGACAGCACTGGATCCAATTCAGCTGGTGGAATACATGCACAGAAGTCTTATGAAATTCAATATGCACTTCTTTGCAAGACATGAAAAATATATTTTTAGGGTTTGTAGTTGGTCATCCACCCACAGGTGACGGTGCTTTCGGTACTTTGTTTTGTTCTCCGTGCTTGAAATGATCTAGGTCAGGCTTTTCAAAGTGTTGACTCCACAGTGTGGCTACAGAGAAAAACTACAAGCTGTCATTATTTTGTTTTTCGGTTCTGAGTTTAGTAACCCAGCCTGTTGTTGAATCATAAAGGGTGTTTGTGTGTAGGAGGCAATAAGAAATATCTCTCAAGTCACTTGCTTGTTACACGCATGCTTTGCAGGTATGCCTCCGCAGCTTCAGACAGCGTAATGAGACGGTGTGTGTGTGTTTGTGTTGCAGATGGACGGAGACAGTTCGACTACCGACGCCTCCCAGTTGGGCATCACTGGAGAGTACATGGCATCCGGTCACTACGTTCTCCAGTCTCAAGACGGTGAGGAGCGAACAACATATATCCAGACAAATAAAACCACCGGTGTCGTGTTTGAGCTCACGCTCATGTTTGTTTTTCTGTAGATGACGCTGATGACAGTATGAACGATCATGAAGAGGGTGGCGTGAAAGAGAACTACAGGGAGCAGGACATCTATCTTCCTATCGCCAACGTGGCTCGCATCATGAAGAATGCTGTTCCACAGACTGGAAAGGTGTGTGTGAATAATCACTATCATGAATATTTTATCTTAGCTTTTTTTGCATTAGATTTGGTATGACAAGTAAATCATTTTGTGGTGCAGTTACACCCCTAAGGTACAACCTGTTTGTTTGTCTCCAAGTGACAGACAGATAAATGTTTTCCTGTCAAGCTCAGAAGGATTTTCCTCCTTTTTCTTCTTCTTTTACTGTTTTGATTTTGTTTGTCGCTGCATTTCCCAAATCCCTCCCACAGGAGCTTTTCCTAACGCTTCTCTTTATGAACTTGTCTGTGAGCTGTGTGTTGCACAGTGAGGTTGACAATCAATTTATTTGTTGGACAGTGGAGCAAAATGTATTTATCAATTGTATAAAAATTCTAAGCAATCTGCTAGTAACTTAATAAATATGTTTTCCACTTAGAATTGAAATATAAGATGAAGCTGTCTAAGCTCTGCTCCGTCTGGTGTATTTTCTGTGTTGGTAACTTTGATCATCTGAACCAGGGATACGACGTACATGATGTCAACCAGATCATACCAGTGATGAAAGGATGATCTTAAAATGTTGACGATCACCCAAGCGAAGGCGTGTTTTGAGTCAGACAAAATGGAAATACTTTTACAAATACCAGAAACTGCAGGGGAACAGATCATACAGCAAGCACATCTTTATTGCCAAAAGCCAAAAGCTGTTTATCACGAGTAACAGATGATTTTCATTGTTGAAGAAAGTTTAAAACACGTTCTCATGTGGAGCCTCAGAGAAGGATTTTTCTCCATAAATGCCAGAACGATCTCTGCCCTTTTCTTTGTTTGTCACTGAATTCTTCTGGCCTGTAGGAGCTGTCTCTAATACTCCTCTGAATGAACGTTTGTTTTGTGTTAATATCTTTTAATGATTAAAATTCTCACTGTGACACCCACGGCTGTTAAAACATGATGAATTGGGGGTTATGAACCCATTAAAGACATGATTAATGAAGTCAATTAATGATAATAGTATAAAACAAGACATGGAAATATAACAAAGGCTCCATTATTACCAGAAGCCTGAGGCTGTTCATCCTGAGACAACTTCATCTCTCTGATGTGTGTGTGTGCTCGTTTCCCACAGATTGCGAAAGACGCCAAGGAGTGTGTGCAGGAGTGCGTGAGCGAGTTCATCAGCTTCATCACGTCAGAGGCGAGCGAGCGCTGCCACCAGGAGAAGAGGAAGACCATCAACGGGGAGGACATCCTGTTCGCCATGTCCACGCTGGGCTTCGACATGTACGTGGAGCCGCTGAAGCTCTACCTGCAGAAGTTCAGAGAGGTGAGACGCAAACCAGGGCCCAGCCACAGTTTATACTCGATGTCACCACATGAACATGAGCTGCAGTTGTTTTGATTGTGTTTTCTTCCTCTTTTCCATCTGATTTGCTTATTCTGCTGTGCTCACATGTGTAATATTTTCTGTGTGTTGTTCCAAGGCAATGAAGGGGGAGAAGGGAATGCCCGGGGTGTCTGTGGGTGAAGGCCTGGGAGAGGAACTGACAGACGATAGCTTCAGTAAGTAGAACATCAGTAGGAGTGGTTTGACTCCATTTGTGGTCTCAACCGGCTCTTTATTGTTTTAAGTACAGTCTCATTCAAATATGTTTTCTCTCCTCATCAGCAAATCCACTGCCAGCTGGGATTATCACAGCAGATGGACAGCAGCAAAACGTCATGGTGTACACCACCTCATATCAACAGGTAAAACACACAGTGAGGCAGCAGCTCACAGCAGCACTACACTCAGAGTTCCTGTACATTAGGACTGGGTATTATTATAATAATAATAATAATAAGTTTATTTATGATAGCACCTTTCACAAGTGCTTCACAGGAATAAGAGTTGAAAATAAGAACATAAAAACATACATAGAGTAAAAACATATGCCACAAGTTAAAAAAGGTACCACAAGTAGGAACACATGAACAAATGATCATTACACATCACACACACACACCAATCAGACAACTCAAGAAGACACAAAAGCCAATTTAAAAAGATGGGTCTTCAATAGTTTTTTAAAAACTTCTGTAGAGACTGCTGACCGTCTATGTACAGGAAGAGAGTTCCATAGTGTTGGAGCCACAAATGCAAAAGCACGATCACCTTTAGTTTTCAGCCGCGAGCGAGGGACAGCCAGTACTTCCTGGTTGGATGACCTAAGTGACCTACTGTACTCAGGAGCCTGTCCATGCAGAGCTCTATATGTAATAGCAAGAACCTGAAAATGAAATGCAAAAATGTAAATGCAAAAAACTTAAAATAGGAGAGATGTGAGTCATCCTGCTGGACCTGGTTAACAGCCTTGCAGCAGCATTTTGGACCATTTGTAGCCAGTTCAGAGATGCTTGGCTGAGACAGGTGAAAATGGAATTACAATAGTCCAAACAGGATGATATGAACACATGGATAATCATTTCTAGTTCCGGTTGTGATACGATGGACTTGAGTTTAGCGATATTTCATGTACGGGTCAATGATTTAACATGCTGATCAAATATGATACCAAGATTTCTTAAGTTTGACCCAACAGCTGATGAAAGGGACACAATACTCTTAGCTACCTTACTGTCAGAAGCAATAATGAGAACCTCTGTCTTGTCAGTATTAAGCTGGAGGAAGTTGTTTAACATCCAGTCAGACAGTTTATCGGGGTTATCAGGGTTATCAGGCTTAAAAGATACATAGAGCTGAATATCGTCAGCGTAACAATGATAGGAAACATCTCTAAAGTTGCTGATAACCTGATATCCTGACCTGATAACCTGACCTGATAACCTGCATATATAAAGCAAAGAGAATAGGACCCAAAACAGGTATTGATGATTTCCTGAATCAATTTGATTCAATATGGATTCAGTTTGGGATATTTCAGTTAAAATACCAGTTTTGCTTGAATATGAAAGAGATTCTCAGAGAAATAATGCTGTAAATTGTACACGGAAGCCTCTAACCGGATGTATTACTAAAATATTAATGTTTACATTAAGAATTGACCCCCAAAGCAGTTACATGAATGTACTTTTTATTTAACATGACCAACACATTACAGCAGTCAACACAATATAGTGCAAGTCTACAGACTCTACATTCAGTGAGTATTGAGTGACCAGATAAAAATAGTACAAGTGCTTTCTTTAGTGCAGATATGATACATGTCATCGAGACACAAGTGTGTTATTACTTTCAGTCAGCGTGTCAGGATTAAATCTAGAGGTGCAGGTGATAAGTCAAGCAATGCAATGTATATATTTCAACAGGGTAAATGTAGTGAAAATACACAAGGCACACACACTGGGCCCTGGGGAGAGAGAGAGAGAGAGAGAGAGAGAGAGAGATAGTGAGAGAAGTAACGTCAACACAAATGCCTTCCTCAGCAGGGCTTGTTTCGGATGTTTTTGCAGATAACGTGTCTGGGTGATGTCTCGTTAAATGGTTTCGGAGATTTGTGGTATTTCCACAATATCTCACCTCCGTTTCGCACATCTTACATATGACAATTCCCAGACATGGTCCGAATTTCACACCTGCCTTTTTTTTTTTTTTTTTTTTTTTTTTTTTAGGAGATTATCTGTTCAAATGTCATCTAAAAGAGTAAACTTAATCTCTGATCTCAACTGTGTTGCAGATTCCCACTGTACAGCAGATCCAGTTTTCATGACGAGGCCTTTCTCCGAGTCTGAACACAGCGGCCTGTGCTCGCCAGATGACCTCTAACCCCGCCACAGGGTCAGGGTTATCAGACGCACAGGGAGGGGAGTGGGGCTGCGTCTGCTGAAACCCTCATGTACAGAGAAATCACTACCTGTTGAGTAGAAAGTGTAGTTTCTAGTTGTGAGGTACCAAATGTTTTGGAACGCATCCAAACCAGCTGGGAAATGTGAGGCTTTTAAAGGCTAGTGAGGCTTATTTTAAAGGCTAGTCTTATTACATAATTTAGTGTTGGAATTCTTTTTGTGCGTGTCTGTTAAAGTGTTTGCTTTTATGCATATTTTTGTTTTCTTTAGGGAGGGGGTGGGAGGTAGGGAACGGGGGGGGGGGGGGGGGGGGGAATGTTGTATTGGAAACTTATTTTTAACGTCTTCTCTGTTTGAACCGAGAGAAGCGACGTTGTTACTGTCACACCAGATCACGCAGCTCTTTTGTAAGTTCACACAATTTACCATGTGCTTTAATGTTATGTAAATCCTTTGAATAAAAATTCAGAAGTGATGTGTAAACTTCCACCGTTTTTATTTCTTGCTTAAACAAGCCCAGTTTGAACAATTTCATATTGAGTAAACTTGAAGCTGTATGTTTCCTCTCTGGTGTCTGTAGTACCTGTTTGAAGTGTGATTCATGCTTGCAGCTTCTTCCTGTATTCATCCATGTACGGCTGAACTGTCTTCCAGACCTGACAGCAGAAAAACACTCAAATCATGAAGTCGTCACTATATGACACTACACATGTCCAGTAAAATGTTAGGTATGGTACATTAGGTTTGGGGCATGCTTACTTTTTGCTGTCTGAGGAGTGAGTGAGCAGCTTCTATGTCAGGACTCATGACTCGGTCTCTGTCCCAAGGACTGGAGGGACAAGGGTTAATCAGGACATGCACGTACGACTTATAGAGTCTTAAACATGGAAGTCAGTTTCTTCAAGAAAGCTTTGTCTTAAATTTCATTCACAAAAGTCAAATATTTTCTCTTGTCTACCAACCTGACAGGCAGTAATGTTACTTACAAAATGCTTTTGAAGGATTCTAGGCCATATCATCCCTACTAGTTTTTCATTATATATTACATTCTACTGTATGTGGTATTAAAAAGGTCTTAACTTGGTGAAACCTGCAGAAACCTTTACATAAGAGTCTAACCAGACAAAACTATTTGTGCAGGACAAGTGGGAACTAAATTTCCCACTTTTAGGCAGAAAAATTGAGCTTCTAACTTGTCAAATGTGAAGATTTACTGTTTTTCAGTTTGATATCATTGTCAACTGAACATTAAATGTTGGTCGGACAAAAAAATACATTTTAAGACATCACCTTAGGCTATGAGAAATTGTGCCAAGTATTAAGCTTTTTTTTTTTTTTTCACAGTTTCATAGGCTAGATGATTCATGATTCATCAAAATGCAATATCATGTGGCAACACACTGCATGGGCGAGTCAAATAGTTCACATTCCAGGTAGAATATTTTGTAGCTGGAGTCTGAAATAAAGACAGAATAACACTGATAGTACAAGATGTGCTTATAAGATATGTAAGTGTTGCAATCTTACATATATGGATTTGCATCAGTTTAATTTATGATAGAAATATTAAACAGACTAATGTAAAAATATACATAATATATATAGAAATAAACATGGACGGCAGTAACTAATACCTGGATGATGAGTGGAGACGACTGAAATGTATCAGTTCAACAAAGTTTTTTTCAAGTCTTTTTAACTGATGGACAATAACACAGTTAACAACTGTGTGTATAATTATAACTGTCATGTTTGGAAAAGTATGTTACTGTTAAAACTTTAAAGTTATCATGTGGTCTAGCTCAGGTATATGTACTAAAAGCTGCAAACTTCAGCAAATACCACAGAACTATCTGGAACAGTGAGTCTCACTGTGTTTTGTGGTGAACTGACACTTGTCTCACCTGACCACAGAGCGCAGCAGCTCATAGACCTTCTCCAGAGGTGTGGTGGACTTGAGAGGACGGAGGAACTCCAGAGCCTGGCAGGCAGCCAGCAGCTCTATGGCAAGCACTGCAGGACAAAAGCACACGTTCAACTGCTTCCACAGACACATACAGTGTTTACCGGTGTTTTTATTCTGAGCTCAATGGTGTGTCACCTTGCTCCACGTGCTCCACTACTCTCAGAGCTTTGCGAGCAGCCCAGCCGCCCATCGACACATGGTCCTCTGTCGCTGCGCTGGTGGACAGGGAGTCGACGGAGGACGGGTGGCACAGAGCCTTACTCTCT
This sequence comes from Thunnus albacares, assembly GCF_914725855.1. Classification (NCBI taxonomy): domain Eukaryota; kingdom Metazoa; phylum Chordata; class Actinopteri; order Scombriformes; family Scombridae; genus Thunnus; species Thunnus albacares. Next base: position 22,504,786 of record NC_058128.1, on the reverse strand, counting down.
GACACTGCAAGAACAGTATTTGAATAAATGCAAACTGCATTTTAGAAGTCAGAGAACTCAACCTTTAAAGGCAGAAGAAGGCAAGGCAGTTTGAGTCAGTTGAGACTGATTTTCAAACCTGAAATAGTAAATAGAAACCAGTGGAGGGCAGGAAACACATTACATAGTATGTTTGCAAAATTGGTGACAAACCTAAGGCAGCAGCAGTGCAGTGGGCGATCATGAAGCCAGAGTTCAACCCTCCGTCTTTGACGAGGAAGGCAGGCAGCTCACTGAGGGCCGGGTTCACCAGCCTCTCAATCCTCCTCTCACTTATACTGGCCAGCTCGTGCACACCTATGGCCAGGTAGTCCAGGGCCTGAAACAGCAAAGACACATCACATATTCAACTCCAAACATTCATTCAAGATGACAAAAGCATTACACACCAAAGTGGAGGGGAGGAGTATTTATCTGAGGGCTGATAGTTGTGATTTCTTGCCAAAGCTGCCAGAGGGGTATGAATCACTGCCAGACAAAGACACAATTTATGAGCATTTAGCAGCTGACGCTTGGTGTATGTCCTCTCCTCTCTATATACTGTCTGCCAACCCAAACACCATCACCCAGATAGAGCAGGAGGAGACTGAGATAAAGGAAGATAAGGGATGATAAATCAAGCAGGGCTCTGATTGGTTAGTTTAGTGTGACTTTACCTTGGCTGGGTATTCTCCGTGGAAATTCCCTCCTGATATTGTCTCCCCAGTTTCTGCAAACACCAGCTGGAGTTGAGTTGAGGATTCATAAAGCACCAGTGTCTTGTAGGTTATTTTGTAGATGGTAAAACCCTGCCACCCTATGGTAGAAATGATGTATTACAACCTGTAGGGGCGAAATACCCTGAAAGCCCCCCTCCACTCGAAAATGTTTTTGTTATTGTTCCTTCAGGTGGCAGAATGATGGATGTGCAGAGTTTGTTTTCACATCCATCTGCTGAAAGTGGAAAGTTTCTGTGCTCTCATTGAAAATTTAATGTTGTGTAAATTACATTACACAACTGACACAATGCTATTGACTAACTTTGTCTGTCTGCTGTTTGGTGCTGAGCAGGTAGTGTACAGTGGCTTTATCAGTGCTTTTTTTGCTGAAAACAGCTGCCTGCTGCTGCTGGAAACAATGCTGATGAGAGCTGTGAGACTCAACCAAAACTGTTGTGGGTTGTAAAAACCAAAACAATGAACTGAAAAGATTAAACACTTGATCGGAGGGGAACTGATTAGCCCCCCTCCACTCGAAAATGTTTTTGTTATTGTTCCTTCAGGTGGCAGAATGATGGATGTGAAGAGTTTGTTTTCACATCCATCTGCTGAAAGTGGAAAGTTTCTGTGCTCTCATTGAAAATTTAATGTTGTGTAAATTACATTACACAACTGACACAAGGGTGATGTGGAAACTTGAAGCCTCTGGTGCACAAACACTGAGAATGGACTTTACAGTGAAGGAGTTCTTCAGTTAAAACTTTTAAAGTGAAATGTATTTGCATATTTATTGATTCTGGAATTTTTAATAATGGATTATAAACGTGATGATTACAGTGTATGTGTGTTACTATTTTACATAGATCATGATGAATTGTTCCTGTCTTGTACTGCAACTTTGCAACATCTGACTCATCAGCTAAGGTTAAAGGAAGTTCAGCATTATATTTGTAAAGAGGAAAATGTAGAAATTAAAATTCGTTGGAGACAGGGCGGGACATGTCATCTGGGGGTCAGTTGGGCAGCATGGCTCCTGGACAGGAGAACTGTGAACAGACATGACGTTATGTATAAGTCTGTATTTGATAGATTAAGAAAAGAACTGTAACGCCCACTTAAGGTGTATAAAACCCTGTTGTAGGCTCTCCTCTGGGAGCCTTTTTCTTTGTAACCTCATCCTGTGTATTGCATTGTGAAACGCTCCTTCTTGTACAAGAAAATAAATTCTGTTAAATTTTGAGACTTCAGCTCCGGTCTCTATTGTTTAATGGTCATTAAGAAGAAATTTCTTTAACAATGAAGAAGGATATGTCTTTTTAAGGATTTTAATCTGGTAATTAATAATAAATTAAGTCAAACCATACATAAATAAATAAGAATAAAATAATAAAGTCATTAAGTGCAAGAAATGTAAAGTGCCTATGCGTAGCATTTATCAGCAGTAAATAAACTTTTAATGAATGCTTTAAAACATACTATAATGTAGTTGTAAGAAGATATAAGTATTCATTAATGTATTTGTTAACAACTATAACTCCTGTGGACATCCAGCAAAGTCAAAATTTTCCACATAGACGCTTTGAGGCAGCCTTGTTTTAGCTTGTATATGTAAAGGAGTCCAGGGTTTCCCACAGTGTTTAATAGCAGGGGTTGACCGCTCACCTGAAACAAAGATCACCTCCACAAACATCATAAAAAAGAAATGCACTTTTATGAATATAACTCTATCCTTCAGGCTAAAAGAGCAAGGTGTTATTTCACACAGCAAAGCACTCATGTTTAGTGTGGCCAATGTTTAGGCTGTCATCTATGAACTAAATTGACATGAGATGAGCTAAAGGATTTCCCTTTAGAACTCGTGGAATCTAAATATGGATTATTCATTAAGACATTTCTTCGATAAAATTGCTTATAAAATATATAAAAGGCCACATCCCGGAAACAGCCTAAACCACAGCCTATAAGACAGCTTCAAAGATGTTGAAAACCAAAAAATATATATTATTAAATAAGAACAACCTCATATTGTCAAAGAATAAATTCATGGGACTAACATATGAGATTCACATTATATCCTTTTATAGGCTTGTTTTGCACTGGTGAGGAGACCAGAAAGTAGAGTTGCTTTAAAAAGAAGTAATATGAGGAACATGAAGAGCTGTTTTGTAGGATACAGGGTTGTCCGTGGCGCTGTTGAGCTCAGTGGAAATCACCTTGTGGACAAAAGCGATGGTGTCATTCACCACTCCATGAACCTGCAACAAGCAGAGACAGCTGAGTAAAAGTAATCTGCCTCCACACCCCTTCCATTATTTTCATTTTGCTGTCAGTGGTTTCAACTTGACAACTCCACATTTTTCCATTTATCCCTCAGTCATTTGAAAGATTTTCAATCATCCCATATTTGCTGTCCAATAGAGACAAGGAACTTGCTTCCACCTGCTTGAATGGATCTAGACATTAGTCAGAAGCTGTGTAAGTCAGCACCAAGAGGAGCTGAGATCTGACAGCTATCTGGAAATGTTCCAGCTGAAATGAAATGACATCTTGAAACTTGCAAAGTGTATACTATTTTTAACACACGTACACACACACACACACACACACACACACACACACACACTATACCTGCGGGATGCAGCGCAGGGTGTAGGCATCCTGAACACGTTCACATGATCTATGACTCACTACAGGAAGAACACCATAAAGAAAACAGAAAGGAAACTATAAAACATTATGATAACCCAAGTCATTGTTTTGCACAAGCCGCTATTTATGTAAGTGTTTGTGTACAGTTGCGTGTGTGTGTGTGTGTGTGTGTGTGTGTGTGTGTGTGTGTCAAAATCTTGAAGGTAAGGGGTCAACCTGAGATCTGTGATGGGAAGATTTCCGAGTCTAAGAGAGAGCGAAGCCTTTCAGCTACTTCCATCTGACCAGGGTGAGGTCTCACAGCATGGATAGCTGCAACACAACAATTACATTATTTACAAGTATTTGTGTCAGTGAGAATGTGCAGAGGAGAAATGGAAAAAACACACTTTTGTGTCATTTAAATCATTCAAATTTTAAACTGGCAAAAAGCTGAACTTGTGGCAGTGGAACCATGACACCTTATAAAAGTGTTAGCAAACAGTTGCCTTTTTACACATCCAACAACATTAGCATTCATTTGGAGTTGTGAAAATGTGTCCACCTGATGAATTCAAATCTAATTTTCATTCCTCTTGTAGCACTGTTTTGGTCTCCACCAACATCTGAGAATAATATCTGTCTCTTTAGCTGCTAAATGCTCCACTATGTTCACCATGCTATTAACTAACTTTGTCTGTCTGCTGTTTGGTGCTGAGCAGGTAGTGTACAGTGGCTTTATCAGTGCTTTTTTGCTGAAAACAGCTGCCTGCTGCTGCTGGAAACAATGCTGATGAGAGCTGTGAGACTCAACCAAAACTGTTGTGGGTTGTAAAAACCAAAACAATGAACTGAAAAGATTAAACACTTGATCGGAGGGGAACTGATCAGGTGATGATTCTCTCAGGGTGTCACTACAAGTGATACCTTTCACATTACATGTAGTCATTTGATCTATAAAATATTGATTAGGCAGCTTTAAAGGCTGCTAACAGCTAGTTACACTGTAGCACTGTGCCTCACTCGTCTCATCTGTCAGTCATCATTCTATAGTCTGAAAACTTGTTGGCATGAAAATATTGTCATTTCTTTAATGTGAGTGAATAAATAGTAATGAGAACTTAGAATCAATCTATTAAATCAAGCTAACTAACTGTCCAGGATTGTGAGAATGTGGTCTTTCTGGTTGCTAACGCTCAGATAATTACTGGGTAATGGTGAACATTATAGCATTCAATAACATGTTTGCATCTCTTAATTCTCAATTTGATCACAGTTTACACCATGGTAGTGACATTTGATAATGAGAGGATGTGTGGTCATAGCAGAAACAGTGCCACATAGCTCATGATTGGCTGTATGAAGAGAGGGGTGGAGCTTTTGAGGAAGCTGCCTTCGAGTCAAATCCCAGGGAAGTAAAAGACTTCTACAGATACCACGATGGAAGGCCTTTGTGCTGCCCTTCAGGGCCTCCAGACTCAAGGCGGCAATCACGTCAGCTTGTCTGGCCACGCCCACAGCTCGCTCCACAGCCTCCGCCCCCAGAGACGACATCAACTGAGTCCCATTGATCAGTGCGATTCCCTATTCAAAAACCACAATCAACAAAATAATCCATATCAATCAACTGAGATCTAATGTATATCTTCCTTATCTGTAAAGCTGTAGTAAAGGAAAATTACACTTTTTTTTTTTTACATTACTTGAGTTTTATTGTTGTAGCTTGAGTCATCAGTTCTGTTGGTTGTGATGTCATTGTACTCACAAAAGTAATAGCTGGGATCTCGGAACAAGGCAGCATGGACAAAAATAGGTCCAACAGTGTTCAGACAATCTGACAGGTTGTAAACAAGCCAGCAGTTTAGCTAGATTATCTAAATCACTTTATTTGTGGTTAAAATTGAAAATGAGTATACCAAAATGTTCCCAATACGCCCTCATTGTGCAGGAAAACTGGGGGTGCGCACAACTATGGCAAATTCAGTCAGTCAAAGTTGAACCAGGAAGTCAATCTGTAAACTATTCTGGGTGGATGAAAGGATGTATTACACTAAGAGTGCTGGATACCACTCGCCACCACTCAGGCTTGCTGGCAATTTGTCCTAGTGGCCATACGTGGTACCGCAACAAAAAAATCCCCTGCAGCCCAAAAGGCATTCCCCTAGACCACCATTATATAAGAGACATCTGTAAAACTTTTACAGGTACAGGTCACCTCAGACTCAATTATTACCTTTTTTGTTATGAATTTTTAAACCATGAAGGTTTTATATTTGTAAAACATTCACAGAACCTGGGAAACAGATGTTGTGTGATGTCACTCTAATGTAAAGTCTATGGGCCTAGCAGGAACGTGTGGACTATGGCACATGTGCAGTGGGCCGTACAAAGCAAGAGCAAACCCAAAAGCTAGAAATCTTTCTTGGCTTATGCGCTCAGCAAGAAATTTTCATCCATGTGAGTGGGCACCATTTTAGAGGCCAGTGTCCAGTTCCTATAATGCATCCACAGTGGTGGGTCATTACAACCTGCAAGGCGAGGGTCATGTGACAGATAGGCTTGCTTGTCTGCTTGTAAGACGGTAATCAGAAATAATTTTTTTTTTAAAAATATAAAACAACATGATCAAACACCCAATCAGTGTGGTCTATGATAACATTGTAATAATAGCAACTGTGATACCCCTGTTGGTCACCTTGCAGATCATACTGGTCTCTCAAGAATCTTCCTGACAGACCATTTGGGTAATAATTGTACCATTCACCTTTGTTTTTTCTTCCAAATAAATGACTTACCTGGGGGTTTGTTTTCAGCCTGTATGTTCATCTGACAATTCTGACTTTGATGAGTAAATAACTAATGGAACTGATGACCGGAGTAAAGAAAAGAAAACTAGATTTTAATAAACAGTTGTGAAGCCTACTACCTCCTTTGGTTTCAGCACAAGGGGTTTGAGCCCATGGCCCTCCAGCACCTGTAAAAATGACACCAAACATGAACATAATCAGTCAATCAATGAATCAGTCACTTTGGAGAAATGAGTACCATTTTCAGTAAGTCGTATTTACTTATCACTTTACAAATAATTAATTCATGCTTTATAGATCAGCAATAAGTCATTAATCCACCAACTTTTGAGTTGCCAGGTTGTGAAAAATGAATTTGGCTCCTGTGTATCTTCCTCATTAACTTGCTGTTAGGTCTTTAAATTAACAATAAGAGCCATCCAAAATATAGCATTTATAACACCTGCTCTTGTGGCTTTATTGATGACTTACTCTCTTAAAACCCTTCACTTAGTTAGTCATTAAATAAGTTATTAAGTCAGTAATAACAGTTCTTTGCTGTAAATTTGCTGGTGGATGACATACATTTTACAACCATGGCAACTTAACCAGTCATTGCAATTTATAAACCCTTTATAAAGTATTACTTATTGATAAAAAAAAGATTTGGTCTTCATATTATAAAAATTATAAAACTGAAAGGAAACTCACTGCCTTGGCATCCGCCCAGCCGCTCTGTATTGACCACATAGTGCCCTCTCCCAGCAGGCCCAGAGTGAGGTGGGCCAGGGGGGCCAAGTCTCCACTCGCCCCAACCGTACCCTTCTCTGGCACCCAGGACAAACAGGAAACTGGACCACACACACACATGCACACAAATATCTTGTAACACTTTATTATAACCTGCTATTTAGCATTAAGCATAATATACACCATTAATAAATGGCTTATAACTCACTATAACACACTATAATGTAGCTGTGAATGTATACAAATTATCTGTTTATATCTGGTGTATAAACAGATAATGAATGATTTACAATTTATTTAAACACAATTACAATCATAGAAGACATGTCCTCATATTTCAAGTTACAATTGTTGAAAAAATACATTAATAAACATTCAAATGTCCTTATATCTCCTTTCATCTACATTGTAGTGAGTTATTAACCACTTATTAAGTGTTAATTAACTACTTGCAAATACTAAACAGAGTAGGTCAAAGTGACGTTTTACCCATTTGTCTTTACATGGGGAATTCAATCAATCATTAGCCACTTAGTGGTCACTTAATGTATTTGTCAGTTATATAGCTAGCATACGATGACGCTGATGCTAAAAATTGTCTTTGGTTGACTTTTTAATGTTTTCAGCTGATTTGTTTTCAAATGGAAAGCCTGGTCTTCAATATGCACATGGTTGCCACATATATGACATGATTTAGTACTAAAAGACTGATACAGCTGTAGCTACAGCTACATGTCTCAGGTGAAAAGTCAGCATCCTCATTGGTTTAGAGGCCATAAACGATATAAACATAGAAACAGCATTTGTGTATTACAGGGTAGAGCTAGTTAACCCAAATATTATAGTACAGTATTATTTATGAAAATGTAATTGAAACACTAACATAATGCTTGGATGGCATTGATGCTTACTACATAAAAAACAAACCTGTACACAATAATGTAGTTAGCCACTGATATACCTCCTGCCTTTGGAAATAACACTAGGTTACTGTCCAAAGTAAGGTAGTTAGCCAGGCATGCTAACTTCTGCAGCTTAGTTACAGCAAATAAACACAGTTTAATCCATTCCCCACACTCTTCTTCTGTGTTTTTGGTTTAGGAAAGGTGAACGAATAAGAACAAGAAGTAACAAGAGAGTACAATGGAATAAAATAAACCATGTTACCATTGAAGGCCTTGATCATGGCATCAAGGGTTTCCATGGAGATGCCACTGTGGCCCTTTGCCAGGACATTGATTCTCAGGACCAGCAGCATGCGCGTCCTCTCTACACTCAATGGAGCGCCCACACCTTCAGACAGACACACACACATGCAACACAGGTGAGTGTGTGATTTTACAGGGGCTTGTTCTGGCCACTGCAATCACTGCTGCTCACATTTATAAATGTATAACCATCTGGATCGTATTCAGCTGTAAAAATATTCCATGTACAGTATGTATATATGTGAAGATGACCTTTACCCTCAAGTTATTTATTGAAAGCCATGACTCAGGAAATGTTTGGCTTCTCATGTATAGTAAACAGGTGTTACCTACCAGCACAATGAGAACGAACCACATTCTCCTGCAGCTGCCTGTATTTGGAGAAAAGAACAGGCTAACTGTTAGTGCATGCATCAGACAATTATACTAAATTGCAGAAACACCTCCAGGAGAAACAGTGTGTTTAAATAGCTTGTTGTTTTCTCCCAGCACGTTGATACCTGTAGTTAATAAGCACGATACTTACACAAGTTGCTCCTTTGGTATGAGTGTCCGTGCAAACTTGCCAAAACCGGTGTTGACTCCATACACAACTGTAGTGGAACATAATACACACTATTGAAGTATTTGAAATGAGCCATTTATGTTTCAATTCTGGAACGAAGGGAGAGTGAAAAGAAACACCATACCTCTGTCTTCTCTTATAAAAGCATCAATAACTTCTCTGCCCTTAATGACCCTCTCCTCTGCCTCAGGTGTTAACTGTGACAGACAAAAAACACCAAAGGTCAGCTTGTTTTTCCCCACTTTGTCTCTCTTAAAGTCAAGGTGACATTTTCTCACCTTTATTTTGAACAAGCCTTGGCCCAAGCTGACCAGATCAGCTGTGGTCAGACTGTTGCCGTCCAGGGAAATGTACTGATGGCAGCAACAACACAAGGAAACAGTTAGCTGCACAGAACATCTGTGTTTTGATGTGGATATTGTTTTTATTTTTAATCTACAATGCTTGAAAGCATACAAATGAAACACACCCACCTCTTTGGGTTCTTGATAAGAGTGTTGCCTATTTTCAGTGGGTTAAGGGTGTATTTCAGTTCAGCAAAAGATAAGGTGGTGAACATGTGTCTATTAACATTAAAATAATAACAAAGAGGAAAATGAAAATTAAGAAAATATTTAAAAGCACACTCAAATACCTGCACAGTTTGGCAAGATTTGGGTGCTCTCTGCCTAAATAGCATAGTTTTTAGCCATACCGGCAAGGATGGCAATTTTGCAATGTCTGTTGGGCTACCACATTGGTCTAAAGTGAAATATCTCAAAAACCATTGAATGGATTGCCATAAAATTTTATACAGACATTAATACATAAAACAGACAGAAGTGCTATATTTCCATCACATATTCCACTTGGTTTTTCATTATTTGAGGTTTCACTGTCTTTTATTTATATAATCTCTCTGCATCCTCCTCTTCTGCAACGGTTTAATGGCACCAGACTTTAGAATTAGCCCCAGCAACTGTTTATCTTGATGAACCAACCCCTAATATTGGCATAACAGTAGTGGATGGAAATGCACATTGATTCAAATTATCTTTTGCAGATTTTCTGGAAATTTGGAATACAATTTGTGCTACATTTGAATGGAAACTTGGGTATTCATGGTACCCAGAGGATGATGAGGATTTTTCTTTAGCACCACCAGCAGATATGTTTTCAGTCTCACAGCATCTACAAGATGGATTGGCACACAACTTTTTGCAAACATTCAATGTTCCCAGAGGATGAATCCTACTGACTTTGGTGACCCCCTGACTTTTTCCCTAGTGCTACCATGAGGTTGTGGTTTTGAAGTTTTTTCAAGTATTGAATGAATTGCCCTGATGTTTGGTACTACAGTCATGCTCTCCCTCAGGATGAACTGCAATAACCTTGGTGATCACCTAACTTTTCATCTAGTGCTATAATGAGGTCAAAATTCACATGTCAACATTTATGACCAAATTTAGTGGTCATTAGTTTAAAGTATATGCAAAACTAATGACATTCCCATCCAATCAAATGTGTCTGTTTAAATGTTTGTAAAAGTCAATGGAAGGATACACAGCTGTAGCCAGTGGAGAGTAGTCATGTTTGCCATTCTCTGCTGCAAAGACTCCAAAAGCAGAAGTAAAAAAGTCTTATAAATCTTATGAAAAGTAGAGTTGAAGGTATCTGGTCATGCAGGTAGATGTGTTAGAGACCCTTACCCAACTGCACAAAGTCATTGTGCTCCAGGACATCCTCTGTCCTGTCCTCAGGGTGCAGGAGTTCTCCACTCCGACACCTCAGCATGCTGAACTCCAACTTCTCGTCTGCATCCTCCAGCTTCTTGGCCTGATGGTAGCGTCGCAGGGCCTCGGACCCCAGCAACTGGACAGATCCTGAGGGGCTCCCACAGGGAACCCTAAACCACTCACCCCGAACACACACAGACACACAGCGCATCCCGCAGAGAGAAGAGAAACTGGACAAAATGAGAAGGAGGTGCAGAGGACTTCACAGGTTGCAACACTGATAACTTGGAGTAAGAAAAATGTATCAGAGCAAAAAACTCTCTCTTCTCTAAAAGTGTTCTTTTATTGCTGGCAAAAAAAGGAGAGCAAAATAGCACTTTTTACAAAGAACCAGATCGCTCCAAAGGTTTTCCTTTGGGACATCTGTTTTTGTCCTTGGGTCATCTTAGGCCACACCTTATCATCCACCCTCCCTAATTTTTGACCAATTATTATGTTACTTTTATCTCTGTCACTTGTTGTTGGTCAAAACTCTTCAAACCAGGTTTTTGAGCTGTTTCAGGATATATACTGGCATACATAATTCTTCCTGATTATATCCAATTGTTATATATAAGTATTGGGAATCATTTTACACCATTATTGCCAAGTTGTCTTCTGGCCTTTTATTTTTATAAGTTATTCTAGTCATTTTACACCCTTATTTCTTGATCTCCTCCAGAGGGTATTTTTTTTTAAAAGGTGAAGACTTTAATGCAGACCCCAGCAAAGTGACATGTAATACAAACACACTCAAATTTCTCCAGTGTATGATTATGATTCTTCTACTGTGCCTCTATATGTACAGTGTGATTAAATATGGTTCGTGAGATTATAACTACACCAATACAAATTGTATCCCACTAGCCCTTATTGCTTATAAACTTATAAAATCAATCTGCATAGCTTAATATTGTCTTTAAGCACACCAATGACATTTAATGAAAATACACCACAGGTCCTCCCACAGTGACTGGTTGAACCAGTACTGTCTGGATGCAAAACATTCACTCAATGCTTCTTTGACTCATTAACATCCTCTATTAAAGTTTATCTGTGTTCAAAAATGCTGTCAACCTTTAATTTGAGATTGGCCATGATTCATTTTAACAGATGGGTTGTTGATGAGCAAAAGGCGTTGCCATGTGTAAAGCTTTTACTGGTGTTATACAGCTTTTGAGCATACACTAGTTACATTACTTGCCCACCGTCCTAACCGTTTTGCTTTTTTAAAAATATATACATGTAGAAATAAAATCCATTTAGTTCATTTTCATGTATCAGCGCCCACATTCATCAAATAAAAAAAACTCTAATTTGTTATACACTACTGCACCAATACTTAGCCAGATGACATGACGCTAGTTATAAACCGCTCTTGGAGCCATAGCCTAAGCCTAACAGTCATTTTGAATTTACTGTGAAATTTTTGCACAGTTTTTCCCATTTACAGGCATACCAGTGACTTCAAATTTGGTTGGTGAAATCTAAAGACCTTTTTGATGCTAAATTGTGAAGTTTTTGAGTTTTCTTGAAATGCCCTTGACATGGCGTGCTGATCAATTTGCATGTTTTGCCATGAAACAGGAAGTTGTTGTAACTTGAATGTACATTGTCCAATCTGCCACAGATTTCTCATGCTTGATAGGAATCCGGGCCTGAACACATCTACATGTCAATACTGAGTCATATTCATAGCGCCACCTACTGGCAACAGGAAGTTACTTTTACGATCTCTGCCTATCAGGTTAAGCAGATCCATTTCAACTTTGGTCAGGGAAATCTAAAGACCTTCACAATGTTATATTGTGAAGCTCTTGAGTTTTCATGGAACACCATTGCAATGGCGAGCCCAACAATTTGCATGTTTTGTCATGAAAGAGGAAGTTGTTATAACTTGACAGGACTTTGTCAAATCTGCCCCAAATTTCACATGCTTGATTAGGGTACAGGCCTGAGGATATCTACATGCCAATATTGAGTCATAGTCATAGGGAGGCTCAATTGCATCCCCTACAAAATTTCTAAGAAGAAGCTGCCTACATTTACATTCCACCTAGATATACAAAATTTGGTAGGCACATATAACACCTCCAGACTTAAAGAAAAGCCTCTTGGTGCCATACCCTACCCCCAGCAGGGAGCTGGCCATGTCCATGTCAGGCAACCTCCAGTAAATATATTACTGCATTGATAACTCACTTGTGAAACACCACCTGTTGGCAACAGGAAGTGAAACCTAAATGGCACATAGTTCATTGAATGTATACACAATTTCCAATACGTCATTGTCAGTGCCGCATACTGCACACAGGAAATAATATTTAACCCATTCACACAGTATCCAATAATCCTAAAAATTCAGAACTGTGTCAACTGACCTCCAGTAGTGATACCACAGCTGCCACCCCTCCAACAGGTGTGAGGTGCAAGGGCCCATTCATCGCTGCTTGCAGCTTTAATTTAAGGTTGATGTTGATTCTGTGAAAGGGGAATAATCTCATAATAAGGCTGAAACCCATGATTAATTTATCCTAGTTACTAATATTGTTTATTATGTTGTTTTGTTGTCTATTGATGAATACTATTGTCCCACAATGTATTGAACACTATAATTCTCAATTAATGAAGAATGAAAAATGAAGAAAGTACATATTTGTATAGTATATTAACTGTAACAACAGTGTAAGACAATTAATATAAGAGTTCATAGTGTACACAATTAATATTTATGGCACAGCAGTAATTGTGTTAGCTTGGAGCACCACAGTGATCTATGAGGGACACATTACTTTGGTGTTAATAGCATCATCCTGTCTGAAAGTTTTCCATTCTTACTCTCTTTCTGTCTACTGATCAGCTCTCTTGTAAACAGATTAGACTTTGTTCCTAAAAAAAGGAAAAAGCGTGAAAACAATGTTTGGGTACACTGTAATGAATACCCAACCCAAGGCACTCAGTACAGTACAGTGTACTTTTTAACATCCCACAATCAAACCAAAGTAAAGAGCAGAGCTGGCTGGAAGTTCCTTTTCTTGGTCACTCATTCAGACAAAGCTAATAATCGTCTATATTAGCCTCAAGTGTTTTGTTTTCATTTTAAAATGGGAGTGTCTGGACTCACTGGTACTAAGACACAAGAAGATGGATTAGTGAGTGCCGGTGTTTTGTTTTGTTTGTTTAGTCTCAGGAGTCACCTCTACAACCTGTCAGGTTGACAACCTGTCAAGAGTTTTTGGGGGACCCTCCTTACTTTTCCTGGAGCTGAGAACTATGAAATAAAACTATAAACTATATATATAGTTTGTAGGTTTATAACAAGAAAATCTTAATTATAAAATAAGGGCTGCATTTAAACATTTAACAGAGGGCTTCTGAAAAATGTGCGACTTGAAATAAAGTGGATCGATCATATTGGGCTCTTAGATTGTTTATTTTCTGTGCCCTCATTTCAGATTTAAGAGGGTATGTTTGCTCAAAAGATTTGTGCTTTGTCTCATAGTGGCACTTCACAATCACCATGGTTTCAGAACACATGAGACATACTGGTTCCTGTGGAAAGAATGAACATGTAAGAGTCTGTCCATCCTTCTCTTTTTAGAGCACATCATGTGAAATTACTTTTCTCTGACTCACTTATTTCTCAGACTGACAGTCTCTCATCTAGACTCTCCCCTGCGTGTGTGTATTATTTGAGTTGCAATGCTTATCTGAATACACAGATTTGATTGGTTGAGTGGCATCACGTTAGATGATTTGCAACACATACAACTCATCTGAGTTTCCTGGGCTGCTAAACCAGCGCTGTAAAGTCTAGAAAACCTGCGCCAGTTAAAATAGAAACGCTCCGTCAAAATTTTAAAATTCTTAATAATTTATCCTTTTTTATAAACTAGATATACTAAATTCTAAACCTCGACATGGGGGTCCCCTGGGTCAGAGAGATGTTGACTGGGTTGACATGATCTAACCATTGAGGAGGGGGCCCCTTCTACTGGGTCAGAGCTATAGATTGGCTTTATGTCTCCCAGCAACTTTCTTTATTGAAAAAAAAAGGATTCACAGGGCCCTACACAATTACGTATTCAGCGTATAGGGCAGGCTGGTGATGGTCATATGACAGATGGATGTTGCTACTGCTGGCAAGCTAATTGGCAGCTCATAGTTAAAGGTTAGCATGAGCAGCATTCAATATGATTGGTTCAGTCAAAACAGCTAATCAGAACACATGGAGGTGGGGGAATTTGAAACTAGCATACCAGACTCACCCAGAGCAGGAGGATACAAGGATACTATGAGCAGCTAATTTTGTTGGCAGCAAAACATTTCAATATGAAACTGGTTACTCATCATTTTACTACCAACAATGCCCCTTAGCTAATGGCAGCTATCTGCGGTGGTAGCTAGACCTAATCTGCTAGCACATTACTACTGGCTAACCACTGTGTGAAATATTACAGTGTTATCTTGTATACTACAAAGGGTAAGACATTTCAGTTAGAACTGTAATTGCTTTTTTAATGAGTCATTTGTAAGTGATTGCATTCTTCAAGGGACTGTCATGTGACCCTCAACTTGCAGCTTATAGTGGTACCTTAAAAGCCTCACTTGCGCTTGTGAAGTACTGCACATCCTTCAGTCATTTGGACATTCCTATGCATTGTGTAAAATTCAACTTGTGTCCATTCTTAACAGTGTTTTCTAATCTACATTAGTTTAAACACCATTTTGGGGTTGGAGGAAACATTTGGTGTTTGGGCTGTGAATCATTCAGTCCTTGTCATTGGTTGCTTGCAATCTTGGTCAGTCTCTGACATTAGTCTTTATTGTACTAGTTAAATACCTCAATGTACACGTAATATAAATGTAAAATGTCATATTTCCTGTGGGTGGCCCCACCTCAGGGCCCCTGGGTTGGAAGTAGTCTCCGTCAGGCCCACACCCACGTGGCTCATTTCCTTCTATAGAACTGTAGGGATCGCCCCCAGCCTTTTTCCCCGGGAAGCTCCTGTTGGCTGCTTCCTGAGCCGCTCCCACTCTGTGAATAAACAGCACACTTCTGTCTGCCTGCGAGCTCGTACATCCCTTGACGGACAGACAAATCAACACACACACTAACAGTAAACTGGCTGGACATCGATCTTCTATCTGAGGAGCTATTCTCAACAAAGACACAGCCTCCTCCCTTTCCTTTTCCTCCTTTTCTACAGTTTTACCCATTTGTCTGTTCATCCTCTCCTCCACCCATTCCCTTGTTGTATCTGAGACACTCTAAAAATAACAGCAAACAATGACAGCAGATTTAATGTCCAAGTTTGTTATATTGTGGCTTCCAAAGTACTACACATTTTATGGAAATGTCTATGCTCTTTACACCCCATTATAAGAAAGAATAGGCAAGATTCTTATGATTTTGCTGTCCTTGCCAGCTTGTAGGGTTAAAAATGTCAAGTTTGAGTGTGGTGCTGGTGGAGAAGCTATGAGGTCATTAAAATGAATAAAGAGTTTTCCCCTTGGGAGTATCAGATGCTTAGCAAATTCCATCACATTTTCCTTATTGCAAATTGTGTGCAAAATTGATATTTTATCCTGATGCTAGAGGAAAGGTCACAAAGGTCACCAAAACCATTAGAGTCATCATCATTATGACATATGACTCAACACAATCATTTTAATTGGAAGCCAGCCATATCTTTAATGTGTGTAAATAGCTGAAATTTCAGCTTGACCATGGTGCTAGAGAAAAGCTCATTGTGTCTATAAGAATCATTTGAAATTGTATGCCAGTCTGCATGTTAGATTTTGAAATTTCCTGAGTGAAGATTTTGGTCAGATGACGGCACTGAAGGGAAAGTTAAGAAAGCACCTAAAACATCTTTGGGCCATAAAAATCTAGGACAGGGCAAAGGTAAGAAAAATAACTGTATTGCCAAATACCAATACGTCAGTAAGGGGCAGATGTGTCAGTGTTTAGGAGCTGAATAGCTAAGCTGAGAGGTCCTAACAGGCAGGCACTGTCTGATGTCCTTTACCTGAAGTTAAGGCAGTATTAAATTATTTTTGGCCATTTGGGGGCAGTGCAACAAGCTGTAAATACAACATTGACATATCATATAAAGTTGTTAGCAAACAGCTAGCAAACAGCTGCCTACAACATTAGCATTGATTTAGAGTCATGTTTGTGTCCACCTGATGAACAAGTCCAATGTTCAAGCTTGTTTTAGCTCTTTTAGCTCCAGGTTGGTATCCACCAACTCCGGAGAAATGCTTTAAAAAGATAATGAGAATAGGCAGCAGTCACTTTCTGTGATTTGTGCTTCATGAAAAAATAAATGACTGTAGGGCTCTGCTACAACCTGTGGAAATGTGCACACTTCAGAAGAAATGTGACTTCACATTCTTTTATCTTTACGTTTTCCTGCAGAGCTCCTCCCATGAGAGCCAGTCAGAGACATCTTGGCACAGTGGACACAGTGAAGGAAACACTTTCCTTGCGCACACTGATGGAAAACGCACTATAATTAAGTATCACATTTTTGCTGATGTTTGCCAGAGACAGGTGAGTAGCAAACTATTCGGTAGATTTCTCATCCAAAATATGGTCTTACTCATTGGGGAATGTTGCGGTGGACAGTGGATGTCTGCTGTGGATCTGGCCGACAGTTTGCGGTGTCAGTCGGGGATGTAGCCTCAGAGTAGCACCTCCAGATAAGTCTGTGTGTCATATCACAGGCAGATAGAGGTATCTGTCTGTCAGCTCGACCCCTGCTGTCACTGATTCCCCTGAGGCTCCTCGGTACGATAGCTTCCTCTCAGGCCTCGCGTCTGGAGAATGTTCCTCCTGCACACACACACACACTCACGCACACCCTTCCACTCCTTTCTTAGGCTATCCTACGTCACCTCCTTCCTCCCTTTAACCTTCGACCCCTCGTCCTCTCCATCCATTCTGAAAGGGGAAGATAATTGTGTGAACTGAAGGAAGGAGGGTTAACAACAAAGCTTTCCACAGTCAAAGCAGAGGAAAGAGGCATTTGCTCGGAGCAGAACTCCCTGGCACTAAACTTTTTCCAAAACACACACACACACACACATACACACACACACACACACACACACATACACTTAATACTCCAGATGCAGCTCCACTTGGTACCAAGCTTCTGATAACAAGGTGTGGAGGGTTCTGCATCCTATCATTACTCTCATGTCATGCCTCCTCCCACACTCTACACACTGTGCAGAACAGAGTGGCAAACATCGAAGGATATTTTTCTGATGAAAGATGTGCAGTTCTCACTTCAGCTATCGCCTTATCAAATATCGTTCATCTCTGAAACTAAAAATCATGCAAATATGCAAACAGTCACCAGTCAGGAGCTGCAGAGAGAAAAACATGGGCATAGGGTGGGGTCTTAGTTCTTTAAAAAGTGGTGTTTATGCATATTTTAACAGACTGGTACATTTTTGAGTACGGTGAATCAATCCTAGTTTGCGTAATCTGTCTTGAGAGATTGTTAGTTAAGAATTTATTCAGTTTATAGAAATCTAACTGGTGGATCATAAAGTACAAACTCATGCTGTGCAGCCAAATGTTGCTCAAACCCACAGAATTTATTGTAATCTTCAGTAGAGATTCCAGGGATACCAAATGTGTCACGCTGACTTTGGAGGAAATTTTAATTATATAATGCACAAGACATCTAGAATATTTCCATTTGATGGGATAGTGCAGCCAGGTTGTCAGTCCACTAATGACTCGGATTCTTCATCAAGGCCTAATCACTTTCCAGACATCCCTACTATCTCTGACACTGTCTTCCATATATTTATTTATTTATTTTTTTTTGTTTATGTCATGGTAATCATACAGCTCTGAGAACCCGAGACCACAGTGATCACTTTCTCTTCCATTGTCAATATGGAATGGAAAAGATGTTTGCTAGGAACTTTAGTACATCGGTTGCTGTGGGAAGAAAATCAAATCCAGATTTGCATAAAGTTAAGTTCTGCTCAACTTCCAACTCGTTGCTCTTGGCACTGGAATCGCGCTGCTGCCAAGGCATCTGAGGCCCTTCGTCACCAACTTGACTGCTGACTGCTTTTGTCTCTTATGAATCTTTGGGTGTGAGTGCACAGTAAGAGAGTGAACAGGAAGCAATAAACATCCAAAAATTGGAAAATACAGGCTGACAATAATCAGCATATGCAAACATGCAAAAATATCCATTATCTGCAAAAAGCAGAGATGCAATCCATCATACCAGACAACGTCCCCACCCTGGCTGTGAGCAGATTCAGTGACAAGGCACGGCCCTGGTGAAGCCCAGTGACCACAGAGAACATGCTTTACTGTCTACTGCGAATTTGGAGACAGCTATAACTCCGGTTACACTAAAACTGAATGGCTCATAGAGATTCATTGTGCTGTTGATGTCTGGTTGACATTTTTAAGTTTGATTCCTCCAGCATAAAGCAGAGGGTGGAGTGAGTAAAACCTAACTGGAATTTGATGTCTGGGTGCCCTGTCTATCTTTTTATCTTCTAGCCTTGTGCATTGTGGCTTCTCTTTATGGTATAATTATTTTCCAAAAAGACTAAAGAGTCTACAGCCATGCTATTGGCAATTGATTTAGTGTGATAGCATGCTAACATGCTGAATAGCACTAAACACAAAGTACAGCAGAGACTATGACTATTTTGTCATAAACAAAGTACTGAACAAAATGACATTTTGACCAGATAATGGTCAAAAGGTAAAAGGTCAGGAGATCAAAATTATTACAATTCATCCTCTGTGGAACATGAATGTGTGCACCACATTTCACAGCAATCCATCCAAAAATTGTAGAGGTTCAAAACAGAACTGAAAAGTCAGTCTCATGGTAGCACTAGAGGAAAAGTTAGAGGATCACAAAAGTCATTAGGACTCATCATCTGGGAACCACAAATGTCTGCACCAAATTTGTATCAATCCATTCAGTAGATCAAGGGTCATTGAATCATTAAAATCATGAGGGTTTATCTTCTGGGCACCATGAATAGTACCAAATTTCATGGCAATCCATAGTCACTCTGAACCACAACCTCATGGTGGCACTAAAGGAAGAGTCAGGGTATTACCAAAGCCAGTATCACTGATCCTCTGAGGACCATGAATATCTGTACAAAATGTCATAGCATCCATCCAATAGTTGTTGAGATATTTCAGTCTGGACCAAAGCAGTGGACGTACCGACGAACCGACATTGCAATACCAATGTCCATGCTGCAAGCATAGCTAAAACAGCCAAGTGGACACATTGGAATAAGTTGTTTTGTAATATTATGAATTCCATTCACATGTTTTTATGCACATTTTGTTCTTGAACACAGTATCTGTACAGCTGGTAAGGATGCTAGAAGTGGCTGGGGCAAGGTGAGGGAGTTATGTCAGTTGTGTTTATACTCCCACAGTCTGATTAGCACTGATGAATGTCCGAGTGTGTGTGTGTGTGAGCACACATGCATCACTGCCAGCAGGCATCGTAATTCCTGCAGCTGGTCAGAGGAATGTCATGTTAGCATTAGCTGAGCAGAGTGGCTTGATCCAGGAGCTCATCCCGAAGAAAAAAGTCAATACCTGCACACACTTTTTTGACATTGGCTTTTTTCTTTGGAATTGGATCTTCGGGGAATTGATTCCCTGCACCACAAAAGAGACAAAGCAAGTGGTGTGCATGTTGCCTTCTACTCGTCTTGATCCAGGCGCTCCTCACACATTTTACCCTCCATTACATCCATGTGGCCTGGATGATGCAGCTGGATCCAGGACAAACTGGGTGTACGCACATAGACTGGTATGTAGACTACCATTTTGAAGCCTCAAGTTTGTTATTCTGGCTGTTGCCATCTTGCTTTTTTTGGAGCCAGAAGTGACCATATTTGGACAAGAGGGTGGTGCTAACCCAAACACTAGCACTAGCTAGCCAGCTTGGTTGGCAAGGTACATCTGTAATTAATGTTAACTGTAATACTAATTAGGATGCTAATTTTGGCTAGCGAAAAACAGGCTTAAAACAAAATCCACTAACCAGAAAAATTGAACAGCCAATTCCTTTTAGTACAACCAAACACTGAACAAGACTTTTTCAGATGAGCAAAATGTTAGAATTAACTTTCATGAACTGAAAACACACTGTTAGTTAATAGTGGCAGCTCTTAGAAGGCTACACCTGTACTCACAGAATCTGGGGTTATGATATGTAAACCAATCTATCGCTGTGGCAGTGACTTGTCAATCACAACATAGCCACGTCCTAAGGCATACGCTGCTCTATTGTCTATTTCACTCTAAATGGGACTGTATTTTACAAAATGAACATCATGCTGTATTGAAATTTAAGGCATTTGTGCATTGGCTTCACTTTTCAGACCCGGTACTGACCCCTCCTGTACGCATCAGTGGTTCAAATGTGCGAGTCAAGTGAGAGCACTGAAAGTGACAGATGGAAGGACAACGAAAGGGAAGGATGTGTCACGGAGCTTCCTGAATATGACGGAGTTTGTTATTCTTGTCACTGGTTTGCTTGTCAGCTGTGACTCATGAGTAGGAAGGATGTTTTTCATCCACTTTGATGTTAACTTTAGCTCCTTGTAGACTGCTGATCGCAACTGCTTTTTGCCCAAAGCTGCTCATTGGCTTTTGCCACCGCACGTTGGATCTATGATTAGAACTTGAAGGCCAACACCAGTGCCAATATTTTGTGCTGACATCCAGTAAAGTTGTCAGTTAAAATTTTGACAAAGACAAAAGACAGTATTAACTTTTTACTGTGTGCGATTATTGAACACTCATCAATATCTCTGACTGCACTTTTTCCATATTTATTGTGAAAACATGAAACTCAGTCTCTTCTTAATAGAGAGAAAATAAAAAAGTATTTCCTGAAAGGTTTCTAATTTTCCAAATTATGAAATCACTCTGCCCTGCCAGAAAGAGTGTTTGTCATCCAAATGTCATGTAACAAACCAATGGCATGCATATAATAACAAACACTATGTAGTTATGTTTCCATTAAAATTTTAAGGCCGAAGACTCAACAAAATTTCTAATAATCAAAAGATACAAAGGTTGTCGCCTTTTATTTGAAATCCCAATGTTGTAAACCTTTAAATGTTCAATCTACAATGATCTGTAAACTTCCAAAATTCACAGTGTATGAGCGCAAAACGTTATGCATTGTAGTGTAGAGTGTTCAAAAAATGCACTGTATGTCTGACCCATGTTGCCCTTGTCAGTAAATGAGGCTATTGTTCCCTTTGCTAATGTGAAATGGAGGAAACTATAGCAAGCTGTGCTAAAGAAACAAATAATCATGACACCAAACTATCTAAGAAGGAATATTTGAAACTCTACATCATAGATGGAAGAATTGTGGATAAAGGTGAGGCTATTTGCTGATTGTACAAAACAATACTGCCGTACAGTCACATTAGCTTGTCACTCAAGTAAGGCAGCAGACGCACCACAAATGAACGTTAAAGCTACATTACTTACGCTAAAGTTGTGTTAAATTGAATAGTTTCCCTGAAATTTTCAGGGTGGAAAACCTCCAAAACAACTTTTGGATCCTCAGGTAACATAAAAATGTTGCATTGATACCAAAACTCATGTAAGTCGAGGATAGGCTACATTACTGCTGTAAAATGAAGAAATAAAACAAGACATAAACCATGTGAAGAAAACTCATTCTCAGGTTTCAGTTTTTCTGGTCAGGGAAGAATATCCATCCTGTCAGTAGTGAATATCAGAACTGGTGTCTGACTTTTCACACCAGGCCCTGCTATATTGGTGTGTAACGTGTGTACTGTTAGAATACTGCTGGCACCAAGCCGTGCCCTCTCATGTCCGGCGTTTGGAATTCCTCAGCCGTGAGCTCAGCCGCTCCGTGCCGGCCGGCGCTCCGGTGGTTTTGTCCTCTCTGGGCTCGCGGCAGCACTCGCTCCCACCCTCGCCTCATTAGCCTGCTACAATGAGACGGGCATGCCAGGAATGTGAGTGCGCATTCTTCTTCGTATCTCCCAACTCCCCACCAGTAACCTCCTCAGCACCTTCTGGGTCTCCTTTAAACACTCACTGTTCCCCCCCCTCCCCACCGCTGTCCTCTCTCCTCACACTCCTCCACATTCACATAGCATCCCCCTTACACATCACCTCTTCCCCCTGTGGTTCCCCCCCTCACCAGGCTCAAGCCTCCTACTGTGGTGCTCCTCGCTGCTTTTCTCCCAGGATATCATAGCATTCTGAAATGGTACCAATCACAGGAAGATAAGATTATGATCCTCCCCATAATTTAGTGCATTTTTTGTATCTGAGCAGATTTGTTGCAATTACCTCTGACATCTGTTTGGAAGAGTGAATGTTTTCTCCTTTTTTGTTCTATAGACTTTACCAAAAGTTATGACATAACTCAAACTTTCATCATTCAGGATTTTGTAATGCTGTCTGAGTAATAGTGTATTCTTTCTGTGCATAAACAGGGTGAGGAAACTGTAATTTATCATCAGAAACTGTATTCTGAAAATAATTAAGGAAGGAAAAGGAAACCGATCCCAACGAAAATCAAATTACCCCACCAACGCTGTTTTCTGGTTGTTCTTTTTAGATATTTAACATTCTTGTAAACATTTTTTTAACTTTAAAAGTCTACTACACATCTTCCTAAAACAGTTCCATAAATTTGCCAAACACTTTTTTTCCCCATTGGTCCTCACTCTAATCCTAAACATGTACATTCTTCCCAAATTATATTTTTCCCCTAAATAACTTAAAGGTTGGAACATGACTAAGAGTCTACAGCCACACTAACATCTCTGTGAGACTGTACTTAGAAATAGTGGTGTTTTGAGCTAAATGCTAATGACAGTTCTTGTCCATGAGTGGAACATGAGATCGACAGGTGGATCAGTGCAGGATCGACAGTGATGTGGACGCTTTATCAGACTTTGATGGGGAAGAGGGAGCTGATTTTGATGGCTAAGCCCTCGATTTATCGCTCAATCCACGATCCAACCCTCACCTATGGTCGTGAGCCTTGGGTAGTGATCCAAACAATGAGAACACTGATACAAACAGCCAAAAATGAGTTTCCTTCACAGAGTGTCTGGGCTCGGCCTCATGGACAAGATGAGGAGCTCAGACATGCGGAAGGAGTTCAATGACAGTTGAGTTGGCTCAGGTCTCCCTGAGGGGGTTTTCCAGATATGTCCAACTGGGAGGAGACCCCAGGGCAGACCAGGACACACTGGAGGGATTATGTAACCCTCTGGCCTTGGAACACCTCAGGGTCCAGAGCTGAAGGACATGGTTAAGGAGAAGGATGTCTGGGCTACTCCGGACCTTGATAAGTGGTGGAAAATGGATGTGCGTATTAGTGTCCAGACAATTAATCATTATATGATTAATTAGATTCATCATATAATGATTCATACTTGAAAGTGTCAGTGAAGACACGGATGAGTCATTGCCATTGTATAAACAACACATCTCTGTGGGGTCAGAAAGACTACAATGTAAAAAACAAAAAAAGTAATGAGATAAAGGCAGCAGCAACACAGATTTAGATAAAAACTATTGAGCAAGCTCTGACAATTGAGCGCATGAATATGACATCACCATACAGTATGTGTATATAGCCATTTCCTCATACAAGGGGACAAACAACACTCATCACCAGCCAATGTGTATGGAAGAAAATATGGAAAATACTGTTAAAATGATCAGATGTTGTGCACTTGACTGTAAAAACAGATTCTGGAAGAATTCAGGCAACAGTTTTTTACAGTCTGCACACAGTTTTCTGAATGAATCGTGAAATAAAATCACAATGTTTTTATAAACTTGTCCACAGAGGACCAGGATGTCCTTTGAAATCTTGTTGCATCAGGCTAACAGATGTTTCTTTAAATTTTATTATAAAAGTTCTGCCACTGGGGCTGCTGTCCAAACATCTGACAGGCTTGGACAGCAGCAGACTGTTATGCCCACAGGCATCACAATCTTGTCAGTGAACTAATGTGTCACTCAACAAGTAACTCAAAATAACTGAGACTGAGGAATCTCACAGAAACACATATACACACACATACACACATATGAAAGGCAGGGCTTAAACACAATATGAGAAAAATACCAATGAACAAACAAGGTCAACAAACACACATATGAGTCACAAATCTAGTTTATATATACACTGCTCACACACAATTACACACAGTCACTTTGTGTAACTTTGCAGATCTGCAGTCCAAGCGTGACTCCTGATGTCGTGATCGTGTGTTTGAAGCTCAACCTCTAAAGCTTTATTAATGACTCCTAACTGTTCCAGTAGGAGGAAACACCCAGGAAAACCTCCACACCCCTGATCTTATCTTGCCTATTTTTCCCCAGACTTCCCATCAACATGCCAGTGGAACACACATTACGCCCCCAAAAGCACAATAGCACTTAGATGTGTTTGTTGTTGCATTTTGCATTCAGAGAAAGATCTGGATTAAATCCAGTTGTGAGCCGTCCATCAAGAGAGATTTGGAGCTAAATGAATGGAAGCATAGTAGAAGTGGCCTGAAAGCAATTCCTGAGACGTTTGTGAATATCCGTTGTCATGGCTACAAGTGACTGAGTCAACTTGGTGGTTCCTGCAGGGCAACAATCTGGCCAAACTGCCCCACTTTAATCCAAAAGTCAAACACAGCGCCAGCTGGAACAATGTGCCCATTTCTAGAGTGAATTAAACTGTCATTGTAGGTTAATGGAAAAGGAACCAATGAATATTCATGATTTTAAACTGCCAGCACAACAAAGGACACGACTAGGATGTGTCTATTTATATTTCTGTAACATGTGCACATGTGATGCTTTAAGGAAGAATAAAATTACTTTTATGCAGTCTTGTGATTCAAAAGAAAAACAAGTTTAATCATATTATTGATGCCTAATTGACACTCATAGCACACACTGAAGGCACACCAAATGCATCATACAGACAGAAGAAGGTACAGTAGCAGGGATTGCTGACTCAAGATGAATGTGACCAGATTGCCTCTTTACTGGGGAGTTTGATTGGACGTTTGAAGTCAACGCTGGAAAATAAGACAGTGGCGTATCCATGTGAGATGTCTTAGCTTTACTGCCACACAGTCCCTGATCATGGTCTGAATCAGTGGATAAGTCAGTACATTTATTGCGTTTTCCACTTGGTTTGGTTTCTTTTCACATAGAAAAAAATTCAGGCAAAAACAAAATGCAACACTGAAAGCCAGGTGAGAATGTTCCCTCCAAGGCAACACACTTCATTACTCAGGTTGGGCCTTGATTCATCTCCAGCTAGCTGCTAGCAACTGTTAGTTTTGTTCATCCTCACCCCAGCATGCAAACCGCACCTGGCTAGGAGAGCTTATTAGCTCAACCTTGCACAGTATATCTTGCAGTAGGGTCAGACTGAGGTCAGATCACGTTCCCACCACAAACAAACCGCTACAGAATTCACTTGTGACGATTGCTGATTTTAGATCTGCCCACACAAATTGCACCAAGGAAAACTAACCAAAGTCCCGGTCAATCAGACAAAACAACACAGGTTTGAAAACACTTTATACATATCCACTCTGAGACTGTCTTGGAAAAGCTGTGTTTTAGAGAGAGAGAAAACCCTGGCTTAGTGATAAGAGGAACAAAACATTTTCAAATGTATCTGTCTTGTTGTGGACAGTGGTGGAACTGTTCTTGGGTATTTAGCATTTTAAGAGTATTTTACATTGTAACATTGGTACTTTTACTTAAGTACTTCTTCCACCTTGTAACAAGTCACAAGACCTTGCAAGTCTCTGAATGCTGAATCCTCATTTTTGTGACTTACTGTCCAAATTATAAGCGTATTCCTTTGCAGAAATCCAACAGCCCCGTGTTACACTTCACTCCGTGATTGTGTAAAAATGTTGGGGGGCGGACAAGCTAGCATGATGCTGACTTGGTGAATCTAAACAGGTCTTTCCCATGATCAAACGACATGCTGATGTGACTTCACCCCATGTCCTTTGAGTCATGGACCATTTTTGAATTGAATCAAAACCAGGGGAACACATTGTCTCAGAGCTTCCTTTGTTATTCAAAATGTCCCGGCAGCCGTGAGTCCACAGCTCTGGGATTGGACTGTACTGGGTCTGCCCCTGCTTTCTCAGGATAAGGGAGGCAGGGACAGTGCAGGGGGAATGGGCAGTGCTCCTGGTCTGCTGCAACTGGCTGCTAACAGATGAACACTTTGCTGGAGAGTGAGGACTGACTGAGCACAATACCAGCACCCAGACACTGTGGGAGAGAGAGAGAGAGATAGAGAGAGAGAGGGGTAGAGAGACACTGAGCAACAACGGTGCAGCCAAGGAGACCACAGAAAAACTCTTCCCCCAAATCCCCAACTCTGCAGAGAAAGGAGAGAAAGAAGCAGCAGGGACAAACAAAAGCATTCTTGGCTTTCAGTTTAAAGGAAGAAGAAAAAAAATTGAACAATACCTTGGGCGAGATCATTTACTTGAAATACAAATTCAAGGAGAAAAGCGTGACAGGACGGCGTCAGTCAGCAGTCAGTCTCGGGTTTATCATCTGTGAAACATCTCCACATACATACTAACGGATGATAAATACATCTGGGAGAAGAAACTAGCAGAAACAGGATGAGAGCAACAATGGGGATCACATGGCTGCTGTTTTCACTCAGTGAGTAAACTTTCATTTCACTAATAAGTAGGATATACGTACCTGGGATGTTTCTCATGTGCTCTCAGCGTCAGTGCTTGGGGTTATGATGGATGCTTTGTCTGCTATGGTCTGGAAAGTTTTCTCTGTGATATTGTGTAGTATTCATCCAGAATATATTATAGGAAGTCGATGTCTATGATTCTTTTTCAGAGTGAGAGCAGAAATGTTTCTCTGTGCAGCAGCATGATTTTAGAGCTTCAGGGCATTACAGATGGTTTAAAGACAGAAATCAGCCGTAAAGAGACAATGAGAGCGTCAGCAGTGTGATGCAGCAACAGGTGCACTCAGCAGACTGTTAGAATAATCTGACTTTTTCTTTTTATCACACATGGACTCAGTGGTGGGAGAAGTTTTAAGATCTTTCACTGAAGTAGAAGTAGCAAACTCATAAAAATTCTCTATTATGAGTAAAAGTTCTGCTTTTTAAATGCTACTAAAGCAAAAGTACTGCTAAGAAGTGTTATAGCAGTAAAATGTAGCTACTTAAACTATCAAATGTAAAAGTATTCATTATGCAATGGTGGAAGAAGTATTAAAATCCTTTAGTTAAAGGACTATACCAATACAACAATGTAAAAATATTCCTTTACAAGTAAAAGTCCTTCATTAAAAGTCCTGCTTAAGTTAAAGTACAGAAGTATTATAGACATACTTAAAGTGTGTCAGTGTTAAAGTAGTACTAGTGTTGCAGCTGGTGGAGGTGGAACTGATTTTAGATCTGAAAAATAACTACAGTGGTAACTTTACCTGTGAGATGAATTTATTACTAAAGTAAAGATACCTAAGAACTTATTATATTGATATTGCGGTTTCATACCCTCTACGTTCCTGATTTGAAAGATGAAGTGGATTCATGAAAATCAGTAAAAATCTACAATGAGATTCATGTAATATACAGTACCAGTCAAAAGTTTGGACACTTCTTCCCATTCACTTGAATGAGAAAGTGTGTCCAAACATTTAACTGGTACTGTAGTCCAACAGTATATGATAGTTCAATAAACCAAATATGTTTTTTACATTACATGTAGGTCTACATCATACAGATACAAATCTTTTGTTATGGCAGTTCAGTACTGCATATGCTGTATGTTGTGTATATGACATGATTTAAAAGATGTCATGTAGTACTAAAATGACATACACAACACTTAATCAAAGTATAAAAAAGTGTATGATGGAGAAAAAGGTCATTCAAGGCAGAAAAGTGAGTACTTTAATCTGCTCAATTTGTACACAAATGCAGATCCTAAGAAGCAGACAGTGCTGATGGATGCTGCCTGAGGAGGAGCGCCAAGCTTGAAACACGTTGTAACTGAAGTAGCTGCCAGTTCAAGGGTTTTTGTGTTCATTTAACTTCCAAATGTCTGATTAAAATCCTCACTTTTCTGCACTGAACTGCTTGTTTTTCTCTGTGTTTGTACTGACTTGTTTGGGGAAGTCTACAGTTCCACTGTTTCTGTGTGGATTGTATAAAATCCGTACTAAATTGGCCATAATCATGCTTAATGGCACAGTAGAACTCAGAGTTTAAACATCTGCCCCTTCAACCCCCCCACCATCCCACAGTTAAGGACTCCACCCCCCCTCTAAATACACACACACACACACACACACACACACACACACACACACACATACAGGCCTCCGAGCACTGTGTCCAAAGACAGAAGGAGCCTGAATAATGAAGTGCACCCATGACCTCCCTCCCTGGCTGAGAGGCAAGGAAAGTGTTTTTCTTTAATTATGCACCTGCTGCTCTCTCACCACTACAGTAGGTGGATTCAGATGGGAGGCTTTTATTTTTCAACCGTGTGAAAGAAAAGTGTGACACAGCCCCAAAACTCAATCTGAAGGCTGTCAGCACATTTTTTCTAAAGATAAGACTGACACGTTTTTTGTGTGTGTGTGTGTGTGTGTGTGTGTGTGAACGTGCATCTGTGTCTGTATGTTTAACGCCTCGTTATCACAAGTTGGATGGAACTTGTAGTTGTGAAGCATACTGTCTATTGCATTTTTATGTGCAGACAGGCCTTTTTTGTGTTTTCTAAAATTAGTGATTCTGATTTCACTTAACGAGTTTGAATATATTGTATTTGACTACTTTTGAAAAGGCAGAACTCCAGAGTGTCTGCAGTTTCACAGACACTCACCCTGAGAAAGGGTATTGTATTTGATTATGTTCAAACCTAAACCTCTTCACTCCATCATAGGTGTGTGGAAAAAGATAAAAACATAGTCAGATGTTAGGATGCAACGGCAGTTCTTTCACGTTAGCTGTATGGAACTAAGACATTGTTTCTCCTATAGTCTCCAAAAAGAGCTACTTTGTACTTATACATGAGTATTTTCAACATAAGTATGTCTCCTTGAATAAGCTAAGGTTTGTTTGTTCACGTTTTTACAGTATTTGAGGCTGTATTTCGGTACATCAATGCTAAATACGAACGTTAGCATGCTAATGTGGTCACAATGACAATGCTAACAGGTTTGACGTTTACCTTGTGAACTATCTTGGTTTAGTGTGTTAGCATGCTACCTTTTGCAAATTGGTATTTGACACAAAGTATAGCTGAGCCTGAGGGGAATGTCATTAGTTTTGCAGGTATTTGGTCATAAACAAGTAATAATATTGGACAGATTTGGAATGGAAATTGGAAATGGAAATTTTTACATCAGGGTGGCACTAGAGGAAAAGTCAGGCGTACTTAAATACAAGTCTTAGAGGTCAACTTGTCCTTGGTGTCACAAGTCCAGGATATTTAGGTTTTGAAAATGATCTACCCAAAATACATTTCTGTATTAATGGATGACTAACCAGGCCATTAAACCTGGGCACAAAAGGTATGATTGCCAGGAGGACACACTGATCTAAGGGTCCATTAGTGAGATTGCTGTTGCTGTTTTGCTTCAAATTAAGCACATTGCTTTCATGCTTCCCCCCAAGGAGAAGGAACTCAATGTGTCTACTCATACTAAAAGACACAGTTTTCACAGTCACATTTTTGAGGTGATGTGTCATGTGTGGTGCAACTGATGGGCATCATTGAGTTTAGGAAAGTCTACTGTTGTAAAAAATATAGTCAAGATGCTTAAAGACTAAATGTGCACCTGAACTGATTAATCAAATGCTTGATGGTGATGTCAGTGCTGAAATCAAACATTTGGAGCTTGGACTTTAGGAAGAAGCAACATCATAAGTTATCAGTCCCCACCAGGACTTCCTAACCCCTATGCGGATTGTCTTTCTTCTGAATTTGTGGGTTCACGACTTGTCCGTTTCCTACAAGATAACAGGCAGTCAGTGTTCCTGGCCTGTCCGAACACCAGCGGCCGGGGGGGACGCTGCCTGTTTGGCATACTCGTCTGGTGTCTGCGTTGGCCGGCGCACATGGGAGAGAACTGAGAACAATAGATGGGAAAAAAAAACTTTATCAACATCCCGGTTCCCAAGGAGGGCGTGGTGGCAGGAGACGGCCTTGAGCCACCATCTCCCACTCGGCCGCACGGAGCCTTTTGACGCAGCTCGATGGTGGAGAAACAGGCAGAAAAGATGTGAGGAAATGTGTTTTTTCCAGAACAAAATTGAAAAAAGGGGCTCGGAAATAACAAAAATAGCAGTGGTGGAAAAAGCATGTGGATGTTTTACTGAGTAAAAACAGCAATACCAAAGTGTAGCAATACTCCATCATAAGTAAAAGTATTCCATGATATATGTAAGTAGTCATGTTCAATGTGTAATATTAGCTGGCTGAGACGGAGCTCTTTTTAACTTCTTTATACGTTATACTGTTAACCTTAACCGATCCAGGTGCATCATAATTTATAAGCTTATCATATGTAACATCTTGATCTGCAAAGTAACTAAAGCTGTCAAATAACTGGAGTGGAGCTGAAAGCACAATATTTGCCTCTGAAACGTAGCGATACAGAAGTATAAAGGAAAATAACATGGACATTTTACTTGAAAGCTCAAGTAAAATACAAGTGTCTCAACTTTGTACTTAGAGCAAGTACAGTATCTGAGTAAGTGTATTTAGTTACTTTGCACCACTGGATTAAAGGACAAGCTATTTACCAAAGTCTCCCATCAGGTTTTAGTTTGATTTCAATGCAGCCCATTGTTTGAATTTGTTTCACTACATGAATAAAAATGTACTTTCAGAAATGAAAGTTGCTTAAGATGCATCAGATAATCCATCAAGGTGAACATTTAGTCATAGTCATTTAGTCAAATATAGTGTGGTTAAGGTTAGGGAGAGAGTATGGTTAGGTGACTATAACAATTATTATATTATATGGGCTGGATTATCCATGTTTCCTTGAATCCACCTCCATGTAGAGATTTTATAAAAGTCCCTGCTCCAAAACACAACTTTGACATTAACTATGATGGATAAGTCTATGCAGAACTGACTTAAACCAATCAAACATTAGTCTAAAGCCTGTGACTTCCTAAGTTCCCAGGAACCCTTTTTAGGAACTGTTCGCTCAGTCCAGATGCAGTGGATCCTGTTTTGAAAGGCCAGGCATGGCTGGCATGTGGACGTAGGTTTCCTTCAGGGAGGAACCAGCTTGCTGTAAATCCCAGCGTTTCATCACTGTCCGATGCTGCAGATAAAGAGCCGCTCGCCTTCACCTCTACCCTAACCCCGCACTCCCTCCCTCTACCCAGCATGCCACGTTCCACACCCAGGTGTCCATTAATCAGGCCTGCGGCTGGTACCGTCATGGACCTTCACTCGCCTCCTCCTCTCCCCTGTCCACTGCCTCCCCATTCCTCGCCTCCCTTCATCTTCTCCTCGCGTACACGGGCTTGCGTCCTCCTTACTTTCTCAGCACTCTTTTCATCTGCCTCATCAATTTGTTTTGAACTCCCCTCGCTTCACGTGTTTTTTAGGAAAATAGAAAGCGGCTGTTGCTGCATTAGCTTTGTGTGAGATGAAGCATGCCTACACGCAGAGCCACTCCAGATTCTCTTAAAGTTTCGGTTCACACAAATGACAAAAGATACATTCTATAATCCCTTTAGTGGTTTGTATCCATGCAGATAGTTTTGTTTGCCACTACATTTTTTTGGTCAAACTGAGCCTTTTAGTGATGTTGATAATATCCTAAATCTGACTACAGATAGATGGCATCTTGAATACCTGCTACCCTGTTGCTCAGTTTATCTCTATGCGTGTGTGTGTGTGTGTGTGTGTGTGTGTGTGTGTGTGTGTGTGTGTGTGTGTGTTGGGGTGTGATGGGGCTCTAACATTGAACTTTTGCCATTAGCACACCCTACAACTTGTAAAAACACACATACCAGTCTGGTTTCTAGGGACAGGGAGTGTGTTTTTTGTGGATAATGTGTGCAAGGGTGTGAGTATTTCTGTGTGTGTGTGTGTGTGTGTGTGGTCAGTCATTTCCATGTGGCCGTTAGATTAACAGCGTCTCAAACCCCTCTTCACTTTCTTTCCTCTCACACCCCCCCCCCTTTCTCTCCTCCCTTTCACTTGTCTCTCCTTTATTCCCGCCGAGTGTTTTTACATTCACATCTCCTCACCTCCCTTCACTGCAGCACACATTGTAAAGCAAAGACCCCTCACTTACCCTGCTCCTCACACCCCCTGCCCCCATCAACCAACCCCCCACAGTCTCTCAGAGAGCTGAATTACCTCTCTCAGTATAACGAGGACGGGGCTGCTGAGCCTCTGAAAGGCCCCGGCTGCAGCAGGGGTCTGCAGTGAGGGAGTAGCCCATCCTTGCATGGCCGCACGTGGGACCAGAGAGGCCTTTGTGTGGGCTGTCACCAAGCTAACGGGACAGCTTTTGTCCCACCGGTGCTTTGGAGCGACAGCTACATTTATTTATTTACTCTCCTCTGTTTGGCGTGCACAGTGCATGTTCACGCTTCACGCTCAGACGCACATCAATCTGGGGTTACAGTCAGAGTGCCTGGAAAGCTGGACTGATAACTGGCTGGATAGCTGGCACACACGCACACACACACACACACACACAGTATCCAGCCCACTGATGGTATGCTCTGTGTCTCTAAATTCATTATGTAGTTTGATGATATCCTTCTTTTTTCTGTAGATAAATACAAACATAAATAACTAACAGGAACACCTGACAACATAATGCAATCCAGTACTGTAGCCCAATAGATATTAGCATATTCTCTGTTTTCATCATTTTTTCTTTGCTAATAGAATTTAATAACGAAAATGTTAAATGTTTGTACATAAAAACCTGATTTATAGGTATTCAGTATAGACTACTTTTGGTTTGGGTCTATTTTTCATGGTATGGGTTCCACTCCCTAGTTCCAGTTAAGGGAAATCTGTCCCTGAAAACATTGTTTAAATTATAACATTAAGTATTCTTTACTAAATGTGCAACAATCAGAGTAAAAGTTTGGAAAAAACACAGCATTATATTATCTATTATGAGTTTAACGCTCAAAAACTCATTTAATCTGCTTAAGTAGTACTGTGTGGGTTTGTTTTGATGACATTTGATAGGCTACTAAGTAACTAAATACTAAAATGATGTTGGCAACAAACGCTTGGTATTTTGTGGTCACTCTATGCTATGTAAGTCAATTCATCCTGATGACTAGTACTTTTCCTATATGATATGCTGTTGTCAAATTGTCATATTGTTTGGCTGCCATAACATTATAAGGACGCTTTTAAGACCCCATACTTCCCTTTTTTGCT
This sequence comes from Thunnus albacares, assembly GCF_914725855.1. Taxonomy (NCBI): domain Eukaryota; kingdom Metazoa; phylum Chordata; class Actinopteri; order Scombriformes; family Scombridae; genus Thunnus; species Thunnus albacares. The sequence goes on along the minus strand of NC_058128.1, from coordinate 22,470,853 downwards.
GACATACAGTATGTATCAACAATTTAATCTAATATTTTTAATCATGTGTTTTTTTATTAAGGGATAGCGTGAGTTGTTTGGGTATGGCAGTATTTCCTATTATTTGACTGAAATGTTCAATCTTGATTGGTGCACAGAAATGTGTGACATCACTTTTTCCAACTAAAACTCGCCCACGCCAAATCAGTCTGAGAGGAGCACAAACCTGCCATGTAAAATAAAACTGTTCTAACTTTGGCAGAAAACTGTGTTCATGTAGGACGTCATCTCTAAGTAAGAAGCTAGTTGAGGAAATAGGTGTTAAGGCCTTTAATACTACAGTATATAATGATATGTTAGACAAATGTGTACTCCTACAACTTTGTAGTGACAGTTTGGGTTTTGCCCTTTCCAACACCTCTGGGTTGAACTGGAACACCAACTGTGAGCCAGTCTCAAGCAGAAGATGGGTTGTGAAAAAGTAGACTCAAAAGAGTACAATTACCAAATATTAACACAAAGTTAGTCCACAAATGAAGCAAACATCACAGATTGATGATATTACTAGAAGAGTGCATGGTTTGGTTTTTTGGTGACTTTTCCACTAATATCAACAGTATTTGCTCAGGCAAGGACCAATAAAACTGTCCCTTCAGTCTTTGTTATCCTCTTCATGTCTGTGTGGGGTCTTGTTCCTCCAGGCATTTTTTAACAACATGGCGGTCAGGAAAAGAGGACAATTCAACCAGTCTCCACCCTCTGTCCAGACTGTCATTCCCCTTTAATGTTTGCGGATGGTGGTTCTCACACTGAGCAGGATTGGGTTGACGCCTGCTGGAACTGAACAGTTAGACCTCCTGTAGGGAGGGCCGAGAGAGAGAGAGAGAGAGCACCCCCTGACCTTCTCTGGCCCTCCACTTAGTCTCAATGAATACAGGCCAAACACTGTCACACTTCACAGTTTCACTATGAGACCAGCTTCAAAGGTAGTTGAGGTCACTGAGGACAGAAATGTTATACTTTTGGCGCAAATGGTCATTTCCTCACGAAGCCTTTAGACTCTCTCCAGTCGCTTTGGGGGACAAATTGTGCCAAAGCATAATCAGTTCAATTGATAAATCAGCTGACAATCAAAAATCAGCTACTTCATCAAAACTGTATGTATTAAGACTTAATAATATTATAATTGGAAATTTTTTATTAATAATTTCATCAGTCTAGTATTTATCAACTTATTTTTTCAATTAATTTTATGTATTCACCCAAAATCATTTAAAAATCAAGCAATATGTAAAATATGAAAACAATGATTTTACTCATGTTTAAAAATCATTTTTTAAATTAATTAAATGTCTATTGATTTATCAGTAGATGATAGTCATCTGACCCATTGTTAGCATAAAAGCACTGATTAGCATAGCTTTAAGTGGCACAAATTGCCTTCAAAGTTAGAGTTAGCTTTGGGGCAAAGAAGAGAAGCTAAGGCCATGCATGTTTCCTCAGCTTGAATGACATGTTCCTTGATGAACTATGTAAGTTCTGCATCTGTCAATCTCTAATGTACATAACACAACATGGGTTCAAGCTAAAGGCAGCTAATGAAAAAATTTGCATTTGTTGTTGTCTGGTACATTAGCTACTAGCTAGTTCTCAAGCAAATCCTCTCTTGCACAAAGTGTTTTAGGTTTTGGATTATTGTAGGATAAACATAGGAAGAAGTGATGAGTTCATGTCAGGTGGAGGTTTTCACCTGTATAGTAGCTACTACCGGTTTCTGACTTTTAAATACTGCTCATGTCAACATCAAAGTACAACTTTGATTTTTCTGACCTGGCACCAAATAGTACAGAAGTGTCTGAAAAGCAAATAAGTATTGTTCAGGTTCAGCTTAAGTCCATCATTCAGGGTAACTAAATCCTCATTTACAAGTAATTTGATAAACACTCACTATTTTTAGTGTGGGTTCTGTTGCACTGATTTCAAAGATATGTATGTTAGCATTGATGTTAATCCCCTGGGCGTAGTTAGGACAGGTCAAATGCATAACCTGTGGCATTAATAATAACCATACAGTCAATGATAAGAACGCATACCTAAATCCTAGTGAGAACAATAGAAACAATTGGCAGTATACTGATAGAAGTCCATTTAGGTGAGACACATTACAAAATAAGAAGAGACACACAGACCCAAAGGCCCAAGTAAACATAGCTGTTTCCTGCCCCTGAAGTGAGCCAAGAGGTAGAAAGAAGAGCCAGGGAAAGAACTGCAGGTCAGTTCTCACACCCTCTGCTGTCTGACCCTCACTGAGTCCACAGGAGCAGGTCACACCGAGAGACAAACTGCATGCCAAGAGGACAATGCTACTGTATCTGGACTCTGGTGTAAAGTATGTAAAGCTAATAGTACTGAGCTCCACACGCAGACAGTGACCAGACTGAGGTCAGAGGGTTATAAAGTTATATTATATATTATTGGTACTGTATGAAGGAGCATTTGCCTTGTTTTTCCTCTCAGCTGAACTGCTCACTGAAGCAGCCAGAAGTGGGAAGTAACTAAGTACTTTAACTCAAGGGCTTATATATCATTTATATAATTTTAAGGTAATTTTACTTTACTAGAATAGTTCGATTTTATGCTACTTGTACTGTACTACAATTTCAATTTACTTCACTATATTTATTTGACACTTGTAGTCACTAGTTTCTTTACAGATTTTATTTTTTTAAGATTTTACATTTAAAATATGCATATGATTGACATAAAATAGGCAAAATACATTGCATTACAGATTAAGCTAAATTAGAGAGTAACATGTTTAAAACCAGCTGCAACATTAAAATGCTCCTTACACACTGAGACATCATCAGCTACTTCTGCTTTCTACTTTTGATACTTTAAAGTACATTTTGCTGCTAGCACAATCTTTGAATGTAGGATGTTTATTTGTAATTGAGTATTTTTATATTGTAAAGCCTATTTTATGTAAAAAAAAAAAAAAAAAAAAAAAAATACATCATCATCTTCCAGCATGTTGAATACAGTTTACTTGTCATGTATTATCGTCGTTATCTTTGTTACTGTTTTCATGATTTTTTTTTTAAAAGCGTTATTAATTCAGGGAAGTTTCACCGAGAGGCAGCCTCTCTTTTGCAGGAACGCCCTGATCACATTCACACAGTGAGGAAGCTGCCCAGTACAACCACAGTCTGACCTGCTAAACAGCACCACTAACACTGAAACACTCCGTTTCAGTGTTATATCACTGTATAGAGATAGTATGTTAGCTCAGTTTGAACACTGGGTAATAATAATAATAAAGAATTGTAATAAATGACATTTCAGAAGATATTTTATAGGATTGAGAAATTATGTGGCAAACTTGCTAATCCTGCTTTGTGAAACACCACACAGGAAAGGCACTACTATAGACACATCACTGTAGATGTTACAGTACATCAGGAGAATTAATAATGACTTAATCAAATTACCAATAATCAATACTAGTTACCTGATAAAATTCCAATGATGTAACTTTTTGTTGATATTATATTTTTAATTAGCAAAAATTGAAACAACTTGAACTGTTTCTGACACATCAGTAGGAGTCATGGAATTTTTGACGTTTAATTACTGAAGAAAGCTTCTTTAGAAGTAAACAGAAGAGGAAAAGAGGGTGTGATGAGGTGAATTAGGACTGAGTGGATTTGACAGACTACAAGTGGTTCAGTGTGTGTGTGTGTGTGAGAGAGAGAGTGTGTGTGTGTTTGTGTGTTTTCCTGGAGGCTGTGTGGCGAGGAATGTGTGGGTGAGGTAAAAACAGCCTTGGTACTGATAGCAGCTAGGATCAGCGGGTGCTGTTGCCCGCTAAGAAACAGATGCGTCAGTGACAGCTGGGGTCAGCGGGGGTCACACCAAACAAGACGCCACACCTGGGGGAGGGCAGGAAGGCACAGAGGACAGACCGATTTAGCCAAAAATATTTTGGAAGAAATCACACGGTATTGGACAGTTAGTAAGTAAGGTTAGTAAAGAAGATCTGATTACTGTAACAACTTACTCTGTGAATCAGCAGCCATGTGTCAACTTTGGAAAAATTCCTCTATGATGTAATGTTGAAAATCTTTCCATTTCCATAGTTGAGGGGAAAATACACCCATATCAACATAGTTTAAAATAAACAGGTTTGCTGATATGTTGCATTTGTGGGTGAATTACTAAACTGATAGTAGCAGAAATCAACCCAGAATGCAATGCAGCCATGATACAGCTTTCATTTTGGCAAGATCCCCAACTTCTATTTGTTTTCCTTGACTGAAAATAAAACACAGGTGAAAACTACAGTTCATTCTAGTATACTCACTGAAGTAGCAGTGGATGAAGATTTTCATGAAATCAAACCTGGTTTCAGCAATAGCCATTCAATGTGTTTACCATCAGTGATTACCTCTCTAAATACTGTATATTAGTTGTCATTGTTAGTGGCCAAGTCCACCATTCCCGTGCTGGATTCAAATGCCTTCCAATGCTCGAGGGATTTACAGGAAACACTGCATGTAATCCAGCGTTTCTGTATTTTACCTCATTGATATCAGCCTCTCTGTTTACTGTTCACTCTCTTACAGCTGTATCAGAGCTGCACATCTCCAGCTCCTCAGTAATGGAACCACCTCTTTTTACTGTGCCCTGAGTTTGTTTGTGCTATAAACAGATACATCAGCTCCACTTGCTGTTACCACCAGTAAACATGTGTGTCTGACTGACAATCCTCAGGATTGCAACTTCAAGTGTATGATCTGCTGTCTCCTTCAGACTCAAAAGGCAAAGCCCTCACAGAGCAGATCTTACATGCTGTCAAAAAGCCAGAGAGCAGCAGCACCACATGTACACTCAGCTGAATCAAAGTGCAGTAGAGAACTCAGTGTTTAGGGCGGCAGGCTGAAGGCTGATAAGTGATGTGTTTGTGCTATTACAGAGACAGGACAGGCTTGGCTCTACCAGCCTCCACTTGACCAGAACGCACTCTTATCTGCAAACTCCTGACACCAATCTAATGCTGCATTCACAGGCTGTCGGAATTACAGCTTCAAGAGCTTGTGACAGTAGGACAGCTGGAAGGGGAAACTGATAACAGCTTGATGGAAACGTTTGTCTATTATTCAACATGTGAGCAACAAAGAATAACGTACAACATAATGAGAATGTAATTTCTTAAATTCATACGCAGATAGCCAATGGATCTCTGGTGTCTCAGGCTTTTCGGGAAATATAAAAATCAAATTCTTCCTTCAGATGTAGTTGAGTGGGAGAATCAAGAGTACAGCAAAACTTTTACTTTATTTTAAAGTGGTATTTAAAACATCACAGCTGAAATGTTAAAAGCTAGCTAACATTAACGCCACACTTGATTAGTTTATCTCATGTGAGTTACAGTATAACCTTTTACAAGTCGATTATCATTGGCATTGACAGCCTAGTTGGAAAAAAAAACATTCAAGTATTCACATTTGCTTTGGAAAATGGCTGGCAATAAGGTAAAGTATATGTGAGTTGCAATGAATAAGCAGCTCCAACTTCCTCTGAGGAAACGTTACATAATGAACATGTCATTTAGAATCACTACGTGTGAGTCGTTCGTCACCAAACATGTATGTTGAAAATCCAGCGGCTGTGTGTGGATGTATTGTGCTGTAGGTGGGTGGAGGTCAGTATGCACTGAGGGGGCTGCGTGGGTGAGGTGGACGCCATTGTCTTATGGCTGTGGAGTCAGATGAGGATTGTTCACAGGGCACTCGATAAAGGCCGTGGTTGTGGGTGTGGTGCTTCCAGGTTTATTGTGTGCAGCATCCTGTGCTGGTCACTATAAATAGAGAAACAGAAGAAGATGGAGGGCTGTGACTGAAGCTTAAAACTGTCCAAACAGCAGGAAATCTAGAAGCAGACACAGCTCTGACTCCAGACTGCTCTGCCACCCAAGACATTGACTGTAAAGAAAGGGGGATTCATATTTTATATTAACAAGAGATCAAATTACTATGTGTAATGTGAAAGGAGTTCACTGGTGGTGACAAACCCACAGAAAATTATCACCCAACCCTGCTGCTTCCTCAGGTCTACAGAGTGATTTTACATCTTTAGGCTCCTTGCTTTGGTTTTATGATGCACAACTTCAGTGTTTTGGTTCAGTCTGCTCACATCAGCCTCATTCCCAGCAGCAGGCAGCTGTTTTCCACCAAAAATCTCCAATGAACCCAATGTTCACTACATCTCCAGCTCCAAACAGCAGACACGCAAAGTTAGAGACTAGCTGGTGAACATAGTGGAGCATTTAGCAGCTCAAGAGACAGATATTTTTCTCAGGAGTTGTTGCAGACCAAAGAAAGACCTGGAAAAAAAAGAGTGAATATTGGACTTAGATTTGCAAGGTGGCCAGAAACATGACTCTAAATCATGCTAATGTTGCTGTGTCTGCTGGGTGTGTAAATAGCAATCTAGTTTTTATGAACATGTTAGCAAACATAAGTGATTTAGATGTTTTCAGGTGGTTCCAAGTGGCCAAGAAATCAATTAATGCTTGTTTAATTAAATAAGATGTTGCCACTGATCGGTTTTCATACTATCCATTTAGCAGCATGCTATAGGTAATAATGTTGTGTTTTCTTCCTCCTTAGGCTTCCTATTTTGCAGCGTCTGTTCAGATGATAACGGTAGTGCTACTGATAAGCCACCTGCATCTGTGGCAAATACTAATACTTCATCCGACAATCAGACTCAGACTCCTGCCAGTCAGAAGCAAGCAGAAAAAAATGATGTAGCAACACCTGCCAACGGCAGTCAGGAAATCACAACCACGCCGAAGCCAGCAACGACTATTGCGGTCACCACTCCAAGTACCACTGCCACGCCTGCAGTCACCACCCAATCACCGACAACCACCGTCACAAGCAACACGCCACAGACGACTCACACCACTGGTGCCCCCTCTACTGTGACGGTTACTCCTCCTACTACTACTATCACTCCCCAAGCTGCAACAACTGACAAAAACAGCTCTACCAATACTGCCACAACACAGACGACTGAAATCTCTTCAACCATTAAAACCTCCGTGATTCCATCATCTCTCACGACAACAACGCCAGCCACCGTCGCAGTGAATGACGCTAAATCAGATCAACTGTCCACGCTGTCCACCACCTTTACAACAAGTAAGGACTGCCATAACTCTCCTAAAACAGCTGACTAGAATGTTGGCAATATGGCAATGACAATGAATGTGATTTCAGCACAGTGTGATGGCTTTTAATGTGATGTTTCAATGTGATGGCACTGACTGCAAGGCTAGATTACCAAACAGGCAAAGAGGGCAACTGAATGACTGCCAGCTGGTATTATTCCAGCATAGTTCTAGTTAGTTTTTGGGTCTCTGGGCAAATGATTATGTTGCCATGATAGTTTGCTGTGTGCACCATACTTAATGGGAACTCGGGGGTACAGGACACATGCACAATATACAGAGGGTGGGACTAGGGGGGTCTATAGGGGCCCAACAGCAGTTCCCTAACTGCTTAATCCGGCCCTGACTGACCAACCTGACAGGAAGATAAAATTAAAATCTAAATTTAAAACATACATAGGCCATAACCCACACATTCCCATACGTGACTTGTTACCTACAGGTAAAATTGTGCCGCAAAATGCTCTTACAGGATGAGTGACAGAACAGCCCACCGACATTTTTATTTCATTTGTTTGGTTTTGAAAGCGACCATGTGCAATATTAAACATTCATGTTAGCATTTAATTTGATATTTTAACACTGTTAGCATAGCTAAACTCAGTGGGAAAAAAACAGGGTTGGACACATAATGCAGAATTATATCTAACAGTCCATCACACACACTATGCCATCTAGAAGTGTATGTTAGAGAAATTCAAATCAAGGATATATATATAAAAAAAAAAGTGTTGTTCCATCACAAACCCACAGAACAGCTTCAGTGTGACAGATTATCCAAATGTGTTGAATTCTAGTGGAGTGATGAACAACATTCTGTATGTTCAGTATGTGCCAAATACTAATACTTCTGTGCTGTGCTGTCACATTGTCATCCACCCAAAAGCAGCACTTTCAGCAATTTATTGGCAAAACAACGATTACATGGAACATACTGATCAGAAACAGATTTTCAGTGAAGTACAGCTTAACTTAACTTTAATCATGCAGTCTCATCAAGTTCAAAATAATTTGAGATAATAATTTTATCTTATTATTATCTTATGATTTTGCATTCTGGTGTTTTCATAATTACACTTAACTGACATAAGTGTGCTAGACAGCTTAGAAAGTTGTCACTGATTGGCTCAGAGACGTCTGCATCATTAACCTGAGACGATATGTTTACTGTTGCCGTGTTAGAGCTGGCTGAAAATCCAGTGACAGTTTCTGGGACATCTCCAAGTGACAAGCAGACACCAACAAGCACCCCAGAGCCAAGTGGGAGCACAGAGGCCACCAGCACCCTCTCCACTCTGACCAGTACATCATATCCTGCAGCATTAAACACAGCTGGAACCACACCCTCACAAACCACCACCACCGCCACCCCCCCCCACCACCACCACCACCACCACCAGAACCACAACCACCATAGCGCCTCACCCAAAAATGTTTTCGGTAAGACCTAATAAAGGGGAGCAGACACAGCTAGTGCGTTTTCTTGCCTTTACATAAACTTTTGAGAAAAAAGATGCTTAAAGAGGCTTAAAATTCACTGACGCTTGTGACTAATTCTTACTTTTTTTTGTTTTTGCAGTACACTCTAAACAATGGACAGGAGGTAAGACTGCTTTATTTTGAGTTGTGTATCTTTAAATCTGTTTCAGGCATCAGATTTTATATTCACATAAACAGCACATGTGATAATAAACAGTTCCTGCTCTGACTCTCATCAAGCCTCTGCTATTGTCCTGTTCATGGAAGGTGGGCCCCCACCCTGTTCACTCCTTTCCTCACTAACATTTACTCCCAAACACTTAAGTTCCCCTCAGGATGAACTACTTGGTTTATGACCAAATGCCTATGAAACTAATTACATTTCCATCAACCTCAGCTGCACTTTGTGCTAATCAGCACATTATAGCATGTTAGCATGCTGTCAACTCTTTGATAGAACGCTCTTTTAAAGACAAATAATAGCCCTAGCATGTCTCTGAACTTTGTAATGAAGTCACTTTATGAGGAGTGAAGTAATTTAATTAGAAGTAACTTTTACTAATTCAGATTAGCAATATCAAAAGCATAAATAATATTCACTGTCTTTTTAGCTCTGGTTTAGTCTCCACCAACTTGTGAGGGAAACATCTGGCTCTCTAGCGGCTAACTTAGCTGCTCCACTATGTTCACCAGCTGGTCACTAACTTTGTCTGTCTGCTGTTTGGCATTGGGCAGGTAGTGAAAAGTGGGTTTATCAGAGCTTTCTTGCTGATAACAAGTTAATTGAAGATTTTTGGGATGCAGCAGCTCAGCTAGCTACAACAGAGTCCAGAGGGCGGCAACACTACCCGCCATGTTTTAAACAAATCTCTAGTTTATCTGAACCACTTATTTAGACATGAAAACAGTTATTAATAAAACTATTCTTGCAAACATCCTTTGCAGAGCTAATTTCTGGTTCAGTTTTGACCTACTATACTTACAGCCTTTTTGTGCATGCAGCTTGACAATACAGTTGATGATTTTAATCATGGGTTCTTTTGAGTAGAAGTGATGATACGATTTACGGACGGGTTTTTCAAGTGTGTCTTAAAACGACAGTCAAGTGTCCATATGAACATTAAAAGAGGTTTTCCTCGCTGTAATCATTCCTCCTGTTCATACTGGCTATTAAAAGATCCCTTCAAATGTGCTTTCAATGTAAGTGATGGAGGCCAAAATCCACAGTGTGTCCACACATTTTGTCATCACACAGAAGGAGGACTGTGGATTTTGTCTCACTTACATTCTAATGGTCAGTATGAAGAGAAGGAATGATTATAATGAGAAAAACATGTTTCCCTGATCATATAGGCTCCTGACTGTTGTTTTAAGACAGACTTGAGAAATTGTGACTTTAAAGTGACTTGTTGAAAACTTGTCTGGCTGTCTGAACACTGCTGTTGCTTGGCCTAATACACCTGTTTTATCACAACTTATAGAAATGATGGACAAAACCTACAGAAGTAAAAAAAATAAAAAATAAAAAAAAGTGTAGTGGATATTTCCTTTAAATTATTTCCCAGTCCAGCTTCTGAAATTTAATAGTTGATGTTTATATTTGCAAAATCTAATTCTTTAAACTAATCAGTGATTTTAGAAAGTATTTCTTTCAACAGTGTAATGGAATAGAAGTGCAATGTTTTCAAAAATGACAATAATATGATGTGCTCCTACTAATGGATGAGGCTCTGGGTGGATCTCTGGGCCATCCAGACTCTTGTGTTTCCAGCAACAGGACAGGAAGCAGAGAAGCACGCTATTAAAAAAAAAAAAAAAAAAGATTCCAGTCACTGGATGGAAAAGTGTCTTAGTGGGAACCCTTCCTGCCTTTCACTAGTTTCCTTCGTTCCCACACCTCTTCATATACTCACCCTCTCTCTGGCTGTCTACACAGCTGTGTAGTTCCATAATACACCAGAAATAATCCACACATCCCAGTGCAGGAAGATGACTTCAACTGTCATCTGTGACCTTCCCGTCCACCCTCTGGCAGCATAGGGGAGACCTGGCGACATCTTATCAGCTCATGAATAATATCTGGAAAAAGTTTTTTTACAAAAGATGTTTAAAAATGTGTCGTTTTCACCTTTAGAAAGGGGACGATAAAAATCTGGTAGAGGTGTGCAAGCAGCTGATGGTGAACTTTGAAGAGGGAAACTGCACTCTGACGTTGAAGCAGCACAACGACAAAGTACAGTTTGAAAGTGCGGCGATACATGGCAAAGGTAACACATCTTCCTCCAACTGGACACTTGTTTGGTTAAATTTAAGTTAAACTGAATATTTCATAATCTAACTGCAAACAAATTGTATCTTACAGTGAATCCCAAACTTGCAGCCCAGTATTACGAAGAAATCACCAAGGTAAGAATTCACATATGGATGCTTTGTTCAGGATATGTAAACACTTTCAGGGTTAACACCTACCTACTGTGACTGGAAGTAATTATCTTTTTTCCCCGCTTGAAGACGCCAACAGATAACAAAACCCTGATTGCTATCCTGGCCTCCTGTGGAGCTCTGCTGATCATGATCGTCATCCTCGCTGTGTGCGCTTCCCACCACCGCAAGCCATACAACGAGAACCAGGTAGGTGGAAACTCTCCAACTCAGAAGCAAATGTCTGCTGTTGTTGTGGCGGTCCATGTGACGCCACAGCGTTCTCAGATTATGTGCGGTTCCTTTTGTTTTTGGCTTGTAGGGAGGTGCAACACTGGTTCTGGCTAAGGTCATATTTTGATTCATATTGTTTGAGATAAGTTTTCAAATCAATGCCAGACTTCTTATTGGAGTCATTTTCTTTTAGGGACATGTATTCTATAAGTATAAATTAGTAAAGTTTCTCTTTGTTTTAACAAAAACATTATTTGTGAAGTTGAGTATTAGTGGTTTTTGCTGTCTTAATATTTCAACATAGCCAGAATTATTCCATTCAAAAATCAATATACAGAATCTACAGTATGAGGTAAAGTCATCATCACAGCTCATAAAATTCAAACTAAAAGGCTGGAAGTAAAACTAAGATTTGAATGTCTGTAAGAACTGCTTTGTTTTCATAAAACTTCAAATAAAAGAAGTCAAAGTTTCTGGTCATACTTCATGGAAATTAAACAGGAACTTTCACTTATTTTACACATCAGTGTGTGTTTGGGGAGTATTGCTGCATATATGAAAACAGCTGTATGAAGCCTTTTGTGTCTCCGGAAGAAGCTGTGTGAAATCTATCTAGTTGCATTGTGGGTAATGTAGTTGCAAGGTTTTGACAAGGAAGTCCAACAATGTTAAATTGGTTCAGAAATGAATGGAAAACAAGGAATCTTTGATGTTGACCTGACTTAGGCCCCCAACACCCTGTTTCAATGAAAAAGACATTTCAGAAGTAGAGATAACATTTTATGGGGTATTTAATCTTTAAAAATTCATATTTTAAACTTTCTTTAAACCATAGTGGAAAAAACAACTTTGTTTAAATTTTATCAATTGTAAAAGTGATTTTACCCCTTAAAACAGAAGCCATTTCTCTAAAAAGGAAATGCAACCGCTAAAGGGCAACAATGTCCTTAACTTTCCATCCAAATAGGCCACGGAAGGTTATTTATAATTTGTGGATCATACATTTTTAATATCTGGCTCATTCATTTCATCTTCTTTAATCTCCAAAGCAACACCTGACGGAGGAGCTGCACACGGTGGAGAACGGTTACCATGACAACCCCACGCTGGAGGTGATGGAGGTGCAGCCAGAGATGCAGGAGAAGAAGGTGGCGCTGAACGGCGAGTTCAACGACAGCTGGATCGTCCCCATCGACAACCTCCTGAAGGAGGACATACCCGACGAGGAGGACACCCACCTGTAGGGAGGAGCAGGGGCAGAGGAGAACCAAACCAAACACACCCTCCCATCTTACACTCCTGACCCTGGGACCCTCGTCTCCGCGGCCAGAGAATTTCTCAGATAGAAACACATCCTACTGAACAACCAAGCCACTATATTCACCTTCATTATCTGCTCTGTTTGATGTATTTCTGCTGTATTTAGTTATCAAAAAGAAATGAGGATCAAAAATCAAACACCCGGAGGATGAAGAAGCAATGAAATCATAGAAAATGGCCTTGGAAAATGGACATTGAAGAACCAACTAAATCCATCTATTGTGCCTTTAAAGTTGGCTTTATAGAAGTATTTGATATCACTGACTTCCTACAGAGCACAATTGAATCTTTTTCGTCATTACAAAAATGTCCCCAAAAAGAAAATTGCGCATGTAGGATTATATTTTGCCTTTTCTCTTGATGTACTCAACAAGAGAAAGTGGATTTGTACACGAGCACCTGTAAATAGAGTATTTTTATATATTATTTTCCTCCAAGAGCTTTATGATCTTGCAAACTTGTGGCTTTGCGTCATCATCTGGCTCCAGAAGCAAGAGGAAGCAGATCAGAGAGGTAACATCAACGTCAGCTGCCTTGGTGGCGGTAGAGTTACTAACATAGATAGATGACCTCAGGATACTTCAAAGCATCCTGGTGATTTTCCACGAGTACGTGTCAAATCTGAAAAACCTGCCAGTGGCTGTACAGGCTGTGCTGGTACAACTGAGCATTAACCTTTTTCAAAAAAGAGTGTTTCCACAGAGACACTGCTTAAGGCTGACAGTTTTAAAGAAATCAAGACAAATGAAGGGTTTTCATCCAAAACGCCACAACTCATGTTTTGGGAAAACCATGAGAAACTGAGAGAAGTCATTATCTCTGTCCTCTCCGGCCTCCGGAAATCCTTCAGTGTTCTTAAAGAGAAACAACTGATCACATATTTTTAGTGAGCTTTGTAAAAAAATAAATAAATAATGCCACATTATTTAAATGCCTTACTTTGAAACTCAAAGGATAATTCCACTTTATTACATCTTGGGTCTTATTTTTGTAGTTTTGTCCACCATTTGTACTGATTAAAATAACACTGTATTGACCAAAGCAGTGCTGAGATGTGAGAAGACGGTGACATCGCTACAACAAAGTCTAACAGGGTAAAAAAAAAAAAAAAACACGAGCAGTCAGACTATTCAACTGAAATTATGGTTGCCGCGTCCGCGAGTCCGCGTGACGTAAATGTCGTCATCAGAAGGTGTGCACGTGGGCTCTGTGCGGACCCTACTCTCGAGCGGACGCGTTCACGTACAGCTGCGGACACCACGAACAGGTAGTTGATGTGTTTATACTACCTTCTGGGGTCCGCTCGGAGAACGCGCTCCACACGTGCGCAGTAGATCGCCGTCTACAGGAACACAACGTTGTGACCGCGCGGACACAACAAATTGCAGGTACACGGATGTCCGCACAGAGCCCACGCTCACACCCTATAATGACGAGATTTACGTGACGCGGACCCTCGCGGACCCGGCAACTATAATTTGAGTTTAAGACAACAGTTCAACCAGATTATCTAAACCATTTTGTTTGGGGATGAAATAAACATGTGAAATATTGATAATATTCCATCATTGAACATGAAAACTGCACAGCTACGGTTAGTGCAGCAGGTCAAAGTTGAACCAGGACCGATTTCACAAAAATAAAGATTGGAAATTGTGGCATGGACTCATGCATGGGTTGCAAACATGCTGTTGGATTTGATGAGTGAAACGTGCAGAAATGGAATATAATATTCGTGAGTATGTTTTAATTAATGTGTAATCACCTTAAAATAAGAATCGGTTTTGTTACCTTACAATGAACCCTTTATATCTACATTTTCTCTTCTAAATATGGCTGCATTCAAACTGAAACAGCCTTGTGTTAAAACAGTGCAAGAGGAAATACAATCCAGGAAGTCCAGTTGGCGCTACAAGTTGATGATGGTTAAATAATGGTTTTGAGTTGAACCAGGTTTAACCTTTTTGTTGGACGACCCTGCTTTGTTTTGCTGGAGCTCTCTGCGTTTGCACCACTGTGTCAAGGCTCTGCTCCCATTGAAATGAATGAGTGGGGTGTGTTTTTTTCCATGCAGAGTTCAGCTAACAGGAGGGTTTGTTTACAACCCGACTGACTGTCTGACTGCTTGTGTTTCTGTACAATGTCATTTTTACTGATAGGAATGATGGTAAAACTGCTAAGACAACACAAGCTGTACTTAAGTGGAATTATCATTTACAGTAATTACTCAAAAATTATTTATTGAAGCCAAAACCAACAAACATTTCTCACTCTTATAGCTGATGTTGCATTTTTGTGAGGGTGCAAAACGCAACGTATACTTTGCTGTTTAGACGGCAGAAATACCACAAAAATTCAGCCTCCACAACCAGCCAAATATCAGTGATGAGAAGAATATTTGATGCTGACTCTGCTCATTCTGATATTCAATACAGACACTGTGCCAATAACTTGGTGCATCTCTGAAACAAACACTGTAAATAGTTTGATGCTGTAGTTTTTTCACTGTTGCTGTTGTGCTGGAGGGCACAGAGTCATTTGACATTTGCAGATGCCTGACTTCACCCTTGTAGCGGAAAGTGAGCACACTTTTGTTTAAACTTCTATTTTTGGATTCTGTTCAGTGTAGTAATTTACTTCCCTTTAAACCAGTTAATATATATTTACTTTCACTTCAAACTATATACATGTGAATCCATCACCTTGGGCACCCCAGTCCAACCTTTGTTTTTTTTTTCCCCCAATTGTGTGTGTATGTGTGTACAGTTTCACTTTTATTATAGCTGTGCCATTTTCACCAAAGTGCGTTACCAGTATTATTTGTATTTATGGTTTGTTTGCTGATGAAAGCATACAACAGGGGTCTGACACACTGGAAGTTGTATATTGTCGATTGCCTCGGCAGTCATGTTGTTTTACCTGTTCAGATTTGCAAATAAAGGATGTTTTTTTTTCCACTTTGGTTCTGCAGTTTTCATCTTCCGTACAGCTTTCATATATCTCTCAGTAATGTTCGAGCTCAGCCACGAGGAGGCAGAAACACCACAGAGGCAACAATTAAGAAAACCTGAACAAAATACAATCTTTATTCATTATGTACATTACATACAATGCAATACTACAAGGCTTTCTACACATTCACTGTATTCACAGAGTAGTGCTCACTGATCTGAGAGTACCAGCCTTACAACTCCTGAGTCCCACCCAGGGGTCGAGAGAAGGGCAAGATGGAAAAGTGAAAAAAAAAAAAAAAAGAGAGAGAAAATTAGAAAATATTATTCCATCCAGCAAACATTGTGTGGATATTTACCCTAAAATAGCAAAAAGAAAAGTAGTATTTGGCATTGTGGGCTTTTTTTTGTTGCTTTTTTTTTGTTTTTTTTTTTACAAAGGTGCTTTCAATTATTCTTTTTTTTTTTTTTTTTTTTTAAACACAGTTGTCTTCTGGCACAAAACAAAATAAACCCTACAGCAACCTTGATGAGCCCTAAAGGTTGTCAAAATATTATAAATAATCCCTCGCATAGCAGTTTCATCTTCGAAGCTATGAGCAGTGTCTTTTCTTATAAAGAATTACAGATCTGTGTCATCTTTAGTTGGTATCAGGGCAGCAAAAGCATTGGCAAACATGTACAGACACATAACGCACATGCCATCCTTTTCCAACGGAACATACTTTAACTCCCAAAAACGACCTAATAATCATAATACTATCAAGCAACAGTGTTCCTCTGCTGTCTGAGCTGTCAGAGTAGCTTCTGCCAGTCCCTGCTGGTGCTAAACTGCGCCAAACAACTAGAATGTGATTGTGGAGTGACAGAAAAGCGACTCATCTCCAGTGTCAGCGAAACAAAAACCAGCAGGATTAATACTTGCAGTGATGATGGGTACAGCAGCACAGCACCCACAATCACAGCAAACAACATCCTGAGGGGATTCTACATTTTTTTTTTTTTTACAATAGTGCATTTGATGAAAAGTTCTTCATGTTATGGAATAAATATGCACATTGTGAATTTCAAACAAGAGCAAAGCTATGATCAAGTACAATCAATGTAAAGCATCAAACAATTCCATACAAGCAGGGTTTGTGGGAAATAAGGAGCTCATGTGTGACACTTAAAGGACCATACCTCTGTTTTTGTTCAGCCCATTTGCTACATGTCATGTATACTTACAGGAATAGTTCAACATTTTGGCAGATGTGTTTAGTTGCTTTCTTACAGTGTGTTAGATAAGAAGACTGAAACCACTCATGTGTCTGTATGGTAAAAATGAAGCTAGCACCAGCAGGCAGTTAGCTTAGCTTAGCATAAATAAAGGGGAATAGCTAGCATGGCTCTATCTGAAGGTAACAAATCCAGCTACCAGCAGCTGTAAAGCTCACTTATTAACACTTCTTGTGTGTTTAATATATACAAAAACTGAGGTGTAAAAGCAACATGTTGCAGTTTAACAGGATTATGTGCCAAACTATTTGCTGGCCAGGTGCAGTAACTTCCTAAAGTCTTATTGTCATTATAAGGTTGCCAGGCAACCAGCAAAGACTTAAGTGTGTTAATTAGTGAGCTTTAGAAGTCCTCGTAGACAGATTTACATTTGGACGGAGCCAGGCTACCCATTTCTCCTGTTTCCAGTCTTTATGCTATGCTAAGCTAACTGACTGCTAGCAGTAGCTTCATATTTAGCATACAGATATGTGAGGTATCAATCTTCTCATCTGACTCTTGGCAGAGAGAAGCAAGCAAATAAACACATTTCTCAAAAAGTACCAAATAAAAAATCTTTTTACTTGTGACAGATCACAGTTCACCAATCACAGTGAACATCAAGTCT
Source organism: Thunnus albacares (assembly GCF_914725855.1). Lineage (NCBI taxonomy): Eukaryota > Metazoa > Chordata > Actinopteri > Scombriformes > Scombridae > Thunnus > Thunnus albacares. The sequence continues at coordinate 22,453,347 of NC_058128.1, read as the reverse complement.
GGTTTTGTGTTTGTACAAGTGACATGATTATTTTTTATCCTTTATAATATAATTTTTTTTGTGTGTGTCTCTTTAAGCTGGTTTTCAAAACGCACTAAAAAGAAAACATTCTTCCTCTCGACAATGACAAGATGAATTCTGGGCAATGAGAGGTTTTGCCGCTACAGTCTTGGTCTGACATGTCCAGTACCTCATTGTGGTTAATGTTAGCTAATTTTACTGTAGATAAATCCTGCTGTGTCACTGACATTACTGAGCCAGTTCAATGACTTAATGACTCTTCCCTTCTGGTGATAGTTACTCTATATTTTAGTGTTTATCTAGCTGTAGTTTGTGTCTTTCATGCATTATTGTTATTACAATAATTTTTTTTTTTAAACCTAGAATGTCCGTTTACAACTATTTTCCTGATCTCTCAAAGGCTCCTCTGTCCATCTGGATAAAAAAAAAAAAAAACGCTTTCCAAATTTTGACTCCATTTCCTTATTAAAACAAAGATGGTAGCCAGAGATGATACACAGTATGTTCTTAATGATTTGTATGATGTCAACCAACATGGAATAGTTTAATTGTCAGTTATATTTGTCTGTATTAATGTTTCTTTCCATTAGTTTACATTTTCATACAAAGTAACACATGTTTCTGCTGTTATACTACGTCATTTCTGGCTACCAGGATTAGAAAGAGTCGCAACTGGTGAAGCAGCTTAAAAATCTTTTCCAATCTTCTTTTGCGGATGGAATATATTTTATCCAGATGGTTAGAAAATATTTTAATATTTATTTCTTTCAGAAAAACAGCTGACAAACTAGGGCTAGTGCTTAACACTATGATGTCATTGCCACTTGTCTGCAAATGTTACAGACTTGCTTTAGAGTTGTATTTTCACAGTACAAGATTTCTCGCTAGACGGGCTTAATATATGGTCCTTTAATTTCAAAATGAGTGTAAATCATTACCTGTAAAAAGCCACTGCACCGGGGTCAAACTAGTTCATGTCTTGAGTCTCAACTAGAATCTATAAGACTCACTTTGATCACAGATTTGACCCTCAAGTGTTGAACATGAAAGTCAGCCAGTGAGTCACATGACTGATAATCCAAGCTGTCCTTAAAACATTGAAATTCTGCCCTCGTTGAAGTGACCTTACTGATTTTCTTTGTCTGTCCTCAATGTTCCTCAAGCTCTTCAAGCTAAAGATAGTAGTAGTAGTAGTATTGATCCTGTACATTACACACAAATTATGTACAAATTGTGGTTAACAGTCGTAGTAAATGTGCCAGGGATGACAAGTCACATAGTGTTCAGATGCATCACAGTTGTTATAAATGTAGGACTTTGGACAGTCATTTGTTGCTTTCATGTGACCGATGAGCACTGTTTTTTTTTTTTTTGTTGATGGAATATTAGTGATCGTAGTTTGACTGAAAATCAATCTGTTAGTGTCTGACTGAGAGTCACGGAAGACGATAAACAAGAAAACTGACAAGGCGGGACTTTGAGGGAGCAGTAAGCACCAAGAAACATCGACCCCAAAATCCCCCCCCCCCCCCCCCCCCCCCCCCCCCCACCCAAACTGATTTGGTGACAGCAGAGGTAAACTTTGCGACTGAATTCCATGATGTGAGCGAGACCCCGAATCCTCCAGGGCGGTTGACCTTTGACCTCCTTGTGGAAGATTTGAGCAGGGTCTGAAATGAGCTCACTACATTACCTTCCTGTGTTTTCGGTTAATTCACAGGAAAATAAACTTGCTTTAAACTCATACTTTTCTACCTAAAAGTTGGTCTTAATTTTTTTTGTTTTTGGTGACATCACACCCAATATTTGACATCTCAGTGTAGGATTTTTTAAATTCTATTTTTTTTTAACGGAAGCTTGTTACTTAGGAGCCTGTGTGGCTGATGACCCTACTACATTTACCACAGACAGTTGTCAAACTTCATGTATTCTGAACGCATCAAGATCTGTGTCTGTAAAATGAACTTTTACCATGGTCACTGAGTATTAGTTGTATTCTGATTGGCTGGCAGCTGTTGGTTAAATTTCAGTAACGGGACACCTACGATGCAGGTGTTTAAATGTACATTTTAAATGAATGCACAAGTGTTAAACTGTAGGTGAGGACAGCAACTTAGCTTAGTGAAATAGCGCAGAGTTAGGGTTATCAGTGTAACCAATGAAATAAAATAGATAAATGGATGCTTTGATATTTGCGTGAGTCTTGACGTCTGCATCAACTAACGGTAGGAGGAGGGAAGAGTTGTCTAGATATCAAGCAGCCACACATCTAAGGTACAGGAGCTGTTTTTTTTATGAGATTTAAAACAGAAAAGTGAGAAAATAGTTCAATAAGTTAATGAATTGATGAACTGGTATTTTTAATTTACTTATATATGGCATGATTTGGAAAGTGGTTGTATGCTCCATGATTGTTCTCAGGGTGTTCTATTTGATGCTGCTGTCTACTTCACAAAACTATTCAGGTGGACACTTGGGATTTTATAGGTGACGAAAAAAGGAGAGAAGTAAATCTCACCTACTAATTCATCACAGTGAAATCAAACCGAGACAAACATACCTAAAAACAACTCTTCCCACTGTAATTATCAAACTGGATTACTGGTACTTGCATTTCATTCACACACCAGCTGTTTTAAGTTCTTCCAAATATCTGATGATGAGTATTAAACGTAGAGCCGAAAGGTTACCGCATGTGCATCTTGATTTTTTTGATAAAGAGGGACAAGAAAGGAGCTGAAAGATGCAAAAGCACCTTCATCAATCGGAGAGAAAAAAAAAATCTTATATGTATATTTACATATTCTGTACACCGACCACTTAAGTTAAAGTCCATTAATTACTGAGGGAAGAAATTCACCTTATGTCTTGGTAGTAAATGCAAATTTACCAGCCAGATTTACAGGGATAACAACCAAAACCATATAAATGTATATTAAGGTATATATTAAACTTTATCTTTAAATCATTCCTCTATTGTTCCTACAACAATTTAAAATTGTTGACTTTTTTTTTTTTTTGCATCTGCACGGCCATCACAATCATAAATAAGGGCAGGTGTTACAGGAAAGCAAGCGAACCAAACCATCAAAATAAAAGCTTCAAATAAGCCACAGACTTTTGCAGGAGAGACGTAAAAAAAAATGTAGTAAAAGAACAGAAGAGCTTGTATCTGTGGAGAGTGAAGTGGTTTCCTGTATCATGGTCACACCATCCTGTCTTCAAATAAATTAAAACAGCAGTGATTTTGAACTTTACTTTTGGAAAAACCTGGCCTGAGCAAATGTCATCTTATCAACTGTTTGGCCCAAACGCGAATGGACGCCTGTGATCCACTTTGAGGGCGTTCGTGGGTACAAAGCACAAAACCGACACTTGGAAAAAAAGGACAATCATAGAAAGAAAAAAAAAAAAACAAGACTGCAAACAATCCTCTTTTTTGGCCTAAATTTTTGTGGGGGAAAAAATAAAGAGAAGATGAAAAACAAGCGATGTTTGGCAGAGTTTGGAGGGGTTTAGCGGGCTCCGGGAAATCTTGGTCAGTGAGAAAAATCAAAGGGATATCTTGTGGGGGGAAATACACACACACACCCCCCCTCAGGTCTCCGTAGAGTTTCACTCATATCCCAAATCACACAGTGTCGTTTGTGTGTGTGTGTGTGTGTGTGTTTACGACCCTCACCGTCAGGGCAGCGCGGCCTGTGACAGCAGGAGATCAGGGTGAAATGTAATCCCGCGAGCAAGGTTCAGAAATACAAAAATAACTGGTCTCTGTCACCTCTGTCACATCGGGTGTGTGTGCGCATCTGTGTGTGTGTGTGTGTGTGTGTGTGCGGGTGTTCAGTCAGTCCGGTTGGGTGAGGTGATGGGCTAGAGGGTGATGAGGTCTACCAGGTTGCCCTTGGGCGGTGTCATGCTGTCCGGGAAGAAGTTGACGAGCGTGTCGAAGAGCTGCGTTCGCTGAGCGTACGTCTGATCTACGTCTGAGAAACCTGAGAGAGGAGAGGAGAGGAGAGGAGAGCGGAGTGAGTGGGATAAAAGGGTGAGAGGCAGAGAGAGAGAGAGACACGCAAGAAACAGGAAAATAACTAATTAAATCCATCCTCAGTTTACACTGACAAGCAGAGCCTAATTTGTTTTCTCTTGTGTTTTCTCTGTTGTAAAATCTGAGCTGCAGATGTTTGTCAGTTTGTTAGTTGCTGCTATAAATACACACATACGTATTTAAAGGAAAAGTGATAAAAATACACCATAGACGCTGTTATGCGACTCACAGTTGAAGCACTTGGATTGGCAAGAAACTGTCCCAGTTAAATAATCGGTACAAGAGATGAACAACTACACTAGAAAAATATCTGCTTCTTTGATAAAAAGTTGACGGTACAACACTGCATACATAGAAACTTTAGATGAGAAGTTACACGACTCTCAAGGGGCATGTCAGCGAGAAACATCCAGTCAAACTTAAAATTCTGTTACATATGGCGGAAGCTGGAGAGTATGATATTGAGAAAACTGACAATTAGGCTAGCCGCGGTGGTCGATGTTAGCAGTGTTACACGGTGTTGGGACATACACCCAATACATTACTTTCCCACTGCCCGTACCATAGTTTTGCTTTTTTCTATAGAAACAAATCCATTTATAAAAAAACCTCCAATTTGTAAAGTATCAAGCGTGTTATCAATACTTAGTCTAACGACAGACGCTACAATTACAAACTGACTGTCTGCTCTGGGAGCTTCTGCAGCAGCAGCAGCAGCGTCTCAGCAAAAAGTAGCAGAGTGAGACATCTGTTGCTGCTGTAAACAAACGTTAGCTGTTAAGGAGCAGCTGCTCTCATGTCTCTCCGGGTTTCGGTGCTTGTTTTCAGCAGCAACTCTCCTGCTCTCTGCCTGCTCAGCCTGCTCTAGGAGTGTCTCTCTCCGGATGGCAGGTAAGTTGCTCCGGTTCTGGTTCTAAGCGGCGGTTGTCCTCGTCTGGCTCGTTCCCGTCTGTGTGCTCTGCAGCCTGGCTAGTCACAGAGGATGACCTGCTGGCAGCAGCCTGAAGCCCGCTGTCACTAACTCTTAAATAAGGGCAAGAGCTAATCTAAAAGTCTAATGTTACAGATCAAGGTAAGCTCTCTACGGATGAGCGTCATATTTTGGAAAATGTCTGGCGTAACCGGTAATACCGAAAATTTCCTGACCGTGGCATCCCTACTGACAATACAATCTGTTATCAATTTATGATCTGATTCTGGGTCTGTTTTGGATGAATTCAGCTGCTATGCTGCTGTGTTTTGTTCAAAAAGCAAAAATGAAGCATTTCTATGTTCAGTGATGTTAAAGAAAATTTAAAAATGGATGAGGAAAAATGTTTCGCAACTCTATAAGACAATGAAAAACAACAAATCCTCACAATGGAGAGTCTGGAACCATAAAATGTTTGGCACTCTTGTTTGAATGATGACTTCAAACAACCAATCAATAATTACAATTGTTGCCATTTTATTTTCTATTGATTGCCTAATCAGCTAATCAGCCTAATCAGCTGTCTACTCATCTCATGGCCAGACAACAAGTAGGATTAACAGAAAGCAATCCAAACAATGGGCTGCTTTCTATAGAGGTATTGAACATTAATGCACTATCCAATAAAAGTTATCTGTGTACTTGAAAACTTACTGACAACTCAAAATCTAAAACTAATATTTTGTCAGAGTGAAACAAGCGTACAGATTGAAAAGTGAACACAACGCTTGTTATATGTGGCGTTTTTGTACAGCGATCAGACTCTTACCCAGAGGGATGAAGTCGGAGCTGGACTTGAAGAGAGCCGAGGGCAGAAGCTGGAACTAAGCACAACACAAATATTCAAGTCACTTCAACATATCGTTTTCTACATGTCAACTTCTTTCTTTGTCTTTCTTCCTTTGTTTTTTTTTCAACATTCTCTCTCATAGTCATTTATTCCAGTTCTTTTTCTTTCCCCTCGCCAATGATTTAAAAGAAAAACAGCAGTACCTCTTTGGTCTCATCAGGGTCTGTGTGGTCCACAGTGAGCGACAGGTCGTTCTGTAAGTATTTGAGCGCGCTCAGTGGCTCTGACTGGGCTTTCTCCTCGAACCTGGACAACCAAAACACACTGATGGTGAACAGCATCCAGTACACTGTACGCACAGTGGTGTTGCAGTTATGACGACTAACCACTAGATGGCAACAGGAGCAAAGCATTCCCGTCCCCGCAGCTCAGTGGTCAGTTTCCCATCATGACCACTGTGGAAGATTCCATGCCTTTCCATAACTAGGTCAAAGGTCTTTCTCAATATAAAAACCATTTTCCCTTGAAATATTTACTTTTACTTTCATTTTTACAAAAGGACAGACTCATCTACAGTTTGTACTGTTGTTGAATGTAAAATGTAATAAAAGGTAGTAAATAAATGTATGAAAGTAGTAAGAAAAATATGGATATTCTCGTGGTTTCAGCATTGTGTCTGATACATATCATCTGTAAACATTCAATGAGATAACATTTAAAAAGTAAAATGGTACCCAGGTTTGGGAACCTGAATCTGGTCAATAATAGGTTTGGCTGGCTTGTAAAAGTGGCCAGTAAAGTTATTGGGGTGAGTCAGCTGCAGCTCTCTGACCTCTACTAGAAGCAGGTCTTAAGGCCAGGGCCATATTGGACTGTCCTGATCACCCCCCCCCTCCACCTTCAGGCCATAGATAAAGAGTTCCTGCTCAGAGGACAAAGGATACAAAGGGCCCTATCTTACACGCGGTGCCAAGTGCAACGCAAGTGTCTTTGCTACTTTAAGAGCAACGCAGTTGTCATTTTCCTGTCCAGCATCCACGCTGTTTAAATAGCAAATGCACTTGCGCCCATTTTAGCGCCCGTGGGTGTGTTTGTCTTAAAATGGAGGTGTGGTCAGGCGCGTTGTTGGCCAAATTGTGGCAATACACGTAGGGAATTAAACAACCCGTCAGGATGAGGGTGTCTGTCAAGACCTTAAACTGGTGGTCTGGGGCCAGGGGAGGGTCCAGGAGCAGTAGGGGGCCAGTGTGCTTATAATGGATCGTGCGCTTTCACTTTGTGCACGAGGAGATCCATTTCCTCTACAGAGAAGTGTCCCTTCTTACTACTTGGCAAATGCACCATTATAACAGCAATCTGCCAAGATGCAAACACACCTGGCTTTTAAAGGGAATGGGAGATGACACTGTGTTTGGTTTATTGCATGTTACGCCCAAAACACACCCATGATTAATGAAGAGACTCAGGACAACTCCTTTGAATCATGCGCTTGGCACTCCGACCATTTTTTCTGTCCTTAAACTAGCAAAAATTGATTTGGACACACCCTAACTGCACTTGTGTGTGCTCAGGTCGTTAAAATAGGGCCCAAAGTCTCTCTTTGACCGTGATCTCTGCACCTGCACTTCATGTATTCTTTGCACTTCATTTTGATGTGATCTCACATTGTCCCTGTGATCTATTATGTGATGTATATTATAGTATAGTAAGTACAGGATAATATAAGATTATGTTTTTTATGATGAATGTGTTTTTTATATTTTTCCCCTGGTGGGATAATAAAGTTGGACTTGACTGGAGGACACAGCACATGTCATGGAGCAGTGGTGGGAGAAATAGAGTGCAGACCTGTATTTCCTGATGAGGTATCTGCAGTGGCGGAGCAGGTACTCCTTGGAGGGCCGACACAGTTTGAGGGACCAGAAGTCGTCCAGTCGCATCTTGGGAGAACAAGACTTTCCGGGGTTTCCACCAAACAGGTAATGCACCTGGAAACACGTAGTGATTTATTACTCAAGTCTTCAGTCTTTAAATATACACAAACCTAAATCTATATTTCTTAAACTTACAAAACTCTGGTTAAATTGGATGGTTGTGCAAATGGAAGTATTGCATTATGTGTGATTTCTTTTCTCCACAGTTAAAAAATCGAACTATTCAGCACAGAGTTTCTTGTTTTTTAAGCTTCCTGCAGGTTTGCATTATCTCCAAACTCAGATCAATTCTCTGTACTTCTGAGTCTCTTCGGAGAAAGTCATCCCTGCTTTCACATCCTCCCACTTTGAATATCGCAACTCGTCATATTTCGGTATTACTCAGTCTTTGTTTATCCCGTCTCCAACTAGTTCAAATTGAAACTGAAAGGGTTTTGATAAGGTCAAAAAAGGAGGGACAGACAGTATTACTCCCATCCTTGCCTCCCTACACTGCTTGCCTATTAGTTACAGAATTGATGTTAAAATCCTGACGTTTTTACAAGGTGTTAAATGGTTTCGCCGTCTCTTACATCACAGAAGACAAACTTCTGTCTGCCCCGAGATCCAGGACAAAGTGTTATGGGTACAGGGCCTTCTCTTTCACTGCCCCAGATCTATGGAGTTACCTTACTCCCACCATCTGTTTCTCTCCCACTACTGAGATCTTCAAGAGTCATCTTAAAACACATTTCTACTCATTAGCCTTCTTGACTTTGAGTTAATCAGCTCAGGTATTTCTTCTGAAGTCTCTGTAGGTCTGAGCTGCCAGTATGGCCTTTACTAGTATTATCAGTTTTATTTATCATAACTCTTTGCACTTGGTTTTCTTTAACCTGGGCTTATACCACTGATTCTGAATTGGATTATTTAGGGTTGGATAGGTTCAATTTGCAAGGTTTGTGGGGTTTTTTTTAAAGTATTCTTCTGATTCGATCGTTTTTGAAGGAAGACATATCGCAAGGATTGGACAATCTTATACAAATACTGTGACGCATGGACAGTTAAACTTGTTGAATTTCAGCTTATGTTATGTGTTTGATCTTAACTTTGAAATAAGAAATTGAGTCACAAGGGGGGGTTATCATCCTCTCCATGACTCATCCAGAGATAAGTCAAAAGGAGTCTGGCTGTAAAAAGCCTTCATCTTCAGATAATGTTTTTGCAGCGTAAATAAAGGAAAATGCTCATTTCAGTGTTGACCTAACAGAAGACAGCTCTGATCAAGATGTAGAACCAGGTGTGTAAATGAACAGCTCATGAGGAGACGTGTAAACTCCATGCAGCATGAATAAAAATCTGATAAAACTGAGCTGGAGTTCGCTTACCAAAAAAAAAAAAAAAAAAAAAGTGTTTTTGAGTGTCACTACTTGAGTGTAAGTCATGAAAATTGTGTAGCACAAGTGTGTGAGTGAGCTGTGTGTGTGTGTGTGTGTTACCTTGTGCATCTCATCGTAGACCAGCTGGTGTGCGAAGCGTGGACACGGCTCCTCCTCCTGCAAAGCCTTGCTCGGGTTTTCTTTCACTGCCTGATCGTTCTTATAGACACATGACCTGAGCAGGAACACACACACACACACACACAAACAACAAATCAGTCTACACACAAGCACGCACACATGGCTAGTAGAGAGGAACGGGCACACATCCACATAATGCTGCAAATGTCTCGTTGACTTATTTCACTGGACACTGAGTACAAGAACAGCAGCTGAAATCAATGTACTGGAACAGTGAGGGCTGCAGCCTGACAGCCTGTTCTCTCTTTACATACATGTTTGCACGCGCACACACACGCGCACACACACACACACACACACAGAGAGCATGCAGTTCCCTTGTGGAGGCCTGAGGATCATCAGCTCCGTGTCGTGAAATGCTGTGTGGATATTTGCATAAAAGCGTTGACGTGTGTGCGTGTGTGCGTTCTTTGCATGCTCTCTGCTGTCTGTTGTGGTGAAGATCTCAACTAGAAAGAGCTGGTGTGTGTCAGTGTTTCCTGTGAGCGTGTTTGTCACTTCAGTGATGATCACAGGAACATCTCGGCTGCAGAGAAAGTGTGTGTGTGTGTGGTTTTTTTTTGTTGTTTTTTTTCTTCTTCTTCTTCATTCTCTCCTACCAGTTGTTGCGGGCGATGTCGTAGATCCAGAAGGAGTTGCGGACGTTCTCCTCGCGTTTGTCCTTGTCTTTGCTGAGGCCCGACAGGACGTGGATCTCGTTGAGGTCAGGGTCGATGGTGGCTCTCTGGGTGAAGCCTGTCATCGGCACTACAGAGGCAAAAAAAAAAAAAAAAAAAACACAAAACAACAACGATAAATCAACAGTGCAGCCTACAGGGAGGTCGACTCAGAAATAAAAATCATTTATTATTCCAGAAGATGTGACAGAAAGTGATTCGGCTGAGATAAAGAAATTATAATGTTTAGAAGTTATTCAGGTCAGTAGTTCTTACTAGCATAGAAGCAAAAAAAAGAAAAATGGTGATGACAAGCACGACTTTGACAAGCTCCATTAGTAACAGAACTTTTCTATTAGTTTTTCCCCCAAATAAAAAGAGGAAAAAGCAGAGAGCAGCAGTATTAGAGGCTGTCAAAGAAAACCACTTCGCATTCCTCATATTTATTAGAAATCCATCATAATTTTGTCATCCTGTTCACTGCTGTATTCTGTAATTTGTGTTCTATTCTGTACACACATCTATTGCATTGTCTGTTCATCCGAGGAGAGGGATCCCTCCTCTCTTGCTTCTTCCTTTTCGTCTCCATTAAAAGGTCCTTTTAGAGAATTTTAAGGACAGAAGATGTTGTATTGCTGTACAGGCTGTAAAGACCCTTGAGGCAAATTTGTGACATTGGGCAACACAAATAAAATTGACTTGACTACTTGATAACATAGCAACACGCCACCATGGCAACAAGGCCCCGGAAGAGACAGAGTGAGCAGCATGCAGATTCAGCTGGTGTGATTGGAGGAATGCAGACATGCACTGTTGTTCTGTGACAAAAGAAGACCTGAGACCTGCAGCGGGTAGAAGCAAGTCGCCACACCTGCAAGTCGACAATAAAACCTTTTTCCGCTGCAGACGTTTTGATAACATCAGCAGGAAAAAACAGGTGTGATCGATAACATTAATAAAATGTTTAGAGGTATAAATGCTGCTGCTTAATATTTGCCTTGGATGACGATAAAAAGCTTGTCCTTAACTTCTCGATCAATTGACAGGACAGCCAGCTGTCCTCAGCACACGGATCTGTTTATTAGAAACCTTATCTAATGCAGCCCAATCATATTTATATATAGTGAAGCTCTGGCTCAGCACAGCACCATTTATAGCAGTCAAACTCAAGTAGTTCATATTACAATTTTTTTTTTTCCACATGAATTGTGAACACGGAGGAGGAAGCACAACGGGCATAAAATTCATGATAAGCTGCAGGCGGCTTGGCACTGACTGACTGACTCAGCACTGAAGCTGGAGCTCCGATGTGGTGAATTCAACTCATGATAGACATAACTCATAGTAGACGTTTTGACATGTCAGGTGTTAGTAATAAAAATCAACCATGGCTGGATTCATTTTAGCTGCATCAGTTTTAGGTTCTTGGTATTGTACAAGCTGTCTCACAGTCACACTTGAATAGAACAGCACGACTGTTGACGTCACCACACCTGTGCTCTTCCTGCTATGATGAAGGTCTCTGGTATTCCTAAGCCTTGGCATTGATTCTACAAGTCTCTGAACTCCACTGGAGGGATGAACACCATTCTTCCAAAAGATTTTCCCTCATTTGGTGGTGGAGAGCGCTGACTAACATGTCAGTCTAAAATCTCCTATAGGTGTTCAATTGGGTTGAGATCTGGTGACTGTGAAGGTCGTAGCATATGATTCACATCATTTTCATACTCATCAAATCATTCAGTGACCCCTCGTGTCCTGTGAATTGGGGCATTGTCATCCTGGAAGACACCACTCCCATCAGGACAGAAATGTTTCATCATAGGATAAAGGTGATGACTCAGAACATCTTTGTATTGATTTGCAGTGACCCTTCCCTCTAATGGGACAAGTGGACCCAAACCATGCCAGCAAAATGCCCCCAAAGCATAATTTGTCACCAATCTGTATATTTATCCATCATCAGTACTGTCATTTTTTTTTTTGTATTTGATCCAACTTTCCATATTATATAGTAACATGTATCTGTTGTAGCTCATTATAATTTTCTTATACAATGTCAAAATATTATATTATATTGACTGTCAGTCTCCAGATAACAGAGGTGAGATTTGTCTGCCAGGTGTCAGTTGCAGGTCCTGCAGCAGTCAAAGCTGACTGCATTTTAAATTCTATTTGGTTTCAATTTTGTCCAACAAGTCATGATTTAAAGAGAACTGAGCCTCTTCTGAAATTTTACGACTGTTCTGAAATGAACATCAAACTCTTAAGTTGACGGAGCTCTGACTAGGTTTATACTCTCTTTAGATGGAGGAGACAAGCAACATTATTCCAAATCAGGCCTAAAAAGATCTTTTTTTAAAAAAAAATGTCTTCAGGAGTTTTCTCTGCCGGAAAAAAACAGGAGGGTGATTTCTCCTGGAAGTTCTAGAGAACCAGACGACAGCACGTAACTGTGATTCATCATCAATACCCCACAACAGTAACACTATTGTTAATGTAGGGCTAACTTTGAGATTAATGCTGCCATTGTGGGGCAACACTGGCAGTGTTTTATTAATTACGCTAATATAGTCTAATATCATTTTGGCTGAGATCAGACAGTGTATGTGGACAGACATCAGTGGGACGAGATGCCGCTGCAGTGCTGAACCCGGCCCGAGCCACAGCACACATCCACATGCGAGACTGATTTATGAAACACAGACAAGAAAGAGAGAACTGTTTGGGCTTGATGCTTCCTTCCTGCCAAAAAACATTCTGTTCTTTCTTGCTCTGATTCTCACACATCCATTTGAATTTGTCAATTTTCTCCCTCCCATAGCCTCACTATGTCCAGATTCTCTCTGCCTGCCTGGCTCTGGCAGGTCGGTAAAGAGGTGGGCAATCAGCAGAAAGAAATCTATTTATGCGGTGTTTGAAGTGGAGCTGAGAGCACAGCAGAGGTATCTGTCTGTCAGGGCAGGAAGCATCTGACTGTGCCCGAGCCTTTTAAAAGCAGAAAATCTGTCACATCTCCATTGAAAGAGGCACAGAAGCCGACCATGCTGCAAAACGCCTGGAGAGCACCACCAGACACTGAATGCAACAGTCTGCCATCATCACTGGTTCTTTATGCTGACTGATGGAGCCACAGGTTGGAGCAAAACGTTACCCATGAGGCTAGAGGGGAGCTACCCAAAAACACTCGACTAGAGGAGTCAAGCGATAGCATTGAAAATGAGCACCCTGCACACTGAAAGCAAAAACAAGACACAATGTGTCAAGGAATGATTGTAATGGAGAGTTTCTACATCCCTATTTATATCAGTGTGTGAGATGCAGGGAAATCCCTGCACAAGTGTCAGGTGTGTATTCCTGTCAGTTGAATGTATTTTCAAAGTAAACTTAATTTGTGACTGAAACATCCAACGAGAATTTCCATCTCCTATCTGTTCAGAGCAGGTGTTCTGAATGAATATGTGCAGTATTGAGATTAAATATGTATTTCATTTCTGCTGTTTTGGTGAGTTAAACCAGTGCTGATATAAAAAGGGATTTCACTGAAACTCACTTCACTTTTGGTAGAAATTGATATTGCAAACCAGTTGATTTTTGAAAAGAATAAACTATTCCAATTTGAAACTGCATGAGGAGTATTAGTATCAAGTATTACAAACTGTGAGTACATAAAATCTCAGATATTTAACCATTAATCTGAACTTTAAGGTGTTAGGATAGACAGCCAGAGTTCACACAGAATAATATTTAGGCCAGAATCAGCAATTATCAATTAATCTGCTGATTATTTTCTGGATTCATTGTTTGTACAACTTCTTCAAAAGTCTTACTGATGTCCAGCTGTCCCAAACTCTCACTTTGCTATCATGTATGATAAAGAACACCATCAAATCATCACATTTGAGAAGCTGAAACCTGATCATTCATGCTTTTAAAACAGGCTGATTAACTGATGATGAAAATAGTTGCTTTATTCATTTTCTGTCGATCAACTTAGCGATTGATCAACTTATTGTTGTAGTTCTACCTTCAAGTGTTTCAGTTTCGTTAGAAGATAGGAGGGCATTCTCAATAAACATGAACTGAATATGAAGATTAATGTTGGATTTATGGTCATTTATGTTTTATGTGTATCGATTAAACCAACAAGATATCAAGAAAATGACGTTGAGCTTGTCTAGTTTTGTCTTTTTTTGGTCCTTGCTGAATATGTGTTGTTTTCTTCTGTGTTGATGTTGACTTGTTGTTTATATATTTGTTTCATTTGTAAAACCTGTGAATATAAACTTCTTCAAATGAATGAATATCCGGAGTTCTAGCACATTAAATAAAAATAAATTAATTAATAGATAAATAAATAAACACACACACACACACACACACACACACACACACACACACACACACACACACACACACACACACACACACACACACACACACGTTGCCCTAGGTCACTTTTGGGGATATTACATAGACTTACATTCATTTCCTGGAGACTTACCCTAACCTTAACCACTGACCCAAAAACCAGCTTTTACCAGATGGACATGGCTTTGTCCCCAGTTGGACATGCCATCCCCAACTGGTCATTAGTCTGAAATTTGTCTTTGAAAGTAGCCTATGACAGACACATACACACCCAAAATGACTTCGTTTACAAAGAAAGTGGGAGGATCTGAATGCCTGGAATCAGTTTGACATTCATTTCAGAACTGATCAAAGAATTACTTCAGCAGGGAAAACGAAAGTACTCTCAATGGTTGCTATGGAAAGTTACAATTTAGCAAACAGTACAAGCCTCAAACAACAGAGCAGCTATTTCTTCAACACCCCAGGACTACTGGCCGATAATATATAGGTGAGAGTCCTAAACTCCTCACTGACCAGAGCATCCAAACAACCTCCTGCAAACAGAAAGGCTCAGATACAGAAACACCCCATCTCCTGCACTGTCACCAAACCAGACCACTGACCCAAACCACCTTTTATCCTTAAAGCTACAAGAGCCAGCAAGATGGAAAGACCAATTCACACCCCACTTGGAGAAACGAGCCCCATCGATGGCTATCATAACTCACCTCTAAGAGCCAGTCACACACAGAGACAAGCTGGCACCAAACTTTAATCTTACTGTGAACTCTGACCTCTAAGACTTAAATGATCAACAAAACAACTGTTCACTGTACAAACCAGCATAAGGCACATGCTGCACGATATGCCATGCTCCAGTGACATACAGACACTCACACACATTTAACAGAATACTCCACATCAAACATGTGGACACACACACACACACACACACACACACACACAAGCTCTAACATGTAGACTTAATATTGTAGGCTGATAGATGTGTGTATATCATGTGTGTGTCATTATGTGCTTTAGTTAGACTTTTATTCCACTGCCTTTAAGCCAAGAAATCTACCACGAACATAATTCAATCATGCTTGATAACACTTACATCATGTTTGGTATCATTCTGCTTGGTTCACTTTCAGAACACTAAAGCTACTAAAATGCAAAATTAGAAATTGTACCCGCCTGTCTGTGGACAGGAGGGGACTGACTCTGCAACCCTGGGATTGGCCAGGATGCACCTTGTGGGCAGACCGAAACTTTACAACAGTGTGTTATCTGAAACTCTTGGCTGCTTTTTGCTGGTTGCTAGTTTCTTCTTACTTTTGTCTTTGCCCTTCTTACTTTCCGCCACACCGGTGGAAAGCTTGCATCCTGCCAGTCTGAAGATGTGATTCAGAATAATAGGGAGGTGAAACCTCAGAATCTAGAGTCATGAGTTAAGGATCAAGACTAGGAGAGCATAAACCCAAGAGCGCTCTTCCAACGGGAACTTTACAAATCCAGCCAACTCGCACATCATTACAAGATCCAGACTCCGGCTCCTCACTCCATTCTCTACAAGAAGCCAACCCCAGGGAGCAAACAAGTATTTGTACAAAACCTTCATCGACTTGCTTAAAACCTGGTGCATTCCTAATCAGGTTTTATCAGGTCTCTCATACCAACTACACAATAGATAACTCTGCATCATGCATGTTTGTAAAATGTTGTAGTGTTTAGTACTTGTAGCTGTAGTGTTAGTAATAAATGTGTTTCTTGTGTTTGCATCTCAGTCACTTATCCTTAAAAGCCCTTATACCCTCGCAAAATCATAATTAAGATTAATAACAAACATAATTCTGATTGACTTCTCTTGTGTGGCCAACAAGGAGGACTATTTCCCTATTGTTATACCTTCTCTAATATGAGTTATGCCTATGGACGAATCATTTCATGTTGGAGTTGTGCACAATAATAACTCATAATGCCCCCATAAAATCATAAAGATATATGAGTGCACAGATTCCTCCACAGACCAACCAGTTGTTTTTTTTTTTACAAATGCAGTTTTGTTATCAATTTGGAAAGGTTTTAAAGGTTATCGTGTCAAATATTTAAATTAACCTTTCCAAAATGAGTGCTGGAATCTCCTTGATATTTAATCCTACGCAGAGAAAAAAAAAAATCAGGGGAAATATATGACGGATCATAAATCTCACCCATGCCCGAGTCCTTCTTGGTGCCGTCTGATATGATCTCTACGTGGTCTCCGTCCACATCGTAGCTGAAGAAATCATTGAGGTACGTCTTTGACCTCTGACCCCCAAACACATAGAGACAGCGGTTTCTCTGTTTTGAGAAGAGAGCAATGGAGGAGAAAAGAAATTATGATGAACATTTAAGCTTTAATAAAAAAATTCATCAGGCGGGATTATTCACACAGCAACAGAAATAAACTCAAAACGTGGACTCACAGTGTGGAAGAGCATGCAGTGTCCGATGCGGGACTGGACGTCCTCTGGCCCGGCGTTACACGAGTCTTCCCGCAGGAGGCTCCACGTCCCCGCCTGACAGTGGTAAGCGTAGAGGCCACTGAACTGGGGCTCCGACGTCCGGCTGTCCTCCACGCTGCCGTTACACGTCAGGATTCGACCGCCGAATGTGTAGATCATATGCTTCTCCGAGTCCATGCACATCTGCAGGAAGGGCAGAGGGCGAGGGGGACGAGGGATGTAGGAAAAAGGAAGCAGGCGAGTTCAGACAGAGGTTTAGCGGAGGAAGTGAAGGGCAGCAGGATGAGTTCCTGGTTTCCACTATTTGTGTTGAAGGATTAAATGTATGCTCGTAGCCCCGCATCTGTGTCATCAAACTCTTCTCCATTCATTTTGAATGGAATTATAAATGAACGGCATATATACTTTTGCAAATTCTAATCTGTATTATGTACTGTACCAACTTTATAAAAACAACTCAAATGATAACACTAAATAGAATCATATACTTTAGATCTCAAGACAAGCTATTCAAATAAAATCATTTTTAGCTACCTGATGGTCAAACACCAGCTTTGGCCCTCCGTCAGCTGACGTGTCCTCGCTGAGTAGCGTCCAGGTGTTGGCGTCGATGTCGTAGCGGTAGAAGTCGCTCTTCAGAGACTTACTGTTCCTGACGCTGGAGTCGAGGTAACGGCCCAGTGTGTAGATCTGACGCTGCTGGGAGTCGATGCACATCTTGTGGCAGGAGCGAGCGCTGGGACCGCTCTGAGGGATACACGGATACAGACAGGCATCTGTTCAGCTGTTTAACATTTGTATTCGTTAACATAACCAGTCAATAACCTGTCCTGATGACTGGGTAGCTATGGCTGGAGATTCCTGAACAGCAGTTGGGATATTATGCAAATAAATTATTTCATACAAAAGGTCTGCTATAGTTGATAGTCTATATGTTACGAAGAGGGCAAAAGAAAGACCCGTTTGAACATATTGTTCCTGAACTCATTAAGAGTTTGAGGCACTGATGAAAACTATAAATCATACTGACAAGTAAGCTCTATCGCACTCCTAAATGTTAATTAAAAACAGAACTTCCTCCTGAATTCTGTCAACATTAGATGAGAGCAGCACTGCGCCAGAAGGTAAACCAGCTTCTGCTTAACATTTAAAATGCAATCTGGCTTTCTAACTATAAAGACTGTTCTATAAAAAAAAAAAAACTGTTTCATGTTCAAAATACTAAAACAGGATCAAAGTTGACAGAGGAAAGAGGGTGTTAATGAGAAAGCATTTTGGTACTTTCCCACATTTTTTTTCAATACTACATAGATAAAAAATATTTGGTTCATACAGGAATCTTTCTCAGTGACCAGCTTTACTTGAGTTTAACAATAACACTCTTTGGCCCCTCCCTCTCACCTCTTTCTCAGTGTCCCTGGAGATGCAGGCCCACTGGTTCTCCTGAACACTGTAAGCCCAGAAGTCAGCCAGGTCCTGCGTGCCATCCCAGCCCCCAAACAGGTACACGGTCTCTGTAGGCACAAACATTGCTCAACAAGTGGCAAACTGACAAGAGCTGACTTTTTTTTATAGTCCGATCGTTTTTTGACCCTGATCTGAGTCTTTTAATTCTGTACATGTGCCAAGACAAAGTTTAAAATTGCTGTATTTATTTAACCTACATACTACAGTTGCACAGTGAACACTTGATCCACTGTAAACCTGCATTAAAATGACTACAACTATTCAGATGAAAGCTGGACAACTCTGTATCACAGCTTTCCTTCAACAGTATCTTTGAAAAGTATCCAACAGTGGTTTGTATGAAGACAACAGTGAGAGGAGTGTGGAGCTGTAGTTAAAGGGTTGCTAAATAGGATTTCTCCCCTCTCTCTCTGGGGTTTTTTTTTTTTTTTGGCAACCAAAAGTGCTTTTTCCCTGATTCATCCACTCACATGGCTGTGCATAAGGAAACTGCTGCAGTGTTTTAATGAGCATTTTATAAAGCAAATGTTCCAGGAGTTAACAATAACTGATCAGAAATTGATCAGGTGTTATATAGATGACACAATCCGTTAGGAACGCCTGGACCGACCGCAAACCCAAGCATGCGGATCGCAACGCTCACTTTCTGCTGCTCAAATTCCAAAGTCTCCATCTGTGTTAAGAGTGTAGCTTTCCCAACCATCAACAATATTCCGAAACACATCTGGAAATTACTCAGTGAAGAGGGTACGGTGTTAAAAGACACATAAATATTGCGGTGTTTTACCTCTTTTTCGACACATTTGTGTTGCGTCTCTAATTAAGCGGCTTACTGATCTCTGATATGTAAACACTGTCTGGGTCAAACATAGGCCACTGTGGCTCAAGCTGATGGGAGTTATGGGAAATTGCAATCGTATCACAGACTTGTGTAGGAGGAACTAAGTTATGCCATTACTGTTACCATTCCAAAACAGAAAACCGGCTGGAAAATGAGTTGCGAAAGCCACGAAGTATTCAGTGAGTCACTGGTAATTATTAAGAATAGGTTTGTTTTGGCCACTGGATCATAGAAATTGTATTTATTGCATTTTTAGTCATTAAGATTTCATTTTTTGCATAAATGTGTGCTGTGGTGTTTCAAAGCAAAGCGCTATTAGAGATCACGCCCCTCCTGATGTTAAGGACGCGCTGACCGTATGTGTGGCTGATGGGTTTAGGAGGTAGAGGTGAACCTAGACGTTGTGAAGTCCCGCCTTGTGTTGAGACGTGTTAATAATCAAAAATCAGAAAATAATTACAGAGGCTCTACATGGGATCAGAAGGCTGTATCACAAAGTGAGATAAGTTTAAGTTTATCTCAGGCTTTCCTGGTATCATGAAGCCGGATCTATTTTAACTGCATTATATCACCGTGGTAACCTATACGGTGCGTGGCTAACCTCCTCCGGAGCAGGTTAACTTTAGAGGATCAGCTCAAAACCTCAGATCACAGGAAACAACTGGATCCTGACAGAGAAATAAGGACTGAGTTTATGATACAGTAGATGCTTTATGGATGAGTAGAATTACTTTGCTGTTCGAGGCTTTCCATGTGTCCAGTCTGGTTTTCAGAGCGTCTAACAAACAACAATTTACAACGATAAATGACACTGCGAAGTTGCATTACATTTCTTTCATTCTCTACATGATAGATAGATATCTTTTATACTTTTATTGCATTACTGCAGCCTAGAATAACATTAGGTTTTTTTTTTCTTCTCCTCTCTCCTTTGGCAGCAGAAACAGACCTTTAACTTTAAGTGTATCACATAATCTTCACAGATTGTCATAGATAAAGCAAAAACACTCATTCCACACTACCGAGCATGTTGAAAATACCAGATGGATTTTAACAGACATGCATAGTAATACCTACACTTATTTATATATCATATTACCTCACTTTGAATATTTGGATATTAATTCCTAGTGTTACTACAGCTTTTTATTCTTTCTGCGTAGTCCATGCGTGGTTCTGATGAGGTTGCATGTAATTAAGAACTCTTTCACGTGTACATGCTAGTAGCCGAGCCAAACTTAACTGAGCCAGTTGATTAACCAGCTTCATGACACCAGTTATCCTTAGTCTCAGCAAAGCAGGTAAACCGAAGAGAGCCTGAACTTACTTGGTGATACAAGCTCCCGAGAGAGCATACACAAACAACTGGATCCGGGCAAGACAAGAAATGATTTGGGATCTTGCCAAAACAGGAAGAAAATCTAACTCCTGTATCAACATCTATCCAGTTCTGCTACCATAACACAGAAGTCAGTGTTTGCTTGCTGAGACAGACCAGAGGGATGCAATGCCTTCTCTCAGTTCTGACACAAGTTGCAGACACTGCATCACTTTTTCTCTCTCTCTCTCTCGCACACACACACCACACATACACATACACACACACACACCACACACACACAATGCAGGCTTTTGTCTTTCAGATGGCCAGCGGGAAAGTACACCACCACCACCACCACCACCGCCAACACCAGAGAGAGGAAAGAAAAAAAAAAAAAAAACAATTGTTGTGTGTCTCTGTCAAACTCAAGTTGTGATTTATGTACTCTTTAAAAAAAGAAATACCCTCGGGACAGTTTCGTTTCAGAGGAAAAAGGGCTGGAGGTGGGCGGGCCGGGAAGGGGGGGTTAATTTGATTAAACAGTAATAGAGCTTAGAGTTCTGAGTCTGTGTAGGAGGATATGACTCATAGTGCCGGTTAAGCTGCCAAGTCACAACACTGGCTGCGTGGGTCTCACCAGTCTGGACGTCAATGACCATTTGATGCCCTCCTCTCATCCCTGGCCTGTTGTCGTCGCCGTCACCTGCGGAAGAGGAGAGGGGGGAGGAGGAGAGAAGAGGGGAGGGCGTGTGTGAACATCGGAGATGGAAGATGACGCGGAGGAAAGTGAGAGGATCGTGTGGGATGGGTGGACGATGGGAGGAGCAGAGGGCGAGGGCGAGGGGAGGAGAGGGGAGGGGAGGGGAGGGAGGGAGCAACACACAAAAAAAAAGGAAGGCGGCGTTGTTTTAGCTACAAAGCTGTCACACTGTACTGAAATGTTTGAACGGATAGGGGAAGTTTCCCCCGCTTGAAAAGATGGTCTCTCACTGTTCATGTCGTCTCGGTTGATTTCTTGGGCGCTTGTACCTTTGTTGCATTTCGGGATGATCTGACTCCACCTGGGCTTGTACTCCTGCTGGCTGATATACTGGTTAAACAAACCGTCTAGTGAGGAGAGAAGAGCATCACATATGGCAAATTCACCATTAGTACAATCAAAAAAAAAACAAACAAACAAAAAAAAAACAGATAAAAACAGATTTTGATTTGACCTAAATCGACAGTATCTGGAACGAGGGCTATACCTCTCACAGCTTTGTCTATGAGCTCCTCGCAGGCGTCGAAATCTCCTTGCAGCACCAGCCGGTCGTGCAGGTGGGTGAGCATGGGGTGCTCCAACGCTATCCGGGTCTTCTTCTGAAGTGACTCGAAGGCCTCTGTGTAGTTATGCTGCCGGAAGTGCTTGAGGCAAAGGCGGATGGCTTCCTGTTCTCTGTACTGCAAAGGCCACAGATATGAGTACAATCACGAGTCCGTTATGAGCTCAACATTCCGCTTGATCTACTGAATCACAGCACTGACAGTAACAGCAGTAGTATTTAACCTCGATGCTAATTATAACTTTGTATACAGTGATTTTTTTTTTTATTTGTGGAAAGTTCCTGCGCAGCTGTGTAAAAAGATATTTCGAGTTTATTACAGCTTGAGTCCACACATGTTCTGTCCTTTGAATGACTTTCACATTCTTAGATCTCAGCATATCGGTGTGTCATGTTATTCCTACCACAATTATGAGTAAAACTATGAAAATAAGCTGTAATAACAAAGATTTATCCTTCAAGACAACAATGATGCATGTTAGAAGTTATATTGTGTTAAATTTAAAGGGGTTTTTTTGTAGGAATACCTTCATAACATATCAAAAAATACATAGTTTTGGTTTTGATAAAGAGATGGTTGTGTTTCCATCAGTGTAAATAAAGTTACTATCATTAAATCCCACAACAGAAAACAGACAAATGTGAAGTTTCATGAGGAATAAGTGGATGGATTTTTGCTTTCATCTTGCCTGGAGTTACCTAAGGCTTGGAAAGTGTAACAACGTGAACTGGGGTCAAACGGCAATTTTACATGATGCACATGTTCAATCATCTCTTGATGTATTCTTAACTGTAATAAAGAAATTACACAAAGGATTTCAGACTGAGTTCATCTTGATCGACTACGTTTAAAAAGGTCTGGGAACAGATGATGAGAAGTTGATGAAAGTCTGCTTCGTCCATGTGGTTTTCATTTACAGTCCCTGGTTTGGTTGTAATTAAGCTGTGTGAACTCAAACTACCAAACATACAAAAAAGGTTCACTCTGGACTGACCAAAGAAAACAATCTGTGGGAGTGATTGTGACTTGAGATTCAGGCCTGTTGAATCTGTAATCCGCTCTATCAGTACTCAAGTATCAAACCTCCAGGTTTTTCCAGCGCTTACCTTGCTGTACCAGTTAAGGCAGGGCTGCACCACATCAGGATCTTCAATACCATGCAGCTCAATGTACCAGATGCTGAAGTTAAAACTAGGACCCCAAGACATCAGAGGCACTGAGAAGAAGAGAACAGCTTTAAAAACACGGATATGATCTCCATGTCTTTTTTTTTTTTCTAAGACCAGCAGAGACCACATGGACTCGTCAAAACCAAAAATCAAATCTCACCTATTTTGACAAACCGGCAGGGAAACATCTGCTCGTCGATCTTGTGCTTTAAGGTGAACGTTTCCTTGTTGTAGTCGTTCTTAAGGCCACTGGCAGAGAGAGGAAAAAAAAACAAAAAAAAAAAAGAGAGAATGGAAATGATGCAGCCATTTCCCAAATTATATTGCTGGGTTGAGATGCCAAGCACGTCCATATGCTGTTAAATTTCAGATCGTCTTCCGACTCTGGCAATCAACCAAACTTAATTTGTCACTTTGGCAGCTGGCACCTATGATCTGTCACTTCTTGACCAAACAGGCTGTCTGGTAATGTAGTCAAACTGGATGATTAACCAGACGGCGTGATTCACCAATTACTGAGATTCCCTGCAGTTGCAACAAAAAAAAAAAAAAAAAGGCTGATTCCTGTAATATTTCTACACAAAACTGTCAAATTGAAAGAACACCCCCAACAAGCTCCAATACTTACTTTTTTCCACACACACACGCAGTTCTAATAAACGCAATTAACAATTATTATCAGAGATCCCCTCAAGACATGTGCTAAAGCATATAAAAACTCTCTGCTTGGAACAATGATGCGTGTCTGATGGGTTTTTTCCACAATAAGAGTATAATTATCACATTCAAATCTTAAAAACACATATGAATACGCAAACATTCTGGAGGCTTCAAGTTTCCACATCACACTTGTGTAAGTTACTGCACCATGATTGGCTCCATACTAGTTGTGATGTTACAAATCATGCTCGTAGGCCCGCCCCTTACTATCAGATTTTCATTGAGCGCAGAGAAACTTTCCACTTTCAGCAGATGAAAGTGAAAACAAAGTCTGCGCTGACATCATTCTGCACAGTGAAGCTCATACATTACACCGGAGGAACAAGAACACATTTTTGGATGGAGGGGAACTTTAATAATTAGTAATTCCATTATAGATTAATCTAAACTAAACTAAATGAATCTTTTGGTCTATACAAAGTCTGAAAAAAAAAAATGAATAATGCCTAAACTAAAAGTCCCAGAACTCTAAAGTTTTAAAGTGACTATAATGTAAGAAAAAGAAAAGCAGCAAATCCTCACAATGTAGAAGTTGAAACTGGGTTATGTTTGGTAATTTTGCAAGAACAATTATTTCAACAATGAACTGATTATCAGAATAATTGCAACAATTTTTTCTTGAAACGCTTGGACGGCAGCGATCAACAGTTTCAGCTCGAGAGATAAAAGATATAAATGGCGGTAGTTTCCAACCACCAGGTAATCGACAGAGCTGGTGTATGTGTAGGAAAACATCATTTTAACTCTTCAAAACACATCTCACCAAACAACTTACTATTCTGTCCATTATTTCAACTTACCAATACAAAAGAATTAGGTTTTCATTGGTGTTTTGTTTTTTTATGAAGTTCAGTTCTTTCAGGAATTTGTAACCACAAAAATTAAAACGCAAATTCAACCCATCTGACTAAAGCATGCAATTTTGACCAAAAGAGAGCTGAAGAAGGGGCTTGCAGACTTTGCTTTTAACTGCTATTTTCTGTATAATATCATCCCATTCAGAACAAGAAATGCAAATGTCTTTTTTCTCCCGATTCCAAAAACTAAACACAGAGTATTAATCTGATACCTGGCATAGAGTCATAAATAAGTTAATATAATGCACCAAGGATTTCTGTGACACTGCATATTGAGGTACCAGCCCACCATGACTGAATGTAACTGATTTTTTATTTATTGTGTATTTTTATATATTTATTTACTTTATCCACATTGAACAGTGTCTTCATAAATGTTGCTAGCCACATCTGTTCAACATCCAATCCCCTTCATAAGGTCAGTATCTCTGAGCCGATACTGATTCAGTAAACGTCTTTTACTAAAGCAGTGCTATGAGGCCAGCAAAATCAATCCTACATCTCAATAAAGCAACTCCCTTGCAGATGCTTTGCCGTTTATGAGACTTTATATTCCCTGAAATTGTTTCCTAAGGCTGATCGTACGCCCAGACTGTACATTATCCCAACGAGCTCCAAAAAAAGATACAAGAATGTTGCAAATTGCATTGCACTTTCTCCATTAAAGCTGTTGCAAGTTCAGTCTTTCCCTGTTGCAATAATCACAAAAAACAAACGTTTTTTTTTTTTTTTTTGGATGGGACTTGCATAAGCGGCTCCATCTCACCTGGACAAAAGCTCTGTCATGTTTTCTTCACTCATCCCACCGAACACTTTGAATTTCTTCAGGTTGCAGACGTGAGTCTTCTCATATTTCCCGAAGGTGATGCTCTGAACGATTGCCGGCCTTTCCAATTTCAAGATTAAAAACTGAAGGAGAAGAGATGGAGCAGAGAGAGAGGAGACATGAGAAGAGCTGAAAGCAGAGAGGAGAGTTATGATGCCATTAGTGTGTGTGGAGGACTGAGGAAATTGCTTGTGCTTATAGCGGGGCCAGCCGCTGTGAAAAGATTTGCTCATTATCTAAACGACTACAGCAGGTCAATCTACTGCGTCAGGTAAGTGCCATTACATACGATCTATGAGCCGCATCCACATGTCGTTGGTGCTCTAACAAGCCGGGACATCTACTGACAAATCACCAGTAGCCATTAGGCCAGAACGAGAGGAGACCACAGGCCGGAACATTGATTAAATGTGTCACTGGGAAAACAGGCATTTGACAAACCCCACGCACACACACACCGACGTTTTCACTTCCACTCACAGAAAATGCAAATATTCAATCCATGCTGAGGCTTTATCAGTATTCATCTGGAGTTGAACTTTCATAACAACACTGATGTTATTCATGGAATTTTTTTCCCCGCATAAAATTTTCAACCTTTATGTTCAATAAAAGATAAAAGCAGCTCTAGTGATTTTTGACTCGTCTGTCAGGCATTGATCTTGCACTTTCACCATCGACCCAGTTTGTCATGAGTCAACATGTGAGCAATAGCCTGATCCTCCCATCAAGCTCCTGAAATGACTCAGATGTTCAAGGACATCATTTACAGATCCTTGTCAGTAATTTGACACACGCTCTGTTTTAACTGGTTGATTGGAGAGAAACAACCGGCTATCATAACCGTTTGATTTTCCCGTCTACTGTGCTACAGTTTAGATCATATTACTGGACTGGTTCAATATGAGAACCGACATCGGGAGTTAATCTGTGAAACATTAGATTAATGAGATCAATTTCCATTGGTTCCATCTTCGATGCATCACCCCACTGGTCTAGTGAACTCTGCTCCAGTCCCCTCCCCTTAGTCCCCTTACTCAAGCATATTATAACTATGGGATATGGTGACTTGGTAGGATGATCTGGTTTTCTGAAGCCAAAACCAACAATTTGGTTTCCAGACATGCTTATATTTTGGGAAATTCACTTTTTCGCTTTCTGGTGGAAAGTAAGATGAGAAGATCAATACCACTCTCATATTTGTCTGTTAAATATAAAGCTACAGCCAACAGCAGGTTAGCTTAGCTTAGAACAAACACTGGAAACAAGTAGCCTGGCTCTGTCCAAAGGTAGAACAATCCTCTTAAAAGCACCTCAAAAGCTCACTAATTAACCACTTGTATTTTGTTTGTTAATCCATAGAAATCCAAAGTGTAAAAAAGAACAATTCACCATTACATACAACCACTGAAGTTTTGTAGTAATTGCTAATTCCTTGCTAAATACTAATTTCCCGGAGTCTCCGCTGTGTATGAGTGTGTTGAATAGCGCAAGGATGTGTTTTAATGAAACTTATGAATTCAACTTTTCATGTGTAAGAGAGAGAATGTGTTATTTCTTCAAAACTTACATAGTCTCACTTGTAATGTTAGTCTTGTTTGCCAGTTAAGCCTGCAACTAAGGCTAATCTTCATTATTGGTTAATTTGACGATTGTTCATCACAATTTCCTTCAAATTGCTTGTTTAGTCTCACCGAGAGTCCACAGCCTAAAGATATTAGTTCCAATCAGTTTACTACATTTAAGACCAAAGATCTTTACTGTTGAGATGCTGTGATGAAGGAGTGTTACGCATTTCTGCTTTAATTCAAAACATAATTACAAAAATTATGCTGCGAGTTAAGCTTGGATGTAAAAACGTCACTAGATTTGTATGTTGTACTCTTGTTTACTACGCAGTGCTGCTAAAGCAACCTGATACATAGTGTGACTGACATGTTCAAGGCAACTAGAAAGTGGTTAACCATTGTTTTGACAGGCTTCATTTCCTCTTGCCATGTGACAAACTTTCAGATTTAACACAGACTGCCACAGTGTTGCTGCTGCAGCGGGTCAACAGGTTCAAGAGACACAATGACAAACAAGTGCTTCATTGTATGAGGAAGGTAGATACTTCGACAGACCTGGGTGGGCGCTAACAGTAGACAACAGAGAAAGCCTCTGCGGCGGTGAGATATGCAAATTTTCACTGACTTCTTTAATCAGTCTTCAACCAATTCATGATCAATAACTGATTACTTATTTAGCTTAACCTCTTTTTCCCCCACACTTAGAGCTTTAATTATACATTTAGTGCTTTTTGTACTCCAAGTAAATAAGGTTTTTCTTAAATACATGAATCTAATGAAATAATGCCAACACTCTAAACTGCTGCTCTGACAGCTGCTAAATAATAATAAATACAAAAATAGGTCCAAACTGTGTGGAAATTCAGCACACATACATCTGCAAGGATGCACAAATAATGCTGTCCCAACTTTGCACACATTCACATGTTTTAACAGTTAAAATCTTCATGGTGTTTAAGCCAATGTTAATTTATGTACTGCATTCATAGCAGTGATTATGGCTGGGTGCACAAGACAAAACTTGTAATTAGGAGTCCCTCAATGCGGTTACATGCATTTATGTAACCAGATTACAGCTCGTTTTTTGCAGTAACTTGAATTCTTAAAACGCCACATAAAGGAGAAACCTGGCTCACAAGGCGAAGGTAGGTTTCTAATTGATATCTGATTTTTACATGCGTGCATGTGCAGGACAAAGAGTTCAGGCATTGAAAGTTGTGACAGCAGAGTAGCAGATCAGAGCTACAGCCCGCCCAAACGCTTGAACTGTCACCTCAAAGATGATTTTCACCGCACAAAATCTACAACTGTCTTTGTAGTTTAAGATGTCAGAGAGTCGATAAGGGCTTGTGGAGAAACCAGAAAACTAAACTGGAAACTGTTAACATGACATCAGCACTGCTTTCGGTGAAACTTCCCCATAAAAAGGTTAAAAAAATGTCTGTAAATAAACCAATAGTAATAGTTCTATTGCACAACACATGTAGTATAGAAGAAACAACCTACAGTTGCACCTGAACTTCATAATTTGATCTTGATACCAGATACACTGTCCATACTTCCCACGTCTCCCGAGGCTCTTTCTCCTGTAATTTATCATCTCTCATCCAGGTATCTGGCAGATTATTTTTTTCCCCTGTACAAAGCAGTGAACAAACAGCAGTCGTGGCAAACTGCCGTTCCACGTCAGTCTCCATCTGGAACAGTGAAGTCACAGGAAGAGACAGGTTGTATCAACAGCAGCAGACTTACCTGAGGAGGATAGTTGCTCTCAGAGGACCACCTGGAAGACTGATCATTAGGTTTGTCAACTAAGATATTCCTAAAAAAACAGAGAGAGAGAGATAGTTTATTTATCACAGCAGCAACAAAACTTGATACACAGCAGATAACATTACATTTAACTTCTGACACAGGAATCACAACAAACAGGGATGTGTTTTTGTTTGTGTGTAACCTCGCTGTAAAGGTGGAGGACTCATATAACACTACTGTTTATGCAATGCATCTGCAGCTAGATTGTGCTAGCAGGTGCAATGACTCCATTAAATGATAAAAGCATTATCTGACTGTTGTTAGCTGCCTGACGTTAACGTCAGCTAAATTAGGAGCTAAACCAGCAACAGGCGAATGTTGTAAAACTATAATAACTTCACTCCCTATTTATTTATTTATTCAGAGTGTTTACTTAAATATGCGAACATGGAGTTTGACAGTATGTTCCATCAGTTTCAGGTAGTTAGTGGGTAAACAAGCCGATTAGCTTTTGTTGCTAAAGCAGAGCTTTTGGTTAGATAACAGCAGCTAGTTACCTACTCGTAGCTAACGTGGACGCTCGTTTTTGACATACTAGGATGCCAGATTGCACATTCTTGAATCAAATTCAAAAATGTTAAAGTGTTTTGACAATTCTTTGGTCTGAGGTTGCAATGGGTTTGTTACAATTAGTGGTATGGAAGTATTGAGGACTGCTGATCCAAAACAAGCTCTTCAGAAAAGAAGAATACATAAGTTTACATTTAAAATAAACAGCTATGACAGAGTGACAGCGAACAAGAAACACATTCCTACATATTAAATATTATATTTGACACTAGAAATTAACTACAGGTTCAAACGAAATGTATAACGTCATCTAATATGTCATGTAATTCTTGAAACGCTGCTGTTTACCAAGAACCTTTCACTAGTTCAGGAGCATCATGACGACCGAGCGGTTCTGACACCGAAACCAAACGCCCCCAGCGCCGCTGACTGAGCTAACGCTAGGTGGATCGTATCGCAGACGAGCTAGGCCAGTCAGGCCGGCTGGCAGAAACACTGGTGCACTGAGGCCGTAAAAGACCACCTGTAAATACAGAACCTCATGCAAACGCCGGGACATCTAACATGTGCGTTACTCACTCAGGTAAATATGTAGAGGAGTAAGAGCTCCATTTAAAAACGCTGAAAGTGAGGACTCTGCTCTCTGGAACGACAGCCATCTTGTTGCAGAAAATAACAAGCAGCGGGAGGCTAGCGAGAAGCGAGCAGTGACGGCCCTTAAAGAGACAGTACACCCTGTTTTGTTTTGTTTTGTTTATATAAAGTATGCAGTGCAATATAATATAATGTAACTACCAAGTCAAATCTTGCATGTCCGTCATAAGAAAAAATAAAGTCTTCTCGTTATAGTTTCCCATATAATTAAGCTCTGACCAAACTGTAGTTTGGGAGGCAGTTCACCTGAACATTAATACAGTATTAATTTAAAAAAAACCTTATTACTGTGGCTACTGCTTACAGCTTTGAAAAAATACATTGAAATTGCATTTGAAAAACAAGAGCAGTGTTTCTCTCCATAAACAATGTCCAGATATTAAAGGACAGGTTCATTATTTTTCAAGTCTGTCTTAAAACAACAGTCAGGTACCTAAGTGAACACTGAAAAAGGTTTTTCTTGCTGTAATCATTCCTCCTGTTCATACTGACCATTAGAAGATCTCTTCATGATGTACTTGCAATGTAGTTGACGGGGGCCAAAATCCACAGTCCTCCTTCTGTGCAAAAATGTACATAAAAGTTCATCTGAAGATAATATGAAGCTTCAGTGTCCAAATGAGTCAAATCAAGTAGATATCTTTCAACGTTACAGTCTTTTTAGTGCCAAAGTCCCTCTTTTTGTTACTATACTTCCACCGCAGCTCAACAGGGAAACACTGTCTGAGGAAACACAAAGAGGGAATTTGATGCTAAAAAGACTGTAAATGTGGGAGGTATCCACTCGATATGACTAACTCAGACTGCTGAAGCCTCATATAAACTTTAGATCAACTTTCAAATGCATTTTTGGACAAAATGAATGTGTGGACACACTGTGGATTTTGGCCTCTATCACTTACACTGAAAGCACATTTGAAGGAGATCTTTTAATAGTCAGTATGAACAGAAGGAATGATTACTGCGAGGAAAACCTCTTTCACTGTTCATATGGACACCTGACTGTTGTTTTAAGACACACTTGAAAAATTGTGAACCTGTCCTTTAAGGACTACTGTGACATGGCTGGATTAACCTGCTTTGGGGCTTCAGGGCAAAAATGAACTGCTGGGCCCCTCTCTGTTTGCTGTGCACATTATTCCTGGAATAATACATAGCCCCATGTTTGCTTTGTGATAGATTATACAAATAAATAATGCAAATATGCACATACGGCAGATGCACCTCGTAAACAAAATACCATCTGAAAAAAGCTTAAAACTAAATTATATCAATAGAATATTTTTGACAGGTTACACATGTCGGCCTATAGGTTAATTTGGATAAGGGTTGGGTACTGAACTCGTTATTTCACGTTATTCACGTTTGATCAATTGGTGCCAAATGTGTGGCCTGCGAGACTTCACAGTGCGGATATAAAGTCACACAGCTGACGGACTGTTAGCCTAGCATGCTAATCCCACAGTCTATCTGTAAGAACGATGTAGGTGTTACTTTGTTATTCTGCCATCACCCAGTTGGTGTGCTGAATGATTGAGATCGATATGCTACCAATCAGTGTGATAGAGAGCGAGGGATTGTTAGAGCTAGTTTGATATCTCAAGCCCAAGTACGTTATGCCATTGAGAGCTGCTGTGACGAAACCCATTGAAAACACTTTGAGGTGAAGACGGATGAGCTAAAAGTCAAGCTAACCAGGGCAGACAAGCTAGCTCTGACCACTTACTGCTGGACAGCTCTCACAAACGAAAGCTACATCACAACTTTTCTTAAAAATTAACCGGTTAGTTACCAGTAAATGGGTGTCGGACTATCAAAAGCAAAATTAACCGAAACCGACATCCCTAATTCCCAGACAAAGTTTCAATTCATCATATTACTACAAACCAATTGCCACCAAGTTAATGAGGAGATTTTGAGGGCCCCTGGTGGACAGCTGTTACTGGGAACTTTCTTTTCCTTTTAAGTAAGTTTTTCTTTCAAGTTTTGTCATTTGTGTGATCTCATGCTCCAAGTACAACACTTGTGTAGTTTTATATGAAAATTATGTCTGTACTCAATAACTTTATACATACAGCACCAGTCAAAAGCTTGGACACACTTTTTGTCCAAACCTCTGACTGATACTGTATGTTAATGAAAGAGAATGTAACTACTGTACTGAAATTTGTAAATTTTAGATAGGCACAGGTATCTAGGTATACAGCATAGTTGTTGCCATTTGCTCGCTATTAACTGTGCTATTAACAACAATGTGTATGGTGTGCTTTAGTGCTTGAAAATTGGGGGGGGGGGGGGGGTACAGTGATATCTCAATTTCACCTCAAGGATTCAGCAAGTGTCCTATCAGATAGAATCGATAGGACACTTGCTGAGTACAGTAGTTACAATCGTAGATCGAAAAGTTATACTTTATTATATACATTATTAAATACAGTAAATAAGTTTGCTTGCAGGATTGTCCTCTCAAGTCCAGTCTTAACAAGTCTCGTAATATTATACCTATCCTGTTCATCGTTTCCTGTCAAGGCATGTCTTGTCTTATCCTAAAATGTCATGACGTTGATTATAAACATAGATCATTTGTACTGTAGATACTATTATAATGTAGTATATAACATTGTAGTGGTTTCTCTCTGAAACAAAGCTAGCTCAACTGCTGTGTCCCCTTTGTCAAAGCACCTTTGTGCGTGATCTCAGTGTTTGACTACATGTGGAGTCACTGGTAGTTTAAAGAGCAGATGAATCATCTGGTGAGTAATGAGCATGGCTTTATTCCAGTGAGCTGGGCCTTCTTTACTGCAGCTTGTTGTGGTGCTAAACATGACTCTTCCTCTACCTCATCCCTCAAGTCCCCTTCACCCTGACCTCTGCCTGGAGGGATGCTCAACCAGTATGAGAATGTGTTAAGTGATATGAGTCTAAAGTAAAATGATATTCCCTCACAATTTATCAGTATCAAACATTCAATACTAAGTATATTATTTATTGTTTTTACAATAGTGTCGAGAAGTGTTCCATTTGTAGTGAAATGGTTAGCAATAAATGTGTCACCGGTTTGCTTCCTCTGTCTGGTTCCTGTTTGGCATTTTCCACGCTGGCTTTTATTTGGTGTAGATAATTAACACAAGACTGAGAGTCTACAGCCGTGCTAACATGCTCCCAATGCTGTTTAGAGCAGTGGTGGAAGAAGTGTTCAGATTCTTTACTCAAGTTAAAGTAGAAATACTGTCGTCTATAAATACTCTATTACAAGTAAAAGTTCTGAATTTGAAATGTTAGTTAAGTAAACATACAGAAGTATTAATTTAACTATTAATTAATTTATTAATAGTAATAGTACTGCATCATATTATATAAGTGTATCATATGTTTCTTTATAATGATAATAATAATAATAAACTTTATTTATATAGCACCTTTAACATTTTTTTTAAAGAAAAGAGCAGCTATTTTGAACAACAGTTTTAATATTAAAATGTGTTATTTTATGTAAAATCTTAATCCGAAAAGTAACTAGTAAGTGGCAAATAAATATAGAAGTAAAAAGTACAATATTTCCCTCTGAAAAGTAGTGGTGTAGAAGTATAAAGTAGCATCAAATGGAAATACTCAAGTAAATTAGAAGTACCTCAAATTTGTACTTAAATACAGTACATGAGTAAATGTAATTCATCCTCTAGGGACCATGAATGTCTGTACACAATATCATGGCAATCCATCCAACCAATTGATTAACCGAAAGAAATTAATTGATAATTAAAGCAATTGTCAGTTGCAGCCCTAGATAAAATCTCTACAAACAGACGATGGATGTCTTTTTTTATATCCTCTCAATGGGTTAGCAGCACAAAAGGAGCCAGTTTTAGCTGGCAGCGTCACTTGTTCATCCAGTCGGCCCTGACGGGGGAATGAGAGGAACAGATAGCACAAAAAAGTAGGTGGGGGGGGGAGCGGAGAGGTGTCTTTTGTTGTCGAGAGTTGTAATCCCCTCTAATTCAAACCACAGGGGGTCTGCAAGCCTCAGAAACCCCGGACCTCTGGTATGTTCACACGGTCCTGACGGCCAGCGAAGTGGGCCGAGACCCTCCATCACACTGAGGAGAAAATCAAGTCAAACAGAGCTCTTGAAAGAGTTTATGAATTTCACTGGCTGTTACATTATCTACTGTATGTATGTGTTTTTATACTTCTGACACCTTGAATAAATATTTGTAGCCTGTTAGAAGTGGACTCTATTTTCGAATTCACACTTGATTTTTCTTTCAAATATAAAACCTACCGGTTAGATAATTGCAGCTTCTTTTGTTTGAGGCATTTTCTAAAAATCACTGTGAGGCAAATTACTGTACTTTATCAAGATAATCATACAAAATTACTTGAAAATAGAAAAAAAATTGGTTTTTAGATCATAGCAATATACTAGATTACCTGTTAAAATAGAGATTAGCAGTGAAGGGAGCAGAGCGTGGCGACAGACTACTCTGCATGCTCATGCCTTACTTTGGATTTGATATTTTTGTAAAATCTTGGTGTAAGTTTTTGATGAATCATCTGCAAGTGGACCTCTTCCAGGCTTGATGATGTGAAGTGAATGATAATGGGGTTTCTTCTAAGTGCACGTCCAGCACTTGGCAGAACTCTGCTTCCACTTACTGCAAATGGAAGGGCATTGGTCATTTATATGGATTTAAACCCAGACGCAGAACACAAGTGAGAATGGTTTTATTATTGAGTAACACTGGCAAATGTGGCTATGTCCTATAATGCAAATCTGTACATGTTTTAGTGTATTTCCCAGATAGATTTTGGATGAGGTAATATAAACTGATATGATGTCTGATGGTATGTACTGATCCTCAAAGCACCCTACAGGGTTTTGGTCACGCTATTAGTGTGCTGTAAACATCTGGTTGATTGCTCAATCTTTTAGTCCAACACTCCGGTCCAGAAAATTTTAGTTGTAGTAGTAGGCTACTTCAACTATAAATCAAATCTGTATATACATCAGTGTGAAATATCTCTACAACTATTGGATGGCTTTCCATAAACACATTCCTCATTGCTGGAGGATGATTAATGAGTTCTGTGACTTTGCACCACCAACTGGTTTAAATTCCTTCTTGTCCAACATTCGAACCACATTACTAAACTCTGTTACATTTTGCTTAATGTTTTGGCCACTTTGGACGGGGTCCGACATAACTGCCTGCCCGTGCCTGTAAAAATTTATGCAGGGCAAGTTGATTGGCCGTCACTGGCCAATCAGAGTAATGGCTAAGTCCCTTTAAATAAGGTCTTTCCCACCCTAGTGTCATTCTTACATCATACTCGAAAAAAAAATGTCTGCGAAAGAAACATATGAGGCTATGAAAAGAAAGAGGGGCTCTTTACTTTGTTACCCTGGAGGGGAGAGAATGGGAATTTGGCTTCTCTGTCTCTTCTCTCCTCTGCTCTCTGCCTATTTGCACGAGGGTGGGGCTGAGCGTGCTCTCTCTCTCGCTCTCTCACACACAACCGCACACACGAGGAATATCTGGACCACACAGTTGTGTTTCCATCACTTCAGAGGACATAACATTGACTTATATTAATTTCCTGGAGACTAGAGATCCTAACCTTAACCATAACCACCACATGCCTAACCCCAACCCTTACCCTAACCTTAATATGACCCTAAACTTACCTTAACTTTAAACCAAATCTTCACCCTAAAATTAATGACTAACATTAAGGGGACTTGCTTTTTGTCTCCATAAGGGAGGCAAGTGCCCACAACATGAGGAATACCTGGTACATACACACACACACACATGTTGTCCTAGGTCACTTTTGGGGACATTACCTTAACCTAAACAATAACCACTATTTACCTTACCCTAACCTTAACCACTGACCCAAAAATCAGTGTTTTACCAATCAGGGACACGGCTTTTGTCCCCTGTTGGAAAAGCTGTCCCCACTTAAGTTGGTCTTTAAATTTGTCCCCAACAGTAACCTATGACAGACCCACACAGACATATACACACACACACACACACACACACACACACACACACAGCGGACAGGATGAAACAGACTTTAGATTATAGGCTACTTCACTCGAGTCGACTACGACTGCTCGCTGCCGTAAGCGCAACAAAATCCGGCAGTATGGGAGACTTTAGGCTGACACCAGCCTGCCCCTCCTCTCTACCAGCAGCACCTGCAGCAGTGTGTCTGACCAGCAGCAGCAGAGGGAGGAGGACGGAGGAGAGGATGAATGATGCTACATAGCTGTTAACCAGTTTATTGTTATTTAGTTTATTATCGAGGTCACCCATACTCACTGAAATGTTATTATCATAAATTCTGTTCTCATCTCCATATGTATTCATGCTCTCTGGCTTTACACAAAATATGGAGAAACCTACATTTATACATCATTCATTTACTGATCCAATAGGTGACTAATTTTATATTTTGCATATTTGTGTAATATATCACATTACATATCCATAACTAAAGGA
Source organism: Thunnus albacares (assembly GCF_914725855.1). Taxonomy (NCBI): domain Eukaryota; kingdom Metazoa; phylum Chordata; class Actinopteri; order Scombriformes; family Scombridae; genus Thunnus; species Thunnus albacares. The sequence goes on along the minus strand of NC_058128.1, from coordinate 22,416,932 downwards.
AAATCTAAAGGGAACCTCACTGTTGTATGTATTATGTGATGAATAAATCACCAAAATTATTTTTTGGCTGCTGGGCCAGTGGAAATATACAAGGGCCCAGTAAAACTCTAATCTACTAGCCAAGAGGGCCAAAGAGCAAAAAATGTTACGTTAGACACTAACACATAGGCCTACTGCAGTATCACCCTATAAAGTTGACATAGTGAACATGTTAGCAAAGGGTAACTTATTTAAACATCAGGCAGACACGGAGCAACATCAGTATTTATTCTGAGGTGTGTTTCTGGCTACCTGACAAATGTTAGTCTAACATTCACTCTCCTTTTAGCTCTGTTTTGCTTTCAACAACTCCTGGGGGAAATATTGCTGTTTGGCGCCAGGCAGGAAGCATACAGTGGGTTTCAGAGGTTTTTTTTGCTACCTGCTGCGGTTGAAAAACAAGGTTGATGATAACAACGAAACTGAACCAAAAAAAGGAAAGTTGCCATAAAACCAAAACAATAGGCTAGAAGTTGCTAAAATGCTCGACGAAGTTGAGAGAAACAGCAGAGTCAGGTGATAATGCTCTGTGAGTTTGTTAACACGAGAGACCCCTTCACATTACACATAATCATTTGATTCATTGTTAATGTAAAAATATTAGATTAGAGCAGCTTTAAGTTCATACAGCATGCCTTTAAACCCTTTAAACCCAGCAACTGTGCTTTGAAATGACTGCAAACATATTGTTAACATGCTCAATGTTAGACTCTAAACATCGGCATGTTAAAGATATGAACATTTTAGACTTTGTCAGCTCCTTTAACATACAGTACTGTAGTGACTAACTTGGGTTAACGTGGTAGGTAGGCTGTGTTCAACTTTAGTTTCTGGTGAATAATTAGCATCACATGGGCTCACGGGTCTTCTAATGTGACAGTCTTGTTTGTCACTATAGGTATGTGTTTTCTGACTCATAGATTGGAAACACATAGGTTCCGTCTTCAGTATTTTGCCACTTTAAGTCACATGTTATCCTGGTCACGTCTGTGGAATCATATGAGGGTGTCGTAGGTGCCGCTTTTGTCTGTCTCTGATATGAGATAAGCTGTGTTTCCCCACAATGTTAGTCATCCCATGGTGATGTCACACACAGCATGACCTCATTGTGGAAGAAAGAAATGGCCAACAAAAAGGCATTATCACCTTTATCTTCATCACTATCACCATCATAAACAAATGCACCGACACCATCGTCTTCATCTTAATTGCCACCACTGATTTCACCATCAGCACCACCTTCAATATCATTATTGTCGTTATGACTAATAACTTAATTAGACTGTATCATCCTCATTACCATGACGTCATGACAGACAACAATAACACACTCTTCATCATCATCATCATCATCACAACCACTAATAGTTACCTTCATCATCATCACAACCGTTAACAGTTTTCTTCATCATCATCATCATCATCATCATCATCATCATCACAACAATTGAGTTATCTTCATCATCATCATAACAGTTATCTTTGCCATCTTCATCATCATCACAAGTTATCGTCATCATCATCATCATCATCATCATCATCACAACTAGCCTACAAAGAGTTATCTCTACCCCTATCACTACTAGTGACATCACTATCACAGCACTAGTTACACAGTAATCCTCACAGTCATCATTCCGTTGAAAACACGGTAAAACACCGCGAGTGGCTTCAGGCCCTCTGGTTTACTTTTATTAAGGGCGCAGCATCTTGTTTCTCCGGGACGCGCATTGGCCGCCGTGAGCGCGCAGAAGCGCCGTCACGTGGGAGGTCCCTTTAAGTTTCCATTGACAGAGGCCTGAGCGTGTCACATGGACATGATATAATGAAAAGGCAGGAACAGAGAGTCAGAGTGAGCTGAGCTCTTGGCTGATGGAGAGGAGGCCAGAATGTACGCAGTCATCTGCCGACAGCAGCAGCCCTGCGGCCACAGGGACAGCGGCGCCGAGCCGAGCCGAGCCGAGCCGATCCTGGTCGGGGCGGGCCGAGCTGGACTCACTGCGCTTCATCGGACGGGACCTCTCTATTCGCAGCTGCACCTGCCAGCTATAACACGCACTTTAAAAGCGGAGGAAAATGTCGCCTCTAAGTGCGCGTATTTCGCGTCGGTCCCGGAGGAGAAGAGGAGCGCCTTTCAGCGTGAGTGAAGTTATTTCTAATAGCTCGGCTGATGTGGGATCGGCTCTGTGTCGCTGCCGCAGGTGCGTTTGCGCGCTTGTGTTGTGCCTGGTAGTCTGCTATATTCTAGTGAGGACCCGCATCTCTCAGCTTTTGGAAAGTGTCTTGTTGGAGAAAGCGCAATATTCCTGCATGGGAGATTCTTGATCATGTGCCATGTGCGTTTTCTCGCACTCTGTGTTCGCCAGTGTCCGCATTCCAGGTGGTGTTGCGCACATAGAAATTGAAGTTGAAGTAAACAAGTGGGAATAAGGCCTCGCTCTGGAGCTTGAAAACTGTGTTTTGATGTTCAGCACGGCGCTCCAGGCTTGACTGGAAACATCCCGCCCCTCTTACAAGCCCAACCTGAAGCTCTGTGTCCAGCTGCCAAGAACAAGTGAAGTTGTTGATGGTTTTATAAGACATTTACAGCAACTGGCCAGGATTAATTACAGTGATTTAATATTGTATCGGTTTCATTAACAAAAAGTAGGAATTTAATTCCCCAATTTAATTGGCAGCGATGCCGCAAAGTCGGATTAAATGTTAACAAAGTGGCCATATGTTAACCGTGAGTATGGAATTTTTTGGCAGTGAAAATCATTTATGAGTGTGTAGCTTTCAAGCAGCGGCCCTGTTGTTTAATGAAACCATCCAATTTTCCTGCGGGATGTTTGGAAACGTGCCTGCGAAGTGCCCTCGGCTCTTCAATATTTCAGTACACACCAGTGAGGAAAACAAGAAAACCACCTGCCTGCTGCTCCGACGATTGCGCAAACACGCACGCACACACACACACACACACACACACACACACACACACACACACACACACACACACACTGGTACACGCGCGCGCGCGCGCACACACACACACATTCACATTCTATCACACACACACACACACACACACACCTATCAACATTTTGCTGATTCATAACAGAGCAGTCACATCTGTGTGCGCACGTATGACACAAAGTACTTTCAGACAGACTAATTTTGGCCACGTCAAGCCGTGAGGGGAAATAATTCACTGTGTTAATGTAAGTGGCTCTTCCGGAGATGATTACTAGCAGCAGAGACCGACTCTCAGACTGGGCCTACTGGAGTAGGCTCCAGCTGATGCAGAAGGATGTCCAGACGTTTAGAAAAGGGAAGCAGTGGAGAGGAAACCCTCTAAAATTAGTTTTGAGACACAGAGAAGAGTTTCTTTATGACATAAATTCGCATCATATGGTGATTAATGTGGGGATATCAGGAGGATCTTTAGAGAGATGGTAACCCAGTTTTGCACATTTGGTATTGTTAGTCTTCTTTTCATTCAGCACATCTTTTCATTTATATCAGTGTTTGTATTGGTTTTGCATTTGGAGACCTAATGAATCATCCTCAATCAATAATGCAGCGCCATGTATACCATGTAAGAATCACATTTACCTTTATGTTTTTATATCTCATATCTTTAAGCAGATACTCTGCAGTCAGTATAATACAGAGGTAGTAGCAAAGATTTGATCAGCATTTAAACAATTCCATAACAAATAAATAAAACTTGAGCTGGAACAATTATTCATTTAATCAATTGACAGAAAATTAAATGACAAATTTTTTAAAGCAATTTTGAAAATCAATTTAGTCATTTAAATCATTTATCAAACATAAATGTCAAACTTTCTCTTTCTCCAGCTTCTCAAACGTGACCATTTCCTCTTTTTTTTCTCTGTTTTATATCATTTTAGTCTGAATATCTTTGAGTCAACAAAACAAGTGAATTGAAGACGTCACAAGCATTTTTCACAATTTTCTGAAATTTTGTAGACTAAACAATTAATTGTAAAAATAACTGACAGATTAATCAATACTGAAAATGATCATCAGCTGCAGCCCTAAATGAACTACACTGAACAGGAAAACTTAACAGTTACCCGACTCACTGCTGTTGCCTGCACAGTACCCACAGCTGCACATCCTGCGGCAAGAATTTCATTTTGGGCCCCTGTCGGCCTCCCCACGTAATTTACAAATATCCATCAACTGAGCGCCATATAAACTTAAATACAGCAATAAAGGCAATAAAACTAGTTACCAGAACAGTCTCACCATAAAATCAATTTAGTTGCTGTTCTGGAGCTTTCGAACATATCGCAAAATCTTCCTCAGTAGATTGAGTTCAGTTGACACGGAATTATAGGTGTCAAATTTCTATTAATCTTTGAGGAATGTCCTCCACGTTGGCTTCAAGTTTGTGATCGAAAGTTTCTTCCTGACGTCAGAAACTGTGGTTGACAAGAAAAAAAAAGATTCCGACCCTCTAAACGACAAGAAATAATGCAGGACTCGCCTTATTTGATGTTGTGCTTAAGTAGAGCAAATTACCCAACAAACAGTGACATCAAATTAATTAATCAAATTAAAGTGTTGATGTCAAGTTGATGAATTGAATCAACACTGTGTGAGGCTGGGATTTTGGGAGACTGGAGCCACTTGGCTGTTACCCATTTTTCCCAGTTGGTAAAGCATTTTTGTAGTGGGAAATATGATGTATGAGCTTTAGAATCCAGGACAGACATTATGTAATAGCCAAACAGTGATTCTATCATACATAATGAACCAATAGCAGACCTCTGAACACAACTGTTTCTCAGTATGACTTTTATCAGGAACAGTGTATCAGCTGTATCTGTGCTTGAATCTTTCATGTCATCACTGGTTCCTGCTTTAGTAGAAATTCAGGGTTCGGGTTACCTGTGAATTCTGTGCATCCTTGTGGGTTTTTTTTTAATCAAACCAGCTGAACATGTTGCGCTTTGAATCGAAGCATTGTCTTTCATTCTCTTGTAAACAAACTAACAAAATGTGCCCCGACAAGTATGAACAGGGCAGAACATGAGCTTTGCTGTCCTTCAGTCCTCGCATGATAATGAAATTTGCAATAATCCTGCGGCATTAACCATTAACCAGCATTAATCCTGCTGTGTTTGGCCTTATTAGCCGAGAACAAATCCATCACCCTTTTGAAGAGAACTTTCAGAGCTGTAAGCTGTTATTTCCGCCCTTGAGAGCATTACTTGGCAAACCTATATGCACAGAATTCCACCAATGAGCTTGAACCTCAGATTAGTGACATGCTTGAAATGGCTGTGGAGTGTGTCACAGGAGTCCAGCAGTGATAACATGGCCCGTGCATGCCTGTTTTTGTGTGTGTGTGTGTGTGTGTGTGTGTGTGTTCTTGTTTATCTGTCTGTTTTTTTTTTCTGGGTGCATGCATGTGCTCACCGAAGACAGACTATCCCATCTGCGTCACAGACTGCGCATGACGTCTGTCAGATGTTTTTAGATGTTTATGCTTGTCTTGTTTCAACAAATAGATGTTTCGTTCTGATTTAAATAAGCCTTTCTTCCTCCCAATATATGCAGCTAAACCTTCGTCCCTCCATTATTCACTAAATCTCTGTCCGTGGCTCTCAGTGCTTTCTCCTCCGCTACAGAAAAATCCTTGCTATTTGTAGCCCCAGCATCAGAGGCTAATCTGAGAAATGAGCCCATTACTTTTTTTTTTTTCTCCTCTGGTGTGCGTTCACTGAATAATTGAAGTAAATGGTGCGTTTTTTGTGTGTGTCTGTGAATTATGTGCTCTCAATGTGAGTGTAGCTCAAACAGCCAGCTGTGAAAGTTGTATTTCCGCTAGGTCTATGTGGTCATAATTAGCAGCTCCCATGTGACTGGGTGTATGTGTATGTGTTTTTGTGTTTTTGTGTGTGTGTGTGTGTGTGTGTGTTTCGAGCTTGTGTATGAGAACACGCCTGTGAGCAGGGGTGTGCTTGTGTTTACATGACAGTCGACCAGGAAGGGAAGTGACGCAGGAGGCAGGGGAGGGGCGAGAGCTGCAGACATTATACTGCTGCAGAGGGAGAGAGTGAAAGAGAGAGAGCGAGAGAGAGAGACAGAAAAGGGGAAGGGACAGGAAAACCACAGATAGATAAAAGAGTGAGACAGGAACAAAGAAACTAATGAGCGATCACTTTCTTCGTCACCGCTGTCGACGACAGGATCATCACCCCACTTCTGCTACCGGATCCACAAATCAACAAACATGCAGTGAAAATGACTCAGTGTCCGCGTAGGTTGGGCAAGTGCGCATTTGATTATGAAATGTGTTTACCCTCTGCTCACTAAAAGTAGTGACACAGGCTTTTGTTTGTTCAGAGCTTTGTCTGTTCCAGTTCAGAGCCAACCTCCCTGGTTGCTATTCACAGTGACCTCATCATCTCTCTGGCCAGCTGCCCTCCCAGACTGAGCACACTCGAACTTTCTTGGCTCTTAGAGGACTTTCATAACAGCTTCGGTAATTGACACTCCTCAAATATTTCCTCAGCAAACGCTGGGCTTCCTAAGGGATGTAAAATGGACATGGGAAGATGATTCTCAAAGCAGATCATGAAAGGCCCTATGAGCTATCTGACAGAGTGTATTATCAAGGGAATTGGTGACGGGAAATGTCTACGGAAAATCAGTTTACTCACGATAAGGTTTAGAGTGTACTCACCTTCTCAGGCTGACATTAATATGGGAACAGGATTCGTCTACAGCTACTTAACATCATATTGGAAAGCCCTGCTAGTGTTCCCAAGAGACTACAATGTTCAGCCATCAGATTCATCCTCTTAGAAGCATGTATGTGCTCAGTAAATTTAATGACAATCTGCTCGTTAGATTTGGAGATACACAGTATATGACATTTTTGTCAGAATGTCTCAGCTCATTTAACGCTCAAAATGGAAAGAGTTTGTCCGTCAGGGAACATGAATATGCTTAGTAAATTTTATTGTAGCCAGCTTGTTAGATTATGAGATACAATTGATTGCGTACAATACAATTGTTTGCATGCAAATTAATGTTTTGTCCACTGAGTGTCTAGAGAGGAAAGGGATCATCCTTTGGGGAGCCTGAACATGCTCCGTAAACTGGCGATCTACCAGTTTGATTGTGAAATATCTTGTGTCCAAAGTCTTTTGTCTTGAGGGTGATGATAGAGGACAGCTTATTTAGGGGCCAAAATGGGAAGGGTTCATCCCCTGGGGAGCAAGAATTTGCCTTATAAATTGAATGCCAGTCAGTCTGTTAGATTATGAGATTTGTGATATGAGATATCTTGTGTCCAAAAAATTTTTTTTGGCTTGTGGTAATTGAGAAAAACCCATTTAGTATCTAAAATGGATTGGGTTCATCTTCTCAGGAGCATGAATGTGTGCTCAGTAAATGGGAATCTGTCAGTTAGATTATAGATGTCTTTTTTCCAAAGTTTACACAGTACTTTGGCCTGTGACATTACAGAAAAACACAATTTTCAAAATGAAAAGGCTTCATCTTCTGGGGAGCATGAATGTGTTAATTACATTTTCAAGGTAGTCTGCCCAGTAATTTTTTTTGGACTAATGGAAATTCTGGTGGATGGTGGCACTACCAGAAAGATCAACAATCAGAGGATCACAGAAAATATTACTGTGTTCAGACCAAACATGAAGCAAATTTTCCCCTCGTGTTACTCACATGAGATTGACTGCTGGATCATTTGTGTTTATTTTCCCCAGACTGCCAAAATACATTACTGTGCATTAGCTGTAAGCTAGCTAGTGACCAAGGGCACCGACTGTGCCTGAGGCAGTGTGTCTGCGTGTGTTCAGTTCAGCCTCTGACTGACCTCAGAAGTCACCAAGAAATCTGGTTCTTTCTGTTATTCCCCTCCAGTCTCCCTCCTTTTTTCCCTCTCGTTTCTGTACGTTCATGAAGTACAGTCATAAAGCCCCGCAATATGTGCAAAATTTTTGCTCAAGTTGAAACATCAACGTCTATTCACGCTGCTTGGCGCAAATTTGGATCTATTAACGTCTTTGAATTGACTTTATATGTAATCACACTGCGTGTAAACTTTGCTTCACGTTTGGTCTGAACACACCATTAGGATTCATCCTCTGGGGATCATAAATGCAGTAAGTAAATTTCATAATAACTGCCATCATTTTTTGAGAAAAATGTTGCTGAATGGGAATTTTGACCTCCCTGTGATGGTACTGGAAAGGTCAGGGGCTTGCCTAAATGACTGCAGATAATCCTCTGGGGATTATGCATATGCATACAAAGATTCATGGCCATCTGATCCATTTTTGTGTTGATATCTTGCTCTGGACTCATCCTTAGACCCTACTTGAACAGGGCAAAAAGGCTAAGTTTGATTCTGAAAATATAATAGAATTTTATCATAGTGTTTTTTCATTTCATGCCTGATGACTGTAGACTTTGATTTATCACCTTTTTGTTTACCACCTTGTTGATTTTTCTTCCTGTGGTATATAAACTTCTCAAGGCAAATCCACTGCATTGCGTGCCTTCTAGGGGGCGTTGTGATAAAACTGTGAATGGAGCTGGTCTGGTCAGAGGTGAGCGGCGGATTGCATTGTTAAGCAGGCTGCAGGATGGAGGGTGAGTTGGCAGGGATAGTCTGGCCTGGCACCGAGCTCCTTGGCATACGACTGGCCTGGGGAGGACGTGAAATGAAACCTCAGCAGGGCACGGGGTAATGGAGGAGAAAACTGCCCACGTCTTTATTAGAGACGACAGGAGGGGAGGAGGGAAAGACAGAGAGCATTAGGAAAAAAATAATTTAACATTACAGTATTTGTTTTTGTTATTTCCCTCTACATCCTCTCATTTGGCAAGGCTGCGGTACTGTAGGGACATCAGGCCTGGCTTAAACAAAGATGTAACATTTTCTGGCAACAGACCACTGCCCATATGTCTGCTGGTCATGGCAATTAAAGCATAAGGAGGGGGGGGAGGAAAATGGGCTGCAGGGGTAAGACATAAACACAGAAATGCAAAGAAAAAGAGTGAAAAAAAAAGTGATGGTCTGGGCCGTGGTTTAGCAGGAAGCTCTTGATTGTTTGTGTGTTTTCTCCCTCCCTCCCCCATCCACCCCCTTCCTTCTTCACATACACATAAAGCACACACACACGCTCTCCTTGTTTGCTTTGATTTGCGTCCAAGAGAAAGGCACTCGCATTGCGGAGCATGACCGAGAGAGCTCTGCCACCAGGAAGTATTCACAGAAGAGAGAGCTGAAGAGAAGAGAGAGCTGAAGAGCTGAGAGGTGCGAGAGGCACTCGCATTGCGGTGCCTCTCGCATTGCGGAGCATGACCGAGAGAGCTCTACCAGGAAGTATTCTGTGAATACTTCCTGGTGGGAGCAGAATGAAGAGAGAGCTGAAGAGTTGAGAGGTGAATCTAGCTGGTTTAGGGGGAGATGAGTTACATGATATAGTATGAAAGGATGCAGCTGCAGGAGACATAGATGTATTTCACAATAAGTTAGACGGAAGAAAGGTGTTGGAAAATGATTGCATTGGGAGTCAGTGGGAGAGCAGTTGGAAGAGAGACAGCAGGAGTAGAGAGTTGTAATGGGTGGAGGGGAGGTGATCGGGTGACACAGGGCAGGTGGAGTTTTGGTGGTTGAGGACATGGGAGACAATTGGGGGATGTTCTTTTGTGTTTAGGAATTTGTTGAGATTTTTAAAGATCAAACGAAAGATGAGGAAATCAATTAAGTTGAGGTACCTAAAAATAGTTATTTTGTAGAGGGAGTTCAAGTAGAGATAACACTTTTACAGACAGTTTAGAAGAGCTATACGGAGAAGAGATCGGTGGAGAGGAGAGTTTCTAGGAGATAAATGAGGAGGGAGAGAGGGGTTAAAAGAGTAAAAGTTAGATGGAAGTCATAAAAGAGAAAAGATAGTTGTAAAGGATAGTTATGGGAGGGGCACTTGGAATTTGTAGAAGAGTTAGTTGGAGGGAAAGTACAGTCTGGTAAGAGATTTTTTTTTGAGAATAAACAGGGAAAGAGGGAGGGAAATTCGTTGGGAGATAAGATATTTGGAGAGAAATTAGTTACAATTCTTTAAAAAATGAAAAAAACACTTGTCTGCACTGCATGACGGTATGACATTAGTAATGTTGATCTGCTTGTTTCAGTAGCAAGTGAAACAAAACCAAACAAAACACTATATTGAAGAGAAATGTCTTGTGCGCTCATTTTATTCCCCAGCAACTCAGCCAGACACATTTTTCATCTTAGGAAATGTTGTCTCTTTAATAGAATTTAAAGTGAGACCAGATAACCTTTGAAAGACATAACAAATACAACACAACACTACATAACAACACCCAGGGGTTCTTTTTTTTTGCTGCTAGAGCCTTACTAGGTCTGGAATGACCAGTATCTTATGGTGGCTAATGTTAGCAAACTTTTGATGGACATTACTGTGTAGCTGAAATCACTGAGTCAGTTCTTTGTGGGTCTTCCACTTCTTCTTTTACTGTTACACTGTTTTAGTACTTACCATTATCCTCTGTCACTTGAGGACATATTGGCCACTGTTCCACAAAGTTACGTAGGCAGGCTTTAAAGTCCGCCAGAGAGTCTCTGTAAATGCAGAAACTGCCTTTGCTACTGTATGATAGTATCTCCTATATACAGTACATGTACCAACACGCATATATATATATATATATACACATCACCATTTATATTCAGTCAAAATATTTCATATACATGTGTATCATTTTGTTCCAGCCTGACGTATTTGTTATCTTTGGAAACTTTGCATCTTCAACAGATTTTAAAGCCACACTGTATGTTTGAGAAAAGAAATATTCTTTTTTTTTAATTCATCTTCTTCTTAAAAATGAAATGCTAAATCCATATGAAACACGATGCACCCTCGCTGCTACAGCTTTACCTAGTCTGGAATGACCAGTAGTGTACGGTTGCTAATGTTAGCCAGATTAATAGTGATGTGTAACTTAATAGTGATGTGTAACATTACTGAGTCAGTTTGCTGACTTGATGACTCTATGTTTTAGCATGTCATGTATAAACGTTTCAGTGGTTTTATCACAAAAGTAAAACGGGAAGAATACACAGCGTACCTCAGCAGGAGACGTGCTTGTTTCCTGCTTGTTGTCGCATTCCGCTCGCTCGAACAGTAATGTCTTTAAAGCAATGGACTCTTTAGAATTTTGGAAAGGTTTGACGAACATTTGGGCGCACAACAAGAGTTTATAAAAACTGACGCAAAAGTGTTTACTCCCGGGGTTAAGGAGAGAAATGAGCTGAAGAGGTTATACCTTGATTTTTGACATGAGGATGACTGGGGAGGTAGTTGGAGAGGAGTTAGTTAAAGGAGAGAGGTTTTAGAGGAGGTACAGACTGCTACAGCTCCGCTAAGTAGGCCAAAGGCACAGGGGAGTGTCACATGAACCAACGCTGCTATGTTAGCCATTCTCCAGTGTCTTATTCAGCCACAGATGGGAAGAGAGACAGAGAGAGGGAGAGAGAGAGAGAGCGCTTAGCGTGCGTCATGTATCCCATGCTGCTTGGCGTCTGTGCATGACACCCAAAACCACATAGCTGAAAAAGGGAAGTGCTCATTTCCATCGGACAGGAGACCGCACTGACCTTTTCCTTAACCGCTTTAACCACCGCTGAAGGTCAGCAAAGCCAGGGGAATTTCTCCGGCTGGGGGCTGGCGTCCAGCTCTTATCTGAGGTCACGGGGGGCACAGGAAGTTCAAACTGTTCCTCTGTGTCATAGCATCCCATGGCAACAAAACTCCGACCAGCGTCTCGTCGTCTGTTTACCGCCTGGCATGCCCTGCCATTTCTCACCACCACCTCCTCCTCTTCTTCCCTTGACACACTCTCACACCCATCAGCCTGCAAGCCCACTAAAGTGAGATACATCCCCAAGGCAACAGAAGGGATGGCGACACCGGCCCTGAAGGGAGACGGGGAGTGAGAGAGATGGAGGAAAATATGCAATGAGTCGGGGAGGGTTAGAGAAACAGTTGCGAGGTCAGAGTGATGAATAAAAAAAAAAGATGGAGAACAAAAAAACAGACAAGCCAGTCGATGATACCCGTTTTTTTGGCCCCCCGCTACTGACACGGCTGTATTTGCTTGTGGATTTATTCCTGTCGGTTTTTACATCCGTTTCTGGGTGCTAGCTGGGAGAGTTTCTTTGGTGTGTCATCTGTGTTTGTCCAGCACGAGGAGGAGGGGGAGGCGCTCTCCATGGCACCAGTTTCCCTAGTGACTGGAACCCAGTAGACCAGCCATACCAGTTCACTCTGCAGGAGGAAGTGCCAGGGTTAGGTAGGGATTATACAATGTTCTCGAGTTCCTGCAAATTCACAAAAACAGCACACAGAAGGCTTTGATTTCTCAGAAAGCCTCTTGATGTGGGCCCGATGATGCTGACATTGTATTGTTTTTACACACAAACATGCACTTGTTAATCCCTCGTCAACCACATCCACTTCTACACGTCGATGAGCGATGCAACAGCTCCTCTCTTCTTCACTGGCTTTTACGTCAGCATGACTGGCCTAGATTGTTGAAAATGGACCTGGAACACTTGCCGTTTATAGCCTTTCCTCTGCCTCTCCCTGATGTAACAGCAGAGCACGACTTTCCCAGAAAAAGTTCTGCTGCCCTTTCCTAGATGCAGAACAATAGAGAGGAGACGGAGCTGCCGTTTTTCCATCACTGAAGGGATTATTATCTTTGGGGTTTGTCCAAAAGTGAAATGTTACTTTAGATTTTGAGCGTGCGGTCTTCTGTGGACTGTTTTTGCTCCTGTAATACACTCACACACACCAACTCAAAGCATTGTCGTTGTGCCAGAGAAGTAGACACAGAGGAACAGAAAATTGGCATCACTGTAGATCTCAGTAACCGCAATAAAAAAAATAGCCAAATATTTGAGAAAATTTGTCATGACTTTGTTTTTCAAATGTTCTGTTCACTGCATACCTCAGTTCTTTAAAGGGATACTTCAACATTTTGGGAAATACGCTTGTTCGAGTTAAACGAGAGGATTGATAACACATGTCTGCACAGTACAGATGAAGCTCAGAGCTGTTGATAATTCTTTGTGGGTTTGACATGACATCATCTCTTTTCTCTTTCATAAGCACATGTGCTCATACATACACACATAAAGAGCCTGACTGATGCTCAAGCCTATCTTTAAGTCATCTCAAAAACTTCTGTTTGTATTTTTTTTTCATTCAACTCCTGGCTATATATACATATGGCTAGATCTTTCACTATGACGTCAGAGCTCAGCTGAGAGGCTGCAGCTCTCCTGTCTGTGTGTCTCTGTGCTGCTCAGGCTACTGTTGACAGGTTTGTCATAATAGAATGATGCCTGACAGGCACAAATAAATCAGTTAAACAAGCTGTAGCTAGTCTAGCTTATAAATAAGGCACCGACTACGGCTACGGAACTGTGCAATAATTCACAAACTATTGACATAGAACAGGATTCCATGCCAGTAGTCCACAGGCTGTTGATTTGGACTGGTTTTCTGTGCTGATAGTAGTTTGTAAGGAATGGGCTTCCCCTTTAGACCACAAACCAGACATTGTTTACCATCACATCAGTCATTTAGGCGCCATTAAACTGGAGATTTTTACTGCATTTTACTGTTTTAACCCAAACCATGATCTTTCCCAACCTTAAGTTGTTTAAGTTTAACCATTATAACACAAACCATGGGAAGGACTGGTGTATCACCTGCAAGCAAAAATGTTCCTGCATTTTGAAACTATTTGAATTTGATGATGTGATCTTGTGCAATCAATACCAGTGCACATGTGTAATAATTCTGTACCAGCAATAAACATATTATTGACACATAGGAATCTGAATAGCCTATTCCTATAAATAATGTTCATGTCTTAATGACACATATGCAATAATAACTCTGCTCTTGATCCACTCATGGAAAAAGGCAGAGGTGGCATTAAATATTGAATATTTCTCCCATTAATTTAATTTCAAAGATTCATTCTTATTAAGTAAGCTCAACTTTCACTGACACTTTGGTTCTTCATTAAAGAGGACCTGACATCTTAATTTGCTTTAGGGGGGGATTTTCTCCAACAGTAATAAAGTTGTTTAATTGAACAGCATGTCTGAACAACAGTCACTAATTAGCTAACAACGCCTAACGCCTGAAATCAAATATAGTATCAAATAATATTAGTTTTGTCCAGTGAAGTCGTTTTCAATTCTGTGATGTTTGGAATGTTTAAACTATAAATACTAACTACTTCTGCTACTGCTGCTGCTGCTGCTGCTAGTCAACAATGTGCACAGCTTGAAGTTTAGGGTTGCCAGATAATCAGGTCGAGTATCTCCCATATCCTGCTCTTTCAATCTTTATCAAAATAGCGCACTTTTTTGCAGAAAACCAGGCAACTCCGCTGAGATCTTACCATTAACATTACGGTTAGATTGCTGGAGAACGGTAAAAATACTGGTTGGGACAATCCAGCAACACCTTGATATTAGTAGGGACATGTCCCGTCCGTACCCAAATCTACACCCGTGTGTGTGTGTGTGTCTGTGTGCACATGCGTGTGTGTGTTTTTAGATTGCGTTGGGAGGGGCCACTTTATAACAACAATCTTGCATTGTCATCTTATTGATTCGATGCTTAGCCTTTCTGTCTCTGTTTCTCCCTCTCTCTCTCTCTCTCTCTCTCTCTCTCTCTATCTGTCTGGTCTCTGTCTCTCCAACCCCCCACCACCACACTGCTCCTTCCTCGTTCCCACGGCAACACGTGGCTATTGGTTACATAACAGCAGCGCTCACGGCGTGTATGTGTGTGCATATGTATGTGTGTGTCCCTGTAACTGCCCCTGGGCCTGGGAAATCCAACACGAAACATGCTGCTTTCAGGTCTTATCCTTCGGGCTAATGTGAGTGCATTATTGATAGTGTTAACACTGATTGCACCCAGGGCATAAATACATCCTGCTGCGTGTGTGTGTGTGTGTGTGTGTGCTTTTAATTCACCTATAGCTGCAGTCTTTCTCTTTTCCACTAGATGGGAACAACGTGCAAGTAAAAAAAAAAAAAAGACCCCTCCGTTCTGTTTGATTGCATTTATTCATGTCAGGTTGCTTGTGCTCATTATGGCTTACGTCAGTTCAATGAGGTGTTGTTAATCCGAGATGCTGCTGGCACACAGCCCACACTTTTTGTTCCTATTTAACATTTTTACAGCTTCTCCTACACAGGAGGAGTGTATGCGCAGCCTCTGTGTGTGTGTGTGTGTGTGTGTGTGTGTGTGTGTGTGTGTGCTGCTTCATTCAATAAGTGTCCTTGCTGTTGTTTGAGGTATGAATGGGGATTAGTGTATGATTAAATAGTCAGGTGGATGTGTGTGGGAGTGTCAGATGAACCACACAAACACACACACACACACACACACACACACACACACACAGAGCCGTGCCCTCAGATCCCCTCTAATGGCATTAGGCAGGCCTCGGCAGGGGAGGGCCAAGCTGCTGTTCATTTCAATTAGAGCCATGTCAAGGAGCGATCCCACACAGTGCGCTCGCCTTAATTGAGCTCATTTCATATTTATGAGGGAGAAATGCAAGCAATTCATAAACACTCCACTCTGTTGCTCCCGGGGGGGTTGTTTTCACTTAAGTCAGTTAAAATATGTGATTCTAATGGATGCTGGTGTTTGGATATGTGAGTAAATGTGTGTGTTTGCATGTGCTTACTTGAGAGAAAAAAAGGAAGAATATGAGAGATAAGATTTTTGTTGTTTCTGGTGAAGTGTTTTACTTCGAAAAGGCTGGTGGCGTATCTGCATAAATGGATCATGTGTGTGTATGTGAGTGTGTGTGTGTGTGTGTGTGTGTGTGTGTGTGTGTGTAACACCTGCAGTAACCGAGCTCCTTTTTTCAGAGCCCTCGGGGCCTCGGCAGAGCTGGGTGTACAGTATTGGACTGTGCAGTGGGGCAGTGAAAGCCATTATTCGAAGCTGTCTTATCTTTACAACGCGCACTGCTTCCATCGTGTCAGCAGGTCCTGCTTATGCCACCAAACCAGCCTCGATAAATCCAGAGGACCCAGTGCTCACAGTTACCTTTCACTACAGTATTGCTTGCAACTCCTCTTTCCTATTAAATAGTTCCTTATAGTGGAAGACAGTTGTGTCCGGGAACGTGACTCATTTGTATCGGGCAGCAATTGAGCTGTTTTGAATAAAAACATGAGAATGTCGTTAGATTTATTCTTTATAGCACAACCAAAATCACATAAGTCCTTACTTTTTGCTGTGAAAAATCAATGTATTACTCAAAGGAAGGGGAAGTGTCTGGAGATGCATCAGAAAGACTCGTTAGATAAGCCTCTGAGTGGGCCGACATGTGTGTGTTTAACTGACAGCTGGGGTACTGGAACTGGTAACTGTAGCTTACAGGCTAAGGGCAGACAACGTTTTGTTAGTAGTAATACTGAAGAAGACCACAGCTTTTAACATTTACACAAGTTATCAGTCAGGGGTCAGTTTCAGTAACGCTCAAGTTTGGATTGTCCAGATCACCCGTTTGAGTCATGCTGGGGTTTATTTTTCTACTCAGAATTGCAGTCAGCACAGTCATATTTTAGTTCTAGCAATTTGTCATTGCTTGTTTAATTTTTGTTAGCACAGTGTTACAGAAACGTATGGTGTAGGTGTGTGTAGCAGGGCAAAAGTTACTTCAAGTAAAAGTAAATAAACAGTAATAGACTACTTTTTAAGGTACTGTCATTAATTGTGTTAAGTAGCACTTTGTGGTGAGGTACTGTGGCTTAGTTGTATATTATTATACAGATGTACACTCAGGCTGAAGATACAGTATACCTGCTTTTTAACCAAGTGTTTGTGTAGAAATCTGGCTGCGTCATGAATGCAATTATGTACTTTGTGTGTTACTGGAAGATTCCACTAGAGGGCACAGCTGAGAAATAAATAGAATATAGAATAGAATAAATAGAATAAAATGATATAAAATCTGCCAAAAAAAAAAACACAAAGAAGAGGAAGAAGCATGATGTGAACAATAAATGTGGCAACACTCGAGGAGGTTACTATTTTGTTAATTCTGAGATCATGGCAGAAAAAGCGGCAGCAGCAGATATTTTGACAAGCATATTTGTCACTGTGCAGCAGCAATGACACATCGTACAGATGCAGGTATTTGTGGACTTGGTCTATTAACTTAGCTCAGGAGAATCTTGGGACATGATGGGAAATTGAATGGTCCATTACCACACAATGGCCACTGTGGCCACCTAAAATCACATTTTCCTGACAAGCAACTTCTTACTGTCATGAGAGTACTTACTGTCCTGTCTAAGTAGCAAAGGAGGAAGTAGCATGACATTCATACAGTCACACAATGTCTTGGTTGAGTTTCTAATTTTAGGTTGATGGTTGGATCAACAAATTGCATGACTTTGACTCAAGAGACTGCAGTTTACGTCCCATCTTGTACCTACCCTTAACCCTTAACTTAGTACCCTTAACCTTAACAAAGTAGCTTTAGCTGCCTAAACTCAACCAAACACAACCAACCCTGTGGCAAATCAGAAATCAATCACATGAGTCCTTTTTGTCTGTCCCATGGGTCATTTTAGAAAACAAAAAACGCATTTTGTCAGACTTACCTACTTAAAACAGGAAAACTTAGCTTGTAACTGTGCCACCAATCTACCAAAAAACTTGTATTACAGCCTGCAATGATGTATAATATACAAGGTTTTTTGCAATTAGGCTAATACATAAGGAAACCATTATGCCCCATTAAATTCATATCTTCAGTTCAGTTCAGCTCGGGATGAATTACTTGCTGGGTAAATAATCTGGTTTTTGGATTGCTAATGTAGAGTTATAACAGCTTTAGCGTAAAGTTAAACAAGCATAAATAGTTAATTGAGTAAACACTTTTCTTTCTGCTGTGACATTTCATGTACCAGGCAATGTGTGACTGAGAGCTATTTATTTTTGTATCACTTCCTCATTTCAGAGCGTTAGAGGTGGTGGTGACCTGTGAGCTGTAATAACCTGCTGCTAGGACCATTTAACCTGAGTCATTGTGACACAATTTCTGGGGGTTGGCGCGAAATGGGTAGAAACTGAGGAAAACAATGACTAAAAAAACAGAGAGAAGGGGAAATTGCCATATTTGCACAAACCCAGAGGTGATAAATCAAAAGCAAAAGTTGTGAAATGTTAATCCCTGTCGTCCTGATCTCGTCACATGATTGGCTCTCTGAATTGGCCTCCTGGCAATCTTTGATTGGCCCGGATCCTCGGGTTTTCTCGGTGACTCAGTCCACTCAGAGAGGCAAAATCACTGCCTCTTATGGCGTGTTTCCATAGCAACCGCACAAGGGGGAGGGGGGGGTCAGGTGGCGCCGCCAGTGAAGCACAGAGGAGCCATTTCCTAATAAACAGGGTTTTATTGTCTCTCCGTCTGTTTTCTCTTGTGTGAAATGTAAACATGCCTTAAACTAAAAAAGAGAAAAGAGACACAGAAAAGAGAGAGAACAGGACATTGAACCAGGTTTGGAGGGCGTGGGTTTCCTTTGTCTTTTACACGTGTTGCATTCAATCTCCTTAAGTTTATGAGTGTTGCCCTGTCCTTGACCCCTCTGTCCATACTATGATGCATACATGCTAATTTACAGGGAAATGCACATAGCAGATATGAGCTGATTCTGCAAAGAACTGACTTTTAAAAATCCTTGTAAAACAAGAAAAAGTCAAGAGGTCATAATCATACAAGTAAAATCATGTGACTTTCAAGTTTATTATTACATTTTTTTTATCACTGAATGAAAGAAAAGAAGTTATTTGGCTATACATACATCAGAAATGCTCCTGTCTCTTTGGTGTACATGTTCAATTGACAGCTGAGCTTGTAACTGTGGCTTACAAACTTACAAGGACAGACAGCATCTTGTTGGCATTTATAGGGAGATTTTTAAAGCTGTTCAATGCCGAGTAGCTAATCAGCTACCAAGCCTGTTACTTGATGTTAACTGATGTTAGCAATGCACTTGTCCCCCAGTGTTTGGTCGATCACTCAGCAAGAAAAGGTGCAGCACAAGACGTGAATGTAGATAGGGAGATATTAGCTAGAAAGCTAATGTGTGATCAAAGTGGATCAAAGCCTTTTCAATTTTTGTATATCTGTCATAGCTTTGGCTTTTAGTCAGTATGACCGCCAGCGACATACAGAGAAACAAATGCATTTTCAAAGCAATATGTTGATATATGCCATCATGAAACCCAAAAATATATAATATCAGTTTCTCCATTACTAATTCTTATGAGCCATGCTAGTGGTGTTACTCTAGGGATGGCTATGTTGA
Organism: Thunnus albacares; assembly: GCF_914725855.1. NCBI lineage: Eukaryota > Metazoa > Chordata > Actinopteri > Scombriformes > Scombridae > Thunnus > Thunnus albacares. Next base: position 22,397,452 of record NC_058128.1, on the reverse strand, counting down.
TGGGTCAGGCTACCACTTTGGTTCAACATGATATTATTATATTGTATTTCAGCAACTACTGGATGGATTGTCATGACATTTGGTTCATGGTTATTCATGGTCCCTAGATTATGAAGTGTACTGACTTTGGTGATGCCCTGACCATTCTAAAAGCATCACCATGATGATGACATTGCTGTTTTTTAGTGAAATTTCTCGACAACTATTGGATTGATTGATGAAATTTGGTACTGTGGTGCACAGAATGTGAAAACCAATGATTACGTTCATGACCAAATACTTGAAAATGACATTCCCACTGGCCTTAGCTTAGCTTTGTGTTTAGTTCTAATTAACCAATATTAGCATGCTACCATGCTAAACTAAGATAGTGAACATGTCAAGTCAAGTCAGTTTCATTTATATAGTGCCAAATCACAACAGAAGTTATCCCAGGGCACTTTTTTACATAGAGCAGGTCTAGACTGTACTCTTTAATTTACAGAGACCTGACATTCCCCCATGAGCAAGCACTTGGCAAAAGCGGCAAGGAAAAACTCCCCTTTAATAAGAAGAAACATTGAGCAGAAGAAACATCGGGCTCTTGATGCGCGGCCATCTGCCTTGACCGGTTGGGTTGAGAGAGAAAGAAGGAGGGGGAGAGGGGAGAGAGAGACACAAAGAAGCACAGCAACAACAATAATAACAATAACAACAATACTAATAATAGAAATATGATTAATAATAATAACAGCAGATGTGGGTGTCAAGTAGGACCACTGCAGCATGGGGTCCGCAGCTACAGTCCATGGAAGCCTGCAATCCATAACCAGACAGTCCATGACCATGATCCATAGAAACCTGCAAGACGAAAAAGCACAAAAACCCAGGAAGAAGCCAAGTTAGTAACATGCATTAATGGTACATGAATGCATACAGATAGAGAGGGGGAGGAGGAGAGAGGAGCTCAGTGCATATTTATATATATATGTATATATATATATATATAAAATTTGATTTCAATTGGACTTTAAATCAACCTTAAAGCAATGTTTAATCTTTGTCCAAATATTTTTTTGGCCATTAAATGCAGATTAGTTCCTTGTTTTCCTGACGTTTTTAAGGGATTATATCCAAGACAAGACTTCCATTTCTTCCTGTGGGTGTCAGGTGATTGACAGGAATTAGAGCGTAACGTAATGCAGCACTGATATGAAAACACTCAACTGAGGCACAATGAAATAATGAGAAAACAGAAACTTGACGGATGGACCATCTCGCTCTGGTGATTTTCAAGTCTATTGGAAATTGTTTTTGTCGATATGATCTGCTAAGCCTGTAATTCATGTTACTTTCTCATTTGTGAGAATCCTTCTGAAGATGGAGCCTGGATGGCCGAGTGGTTATGGACACCAAAGACCAAAGTGAAGCTCTACATGTTTCTTTTGCTCCTAAGTCAGATCTTACATGAATGATTTAGGCTTTTATTTACTTAATTTAAGTGTTGTTTTATATGAACCTTTAAGGTCTACTAAATCCAGACATTTAAGGGATCTTGAATTTTTATTGTTTGATTAAGGCAGTTTACCCTTTTTACAGGATGTCTTCTAGTGGGTTTAGCCTTTTTTTTTTTTTTTTATCACTAATGTGGATAGTTCTCTTGTACCAGCCAAATAACATGAAAGTTTGCCATCTGCACATTTGTCAGTTTTGAAATATTTTTTCTTTGTGTGACACAAGACTGCATGCACAAACCTAATAACAAAATTGAATACACTGTTAATGATAGAATTAACAGTGTATAGAATAAAATGTATTATGAGCAGCAAGCCTCCACCTGAATCATAAACTTGAGTGAAATATCAGGAGTGTCAAGGCAACAGTGTCAGTGTATTAGTCCACGGAGAAGACTAGGACCTGTCGGATAGTCTGTCTACCTCTATCTAGCTCTGTGTTCCCTTTCTTTATGTATTCATAGTGCTTCTTTCAGTTTTAAAATGAGAAAAAGGAGGACACAGAGTCATTTGGAAAAGATTATTCATTTGACAAGACCACAAGGTTTTTTTTTTTTAAACAGTATTCTGCCTATGAGTTATCAGTTTCTGTATTAGCTGTCAGAACAACCATTTGTGCTCTAAGCCTCTTTCCTCGATGGCCTATCAACGCCTCAGGTCTTTCCTGTGAATCCTGCTAAAGAGTGGTAGTTGCATTGATGTGACTAATCTGGGCAAGGCCTTCCATGTTAAGCAATAAAAGGGAATTTCTTGTAAATTCACTAGAGGACCGATTAAAGGAAAGCTTCTGCAAATGAACAAATGAATGAGATTCCTAGGAAGCCTATTTCAGATTAACTGCATGTTTGTGAGAGTAATTTACAGGCTCTCAGAGGTTAAGTTTTCCCTTGCAATAAGGTTAAGAGGTTCACTTCAAAATGTGACAATATTTACATTTAACCATGACCAATTTTTTGCAGACAGAAGTTAAACTCATTGTAAAACACATTAAAAACTGGAAATTTCTAATTACATTTGTATGTATACTTTTTGCTGTAAATGCAGAGATTTAAATTCTACTGGGGACAACTTTTATCCCTCCAATTATCTCTAAACATTCTCCTCTTACTTTCCAGAGAAATATGAACCTGCAATTGAATTATTGAACTTACTCATAGAGACAAAGAAAATCTTTGACATAAAGTTTAACTTTGGTGAACTCTGACTTGCAAATTCTTGCCAATGACCAATTATAAACCATCTTGAAAAAGCTGACCTTTGAGTGAACGAAGAGCCAGAGAGTTTTAAATCCCCTTAAGTATATATACTAGTGAGGCCTGCTAGCGCTAGCATATTTCCAGCTAGCTAGCATGCTTGCCAACTACTGTAGTTCATCAGCTAACCCTGCAAGATACCTTATAGTATTACCCATTTTACGAGGAAGCTTTTGGGGATGCTCTGAGTTGATAAAAATGTTCGTATACTCATCTAGGTTGCCTTCAGTTGTTACAGAGTGCTCTTAGCAATCAGCTTCAGGAATCAGGACTTTTTAGTCCCAGGTTTTGCCTTCTGCTGATCTCAATTGTGGAACACTTTGGGATCATTTTAATGTAAGGTAACATGAGGCCAGAGATGTCATGACGTAATGACTGTAACTGATATTTTTATGTATCTGAAATTTTAAAATTACACTGACGAAGAAACTGTATGTCATTGGTTATGTCTTGCCTATACCCAATCTGTTTAATAGGTCAGTATCGACACCTGTACTAATATGGTGTATAAAATTGGTGCATCCCTACTTGTTGGGTTGTATGCTGCAGATGCTGTTCAGGGTTGACAACATCTCCTGCAACCTCCTCTGCATGTTTTTAAGCAGGGTTAGTAATCGATAACACATACATTTATCATGCAAAGCACGATAAGCAGTTTTATTTTAATGTGTTCTTTGATATATATTAGATTGATATAAATGTATGTGCATGCAGGAAAAAAATTCACATAGTTTCAGGTTGCTTTTCTTTGCTGAAGAACAACTGATTCGCTGTCTCAGCCACTTCTGAAACTAAACCTAACCCCTTGTTTAAAGGACCAGTATGTAAGATTTAGGGGGATCTATTGGGAGAAATGGAATATAATGTTTATAAGTATGTTTTCATTAGTGTATAATCACCTGAAAATAAGAATAGTTGTGTTTTTGTTACCTTAGAATGAGCCCTTTATATCTACATAGGGAGCGGATTCTCTTCCACTGAGGCCACCATGTTGCACTGCCATGTTTCTACAGTAGCCCAGAGCAGACAAACCAAACACTGGCTCTAGAGAGGGCCCTTCGCGATTTTTATTAGTTATATAGTTATTTGGCCACTGTATGTTCTCCTACACACTTGGAAGGGAAGGGTGGGCAGAGAGGTATTCTGTTAGTTGCAGTCTGCAACTTCACCACTAGATGCCACTTAATCCTACACACTGGTCCTTTAAATTAGTCACTTTTTTGACTCTTATTTTTATAAGTGCAGATTCAAGTTGGCAGTTTTACTAGAGTACAGTAAGCTACTGCAGCACAAACGAAATCACATCCATCAGGGAGTACACACATTTGTAAAGAGGCCAAATGTTGTGATATTTACAGTGTGCAATTACTTAGAGCAATTGCACAGTAGTAGAGCAATCTGTTTTTGTTTGTGCACTTTCTTTTGAATTTTCCCATCTTTCTAATTCAACTAATGCAGTGTGAACTCCGCAGTCTTATCCCTTTAGAATCACACAGAATCTCTGATTGAAGTAGCCTGTTTAACAGTTGCAAAACAACACCATGTAAGGGCCGGAGAGAAACAATAGATGTTTGTTTTAATACTGTACACTGTTTGGTACGAAAGTGCATCTCTCACTGTAGTCAGTTAGAAACCTGTCCTTCTAACGGTTGACCGAGCTCACATTCACCTCTCAGAGCTGGTAATTACTGGTTAGACCACACCAGCAGAGCAGACATCTGGCTCTCTGCTCACTGCTGCTGGGAGAGAAAAGTACATGCTTAAAGTGTCAATAATACACGTTTATTATTAGCATTCTCTCTGTTGCTCTTCTCCTAATGTGTCACATTTGCCCTTATTGTCTTTTAATAAGTAAATGAGTTTTGAGTTTCGGAAGACAGTGTAGTTTCAAGGCAGGTTTTATTTCACTCAGCAAGATTTGAGATTGCTGAATTTGGTCACGTCAGTTTTGAAATAAGATCTTTATAGAATCTTATAAAGAGTTTCAGTTTATATCAGTGATGAAGAGGCACGCACACATATTTTAATAGAGGAAATGACAGGGACCTGAATCTTATGAGTCATGTTGGTGGTATACTTTTTTGTGCTTGGACAAGCCCCTTCATACTTAAAGTTTTCATTTTGTTTTGATTTTAATTTTAACTTAACAACAGCAAAATATCAATAAACAACAAAATAATTTTAAAGACATGTAGATTATGTACACAAAGAAAACATAAAATGCTAAATTATACAACATAAATTATTATTATTAATTAAAATCTTTTTAAAACATATTCTGTAAATCTTTGGTCATTTTAACCAAATGAGAAAAAATTTTCCAGTGAAACTCTCTAAATTTGACCTCTGATGGTAAGAAGTTTGCAAAGATGAAATTTTAATGATTGATTGATAAGAGTGGATGTGTGACTTTGTTTGAAAATGTTCTTCGAATTGTAGCTTGTAAATAAAAGTGCATATTTGAACAGTGATGTAAACCGTTAGGGGATCAGATGCAGCCTCAGGTTGTGGTTATAAGAAAACATTTTTTGACAGAGAAACCTTTATAAAGAGTTGTAGAATATGTTGCAGTATAAAAAGTAATGATCAATGAAAGATATGACTGTGAAAACAGAATGTCCTAATTATCCTAATTATGGCAGTAGATTGTTTTTTCTCTATACTTCAGATTATTTTTAGATTAGATTATTTTTATTTAGAACATTAAAATAACAAAATAAAATATATAGGCAGCAAAACAAAACAAAGCAAAAAACAAAAATAACAGCAAACTTTCAGTAAGCAACACAAATAGTAACCTTTCAACATTTGAAAAGGACATAGGATGAAGTAAAGAACTTTTCTAGTCTTACCCCCTTTTTTATACTTTATTGATCAAATCAAAGCAAAAAAAACATTCAAAACAACACAAGAGAATAAAGATAACTTGCATGGAAACAATAACAACAAACAAAAACAACACAACTCAAACAGACACACTGTACCAAATCAATTCCAGTCCACCTCTTTGTTCATTCATTCTATATCTGTTCAATATGTTATTTTTAAAGATTTGTTTAAACTTACTGAATGTTGTACATGTTTTCATTTTTTCAGTACAGTTGTTCCATAGATTAACTCCCTTTGTTGTGATACAATGAAGTTTTGCATTTGTCCTCAGTAATTGTTTTTTGAACATACATATTCCTCTGAAATCATATTTACTTTCCCTCATTTGAAACAACCTTTGGATGTTGTTTGGTAACTGCTGATTTTTTACTCTCTACATGATTTGAATAGTTTTGAAATCAACCAGGTCCTCAAATTTTGGTGCATTCAGTTTGATGAAGAATGGGTTTGTTGGTTCTCTGTAAGTGTTTTTTTTTTACTCTGGCTCTATAGCTCTTTTTTGAAGGATGAAGATTGGGTCTGTATCACCAGTGATGATTCCGAGGAATTCTCTTTAATTAAAAATTTGAATGCAAGTGAATCAAAACTGTGTCATCTACAAATAAGGGACATACTACATTAGACACATTGGGCAGATCATTTCTATAAGAAATAATAGTGGCCCAAGAATGGACCCTTGAGGAATACCCATCAGTAATCTCACTTTGTTAGAATAACAGCCCTTTGTACGAACACATTTTTTGTTTGAAATATAGCTATTTATCCATAAAAATGTCTTGAAAACCATATTCCTGTTATGTACTCAATGACAATAAAAGAGTAAATACTTTTGAATGGTTTATGAAGTGGTAAATAGAGAAAGAACAGAGTTGGAAGTTAGATGAAGAAGACTCATTGTGATGTACAGTTTTTGCTAGTAACTCAGAGAAACATGGCAGAATTTGTAGTGATCGGTAATAACATGAGTCATCAGCGTTCAGCAAATAGGTTGACTTTGGTCAGTCTATTAAGAGGTAAAGAAATAACTTAAAATGCCTTCATTAGGTTGTGTTTCACCTGACTTAAATCCATTTGGATTGGATTGGATCCATCTGTCTTTTCTAACTCAATTGTACTTTTGGCTTGTCTTTTACTTGTCTGACATGGTCTTTACCAGCTAGTCTTGCTTTAATGTGAACCCATTAGACCTGCACTGATCAATATTTTTACTTTAACAATGGATCAACTGGCCATGTGTAAAGGGGTCACTTGTAGTGATGAACCTAAAGAGAATTATCAATTAACTTTGCAGTTCCCCTCAGCTTTACAAAAAGTTTTAGCATCTTTCAGCTCATTGTTTTGGTTTTACAACCCACAACTTTACTGTTTTGATCCTCTCCCATTGCTTTAATTAAGCTGTAGCAGCTGTGATCAGAAAAAAAACAAACTTTAATATACCCACATACACTACCTGCCCACCACCAAACATAGTTGAGCATTTTGGAGCTAAAGATATTTCCCTCAGGAGCCAAATTCTAGATCACTTGCAAGGTGGTTGAGCTTACAGAGCAATTTACACTGACTTTAGGATAAGCTTCAGTTGCAAGATAACCATCATTACCCACAAACATGATTAAGACAGTCACTCCTACATTGCTATCACGAATAATAGTCATTTAAGTAAAATTAAGTTGCCCTTTTTTAGATTAATCTAATTACAGCAAGCAGAAATATCAGAAGGATGGGATAGGATTCAGGAAGAGAGGGTGTCGTGGTTTGTCAAAGGGTCTTTGACAATGGTTCATAGGAAGTAAATCAGGTCTCAGGAGGAGTCCAGGTTGAGAAGTGCATCAACAACAGAAGACTAAGAAACCTCAGACCATTTCCTTTCAGCTCAGCTCTTTTTTTTATACATCACACTTCCCGTCGGTTTAAAAGATCACACAAACCACTCATAAAATGATCAATATATAACCCTTGATTTGACTGTTAGGTCGGTTATGATGTGGCATTAAACTGGTGGTGTCATTCAGAGAAGATGCTGAACACACCCTCTCAGCAACCGTTAATGCAGAATACAACACTGAAAAATATAAATAGGCTAACATGCATAAAAGAGAACCCCCACTTCTCAAAGATGTGATTTTAGGCAATTACTTTTTAAGTGGCATTGTATGAACTTTAAAGGACATGATCTCACCCTTTTAGTGTCTATAATTTGAAAACCTATGTGTGTGTTTGTTTGGATATACTAGTAGGAAGTGCAACCTTGGTAAGCTGGTATGGGTTGGTACTCTATGGAAATGATTCCGGTAAGAGAATCCTTTGTGGTAGGATGGTTTGCTTATTTCCATAAAGTTGAGCATTCAGGTTTTGCAGTGGTGTATTTGTGGTTTGAAATAGACATAGGGAAATAAATGATCTTGAATTGAGAATTGAGATAGGTACCTCTACCTCTTTAGGACATAGGCCTAAATATTAAAGATGATCATAATAGGGAGAATAATAAACGTTTCAACTATACAAGAATAAAGCAATACAGAATTACCATCATTAGCACACAATTATATACATTCACTGGACACTTTATTAGCAACACCCATGCAATCTAATGCAATCCAATGCAACAGCTCTGCCATAAATTCTGCTTTTACAAAGCTTATACATTTTTAGTTTTTGTTGACATTGTCAGAAAGGTGATAATTCTACTAGTTTATTATTGAGGTCATAGTGGGTGGTGGTGTACTGGGGTGCATTACATTGAATAGTGTTCCTAATATTTTGTCCACTCCATTAACATACATGAGGTGGGCAAAATACCACCACCCACTACAACCCCCTCTGGTGAACAGAAATATACAGTCAACAGTGTAACTACATCATCCTAAATAACCTAATATAGCATGAACAACACTGATAATGAGATAACTCCGTCTACAAAGTAATTAAGCCATCGATCAATTAAGCTAGCAAAACTGTCAGCAAGTATGCTTAACGAACAATATAACAAAATGATGTGGAATATGTAAGTAAGAGGGTCGATTCAGGCAGTAATATTCACAACATAAATGTCAAAGCTTACATGTATGTCCTTCACGCACACATCAGAGGTTATAGGCAGTCCATATTATTGTCTCTCGACAGGTTTTCACTTTCACAAGAGGTAAAACTGGTAGGCTTTCAAACAATGCGTTGCATCACTGCTTACTGCTGGTTTCACCGCTTTAAGTAGAAATTGTCAGTATTTCACAGTACTTCCAACCTGTTTGATTTCCAGCTTTCCAAGCAGCCATTCATTTCCATTTTATCGAGTTTAAATTGAAAATTCTTTAAGATAGATAATCTGTATCTGTAATTATTTAGACTTTTTTATTAGTTATTTGTCAGATTTGCAATATTTCTATGCAGTTGTGATCAGAAGCTTAACATCAGTGTTTTATATGCAAGAGATAACCAGCGTCACATTATCCCCCTCATGATGTCAAATAAGCAAAGCTAATTGTTTGTCTCAGTTTAATGTACTGACCACTCCACAGACTCTATGTAAAGATGGACGTAGCGAGGTGTGACATCTTTCACTGGTTTGCATTGGAGCTGGTTTGAAGCCCAGAATTGCCCAGAGTTCATTCCGCCTGTTCATACTGGCTGACTCACTACAAGTGATGGAGGCCAAAATCCACAGTGTGTCCACACAGTCATTTTGTGCAAAAATGTATTTAAAAGTTGATGAAAAGCTTATATGAGGCTTCAGCAGTTTGAGTTAGTCATATCAAGTGACACATTTACAGTCTTTTTAGCATCAAATTCCCTCTTTGTGTTTCCTTGGACAGTGTTTCCCTGTTGAGCTGTGGTGGAAGTAAAGTAACAAAAAGAGACTTTGGCACTAAAAAGACTGTAATGTTGAAAGATATCTACTTGATTTGACTCATTTGGATGCTGAAGCTTCATATGAGCTTCAGATAAACTTTAAATACATTTTTGCACAGAAGGAGGACTGTGGATTTTGTCTCCCATCACGTACATTGTAAGTGCATTATGAAGGGATCTTCTAATGGTCAGTATGACCAGGAGGAATCATGACAGCAAGAAAACCTGTTTAAATGTTCATTTTGGCTCCTGACTGTTGTTTTAAGACGGACTTGAAAAATTGTGAACACATCCTTTAACAAAACCTTAACCATAGTATCAGAGTCATAAATCCAGCAGCAGATTTGTGACTGTTTTGGAAGGCACTGATGAATAATGTCATCCTTCTAACAGGGGCATCAATTCAGAAAACGCTTCTGTGTCATTTGGGATTTCATTTGAAGGACTTGTTATGTGTGCTTGGAGCTTTGCTAATCCTTCCTAGGTCAATATGCACACGTACCACAAAGTGTACCTTCGTCACCATTTCTCCTGGTCATCGTTTGCTTTTTCAAAGTGCTTCAGCCACTTGAGCCACAAATGTGGTGATAGGTGACCCAAGAGTTTTACAGCGGCGCCTCTGGTTTTCACGCCTGAGCTGCTATGTAACCTGCTTGTTTTTCCTGCTTGCTGTAAAGATGCCAGATTGCACCATCCTGCTGCAGGAACAACAAGTTGGGTAATGTGATTGGCAGGTCGCTGAAACTCCACCCTACCTGCTGCTTATTGGTTCTCCAGGGCCCAAAAAGCAAGTGTAAGATCTGCCGCTATGACTGCTATGACATTTTTTGCAGCTTGTTGCAGGATGCTCAGAATAGTTACTCTGACAAGAAACTGAGACTGTGTGTGGGACTTTCCTCCATCTCAGGTTCAGAGAGTGTGGATGAGGTCGACTGATCTTTCTTTTTAATCACAAACTTGAGTTCACTTTGTAATTAAGGGTGTTTTTTTTTGTTTATTTTCAATGGAGTCTGAAGTGACGTCAATCAGGCAGAACAGTGCAGGTAATTACATTCTCCTCCTCTGCTCCTCCGTTCTCTCCATCTAACTGTTTATCGTTAAATTTATATACGTGTGTTTGTGTGTGTATGTTCGAGCAAGGGTCTAACCTTGACCTCAGATCCGTCATCGCTCTCTGCCTCATCGCTCTGATTCATCCACTCCCGCAGGTGAATGCGGTGCTTCAAAGGAACACAGCACAAACACATATATACATATACGTAAGCACATTGAGTTACTTAGAACTCGTGTGTGTGTGCGTGTGTGTGCGTGTGTGTTTTGCGGTCTGTGAGTGGGACTGCTATGTGTGAGTCATGTTCCTCTTTTCATTCATGTTCGCACAAGGCAGAGCGAGCACTGTGATGTCAAAAGCAGTATGGAGAGGAGATGAGAGAAAAAAAGAGAAGAAGGTTGGTGAAAACAGTGAGAACATCACAGGCTGGTGGAGTATTTATTGCTGTTGCTCTGTTCCCTCGACTGCTGCACGCTGGGTAAAAAACATAGCTGTGAGTACTCTGAGATCACGTAGGTTGTTTTGTCTGCTTGGTGGCTGTTTTTCAGGCTGTTATTTAAAGATCAAAGTGTCTTATCCGCTGCTGGAGTGTGTTTTTCTGCCCCCGTCGCCTCTCAGGCTGGTGTGACTGGGAGACATAGGAGCAGGGCGTCAGGGTCAAAGTGCACCCACGTTTGGAGGACGCATCAGTTTGCTGAAGCAGTGCTTTTTTCTTCTTTCTATAAACGTGTTTATATAACGTCCCTGCTCAGACATGCAGCGCTTTGCTTTTTAATCAACTTTATTTGCCCTAAGGAAGGTTATTCCACTTATTAGGAACATTGTTCTGCAGTGGCGCTAATACAGTTCTGCGTAATGCTATTACACTTTTTAATAAGCTGCAACATGGAGGAAGTTGCCATATAAAGCTTTTTTTTTCTCAGCTGATAGTGGTTAAAGAGGCTCTGCTTCATGCATGTCATCTGCAGAGGCTGAGAGTCACAACTTGAAGTATTGTCAGTTCTGTTATTGAGTAGCTTTCTTGTTTAAGTGCATAAATTCAGTACGTAAAAGTATAATATATATATAAAGTAAAATATATATATGAATATAATCTATATATGTATGTGTATATATATATATATATATGTGCGTGTGTATGTATGTATGTATGTAGGCATAGTAGGGCTCTAGCGCCCTCTATACCGTAAGTTATACAAAACGACACGCAACTATGAAAACACTTCCTGTCTTTGTGAGACTGTTAAGTTGTATAATTTTCTCCAAAGCAAGAAAAACAAAAAGAAAATTACAAATTCTTAAATATTCCTGTACATTTTTACAACACACACAAACCAAAAAAAAGGTATAAAATTATTATTACTATTATTCAAAAATTGAAAATGATCATTTGCTAAACTCGATTATGCCAAATTGGATAGGTATGAGCCCTGATTGGACTGTTTGACATACAACTACTTTTGGGAAAACTGAATTCCAGAGCAGCCAATATTTCAGCTGTTAAAGCTCAGTCAGAAGAATCTTCTATTTCAATTCACTTTAAAGCGCTTTTTCCTAGAAGGGTGATCAGCGAGGAAGCCTGGTAAAGAAATGCGGTCTTCACCTTAGAGCGGGGTACATTCACATGGAACAGAGTAACTGATCCTCAAAATAGTCTACAGTACAGCTTCTTCTCTACTTTTACCTTAGTAATTTTCGGTACAACTCTTTTCGACTCTGAGGAATTTTTATTCCTGCACCATGGGGTGCATCCTGGCAGGGAACATCACTGTCTGGTACTGAAACAGCAGCTAACAGGACCGCAAGACCCTGCAAAGAGTGGTCTGTTCAGCTAAACATACAATAGGTGGTTCTCTACCCTGCCTAAAGGATATTTACACTGCACTGCAAGAATAAGGCTAGGAGAATAATTAAGGATCCCAACCACTCAGATAACGGACTTTTCTCCCTGCTGCGGTCAGGAAGAAGGTACCGGATACACCAGACCAGCACTGAGAGGCTCAGAAAGAACTTCTACACTCCTCCTCCTCCAATTGTACACGTATATCTATTACTATTCCTATTCTTTTTAAACTCTTTTTAATGCACAAATTGAGGGAACTGGTGGGATTACATTTCGCTGTGATTGCACCTTGAACTTGATTGATTGATTGATTGATTGATTGATTGATTGATTGATTGATTGATTGATTGATTGATCGATCGATCGACTGATTGATTGATTGATTGATAGCTATCCTGCACTGACATGCACACAATGAATTCTGAAATAGGTATTAAGCTTTGACTGTGGCTGTTACCTATGGCAATTATGACGGGAATCATAACATTGTATTTTCAGAATGGAGATCTGCAAGCCAGCTGATTACAGTAGAGACTCAACAGAAATTTTTAGAAAGCGTTATTATGCTATATTACTATACAAAGTACTGTAAGATCGTAAGAATGTAACTTAATGGCTGATACTCCATACACTTAATCAGGTCAGTATCAGTGCCAAGGCTGAATTACCAACTGGGCAAAACGGGCAACTGCCCAGGGGCCCCAGACTCTCAGGGGCCCCAAAAGCAGAGGTTTATGCCATGTCATTTGGTTCTACACAATCTAATTAATTGCATACAAATTAGTCATAAACGTGCAGCAGTAAAGACTAGTGTGAAAAATGACAGCTCCATCTTGTGGTTCTGGTCTTGAAGAGGGACTCAATGTCAAAATCTAGTTTGAAGACAATAGTTTTAGTTTATATTGAGCTCATTTGTTGTAAAGTTGTGTTTTATCAAACTGCACACAGAAAACTGAGGGGCAGGTCATATTATTCCATCAGGAATACTGAAAGAATGCAACCAAGTGTTATTTTCTTTTAAAATCCATTGATTGTTCAGTCTATAAAATGTCAGAAAATAGTGAAAAATGTTGATCATTATTCCCTGAAGCCCAATTTAAGATTTTCATATGACTTGTTTTGTCTGACCAACAGTCAAAATGTTGATGTTGAGTTTATTATCTTGGAAAACTGGAAAACTTGAAAAAGGATTTTTGCTTCAAAATGACTGAAAAGATTTATCAGTTACCATGTATGGTGGGGATTAATGGGGCCCAACAGCAAACTTTTGCCCTGGGGCCCCATTAGAGGTTAATCCGGCCATGATCAGCGCCAATACCGATCTGGCAGATTAGTGCAACTGTGAACTGAGCCTTCAAGACAAAACTAATCTCCAGACTGTGGAGTGTTAATGTGTTAAGGTTGAGATTTGGGCCACGGATGTGGTTACAGCGGAGTTTAACTTTTTGGGACCTCTTTCTCATTTGTTGGTCCCAAAAATCTTTGGACCAGCAACTACAAAGCTATCAAGCTGTCATTTAGATTGAGGAGAGAATACTTTAGTATTCTGTTGGGGAAGGCATGGAGGAAGTTCCAGATAGGTTACATAGAAAAGTAAAAAAAAATGTCCCTATTACAAAATAACAAAAACAAAACAGATATCCATACAAGAGTCATGGAAATCTACCATGATGCTGTATGCAAAAGAGACAACATTGCATTGAGTCTTGACCATTAGGTTGAGAAGTTCTGCAAAACCCTGGATTACATTCAATGCCAATTTTTTCCCCATCTTTTAATTTTCTACAATATCTAAGCAAACTACAATATGGTGAAGGTTAAGAAAAGATCATGGTTACGTTTAATATAAAGACAAATGTAAAATGCAAGTCTGTGACAGGACACTAACTCTGGTCTCTTGCAGGAAAGTCAGACATGCTACACACCCATCTTTCACCCAGACCTCACTCTACATAAAGGGCAGATTACTGTCTGCCTTGGCACTGAACATTGGCATTAGATTTAAATCACGAGTTGTGTTATTGTCCAATATGTCATTCTTAGACATACTGGGCTGTGTATGCAAGGCCATCCACCATTGTTAAACAGCTAAAAGCACAATGCAGGAGACTTGGTGACTCCTCAAAGTCCAAAAGGTGCAGATATTTTGTTCCAAAACAAACTAATACAGGTTGGAGAGTCAGTTTTAAAATCCTAGCACCAGGTGAAGGTATTAAATCACACCCTATGTAGATATATTTAGGTAATTTTGTCAATTAAGTCATTACAATAAATCTCAATTATTGGACCTCTAAACATACACATCACTATATATATATATATATATATATATTACTAAAAATCAACTTTATCACAGTTGTACTCTGTTAAACAAAACCCAAAGGCGTCTCATTTGGCCAGGTTTCACACTACCTGAAATGGAAGTTAGATACTCATCTTCTCTTGAGTAGTTTAGTGCTGAAATGTGGGAGTAACATTCACAAGCAGTCCATAGCCATAAGAGAACTACTCTAATGAGTGTCAGAGTTCATCCGTTGTGTTATGACTCAAACTGTGCAGTCGCTTGTACTATGACAGTGTGGTAACAGATCAACTGCCTGCCCTGGGGTTTTCACCTGGAAGTTGTAACGTGATGATCTGGAACTACACACACACACACAAACACACACATATTCATTGATCTAAACCTTCACAGGCATCCTCTACCCACAAAACACACATGAAAACACACATCTACATTTGCCTCAGTCAAATGTCATCATTAAAATGGCACACCATATAGAGATGAGACAGAGAGGACAAACAAAGAGAGGGACTGTATGCTAACTGAGTACAACACACAAAACATGGTGTGACAGTTTAATGGGAACAGTCTATATCTTTCTCATATCGTAAATCGTAACTTACACTTTTAGTCAAGAAAATCCCCTTTGAAGGGGATTTTACTGTCTGATTCAAATATTAGTCTGTCTGCTTCGATTTAGGACAGTGAGACTGTGATTAGATTCAAAGGAAATTCCACCTGAAAAATAGTTTTGTCAGGTTATACTGTACCCATATGTAATTTCTTTCTGATTTTTGTTATTCTCCCATACAGATACATAACAGCAAGCCCGAGTAAATTCAAGCCCACTATGTGACATCACTCTAGATGTGTGAAGTGATGTTATGGAGCCACGGAGTTCTTCTAGAGCCAGGCAAACATTTTTTAATTGTTCATATTCAACATTTATCACATTGATGTTGAGTTTGTATACATAATTTTGTCGCGTACTTCTTTAAACCATTTGCAAACCTCTTTTTGCATATTTTAAATCCTGCATTGTTTTTTTTTTTTCTTATTGGCTAGCAGTGTTCTTCCTCCTCTCAGGTTGTGACGTTTTAAGGTGCGTTACCACCACCAGCTGTCAATATGCCTCACAGCTCTCTGCAGAAATATGTATATAACACCACCCTCGTGCTTGGGCACATGCATGTTCTGGTCAAGCATGATATGCAAACGACATGGGAATCAAAACTTTTCTCTATAGCGGAGTGCTTCCAGTTAACATTAGTATTCTCTAGAAAGGATTGAAATTACTGTGACAAAACACAGCAGAAGTGAAATTAACTATCAAAACCAAAACTGCTTGTGGAAAACTGACTTGACTTTGTTTTTCTAGAGGGAAGTTTTCGGGTTTTCCCATTCACGTCAATGTAGTTGAAGTATTTCTTGAGGCACCATCTAGTGGCCTTTAGAGGAAATGTGTCTTGAGGAACTTAGTTATTGGCGTCAACACTGAGCCCTGGTGGTTGCCATCTGTCACACAGGAAGAAATCTAAAGAGAAAAAAGCACCAAGACGAATGTCAACAAGCAACAGCGGGAAAAATTAGAACTGCATTGGAACAGAAAGCAGTGCAGTTTTGTGTCAGGAAGTTTACCTGCTCTTTGCAACAAATGTTGAAATGCATTCTGGGCTATGTAGGAAACCCAAATAGAAGTTAATAACACAGGTGCGGGGTACACCCAGAAAGCAAATAGCATCAAATAACGAAACACTGAACATCATAAATGGGGGATAACAGATACCAGATGAGAGAATCTCAGAGGGGATTGTTGTTGGTTTGAGTGTGTGTGAGTGTATCATGTACCAAGCAGCTGTGTGTATTGGATAGAGGGAACGAGTGTGTGTGTGTGTGTGTGTACGTACAGGGCGGTCTGAGGTTCGGGCCCATACCAGGAAGCACATTCTTTGGCAACGTGCAGGGCTGCTGTCAGATGCCACTCAGGAACACGATGTACGGAGCTCTGTATGCAGCAAAAAACCCAGCGCCCTAAGATCAAACCACACACACACAAACACACACACACACACACTGCTGAGGTGGTTGGCAGAAAAGTAGCATTGTCATAGTGCTGCGGTTATATCATTAAGGAAACTGTGGTGATTGACGTCAACCTCCAGCCAGTGAGATGCAGACTTTGCCCTCCTGGCTGCGGTCATGTTAACACTGCAGTTGTTACATTAATGCTCAAGAGTCACTCGAGCTGTGACAGGTCCCTCAGCCAATGGGATCCTCTCTCTCTCCTGGCTGTGTTACTCGTCTGTCAAACCCGGTGGATAAATGTCTCCGAGTCCAAGGGCAACGGGAACAACGCCACCAATGTTTCTCTGCATCCTCCCCTCACTGTCTGTCAGTCACATTGTGCAGGTTTATCCCTTAAGTGTGGGAAGCCAGCAACCAGCAGCCAGTAGCGAGCAGAGGTGGATGATTTTAGATTGACTGTAAAAACTCATCTGTCAATACCCCACTGAGTGATTTATACGGGTTGGATGTCAGAAATGAAGCTCCCTAGCGTTTAAAAGTGAAAGTATGAGGACTTGATGGAATGTATGAGCTCTAGGTGTGAATCTCCTAGTAAAGTGACTGTGGCTGCTGTCATAGTGTCCAACGAGCATGTCCAACATTTGGCTCTAGTTCTACATCAGTATGAAAACGTATGTGATTTGTATTATAGGGATTTGCCCTTTAATTGCCTATGTAACAATGTATTTCCAGTTTGTTTTAAACCTGGGCCAAGGAGGACTGGTGACAGTACATTGTTGCTTGTGGATACAGTTAGATCTCCAGTGCACCAGCAATAGATTTTACCACTCTGACTGATGTTTAAGCACACACACTGTAAGCTCGAATAGTGCTTACTGCAGTTCCCTAAGCACTGATGCTTAGATTGCACTGCTTAGGGAGACTGCACACAAAACACTTAGGGCCTGTGAGGTCTGCACAAAAATTACTCAGCAGAGATCACCATTATGTTGACATTTGGCCATAAAAAGGCTGGCAGCCCACTTGTAGGATATATGACTATGATGGCTATAAATGAGAGAACTAGCCTTGTGAGTTAAAGGCTGATTCAAATTCTAATCAAATCAAGGAGGTGAATGGGAACTGGAAGTGCTTGTTAGCAAGGCACTTAATGCTACATGAGGCAACTTTGCACGTTGGTGCCATCCAGTGTCAGTGCAGTATTATTTTCATACTTACATAAAATTCTTACCAAATGTAGCTTTAACACTCAGTGGAACATTTGTTAGTGTACTGGTGTCAATGTATAACAGACTCATGCTTGGTAAAAATGCCTTATATGCATCTACTAGGTGGCGATGTGTCTGCGGCCCCACTGAGAGCTACTCTTGGTGGAGTGGCTTTTAATCAGTCCGCCTGGTTGTCACTTAATACGACCAGGCAGTGTGTTACATGTGCGTGTGCTCGGCGTGTGATTGACGTATGGAACAGCTTGACATTGATGTGACTGCACACAGACACTAATTAAGGGCATTACAAGTGCATGAACCAGGCTGCATCAGTGTTCTGTGCTGTCCCATGCTCATGAGAAGCACAGCAGCTGTCAGTAATGAACTAGTGTGTAAGTGTGTGTGTTTGTGTGAAACTGAAACCTCTACAGATATCATGGGCACGTTATGCAGGACTAGTGACGAATGGTTTTATCAGATTCTGATGATGCACAAGACAGATGTGGACATGTTTGTGTGTGTGTGACAGGCTGAGAAACAGACTTATATTTAGATGTGACTTTCAGGGCTCTTCCTTTACTGATACTGCATATTGTTAATATGAGACAATTCAATGTAATATTAATTTAAATCCTAGTACACCACATACCCATACCTCCATACTCAAAGCCATGTGATGATAGAAAAACTCCTTCAGAACACATGTAAATATTTCACTGTCAACATATATGTTGAACTTCTCATCACACCCAACATCACCGATGGATGAGTTTTACTTATGACCACACCCAGTTGTGCAGCATTACATCACTGCTGAGCAGAGCCTGCAGTCACCACTAGTTGGCAGCATAAACAAGATAATTTGCCTGGGTATAGTTACTCTTTAAAGGAAAATTATGGTTTATTGCTATTTGGGTTTTATTTTTGTTACTGTACTGTAACGCAAAAAATTGATGCTAAAATTGCTAAAAATGGTTCAAACAGGGAAACAACAAGCACAAGCGGTCAGATCATCATAAAAGTAGTAAAAAAACCAACAGTTGTGCCAGATTAGCTAACACTTTATTTGGAAGCATAACTGAAAATGAGCGCTGTTGCCATCTGGACAGCGTTTTTATGACTGATGGCTAGTGCTATGACAATAAACCCTAGTTGGGATGAACTGTAGTTTCCCTTTAAATGTGCTTTGTTAATAAACTCACTAGAAATGGCTAATGTGTTACTTTCACAAATTGTTATCTACACTAAAACTTTCTACAAATTAATTTGTCAGACTTCTATTTAATGCCTAAAACACTCATTATGCTTATGCACAAAGCATGCTACAACAATGACGTATATATATTCATTGTCATTGCAACACAAAAATCTTTTGTCACATGATAGAGAAATACTACAGACTCTCTTCTCATCTTTTTTAATGAAGCATAGTTCAGGAAGAGCGCTGCATTAGTGGATTGACATCAGCTGTTTCATTCATGCTTCACAATCAGTGGCTCATTCATCAGCTGTGTGGCTAACAGCTGACCAGTAACATCCAATCATGCAGGTGTACAGAGCATCCATTATAACCTGACACTTTATGCTATTACTCTGCCGGTTCTTCATGCCGCAGCTCCCTGCAGCACCACTATCTCCTCCTTAGATGCTCTATTATTGGTATTGTTGATTTGCAGTAACTAAGATTTAATGTGTATGTATGTGTTGTGGTGGATTAGTTCTTCCAGCAGAGTCCTTATCACTGCTGGGATTCTTTGACAGCTCCCTCAAAAAGCAAAGCCTGTTGTGGCAAATCTCACTGGATTTGCATTTGCTACTAATAGTCAGTTACTTGACTTAGGCTAAGTGTCTCTGACTGAACGTCATTATTTTAATAACTATGTATATTCTTTTAGACCTCTAGTAATATGATTCCTATACAATCGTGCTTCATTTGAGTGCACTGAGTGCATCTCTCTACTGCCACTATCTAATAAAGGAGTAAAATATCCCCCAACATATATAAAATAAATGAAATTTCAGCCTGAAGGTGTTACTAGAGGAAAGGTCTGAGGTTCACCGAGACAAAAAAAACATTCCTCCAAGTTTTATATCAGTCTGCAGTCTGGCTAGTAGTTGTTTTGATATATTGCTCTGGAACAAAGTGATGGATAGACTGAACTACATCAGGCTCTCCTCTAGCACCTATTCTGGTTTCATCTTTGAAATGATCAAACACAATCCTAATGGACACCACTGGAAGTACATTCTAACCTGCTAGTCTATCCCTCCAGGCTCTTCAAAGGTCAAACAACATGCCGAGTAATGCTGTATCTCATCCCATTTCCATCCTCACTTTCCCTAAACAACTTGCATTTGTTCCTTCACAGCCAGCAGTGAGCAGGTTAAAGGTCAGAGCTGATGATCACATTCCTGCAAGCAGAGATGGATCTTGTTAGAGAGAAGCACTGTGGGGATAGAGATGAAAATCAGATCTGAGGAGAGATGCAGATGAATTATTGTGTTATTCTCTTTATAGCAGACGTGCGTGTGTAATTCATGGCTTCATTTCTGACCATGTGTGTTTATTTATGTAACCGCTCGCACTATGTCTTTTTTATTTTTTCCCCTGGGACTTGTGAGGCTCGCTGGCTGTTGATAACTAAAGGCAGGCATTAAAGAGATGATGTCCGTCTCACAGGGACCTCTTATGTAACCATGTGCTCTCTCTCACTCTCTCTCTCTCTCTCTCTCTCTCTCTCTCTCTCTATCTATCTCTACTTACATGTAGGGAGAAAGATAGAGTGAAGCCTGCAGGCCTCACTGGATGTTAATGTATGCTGCAGATGCCTGTGGGCTTTGAATTAGCAGGCAGAATCGGAATGAAATACTGGAGAGAAGGTCTGAATCTCTCTCTCTCTCGCTCTGTCTCTCTGTGTGTGTGTTTTAAATAAGTGAGCAAGTGATGAATCTGCAAGGGATTTCTTGTGATCATCTGCCATTAATTTCCGATTTACGGAAATCCAGATTAAAGCAAAAAGCTTGTTAGTATTAAAATTGAAGATCCTGTGTGTGTGTGTGTGTGTGTGTGTGTGTGTGTGTGTGTGTGTGTATGTGTGTGTGTTAATACCTCATCGTACTTCTCCCCTAAATTGTTTACCTGGCTGTGGAACGAGAAGAATGTGTGTGTGGGCGAACAGCGTGATCCTACCTGTTGTGAAAGGCTGTGTGTGTGTGTGTGTGTGTGTGTGTGTGTGTGTGTGTGTGTGTGTGCGTGTGTGTTTCTCTGGCCCTTATACACCATGCCACTCCCTCTCACTGTGAACTTTGCCTCCAAACCACATTGTGTGGCTGTTACAGCTTCATCTGGGTGTGTAGATGTGTGTATATTTTCAGCCCCACAGTGACCTGACATTGATGTATGTTGGCAGGCACACGAGCGAGATGGGAGGATGAAAAGGCTGAGAGATAAATGGAGGGAGATTAGTGAAAGGAGGAAATGAGGAGAATGAAGCCTGTTGTGCCGGATTTGAGGTTTTGTTTTAGTAGGTGTTTTATTTGTTCTGAACTGATAAAGCGAAAAGGAAGTAGTGATAAAATGTCACTGTGTCAGAGGCTTTTGATTTCTGTTGGTCAAGTTACTCATAGTGTTGAATCATAGAATTATCCATTTGTCCACCAGTAGATCATTTACTGTGCTGCTTCGTGCTACCACTTTAGCATATATCATAAATATTACAATAGAGGGCAGAGGTCAACACCAATATTATGGTGTTAACCAGAATATTTCTTTTGCTATGCTCTTTTTGCTATAAGGTGATGTAACAAAAACATTAGTCACAAGAGTAGCTTACTATCTGATAGCTTAAGTTTTAAAACGTACCTTTGTAGCCTAACTTGAAGTGACAATTATGGATGGTAAAATGTAGTGTAACAGTAGAGCAAGTAGAGAAGCGTAATGAAATCAGTGAAGTGTCTCTGTTAATGTCAGTGACACAGCAATATCTATCCTTTTGCTAACATTAGCTAACATTAGCCACTATAGGCTAGTGGTCATACTTAAACAAGGAAGGCTCAAACAGTAAAACCCCTGCATGTATTAAATTGACAAGGGTGGGTTTTATTATTTATTTATTTATAAATAATAATATTAATTTATTATTCAACTTTCAATTTGCAAGAGAATGTATCATTTCACATCATTTTATTTCATATTTCAAAAAGTTGGCTGTTAGCATAGCTGCTGTAGCCAAGTTTAAATTTGTATCTCAGGTATTAATGTCATTTGGGTAATTCTTATACCACGCTTGACGCATGTGAATGAATGAATGTATGAATGAATGAATGAATGAATGAATGAATGAATGAATGAATGAATAGTAATTTTATTTTCCGGTAAGGTAGTTTACAGGACCCATCCCTCATTGAGTTATTCATATACATTGATCAACAACCAACCAACCATTCTAATATGTATACCAGCATCTAATAGCACAATATATTGACTTCAAACAAATATGAGCAGCCTAAATACAGTATCAGTCAAAGGTTTGGACACATCTCTCCATTCTCTTGGATGAGAAAGTGTGTCCAAACTTTTGACTGGTACTGTATGAAAACAGTCCCAGGATATATCCAATAATGGTGATTAAATAAATATATACACTCACAAAACTTATTTAACCTCCATTAAAAATGCAGCTCCCATACACTATTGACACAGATGGTAAATTTATTGAATAGTTATGTTTCGGTCCAGATAATCTGCCAACTCAACTATCTATAAAAATATAGAAAGCAAACAGCTGTGAAGAGCCAGGGAAAAGAATAAAATATTTTTAAAGCCCAGTCAAATAAAGTCCCCCTAATATACCAAATGAAAGTATGAACATACTAAGTTATAGGTAATATAAACATATCTACTATTATCTGCCAGTATGTGGTAGGGTCAGGGTTAGGGTCCCCTTACCTTACCTAGTCACTACAGTAGCAACACTAATTAACACTACTGGCTGTGTCCATTGGGGCTAAGCCAAAAGCACTGCAGCCAGGAGCTGGACCTGGGTCCCTGCAGTGATGAGTGAGGGCATTTTACTCTGCACCACACAGATGCCAGGGATCATTTTAAACTTTAAATGGTGTGTGCCTGAGATTTGTTAAAAAAAGGGTTTTAATCTCTAGAAAAGATTTAAAATGTTATAAAAACACTAACTACTTGGGTTGCCCCCTAAATGTCAACTATTCAAATCACCAGCATTGTCATTGCATACAGAACAACACAGGATGACAGCATAGCAAACTACAAAGTCTTACAAACCGCGTCTCATTGTGACATACCTGTCAATATACCTGTAATGCAAACAGGAAGCAGGGTGACGAAAATTCTTTAGGAAGGAAGGCGGGGAGGCACCATGTGTGTCCATTGTCCTCAGCCTGATCTCTGCCACTTTTGTGTCGAGTGACAGACTCCCCCATCTCACCTGGATATTCAAAGCATCCGCCCAAACTGAAAAATTAGGTAAAAATATCTCAAATTTTACACACTAGCAGCTATAAATAATGACATCTCAGATTAGCAATCAATAATGTAATTTAACTGTAATTTAAATCTGTTATATAACAACTTAATATGATGCTGTTGTAGAAA
Organism: Thunnus albacares; assembly: GCF_914725855.1. Lineage (NCBI taxonomy): Eukaryota > Metazoa > Chordata > Actinopteri > Scombriformes > Scombridae > Thunnus > Thunnus albacares. The sequence continues at coordinate 22,373,934 of NC_058128.1, read as the reverse complement.
ATATTTAGCTAAATTTAAAATAAATAAAAAGCTACTTCTGTAAAATTTCAAGAGAATAATGACAATAGTTCCTGAGGTTAATATTTACCATTTAGTAAATCTATAACTTGTCATTTTCAGACTGTTGAGGTATTTCCTATCATTCAGTGTAACAGTTTGAACACTAAGCTAACGATCTTGAATGAACATATGGATGATGTCTACGATTCATGTCTGTGACCAAAACATCAGATCAGATATTATCTTGAAAAAGGGAAGTTCCTAACTTGAATAAAAGCTGTTTAGCGGTGGTGAAATTTAGTACTTTTCCCATATGTGAAATATTGTGCATTGCAGCTTGGGATTGTGGGTAAAAAAAGAATTAGTTGTGATGCATGATGATGAATATGTTGAGTGGGCTATGAGTGTGCGGGTGTGTGTGTGTGTACTTTTATACAAATCGCCCCTTCGTGGTTTCCTGCCATCAAAACCGAAGACACCCCTCTGAATTCCTGATCTGTAACTCACTTCCTATTGTTCCCCAGCACCTGTCAAACACACACACACTCCTACACACACACACACACACACACACGGGGCAGCCGCAGTGTGTGAGGGTAAACCACAGGCATGCGTTTCATGTTTTGTGTGTTTTCTTGTTGTGTTCTGTGGTTTTTGGGGAACGAAGTGGTGAAATTTATGTACAACAACAACTAGTTTGGACAGAGCTCTCTCTCTCTCTCTCTCTCTCTGTCTCACACACACACACACACACTTTCAGAAAACTTGAAAACGTGCTTAAAGCTGTCTCTCCATCATGTTGGGGAAGATAGATGAGATAGTGAGATAGGAGCTCTCTGCTAGTTTGGTGCCTGTTGAGTCAGTACTGATATGACGACACTTTTAATGGTGTTGCATTATGAATGACGGCTCACTCACACACATACACGCTCACACACACTCAAGTTTCCAGTTAGTCATTAGCTGTGTGACGGACGCAAGAGGTCTGTTCTGTGCTGAAGGGAAGAAGAGAGACTGAAGAAGCCTTCACTTGGAGTTCAACCTTTTCTCTTTCTACATATCTTTCTTCCTTTTATTCTCTCTTTCCTTTCTTTCTCTCAGAACGGACCCCAGAAACAGTAGGCACCTTACAACTTCTGTCTTGTGAGTGTTGAGTGTGTGTTGGTGTGTGTGAGATTTATTGTTTTGTCAGTTATCTGCTGTTCTTTATGGCTTGTGTCACATGTTTCATGTCATCAGGTTACAGTGTGGACTGAAGTTCAAATCAGCTTTATCTGCTTGTATGTAGCCACTGTAGGAAACAAAAAAGCCACTTTACAGATCAATTACAAGCCATTGAGAAGAACAACCTTTGGGTTTATTTGACTGGTGTGTATCTTCCTCCAGTATGACACTTGTTTTGTCTTTTTATTTGCTTTTCAATTCATAAGGAAGACTGCTCAGTGGTCATTTCTTGGAAAAAGGTTTTAAAAAATCAATGTATTAACATTAACAACTGCTCGGCTTGTCATTTATAAATGCAGAAGTTATTAATAGCTAGTAACTATCCTTCACAACCTGGCAACCCCGAAGTTGCTCGTATAAATGTCTTATAACTGTCTGTATATAAATATGGACGATGCGTCTCCACTTCCCATTGCTATGCAAAAGTCAAGCCAAAATATCTCCTTTGTGGGAGCTGCCATCTTGCTTGTGTTATGTCATTTGGAGCCAGAGTCTGTACAGTAGAGTCGGGTGGCAGGATGACAGCCTGCGGAACACACGCCCTCAGCCATTCCGCCACCATGGAGGTTCGAGAATGGCTGTCACAGCTGTCAATCATGATGTCAGACCCCCTTTCTATATCGTCAAATAACTAGTAAAGTAAAAACAAACTGATCAGAAAAAATGAGTACTTGGACAAACATCAGCATGTTCGGGAAAAATTTGTTTGACGTGTACTTTGATTTTTTTAGTTTGGCTCATGTCCCATCCGCTAACATGGAGGGGGCGGGACTTATGACATATAGTGCGGCCAGCCACCAGGGGGCGATCAAGATGTTTTGGGTTCACTTTTGGGGAGCTGTCATGATGTCTATCTTTATATACAGTCAAAGCCTATACCTAATCAATATAGCATCAGTAGATGATTTGTTAACCATTGATAAAGCTATTATTTGTGACTTATAAATCCTTTATAAAGTGTGCCTTATTAGAAAGTGCCAAAATGTAGAGAAATTAAAAATTTGCTGTTTCTGTTGTGAATCAAATATTTGCTGAATTCATCCAAAATGTACGTCCAAAAGTAAATGAATTTAAGCTGCAGATTGTATTGTCAGTTTTCTCAACAGTGTAATATGTAGCTTCGGCTCGCCGTTAGCAGTAAAAGCACGTCACAGTATTTGTTGAATTAACTTTGGATTGTTAATTCAGCAAGGACATCTTCATCTTTGTTTCAGAGTAATCATGTATGTTTTTTCCATTTTGACATTAATTCTGGAACCAGGAGCGCCTGAAATAACTCAATACCTCTGCAAGTTACCTAGCTGTCAGTTAGCAAGCTAGCTTGGTTGCTTACTGACTGACATGTTTTTACGCAGTCGACTGTCTGCAAAGAATTCCTCTTTTATGGAGCAGTTTATACTCTGACAGAGAGCTACCACTAGATGCAACACAGCTAATAACATAAGATAACTTACTCCATTTTGGCCTCTCTGTTCTCTCAAAGCTCAGCACTGTCAAGATTTTTAACAGTTTTTTTCAGTTTTGCTAACGGGTAAATACCGCTAATTTACGTGTCAAGTACACCACAGTTTTCTCTGCAAATTTTTGCTGTTTTAAATGCTGGTGAGACCAGACCTGTAGTCTCTGCTCTCTCCCTCACACTCACCTACTTTCCTTCTCACACACATTTTCTCCACGCTGAAACATTCTTACCTGCCTTCTCACACTGCCTTTCAGTCAGATACACATACACACACACTCAATGTTGACTCAGCATTTTGCTGCCCCACGTTTTGCTGGTGTTCCTGGAATCTGACCAGTGCTTGTGAATGGCTGGGAGGGCTGGGCGTGGCACTGCTGTACCTTTACCCTGCACTGCATCAATATCACATTCATAAAAGCTTTATCACCTCACACACAAATACACACACACACACAGTTCAACTGTACATCTTAATCCAGTGGGCTGACAGGTAGGGGCTGCATTGTTGTTCTTATTGCTCTGTTTTGTTGTAGATCACCTGTGTATGTGTGTGTGTGTGTGTGTGTGTGTGTGTGTGTGTGTGTGTTTGTGTAGGTGTGTTGTGTGTAGGTGTGTAAACAGAGGCCTCATTCCGTCAGGAGGTGAATCTCTGCGGGGGGTAAACGAGAGTTCGGCCTCATTAGCGAGAAACCTGCTCATTGCTTGGGTCACACGTGTGCAGTGTTTCTCTCTCTATTACACACACACACACACACACACACAGCAGGGTCAGACCTTTATGAGTGTGTATGTGTGTGTTTGGCCATGGATCATGCTCTCTAATTGGAGACACAGCTCCTGTTCTCTTGCTCTCCTGTTCTCTGAGCAGCTGTATTTATGTTTGTTGCTGTGACCCAGATACCACTGCTATATGCTGGAGATGGAGCGCCATGATTGGTTAAAGGAACAGTTCACCTAAAACACAGTGAAACTTGGGAGTCTGATTTAATTTCACTGAGATTTGCCGAGGTTTGGAGATATCAGCTGTAGCACTACGATGAATCCCATTGGCTTTCAGTCATGAGTTTCTAGAAAATTTTGAAAAATAACGATGGCTAGGTTTATACTAGCTACCATTTTTGTGCAGTAACACATGACTTTTTTCAGTAACAAGTAGTGTAAGGGATTACAATTTGAAATTCAGTAATTATATTAGTTACTAATCCCAGTAACACTCCATTTTTTGGACAGTTTAGGGGTCGACTTGTTTGCCGTCGTACTGGTAGTTTGGTCCAGTACATCTTAACTTGGTGCGGGGGCTGGAGGTGGGGACGTTGTTAGCTGCCAAATAAGGAGAAATGTTACTCCGAAGTTGTCATATTTACATGTTGTGTTCCTAGCTGGCTTGCTAACGCTAGCCACTAGTAAGGCAACAGTCAGGAATCAGTTGGTTTAGTTGGAGGCTGTGAGAACAAAGCAACATCACTGAGAGGACGGGACTTCATGCAGTCATTGAAGTTAACGTTACGTTAGCTGTTGATGGTCGGTAGATACCTCCAAACTGTAGGCTGGCTGCTTGTTAAACCACGTCTCTTTTTATTTTTGGGAGATGGAATATGTGGCTGTGAAGGCTTCGAAGTTGTTTAGAGGCACCTTTAACATAGCTAAGTAATGAAAGTTAACTTGTTAAGAGTAATGCAACCAAATACTTTTGCTGTTGCTGTTAAGTTAGTAACACGTAATGTGTAAGTGATTGCATTCCTCAAGAAACATGCCTTACACTTGTAGCTACGCAGCACTTTCACATCCATCCTGTGACAGGTGGACAAAGGTTTTCTTGCAGAGAGTTAGGTGAAAAGACTCATACTGCTTTCATGTCTGTATGCTAAATATAAAGCTAGAGAAAGCAGGTGGTTAGCTTAACTTAGCAGGAGGAAACTGTTACTTTGGCAATGTCTAAAGATAAAAAGTCTGCCTGCAAGCACCTCGAAAGTTTGAAAATTAACACATCAAGACTCCAGGAAGTCACAAACCCATACAGCATGTAACTTCCTGCTAAAACAATAACTTGTCACTTTTTTGTTTCAGTTTTTGTGTGGATTAAACAAACAAGGTAACACAATGATTAATGAGCTTTAGAGATGCTGGAAGACATATTTTTGAATTTAAGACAGAGCCAAGCTAACTGTTTTCATCTTTTTCCCTTACAATGGGAAAAAGTTTTAGTTTAAAAGTTTTTCTAATTTTAATGTCCTTAAAAAATCGTTGGCTTCTGTTGCCTTTAAATTAACAATTGATCATCAGAAGAGGCCAAGAGGCTGAAAACTAGGCAGTAGGACGACAAATGTGCGATAAAAATGGACATGATAATGAATTTGCAGAGTGACAAGGAAGACATTGTCGATGTGAACAGGTCCAGTAAACTGTCCTAGATCTCTGACCTCTATGAGGGTGGGGTCAAGGCTAAGAGTTCATGTTTTTGTTGTGACAGTCTCATCTGTCAAGAAGTCTGATTCATGGATGTGGTTTGATATCCCACATGGAGCTGCGTCCGCTTTCCCACAATGCTTTGTGTGGACAGAGGGGAGGGAGGGGGAGCCTTGCTGCGGTGAGCGCGGCCACTCGGACAGAACCACTCTCTGCCTCTAGCATCGCCATGGAGACGGGGGCTCTTTTTATAGAGTTCCTCGGCTGCTCTCATTCTCCTGCTGTTTACCATTCAGTTCATATGTTGGAGGCTAACGGAGCGCAATTTAGAGCTGGGAGGAACTGGGACTTATTTGCAGAGCGGAGATGCTTTTTCTTTGGTCCTGCTGTGTGTAAGTCAACGGTCAGAGCAAGGCACTAACACTGCCAGGGTTGTGGGTTCAACTCTGTGTACAGTCAAATTGTATGTTCAAGTGTGAAATTTGCCGGTTTTCCACTTTTTCCTGGTATTCCCTGTCATCCTTCCGGGGTTGCTGGGATCCTGTCCAGCTGCCTGGGAAAATGGAGCACTTGGCATCACACACACACACACACACACACACATTTGAACACACAGTTGCCTTTGGGCGCAAAGTGTGTGGTGTGTGTGCATGTGTGTGTTTGTGCATGTGTGCGTGTGTGTGTGTGTGTGTGCATCCTGGAGTCAAGGAAATGCTGACACACAAAGAGAAAGAGGGAGAGGGAAAGTGGAGCTTTGACAAACACACACACACACACACACTCTGCCAGGATGCCACACACACACACACACACACATATACAGTCACACCTATGCACACACATGGAACAGAGCTGATCCATAGTCCGCTCGCATGTGGGTTTGTGCTTCCTCCCCTTTATGCACGTTTTTTGGCTTGTTTCAGAGACACACCCACTTTGTTTTGTAGGACAGGACACACACACACACATACACACAGAAGGAGAGAGGGTAAGAGAGGCGTGTGTAACTCTGTCACTGTCAGGACATAGCGAGAGCGAGGAACTACCGCTGAAGCAGCTGCTCAGTTAGGGGATGTTGTAAGACGGGGCAAAATGAAAACAGAGGTGTGGTAAATAACTAACTACTGCCTTGTGATGGAACCGATGTGATTGTGGCTGATTCTGAGGAAAAGGAAGGCTTAACTCGTAAACGTTAGTCATGAGGGAAAACTGGGAGGAGACGGTAGGCAAGGAGACAGTAGGCAAGCAGGCAGAGGTGAGCACACACTCACCTACACACACCATGCCACAGGAGACGGTGAGTAAAACGGACTGCTGCGATATGTCTTATTTTTATGTCTTTATGTAATACAGATCTGATGCCGGTAATGTTTAGCTATTGGCTTGTTTACAGGAGTGCATATGGAAGTGGGTGTGTGTGTGGGTGGGTGGGTGTGTGTGTGTGTGTGTGTGTGAGAGCTCGCGACCGCCCCTGCGCAGTACCCGCCTGGGTTTGTTTACCTGCCTGTTTGCTTTCCCACATAAACTCGCGTCAGTGGAAGGTAACAGGATCCACTGATCCACCCCTCCTGCCATCAACAGTTACCCTGTCTTAATAATGATCTGTTGTCATTGAACAAACGGCAGGTAGACAGCAGACACACACACATATATATATACACACACACACACACACACACAGAGAGAGAGTTGTCAGACAGGCGGAGGTTGTGGGTGGTGGAGAGGTGAAAGTCTGGGAGTATTGACGAGATGCCAAATGCCGGTAGGGAGTGAAACATCTCCCAGTGTATTTTTTTCCACTAGGAAGCTGGAGGGCAGCAGGCGGGCAGGCAGGTTAACACAGCAAGAATCACGCTGTGTTAACATGAACTGATATTAACCGACCTCATACAGCAATCCACCTACCTGATGACACGTGCATGAACAGAGTTGTCAGATTGGTTAACACTTTAGAGGACAACCTTTTATATAATCTTGTTTTTCTGCTGTTTGGCTGTTTATGATACAGCTATTATTATAATGACAGGGCATAAAACTGGTCTCTGGCTTTTCTCTAACATCAGTTTTGATCATCAGATTACTGTGAGGCTACCTAATGATAACTAACCTCAAAACTACATTACAGTAATTAAATACCTACACAGTCTTTCTAAAAAATATTCATTGTGCATGTTTAACAGTTCCTTACAGTTTTTCCCAGGCTTTTAAAAGTAATTTAAAGCCACCATGTGTAGTCTTTTGATAGCTTGTGTGCTTTGCTGTGTTTTATGATTCTACCACTAGTGGTCACCAAAGTACAGCTGATGCTCATAGGAATTTTTTAAAGGTATATGGTCATAAACCAAAGTATCGGACAAATTGATTTTGACCTGATGATTATTATTACAATTCATCCTGAGGGGACCGTGAATGTTTGCACCAAATGTCATGACAATCCATCCAATAGTTGTGAAGATATTTCACTCAAATCCACAGATGTCAACCTGCTGGTGGTGCTAGATAAAAAGTGAAGGGATCACCAAGTCATTAGGATTCATCCTCTGGAGACCATGAGTGTCTACGTAAAATTTCATGGCAATCCATCCAAAAATTATTAAGATATTTCAGTCTGGACCAAAGTGGTGGACCAATTGATCAAACCATCACTACAGATTGGACTGGACTGCTTTTACATCCTATGGGAAGTTGGTAGATAGATACTGAGCTGATTTGGGGTCAGTTGCATGGATTTTATCATAACTTGTGCAGGAGCATGCAGGCTAAGTGGAATGTTATAGGCCGACAAACCTGTCAATCAAGGAAACATGCCCCAATTAAGCTTTAACATGCTCTTAATGGTGCTATAATTGTAGTACCCTGCCAGCAAGACACACAAAGGGTCGAATTAGCTATTGAGACGTTCTCTCATTTCTTAAAAACATTTCTTGACTTTATATAACTAGAGAAAAGAAGGGAGTTTCCCTGTCGCTTCGATACAGTGATTTAGTTTAAAAAATTGGCCCATAGTAGCCATCACGAGTACTTTTCAGCTATGATAGATGCTACTTGGTTCTGTAGCATGATGAAAGAATAGTTCAATATCCAGTGAAAGAAACAGCATAGTCAAAATACTGTCTTGTTTGGAATATAGTTTCATTATAAGACTCTGTGTAAACTTAGTCATTTCCTGACTTGTCTCTTACTCATCGTCTTTTTCCTCACAAATTCTTACTCAGTCCCTGAGTCTATCTGTGTGTCTTATTCACTGTGTGGCCCAAAGTGGTTTACCTTCCAGAATTAGGTGAAGGTCTTTCTCTTGTTAACCAACAATCATCATATCCATGGCGGATTGAATTTTTACACAGACAAGCAAGTTTTTGCTTTTAAACTTGCGTAATGTAAAGCTCTGCGACTGAGACTAAACCAGACAACACTGAGACAAGCCCTGGAAAATGGTTTAGGCTACCTTCTGCTGGCTCTGAATACATTTTAAATCAAGTTGAGTGTAATTTTTGTCCCAACGTGTTCTTCAACATTTCACAACCTTGCTCTTGGCTGTATTCTGTTTCCCAGACATTTAGATGATTCAAAGGATAATATAAGTGTCATTTAGAGTTAGAGGTTATTTATGTCTCTCTACAGGTTGTTGTTTTTCCACCAGTCTCTTTGCAACGCAGAGTACATGTATCACTCTTTTTAAGATTTTGATACAAATGTTAGTATCAAAGCCAGCAGATATGATAAGTCAGGCAACTTAGGTGGTCATTTCCAGGCAGAGACTTCATTTCTTGGGTGTTAGATGACTAGATTCAAACAAGACTGAAACAAAGATCAATTTTCAAACAATCAGTGATGGACTCTCCACCCACAACTGTTTCAGCTCTTTGCTGATCTCTGATGCATTCAACTAATTGCCCAACCCTAATTCCTTTCCCTGTACCTGCTCAGCCTGTCCAAGGCAAGAGATGAGCGCCAAAACCATGTATCCACCAACCCTAGCAAAATGTGACATCTGACCATTAAGGAGCGCCCTCTGACTGGAGCCAGGGTTGTGATGTGAGCCTGCCTTACATCATATCCTGCCGGGGTTGGAGCTGGCAGCAGCGACGGCAAGCACTTTGTTTGAATTGGAAGTAGCGGCGGAGAGCCCGTGTCACAGCGGGTGTGTTTATGTGTGGTGGCGGGCGTTAACGTACTGTGAGAGAGGATCTGACTCTGCAGTTCTCAGCAGGAGCACAAACGCCACTGAGTAGCATGAGCTGTGATCTCATCCTGCTGTTTGATGTGTGTGTGTGTGTGTGTGTGTGTGGCTGAAGTGGTGGTTCTGCTCAAAATGCTGTACAAGGAACGGTCAGTGCTGATGCTTGCCCAGGTTTTTAAAAGTTCAGTTTAGCTTGTTTAGAGGCCAGTCCAGCAGAGGCGTGACTAAGAGGTGGCCAGGATTGGCAAGTGCTGTCCCTGAAATCAGATGGGGTAAACCAAAGTCAGACCAGAAATTTATCAGTCAGGAAATGATTGTGGGTAGTGTTGCAGGCATAGTTTTTGGAGCAAGCATGGCTAGCAGGCTAACAACAGCAGCATTTTACAAACGATCAATACTTTCTGAATAAGAGATCAATCCTACTCTGTCTCTTTAATTGGCTTTCAGTCTTACTAAATTCTGCGTGAGTTGAACAAGGCGGGATCTATTTGTGAAAGGAAGTTAACACCTCAGAGCAGTTTTGTTGGTGTGAAATAAATTAGGGTTTGTCACCAACATAATATCTTTACTCATGACTGATGAACCATGAAGTGGAGCCATCTAACCGGGATATTTTATGTCTTTTTTTCTCCACCCATGCAGAACAAAGAGAAGACCCAAAGAGGGATCCTATGATGTGTAACTAAAGCAGGAAATATGTCAGACCATACTGACTGATAAACTCACAAGAGCTTGAAGCTGACCACAGTAAGTCATATTATACTGTATATACATATACATAATACATTATTAATATGCATTCGATAGAGAATTATGGTTAGGAAATTGTCCCTCTGGTTCACTTTTGTGATGTGGCGTGCACTAGCTGCCTTTTGCTAACATCACTTGAGCTAATTTGAGATTGAACAGTATCAGTTAAAAAATAGGTTCATATTTTTTCAAGTCTGTCTTTATTCATATATTGACATGCCAAGTTATTGGTTACTCACTCCTCCTCTCCATACTGGAGAAGAGAAGTGATTCCTAACTGGAGCAAATCCATTGCAAGAAAAAGTGGACCAATTCCACAGTCTCAATTCTGTACAAGTTCAGCTGAAGCTAATATGTGGCTTCAGCTGTGTACGTTGGCCAAACCAAGTCGGTATCTTCCAAAGTTTTTTTTTCATGGTTAAAGTCTTGAGCTGCAACGGAGGGATACGTCCCAGCATGCAGGTTTGTTGCCGGGACACACTGACAATGAACCTGCATGTGACTTCCAAGATGAAGATACCCCCTAAATTTGGCCAACTCAGACTGCTGAAGCTTTAGGCCAATTCATGGTTCCCACGCGGTTCCATACAAACTTCAATCGGGGGTCTGCGGACACAGATGCTTTCCACATGTGCACACTAGAAAACAAGTTTGCAGTAGTGATAACTTTCGGGAGTCGTAAAATCCAGTCTGTGAATATTACAAACTGCTGTGCAGTGTTTTACTGATCGGTCTTTAAACGCAATAATCTGCTACTCCAACCGGACTTGCTGGATTGTTTCATTTCATTGTCTCACCAGCACTTTAAACAACACGCCCACACCAACGCAGCCCCATGTTTTGTTTTACACTGGGCTGTTTTCAGTCTGAATGCAGTTGAGGATTTCCTGTATGATCCTGAACAACAAGGAAAAGTCGAAAAAGAAAAGCGACAATAATGATAATGAGCTATTACGAAATGGAGCTCACGTATCTTATTGTAGGACTTTTAGGAATATTGAAGTTAATTTATAGATTTCATGGATGTAACAGTGTAAAAGCAGTGTTCAATTAGACTCCTCGTGATTTAGCAAAAATACTTCTGCTTCCTTTGTTTTGATTTCTCAATTATTCAGTTGAATGAAAGAGTATGGCCATGCTGTCTGAAACTGGGCCAGCTGTTCATGGCTTCCCTCAGTGGCTCTCACTCCATCATCACAGCCATGTTGCCATTGTTGTCTCCAAACCCCAGCAGAGATGGAGGGGGGGGTTGATGACATGATGTGACTTAGTAAATCCATAGTTCCTCTTTCTGTGTAACAAGAAGAGGCCCTTTGTTATACATACACATCCTCATGTCTTAAATTAGACACACAGTCGTGACGTTTGACACCAGTGCAGGCTGCTACTTCCATAAATACCATTCAGTGCAGTGTGAAGGCATGTTATGAGAAAGTAACTGCCCAGTGCATTATATTAGTGTGTGTGTGGGTTCTGTTGTTGTTCTGCTGTTGTAAGTTGTTCAGTCTACTGCTGGCCCACAAATGTGTTCTCAGTATAATTGTAGTCTCTCTTTTTCTTGAGTTTTGTTATTAGCAGTAAATAGTTCCAAACTGTCAGGATTAATAACCCAAGTATCAGAATAAGTGTATGTTTGTTTGTATGTGTGTGTTGGCTTAAACTCTTTGATTTTGGTACATTGGTTTTGGAAGAAGATACCTTTTCAGTTCAGGTACATTCAACATTTTAGTCTGTAGAAGACATCAAAAAGTCAACCGACCACAGCTAGCTTGATGTATCTCAGGTTGCTTTCACACCTGTAATGAGGAAAAGAATCATACATTGTTTCCTTAGTTATATGAACAGTTTCGGTGATCTCATCCTGCATCATCAGTGCTGCATGGACCCTCAGGGGTGAAATGAAATTCTCAACACAGACAGCAGGTCATGCTGCACACTAATGAAACCTATATCTTTATTTAGGCCATATACCATAATATGTGTGGTTGCTACATTTTTACACACCTTTTCATGAAGAACTGCTAATATAGACAGCAGACCTCGGGGAAATTCCCCCCAATCACATACTGACATACTTGCACTTGTTATTGGAGTGGTAAATTTATAGATGGTGCAGGAGGTCGCCTCCTTGACAGTTTCTATGATTAGCATATGGATTTAACATCACTTTTCTTTTGAATTCATGCTAAAATTTCATATGTACTATCACACAGTCCTGTAGTTGATGTGCTCTGCTTTCACACAAAAAAGTTGCTCCAGAGTTCCACTGACAGCTTTTTATTTCACCAGCCTAGACAGACAAACACACCAGAGTTCATGTTACCTGACCCAAAGAGGTTAGGTGTGAAAGCACCTTTAAAAGTCAGGGCGTTACATGATAAAGCTTCATTTTCAAGTCAAATACATATCCAGGCTGTTGAAACTGATAGTGTGCAACGCTGAACACGGTGAGGAAAATAAGGGTACTACTTTCTAAAATCTATTAACACAACTCCTCTTGCAGGCCTTTAAAACATCTATGACAATTTCACACTGTTATGACTGTCCTTGTATGTTCTTAAAAAGAGTTGTGCACTCACTAATGTGTCCATGCATGACCTCAAATGTTGACTGATGGATTGCTGCTCAAAGTGGCATTGAGTTTGCGTGTCTTTTTACTTTCTCTGGTCAGGTTTAGTATCTGACAGATTCTGTATGGATTTGGTTTCAAAGCAGAGGTTGATTTTGAAACTAGACATCTCAGGTTCTTCCAAAATTTAAGTGGCTGTTTGTTAATTCTTAATGAATATCTAACAAATGATCTCTAACCCAGAGTGTAGTGTTTTATTTAAGCTGTGGTGGGCTTTGAAACAGAACTCTTCACTTGTCTCTGTGGCTTGATCGGCATCATCTCTTTTCAGTGATCTGGTATCGCAACCTGTCTGGATGGGATTGACAGATTTCAACATAGACACACAGGACATCCTGTCATTATCGATTTTCTCTCAGAGAGGAATGGCTCGGGAATGTTCCGCTCCTTCTCGGTTATCGATTGTTAGAAAGCAGAGAGAGCTGGCAATGGGATTCATGGGTTACTGAACAAACGCTGCTTAGCTTTAATGGAAACTGACACTTAAAGAAGAGATGTGTGAAGCTTCCAGTATGTATTCATGCTGCAGGGCTCTGTGCTGCACTGGATGTTGTTGTATTTGATCAGATTTTTCCTCTGGTTCACCTCTGGGTATGAAGAGGTAAAGAAGCCAGAGGGGGAGAAAGACAGATAAATCATTTGTGTGTCTGAAAGTGAGGAGAGAAGAGTTTGATTCCAAGAGAAGACCATTTGGAAAAAGTGACACATGACGCAATGATCAGTGGCATAAAATCAATACCATCTTCTTTAACTGTTCTTTCTTCTGTTCATCTGTAAAAAAGTTGTGTATTGTTCAAACCCACAGAATTCAGAAATTCTGTGATGGGTTTAAGAAATACCGCTGATAAGCAGACATGTTCTGCCATGTTGGTGTATTAAAAAGACTTTATTTTGTTTTGATGCTCTCCTTTGGTTATTTGGGTTAATTGCTGTATTTTATGCTGCTGGCTATGTAGTTTGCTTTTCCACTGAATTCCACTGTTAGCGCTGGAATTTTTACAGTGTACAAGAATTTAAGTGCATCAGTGACTATGTTGTTGTTTGTGTTTTCTATTATGCACATCAAGAAGTCACCAAAGTCAAAAGGATTCATCCTTTGGGGACAATGAATATCTAAAGGCGGTGGCAATTTGGACTTAAGTGTTGAATGAACCATCCAGTGGACTGAACGCCCTTTGTTGTTTTTCTATATGCACACATTTTGGTTTTTTAGCTTGTTATTTTCTCATTGAATCTGTAGCTAGATCTACATCGTAACTTGAACTTACCTTGGCTCACACCTGTTTATTATCTGGTTTACTGTTCAAAGCATGCAGTCAAATCTACAGCAGTGTCATGTGTTTCTATTTCACTGTGGTCAGCATTCCTCTTGGCTCCCACTGTCCCTAAATTCTTCTGCATCTGGTCCAATCCTTGCAGTTACCTTAATTATTCATTTCTCACACTGTACTTCGTGTTAACACATACTGGTTACATTGAACTATTCCTGTAAGGTAGACAATGGTAACAATCAACATGCTACTGTTCACTCTGAGCATGTTTTGAGCAGGCAGCTAAGACTGATGGTATAACTAAACCAAGGAACTTCCCAGCAGTTTGAATGCTCATTCAGCTGTTCTTCCATTCTCAAAGGGAGGTTTTGGGTTTCATTCAACCTGAGTCATAGTTTTATTAATGATTCTACCAAAGCTGCTGAGATCTGTGAATATTGCTAAAAAGAAGTTTGAAGGGGATAAGAAACACGATCATTCGGACAGGTTGGAAACAAAACTCAGATTAGCCAAATATATTTGTTAGATAAAATGAAGATGAATCATAAAATTACTAATAACTGTCTGCTGTAAACATCCATCACAGTTTAGTGACTGAAAATCTTGGTTCAACTTTGACCTACTTTACTTACTGTAGTTGTCTGCACACCAAATTTTCCTCTTTTCCTGTGCAATGAGGATTACCAACATTTCAGAGGCACTAAATTACATTTCCACCTCAAAAATAACAATGTCACCGCATTTCCAAATCTGAATTACAGTTACTTGGCGAAATGATGGCCATAACTATGACATTGAACAATTAAGACAAGACATCCCTGCAGTGTATTTACTATTGTTCTCAACCACTTAAAAGCAGCAAACTACAGGAATAAAAGTTGAATGAAATCACTCTCACACCATCATTCTCCCTTAAAGGAAGCATCTCTATGTAAAGCAAGGAGTCGCTGTCTGTCCGATCTACTTCACACTTGGTGGGCGTATTGTGGGGGATACAAGGGAGTGCATTTTGAAAATTTGGTGCAATTTGGACACGTGACACATTTAATATTAATAAACTTGGAATACACAAGCGAATAGTGAGCCGCTCCGCTCTGCAGCAGCGGGGCGGGGCTTCTGGGCTGTCTGCACTTCATGATCAGAGCTGTACAACCCTGCCACGAGAGATACGAGGGGACGACATCTGACTTCCTTTGATAACGTTAAAAGTTAAGTTAAGAGAGAGAGAGAGAGGGGGAGAGAGCTGAGAGCACGGGTGAGCGACAGAGAGACAGGCTGGAAAATTTTCCTCTGAGAGAGAAAGCCAATGAATGACAGAAATACATTATTTTCTGATTGTTTCACGGCAGTTACGCTCTGAGGCACAAATAAAAAAAACATTAAACACTCAACAGATGATTTACTGTGGGTGCAATTTGGACACGTTTAACATTAATACACTTTGAATAAACAAGCAAACGTTGAGCCGTTCAGCTCAGAGCGGGACTTCTGGGCTCTTACTTGCTGAGTGGGAAAAAGGCACGTGGCCCGCTCAGTTAAACTGCCCGAGAGTGAAGAACAAGCTCCCCCAGGAGAAAAAAACAGAGGCGGAGGCAGTAAGAAGAGCCAATAGGAGCGCAGACACGTTTGATTGGTAGCAAAATCAACCATTAGAAGGCCGTAAACTGCTTCTACAGTTCAGTTTAGTGTCACTGGTGAAGTTTCTGTCTGGATTCAAACCATTTCATTTGTAAAATGCATTTGTCAATTGAAATATATATATGTGGTTCTTGAGAAATGATAAGCAATCACTCTGTCCGGAACAGACACATTTTGAACGGGCACTGCACCAGTCAATACAGATGTTGAAATGTGCCAAAATGAAGGTTCAAGTGGTCAACGTGCTATGTACTTAATTTATGTTGGTTTCCTTTATGCATGCTGGGAGTATTTTTATTTGAAATGTGGAGCTTTTATCCCTTCAGTTTAGTTGTTTTAGGCAGTCAAAATCTGATGCTGTGAGTCACATCAGAACATAATCCAAAGCAAACCACAGTAAATTACTCCCAAGTCTGCAGTTTGGACTGATGCTCATATTCAGCTGGTTCTTCATTTGCACCAATCCATCATACTTTCCAGTGACAGCTTACCAAAAACTCTACAACTTGAGCTTAAATAATATGAACACCAATGTCAAACTTTCCTCCACACCAGCTTTTGCTCTTTGGTGAATACAAATGATAACACACTCACAGATGAGATTCTCCAAGAGATATCGAGATATTGAACTGTTGCCAATAACTTGTGAAAGAGAACTCTTCATGTGCACGCAGACTGTTTACACTCTTGCCAGCAGACCTTGACGTACATCCCTCACTCACAGTCAAGTCATCCACACATTCAAACAAAACACCCACTCGCCCACAGCACAATCAGATATCAGCAGCGCTATTTGGAATTGCCAGATATTTGGCTTCAGATGAAAAGATTTTGCTGAATCATAGTGGCGGTGTGTTGGATAGGCAGGAGATTCCAGGAATGCATCGGCTCTTACTGTAACATGCTGCTCGTTTTGGGAAGCTGGTGTGGCACTGAGCCAAACAGAGAGGAAGTTGAAGATTTACAAGTACTAACTGTGTGTGTGTGTGTGTGTGTGTGTGTGTGTGTGTGTGTGTGTGTGTGTGTAGCCAAAATGCATTCATCACATGGCTGCTGTGTGTCTGCCCGGCAGCAAGGCTAGAGTGTTTGAGTTACATGATGAGGTGCTTTTGGCACCACGTCGCCAGTAAAGGTTGCTCTTTGTAATTTAAGTGTGTGTGTGTGTGTGTGTGTGTAGGTGACAGAGAGAGAGAAAGAGAGAGAGAGAGAGAGAGAGAGAGAGAGAGAGTGTTTTCCGACTCACTGTTTTATAGGCTTTAGGAGAAGTGTGTCACACTCAAAAACAACTGCAGTGTAATCCAGAAAGGTCTCAGGGGTGTTTTAAGTATGTGTATGTGTGTGTGTGTGTGTGTGGTCTGTCATAGGCTACTTTTGGGGACAAATTTCAGACTCAGGACCAGTTAATTGAGGATGGCTTGTCCAACTGGGGACAAAAGCTGTGTCCCCAGTTGGTCAGTGGTTAAGGTTAGGGTTAGGTTAAGGTTAAGGTTAAGGTAAGGGTAAGGGTCAGGGTAACTCTCCAGGAAATGAATATGAGCCTCTGTAATGTCGCAAGAGGATGTGTGTGTGTGTGTGTGTGTGTGTGTGTGTGTGTGTGTGTGTGTGTGTGTGTGTGTGTGTGTGTGTGAGCATGCTGCTAAGAGGTTGAGGGGATGAGTAGGTGCGTTTATTGGCAAAGAAAATATCTCTCTTTACTGTAAGTGGGTGATGAGTCAAGATTATGTCACGACCTGTTTCCCCCCACCCCCACCCCTCTCTCTCTCTCTCTCTTCCTGGCAGCATGTGCCCCATTGAGAAGGAGGTGAAAAGCTTTCCCTGCCCCCCCCCCCCCCCCCTCCCCCCGACTCACTCTCCTTAAGGCCTGTTTTCCAGTTAACTTTAGATCCACGAGCAGCAGCATGCGGCTATTTTTACCCCTGCTTCAAATTGGCCTGTTAAGATTGTTTATCTGTGTCCAGGGAGGAAGGCCTCTTGGCCAGACCGGCCGCCCGCCGCAGCGCTGGGAGTGGACTGGAGTTGTGATCCATTCCCGGAACTGAGCCCAAACAGAGCCAGATGTTTGAAATTCTCAAGAAGGAGAGGTTTTATTTTGTCTTCGCTCTTTTCTGGGTGGTAAATAGGGTGAGGAGAAATATGTCAGCCTTGTTTGTGTTCGACAAACGCAGGAACTCTTGAGGCGAATCTATGATGAGGGCGTTCTGCTTCAGAGGAATATTCATGGCCTGTGGGCACTGCAGCGCTTATTCAAAGGATAATATCAGTGTTTGTCTCGACTCTTTTAATTTGTGCCAATCATGTAGGTCGCCTGTCTTTCATCCTTTCTTGCTGCAGGTGTCTGCACACTATGAAAGAGAAATCAGTTCTTTCTTCTCTCATTCAGGAGAAGCATTTTTGCTGATGTTCATGTTTTTGTTTTCAATCAACTGGATGATTAATTCAACACTTAAGTCCAGATTGCCATCGACTTTGGTTTAGATATTCGTTGTCCCTAGAGGATGAATCCTTTTGACATGGGTGACTTCTTGATGTTACATGCCATACCAACATCAGCTCAAAGACTCCTCTCGACCAACACTTTGGTCCATGAAAACATAACATATATTTGAAATTTAATGGCTGGATCTCCATGAATTTTGCTGTTGATATGCATGGTCCCCAGAGCATGTATTCTAACAGTTCTCCAGACCTTTACTCTAGGTTGCGTCAGTCTGAAATTTCCACTTGCACACAAGAAATTACATAATCTAATTGGCTGCTGGCCATGACGTTTTCTGAGCACATTAATGCTCTAAAAGGGATGAATCCTTTTGATTTTAATGACTCAATGGCGTTTCTTCTGGCGCCACCCTGAGGACAAACTTTAGATTTTTAGCACCACTACCAACAAGGCTCCAAGAATGGCAAAATTCGACCTTAGTAGAGTTATGGACTCATTATTTGTCATATTATAAGTCTCAGATAAAATCCACATACATCAGTTACTGACTTCGTCATACTTGGTAGTTGTAAATATTGCAGCTTGAAGAGATGGAAGCATTTAGCCCTTTTCAACATCTGGCTAGAATGTGTCCGATTTCAATCAGTCTCTTTTGCTTCTTGTTGCTAACTTTGCTTCTTTGATATCAGATACATATGTGATCCTCACAAGATAAATGGAGTACACAAGCCAGAATGTGATAGCTGCATCCAGTGGACATTGAAAGTTAAGGCCATTAGTGAGTCTTTGTTCACACAATTAAAAACAGCTTCCACATGGAGAGACAATCTAGCACAGTAAACCAGAAGCCTTCATTCAACTTAGTCAAAGGTGGCGTTTCATCCATGCTCCTCTGTGTTTTCATGTCAGTGCTTACTTTAGACTCTACTTCCTGTCAATCAGCTGACATCAACAGAAAGAAGCGGGCGTCTTTGTTTTCCATGGCAGCAGTTAATTATAAGCTACTGTAGGTTTGAAACCATGAAATATGAGTTAGGAAAAAATCTGCTTATGACATGAAATGTAGAGTAGACAAAGACCGTACACTGTAAAATACACTATTCTGCTTAAGTGTCTGTGCAGTATCTTTATCAGCTGTGTGTCAGCTGTATTGAGTGTGTGTGTGTGGCACTGACTTAAAGAACCGTTATGTTTCTTATCTGAGAACGATGCTCTCCACTGCCACCATCAGCCACGCTTCAATTAGCATAACTCTGTACTCTGGGGCTCATGCCCGCCTCCCTGTGGGCTTTCACTCTGCACGACCTCCGCCTGAACCACACCACTGACGCACATTAACACACACAGGGCCCTGAGGCTATACACACTACTACAGCATGAGCCGCTTTATGGTAATGTCATTGATGAGAGAAACAGCGGTGGTCTGTCTCAGAGACGTTTATCCATAAATCCAGACATTGGTGAACAGTAATAAAAGGCCCCTTAGCCAAACGCAAGACAAATTGTATCCAGAGACAAGTCAGTTCATCTCCTGAAAGGGTTTGCAGTGTTTTAGTCTTTGGAGGAATGATGCATTATGGTACTAGGTTTCAATGCTATAATTTGGACTAGATTGAGGAGGCCATTGAAACAAGGGGTCAAAACTTCAAAACCAGATATGATGCCATAGATAGCTCTGGTTTGATTTTGATAGGACTTACAAGGATGATGCATCCCATTTCAATATAACCATACCAGCTGTATGAAATTTGCCTAATGGTGGCACTAAAGTCAAATGTGATAAGAAATGTGAGGCAAAATTGGGTTATATTATATTGGGTTGAATGCAAATAACATCACTGGCAGCTATATTGTGGTGATCTATTTCCACAAAGGCCTTTCATAAATTGTTGGTGTTACTTTGTCCAACCCAGCTACAATGTTACTGATACAGGAATTTGAAATAGGATAACAATTTGAGTTTGTAAAGTTTAATCACACACGCACACACACATGCTTACATGGCCAGAGGCACACATTCACACGTCCATTTCAAACACCTGTGTGCTTTGGCTGGTTTCCCGATGATGAATGGTTGGGTTTGTGCCAACTTTCACTCCCCATTCCCAGGAAGTGTAAAAATGATCATTGTTGACTGCAGTTTATTACTGTTCTTTAAGGACTTGCTGGCAGATTGCATGATTGGTTTCAACAAGAATAACAGTTAAGCAGTGACTGCTCTGTGATTCACCGTCTGTAAAAACACACGTTTATCAAGCATCCTCTCTTTCCCGCGTCTGTGTCAAGCTGCTCCAATTTTACTGGAACAGATATATGTGAACAATAAGATGCCTCACAGAGAGGGAGATTTCTTGACGGGAAGGGAGGATCAGTATCAGGTCAGTGGCCCTGAGGTGCCGGATCTGTCTGACAGGCTGCCTGCTGGAAGAGCAGTCCACTGGGAGAATTTAGAGGAGTCACAAAGCACAGGGTGATTAATGGTTTTTAATACTGCAGATGCAACCAAGTCTTTCTATCCTCTTACAGGAACAAGTGAAGGGTTTCATTACACTGCGCTGCAATACATACCTCCTTTGGGAAATAGATGTTAAGTAACCTATATATATATATATAGAAAACATAGCTGCTAAAGACATTTGTGGCCGAACTAGATCTCTAGTGCATGAGGACTAGTTACATATTTCTCTCATTTCACTTTCGCCAAAATGGTGACACGTGATTACAGGTCCCACTGTCTCTATAATCCCCCCCCCCCCAAAATATAATTATCATTCTTAACTTACTCCAAAAACCTCCCCAGGTGGATTTCCATGAGACAAAAGGTAATCAAACTGTTGTTTGTGGTCTCAGATGTCTTGTGTAGTGATCTGTAACATGAAAAAATGAGAGAGAAAGAAAAAAAGAGAATCTTATGCTAACTGTGTTTTTGTTGTATGTCATAGTGTATGATCATGCCTGGTAGAATTTTCTAATATTCTAATATTTTTCCTTTGGTAAGCACCATAAGCTTGATGCCTTAAAAGAAATCCCATACCATAGTTATATACCTATACCTGTTGTTCCATTTAGAGCAGTTTTCTTTCCACAAAATTTTAAGTGGTCTTAATAGATTTTTTGGCCACTTGGGGGCAGCAGAACAATGTCTAAACATGACATTGCCAAATTATTACCTTATTAAATTGATATGGCTGTGTTAGGAAATTGCTGCTTGTATACATATCGAGCAGACACATTAGTAACATTAGCATTCATTTGGAGTTTGGAGAAATCCAATATTCACTCTCCTTTTAGCTCTATTTTAATCTTCAGAACTTCACAAATATCTGTCTCTTTAGCAGATTAATGTTCACTTTGACCAGCTAGGTGCTAACTTTGTCTGCAGTTTGGTGCTGGGCTGTGTACAATGTGTTAACCATAGTTTTGGTGATGAAAACAGCTGCCTGCTGTAGCTCGAAGCAAAGCTGATGAGAGCACTGAGCCATAAAACCAAAACAATGAGCTGAAAGATGCTAAAACGCTCCACAGAGATGAAGGGAACCGCAGAATCTGGTGATACATTTTTGTGGGTTTGATACTATGTGTGACACCAGTCACATTACATATAGTCATCTGACTTATTGTGAATATAAAAATATTGATTAGTGCTGCTTTAAAGGCAGCAATGCTAACAACGACAGCTAAATGCTAAACAACAATATGGACAACATAATAGCAACATAATGTTGTGATGCGACAAATATCACAAGCACAAAACTGATCTTTTTATAATGTTACTGATACAGGAGTTTGAAATAAGAAAACAAGTTGAATTAGTGTATTTAAACCTTTTTGATAATACTCTTAAAAGGACAAGGACGTTTATAACTGCTTTGAATGCTCAGATGTCATGTTTATCTTATAAATATGACATCTACATAAAGCAAAGTTTATGTGATTCAGGCAATACAGAGTTGTGTGCATCCCCACATCTTTGCTTTTCAGTGAAACTCTTTGTACTTGGACACAACAAAACATCCATTTTTTATTAGCGACTCACCCACACACGCTCTCTCGCATGCAGATTCCTCGCTCTCCATTTCTCACCTAAAGGTGTGTGATGATGCAGCTTGTGGCAGGTGGTTCAGACAGTGGTGCAGAAGTGTGAATAATACTTCTCTCTAAATGACGTGGACATCCTGCGCATCTCTTCGATTAATGTTCCTGTCCCTCCTACACTCACCTCTCCATCCATCCATCAGCTCACTTATCCATCCCTTCCCTCAGGTTGCACAGTGCATTGAAATCTGTAGTTTCACATGATGATTCACAAAAGACAAATCTTTGACCCAAAAAATGGACTTGTTATGAAAGACGGCCAATTATCAGCACAGTGGAGTATTGCACCATGACTCAGCAAAACAGGAACCAAGGGACAAAAAAATAAATCTTATATAAACTTGCAATCGACATTATTTAACGTCATTTTTATCCCTCTCCTTCCAGGCAGTGAGGCAACATGGATGTACGTACGAACGAATCGACCGGAGGGGGGGATGACATCACCGTCACCCGTGGGAGCCAGGGCCTGCCATTCATGACAGCGGTGTGTGTGTGTGTCTGTCTCTGTGTGTCACTTCCTGGGAGAGAATAGAACAGGAAGCTGGGGTGAGAGCCGACAACAAGCCCTCGCCTCACCTCCACAAGGAAGCCTTTCTCCCCAGGGAGAGAAAGAGAGGGATGTGTGTCTGTGTGTGTGTGTGTGTGTGTGTGTGTGTGTGTGTGTGTGTGTGTGTGTGTGTGTGTGTGTGTCCTTCGCTCACTCCCGCATTCATACTGCAGAGTGCTGGTTCTGGGTTTGCGTAAGCCTACTGTGTGCATTTACTTTTAGCTCAAGTCTGACCTTTTTAAAAAAAAAAAAAAAAAAAAAAAATTGAGCAAATTGAGGTCACTTTTTCTAGCCAGTTGCGTGCAGACTCTGGAGAGGGGAAAATGTCTACCTCAGCCACCATGGCATTGCCAGGGTTTATTTTTCCTTACGCACCAGAGCAGCACTTAACAGTGTGACATCACGCCCTCTCTTTGACCTCAAATACATTGACCTCCACAACACAGGTCCAATGGGACTCTGACATTGATGGGAAGTGAAACTTAATGTAGAGAAAAATGGAGAATGTAACAGAAAATATCCGACTATGAGGAAAGCAAGTTAGAAAATGATTATTGTGATTGCCTACATTCCAATGTAGTGCTTAGTATCCTAGTAAGCTGCTTGTTTTTAACACTCTACCTTTTGCAAACTATTTGCTGTTCCGTGTCCAGGCATCCTCCATCGTGCATGCTGCATGCCACCGTCTTAAGCATCATGTTTAAAAGCTTCTCCTATGCCTCCAGTTGCTCTTTTTCTTCTTCTTTGCTCGTATCAAATATTCAAAGCAGGTGTTGTTGCACCATAAAAGACTAAGATGTCAATCTGTTGTCAATCCAGCAAGCCTTTTATTAGTATCACCTATGTGTTATTTCAACTCGTGTGTTCCCGTCATTTGTCCATCTTAACTTTAGATTCACTCCTCTTCCTGCTGTGTTGTATCATTTATTTCCTGCTAACTGGCTCTGAGTTGATACTGAATGTCTGCCAAGTGACCCTACCCGTTAACCTTTCTAAACTGAGGGCGAAGAGAGATGACATGTTCCTATGAGAGAATCAAGGGAGAGTCATATCACCATAGTAACTATTTCACAGGGTAGCATGGGCCTTCCAGATGTTATGCTGCCCTCTTGTGTCCATAAGCAGAATTACAGCAGTCTGTCTACTTAAACCACATGTGACAGCATGGCAAAATATTGTGTCATGAATTTAAGGGCGTCTCATTGTGAGGCTGTATCACATGATTAATTAAATGTTCTCCTCCTCCTTCTCCCCTCCGCTGCCCCCACCCTCCTAAACCCACAGTAGAAGCCCCAAATAAAAGATTTTCCAACCTCTGACACCAACGTTGTAACAGGTCATCTGACACCCATCTTTCAAACACCTGTGTGGGCCACTAGGACAATGTCGTATTTACTGTAGCCTTGTTGTCATGACAACCTGACTGGTTACATAAGTGCTGGGCACCGGTTCCCACAACCGGTGGTGTACAGAGGTCTTTGTGCTGTGACACGAGATACCACACACTCACTGTCACTGTTTGTACATTCCTCCAGCTGGATGTGCTGCTCTCCTCATATGTCACAGAGGTGTGAAGACAGCAGATCCAAATAGCCACTTAATATTTTTTTTCTTTAAGCAACTGGGGACAATTTGGGTGGCACCTTCAGATCAAAATCACAATGCTTTCTTGATTCTACTGGACAAATCTGACTCATCAAAGATATCACTGAAAATTTGCTATGACAAGCGAAGTAATCTCACTTATTTTCGTTGGTTTAGCAATCGACTGTTCACTAAACTAAACCCCTTCTCCAAACAGGCATTGTCCAATCATAGGTTAACAACTGTAACTAGGCATGGCAGGCATGGGATTCTAGGACTTTGGAGGGTTTAGCCCATGGATTAATTATAAGAACTGGATCCCGGACTCAAAGATGGCGCCTATTCAAACAGATGAGTATGTGTGGCACATGAGCCAAAAAAGTTTCCAGCTTCCAGGTTTGCTTTGTGTCAGTTAGCATATTATTAACATACTTCATTCATTTGTGGGGTTACAGGTGACATTTAAGAAAAAAGCCCAGTTCACATCTAGCACATCCACGTATATGAAAAACATATCCACTTATAAGAGAAAATATATGTTTTAAAAATATGCTTCAAGCAGCCAAACAGGGTTATGTTAAAATGAAATAACAATATGATCCTAAATTCTTCATCATAGTTGTAATACTAAGACTAACTAGCTCTACACCGCAATACAAGATCAAGATCAATCACTGCTCTTTAATTTCCGCATCCTCTATGTGGAAAAACAGACTGGTGTTGACCTTTTGTTTGGGATCTGTTAGCTTTAGCCTCAGTCTTTTAGCATGATATCATGCATGTAGCTATCATGTATGTAGTCATCAAGTTCATTTTTTTTTCTCGTTTTTATATGAGTCAGCTGGAAACATTAAAAATTCAGCCTGAGAAGCATTGTCAACCAACTCTTGGAGCTACAATTAGCTCAATCAGCCTGCTAGCTACAGTTAATAAAATCTGACAGCAACAGTTGTCATTTCAGCCGACTAGAAATGAGCTTCTTTTGCCTACTTGTGTGTGAAATCAAGGCCAATTGTTTCATAAAATTACTATTCATTTTGTATGGTAAATTGGCCATGCTGTAAACTGCATGTGCTTTGTGAGAACAGCTTGACAGGCATAGCAACAATAACTTGACAAACAGTTGATTCGCATTCAGAGCGATTTTAAAATGGTCATTTCACTGTACATAAGCAGAAATGGATGTGTTCATATAAGGAAATAAGGAAAAGGTGTGTCACTGTCGCATGTACACGTGTCACATGTGTTGTGTCACATAGCTATACCTGCTAGACAGGTACAGTCAGGTGCATTCAATGCTGCTGTGAAGAGAATGAGCCTGGGGGATGGTAGATGACCTATCGTTGGAGTTTAGGGGTGTGTACAGTGAAGTCATGTACACTAATGCATGCATACACACACATTCATTGACAAGGGCTTTCTGCTCTGTTGTCATGTGATTCTTCCTCTGCAGGATCAATGGCAGCCAGGATAAATCTGTGAGTACCCAAACATGGTTTAGAACAAAGTAAGTACACATCATTCTATACTGTATGTTTGTGATGTCTAAAATAAGACCACGCTTCAGTATGCAGCTGACAGCATCCAGTATGAGGTTACTGTCATGTGCTGTCAGCCTTGTTTCTTGTGATGTCTGTTCTGTTTGAATTCCTCTCTGCTGCTGGAGGCGAATTTTCACGTGTCTGCCGTTCATGTCGCTGAGCTGCCATGACAACCACATTTAAAACAGACCTCCGCTTAATGAAAAGCGCTGTCATGTTTCTCCTCCTCTGACGGCATGCCTCATCCACTGACAGAGTGACACATGTGAACAGTGAGACACTGAAAAAAAGAGTATGACTGAATTAACTTGACTGCCAGTGATGTTGTGTATGTTTTTTATGTATGGCTGAGTGGCTTCTCGAGGTGTTCTTGATGTTGTGATTGTATCACGGTCATTATTGTGATGTGCTTTTGACAAATAACAGGCCTTATTATTTATATGATCTGGCTATTATTATGGTTGTTAGCAATAGTAGTAATAGTAATTATAGTAACGTTATTTTTCAGAGTTATTTCAAGAGTTTAAGTTAATTCTTGACCTTGGATATAGCAGTTTACAGGGCTGGATTAACATGCTAGGGGGGCCCAGGGCAGAAATGAGCTGTGGTCCCCTATTGAGCCTCCTATATTGCCCCCACACTCAATGAGCATTTCTTCACTGGAATATTACCCTGCCCTGGGTTAGTTTTTTTTAAACACAATTTCATTTAACAGAATGCACCATGTAACCCTATATTACCCAAAATATTAAAAGTATTAATACTAGATTTTGACACAGGACCCATCCATTATTTTTTTGTCAAATGTAATTTGCAAACTATTTATTTACTGCATATATGTTTGTTCACTTACTAGTTTACTTTATGTAGTTGTTTACTTATGTTTCAAACTCTTTATTAAGAGGTTAAATGGGTTCTCTTGCTAGATATTTTTTTTCTTAATTGATAAAAAAAAGAATATATGAACCACCTTCACAATCACTCCTTTTTATAATGCACAAGTCCGAGGCACAAACATAGTAAAAATTTGTTTTTTCCCCTCACTGCTCTGTTCAGATACAATTGTGTTTGTCAAGGCTTTACTTCAAGGCTGAGTAAAGATTCAACTGCATTTCCTCCTGAAAACCCCCTCCCACCCTGATTTTACAACTTGTTATGTAGATAGTAAAACGACATAGAGCATATTGATAAAAATAAAAAATAAAAAAGTGACTATTGCTCCATGCCGTCGGTTCATCTCACCGCTGCAGCTGTGGTCCGAATCCAAAACATCTTCCCCCAGAAGCTGGTTTCACGTGGTGGTTTAGATTTGTGTTCCCGTTGTCTAGCACCATTTGAAATCAGTGTTCTTGGGGACAGGAGGACAGCTCTGGCAGTGAGGGAGCCTCAGGAGGACGAGCACAGGACAGCCCCTGCTTCCTCCTTCTCTTTCGCCACTAAAAGATAACTGATTTCCTCTGGTGCTTAGAGTCCACTGCAGCCTTCTAGCACCATTTGAAATCGGTTATAAAACCGTGGATCGATGCATCTGTGAGTCATCAGCAAAACAGAGGACATACAGATGAAGAAAGTTACTACAGGCTCCTTGGTTTTTGACCCAAGCTGGAAAAGAAAGCTTTCTGAATTTGATGACATTAATGGATGTTGTTGTTAACTTCCACTATTCATGAATAAAAGCTTGATCTCAGCTCTCATAAATCTAATTGACTTGTTGTTTGTGTGTGAAAATTTAAAGTTTACCATTTATGTTAATTATAGGCCATAGTACAGTTGGTTGATGTTGCTGCAGTTCCTACTGACCACCACTAGAGGTTGATAAAAGTCACAGAATACTGAAGGCCCCTTTAAGGTGATAGAGTTGTTCCAAGTGATGTACAGAATACAGTACTTCAGATTTTACATAATATTATTTAGACAGTGTTTGTTTTAGTTAGTTAGTTTGTTTTTCCTGCAACTTTTCTGACTCACGGATAAAACAAGATGATGGAGTTGCAGCTGAGATCCTGTCCAGCAGACACAGAGCAGGATCTGAAACTGAGACCAAAGCATCACATGGAGAAATGAAAGTGTGCGATGAACTGTAAGCGCTGAATATTTAGTGTCCAAATGAGCTCTGAAGTGTGAAACATGATGTTCTAGAAAACAGTCTCGCTGACTGATCTTATCGCCCACCCTGAGCTTTCAATACAGCCCCTAGCTCCAACAACAACAAGACAGAAATACTCACTTTGAAATGCAACAGGCCAGACAGAAATGTGTTTGGAACATGATCACAGAAGACTTTTCATGAGAACAAACTCCCGAGGGATGAGACTGCAGTCCAGAGGAGGACTCCCGCTATCTGTTTATGTGTCACTGTCTGTTCTCTATGGCGATAATCTTAAAGAGGGCAGTGTTTACTGTGACTATGGATACAATTATACAATCAACAACACATAAGTGCCCATAGTCACTGGGAATTAGAATCTGTAGGGTATTATGGTTTTAATACAATAAATAGTCAGGCATGTATGCTAAGTGAAAGTTTCAGCTATAATAACATAAAAGTAAAAATGCAAGAAATAAGAAAAGATCATAACATGGACAAAGCTTAACATTGCCATTCTATCATAGATAGAGCGGACGGTCACAATGACCCAGACAGCAGCCTGCAACATAAGAGAGACAGACTCTGAACAACAACCCACATTATCTTTCCTGCTAAAGTCTCCTTCTTAACTAACAATCAATCAAACAATCACAAGGGATTAGATCAGCTGCTCAGCTACAGCACATTAAATGTAAACATACTTGCAAAAGTCACTTCAGTCCTGTTAGATGCTTGTGTCATGGAAATTGTCTGAAAACACTAAACACACATGTGAAATAATACACAAAACACTGTGGGGTTGAAGATTAAAAAAATATTATTGTACAATGAGGAGACAGAAGATTTGCATCAGTTCATCTCAGCCAGTAAAAAGCAACCCTGATCTTTTATAGTTGCAGAAGGAACAAAGAAATGATCTGCGATTGGTCAAATCATACAAACTTATGGATTACAGCCAATGGCAAACAGCCACAAGATACATTTTCATGCACATGTATGTTAACTAAGAGCCACATCACCTAAAGATACAAATCAGGGAAGAGCACCAAGCCATATGTGGCCTTTGACCCCTTCATATGTCTTGTTTACTCCAAGACCCAGAGATTTACCTTCTTGGGGATGAAACAGGATG
The DNA here is from genome assembly GCF_914725855.1 of Thunnus albacares. Taxonomy (NCBI): domain Eukaryota; kingdom Metazoa; phylum Chordata; class Actinopteri; order Scombriformes; family Scombridae; genus Thunnus; species Thunnus albacares. The sequence goes on along the minus strand of NC_058128.1, from coordinate 22,344,946 downwards.
GAGAAGGCCAGTGGGCCTCTCAACAATAACAAAAGAACATGTCTGTCCAAAGGCACACACAGAGAGTCACAGAGAAAATGTAATGATCTCATTTCACATTTGTATATTAAAATGATAGGACAATACTTTTACATTCCTCCCTTTTATCATTTTAATAACATGAGCCATAAAACACATTAACTGTATATATGCATAAACTAGAGAAATGTAGAAGACATTCAGAAAGACTAATCAAGCAAATCAATTCAAACAATCAAAGAGTAATATGCTTACCATAATAATACATATATAGGCGGTACACTTAGCACCACTCAGAATATGTTGCATAACTATAAAATCAAAAGTACTCACACAATAATATGAGTGACATATCATAATACCAACCTTCAAACATTAGTATACACATTACATACTGATTAAGGCACTAGCATTTTAAAGTCGACAATCAATGCAAAGCAAATGAGGCAATAAAATGGAAGCACCTTAATGCATAGTTCAACTCAAAACATTCAATCATTGTTGCACACAGATATCATCACCAGAATTCTAAAACAGTTCAGTCCAGGGCAGAATCACATCATGATGTCTTCAACCCATATATTTTACATGCAGTAGAGGCTCCGCTGTTACGTCTATCAGCAGGTCTCAACAAAGGGAGTCATATCCACCTGCTATATGACGCACATTTCCGAATTTGGACATCACTCCCGGAGTAGGGGGTGTTCCCCAGAGATAAAGCTGAACTACTGACACAAATGAAGTGCTCCCAAGGGAACACTTCATGAACACTTATTATAACACTTTAATTTTCTAAAATTTCAGCTGCCGCTTTAACTTTTTTCATTTGTTGTTTTTTTTTCATCTTGAATGTTTGTCTCAGTACACAGTATCTCTTAACATCATTCAATCTGGCACCCTGCCATGCCACACAATGCCTGATGAAAATAGCTCTTATCTCTGGAGACAAGCCATCCACCAGGGTCTGTATAAACGGTCTTTCACACATAGAGTCAGCAGTGGTATCGGATGGTTGATCATGGTCGCTATGCGTATTAATAATCGTCAAATGTCTCTTCTGGTTTTTGCACACATGCATTCGCAGTTGTCATGTTTATAACTGGTTTGAATTTAGTCTCTAATGCTTCACACAAGGCAATCAGCTGGATTTGGTAAGGAGAGCCATTTGTAGTTTCCCATGGAGCAGATGAGTCCCAATTAGCTGGTTTAACTTCACCCCAAACAAGACCCAACTTGGTGACACAAACATACTACAATTCCGCTGAAGTAGGTTTGCACTGCACCACCATTTTCTTAAGGGCAGTTGCAAATGTTTTCCCATTATTTTTAGGGTCTGGAAGTTTTTCAATAATAGCCTGTAATTCTTTTATCTTTCAGGGTCTATAAACATGCCGAACACCCCAGTTCCATTGGGGCATTCTATCATTGGAGCAAGAAATGCACTTTCCAAAGAACCTCCAAATGCTCCTTCTTGTGCAGCTGCAGATGGAAAATCCACTGTTGGAGTTGACATCATGGGATGGTTGGCATGTGCTTTTTTCTGCATTGTTACTGGGCTCCATACAGGAGTGGAGGGATGTGGTGTCTCTTGAGGGCTCGATGTAGAAGTCTTCAAGGCTTGATGTAGTAGACGAGTATATGGTGGAGGTGAATGGTCAGTAGATAATGCTGCAGCAGCTCCTCTGCTATCTGGTGCTACTGATGCTCCTTCTGCAGCTCCACTTTCTGCCTGTAGTAGGTGATGTTGTTATTTTATTGTTTTCACCTGTCTTCCCTTCTTAACTTTGTACACCACCACTTATAGGAGAAACGCTATTTTTGCTTGTGTATATTTTAAAGGATTATGTCATCTAAATGCATTGACAATAAACTTGAACAAGCTTGAATAAGAATATAATTACCACTAGCTTAACCTGTTATGAGTGTGTGGCCTTAATGAAGGATGAAACACAGGAAATGTCCAATTGGTCGACATTGGATGTGCAGTTCTACGGGGTGTCACATCGCCTGATTAATATCCTGAACAATTAATGATTCAACTGTCGTACCATTAGTTGAATTTCTGGCGTGAAATTTTAGTTGACTGTCTGCATTTTGAGCTCCTCCTCAGATTTCCCACGTAGCTGCTGTCAAACGATCCATTTTAAACTGTGGTGAGCTTTGTATTGTTATTGGAGTAATATTTTAGATGTTGCTGCTAAAAGTGTTGTCTTGACCAAGACTGCTGTGATCTAAAACTGAACTTGGCAGCAGAACACACAGAATATATTGTCTGCATCTTCTACACATCTGTGGCTCCATATTTTTCTGTTTTTCTTCTTACCTTCCATTCATAGTAGCCAGAACTGCACAAAGAAATACTGCTTTTCTCTTTGTGTCAGCATTGTTGAGGACACAGTTGCCTTATTTGAATAAACTTTATTGCAACTGTCACTGAACAAACCTACCAGTGGTTTCATGCTTACATTGAGTGGGAGTTCAAAAAAACTGCTGTTTGAGAGCTTCACTGCAGCAGCTGTGGTAAAGAGTGCTGAGAGAGAGAGCTAAGCAGTTGCCTCTGCACCCACAGCAGCGGTGAAGGGAAGGGAGTTGGAACAAAGGCCAGCTGGCTTTTTATTGACCTGGTGACGTCATGAGTCATAGGTCACTGACCAATGGTGATTGGAGGACAGGGTCCATGGGCCGAGCTCAGGTGGAGGTGTGAAAACCTGAGGAATGCTGGGAAGTTGATTTCATTCATGGGTGAAGGCTCTACACTGCCGTCTCGGCACTTGGGTCAGCCTGCCTGCACTCCACTGTGACGCAACCCTGGGCAGCAAAGCAGGGAGCAGCAAGGTTATGTTAAGATGTCCACAATTAAAACACCAACAGATTGTTAAAATACATAAATGCAGGAAAATAGTGTCTTGAAGCAAGTTGGGCTGGTACAGCTGCTGCTTGAAATTACAGGAGGATTTTAAACTGCCATTCACTACCCTCAATTTACTCATTTTCACAAGCAAACAGACTCAGTATCCCACAAACCAATATGAACACCGTGTAACCTTCCTCACTCAGGAAGTTGCTGCACTAGAAAGAGACACAGACTTGTCACCTAAATGCACCACAGCTGTGGGGCTAACGCAACATATAAGATGAATGAAAACATAACTTCTGCCCAGTTTAAGACTGCATGGATGATGGCCCACCTGAAATCTGTGTGTTATGTTATATCTTGGTGTTATTTGAAGGTATCAAAATAATCATGACTAAGGCAAATCAACCAGTGTTGTATGGTAGGCATCCTCTGAACATAAGAGAACATTTCTGCTAATGCAAGAGTTGTTGGAGTTGTTGATTTTGCTGGTGTACAGAGAGCATAGCACGAGATGCTGGTCTCTGGTCCTTTGGCATCAAAATTTAGAAGAGCTTTCCTTTCTTCTGTAAGTCCAATATTTGAAGCACGTAAACATGTGGGTGATGAATGGGAAAATTGTCACAAACTGTACTGTACATACTTTTTTTTATACCTTTTTTTGTTTTTTAAAGATGTGGAGCCTTTTCTTTATGTTTAGCTTCTCCTCAATTTCAATGCATTCCAGGTGAGGACTTCAGTCCGTTCTACTTTCTAAGTTTTTCTTACTGGATATTTTTGGTTGTGATGGCACTTGATTGAGGTTTCCATCTGCAAGTTTTTCCTTACTTGCAAGCAGCAATTTTTTTGGTGTGAATATGCGTAGGTGAGAATTCTCCTAGCTGTTCTTTTGGCCTCTCAGATTTTGTGTTAGACCCGTGGCAGAGTGTACTGTTGTTGGATGACCATCATTCTCTTTGTGGGAGGACGTTTGCTGACCATCTCCCTCTGTGTGTCGGAATCTCTGAGTGTTCCTTTAAATCAGTCAGATTCACTACAAGTGATTTTGCTCCCCTTGACTTTTTCTTTTGTATGAGCAGTTGGGACAGAGCCAGGAAGATATAACTGCAATGTCTTTAATGCTGGTAAATCCCACACACCATGGGTGGAACCAATCTTCACGTTTCCTGCACTGGGTATATGGCTGAGTAGGGTCATTAGGCTACTTGCATAAACAAAAAGAGTGGTTCCTCAGAATCCACCCCTTACACACATTCAGATATGTACATAACTTGCCCCAAAGCCATTTTCTTTGTAGTAGGTATCTTTGAGTCAGATTCCTTCTGACAGAGGCTCTGACACACCAGTCATGATTTCCTCTAAACTCAAGGCCTGGACTCCGAGCAGACTACACCCAGACTCGACCCTGTTGATGATGGAAAAAAGGTGAATTGTTTGCCCGTTCAGTTTAGGAAATCTTGGCTATAAGTTGCAAATAATGTGTAAAGTAAATTACATACCTGTCCAAAGGTTTTGAATCTGTAACAAGTAAGTTGTGAAAACAAAAAATTCTTAAAAATGTGGCTTTTTCAGAAAACCCAGTGGACCCTTTGGTTTGAATTAAAACAATTAACTCCTTATCATCAACCACCTTTGCACTGTTAAATTTTAGCCACTAAATGGTTTGCTTTAAATTCAATGTCAACATTTTCATTTGCTTTCATAAGGTGAGACAAGAATCAAATCAGAGCATTGCATATTTATCTTACATAGTTGGCAATAGTCTGCAAGCTGTAATGCCTTAATGATCAATGCCAACTCCTAATTGTGTTTGCAAGATAATTGGATTTACATGTAATGTTTTAGTGTAGACATTACGCAGCCAAATTTGTGCTATAAAATTACACCCATTGGAAAACTTCAACTGCTCCATTTTCCTGCCAGTGCAAAGCCAGCAGTTTGGAAAACGCAGTCTTTGTGCAGTTTTCTTCAGGTGCAAGCATATTTTTTGTCTGGGCCTGCTGGGTAATTCCCTGGCACCAAACAGAATATATTTGTGCCAATGCAGGAGGAAAGCTGCAGTTTAGGCTGTGTTTATGCTGATTAGGTGTCGCAGTGCAATTTCTGGTGCTCATCTTGTGACGCAAATTGTGGCTTTAGTTGGCAGAGTCGGCAGAAGCCCGTTTAATTCTGTTATCTGAGTAGCAAGGGTACCACACTATTCTAACATGAGGGAATGCTATTTGACAGGGAAGAGACTTTCACACAAGACTAAGAAAGAGAGTAAAGGAATCATGTCTTCAGATGAGGTTAAATGAATTTACTGTTGGTTCTACTGTGGTGCCATCCCTCACTAACAGACTGCATATAAAGATGGACGTAGCGAGGTGTGACATCACCCATTGGTTTACATCGGAGTTGGTTTGAAGCCCAGAGTTGCAGCTTATGGTTGGCGCCATCTTTTCCATTTGGAGCCAGGACCTTCCAGATAAGGAGTGCGGGCCGTTGCCTTTCACATTCTGGAAACATGCCCCATTACATCAGACCAAAGGTAATGCTAGCTTATTGGGAACACCGAGCGCTGCTAATGTTACAGCAGTAACATTATCAAGAAACATTTAATTTACAGAAATATTGTGACAATAGTCCGACTCAGTGGGTGGAGGGGTTTCTGTGTAGCAGGAGTTAAATACAAATAAAAACAACCAGAAAAGTGACTTTTCTTTATATACCATATTATCAAAGCTAATTAAAAACACTTGCAAAAATAGAATTTAACAATTTCTAAAGCCTTCCAATTTCAAATATTTTAGGGGGCTTTCTTCACAATGTAGGCTATTAATGCTGCCACCTTTGTAGAGAAGTTTACTCCTCAACTCTCACAGAGCAACAACAGCTAAAGGTCCTTTTCATCCACAAGAAGCGTCTGAAGGAGTTCTTTTTCTTCCTTTCATGACGTTCGCTGTCATCTGAAAAACATTGGATGCTTCAGGTGTCAGTGGCAGAATAAAAACAATGTGGAAGCTCCCAACATTTCAGGATGAAGTGGAGCTATCTGTTTCATACCTAATGTGGTGTTATCCAGCTCTGTGGTGACTGTCTGGATCCCCTTGGTGGCATCAGCGTCCTGAGTAGTGCCAGGAGCTGCAGCAGGTTCAGTATCCAGCATTAGATTTTCAATACTCAGCATGTCATTGAGGCGAGCCAATGCAGTATTTCCATCACTCTGAGTGTCCTGGATACTGAACACACACAACACAGACATAAATAGCATAATTTATCATATAAGATAAGAACTTTATTGAACCCAGGATGGAAATTTAGCATTACAGCAGCACAAGAAGAGACCAGAGAGGCAGATAGGAACAGAATACAGATGAACAAAGAGAGATTTAAAAAAAAAGATCAAAATATAGTACTGTATATTCAGGAGATTGATGTACATTTCTCACACAGGTACACATTGCTCAGGGGTGCAATGTGGGCCTCCACCCTGCTGTTCAGGAAGCAGTGGTTAACATCTATACTTAAAATGTCTCCTTCAGGTACCTTCACCACTTTTGTCCAAGTTTAAAAAAGAGAGACTTTGATAAAACAGCCTCTGTGGCCTCTGTATCATAAAAATATCTAGCAGCAACAGGATGAGTAAATAGCTACTGTGCCTGTCATCAGCCTCAGTTGCAGTCTCTGTCCTCATTAAGTCGGTCCGGGCCTGGCTGGTGCCGGGCTCACTGGCTGCTGGCTGTAGAGTTTCATTGATGTAGCTCTGGGTGATAAATAGATGGTTGAGGACTTCACTGGGAGTGATCCTCTCATTAGCATCCACTCGAAGCATTGCTTTCAGCAGTTCAATGCACTGCGTCCATTCTTTAGCTTCTGCATCGTTCACTATCTCCTCACTCAGCTGCATTTGAAACATTGTGCAAATCTAACAGCAGTCAAGTTATTCTGATTCATGAAAAGAGAATCAAATAAAAAGACATTTTTCAGCAGCTACAACCTACTAAACTACTTACCATTTTCAGATCATCCAGGGAGCCAACGGGGTACATCTTGTTGCCAATGGAGATTTTATTCCAGTACTGGTCGTGTGACTAGAAGAGTACGATAACTAGAGATTATTCTATCTTTAATTTATCTGTTATAATTGAAGACATAAGAATGTTGCAGACAAAGATGCTTTTGAGAAAGTTAAATATGATACCATGATGGTCCACTGGTTGCAAGAGTTCTTGATGAAGAACTCTTTTGTTTTCAGACCAGCATCTAAAAGATGGTCTGCTGGTTGACCCAAGATCTCACAGATAGTCTTCATCTGGAGACAAAACACAGTGTCACATCAAAATATTCAACAGGGATGATAAGAATCAGCCTCAGTCATTCTTTATGTTGGATGAATCGAGGCCAGGTGCAGTACATGACTGCATCACTACCAGATCTATTAGGAAGCAGGTAGAAAAGAACGTTTTTTCCTTACCTGACCATACTCGGAGTGCCAAGGGAAGATCAATGAACCAAACATCATCTGCCCCATCACCACGCCGAGAGACCACATGTCAATGGCCTCAGTGAAGGGGAGTCCCAGCATAATCTCTGGAGCCCTGAATGTGAGGGTTAGCAGAAATATTCTGTATCATCAATACAAGGTAGTATTAAGATACTCTACTAGAACTCTGACTAGAATGACAACCAGTGTCTCTGTTTATACACCTAACCTGTAATAAGCCACTTGGTAACAAGCGCCCACTACAGCTTCACATGTGCGGAACGCCAAGCCGAAGTCGATCAGCTTCACTGTTATGAGCTGCTCCTCATCCTTCACCAGCATGATATTGTCTGGTTTTAAATCCGAATGGATCACTCCGGCACTTCTTAATGCTCTTAGTGCTGTGGCCAACTGCAGGTACAAGGTCAGTAATAAGACCGCTTCACATTGTTTCAAGACCTTTCAATCTGTAACTTTGTGACACTGCATTCAAACCTGTTGGATGATGAATCTGATGTCCTTCAGAGGAAGACGGTCCTCACTGTGCTCCGTCATGTAGTCAAACAGGTTAATTCCCAGCAATTCCAAGACCAGACCAGTGGTGTTGTTGATCTGGTACCAGTCATAGAACTTAACAATGTTGCACTGGTCCAGATTTTGCCCCATGAGGTCTTGTAATATGGATGCCTGAGGATTCATGATTCAAGTTTAGGTATCAGTAGGAATTTTTTTTTCTTTTTTCTTAAAATAAAATCTTACTCTTGAAACTTTGTACATGAACATATACAAGTTAGCCAACCTCATGTGCGACAGCGTCACCATATCTCGAGACTTTTATGGCCACAGTCTCACCGGTGTCCCTGTGTTTGCACTTTGCCACTATTCCGTAGTCACCATCTCCCACAAACTCAACAAGCTCGTAGTCGCTGGGGATTGGGAATACATCAGAATCACTACAGGATGAACTGCTGCTGGTGTCCTCCATAGTTAATTTAGTTTTTGTACTGAAAGCTGGAGGTGAAATGGAGAATTAGGCGAGGTGAAAGATGGCATTTCTCTCATTTTCTTTTAATATTGTCAAACCATAACCCTAACCGTCATTTCTTTTTTCATGTTAAACTCCTCAGTGTTAACTTGTTTTTCAGTTTCATCAAAGCTAAGTCATTGCAACAAGGTGTTGGGACTAACTATTAAGGTGGTACTAAGGTGGTAAATGGAAGCTACGCTTTTGTTTGATATCAACGTATTATTCTTCCACTACACATCAGAGGGACATCAGCTCAACTTCAGTGTTACACTTTGTCTTTTTATATAAAGTGAAAAAGAGATTCATTCTATGTCCTTTAATTTGAGTAAAATCTTGAAGATGTAATAACAGGTGGCTACTGATGATTCATGAAACAGATCTCTATATTTCATTTGCATTTCATCCCAACACCCACCTCTGTTTTTCAGTTGCACCATGATTGGACTTCAGAAACAGAAAGAAACAAAGATTTACCTGTATAAATTTGTTAAATGTTCAAGTTGGATCTTTTCAGTTCTTCCTTGCAAGTTATTTTTTACACTAATTAACTGGTTATGTGGATCCACAGGTTGAGTGTTGTGACTGCAAACAGTGAATAGCCAAAATTCCAAATGTACAATAGTTCTTCATGATGTCACACAGAACCTTCAGTGTGGATTGTACAGCTGCAGTAAACACACACCAACATTACATTAAACCCACATATACTGAAGCATTGTCGAATAACTACACAAATGTGACAGGTTGGTGTTGTTTTGCTACAATTTAAGTTATTTTTGTTGGATTTCTCAGGGTTCATTTTTGCACACCAAAGTGAACAATGACTACAGGCCTGTTGCATTAAAAACCGTCCTCATGAAATGTTTTGAAAGGATTACTGTGTCTTTTCTTAAAAAAAAGAAAAGAAAAAAATAGAAACCAAAAAGGAGAATTTTACATTTTTTTAATTCTTGGATTTCATTCAGAACTGAAAATGTATATGGTAAAATGAAATTATGCTTCGTAAAAGTAGAATTTATGGCAGAGCTGTTGTATTGGATTGCATTAGATTGCACAGATGTTCCTAATGAAGTGCTTGGTGAGTGTATGTGTGTTTGCATGCTTTCATATGCATGAGTGCATTTTTTTCCTCTGTTGTGTTTGGCAGATATTTAAGTAGCAGGTATAACATATACATGTGTTTTCTTTGAGATATACACACAGCACAAGTCTATAGCGTCTATATGTCTTGTCTTTTTTTAATCAACTGTGCCACTTTTCACTGTAGTGACAGAAACATTTCCTGTGTATATAAACAGGAATAGATTTTAATTAAGTGCAACTGGCACGGAGGCTTGTGTAGCAGCCTCTCACTGATTAAATTATTTTTTCAGTACATGGAGTGAATGGAAAACCTTATTCATATTTGTGAATCTTTAAACGAAATGCGCTGCAATTACTCCAAACTGTTGATTGAAATATTGCGTTGTGTTATGTAACATTTTAATAAAAAGTTTGGAGTGATTATAATGCATTTTATGGGTATACCCATTGACTGTATATAAAGACAGCGCATTTCTCCTAAGTTAAACTCCTCTTGCCCCGCCCATTCAGCGTAATATCCTAGCAACGAGTTCCTCTGTTCTTCTCTCATTGGTCGGTTTTTGGATTTCCGCCATATTCAAAAAAATAGTCACGAGCCTCGGCTATTGTTGAAAGATTTGTTGTTGTTATTCTCTTTAACCCTTTAAGTAACACGTCATTAAAATACCCCGGGTCTGTGACATTTCAAATGGGTGAAACCGATGAAGTCCAAGCTCCCGTTTCGACCTCAGAGACGCTGAAAAGACAACCGAGCACCAGAAACTTGAAGAGGGAGATTTCAGCAGATGAAGATGAGGCTTCCTCCCTTGAGAATAACAGCAACAGGAGTCTGAGACGGTGAGTCCATCTTCTCCGTTCAGACCCTGAAACACCGTCACAAACTGTGGCAACATATCTAACAGTTACATAAGTGCAACCGTCGGTGCCGAACCAGTCTGGCTGTGTGTCCGGGACGACATGTGACGTTATTCCTCAGCTGTGCTAAGCTAAACCATACATAGCGGTGTATTTTCTGTAAAAAAAACCAAAACATATATATATATATATAAAATAAAAATGGTTTAACACATATAAATAGCAAAGTGAGTGAGATAATTGCAACGTCAAACAAGCTACTAAATACTTAAGTTACATACAATGCAATTTAACATCGTTTAAGTGTCCTGAAAATATCTTCAATTGCGACAAAACGCCACAAGATGGCAGCAAAGCTCCACTGTTTGCCCAGATCTGTAATAGAAAACTGTCTTGTCACATGTAAAGTTAGACTATTTATTTCCATTATATTCCATGTATCCTGTTGCTTTTTCTGTATGTTTCAGTTAGTAATTTTAAATCGAACAGGGGTCTGTTTTAAGATTAGTCCTTGCTGTAGATTTGAGGTGGCTCTAGGTTTTACTCTGCAACCCTATCTTTCTTGCTGTGCTGTCACAGCAGCTGTAGGGTTGTGATCCGTTATGATTCATATGCACTCATATGTGTTTATCCTATCCTTATTAGCTGATAACAATATCCTAGCACAAATTTCTTTGCAAAGAGTAACTTGGCACATACTGTACCAGTCAAAAGTTTGGGCACACTTTCCTATTCATTTGGAGGAGAAAGTGTGTCCAAACTTTTGACTGCCACTGTATGCTACTCTCAGTCTGTGCCACTTGATGTGAATAACTCCAGTCTCCTATCAGCTTCAGCTGAGTTGACAAATGCGCTGAGAAATGTATCTTTTCAGTTAATCTCCTAAAAATAAACACCGAAGCCAGTTCCAAAATAAGCCAAACATCAGCTGTAAGAGCAATATGTGACTGACACCAGGGCCACATCTACAGTAATCATTCATTTCACGATTGATTAATCTCCTAATTATTTTCTTGATTGATTGAATCATTGTTTAGTCATGAAATTGTCCAAAAGTAGTCAGAAAAATGTCCAATGTTGATGTCTTGTGTTGATCGACCATTTCAATTTCAGGGCTCAACTGATGATTATTTTCATCATTGATTATTTTCTCAGTTTTTACTGTTTGGTCTAAAAATATCAGAAAAATGGTGGAAAACTTTAATCACTGTTGTTTTTTCCCCTTCAACAGTCCACAACCCAAAGACATTCAGTTTACTGTCACAGAGGACTGAAGCAGAAAATATTCAGATTTGAGAAGCTGGAATTAGAGAATTATAACCTTTTTTCTTAGAAAACAACTCAATGCAATTATGATAATGTAATAGTTGACAACTAATCCATTAATTGACGAATCACATAAGATAAGCAGGAAATCCTCACATTTGAGAAGCTGAAACCAGGGAATGTTTGACATTTCTGCTTGAAAAATTGACTATAGTTATTGATTGTTTTTCTGTTGATCACCTAATTGATTAATCAACCAATCATTTTAGCTCCAACTGATACAATATTGTATTTTTTTGTTATCAAATTTGAAATTTCAAAGGCAGTTCTCATAACAGTAAATCTAGAGGCCTGACCGTTGAGTGTCTTTCCAACCGCGCCTTTGTGTATAACCTGTGGAATGCTTTACATACACTGTTATTCTGGATCCAGGCAACACAAACACTTGTCCTTGTCTCTCCAGGTAATCTCTTTCATTTATTGACCATAAATGTGACCAACACTTAATTAGAGTCCAAGAGCTCATTTTTATCACTGCAACATGATTTAGGTTCTCAGACCGGCGGCTAACATAATAGCAATCAGTATGTTTTGGGATAATATACTCCAGGGAGCATTTATATTGGACTCTTTTGAAAGGCTTTCCATGCTGTGTGCCAAAGTGCCCCAACCCAGCCCAGCGCCCAGCCAGCTCTGCAGACAAACATGGAAAAACATCACCCAAAATTTGACCTCCATAACAAGGTTTATGGAAAAAAAACATAAAAGTCATGTGAGAGAAAATAAGGCTTGATTTCCCAAGTGAGATTGGCATTGAATAGACTGGCAGTGGAATTTTACTTTTGAGTGTTCTGTTTGCCAAGCACGTGCACGATTTAACCAACAGAAATAAATAGTGTTGGTAGAAAGACCGTGAACTCAGCGTTGTAAGGTCGTCGTCCATGTTAAGTGCTGGTTAAAATATCACGTTGAACGGGTGGGGCCAGCATTGTTTAAATGTTGTTAGGGTGGGGACTGCGTCTTGTAAAAACGTGAAGTCTTTTCAATAAAATTCACCTCATATAACACTTCATAAAACAATAGCATGCACGTGCACCCTGTTTCTGGTAACCTTGATGATCTTAATAAGTGCTGCTTCACCTGCCAGCATCATTAAAATGTGATGAGTGAGTGGTCTGGTGTGTGTGTGTGTGTGTGTGTGTGTGTGTGTGTGTGTGTGTCTTTGCAGTATCTATAGTAAACACACAAGAGGACATGCATGTGCAAGTGGGGTCAATGCGGGAATAGTTCAGTTTCAGAGTTACCTAGCAAACAAGGGCAGGGCAACATGGGATGCTAATGCACTGACTCATGAGCCACACTTCTCGCAACACATAAGAACAGGTACAGGAGTAAAAAGGACCTTTGTCCCCTGGTGAATGGCAGTTACAAATGTGTAGTGATATTGATCACGTACATATCCATGAAAAGCTTACACTTGTACACCAAGACTGTCTGCTTTTAAAATAGCTCATTGTATAGTAAACATGACGTTGGATAAGTCTACAGCAAATGAGTAATCGTCAATAGAAATGCCTTTTTCATGATGTGATAGTTTACTAAGATATGTTTAATAGTGATATCTGTTCTGTATATTGCACACACAAAATAGGTAATAAAACCAACCAGATATTCTTGGCCATCACTAAGGGCTCTGATTGAAGAGTTTACATTTCACATGTTTGCTTGTTGCTCATCTGTCTACAGGCAAAGTACAAAGTCTAAGCAGGGATTTGGTTTCCCTTTCTCAAAGACACTTTAAAAGGATCTGTAACTGTTGACATACACTCTGTGGCTGGGATGATCTCACCAACAGCTAGGCCAGTGTTAGTCTTTTACCACTCACACGCAAAATAGTCAAAGTAGGTGTAAGTATTAGTCTGATACTATTGTTCACTGCATTATGAAGTGCTTTTCAGTGTCATGGACATTTCACACGCAGCACACTGCAACATAAACTTGTGTGCCATCTTTTAAAATCAGCCAAACAGACATAAAGTGGAAAAAAAAAGCTGCTACAAACAGCTGCAGAGTGCAAGTAAGAGGAAAAGAACTTCTTTGTTGCGTAATAACTAGTCACATGCTGTCAGACTTCAGGATAAACGTAAATAATCACTATCTTAAATCTACAATCTATTACTACATGAGATAATATTGTGTGATATATGCTGTGTCAGTTATTTGCCCTAGTAGCCTGTTGACTGACAGAAAATTTAATCAGTAACTATTTTGATAATCGTTCAACTAAGCAAGAAATTTGAAGATGTCATTTTTTCACATTTTTTGTGATTTTTTTTAAATAAATTATAATATTAATCAGTTAATGGAGAAAGTTTTCTGTAGGTTGGTAATTGTCTGTAATTGTCAGCTGCAGCCCTATTGAATTCAAAATGACGTGTTAAAGGTGCAGTGTGTAGAATTTAGTGGCGTCTAGCAAAACAGACTTGGCAGACATGGAATATAATATTCATAAGTATGTTTTAACTAGTGTATAATCACTTAAAATTGTGAATCATTGTGTTTTTGTTAGCGTAGAATGAGCACTTTATATCTACATAGGGAGCAGGTTCTCTTCTACGGAGGCCGCCATGTTGCACCGCCATGTTTCTACAGTAGCTCAGAATGGACAAAACAAACACTGGCTCTAGAGAGGGCCTTTCACGTTTTTCGCAAGTTTCGCAGCCGCTGTAGTTTCTCCTACACACTTGGAAGGGGAGGGGAGGTGAAGGGTATCTGCGATCTGCAACCTCACAGCTAGATGCCACTAAATCCTACACACTGATCCTTCAACAAATATTGTTTTTCTGTTAAACTGCACACCAACACAGAACAGTGCAACCTTCAAGTCTGTGTTTAGACTGGCATTATCACTTCATTAAGTCGTGTCAGTTTTATTTATATAGGCCAAAAATCACAAATTTTCCTCAAAGGGCAAAATTATTAAAAAAGTTCCATGCACCAGCATGGAGTGTCTGTCTCTCCTGTATGGCTCTTGGCAGTGCAGTGAGCCACAGTGTTGATCACACTGGACGGCAGTATAGGACGATGTTTCCATCACCCTTCTTCTCTATTTCCATTACAGGTCATTTTGAGAAAAGACTTTGTTTGTAAAATGTTATAGCCTGCAGTTATCCTACGTTGTTCTGTGTACATTGACGCAACAGAGAAAAAAAAGCGTGTAGAGATTGGACCGGCTAAATGAGATTTGACGTCAGGTCTCCTTGATGTTTTGAATGGTTTCTTTCTCTCATGTCTGTTCATGAGGGAGCTGTTGTGGAAGTGTTATGTGTCCAGTAAGTGTCTTCAACAAGGTTAAAGGACAGGGTCACTCTTTGCACCTACTTCTTCTGGTCAAACTGGTGACCTTTCGGTGATGAGCTTACTTCCTCACATCTCTTTTATCACAAATACCCTTCTCTGCTCCAGTACCACTCACAGTAGAACAGTGTTTAGATTAAGCAGCAGTGAGATATTAAGTCAGGGAGAGGAAGACCAGTTGTGTGTAATTACTGCATGCTCTCATCTCCTGTTAGATTCTCAGCATGTTTTTCTTCCGCCAGTGTGATAAATTGGTTAACACCTTGGCCGCCAGCCTGACGATGTAACAATCGTCAGATAGTGCGTGTGGCCCAGCCTAGTTCCTGGGACAATGCCTGTCATTTTTCAGTGACATGCCTTGAGCCCCAGCGCTGTCTGGTCCTCTGGAAACTGCACATTCCACAGAAGCCTCTGTCTTACTGCTATTACCAGTAACTGCTGCCCTCATTAGCTTCTTATAGCGACTCCCTTTAAACTGAATGACTCACTGTGAGAGATTGATTAATTAGTGAATTAAATTATAGTTTCCAAGTAAGACAGTGTTCTGACAATTTACTGAATCTAGACCTTAAGTGGGTAAACTTACTTGCATAAATATTGACATACATGTAGTGCTTCATACCATTATTGGTTTACTGCATTGCCTTCTAGTGAAGCAACATCTATGTATAATGAAATGTACGGTACTTGTCCTGCAGTTACCTGGAAAAATAAGCCAAAAATAAGTGATTCACTTCCAACAAAGTACTAAATGTCCCTGAACCTGACAGTAAACTCAATACAGTAATATGTTACTGATGATGACATAATACAGAAATCTCATTTATTAAGCATTAGAAGTGTAGTTGGCAAAATATCCACACAGCCACAAATCCGGCTAGTGTTTAGTCTGATATGTTATTGCACACTATTATGAGGAACTTGCTTGATAATTATAAATAACTATTTAAGACTGAATATGTCCACACACACTGGTCTGAGCTTTCGGTTTGTGTTTGTAAGAGGGCATCACTTTGGGTTACAAGAGCTGAAAGCGTAGGCCAATATAAAGTGAAACTTGACAGAAAATGGATAGTTTTTTTTTCTTTTTTCATCCCTTGAAATGGTTTGTGAACCACTCTTTTCAAATGCAACCCTTTAATCAGATCAGAGCGTTTACATGAGTGAAAATCATTTTCATCGTCAGGTGGCGTATAGGCAATTTTACAATTTTAAATAAACTGGGGTGCCATTGTAGCTTACTGGTTACCTTTGTTGTATGTCATAACCCTCTCTACCTCTGTTTACTGTCTTCTTTTGTCCAAATTCTCACACTCTCCAGCATAAAGAAAATTATAATCAGATATGAGAACTGAGTATTTCCTATTTATAGATTTTATGGATTAATTGACTAAACATAACACAAGACTGTACAGGCAGGTCCTTGCTCAGCGATACCGACTGGACATGTGACTGTGGAAACTAATACAATTAAGTTCATCATAATGCACATCCCCAATGTGATTATTATTTAACCTATCTATGTAAGTGTCTGTAAGAGAAAGAGATTGGCTTTAATTTTGTGTTTACTGACCTACACCAGCTTCTCAATAATATTTCTTGTTGTGCGTCGGGTGTCATAGATAACGTCATTACTGATAATCAACCCACTCTAATTATATTACAGTGCATTTCAGAGGAACAAACACACCCTGAGCTTAAGACATACCTCAGGGTGTGTTGTCATAACCTTAAAAACCAAACCATAGTGATGCTAACTAACTCTCCCACATCTTTTCCATGACACCTCCGTCCGCCTGTTAGAAAGACGTAGACCTTTATATTTTTAGTCACTCAGTTGACATTTTTGTCCAGGAATATACTGTTGCTCACCCTATCTCTATCTATCTATCTATGGATGAGCAACAGCAGAGTGAGAATCAGTTCCTAGATCATCAACATTAGGAGCATGTAGTTACATCATAGTGTATACATCACCCTAGAGAGAGAGAGAGAGAAATGTGGAACCACCCACAAAATGTTTCAACATCTACACCAGTGATGCATCAGTGTCAAAGGAAAACTCAAAGAACAAGTGGCAGGTTATTTTACCACTTAGACAGTTATGCCTGACCAACACCTGCGGCGACCTTTGACCCTTAACTTGCCCTCAGGACACCCAGGAAGACTCTTGTTTTCCTTCCCCTCTTAAGCAATTGTTCTTCCACAACACATGCAGCATTCATAAGCTGTTTATCCAAAACACCTTACAGTACCATCAGCACATATACTTCCAACATGGGTGGTCCAAACAGGAACTCTACAACTAAGAGTCAATTAGTGCGTGTTGGTGCCTCGTTCCACTGAGCGCCACAGGACTTGTCTGCACTCATTTTTATCCACCCCTAACATTTTCTCCCCTCTGCTTGTTGGATTGCATTTAATTGTCTCATCAAACATGTCTTAGTTTTATAGACTTCTATAACAGCTACCATAGTGTTTCTGGTTTGTGGTCATTTATGAGTGTTTTTTACTGTGTTTTTTTTTTTTTTTTTTGCTCTGAGCTTGTTAACCGCTGAGTGGCCAGTAGTGTTTGTTAGCTACCCAATTGTGTTCTACAGTATATCTGCCACACAAACTGCTCATTATTACTGAACCATAAAATTCCTCTCAGTGCAGAAGCTACTGTACAATAGAGTTGTGTTAATTGTTGCCAAATCCTAGGAAAAAAAAAAAATTGCAGTAGTGAATTGAATGTCCTGATGCAAAGTGTTGGTAATAAATGAAGCACTAATGTCTCTCTGGACCACTGTACTGATTGTGTGCATCACAGCTCAGTTGTGTTTTTATTGGAGCTAAAACATCAAGTCAATTGACAGAAAATTAATTTTGATAATCGATTAATTGTGTCATATGCCCATATGTAGTTTTTTGTGGTTATGGATATTTTCTGCTTCTCTTGTGTTACTAGAAAAGCAGTAAAACTGATTAAATTAGGGCTTGGCAATATGGCTACAATCATTCTCTCAATACAGTTCCAGTGCCTTAAATGCCTTGAAAGGTTGTAGTTTAAAAATTAATAATGTCATTAGTCCATTATTAATGATTGAATTTCAGTAAATGATTGACAGCCGCTCATAAGTCATGGTTAAGAGGCGTCAGAGCAGAGAAGGGAGCCGGAGCGCCGCAGCTGCCTGCAGCGCTGACTGTAGAAGGACAGTTGCTGTGTCACTGGATAAATGCCACCTGGAGCAACAGAAGTAGACCAGCAGAATGACCTGAATGATTCAACCTTACGAGCAGCACTTGCCCAACACACACACACACACGCAGAGCAAGTGTTTCTGAGCAGCTCAGCATTCTCCGGATACCAATGCCTTTTTAAGTCCCGCCATCAAAAGTCCATAAGACATTAATCTTCAGTACTCATAACTATTCTGACACCATTAATGATAATCTGTAAGCACAGTTTTGGATACAAAAGCTGGGAAATGTAGGAGGTTCTGATTCACTGGCTGTCATGCCTGCGTGTGATGCATCATCGTTGCGTGATGGTGCCTCTAAACATACTTCACAATGTCTTAACATTTCATCTGTTGTTAGGCTTTTAATGAATTTCATTGTGGTTTCTATGTTTATCACAAATGTAGGTTTCTTCATGTTTTTTAAAAACGGGCGGAAGAAAAATTCTGCACACCAGCCATGTTTAGACGTTTTTAAAAAGGTCAGGGCTTTTTGTTCTTTTCAACAAATTTCATAAGTCGCACAGTTACTTAACCTTGTACGGCACTGTGAAGCACACTTCTCATTGCTAGTATTTAATCAGTATGAAATAGTGCTTCAATAAAAATCCCATTTGCTGTTGGTTAAAGACAGATATTAAGCTCTGCTTTGATGTTCTTGTTGTGTAACCATCCATTCACTGAATATGTTTCATAATTGTCCTCATTGTGTCCTTATTCAGCCTAACCTTGTTGTAATACTGGAATAATCACCGGTTGAAGATAAGTTGTTTGACATGAGAAGGATTGCATGGTTGATTTGGGGGAGTGTTTAGTTCAGACAATCCCACTTTGGAGCCCCAAAAAAGGCAAAGCTGTCCCCTTCAGAAAATCCCAACAAAAAGAGACATTTGGTTCTTGTCCAAATCTTTGGGAGGGAAGAAGGTGTGGGTTAAAGGACTCCTCCTTCAAATGTCACAGGGGTCTTGGATCTAAAGACTGCTTCTTGGTTGACGAGGATCCATTGAGGAAGTGGGCCGGGGGTCATGTTCCCCTTCCCTGTCTGACTGGGAGGATCCTTATCTGTCAGTCCTGGTCTGGGTTGGAGGATAGCACTGCAGCTCCAACATGCTGAGGCTGTGGTAGGTAACATGGGAGAGGAGGTCAATGTTTTCTCAGGACATCACTGTGCTCTGAGTCACAGTTCCCCTTCTTATCACCTTATGAATACTTTGAACTCACTAAGTCATCAGCTTTAGTCACTCTGTGACTAGGATTTTAGGTCAGGGCGGACTTCACTGATGGTTTAAATCGATCTGTTGGTTCTTGAATATTCTCATGCTCTGTTCTGAGTCATGTTTGTTCACTGGATAATGTTTTGAAAGGGCCTGCATGGCAAAGCTACACACTCATGGTAGGCCATACCAAAAAGGCCTTGTGGTGGTGTTTTTTTTGTTGGTGAGGATGCATTGTAGTTCTGTATTAAGTCTGACTGTCCATTCTGGTTTGCTGTATTGTAATTGCACAGGTCACTGCGAAGAGGAAGCTCCTTCACCTTCCTCACCCCAGGACCACAATGGGACTTCAGTCTGGTGAGTACAGGCCTGATAGATTCCAGATTGCAGATCAAGAACAAATCAAAGTTAAGCTTTACCAGAAACTGGGGAAAAATGTACAAATCGGTGTGTGCCTGAAACACAAAGTGCCACGTAGAAGGAGAATTACACTCCCACCTCATTTATGCAGTATATCCACAATGTATTCGTTTTATAGGTTTAGCCCCTGTTCATTTCTCTAGGCTGGCTTTTGGCTGACTTCTGTCCTCTCGTGCAAACTGGGAGTGCACTTGAGTGCCGCTTCCCATCATAATGTTGTGTTTTGGCTTTAAATCTCACCTCCAAGTTTTCAACAAAGTCTCGGAAACGGTAGCACTGTTTATTGTCACTGCGACGAAAGGCAGCTCCTTGTTGGCCCTCAGCCACTGTAACCAAGATAAACCAATCAGAATGTAGGGCAAATGTCTTATTTGCTTTTGCTTGTTTACACTTGAAAATGTTTAGAATGATCCTAAATACAGAAAAAAACACTAATTAAGTCGCATAAGCATGGTTACTTTTAAGGAAATTTGTTTGCAAATTGTTGATAGAGCCTCTTTTAGCCTACTTTACTTTTTCTTTTGTCTTGGCTCCGTTTATGTTTATGTCATTGAGTTGAAAATTCATAACTTTACTAATTTGACAAATTATCTTATGTTTCAGGTAGAAGGTTGGGGGAGATTGTGTCACAGTAGCAAAACGCAATGATTACATAGAAAAAACACTTAACTCACAAAACAGACAGCTTACAATGAAGGCAAGGAGCAAACTGTCCTTGCGCAACAGCAGTGACTTTTCTAACATTAACAAAAATGCATGCACTACAAGACATAGTGTACATTAAAAAAAACTATTGTAAGTGGTTTTATTTTTGGCCAAAGTTACAACAGTTTGGCTTTTTTTCATAAGAGATTTCTGTGTGTATGATTTGTGCTCCTCTCACTGGTTTTAACTGGGGGTGACATATATCACCAATATGTGTCGGTCAGAATTTAGCAACATTTCAGTTAATCGCAAACAGTTGTAAAGCTGTTTGCTTACGTTGCCAGCAAACCTAATCAAGCCACACTCACACGGTCCTGATGAAGCTGACTGGCTTTGAGTGAGTTTGAGTGTGAAACTCTAACTAGATAATACCTGAGAATGTTTTGTCTTTTTTCCAAACTTTAACACTTTAACCTCAATAGTTGTAGTCATGAATATTTAATGTTATACAGAAATACTGATGATTTGAAACCAAGTGTTGGGGGGCTTTCAGGTGTCAGTGAACATACCGGGGCTATTACAGGACTATTATAGTGGTTTAGGTATGCATATGTTTGCAAGAAAAATAGTTTATGTAACAATGTGGTTGACATATTATCTTCTAATTACAGGTGACTGAGTGTGTGGTCATACCAAATGCATGGATGTGTTTATGTGTATGAAGGAAAAAAGAAAAAGGAAAAAATGAAAGGAGAGAAAATGCAAAGTATATACAGAAAACAAGAAAAATATAAGAAAGAAAAGAAAAAATACAACATGAAATGTAACTCTGACATCATATTCACTTTATTAGTCAGTATTTTTATTAGAAAACAGTGAAAAATAATCATCATACTTTCCTAAAGCCCAAAGTGATGTCCTCAAATTGCTTGTTTCTTCTGACTAACATTATAAAACCCAGAGATGTTCAGTTAACTATCACATATGACAAAGAAAAGTAACACATTTTCACAATTAAGACGCTGGAATCAATGGATCTGTGGCATTTATGCTATAATAAATGACTTAAACAATTAATTATCAAAATAGTTGGCAATTAACTTTCTGACTATAGACTAACTGATTAATATTTCAGTAGTTTCAGCTCTAGGTATCATAGTCACAGCCTAATACATGCGCAATTGAGTCTTAATATGGTTCAAAAGTACAAAAGAAAGTTTCTATTGCATGTCCTTTGTGCATATTTCAAGTAGAACTGAAAAGTTGCAATAATCAGTCTGATGGTTGTTGGCACAAAGGAGCGTCTACCAGCACCAGACTCTTGACACAAGGTTGACTGTACTGTGGGCAGCATGTTTAGTTATTGTGACGTGATCTATGATTATATTGTTGCTAGTGCGGCTCTAGTTTGAAAGTTATTGTCTTGTTATGAGCTGTACCTGCTCAAAATCTTGGCCTCGTTTCACAAGGACTTCTTAAGATCTGGATCTGGCCTTCATAGCAGTCACCAGCCTTGATCCTCATACCTTGGATTTCAAGTGCTTTCAGTGGAGTCAGATCTATAAAACTCGCTTCACATTCCAGACCAGCTTTCTCGTTTGTCTCGTGTCTCAGCATCGGTCGGTATCTCCATCTAATACCTCGCTCAGGGACTGTGATGACTGTTGTTAAGCAGCTCCCTCAAGGCTGAACCAAGGCCTATTCATGTAGCCAGAGACCAAATGCTGGATAAAGAAAATCCAGCCTGCTCCGATTTCTTATCCCCCCCCCCTCCCCCCCACTCGAGGAACATAATGGCCTACAAACCGCTGCTGTTCCTTATTGACTGGCCTTCTTGTGGTTTACAGTCAGCCTGAAATGAGACGAGCTGATTAAAAACAGAAAAGAGCGAACAGATTAGACAGCGAACAGAATGACGAGCGTGTGGGCATTCCAGGGTTTACAGCCGCCTGAAACACAATCCATCGTTCATCTGAAAGCAGCAGAAGAGGAGGAATAAAAGCGCTGTTACAGAGAGAGAAGTCCAACTGCTCTTTATCTCGTGCCAGCCTGCTGCCTTTGATTCGCAGACATGGTACGATTAGCTCATCCACCAAAAACACATGGAACTCGTTAGCTCTCCCTTTCAATTTACTCTCCCCCATTTTATCTGTCATTTATAAATCTACCAAAAGGCAAGCGATAAAAGAATCCTGGAAGTGTCTCTGTCTCATTGGCCCTCTTATCTCAACCTTGCCACTTTAAGCTTGAAGGTTTTGCCAAGTCTTTGAATAAAGTTTAGCCAGGTCTTTGGGCTTTGAAGTGGCTAGGGGGGATTTTTTTTTCTCCCCTGGCTGGGGCAGGGCCAGGTATAGGTGGGGGTGTGTTGGCCCCCAGGCGAACCTTGGAAGCAGGCGAGGCGAGCATTCCCCGAGCGCTTGGTGCATCCTCTCAGACTGCATCAAGCACGAGGCCTCGAGGGGTTTTTTGTCATGGCGAGAATGTGAATCAGGTTTCCAGCCCAATGCCAAGATGGAGCACATCAAACCAGACTGGCATTTGGTGGAATGTGAAGGTAATTAACAACAGCGAGAGTCAGATTCTGAGCTTTCTGTCTTCTTCAAGCAACAAGTTCGGGCGGCCAGAGATGTCAGCTTCAAGAGTGGCCCGTCTGATAAGCAGCATTCCAGCTTTTATCAGATGATGTGATTTAATGCGGCTGTCAGCTGTTGAGTCGCGTCGGGTTTTTTCACACAAACATTGATAATTGTTGTGGGAAGGCCTTGTCCATATCAGCTGCAATTTATATTCAAACCAAGATTGACTACTTTAAAGGCTGACTGTCTGAAGATTCCTCAGCATTCCACAAAGAGCGGGATTTATATCACTGAACCCTTGATAACACCTAATGAATCCAAGGTGTTGTTCTCCAGTGGATGTTCATCCATTTCAATGAGAGAATCCAGTCCAACTGCAGATACATGGCACTCTGATGTTGCTCTGCAGCTGTTCGGCATCTTGGATTCATGCCTTTTAATAGTTGATAACACGTGTTAGCTAAAATGAAATTTTGCCTGTTTTAGCTCTCTGTGATTTACTAGGTTCTGACAGGACATCATAAATGTATGTTGTAATGCTGCAGTCAGTGACCATATCTGATCAGTTATCTCATTTTTTTTATAACATCCACATGTTTAACACATGCGGTTTGCAGCCACATAAATGGATTATAGAAGTTTGATCCCAGGATACCTGCAGTTCCTCACTTCCCTTTGTCACTGTGGTGGTTAGGGATTTCACTTAAAAAAAAAAAAGTTTGGACAAATTAAAACTAAACAATTTGTTTGAATGTATTCAAATGAAACCCATGTAGTTTAATGCTAAAATAGGTGACAAATTAAAGGAGACACCAACATGAGGTGTCTTAGTATGGAGTCAAGTCACCACAAGCGTCCAGAACAGCTTCAATGCTCCTTGCCAAGTCTTTGGACCTACATTGGAGGAATGAACACCATTTCTCCCCAAGATATTCCCTCATTTATATATACAACCTTCATTTAATCAGGTGATCTCATTGAGATCCAGATCTCTTTTGCAAGAGAGACCTGAGTACAGCAGATAGAAAGAAAAACAAACATAGCCAGACATAACAACAGGACACGTAGTGAACTTTATATTATATTATTTGGTCTTATGGAGATGGTGGTGGAGAGCTTTGTCTTACACTCTGGTCCAAAATCCCCCGTAGGTGTTCAACAGGGTTGAGGTCTGGAGACTGTAAAGGCCTGAGCATTTTATTTACATCATTTTCATACTCACCAAACCATTCAGTGAGCCCTGGTGCACGGAAGTATCTGTATTTGATATGTTTCTCTACTTTTTTATTCAGGTTTTTTCTTTCATTTGTCCCTCATCTGTAGGTTGTAGAATAGCTATTGTTTGGTGCTTTCTCTGAGCTTTTAGGTTAGTTAGCTAATGTAACTGTAAGGCAGTTGCTTTTTACAGAATCAGTGTACTGCATGACTTACCTTTTGTACACGATTTTTCAACTGTGTTGTCAAATCCAAAAAGGCTTTCTTACATTACTTCTCAGATTGTTTGGGGTCATTATCATCCATTCAGCATGGCTCACTAGTTTCTTCCATTTTGTGTACATTTTGCAAACCTAGTGTATTTTGGGCACGGACTCCACTGGGGTACAAGGAAACAAATCATTACATTTTTTCCATGTTAGAACAGTTGTTTGAATTTTGAATAAAGCTGGAGCTCAGACTGAGACTGCAAGTAATGATTATTTCCATTATCCATTAATCTGTTGATTATTTTCTATAAAATATCTGAAAATGGTGAAAAATGTTCACCCCAGTTTCCCAGAGCTCAAGTTGAAACACTCAAATAGCTTGTTTTTTCTGAGCAAAAGTCTAAAATAAATAAATTATACAAATATATTTAGTTTAGTATCACAGAAGACTAAGAAAACCAGCAAGTATTCACGTTTGAAGCTGGAGCCAGTGACATTTTGATCATTCTTTCTCAGCAAGGACTTTTATTTGAATTAATCTGTTATTAAAATAGTTGCCAATTAATGTTCTGCCAATCAACTAATTGATTGAGCTGTCGTTCAAGACAGAAAGCGGCATTGTGTTAAAGAAAGGGGGGGGGCTATATTGTTGTGGGTGTTGCTACAGGTCACAGATATGAGATACAATCTAGCAATGGCAGTTTCAGTCACAGGGCAGCTTGTTTTAAAGCTTATGATACTATGAGGAAGGATTTTACAAATCCGGAGAGTTATCATAAGAGCAATCACTTTATCCTCCATTTCCATGACTGCAATGGAAACAGTAGAAATACCCTGTTACAAAGTAAGGGCTAAACCAGGGCTGCTTGTTCTCACATATTTGATTTGCCGGTGCTGTATGTTCTCAGTTGTCAGAGCATCGCATTGCAGCAAAAGTTAATCCATTCATCTTTTTACCCGAACAGCCATGCGCTGTTTTTGGTAAATCTCTCTGCGTCAGGCTACAGTTCTCTCTTGCTAGCATGTCTAGCATTGAGTGTTGTTTACATTGCATTTCTACTATAGGCCTGGCCTTTGTACAGGTCTATGTGTATGTGTACTCCTCTGTCAGCAGACCGCCTCATGGTTTTACTGCCATTTACATGTGACTGAGATGAAACAGAACAATGACGGGTGGGGGTGGGGCTTGTGGCTATACCTCCACCCCACTCAAAAAACATACATCTTTGCCTCTCTCGGTTTAACTCGACACACTCTCTGGCAGAAAAAGCATCACAAAACTCTTTTGAATGTTTAAATTCGATTTGTAGACACAAATTTGTCTCTCTGTCTATCTTTCTTCTCTTCTGTAAATCATCAGTAAATATTTATCTTCCCATTCATCTAGCACTCAAGCTGTCTGGAGTGAAACATTTCTAGGCTAGTTTGGCTGCTAGGCCTGATCCAGGCCCGGTTTACAATGAGCAGTTTAGCAGATTTTTCTTTGAACATTCAACCCATGATGTCATGGTAATACGAAACTGTCGTATTGTTTGAATTGTGGTAAGCAGAAGAGCAAACCTCCATCTGCAAGTTGGTATCTGAGGACATAAAAGCAAACCCCTCATTGTCTGCGTCTTAAAGTGTTGAAATTTGTGTGTAGCGGTTGCGGCTGTACATCATGTCTGTTTCTTTGTGCGTCTGTCGTCCGTGCACATCATCGTTCCTTTTATGTAACATACAAATCTGTCAGCCGCCTCCCAGATGAGTAACAAAGTAACCCTGCCCAGGTCACAACAGTTTGTATAGCCTTAGTCTCTGTGTGTAATGAGCAGAGAGGGGGGGGAGGGGAGGGGGGGGCCGTGTTTGTTGAGTCAGAATATTTACGTTGAACCCAGCCCGCCGTCTGAACAAGTCGCTGCTTGGAGCGTGTTATTCCATCTGCAAGCTGCTGACGGAGGGATTTCCAAAGGTGGCAGGAACAGGACGGCTAATTTTCTCCTCTCTTCCTCACTGTCTGTTTTTGCACAGAGATTACGCTCGTGTCGTTTTTATCACATGTTTAAGACCCGTGCTAAAGGCAATATTTAACTTGGAGGGAGCATTCACACGTAGCACGCACACTCAGCGAACAATAAGCTGCTGACTTCAGCTGACCTGCTGATCCGTACCCACCATCATAATTCAGGCTTTTCTTAGTCTTCTTATCCAGAGTCAAGCATTTAGATAACCTAGTCTGGCTGTTATTCTTCTCACATTTATAACTCCTGCACACACACAAATATTGTGCAATCAGCAATGTTTGAAAAGTTGATGTTCTGCCAAGAGCTGGTACACTTGGAAAAACAAAATGCGTACCTAGAGCAGGCCTTGGTGCCGAACTTCACTGACTTGATATACTGGATTGTATCTAGACTGTAGCAGTATAAACTTTTTTTTTTAAGTACCAAAATTTGAATTATTGGTCAGATTATTATTGGTATTTGACATTAAAGCTGCCCTGTAAACTGGACAGCAGTGTGTGAATCCTGCTCCTTGTGGTCCATACAGTACATAGTGTATCCATGACACATTTTCTGTTGATTTTATTCATGTTGCTCACCCCCTAATGGAAAAATTTGGGTAAATGGTCAAATTGATGATCAGTGCAGTGGGGAAAAAAAACCTCTTTGTGGACAAAAAAAATACAGTGAGTCACTAATTTAAACAGAATGTTGTGTAACATTATGATTATATTCATGAACAATGAAACCAGTCATTTATTAATCACATGTAATGACTAAGAAGTTTATTTTGTTGGGAATAACAAGATTTGGACAAGACTTATTGTAAGTGGTCAGTTCAAATGGAAATATTCAAACTATGTTATGCATAGAAAGAATGTTTTAAACTATTTGATATGAGCTGACAGACTATGATAGTAGCTGAATAACTGGTGTAATCACAGTGTTTTCACCTTTGTTTAAAGTGTTTTTGAAGAACACTCTAGAACACTTAATAGTGGTGATAACTGATATATCACTTTGGTTAATATCGTGCTCATTTCAGTGACCGTTAAGTTGTCTGTTTGTCGCTAGCTTTCAAATCAACAGTGAAACTGCTGTCTCACTCAGCTGTGGCACTGAATGAAAGTCTGCTGAACAGAAGTGAATTACACAATCTTTTGTTATTTGCAGCCTCCTATTGAGATGCAACCAACTTTGAACAAACCACGCTATTCATCGCTGTGTTAATGCTAACAATCAGTCACAACACCATCCGAAATGCACGCAGGGGAACGTATTTGAAGGTGTGTGAAATTGTCGACTAGTTAATTCCTAAATTTTTACGGACGTGGGAAAACAAACAGGTTAGCCGTCCAGAGAGGAAATACCCCATACCACCACCACCACCCCGCTTCAACACAAACAAACACACAGCTCAGTCATTCGTCAGCAGCCACCCCTGACCATTACGTGTCCATTTTGGCCCTCTTCACCTCGCTGGTCAATAAGGTCTTGATGTCCTTTGTGTCCAGTCAGAAGCAGTCTGGCCTCCATGGTTAATGGACCGCAATGACGGAGCCCCCGTGGGGTCCCAGAGGCCACCACTGCTCCTGAGGGCTTTTACAACCCGCAGTCCCAACAGGCCAGACTACTGTTCTCACCTGCTAACTGACTCTCCCTGACAGTCCACATGCAGGTGTTAAAGTGTCCTGCTGTCTAATTAACCCTTTCCTGTTCCCTGCAGGACCTCCAGCAGTGTCTATTGTAGCTTTACAATAGAGCTGCAGGGCAATGAGCATAATTGGCCTGAAGTAGGAGCTTGGAATGGGGTGGCTGTAAATTTCTCTGCATGTTAGTCTTGTCATGGCACCCAGACAAGGATGTGTACTACAGCACAAAGCAAAGATACTACATGTTGGTTGATTTCATATGTATACAATCAGAAATATCCAGAGAAATGCATATTAGATCATGAGCATTTCAGTCTAAGATAAATAAATAAGTGTATATTTAGTGTGAATTCCAGGACCCCTCTTACTCTGCTTCATAAGAATGTTTGATGATTTGTTCCAGTGATGCATGTTGAATAAGTTAATGTTAAGTTGAATAATGTTGAATCAGCTCATATCCTGCTTATTCATCTTTCCACAGAAGCGGAAGCGCAGGGACAAGGATGACAGTGATGCAGTCAGCCTCTGCAGTTTTGATTTCAAGGTAAAACAGATGATCAGACATCAAGCTTTCAGAAATACTCACCACAAGTTATACTGTATAAAAAGCGGGACTTATAGTGCATTGTGTTGTAATGTATTGTTCATACACAAACATTTTGTAAGAATTTGACAAACACTCCCTCTCTGATGTTAGTTATGGGGCTGTTGTGTAACAGTACTGTAGGTGAAGTGACAATCACAAGTTCTTAAAGAAATCAAACGTTTTCTTGTTTTACTTTAGAGACCCCAGGTGGTCCGTAGACCCGGCTTAGAGAACCAATGAAATGTGTCCACATATCTCCTCCTTTCTCTTACAGACCACACACAGAGTAACTTAACACACGTTCATTTTTATAACATAAAAAAAAAAAGTCAACCAAGTGCTACTGGGATTAAAAACACAATAAAATAAAAGCGTCACAACAGAAATTGAGACTAATTCATGCTTTTTATAGCATAACATGTTAATAGACCTGAAAATAAGAGGCAATAAAACAGTTGCTTTGCTGAGAAGCATAAAGAGAAGACCAGATAATGTGGCCTCATTAATTCAGTCTATCGGCCAACTAATAATAATAATGATAATAAGTTTAACCAGTTTTAATGTGGTGTATTTTGGTTTTATTTGTGCATTTGTCTATGCTGTGGAGCTAACTAGCTAACTAGCTTCCAATACATCTCTGCTACTGTTAAAAAGTCTGCTATGGAAACAGTACTGCACAATATGCCTTATCTGCAAACTTATTACTTTTTAATCACACTTACTCGTTTACATTTAGTATAATTAATCACAAAATCAAATGAAATGCAAACTAACTATTTTAATTGTCAATCTATTTATTAGATATATACAGTATATATATTTTTTATTTGAGTTGGGATCAAATCACTTCTACTACTGATAGTTGCAGTATTTGTTTTATTATACTGAACAACAATATAAGTGAACATGGGGTTAGTATGTTAGTTTTGATCTCGTTTGCTCCATCCCACATGGGATTACAAGACAGATATAATAGATAGACAAGATATAATATATGCATATGTAACACATATACAAAACAAAAACAAACCCCATCAAACCCCATCAATTACAACATTATATGTATTTCTATCTACTTTCAAATAATGAAAATAACACGTCTAAAGTTAATCTTAATTTAAGGGCTTTTTTCACATCATTCAAGCTTTCTCCAAGTATCCAGCTAAGTTAGATGTTTCAACTCAGTCTCAGTGTATCTTCCAGATTTGTAAAATCAGTTTCTGCTTTTATCTTTCTAAATATAGTATCACAAAGTTCCCTGTGAAGAAGACAATAGAAAACAAAATAAAACAAATTTTCTGTATCACTGAGGTGGCACATCGGACAAATGTGCTTCTGGAGAGTAGGAGGGAGTGTTTGTGCCAAAAACCAAAAAATGATAGAAAAACTTTGTATTTCAGGACAAACTATTCAAATCCAGACTGTGTGCCCAGGACCATTTGCAACATATATGAATCTGTTCTGCAGTTCATAATACATCCATGAGTTTACCATGTTGACTGTAAGGTGCTCCGGCTCCAAGCCAGTGGGGTTGGTTTTTTGCAGGTTTCAGGACAGAATATGCATCCCATTGTGTAAGAAAACAGGTTCAGCACTTTTGTACCATAAACCAAACAAATCTTTAGGATAACAAAACAAACCAGTTTGACACCAAACCAAAGCTGTGAAACAGCTCTGTTACATCATTATTATAGCTGATGTACGTTGAATAATCAGGCTGGTTCCAAATCAGCACTGTACCATTTCACTCTGATGGAAACACTATAACATGTCAACATTATTGTACATTTATTGATTACACCTGGCAACACTGGTAGGAGGAGACAGAACAGTCCCACTACTTACTAGATGTCGGCTGTAGCAAACAATGTTATTTTTTGACTAAAAGAGATAAAAAGAATAAGAGATATGACTATTTTTATAGTTTTGATGTTGCACTAATATAGAATTTTTGAAAAACAATCTGAAGACACCGGTGTGAATGGAAGTGGTTTTCACATGTAAAGAGCAGATTGATCCAAAATGTCAACATGACCAGTGTTCCACCTTTAGATTCCTGGTGCTCTAAATGTTCCTACAGGGTTTACACATTAGCGTCATCTCAATCCCAGCGTAGGTTTGTCTTATGTCATTCGTGTTTATTGTGTTAAAAAACATTCGATAGTAACCAAGACAGCACATAATTGAAAACTGTGGGCCATATGTCTGAAGTCTATGTCATCAAAATGACTAAACTTATCACTGAAAGACATCTAGATAAAGCCTGAGTTTGTTTAGTAAAGAGCTTGTCGTGGTCTGCTGTTAGTTATGCCAAAGCAGGTTCTTCGATTTCGAGATACGACAGGCAAGACTGGCCGGGTTGGAAAACATACCTCATTTGGTGGTACAATGTGTGGGTGTTCAATGAGCACACCTACGGTACATGCACACAAATACATCAGTGTTATTGCAGCGTAGTATGATGTCATCATAACTGAACACCTTTCAGCTTCACACACATTTCTCCCAGCCATGTAGGTTTTCCAAATATGGATGTCAGTCTTTTTACCTTGTACTTCCACAGAAATATTTAGGTCTGAAACTCATCTCGTATTGAGGATGGCACCAATCAACCAAACACTTTACAAACACAGCCTCTCTCTCTATCCACTCTGTCTCCATGCAGACTGTTTTTTGTCCTGCACCCACATGAGACGGATTAGCAGAGACACACAGCCTGAACTTCTGTAACCAGTTGGATCGGTTGCTCTGATTTAGCTAAACAAAGCTGAAACAGTGTTGTAGAGAGTCCCGGGGGCCACTCCTTGATTCAAATCAGTGCTTCGCTCTGACTTTATTTTCTTTTCTAATTGAGCCGCTTCCAGTGCAGTCTAATCCCTACACACTGTTCCACATACTGAAGCATTTGTTGTAGAAATCCCTTGTTAACCAAATGGCTGCTGAAATACGGCTTCCCTTTGGCTCTGACTCCAAATGGAGTTTAGTGAACACAGTTACAAGTACAATAGTCTGAGAAAGAAGCTTGTTTGGTGATATATCAGTTTTGTGCAGCACTACATGATTAAGGTTCATAGGTAAATTTGTGCAAAAAAGAAATGCAAAAAGTAAAATTTTTGTCATTTATTTTAAAAAACGTGAATGTTAAATGGCATCTCCTTGAATACCCTAATACTTAAATGTAAAATTTACAACACTCAAACATTGGCACATGGACGAGAAGAAGTAACTCACAAATGTCAATATGTCTGTAATCTACCATATGCAAGACTCTAACCTTCATATTCTCAAATATAAAGTTAATAAAATTCCAACATTCCAATTTATTGTGTTTCCTTTTAACGTTCTTTCAACAATGTTGGCACACAGCACACATTGGTCCAATCAGGCCACTGTCATTGTAACTTACTGGAAAGCAACAAACTTACAAGCTTAATACTTCCAGGGAATATCCAGACTTGGTTCCACTAAAATACTACAGCTGTGCCACTACGTAAGCTTTTTGGCTAGAACTGGCTCTTTGAAATGTATGCTTAGCACATGCTAGAATACAGAGCAAAATAGGGTGTATGAGGAAAGTCAACAGTAATTTTAAACAGTTTGAGACAAATACATGTACCGTTACAACCCTTAATTGTGATAAATGAAGAAGGTAAGTTTTGAGATTGTCCCTATCAGAAATGACCTTTTGAGATTTAAACACAAAACAAAACAAAAACTGCTCATGTTAGTACTTACATTATTTATTGGTCAGACTTGGTCAGAGGTTCACTTGCTAAAATTGTGAGATATTTGCACATTAACACAGGAGTGGGCAATATGATTAAAATCTTCTCTTGTTGGATGTAACTTGATATCACCATATCAATGTACCTATATTGTGGTATAGTACATTCTCTGAAAGAAATTCATTGAGAAACTATTTTTAGATGAAATAACCAGACAGGCATCTTTTTCATTTTTGGCTAATCCAGCTAATTAAATGCATTACAGATTAATGTGCTTTGTTACATTGATGCAAAAATCATAAAATTCCAGTATTGCCATAAAGCAGTCCAACACATTGATATGCAGCACTACCCACACTAGCTTCATACACCTAGAGGTAACACCTTGAGAAACAGCTACCACAGTATGAGTGTATGTGAAAATCTCTGACAAATTTGTGACGCCTCACACCTTGTGGTCATATCTCCCAACTCTTCATACCTTCAGAGCCTCTACCTGCCAACTGGTCTTACTCAACTGTCCAGCCCCCACACAGGGGATTAATACAGGCTTCACCCTTCCTGCTTCAGGCCTGGTCCTGCCCTCAGATCAAGTGTGAATTACTGGGAGGAAGAATGTTGTCACAATAAGAACTTAATGTTTTGAGTTTCATCACCTGAGAAATAACTGGAGTCAAAATTCCTTGAAAATCTGATAGAAAATGAAACCTTTTTCCACTTTCCTTTTACTGGAAACACTGCATGTTAACGCTGTAAGAATACATACAGATGAAAATATACATATACGTATCATCTGCTGGCAACTTTTTGCTAAGGTCTCCTTTTACACTATAGTGCTGTTCTGTCACTCCTGTGCTATAACTACAGAACAATGAATTATCTTTATTCCAAAGAAAAAAAGTATATTCCCACACACACTTATCATCTCGGCATTGATTCATTATCAATTACTTAATATTAACCTGGTAAATGGCAGGTCTTGTATTTGTCCATCTGCCAGCTGACACTCTATCAGTATATCAGTTCGTCCCTCTACAGAGCATTGGCTTGTTTCACTGTGAGTCTTAGTTACCATGTTGTGTTTGGTAGCAACCAGGTCTGCTCTGGGTGTGAACACTGACAAACCAAAACTAGAAGAAAAAAAAACACTGAGTAACCCACATCTCAGGATGTTGGTGTGGTTTGAGAACTATGGTTTTCATTGTGTCTACAGGCTGTTGTGTGATTAGCTCACTGTCTACATCATCTGTGTCTCTTTATCTTTATTGAATTGTAGATACGGAGGAGTGGAGGTATTTATGTTTCCCAGCCTTCAGAAGAGAATCTTCCTAAATTAATGATACTTAAGATTTCTCAATCACAGCCTAAACTGGGACTTTTCTTTTAAATTAATGGACAAAGAACATTTCCTAAGAGATTCCCTGTTGATAAGTATCAAAACCTTTTCCTCTTACATTCAAGCCACAGGAACATAACAAATGCAGATGTTTCCACACGGGACATAAGGGCTGATGGAATTGTTTGATTATGAACATGATGTGAATCATGTGCTGTGGCCTTCACAGTCACTAGATCTAAACCCAATTCAACCCAATAGTCCCTTTCAGACATGCCAAATCACTTTTACATAAAGGTCACCACAGCAATCATTCTAGGTCAGATATAGTGACATTTCTGTTGAATCCTGTCAGATTAGCACAAAGGCTACAACAGCACAAGGTTAAAAGATTACAAATCCATCATTAATGAAGCCTGTGAGAGAACAGAAGACACCCTTACTTCATAACTTTTAAACTCGCTGCTGTTCTCCAGCAGCAGCAAGGCTTCCTCTCACACACCAGGTGCTCCAGCATTGTCATGTCTGAATAAAGCCAACGGACGTTTATGTAACTGACACCTATGCCTGAATGACAAAAAGCCATCACTTAAACAGATAGATGAAGCCAGCAATGTTATATACTCCATGTCTGAAAAGAGCTTTTGACAACATTCCCCACCTCCATCAAAACACCAAATGAGGGAATGTCTTTTGGAAGAATGCTATTCATCTCTCCAGTAGAGTTCAAGAGATTTGGAGAGTCTGCAGAACAGGGAGCATTGAAGTTGCTCTGGAGACCTTATTAACACACTACATGGTGGATTGTGCTTTGATTTGTCTGTCTGTACATTTCCACATTAATTCTACATATATGATTTAAAATGTTCAGTCCAGCACCCTTCTCTCCTTTCTGCTCCTGCTGACTTCCATCAGCAGAGGGCAGCATTGTCTCCACTGGGCCACTTGTTGTTTTAAGACAGCACTGAACGGTGTCTCTCCTCTTGCTTCATGACTTCCCTCAGAACTGTAATTAGGTTGAACGTCCTGTACTCACTACTGCTGATGTGGAGGTTAAGTTGAGCTCAACCCCTCAGGCCTCAGGGCTCAGTCGTTCCCTGGCACGGCATGGGTTAGACAGCGGTGAACCTCCTCCGCGCATGGCATTACTCATCTCACTCCACCAGTCGGAGCACAGACTGGCGTGTAAGTGTGTTTTGGAGTGTAAATCACGGCTGCACTCCAGCTGCTGCACAGCATTGTGACTAGAGGCGAAGAGGCCAGGCACGCCTAGCCTTGTTGTGCTTAGTTTTTATAGTGCCATGGCCAGACATACAGCTGATTCAGCCCCAGGTCTCCACATACAGAGTGAGTAACAGCAGGACTGCACACAGTGTCTTCTGAAGGCACGCATAGACTACACACAGACAGACAGATTCATTTTTTACTAGACCCTCTCTGACGACTCAGTCTACGTACTTTTTCACTCCAGACCCTTTGTTGTTCTGAATGCTTGAGTCCCTCGATCCGTTATTCCATATGTTTATGGGTGATGTCATGCAGACCCTGCGTCCTGTTGGTCTGCAGAAGATGAGCCCTCCCAACTTCTCTGTAAACAAACCCAAAGAACAAGGCGTCAACCACTATCCACTTCCATCAGCATCTGTGTTTTGTCACACACACACACACACACACACACACATGCACAGCAACAGCATGAAGATGGTGTTCTGTTTCACGCCTCCATGTTGACCCAGGAGGATGAAGTAGACAATGCAACATGCTCACCCATTTGCCCCAAACACACACTCACACTGTGACACCCTGCCCTGCTTTGCAGCACCTCAGCCGCTCCATCAGACTTAACACCTCTACTTTTTGCTGTGCATTTGTGCACCAGCTGGTGTGTAGAATTTGTGGCTTCAGGTGTGGTTGTCTTTCTTCCTTCTCGGCTGTGTGCATCTGCATGTTGGGTTCACTCTCCCCTGTGGGTGTGCACACATGATTGGAAAGGAGCCACAGGTTTGATCGTGGCTGCAGATGAGTCTTTTGTCTTTACTGAAACCGGTGAACATGTTGCCTTTTTTCACTCTATTAGACCAATCAACATACGGGTGGTAGTCGCACCCTACCCCCCAATACTATTGAATATACAGGTTTCAGTTTAAACATCTGGCTGAGTGTGTCAGTCCCCCCCGCTATTGATATTCTAATTGATCACCTCCCCCACTTCAGCTGATGAGACTGATAAGAGCTCTGTTTAAAGCAAAGAGCAGAAAGGATTACTCCATAGAGCAGAGCCTGCTTTGAGTAGTTAGCTAACATTAAGTGAACGAGTCATAATTACTTTGTAGTTTATTGATTTAAAGTATATTAATCAGATTTGAGTTTGAAACATTTTAGTACCGGATATCAAACTGGATGGAAGTTGAAACAAAACAAGCCTTTTAGTGGTGCAACATTGACTGTGCATAATCATTGTAGTTTCAGTAAATAATGTTTGACTGAAGCATCCGATTTTACTTGGAGCATTTATCTTTCAGGTCATCACGACTATCATGCTCCTTATTGGTCAGTTATGTAGTATAGTGGAATAAAGCTGTTTATACTGCTTTTCTTTCATTGCAGTTCTATTTGAATCAGTCTAACTAGGAAGTAAAGTTTAACTATCTATTCCCTGTTTATAGCATACATTTTAATAACCAGCCTGATCGATGTTTCAATAGCTTTTTCTCACATAAATATCTCTATTTGTGTATCTTAGCAGATATACTGAAATAAACTGCTGTATATAAATATCTTAACCAAAAATATGTTATGTCACTTTTGCTTGATAAACTATTAACTGATTAATTGTTCCGCTCTAATTTTTACTATATTAAATGATCACCAAGTAAGCTTACTGTTCAAAAAGTCTTACATTTGTTGTTACTGTCATTTGATAGTAAAATTAATTGTTCTACTGCAGAATATCATTCATCCTGTATAAACTCTTTACTAAATGTGAGGGATCATTACCAATAATTGAGCACATAATGTATAATGTTTATAGAAAAATCTTTTTATGAACTGTTATCAGAATATTTGTTTCACTCAAATATCAGCATTTGTATAAACCTCAAATCTCTTTGTTGATCCTGCTTTACTGAACACCTGAACTAAGTTCAGTGAGAGAACCCATATCATGTTCAACAAGGTTCAGTTTTCTTGCAGTTTTCATTTGCCCACATCAGAGCTGTTTATGGAAAATCCATTTCCCCTAAACTCGCTTGTGATCTTAAAAATTCTCACTACTGTTTTTACTCGGAGTGGATGGATCAACAAAGCTTGCGGGTAGCTTCTCCTTACTTCCAAGTAAACCCGATCCCGTCTCATCTGCAGCCACTAGGGTTGAGCAGAGACTTGCTCCTCCCCTGTCTCTCCTCCCGGTATAAAGCCATCCCTCCCTCAGTCCACCTCAGACCAAAGTTTAGAAAGTGTATGTGTGAGGGGAGCTCTCAGACAGCCCCGTCCCACTAGGGAAGAAAAAGAAGAAAAAGAAGAAAAGGGGGAAGGTGTATTTATTTTATTTAGGGTTTTTTTTTTACTCTCACACAACTCTTGATTTTCATCGACTTACTTTTTTTCTCTGATGTGGATTACTTGGAGCTGACTCGCCAGGATTAAAAAAAAGGATATTGTGTTTTTACTGAAAGCTATGGTGGCTTACGATGAACTGGGTAGCTTGGTGCCTATCAAACGGACTCTGCAAGTGATAGACTACCAGAACCAAGCCAACAAAGATTCAGAGGTGAGAGGCAAAAATAATAATAATGATGGTGGTGGTGGGAGATATTTATGGTTCATTTAACTGCTACCTGCGTCTTTCAGTAAATGTTTGACCAGAAGTCATATCTTTGTGTTATATGTCAGACTGTGAGTGAATCAGCGCCTAACCCTGTTGTTATCTCGGTTGAGCAAACTGCATGTGTTCACGTATGTGTGCTTTCAATTACCCCATGCCTGTGAGATGAGACTTTTGAACTTTGTACTAGGCACTTAGGACAATGTTTGAAATGCAATGTAACCTGGAAAAGTTAATCATTGGATTACACTGCACCTATGTAGTTATAAACAGTGAACAGACCCCCTTCAGCTGTTGTGTATTCCCTGTCTGTTCTTAAATATGCATCTCAGCAGGCAGCTCAGCCTTGGTGGGATATGGAGCAGTCAGTATACTCAAAGTACCTCAAACAGTGAAGCAGCAGGGGGTTAACTCTCATAACCTTGCATCCTTGAGGTTCAGTCCCCTCTAGGAATACTTTGCTTTTGACCTCTGACTTTTGAAGTTACATCAGGTTTACTTTGATGCAAATCCAGCTCAGCAGCCTGAGAGCATTCCTTCAGCTGCAAACACAATTAAAGGGACACGGGTGTTGAAAGCCAGGTGTGCTCTCTGTTCTGATAAAAGTCACTACTTCAGCCCCTTCCTTCCCCTTTTGAGGCTTGCGTGGTTCTGTTTTGGAAGAGATTTCGGGAAGATGTGGTTTCATTGACAGTAAACTACTTGGTAAAGGAGAAGTCAAGGGACAATTCATGAAATGAGTCCTCTTTCCTTAGAATTTCACAAGTGAGACACTCTTAGTCTTTTTTTCCCCATGTGCAGACTTACTGATGACCTCAACTCTTTCATTTGCGGTCTGGCTGTTCTGTTCTATCCTATCAGCTCAAGCTGTGCTGTAATAGCAGGGACACATCTGGAGAAAAGATTCACCGCACACTCGAGTTTACATCAAAGAGAAAGCACAAGAAGGAAGCTTAAAAA
Source organism: Thunnus albacares (assembly GCF_914725855.1). Lineage (NCBI taxonomy): Eukaryota > Metazoa > Chordata > Actinopteri > Scombriformes > Scombridae > Thunnus > Thunnus albacares. Next base: position 22,306,457 of record NC_058128.1, on the reverse strand, counting down.
CCTTCTAATATTTATAAAGTTGTAATCTTAGGTTAAGAGTTTTAGGAGCGCAGTGCACATGTACTGTATGTGTGTTGGAAATGTGCAAAGGTGTTCCAATGGGTCATTGTTCCACTGATGATAGTTATCCATAGCAGCAGCACAAACCCCGGATCAGTCTGGTTTCCTGAAGTGAGCCAGGGTCAAACTGCCAGGAATAGCAACTTTCCCCGTCTGTCTGCACTGTTTCACTTTACAGCTGATACACAAAGAGTGGGACTAGTGGTCTTTTGTTATTCTTGGGCCGGTCCCCAAAGGACAGGAAGGGCATAATGGCTAACACGCTTTTCTAATATTGACTTTGGGACCCACCCACCCTCCCCAAACTTTCAGTGTTTTACTTTATTTCCATTGTCTACAGATAGTTAAAGGTCACAAATTAGAATAAGGCAAGTCTAGCACCCACAGACTGACACGTAAATCACAGTTGACATGTGGCGTCTCTTTGCTGACACCACCACTAGAGGGCTTGCTAAGTTCTCAAGGATGTCTGGCTGTCCTGGTCCAATGTTTGAGACCCTGACCACAGCAGACCATGACTCGGCCACAGCCACAGCAGCTCTCAGGCCACACCAGACTGAACCGATCTGTTCCACAGCTGTGTCCGCAGGGCCTGGAGCCTCAATGGCTGCTCTGTTTCCCAGATTCGCTGAGCCAAGGCAAAATCCCATTTGGCCTGAGTCAGGAGAAAATACAAGCAGCTTTTAGCAGCGCAGTCCTCCATTTCAGCAAGCAAGCCCTCATTAGTGTGAAGTTCTTAAAAATGCAAGAAGTTTTGTGGGGAGTGCAAACTTTGGAGATACTAATTATGGCTGTTGCTGTCTCATCCTGTCATGTTTTTAAAGAGGCTCTGCGGGCTGAAATCATTACCTCAGATCTTCAGCTCTTTGATTCTTGCTGCCTGTTGTTGTTGGCACGAGGCCAAGCAGCTCTCTCCTTTCTCCCAGCCTCAGGGCTGGGTGAGGAGGGGGGTCACCTGGGCCAGGTGTAGCGCTGCTCTCACGCAAGGCCTGTTGAAAAGCCTGTCTCGACTCGCAGCCATGAACACCCCCTGCGACGCCACACTGTGTAAACACTCAAGAGAGGACAGATTCACTGTCTATTTACGACTGCTGCTCCTTTCCCCGACTCACCAAGGTGGTCTGTTTTACTGAAATGTCCTGACACACTGCCACACTGTCCCATACTGCTTTGTCTCTCCGGGAAAAGCAGTTAAAGAGCAGCAGCAATCAGGAAGTATTTATCTCACACTGTTTGAGTGATGGGACAGATACACTCTCGAGTGGAGTTGTAGCTGGCCAGATAGTAGCAGAGTGTGTGCGGGGAGGGGTGTTGAACAGCTGAGAGCAGGGTCTCGTGCATTCCTGGCATTCCTCCAGGCCCCCTTCTCCTCCAGACCAGCAGCCAGAAAGGGTCTTTGTGCTCAGTGGGCTGGCCTGGCTCAAGACTCTTCACATGATGGAGCCAACAGCTGCTGGAGCTGCTTCCTCCTCCTCATCCCTGCCGAGCCTCGGCAGTATCTCTGTCTGTCTGCTGGTCCGCCACTATGTCTGCCTGCAGCTCAACCTCAGCTCCAGTTACTCCTATTTCCTCACCCCAAAGCAGGGAGTGGAGTCAATAATGAGGATTTATGACTTGACTTGATGTGTTTTATCACAAGGAAGTCACAAGGGAGCATCTGGACTTACTGCTTAGGTCTCTGTTAGAATCTCACAATTGGCATTACTGATCGTTTCGTTCTGTGTTAATGACTTTTCTTTGACATGAAACTAACCTTTCCTTCCATTTTTTTCATCTTTCTTTTTTAGGAACCCAGCAACAAGCGTGTCCGTCCTCTCGGCAGGGTGACGTCGCTAGCCAACCTCATTTCTCCGGTGAAGAATGGGGCCGTCCGGCGCTTCGGCCAAACCATCCAGGTAAGCCCTGCGACATCCCAGAAAAACTCCTTGAGGGATGGGGTAGCTCAATCTTTTCTATCCTGCATGTTGCACTAAGCTCTTCTGATTGCAACATGTCTGACATCTTGGGCTTCCTCTTTGCCATCTGCAGGCCTCCTTCCGGGGCGATGGCAAGTCGCCGGGCGTGCCCCAGAAGCCTTGCAGCAAGGCGGCGGCCCCCACACCGCCTAAAAGGAGGAACAGTACGCTGTGGTCAGAGACACTAGATGTCCACCAGAAGGGAACCTTCTCCACCAAAGAGATCAAGCGGCAGGAGGTGAGAATCAGCACTGAGACATGAAAATACTGTATATATGGCGAGCAAAGGGTCGAGCACAGTTAGGATACCCAGGGGAAAGTGTGGTAGTAAACAAATGAGTGTGACCTAGTTTAAAAATCCAGACAGCAGTGGTCTACCTGTCCTCCAGACTAGTTTCACATATCCCTGCAGTATTTGTGTCAAATAGTCTAAATGAGACTAAAAGCCATCCAGGACTCATTTCCCAGTCTGCGTAAGCTCACATATAACTGACAAGCCAACACACTAGTGCTCCTTTGTCCTACCTTCCCACTTGCCCTGTATATGTCAGACATCTTAGCCAACTGTCAGAAGCCATAAACTCTGTACTATTTTAAACACGAAGAGCGAGAAGGAGAAAGCAACCAGAGAGATTTCAAAGTTGACCTAAGTCACTTGGCACCATTGTAGTTAGAGATTTAATGGGTATTGGATTGTAACAATGCAATGACATCCAGATTCATGTGTTTTGCTAAAAAGTATCTTTCTGTGCCTCCTCCTCCCCTTCTTCAGGCCATATTTGAGCTGTCTCGTGGAGAGCAGGACCTGATTGAGGACCTCCAGCTTGCACGCAAGGTTTGTACTTTTAAACCTCTAAGGCAAAGGGAGTACATATAAAGCAAATAGATTAAATCAAAGTCTGGCAGGCCTTCCACACAGTCAAGCCAGGAACTATAAAAAGAAGAAAAGAAATGGTTCCTTTATCTTTCTTTTGTACCCCTAAAGCTGCTCACTGAGCTATTCTTAGAATTCTCTCTCTTGGTCTGCTGGGAGGTTGTTATTTGACAGTTTTGGCTCTTCTCCCGTTCACAGGCGTACCATGACCCGATGCTGAAGCTCTCCATTATGTCAGAGGAGGAGCTGACTCACATCTTCGGCAACCTGGATGCCTACATCCCTCTTCATGAGGACCTACTGGCCCAGCTCTCCAAAGCTACAGGGTCAGATGGAACTGTGGGCCAGATCGGTCAGATTGTCGTAAGCTGGGTAAGCATCATTTCACCAAGTCACCAGTTCCTTTGAGATTCTGTTAAAACTCTGGGTTTCAAGTAAGGAAAGCAGAAGTACTCAAAGTGTCCCTCCTCTCTTGCAGCTGCCCAGGCTGAATGCTTACAAGGAGTACTGCAGCAACCAGCTGGCAGCCAAGGCACTGCTGGACCAGAAGAAGCAGGACCGGCGGGTGCAAGACTTCCTGCAGCGCTGCCTGGAATCGCCCTTCAGCAGGAAGCTGGACCTCTGGAGCTTTCTGGACATCCCACGCTCCCGCCTGGTCAAGTACCCGCTGCTGCTCAAAGAGATACTGAGACACACTCCAGCAGAGCATCCAGACGCTGCCAGCCTGGAAGAAGCGGTAAGTGGAGGACACACAGCAATATGTTTAACACAAGAACCAGCATTATCTTTAGATCTGTTACCTTAAAACCTGGCTGATTAATAATTTGATCCTTTGTGCATTCAGATCACCATCATTCAGGGCGTTCTGTCAGACATCAACATGAAGAAAGGAGAGTCTGAATGCCAGTACTACATCGACAAGCTGGAGTATCTGGATGACAGGCAGAAAGACCCTCACATCGAGCAGTGCAAGAGCCTGCTGTGTCACGGGGAGCTACGCAACAAGAGCGGCACGGTGAGCAGAACACACTCTGTCCTCATCAACACATTGTTCCTTTGGCTGCCTCTTCACACATCAACACATGCTTCACACCCCATATAAGGCAATCAGGCTGTAACACCCCCAACCGATGATTTAACTACAGAGTATGAACTCAGATAAAAGCAAACAAGCCTTCCAGAAAACTTATTGTTGGTGGTTGAAGATGAAACTTTTTATCAGTGCTCTGGTTTTAATAGTTTTTGTTTCTTTGTGTCCTTTCAGAAACTGCATGTGTTCCTGTTCACTGAGCTGCTGGTCCTGACCCGGCCCGTCACCAGGAACGAGCGCCAGTGTTTCCAGGTTTACCGGCAACCGATCCCTGTGGAGGATCTGGTGTTGGAGGACCTGCAGGATGGAGACGTCAGAATGGGCGGCTCCTTCAGAGGCGCCTTCAGCAACGCAGACAAAGGTACGGCGTGTGTCTAACGTCAAAATATTTCTGACATGCAGGAATCTAGTGTGTGTTATATCAAATGTATCAAATGGCTAACATTTCTTTTTTCCATTTCCTCCGCAGCCAAGAACATTTTCCGCGTGCGTTCCCAAGACCCGAGCCAGGCACAGTCCCACACGCTGCAGGTCAACGACGTTTTCCACAAGCAGCAGTGGCTCAACTGCCTCCGTAGCGCCATCTCCGTCCACCGGCCCCTCAGCGAGCCCTCCACGCCCAGCCCGCCTGCGGCAGACGCTCGCTCCAAGCGCCGCCCTTCCTCCGCCTCCGCCATCGTCCACATGGAGGAAGCGGACGAGAACTGCCCGCAGCCGACCTCTCAGTCTGCCCCCAGCTCGCCGTGCACCAACTCTAACCCCAGCCCCACCACAACGTCCCCTTCTTCCAGCTCCTCATCTTTGTCGACGACATCGTCATCTTCGTCATCGCCGCTCTCTTCGCCCACATCACACAAAACCAAAAAGGACAAGAAGTCTCTGTGTTCATTAGGGAAGAGAAAAGAGACAATGGTGTGAAGTGAGATATAAGGAGAATATGGACTCCTGAGCGGACTTTTTTTTTTTGTACATACAAACACGGAGAAGCGTGGGACTTGTATTTATGTGTGTCTGCGTGTGTGCGTATTATTACAACAGTGTTCTGTGTTACTGTCCACTTCGGCAGCTATTTACCTTACCCCTCCATCCAAGTGCATCCACAGAGAGACAGTATTCTGGAGAGAAGTGCACAGCTTCAACGGCTCTAAAAAGGGAAGCATAGCGAGAAGCAAACACATTTCACTCATTAGTCTGTGTGTTATGTGTGTTTTTAAAGATCGAGGTGGTGCATCCAATCCTGTTTACTATTAATTTGATATTTAAGCATTATTTTAGAGGGGAGGTAATGAAAGTTTTACATTTTTATATTCTAAATTTTATTGTAGTATTTTTTTAGGTATCATAAAGCAGCACTGTTTTAGCTTTTAGGTGAAGTTATTTGAAATTTTAGGCATGTAAAGGAGGGAAGAAAGGAAGAGAATTCCCAAAAAATTAAAGATGTACTACACAAAGATACAAATTTTTCTGTAAAAATCTGATTTTTAAATTAATCAGAAGACATGTCTTATTTTTATACATTCCTTGAATGACAGATGTTAGGACCCGGCCACTACTTTATATTTTTGCATTAAACTGCAGTCAGAGGCATTAATTTAAGTCCAATCACAGTTGAGATTTTAGCTTCTCGCTGCTAGAACAAAGACATCTCTGTGGAGTAATAAATCATTGGATGTCAAAATCATGTCACAGAAGCGATGAAGAGTTTTGTTTTGAAACAAAATTTTGAACTGAGCCATGTTGGTTTTTTTTTTTTTAAAAAAAGCTGACTCTTCAGAGTGAAACATCACTTTTCAGTGTAGCATCTTGCATGGAGCTTTAGTTGTGGACACTGCTCGCACCAGTAGAGGCAGCAGGATGTATTTACCTGTCCTGAGGGACGGGACAGTTAAACATGTAAAGGACTGGTCAATGGAAACAAGAATGTTGTGTGAAGGCTAAAGAGAAAAGAGAAAAGATGGATAAAGTTATGTTTTGGAACTGAAAAAGATGGTCAATGCAAGATGTTTAACTCCATCAACTTTCTGTATAAGTTGATGTGATATCTTGCTCATAGATGGATGATAGACGGTAAAAATCACGTGAATGTTAATATATGGAGAAAGTACGTAGGGGAAGGGAGAAGAAGAAAAAGAAGGTTTCTGTATGTGTATGTCAAGACTTGTGTTGAAAGATGGAAAAAAAGAAGAGAAAGGGGCAATTTACTTGCCGTGAACTGTATGTAATTAAAAGAACAATAAAGATCTGTGTAAGATTTGCATCTGAACTTTTGGTTTCATGTCTTAATTCATCATCACTCCAACTTAAAGCATTAGTTCAACATTTTGGGACTTAGATAGGAAGATCAATACCACTCACATCTGTATGCTAGTAGTTTGCTGGTTTGTGGTAAAACCACAACTCGTCTTTTTTACGCTTTGGTTTTTGTATAGAAATACATATGCAATGTGTTGATTATTGAGCTAGGCATACTTTATTACCTTTGACAAAGTCAGGCTAGCTGTTTCCTCTTGTTTCCAGCCTCCTGGCTGTAGCTTCATATTTAATGAACAGACATGAGAGTGGTATGAATCTTCTAAATCTCAGCAAGAAAACAAATAAGCACATTTCACAATATGTTGAATTATTCCTTTAAGCGATTTTGAAATAAACACAACTGTGTTTGTGTTAGGTTGTGTGACTCACCTAACACTGAAAACTACCCCACATGAAGGCAGAAGAAGGAGATGCCAATTGATTTATGACTGCTTAACTCTTAACTAAACAGTCAGTTCCATGTAAGTGCCAAGGAAAACATTTCCAGTGTAGGAATTAGTCAAGATTTTCTTTTTAAAACTGTGACATCCCTGCCTGGTCCCTGTTTGAGAGAACTTATTTGTTGACAGTGTTCATAGGAGGAGACACCTCTGTTTTTCTCCCTTTGAGGTCCGTGCTTTCCATTTGGAAGACCTGACAAATGGTCCACAAGAACCTTTCGAACTTTTTAACAAACAGATTGGGTTTAAAGGATTTAAGGCTGAAAGGGCTGCTTGGTTTATACTGGTCTGTAGTGGTAATGATGCAAGATGGGTAAAGTTATCACAAGACAGATGGCTTCATTTCAGTTGTCACTGTGAGCTGTTTAAATGTGTGATATTAAGTCTTTGTTGGACCCAAGAAGATTTTCTTTCTTTTTAATTTGTCTGCTTGGCAAAACCCAGACGCTGCTTGCAATTTTATTAAGTAATGGCCTCATGTCTGCCTCTGAGAAACTGAGAGCATTCTCCAAACATTCGCTCATGCTCTCCACACACTCGCCCATTTACTTCAATGGAAGTTGAACATGTACCAGCGTTGTAGTTAGTGAAATGGATGCTGTTAAGTCTCTGGGCCTGTGACGAAAGGCAAATAGCAGTGACTGTAAGCAGAGAAGCTGAGTGAATGTATTAAAACACTCCTGATTATAGTATAGAAGTCATCATACTGTATGTCATTTAATGGTATTTATGGGCATTGTTTTAGCTAATTTTAAAGCCATATCCTTGTCATGACCTTTGACCTCAGTTGTTAAATGCATAAGGGCAAGTCAAAACTCAAGTCTTCATAAGCAAATTGTAAATCAACTGCAAGGACTTTAAGGACTCTCAATGCTGATTGAAGTATAATTCTAGTTAATTACATCTTAGGTCTTATTCTTGAACTGATAACATAGTATGCAACAAAGTAACTCCTAAGATCTGGGAACACAGTAACATTGTTACAACGTCCAGAGAGCAGTCAGATGATCAGACAGGTTGTAAACAAAACAATAGTTTAGCCAGATTATCTAAACCACTTTATTTGGAGGTAAAACCAAAAGTGACTATCTCTAGAAGAAACTATCAAAGTAACTGCTGAGACCTGCGAATGTGGCAACCTAACTAAAAATAGATCCAAGTGGACAAGAAACACAAGTAGACAATCTAACCATTTAGCTAGATTAGCTACCACTTTGGACGTTAAACCAGAAGTGAGCCAAAATGCTAGTTATAATCCCTAATCTCACAGGAAAATGATGTGTTTGCACAGCTTTGGCAAGTACAGAAGGTCAAAGTTGAAGCATGAAGTTGTAAACTGATGTTTCACTTCAAAACCTGACACATATTTTTTGCTCTTTTTATTCATACATGAACCCAATGCATGTCCACTGTCCACACTGCTATCCATAGTCATTTCGAAATATTTCAAATTTTGTCAAGTCAAGTCCCAGCATTCAAGTCCAAGTCCTTGTTAAGTGATTTAAGCCTGACTTGAGTCCAGATCTCATGTCTACAGCTTTGTCATATACCTATTCTGCACATTTCCAAGTCTATATTTTTATTCTGGAGCTCCACTGGAATATTTTTGCATGATTCACATTTCAAAAAACTGTCAGTTTCTCAAACACATCCGTACATGTTCGAGTTAGAATCCAATCTGAAATATGAGAGTGGACAACACAAACAACACATTGAAAATCCTTAGCAACAGCCTGGCATGCATGACAAGCTGAGGATGGAAAAAGACATCAAAATCAAGCATTCACAGCAGGCTTTTGACTTGCAGGGAGCATTTCTCCATACGTTCACCTCAAGTTTTGGAATGTTGACCATGTTTAACAGTATATAAATAACAGCAAACCAGGAAAAGCATAATGGGTCCCCTTGAAAGGGATAATTAGTTTACCTCTGAAGGCCAGCCATGTGAAAATGTCCTACAAAAGAACTAAAGTCAAAACAATTCAAAAACTACTGTGACTACTGTAAAACTTCTGTCTCAGACATTGGTCAGACAGGATGAGTTTAAAGTCCCAGTGAAATACTATGCATTTGAGAAATAATCACAAAAACTAAACCTGTCTTACATCAACTCTAGCCCTGTCACTTATGTTTTTGTTTCGTTATTTTCACCAAGAGTGTGGTTGTTTATTTGAGTATTAGAGGCATCTGCTGAATCAAAGTCTTGATGAGTGAACAAATGTGGCTGAGGTTGATTAAGATTAAGATTCCACACTCTATTAATTTGACCAGCTGCTATTACATAACTAAGCAGCTCTTTTGGAGTTGTTGCACTTTATATAACAGACACATGCAGCTTCTAACCAGCAACATAATTCTCTTTTTAGGCTTTTTAATAGCCCAACAGGGAACCAGCCCAGACACAAACACATCAGGAACCTCTCCAATGTACCAGAAACTTCTCTCTCAGCAGCTCATCTGTGCTATTGAAAGAGCTGTGGGCCCGATTATTGACGGACGCAGACAGCTGAGCCTCCTGTCAGTGATCCATCACCGCCGCATCCTTTGACACTCATCTCCCTCTACCAAAAAACTCCACAAACACACCCTGAAATCTACCAGCAGCCTTCAGTTTCATTATCTGAGCTGCCCTGTGGCCACAGCCGGGCGGAAGAGGCTCACCATGAGGGATCAGATAAACTGGAGGAAGCACAAACTTCCCTGACTGGTCTGACTCAGTCACCCAGTTTCTCTATGACTGTAACAACAATGTGGAAGTGACACTCGATTCATAAGAAAGAAAATGTGTCCTGGCATGACAAAATTCATCTCTGAATATTCAAGTCATTTTCAAAGCTCTTTTTTTATTACCCACATTTCACAGTCAGAATTACAGGAAGTGCTATTATTACTTTGGATTTTCCAAATGAGAGATTAACACCAAAATGGAGAAGTCAGCATTTCTGTTAATCATCTCAAAAGTGTGTTGATGCTTGACTCACCTAAATTGTGACCAACATATATCCTGTGATGGCCATGCAGTTTATAGCAGTTTATATTTTTCTACCTGTAGATGCTCTGGTAATACTCCAAAGATTTCCATATGTCTTCCAGAAAGAACAAAAACAGCAACAATCCTGGTTAACCATGCAGAAAGTTAAATTTTACCTAAGATAGTTTGCTCATTCTGCTGCTTTCCTGCCTTTGTACAACACATTTACCGATAATTAAACCTGCATTGATCGATATTTTTGATGTAAACAAAGGGTCAAATGACTATATATATATATATATATACATATAATGTGAAAGGTGCTGTTTGTAGAGACAAACCAACAGTGAATTATCACCTCTGCAGTTCCCCTCAGACGTCTCTTAGCTTCTTTCAGCTCAGTGTTGGCTGGACAGGCCTATAATGCAGTTGTCTGTGAGTGAATGAGTGATGAAGTTACATCATTGGTCAGCCAGCCAAGTGTTGGAGTTTCCTCATTGGCCGTTGCCCTTTCAAAATGAGTCAGGATGAGATGATGGAAGCGGAGGACAGCAGTGCAACGCAGAGTGACTGTGTTTCCAGCCCTGAATCTCTCAGCTCTGGTGTTAAATGCAGCAAAGTTGGCTAAACTCCTGTTTAAACAGAGACATACCAGTGTCTCTACCGTCTTCTCCACCGTCCAGTGTGATCGACTCTCTGGCTGACAGCGCTGTCAGCAGCTGGCAGGAGAGACACTCCGCAGTGTTTGGATTTTATAACTGAACTAATGTCAGGACACAAGCTTTTTATTTCTCTGACATTTTCACATCACAAACGATTAACAACAGCATTAAAGCCTCCATGATCATCGACTGGGAGAGAGGCAGAAAAAGGCGCATAGAAGCATGAAGGAGAGCGCTTAGTTAAAGCACCCCAAATAACCGTCACTCTGACTAAACACTCAATACAGAGAGAAAAACCAGAGACATCCACAGAGTGAAACAGATGAAAGAGTTAGTTATATAGTTATAAAACATTTTAAGATATGAGTGGAAAGTATCGTTCTTGCAACTGCATTTATAACCTTTTTTTTTTACTCAAACAGCTTAGCCATGTCATGTGATATGCTACTTCAGTAAGCTAGGCTAACCATCTCCTTGCCGTAGCTTCATATTTAGCATACAGACATGAGAGTGGAATCGATCTTCTCATCTGACTTTCAGCAATTTCCAAAATATAATTCTTAAAATGTCAAACTATATCAATCTGGAATCATCCAGTATTGAGGACTAGGAAGGAATTTGAGTATTTCCAACTCATCAGAGAACTTCAGCTGTTTGGAGAGGTATTTAGTGGCTAATTTAGCTGGGACAAAGGCCAGTCTAAACTTCCCAAAAATTGTCAGCCTTGCCAATGAAGGAAATTGTTGACAAAAAGGTCAACAACAAGGACTACTTCAATAAAAACAGTCTGGTTAAACAGCCACAGAAATATGTGCACATGATTTAAAGCCAATCTGTGGCAAAATACATGCAGCACAACAGGACACTGCGGCTTGTTGAAGGCCCACTGTCAATACTGGTGAACCATGTGGGCGATGAAGTCATTCACTCATGGCTCATGAATGGTAAAAAGGCCACACAGCCCCACACAGAGTAGAGATAATATAACAGAGGGATTGTCTGTGTAATTAACATGAAGACACGCGAAGGCTTACAAGCTGTGTGGCTTCTCTGTGTCTTCTAATGCTTCTGTATCACTTAAATGCAACAACATCCTTTTTATTGCTCGTGGAGTAGATGCTAGAAGGCACTGGAAACTCCCTGGATATGAAACTTAAAGATCAGTTTACCAAATCCACACCCACAACCAATAACACAATAAGCTCAACTCAAAATCGAACCAGCAAGGTAGTGCTTTGAGGCAGCTCAGAAGACTGCAAGTCAAACAGGTTCACAGCACCCCTCAATCAAAACCTGGACTCCATGTTCATGTCAAAATACACTCTGTTCAACTCGTCCTGACAGATCAGGAGCATGTTCAGTCATCACTCACATGCTGCAGAAAGAAGCTGTCAACTCAATGTGCTCTTTTCTCAGACAAATATCACCTTGTCTCAGGGATTTCCTTTCGCCTCAGGACATGACATGTAAGAGTAGGGGGGAAAAAAACCTTGAGCAACAATTAATGGCTCACTAAAATATTCATCTACTTAAAAAGGATGATGGATGTTTCACAGAAAACAAAAGCAGGGCAGAAAGTGGAGGTTTGTGACCAAGTTCTGTACTCTCATAAACAATACTCTTGTAAAAAGAGGTTAAAGTCCTTTTCATTTTTCCCATGGACAATTTTAGTGACTGGATGTTTCCAACTTTTAAATGGGCATGAAACTCTTTATCAATAAATCATCAGCTGAAGTAAAGGGCAACTGCACTGAATAAACAATTTACTTGATAAAATGCTGTTCCATTTTAGAAAAGAAGGCAACTACAAGTCCTAAAGAGGACTGCAGTAAGGAGTTTGAGGCCAATCAAGATGTTAGCTCCATTTGGCAGTCCTGTGTACAAGAGATGTTTTGCTAGTTCTAGTAAGAACAAAACATTTCTGGGTAGAGTACAAAAAACATTTAATTCACGGTTTTCTACAACTATAGAACACATTGACTCATTTAAGTTTTTTCCCTACCAACTCAACCCAAAACTTTAAACAAAATATTTATATTTTCTCAAATTACATGCATTTTGTTCACACCAAAAGTTGTTTTAAACTGATGGTGACATGTGAGTTATTATCTTATGAGGCAAAATTGTTGGTTTGTATTTGTGTTAGAACCACAGGTACAAATTAGCTGTTGAGCTGACCCCAGCACATTTATATTCATGTTTTTAAAATGTCAGTGTAGCTTTAAGTGTCAATCAAGACGTTCCATTTGGCATTGTCCAAGGCAACCTCCAACTAATGTTTTGCATTGAACTGCATAAACTGCATTGAATTGTATAAACATGTGATGTGTACACATAAGTTTCAACAAATCAATAATATCTATTACAAAGAGATTATTTAATACCACACAACTGAAACAGTATGAGTGAACCTGAAGAAGCCGGAAGCGAAACACATCATTCCTACCTAAAATACCCTCCTATCTCTTGCAGAAATAAAGAACAAGAAGAAGAAGAAGAAGAAAAGAGTACTGTTGTAGAACAAGATGTGAACTGTTATATTAGACTTACCACGGACATTAAAGGGGACCTATTATGCTCATTTCCAGCTCTATATTTTTATTCTGGCACCACACTAGAGTAGCTTTGCATGATTCACAGTACAAGAAACTCCTTATTTATCTTATACTGGCCCTTTATGCAGCCTCTCAATTCAGTCTCCATCTCTTAACAGGCAGTCTTAGCTCTTGTCTCTTTGAGGCCCCCTCCTGATGAGCCCACTCTCTTCTGATCGGCCAGCTTTCTCGAAGCCTGCCAAGGGGCAGCTGTATGGAGTCGTGTTAAGTTACTGCCGATGCAAACCCAACTTTTTCTGTTTTACTGTTTCATATTAAAAGCTTTTAAATGACTAAATAATGGGAGACTCTTATTGTGAAGAATTTACAGGAAATTAAACCTGTTTCTCACTGAATTAGCAGAGCTTCTTTAGCGGCACTAAGAACTGGTCGGCATGACAACATATAGAAAGATTTGGAGCACTTTGTTCAGTGGATCAGTTAGAAATCAGCCATAGTGATGATGATGTTTGATGTAGAGCTGCAAATGACCAGCAAACTTCCAACAGGTAAACAACTGATTTTACTTTGCCCTGCTGTGTAATGAGAAGACACTCACAGCATGCCAGCTCGACTCCAGCCATGGCTTGGCGCCGACATCAGCTTGGGCTGATAGTAGAAAAAATGTTGGAAACCGAGTGTTCAGAGCAGTATAAAGCCGGTGCTTTTTGCTCACAGGGATTACATCTACATACGTTTACCTCGTTATTTGACACTTGAGCCACGTTTAATATCAACATCCAACGCTGGAACATTATATATATGACTGAAAATAAGGAACAGCATAATAGGTACCCTTTAATCTGCAAGTCAAAAATAGTTGTCTTGTGAAGGAACCCACATCTGAAATACTTAGAGATCCCTTAGAGACATGTTTTACAATGTATATAAAATACACCACTTTGAATAATAATTAGTGTCTTTTTTCCATAAAAAAAGTTTAATTACCTTGTTAAAATCACATCTCCTCCTTCTCCTTCATTAAACATCCAAGAATCTATTAATATGCAAATATTTCTTTTTATTTTAAAATATTTGTGATGTCACAAATTATGCCTGTAGGCCCACCCCTTAAAATCAGCTTTTCAGTGAGCGCAGAGAAACTTTCCATTTTTAGCAGATGAATGTGAAAACCATCTTCTAGTGTCAAATTCTGCGCATACATCATTCTGCACAGTGAAGCTCAAACATCTCACTGCAGGAACAAGAGGAAAAACACATTTTTGAGTAGAGGGAGTCTTACAAATACATTCAGGATTAAACTAACTATAGAGAGGTGAAATTGGATGTTGCAGAATTTGTTAGCTTAAAGCAAGACTATGTAACTTTTCAAAGTTTTGTTACAGTCTTACTTGGACTGATACAACCAGTAGCTTGGTGGGTACTTGGCAAACTTCATGACTCTTCTTTACTTGTGCTGTGTTTTAGCATTTACTATTATCACGTAAATGCAACTTGTGATAGTGGCAACTTTTGCAGAGTTAAATAGAAGTTGAATAAACTTGAATCAATTCACTTTTAATCAATTATGCATCTACAATTGTTTAACATGATGTTTCAATATTTAGAGACCAATTACACCACATCTAAGCAGGAACAGCTTTACAACAGACCAAATAAGCTTATACTTGCTTTAATGACTGAGGTTCAAAAACAAATTTTAGCTAACCTAGCCTGAAGGTTTAAAGCTAACAAGCTAGTCTTTGTGTACAGCAGAATGAGCTAGTGTTCCAGTCGAAAGAAAATGTGAAACAAATGTTTACAAGTGTGTGTGGTGTTCAGTGAAGGAGTATTTATCTAAAAATGGTATTTATCCTCCAAGATATTGCTTTCTTTGTTAGAGGGACATTCAAGCTTTCTTTCATTTCCTCTTGAGGAGGCCCAGGGCTTTGGAGATATGAGACAGCAGCCACTCACTCTGAGCTAACAGGCCTTTTGCTTGGACATCAGTAATGCCAAACTTTCCCTGTGTTTTTCATGTCGTGAGTCTGTGGGGGTGAGTAATCACTTCTTATATGCTGACATTGGCATGGACAGCAGAAGTGCTTTGAGCTTGGGCAACACGGTTTGCCAAGAGTGCTATCATAACTCGCAAACAAGATGGTTATCAAACACCTTAGGATGCATTTTTCCATATTATATCGAGTGAGAGCGCTCACAGGTTATATTTAGGAGGAATGCCTCTGCTTTGATTTGGCTTTACCCTCAGTCACGACAGCTATTAAACAGGAATCTGCCCCACACATCATACAGTCACCAACAGATTAGGCAAACACTAAAATAGCGTGCTGGCAACCTCATTGCTTGCCTCATCAGATTGACTCACTCTGTCAGGTATGAGTGCTCTTCGGGTGAGTGCTTTGTTTTAAAATCTGTCACCAGATTGTTTACTGTTCTCTTCCCCAGCCAAGCCTCCAAATGTTCGAAAAGAGATTAGCTGAGAAAGCTTGCTGGGCCAGAGGAAACCCAAGAATCTCAGATTATCTCAGATTGTGCTGAGAGTTTGTTACTCTGTAGACCCTTTCTCACTGCACCACAACCCATAAATGGTCCTGCAATTTTCCATGTCTGCATCAGGAGCCACAGTTCATTTTCCATGTGAGACACTCCGGCAACTTCCTGGCTCAGGACCTGGCATAGTATGATTTCCATAAATATTCTTTCATGGGTCCTCTGGGAATAAAAGCTGCAGCATTCCCAGGTAATAGTCATGGTTATGAAACTTTAATGTTATAGCTTAGAGCAAATGAGCCAATCACTAGAGACTCAGAATGGTGCATTAGATTATTTGATTTGTGCCATTTTGCAGTGGTGGAGAATTTTTAGCTTTTTGGAAAAGGCAATGAATTTATGCGAATAAAGAAAAGTATTTACTCATACAGATTATTAAAACCAGGCAAAGTGTACAGGGTCCAGTTGGGAAAAGAGCTTGTGTAACTGTGTACAAAATGTTAGTTGGCAAACACTTCCGAGTATGTTGCTTTTAGCTTAGTTTTGCTAACAGTAATTAGCATCACCAAGGCAAGAAACAAGAGTGGTGTGGCATTCATACAGGTTACACACAAACCCCCAGATTAGTGAAACTTATTTTTGAGGGGGAAACAAAGGCTAAAGGTACAATTATTACCCAAATGTGCTTTGCAAACATCTATCACAATTTATATCTGATGTCCTGCTTCAGCTTTGAGCAACTGTTCTTACTGTAGTTGTAGCTGTGTCGTTACACACAGTTACCCTGTTCAATGAGGGATTATTAGCAACATTTCAGGTGCGTTCACATTTGTTTCTCTTCCAAATAAAATGGTTTGGATCAGTGGTTCTCAATCTGTTTGGGCTGTGATTCCGACAAACCAAAGTCTACTTGCAACAACTCGTCAGTGCTTGCATACTTTTCCCATCTGTGACCAAAGCAATTTTTTCATTGCATAATCTAGATCATTTTTAAAGGTAAAAATTATCCAGTAATTCATAAGAAAAAGGACAAAGATATGAGACATAAATCCCAAAAGAATTTGGTGCACCAATAATGTTTTTTCTGCTCTCCTATCTTGATCCTATTCAACCCCTTATATTTGTCCAGGTTGGGAACTACTGGTTTAGATTATATGGCTGAACTGTTAGCTTGTTTACATCCTGTCTGTTCGTGTGTATTGACTCTTTGGCTATGTCACTGTGTTCTAAGATTGCTTGCCGTAACTGATATAAATGGACAAAATGTACAAAAATAAGACACAACTTATGATAAACTGTAATTATCCTTTAAGGGTCAGCATTCAGAGACCTAAAAGACTTAGAATTGACTTGTGACTTGACTTGTTGATAAAAGACTAAAAAATGGCTCTGATGTAAGGTCAAAGGTTATGATACTTGATTTTCTTTAACACTATACAACAACATAAAATAATCAAATGGATAAAACTTGGTTTAAGAGCTAATTACAGGCTGCTGTTTTGTCAGAGCGTCTTGGCAGGAGCCAACTCTCGACTCTGCACATCAAGGTGGAAACATACCTTTGACCGCAGCATGTTATGCAAGCCTTCTGAAAGCAATGTGCGTGTGTGTGTGTGTGTGTTCACATCTGAGCGATCTCTATATAAGATGAGGGATGTGAGGACACAGCCTCATAAAAGAAGGATTTGGAAAGTGATTTATCTGTGCTTTGAGTGACAGTTACATCTGTGTACACAGCATCTCAGTCCTAAAACACTGTTTTGGCAAGAACCGCTTATCTGATAAAACTCTTACTCTCATTTTTCCTAAAGTTAACAGTACTATATAACTGTAATAAATTGACCTCACTCTGTAAATCTTTTATGATTTCATCATGTGATACAAATGCTTTCTTCATTCCATTCCTTTGTGCCAAACATAACATGGGTTTTTATAAGATTTATAGTCAGAGCTGACGTAACTTACTCTAAATTCAGCTGTATAATAATATTTTTACATCATCAAAATACATGAGAGAGGGCAAAGGTCAGACTCATATTGCCCTTAAACAAAGGGTAACAGGGTAAAATATGGCAAATAAAAAGGAAATTAAGGTCATTTGACTATAAAGAGGCCAGTAGGGAAGGAAATCCAGTTTTTAAAAAAGCGTTTGTCATGTTTTGCCAGAGAAAAATGTACAATCTGTCGCTGTTTGAAAATATAATTCTACAGACAAAACACTGAGAGGTACAAGTGGGGAACTTGGATTTTAATTTACAGATGCATACAGGATATCGTGCCTTTCTCAAGACCACACAGATCCATATCTGAGCACATCGACCCAGGAGGAAATCTGTGAGATTGTTACCCCCCCCCCCCCCCCGGAGGCATTTCCTCCAAGCTGTGTGGTCCCCCCAAAAAACTGAGATCTGTAACCAAAACAGGGGCTGATTATCACAATTACGAGCTAAGTTCAACACTGATCCCTCTGCCTGACCCCCCCTGTGTTTGTCAGTTGTCCAAACCGGTGTTAGAAGTTCAGGGAGAGAGGATAGAGTTTAGACTTGAGCCAACAAGATCTGTGTCAACTGAAATCCTGCCCTGGAGGTTCTGTGTTGTTCTTCTTACACCTGCAGTTTATTATCCTCTTCTTCCACAGCTACAAGTACAAGTGTGTTCAGGCAGGTCTGGAGAACAGACAATTAATTGAACTATTTCCAGGTACTGAAGCGTCTGTAAGTCAAACTGAAATTTGACTTCACCTCCTATAACTCATACCGATACTGCAGCTATTGTGTATATTTTTCCATTTTTTCAAAAAGGATAATGGCTTATGGGAAGTGGTGTTTGCTAAAGGCTGTGAAATGAAACCGATATATCTAATGAACAATGATACTAGGGCTTTTCAAAAAATCACCATCCTTGTTGAAACATATGGAGTGAACAAAACAACATACTGAAGACAAAGGTCATCCAAGGCTTGATTTTAGTTATTTACGTTACTACAAATGTCAGTGGGATTTTGAATGATGTTCCACATTCTGTACATTACCTGTGATTGGAACCAAAGTAATGTATTAAATGATACCAAGGATTGTACTGAGCAACAGCTAACAACGTCAACCACCTAGCTAGTTAGCCTAGCTGCATGTGTGGCCGTTGGAGCTGAGGTGATATTACTAACTATTTTCAGTGCCTGCTCACACAGATATTGCACCAATCAAATGACCAGTAATGTTATTGTCAGTTGGAATTAAAAATTCACAACCCCTGGAGAACACTAATGTGTAATTTCGCACAAAACAAACACCATGAAAATACATACATGCTGACTTCTTTGCTAAAATCCTTTAAGTTTGACTTTAAAAGTAGGAAGCAATCCTGAAAAAGCAGAGCTAAGCAGTTATTTGGCTCTACCATGCAGCTAAAGAATTGACTTGTTGGCCTTGTTTACAGTCATATTTTTCACCCATTGCCAACACAGATCAGAATCCAGAGTTCTTGTTAGCAAATGTAAGCTTGGAAAAAAAAAACAGCAGAGTTGACATGGAAAATGTGTTGGAGGCCCCGTCTCTCCTCCTCTCCACCGTCCCACTCCTCAGTAGTACATAACAATATTCTTGTTAGACAAAACAGTGGAGCGGCAGTGAACCAGGGGAACATTGTTGTGTTGTAATCCCACGCAGCTCTGCTCTCCACCCACAGATTGTCTGCTTACACTGGTCTTTGCTCCTCTGTATAGACAGGGATTAAGAGCCAGATTCAAAACATTGAATAATACTAACCTTTATTTGTGTACAACCTTCCTTAAATGAGGTACAAAATGTTTTAAAGAATCGTAATTAAATCCAACGGTACAAAAAAAAATGTAGTAAAATGCTGCTTATTATCCAATAAAAATGATAAACAACATGAATTATAAAAGTGTGAGATAATTAATCAACATTTCACTTTTTTTGTTCCAAAAAAGTTTAGTTTATGATTTGGAAACAGAATGAACACATTTTCTGGCCAACTTGAGATACATGTTTGATTGTATTTGGTGGTAATTCGATTTTTTTTTTACTGCTATATGCCTTTAAAAGAAAAAACAATACAAACAGCTGGTGTTCACTCCAGGTGCAAACACCAATGTGGAGCAGTGCATCATTGCCGCTGCACTGCTTTTAGCAACTTCCCTCCAGCCTCTCAAGCCTCCTCCTGTATTAGCATTTGTACCTCCAATATGTGCTCATGTTCATTAAATGCTGTATATCTCCACTCAAGGTCTGCCTGTGTTGAGCTTCCTCAGATTTGTTCCAGTGGCAGAGCCACACTGCCAAATTAAAATACATATAATTGTTGCAAAAAATTGCTAAAAGCTCCTTGACTGTATGTGATGTAATCTCTTTTTTTGTCAGTCCCTTTACATCCAGAGATGCCTTTGAGATTCACCCATTGCACCAACGATTAGCACTGGAAAAGTACAGTAGAGAATTAGTTGCCTCAATAAACAAGAATGTACTGCAGGACAGGTTGTGTTTTGAGTAAGTTAGGATTTGAGTTAGGTGATCATATATGTTTCTTAGTAGCCTGTTTACAACATGATGCCAAATGAACATGTCTGCACACAAAATCAGTGCAAAACAAATGGTAAAAGTTTGATCATAATTTTGAAGTCAAACAGCATATAAATACAGCAACAATACAGCAAATCAAGCAAACAATTCACCATGGGCTTCAATGTTGTTCCCACTTTGGTTCCTCAGACAGACAGAATGTGTTTCCCACTTCAAAATCCCACATCTGACCATAAAAAAACAGTACTGTGGTGATACCATAGCTGTTACTTTGCAGTCTACCTGTGCACACACAAAACTCTGCCCTGGGGGGTCCATGGGTATTTTTTTAATTACAGGAAAATCACTGACTGAAGCTAAAGTAGAAAACACAAGCCTGACAGCAGTTTATGTACATTTACTTGAAAGTGTACTGTTTTGTCCCTTTGTAAGAATGTTCAGAACATTGCATCAGACTTAGTAAAACAGCTCGGATAAAGATCAGATAAGTATTTATATGAATGTCAAACCACTGCTCTTCACTGTCAACCACAGCTTCATTCGTTCCCTCCTTCTTCCCGACTTTACCTCCCTCACAAAGTTAAATGAGGTGAGTGAGAGTTACGTAAAGTCTATGATCCATTTCCAGACGGCTGCTCCGATCTCCAACATCAAAGCCAGCTAGTGTCCTTTCAGAGAAACTATGTGCTCTCCTCCCTGATGACCACCGATCCTCCATTAAACCTGGGGAGGTAATGTCTCTAAAGACCCCACAGCAGGCAGAACTAATCCCCTCTGTGTGCCTGAAAGGGCAACTCTTTTCTCTTTGAGCCCATTTCAGCTTCATTATGTCAGATTTCCAGGCAAGACCGTGTTGTCCAGAGCAGCTTAGTGGAGACCAAGTCAAGACCAAAGAACGTTTTAAGAAGGAAATGTCAGAAATGTCAGAGCCGCTTGGGGTCAAGCTCCAAAGCTGTAGCACAGTTTGCATTGAGGCAGATGGAAAATAACACTTCAAGTCCAAATTTAAAGTATCTGCAAAGGTCATCAAAGTACAAATGCCGGTATAATCACTACAACTAAAGGTCTGTATGTTCAATGACGTCCATAGCAGATGGAGGAGCTTTCCCACCAACCACCTGTAACACTAGCTAATGTTTTAAGTGTTTTAATGATACGCCTAAACAGCTGATTAACATTGCATACACATCTGTAGGAGATGTAATGCCATACTGGATGCAAGATTAAGTAACAGAATTATATACTTATGACAAATTCAGTATGTTTAACATTTTTTATGTTTATTTTTTGTCACTCAAAGCACTCATTAAGTGCAAGATGGCGGTTTTGGTTAAGTATTAAAAAAGACAACACTGACTTGAAGCACAAGACAGGACACACTAACTCATTGGCCATCAGTATAAAGGCCAGTGCTTTGTAACCATCCACCCTGACACTTTCACACCCCACAGATGTCACACTTCCTGGACTGGAAGTATGTTTCCTCTACAAATTATTTGGCCAAGAAAATTAGCTGTATATGAACATAATTTTTAGAAGACAAGGTTGCATGATACAAACTGAAATCTGCAGCCCAGTTTCCCAAGATATACATTTATATTGGAGGATTTCACACCTCACAACCTATGTCCAATACCAACGTTCAGTGCCAATGCAGAAAGTAATGTGCCCTTCATGTAGTGATAGAAAGTCAGCATGTGGACCACTTTAGACTTTCATGCAGGAGACTGGAGTTCCCATTTATTAAACATCCCATCCTTCTCTAAACGTAACCCCATGTATTAGTTGCTTAAACCTAACTATACTATTTAAAAATGTTTTAACATTGCTTTTTGGCATTTTAAAGTTGGCGTATGCTTCATCAGAACTGCTTGTTAGATGGTCTAACAGCTTCAAAAACTCCCTCCACACACTGCTTTCAGACATCAGAATTGATTGACCAGCTGTGCGGAGGTGAGAGAGCAAGCAGGGTTTGAACTTTTCTCTCTTGCTCACTTTTTTCATACGTTACACAAGTATTTCTGTCACTCCACCAAGTGAAACATTACGAATGCCTTCCAAGAGGGACAGTCTGAAAACGTCTGCCATTATCCCCATATTTAGTGCTCATTGTGTGTCACTGCTCAGTAGGA
This sequence comes from Thunnus albacares, assembly GCF_914725855.1. NCBI lineage: Eukaryota > Metazoa > Chordata > Actinopteri > Scombriformes > Scombridae > Thunnus > Thunnus albacares. The sequence continues at coordinate 22,284,377 of NC_058128.1, read as the reverse complement.
TGGCCTGCTTCAAATCTGCTTCACTCCATCTTTAGATGTGGCTGTTCTGAACAGCTATAAACACATTTGAATTTTAACCTCTAACAAACCCTAACCCTGACTCTAGGCTACCAGGGCACCATACCCTAACTATACCCTAACCAGGCTTTATTTCCCAAACACAAAGTCTTTCCCTAACCTTAACCATACTGCAGTTTCCATACATAGATATTGTAGTGAGAACTGTTATCTCTTCATCCTGCCAAGTCAATAAATGCTGTTCACATACATATATATTAAGTTAAAAATTAAGTAAAAACTGCTGGGTAAAATTTGGGCCCGATCCTCAGACCTTTGGAAAAAATATCCAAACCTGACATGCATCATACATTTTCAAACAAAGGGGCTTAATCCAAAAGGGGCCTGCGGAAAGTCAGACCCAATCAAAATTGACCCAAACAGACTAAACAGTGAGAGAACACCAACATCGACAGCAGCATGATGTTCCACCAATTAACAAACAGTTACATGTTTATACAAGTCATCTACAGACACATGATCAGAGCTCATAGCAAATCTGTTTAGTCTGAATATAATTCAGAAGAACATCCAGCGAGCTGAGCCACACCGATGAATTTGTGAGATACTTTGGATTTTCATTTTTAAAATCACTTTAAGCCTGTATATTTTTCTCAAACACACACTATGAAGTCTAATAATAAACTCAGAGAGTGTGGAAACCCTGCAGAGAGTTCTGCATAAATGCCTGAAATGCAGATGTAAAATACCACCTGTCAGTCGCTTACGAAAGCACTAATTGGAAAATGACGCCTGACACTCACAAACCTGCCTCTCACGTCAGAGAACAGCTCCACCTTTAAAGACAGTCATGATTTATCTCATTTGCATTGTCCCATTCCGTTCAGCCAAACCACCAGGAAACAATCCACTGGCACGTTTTAATTCACTCCTCAGGGCGTAGACTGAAGAAAAGTACAAACTGTTAGCAATTATGTTTCATAACCATTATTTATGTAACACTGAAACTCATAAACACTGTTTGACCTCTTTTTACTACTTGAACATGGAGAGGCTGCGTGGAGCTAAAAAAAAACTTAAACTGAGTATAGAGGAACCGAGATATGTCCAAACTTGCGGCTGATCGCGGCAACCAGGAGACTTAAATCACCTGAGCACATAAAATTAGTGTGAAACTGACACAGACTGACACAGAAAGATTGGTTTTCTAACACCTAGGCATCAGCCCGGAGGATATATGCGGCTGCCTGGCTGCAGCTGCACAGGTCAGGGGGTCAAGGTCAAAGGTGAAGAGGTGAGGGTTGGGGTTTTACTGGAAATATGAGAAACGACCATATGTTTTGCAGCGTAGGTGGGCAGGTGCCAGGGCTCTCCAGTTTTTTCAATTTCATGGTGAGCAGGAAGACATCTTGCCTGAGGTAGCACAAATGTCTTTACTGAGGCAGCTTCTGAAGGGAGGAAAATAAAATGTGGATGTCATGTGACTTTGTTTTCAGTTTTTATTTTTAAGGCAAAGATTTTTTTTTTCATCCATAAATAATTTTTTTTTCAATTATTTCAGGACTTATTTATTTACCGTTATTTGTTATGTTTGTACATTTATTCAGTTTTTGATTGATTTGTTAAAATGTCAGAACTAAGATTACATCAATGAATTCTCAAGTCCGTAAGAAATTAAGATAACTGCCTCTATCAGTAACCACACTGATCTCAGAATCCGATCTGTGACCCACTGGCCTCATAACATAACCTCATGTGGTTGCTTCTTCTGCAGTCGTCACGTGTATGTGTGTGTGTGTGTGTGTGTGAGAGAGACTGTGGGTTTGGGTGTGAGCGGTGAAGGAGAAATGCAACAACGAGCGTCATTCATGTTGGACAGTAGTTCAGTGTGTGGTTGAGAAGAGAGGAAAGGGAATGATGTCACTGCTTTCTGCTCCAGAAACACTCACAGTCACATCCTCTGAGTGGACAAATTGACTTTTAATATCATATGTTGCCTGGTGAATGAAACCTTGTCATGTTTTTTTTTTTAGCTAGGTTAGGTTTATACATCTGATAAATGATACACACATGCTACTGTCTGTTGACGGTAAAAAAAAAAACAGATTTTGGAAAAGGTTTATTTTAAGGAGTAGTTGGATATTTTGGAAAATAGACATTCACTTTCTTGCCGAGAGTTAATAAGAAGATGGACACCACTCTCATGTCTGTACGCTAGATATGAAGCTACAACTGGCAGATGGTTAGCTTAGCGTAGCCCAAAGACTGGAAGCAGGGGGAAAAAACAGCCAGGTTCAGTTCAAAGACAACAAAATCCACCTTCCAGCACCTCCAGAGCTTACTAATTAACACATCACATGCCAAACTATTTCTTGGCCTGGAGTAGAAACTTCCTGGTAACTGAGCTAAGCCAGACTAACGCTGCCAGTAACTGCAGAGTTGGTACAGATATGAGTGGTATTGATTTCCCCATCTGACTCTCTGCCAGGAAGCTAATCAGTGTGTGTCCCAAAATGTTGTACTACTCCTTTAAAGTTATAATCTTTTAAGATTTCAGCCTTGATTGGTTTTATTGACATTTGGGGTAATAGAGGTAATAGCGCTACTTAGTCTGTTGTTTTGTTTAAGCTCTTACTGCCCCTGTTAAATGCAAATCAATGTACTAATACAGTGCTGCGTTTCTGTGTTTATTTTATGATACATTTTTATGCTAAGCTAAGCTATGCTAAAAGTTGCTACACTACTATATAGAGAGGCAATCAGTGAATTCTAATACATTGAATGGCTATTACTGAAAAAATGTTCATAAATAGTGTCAAATATGATATCAAATATAATTTGATATAATGAACAGTTTATAGATTATAACTTTAAAAACTAGGTACAAACAAAATGTATTTGGCTCATTCACATCATCCATTTACATGGGCCTCAGGACTTTTACCAAATGTAACATGAACTCACAAGCAGCTTGTTTGTTGCTCAGAGTTTTGGAAACTGAGAGTCAAATCTTATTCCAGATCTATATTTTTATCTGGGAATGAAGCGTGGCTTTTGTCATCACGCTTGACTTTCTAAGCATGAGTAGTGGAATTCAGTGTTATTTTTTGCCATGGTCATTTCTTGTGCTTCAGATTATATCGAATTTATAAGGTACACATGTATTGTAATCCTACAACATACAACAACCCAGCAAGAAATCTTAGGATGTTCAGTTTTAGTTGACACTGTCAGAGAGATGTTGATCCAACTTTAAGGTCATTTTGAAGGTCAGTGTTAGCGTTATATTGGATTCAGTTATATTAAAATGTGTTTCTTATATTCTGCCACCAGCATGTATGTCAATGGAATGGAGAAAAAAGTACCTGTTGTCCCATAGACTCACTGTATGACATGATGCCTGGCTTAAAAAAGAAAGTGCAGCTATCTAGTGCCACGGGAGTTTTGAATGACGTGTTTTTTCTCCTCTGCTCCAGTGAACCAGGACGTAAACTTGCCCCAGGTTTGGAATAACCTGCTTCCTTTAGGTGTGAACACGTCTTAACACATCAGTGCGGTATTGGGAAGCAGCCGCCCCGTGCGTCAGCAAGGTCACAGCCGACTCTATTGGTCTGACCTCACCAGAGTCGAGCGCTCTCCTCCACTCTGTTGCATGTCAGCCTCTTGCAAGCCACCTGGACCTCATCCATCACCTCAGGTAACACAGTATTACTCACGCCAGTGCTGGATTACTCACACCTTCACTCCCTCGCTCTGTTTTACACTGACAAACATCTTTGCATGACTGCCCCCGTGCACCGCTGCCCACGCAGCAAAAGGAAATCTCTGCCAACAAACACACTCCACACCCCACACCTCACAACACACTTCTGTGGTGATAAACAGAAACAAAGCTGTGCTCTCTTATCCCTCCAATGACAGACACAGCACTGAATGAAACACATCAACAATAACAACAGTTATGCAACTTCTATAACAATAAGCCATTCTCAGAATAAAGGTGCTGCCACATCAAAAAGCAAAAATATCACATTTCACACCAGGAGATGATGAAAACAAGAATCTTTGTGTCTGTACATCAGTCAGGTTTGACGGCACTTAACCTACATTGCATAACGTACAACAATGTTTTTCTCCTCCTTTGTATCATTTGAATAAAAAAGATTAAGTCATTATCTTTGACACGTAACAGTTACTGACTTCTGCAACTAGATATGACGTGCGGGTATTTTCCAGACCTTGAACTGCACTCTGCTTGTCTATTTTCTATTTTCATGCCAAGCACAGTGAGCGTGACACAAAGGTGTCTGGAAAGCTACAATGAGATGGAAGCTCCATGCCAAAGATCTCACCCCAACTTTAATTAGGTGGTTGTAGGAATTTTACAGTATTAGCATACTAATATTTAGCACAATAATTACAATATTTAACAGCACGGCAAACTACAGGCACCAAAATGGCCATAAAAGTTGAATTAAGATGTCTTTATATCTCTATGAAGGTAGGCTTTATTGTACAGCTGATGTATTAGACTGCATTAGTATTAAGTGTACCTAATATACTGGAAACAGGGGGCCAGGTTTACTAAGGCTTTTCCACGTTTTACGCCTCTGAAAAGCAGGTGTAAACATTGCGCAGAGGAGATTCATATCAGCCACAAGGAAGGCTGTAGTGGAAAAAACAAAATGTCTTTATCTTTATTCTACAGAATCTAAGTTATGTCAGATATAGAGCATTCGCACTACAAAAATATCCAGAGAGCTGCGTTTAATCAGCTATCTAAAAATAACTAAACAATTAAAAGTATAGAGCTGTAACTAAATCCAATTCTTACAAACAAAATAAAATACTTAAAAGGACATCTGTCTCAAGTAGATTGATTTTGATCAATCTACTTGATCTACTGATTTTGTTTCTTTCTTTAAGTTTTTCAGTTTTTCTATGTTGTGATTTTAAAAAACATTTCTGCTCCATCTTAGCCAACGAAATCGTTTCTGCCTATTAGAACAGCTCTGCCTCGGGGGAAATGTTGGTACTGTGTATGTTCAAAACAACAAGCTGCTTTTTGTTTGCTTCTCGTCCTCCGGAGGCTGACATCACAGAAAAGTTCAAAGCGTCTACGAGGTGAACTCAGCAACCTGCCTGAACTAACTGTACCTCCACACCTGGCTCATGTTGCGTCTTACAGTTTACTCTCTGGATGTCAGCCAGCAAAACTCTTTTTGTGTCACTAGATGTTTCTAGGACAGGTTTTAACAATGGCTCCTTTGTCTCTCAGAGGGCTCACCTATTCCTCTGCCTCTCTGAAGTGACAGAGGAGGTGACGAGGTAAGTACCAGGAGGAAGATAAAAGCCTGAGATTAGCTTGAAAGGAAGTGAGGCATCCTGTGGTGAAGATGCTCCCAAAATGCAGAGCAGAAGAGTTGAAAGGGAGAAGAAATTATTTAGATAATTTCCAGACTTGAAATAAAAGATTCACGGATGAATTCCTGCAGTAATCCCCTCAAACTGTTTTTATCACGTTGAAATTTTTACAATTCTCTTAAGTTCTGCAAGTGTCTCCCAATCAGTAGCTTTTAATTTTTTAATATGAATCAAAGCCTGTTACCTGTGCAAAACAATTCAACACAACAACCCTGCAATGATTCTAAACTGTGTCATATGGGTGTTAATTAGATTATACGTTCATATTTGAGGCTGTAACTGTACTTTTATTGTACTGCTAACACTATACTGATAAGGGATTTTTAAAGATAGAGTCCTACATCATGTAAACTCTTCATGAAGATTGTTCCAAAGTCTAGAGGACAAAGATTGACAGCTTGTTGTTTTCAATTCACACTTTGACACTGCTGATTCAGATGTAAGTCAGCACCCTGGACAGTCATCTTGTTCATGTGAGGTTATACTGTCCCTGATGTAACTCAGTGTCAAACCCTTTCCTGCCATAGCATTTAGTTGAGACTGTTAAACAAAAAAAACTGAGCATAACAGAATTAATTTTACTTTAACCTGCCACTTTTTGGCTACTTGGCAGCACAAACAAGCTGTTAAAACAACACTGAAATATCATCCACTTTTAAGTTGATGTGTTCAACTTTTAGCAAACTGTTGTTTATTTCCATATCCAGCAGTTACGGAGCAACATTATCATTCATTCTGAGTCATGTGTCTGTCCACCTGGTGAATGTAAGTCCAATATTCACTCACTTTTAGTTCTGTTTTTGCTCTTTACCAACTCCTGAGGGAAATATCTGACTCTTTAGCTGCTAAATGCTCCACCAGATAGTCTACAGCTAACTGTGTGTGTTTGGTGCTGCCTGCTGCAGCCAAAAATGATGCTGTCAAATCAGTAAAGTAAAATAAAGAGTAAAGTACAGGCATGTTATCAGCTAAATGCTAAATTACTCAATTTATGACAGCAGGGCAGAATGGCCCTTTACAAAGTGTTACATGTTTTATGTGTTTATGTTTTATATTATATGTTATTAGAATATTGTTATTAATGCATTAACGTTATAGTTGCTATAGCTGGCTGACTACTGTGCTTTTGTGCATCTCCATGTATCTCTTCTTATACTCTTATAAAGTTAAACTATATCTTACTGTTGCTACTGTAGTTTAATCTATGACAACATATATTTTAAGACGATCATAAGTTTGTAAAATAAAATCTTAAGTAATCAGAGTAGAAGTAGCATAAAATGGAAACACTCAAGTAAAATAAGTAGAGCACTAAAGTAAATGTACTTAGTTATTTCCACCACTGGTGCGTGGTAGTTCTCCTGCCCCTGCTTCTTTGAGAGTCTACATCCACTCCTATAATACTGGAACAACCATGAACATGAAGATTGCTAGTTTAAGAAAAAATATACAAAACACCATGAACTGACCAATATAGATAATCTGCTTTCAGTTTGATGGGCAGAGGATGAGTTCAAACTTATATAAAAGTGTGCAGTGCTTATATTTATATTTTTAAGATTCAAAGTTGTAAAGGCGCACTGGTACAATGTAATACTACCATCCCTGTTGTGTTTAAGGCACATGCACATTATCTACCCAAATAAGCAGCTACATCAGATATGCAATCTCAACATCCGTCCCCTCCATTCAAAATGTCACCAGCAATTACCAGCATAACATAATGCAGATATTTAGTTGGGAGATCTCATGTTATTGAGCCAACTTGGCAAAAATCAAATGGAAACATTTTTAGAAAAATGAGCCCAATGCTAGTTCCTCATCAGTCTAATGACAGTGACCTCTCGTCTACCCAAAACAACAGCATGGACTCATTAATAAACTGTCCAGCGGGGGTAAACTATTTTCATAGGAGTCTGGGGGATTCTCATAAAAAAGGAAAAAGGAAAACAGCAATGAAAGGTTAAGATTTTCATTTCTCTGCTTGCAGATTGCTTAGATACACACTATGTTGTTTTTCATTAAATGGTCATTAGATGAAGTCATGGCTGATGGATGTTATTATCTCTAATTATTAAAAGGTAGTCATTGTTCATTTCCTCTCAGTTTCCAGCAGCATGGGAAGAAAATTGGCAGTGTTTTCCTGGTTTGGTTTTGAGGAGAGGGTTGTGGATAAAATGGGACCCTCTCTTATTAAGGACAAATCCACACTGGTCTGCGGTTTAAAGTCACAGACGGTTTCTTTATCACGCTGAACATGAGTGAGATTATGTGAGAAAATACTTGCATGGCAGGAAGGACTTAAAGAGGAATTCTAGCCCAGACATTTACACTGTCAAATATCAAGAACATGTACATGTTTGGTATAATAGTGTGTGCATTTTCAAATTGTACACTAAAACTGAGCAAAAATCTATGAATAAAAATTTTAAAAAGCCTAATTGTTGCAAAAAAGCTGAAACAGATATTTTAAATTCACTTTGCCCTTGTGGTACATTACTGCTTCTTCTATGGTAGATAAAAGTGTTCATTGCTACTTGTCGCTTAGCTTAGACCTTAGATCAGTCACTAGCAGCTCAATAATTTAGCAGTTTATTCAAAAGATGTGTTTTCCCATCAACTCCTGTCTCATAAGTGTCCACAACGACTTCCTCTTTTGTGGAGCAGTTTATACTCTGACAGAGGAGGTTACATTAAACTAGATGATGAAACACAACTAATGAGCTCATAGCTTCCTCCATTTTAGACTCTGTGGCTTTCTGTTCCCTAAAAAGGTCAGCAAGGTCGGTGCCGTTTCTGGTTGCTCAATGCCACAAATTTGTCAAGGTTCATCAGACTAGGACAGGATGTGAAACATTTGCCAGATTTACTTTGGCCCACAGGTGAATGGTCAATAGTACTGAACTGATTCTGCTGTGAAATTTCAGATGGATGTTACTAGTCAGCTAATAGCCAAAGAGCTAATGGATTAGTTGGTGATTGTGAAGCATGAATGAAGCAGCTGATAGGAATGAGCAACATTTCGTCATTCACTTAAAATCTGATTTGAATGAAAATGTGACTTGTGATGTTCAGTGGTTTCCCTAAATTGTCATCTACTTCTGCTTTCACTAGTGATTTCCTACATTCTCTATGAGTTATTTGAAAGTCCCAGAGAAATGTATGAAACTGACTGCATTCATCAGTAGCACTGTTTACCGCTAACCTCAAAATGTCATGTGGCTGCATTGCATTCTGGGATACTGAGGCTGCTTTGGGGGGTGAAATCGGTGTCTCTGACTTCTTTAATGGTTTATTTCATTGAATGTTAGGTCACTGTTGTCATTCAGTGATATATCATATTGTTGAATACATGTTCAGTGATTCCTACTAATGGAAATGTTGAATATTGGGAATAGAAAAATGACCCAAAAAACAAAATTAACCCTGGAATGCTAGATGCATCACAATGGCTGTCTTACAGTGTTATATAGCATATTTTACCCTGAAACATTAGCCAAGCGTATTACCTAAAACTACAAGTGCTAGTTTGGGTGTCAGATTGTTCTGTACTTATTCTCTATCTTCCCCTGAAGTGCAGTTGTTGCTCTACTTTTCCTGGGACCTCTATTCACAAGCTGTCACTCTGCTCTCCTTTGTTCTGAATTAACTACCAGCAATCGAGCAATGATTGATCGGTGCAGCTGATCTGCAAGACGCTACAGCCAAGATGCAGTGGTACGTCTCTGTAAACTAATCCCCTATGCTGTGGATATGACCGCCGTGAGAAAAGCGAGGGGAAAACCCCCTTTTCCTTTTCAGCTTTATCCACGGCGATGGGAACCACAGTGGGAGCAGGGTGTTACAGCCCTGCAGCGGTGGCAGACGCACCAGACGGGGTAAGGAGGGAGAATGTCAGTCTATTGTTGAGCTGATAAGGACTGATTGCTGATATGTTGTCAGTAAGGTTGGGTGGTATATTATGTGACTCCTGGACAGGTTATGACAATATTTGAGTCAGCTGTGGCACAGCTTCAACTAGACCAACAGATATACGGTGTCTCCTGCTCAACTTTATCACCATTCATTATCATGCGAGCCTTAACTGGTATCTTGTTTTACAAAACACGACTCCAGTTTCTTTTTAGTCTTGACTGTGTGTCTGCAATTGTCTGGCTGATATGACATCTGCATTCATAAAGCGGATGCTCATCATTTCAAAAGGAGAATGGTTGGAAAACTCAACAATTGTTGCTCAGTTTGCCTGCAGGTTTTGTCCTTCGACTTGTTTTTAAAGACAATCTTACAGCAGGAATCATTTATATAATATATAATCCAAATCATTTCATATGAATAAATAAATTCATTAAATCTGTTCTGCAAGTCTATAACCAACTGATACAACATAGTAAATAGTATTTGAGTGAACAAGTGAGTAAATTTACAGCTTCTGCTCCACAGATAGAGCAGGTAGCTGAATTAATGCTAAGCGAGCAAGAACAACAGTAAATGAGCAACAAAAGACTAAAAAAAAAACTAAAGATTGAACAAGACTAACAAGCCGAGAGTAACAAAATCAAGTGACAAAATTAACACTCCTTGTGACCACTTCATGAAAACCTCTAGAGTAGCTTCCTGTTGATGCTGACGTGGCCAATTTGGTCACAAGATTTGGAGATTTTTACAGATCCCGTAACTGAGCCTAGTGACAAATGTAGTGACTTTCTGAGCAGCATCAGTTACTTCCTGCACTCAGGTTCCTTCAGCTCTTCAGCTCACGTAAGCACTGCTGGGAGGTGAGAGATCCCGCTCACCAGAAGTGTGTCTGGAACATTAATCAGTTGTGCAACACTGAGCTACACTGATATCCAGACAGATCGACTGACTAGGAGAAAAATACGTTACATAATGCGAATTGTTTTCTGGGGCACACAACGAGATGTTTAAAACTTTCGATTTGTGTAAATATATAAAACTTGGATCCAAGTTTTTAAATATGTATCGTTAACGGTTTGTTTGTGTGACCAAAGATTTTCTTTTTTCCTCATTTTCTTTCCTGTTAGGTAACATTTTATTTTACGAGTCCCATATTTTCCTCTTATTTCATAGAAAGAAACTGATGTAACTGTGTATTTATTGGGAGGGAAAGAACTTGGCACTAACGGGGGAAATGGAGACACAATTCAACTGCACTTTCAGTTAATTAATATCTAGATTAACCAGTAGTCTCTACAGCAGGCCAGATAAACATGCAAAAAATAATGTTAAATGTTTCTTAATGGGCAAATGTACAGCTCAACATATATGGATACTAAAGTTCCAAGTAATAAATGAATGATGAATAAATATTTGTGTAGAAATAGTATTTAGTAATATGTAAACAGAGCAGTTCTTTCGAGGGAATTTCTCTCTGAATCAACAACTGCTCATAAACTCAGCACAACTGAACTCATCTGAACTGTTACACTGTTCTCTCTAGGAAAATAATTAGGAAATTACGGACCTGTAAAATAAAGTGCTACCATGTTACATCATATGCTATTCTAATGATTTTTTTTCCTTTAGAAAATCAGTAATATGTTCTGATTTGTACGTGATGTCATGAATATATGAGTTGACAGTGTCATTTAGTGATCTATGATGACCTTTGGAGCATGTGAGGATCAGTTTACACCACTGTTTACAGGTAAATAGTGACTTTCTGCTGGAAAAATGTGCCAATGCCTGCTGTTAGACAGGTCTGCACTTGGAAAAATACTGATCCACATGTGCAGATGAACTTTGTACAATGTTTTGTTTCAAATAGAGAGCAGAGGAACTACAGTAGTTTTTAGTAGAACTGTAACAGACAAAGAAATGACTGTATAAACACTCATCAACACAAAAAATACATCTCTCTGGTGCAGAAATACAACGTGAAGTGCCAGTACACCAACGCTCTCACAAAAGTCAAGAAAATAAAGATCTTGCACCGTGGCTCTTCAACAAAACCAGTAAAATATAACCTTTAAGACATTATGTGAAATTTGAAATTAAGTATTTACAATAAAAAAATCCAGGAAATACAGTGTAATTCACATTATCAGTGCATGAAATGGTAAAACTGGCAATAAGAAGGTCCAGAGAGTACAGTAATATCTAGCATGGCGGCTGGTCTTTTTTTAAATATGGTAATAGTGTGAATGCGTCATTAGAAACAGACGACACGTAGACGATACCTGCACTGTCAGTGATGTGTCAATAGAGTCATGGTGGTCTGATATTTTTACTCTTTTGATTTCTGGGAAAATGACCAGTGAATACTGTGGGAACTTTTCTCAGAAACCAGACTGTTTTTTCTCAGAAAAGAAAATGTCATCAGCTGCTTAGATATAAACACTAAAATCACATGCTTTAACTCTTAACTGTCCAGTGGAAAGTTCCCACTCAGCTCTCCATGTGACAGTTAAGAAACAAACAAATGTGTGCATCATCAACAGCTACAGTGGACACAAAGAAGTGACATCACACATCAATTTACAGTGCAGTGTGTAAGTATTAGGAGAGAGACATCTTTTTTAATTGTTTTGGCTCTATACCAACACACTGAATCTGGAATATAACTATGAAAGTGCTGACTTTTATCTTTGTAAAACATGCAGCTCTTTTTATACAGAATCATATATATATATATATATATATATTGAGTATATAATGAGAAAACAGTTTCTAAACTGAGTCAGGCCCACAGCTGGCAATGTTTTTCATTTATCTGCTGTTTTTCCTGCTAATAAATAAATAAAAATGAAATGATCTCCCAGTTATAAGACAATGCAACATAGCTGCTATATGTATGTCCCTCACCTGATTCAATCCACCTCATAATATGTTTCACCTGTTGAACACCAGACTGAAATAGAAAAAAACATGTGAGAATTGACAGAGTATTACCCAGGAAGATGACAAGTGTCTGCTGATGTCTGTTGGTCACTGACTGAAGAGAATTTGGAACCAAATATCACTTATTTTAAACTTAAATTAGATCTCCTACAATTGCAGAAAGTAGTGTAATTCCTACATACTTCACCTGATGTGCAGGTAAACATTAAAGCAACAATTATAATGTTTTGCATTATATTAAAGCATAATATTTGTTTCATTCACCACTTATTAATGCATCCCCTGCTGAATGATGGTCAACACTTTGTACACTAGTGAAACTGAAAAAGAAAAAAAATTTTTCAAGTTCTAGTCCTGTGTCTCTGTGTTAATTATTCATTTATCTCTTCATATATACCAGAGATATGTCAGCAAAATCCCTCCCTGTCTGTGAATTAATATCATATTTTTGACAAGTCATCTTTAATTCAGGGGCGTAAACATAAACTCTTAACTGTTAGCTTTGAGTCATAGTAACCAGCAGAGCAATATTATACAAGCAGGTGTTTGTCTTAATATCAGCTGCCAAAAATGAAGAGCGTGCTGCACTCTAATATGTTGATTCTCCCTCACCAAACGATGTGGGCGAGGGAGGTGTGGGTGTAGGCCAACGGTCCTCTACAGCTCCATGGAGCTGTGTCAGCTAAGCCATGCCCACTTTTGAACAAGCCAATCAAATTTAAAGTAGTAGATCTAACTAAACCCTGCCCGCATATTTTAACATATCTCGTGCCCTTATCAGCCGGGTGCTAAATGAGCATAAAATTTTTTGTTTGGTGGACATACGTCATCTGTCCTGACACTTTGTTGCCAGTTTATTGTGCAACTTTCGTAATGTAACGAAAGAGACAAATAAGAACACAGCCAAAAGGGAATTTGGCAGTTAAATTTTTTTTTGTTTGTTTTTTTTGTTTACTGTAGATTCATCTGCTTTAAAATTGTGTTGTGTGCTAAAATGTCCTCGAGAACAGAAGGAGGACAAGGTGTGGTGTTCAGTTGTGACTCACGCCGTAAAAGAAGGACACATGAAGACAAGATAACAAGACTGAGACAGAGAGAGGGCGAGACATTAGAAGACCTCGACCTCCATATCATCAGATAAGATAAATACTTCTCAGAATGTTTCATCAGAGAACAGAACAGTCACGGTCCTGAGTCAGATCCTAACAGTCCTCTAATGTCTGTGCACTCAGACTAAATCAATGCTTAACTGTCCTTCCTTCTGTACTTTTGATGATCTGTGCTGTGCTTCAGGAAGTGGACAAACCCTGAAGATGACTGTTGATGTCAGCATTTGATAGAGAGAAAAAATAAAATAAATTTAAGGTGGTAATCCATGATATTCTTCTCTTGGTGTAGGTTTCTAGAGTTTGGTGACCTTACAGTTACCTTTGATCTTCAGTCTAGTTGAAAGAACTGATAGAACAGGTTTTATCACAGAACGTAAGATTATAGGTTGGCAATATAAACAAGAGATAAAGTGTTTAATGTTTAGAAGTAATAAGCAAAATCTTAAATCCAAAAATCCAATAGAAGCCAACACAGGGATTACAAAATAAAGGATGTATATGACCACAGCCAGCTTGATGTAATTATCAATAAATTAAAGGAAATAGAAGCATTAATAATGTTCTCCAGATCTGAACAGGATAAGAACGCAAGTGACCCTTCATACACATATTAATCACCTGATAAACAGGTTTGATTTGTCTTTGAACATGACCTTCAAAACTTAAAGTGGGGTTCATATTTACTCGAAAAGTAATTCTTGGCAGCAGGGTGGAGCCTGGGTGGAGCTAACAGGGTAAAAAAAAAGTGACAAGCGCCACAAGTGTGTGTCACAGTTTGATCTATCAATCAAATGAATACACCCCCGCACGTGCCAACGGCTCTCTGAGGCCTTCGTATCTTCTTACCTAGACAGTGATTGTGAAGACACAGATGTGAAACATTTACCGAAACACTTCACTGTATAAAAATGTGTAGACTTCTCCACCCAGGCTTAACTGGCTCTACTGAACCTCAACACACAACTTGTGTATGAGACTGTGACTTATTATGGTGCTCAGAAGTTAGATTCTAACTTTAACCTGAATAATCTGTAAATTGGACTGAGCAAGAGTGCTCTTCCTCAGCTCCACTGTGTCACATTGCACAGGCCTTTGACAGAGAGCCACTGCTTACTGAGTGATCTACAGTCTAGGATATAATGAGTCTACTTAGATTTTAAAACTGAGAGTTGAGCAGATGTCTATGAGTTACAGTACATCTCCTGGGGTCTACAAGTACATCTGGACTGCTGTGAATAGTTATGACATTTAGCTGTTTATAAGTGTTTGAATAAGTACCAATGTATAAGCTGTTTGTCTAAAACTGGCCTCTGCACCGTGACAATGATTCAACGAGAGCTTAAGTGTCCAGAACTCAGTGTTTTTTAGGCAGAGAGATGCTGTTCTCATTCACGTTGTTGATACATATTTTCAAGGTTCTTGAACCAGCAACCTTCCAGTTGCAAGTGTTTTATGTCTGAAAGCTATTAAAGCAGTGGCCCTGTGCATACCTTAACTGTCTCTGTAATGTTCTGAGGAAACAGTCAGAGTGTCATGTGTCAGAAAACCGGTTCATAGATAAACGTGCTTGTTAGTGAGCTCATGTCTCACTCAACAATGTGTCTATTGTCCGGTCTGTCATGCCACACAAGTCCAGATATTCATTTCTGATAATGAGTTTGTTGTTAAACTGTGGTGAGATGTTAAAGGCAAAAACTCACAAAAATGAAATGAAAAACAATGAGAGTCCAGTGGGAAGGCATGGAATTCAAAACACGGAAGCCAAAAATCCCCATGCAAAGTCATAGTTTGTTGACCCTTATGACCAGATTTTGACCATGTGTCCATCCATTCGCCCGATCCAGTTCAACAGTGAACAATCGGAGGGATCCATGTTGTGGCTTTCCTCGGAAATTGTCTTGCGGTGTGTCTTTTTTAAACCAGAGAAACTAAGAGTCCAGTCACAATAGCATTAAAAACAACAAAAGTTTGGCCTGAAATCAGTTCATATCAATGGAGTCATCACAAGCTGTAGGTCAACTATTGTGAACTTTGACCCATGAATTTACAGAGTTGACCAATTGTAAACTGGCTGAAGGTGTTTTCAGACTTGTGTTGTTTAGTCTGCTTGAATTGGTTTCCCTCCTTGTTACGATTCACTTGGGCAGCTCTGAACAAAGCAATCAACCTTGGGTACAGACCAAAACAACCATACTGAGACCCTTTAGAGGAAGTGGTCTTGGTCTTGTCCCAAATGAACTCTGGAGCAGTTGATTTGTAGTTGGAACGTGAGTTGACCTCTGCAAGGTGTACTCTGCAAGTTTGAGCTAAACGGCTCCCATAGCTGGGATGCAGATGAGTGAAATCATCAGCACTTCAAACAGAGGTCGATTATACATGTGCTGTATATCTGAGTGAGCTAGGTAGCATCTAGCATGCTACTGGCTAGCTCGTCAACTAGCACTGCAACTAGTCACTATGTTATTACATTTCTGGCTCCTCCTATTTCATGATGATGTGCAAATTATTTTCACTGTGCCACTGATATGACTGCGCATTAACATTGAATGGCGAGTAGAATTAATTATTCAAGATTTTCTACTACAGTATAATGCTTTGATTTCCAACAATCAAAGTCAAAGCACACTGATGCCAACAGATTGCAAAACATTGCTTGATGGAAGAAATGACTGGAATGAACAGACATTTCAAAACAAGGCCTTGTCACAATAAGAAAGGGCGTTCGGTGTTGGAAAGGTTTCCTGCAATTTGAACAAATCTGTTAAGGAGTGAAAAAGGAAAGTTTCCTGTCATTAAATCTGTTTCTTGTGCAAGTTGCTGAAGCTCTCCTCCCCATCCAAGACACTGAGCCTCCTGCAACAGCTGCTGGATGCATTACTCTTCCCTCTCTCCTCCTCTCCCTCAGACAAAACAAAGCAGCACAGGAAGCCTTGATTAAAGCACTTCCTGTCTGACTGGCCCAGAGGATCAAGGAGCTTGGCGGCAGCTCGGGTATTATTTTACCCCCGCCACTCTCAGTCGAGGTCGCCTCATAGACCCCCAGTGAAGTTTACTGCTGAAATCGGAGAAGCAGCTGCTACAGAGCCCGGTTAATCAAGGAACACACCGAGAGTGTGGAAGTGTGTAGAGTAGTGTGGTGTGTGTGTGGGTGTTCATGGTGCTGTGGTTAAGCAGATGAGGAAAGGATGTCATCTTTGGACTTTGGATTTTAAACTGAACAACTTTGAAAGGAAGAGATATATGGAAATGCGCTTTTTATCTTACATTCTAAGATCTCCAGCTTCATTTAACCGGAGTTAACACATGATTAGCCTAGCTTAGCATAAAGACTGGAAACAGGGGGAAACAGCTAACCTGGCTCTGTGCAAAAAGAAATGTAGCAAAGACGTAATGTCACGGTAATCAAACATTCCTGGTTTATTTTCTAACCAGTGTGTGCAGACATTTTATAGAATATTTTGATGTGATAGCATAACTAATGCAGTCATGAGTTTTAATTGTCCTCATGAGAGTTGTGTTTGAAACCTGTGTGTCTTCATGCTGCCTGTTGTTACCTACAAACTGCGCCTTATGTAACTGTTGTATAACAGCAGACTTTATCTCCACAGACAGTTTTAATTAAAGTTTGTGTGGAGGAGTGTGGCGGGTGGGAAGTGTTGGGGGAGGGCTGCTGTCACACATCTGGGTCTGTTTTCCCCTCACACCACTCTGAGTCAGCAGAGGAGTACAAGGCCGCTCCCTGCAACAGTCTGCTGAAGTTTCATCGTGGGCCGTCTCGCTGCAGCAGCCAGCAGACCGCAGGCCTGCCGGGGTGACAGACACTGCTGTCTGGTTCTGTGTCAGTTTCATGAGGTTATGAAAGTTCTTTTCTATCTTGGCTACCTTGGATGTGCGGTACACGTTGTGAATCCAGCATAAGTAGCGGACCAGATTTAAGTCTGTGGATCTGCTTTCCCGTCTGAGCTATAATCAAAGAAATGGTAACACAGAAAGTAGAGAAGTACACCAAGCCATGAAGGTGTGTATGTAGTGGTCGGCCATACAGAAGTGCTAGTATGCTGAGCCATTTTGCTGGAATGTCAACATACTGTATAGCATGTTAGCAGTTGTGACTGCTTTAACCCTCATCCTTTCACACCTGTCAGATGTAGGTCTTTTTTGGGGTTGTGGGGTGCATCCGACAGTTTATGTAACTTTCCCAAACTGACATTCCAAGAAGTACAATCTGTTTCAAGCTGCCATTGATGCAGAGGTGTGAGAGTATGCAGGATTTGAACTTCTCTCAAGCTCTCTTTCTTTCATCTTCACACAACTACTTCGATCACTTTTTAGCCCCTTTTACACATGCACTGTAACCCTGAAATTTTCCGGATATTACCCGGACAAGCTGTATGTCCGAATCAGTCAGATCGGACATTAAACGGACTTTATCCTGCCAGCTCCCTAGAACAAAGTCTGTGTAATGTCCGATTGAGCTCATGTGTGAATACAGCAGTGAATTCTCAGGAGAATTCACAGTGAATTAGCTACAACTGCTCACTGCCCTAAGTGCAACAAAATCCAGCAGTAAGGGAGATGATAAAGGCAATTTATCGAGCAACTGTTGAACAAGCAGAACATAAACTTAAATACAACATCTTTGACTTCCAGCAGTCACCTCCCCTCACATCCACAACCGCTGCGTTGTTTCAACTGGGCCTGAACGCTCCATTGTGAAGCTAGTGCTGATGGGAAAGAGAACCTCCTGCGATTTCTCTTTAAGTAAAAGCTGTTTTATTTCTGATGAAAAGCTTATAAACGCTGAGTTACAACCGCAGCGCACTTTCTGCGTTATGTCCTGCCTTCTACACCCCTCTCGCCTCAACCAAACAGAGTATTTGAGAAAGCGTCTGACACAGACAATCTCCTACTGGGTGCAACATGTGTGAAAGAGCAACACCGGAAAATGTCCGGATCTAATTCTCCAGACATTGTCTGGAGTTCATATGTGAAAACGGCTTTTCTCTCACTCTGCCTTCAAGGACAGACTGTCTGACAATGTGTGCTGTAATCCCCATTTTAGTGATTCATCATGTGTCTCCCTTCTCTATGAGTGATGTCATTCCAGAGTGAGGTGATCCAGAACAGGAAGAAACACTTTTGCCTTTAGATGCAGTCAAATACATACAAAATCCTTCATTTCAAGCATACCAAGGTCTTTAAGAACTCATTTTAAGAACTCATGGATGACAATGATGAGTGCATCATTTTGAGAAGAGGTTAAGTGTCATAGCACTGAGGGTGTAAAGTTATAACCCTTAAGATTTCAGGTGATACCTGAGGTTACTAATGGCAACAGCAAGTTCATCCTAATAATACAAGCCCCAGAGTTTTGTTTGTAATAACATGTATCAACCACTGTGGACAGCAAACGTTGAGAAGCTGTAATGCTACAAAAGGGCATTCACATAGCTTAGGGCAGTGTTTTTCAACCCTGGTCCTGGGGCACGCCTGCCTTGCATGTTTTAGATGTTTCCCTGCTCCAACACACCTGATTCAAATTAATGGCTCGTTATCAGGCTTCTGCAGAGCTTGATGATGAGATGATCATTTGAATCAGGTGTGTTGGAGCAGAGAAATATCTAAAACACGCAGGGCAGCAGTGCCCCAGGACCAGGGTTGAAAAACACTGGCCTCGAGGAGTACAACGCCGATCATCACAACGTCCCTGGGTTGATTCCAGTCGGAGACCTTGGTTACATGATATCTTCTCTATCTGTCTCTCCCCTCATTACCCGTCAGTTCTCTACTGTAGAGTATCTCATAGAGACATAGAAGAGATATTTGTTTACAGCACAGCCTACATTGTCAACAATGACAACAGTGTTGTTGACACAGTAATGCTGAACTCATGACTGAATTACATGACAAATAGCTGGCTTTAATGTAGTCTGCTGCAATTCATTAAATGCTGCATCCTTCATAATGAGGTCACCTATAACAATGAAATTTACAGTCACAAAATGCAAATATTTTAATGGTTTTTGTGAAAAAAAAAAGGCCGTAACAGTGTCAAAAATGACTTTGATATTAAGAAAAACCATAAGAATTATAACTTAAAAAGAGGACCTCTTGTGATTTCCATTTTATTATATAAAGGTTCCTAAAACATTTACATAACACCTGTCTGCTTGGTTTAGACTGATCCGAAGCTTCAGGTCTTGAAGACTTTAATTTTTGTGCTTTTCATCAGGCTTATGTTTAGTTACGTAAGGCATGAGAAGATCATCAGTACTGCCTTAGAGGCTGAGCGTCTACACGCACCAGAAAAGCTTTGGCTGATCTCCCCAGCCAACTGATACTAACTTTCATCACCACTTCTAAAACAGCACTGAGTGTACAGTATGTACAGGAGACTGTATGAGGCACATCTGCATGTTAGAGAGGTCACAAGGTGAGCTCTCCTGTTGCAGTGTTGTTTTTATTCAGTCACTCCACAGTTGGCCGTTGTAACACTGGGGAAGCTTAACTGCGGCGAGTGAAGGCCAAAACACAGCCAAATCAAATACTGGTTTTACTTGAGGTTGGGTGCAAATGCACACAGAAAGCAACCGAAGCTAATGCCTTCCATATCGTCATACTGGTGTTGTTTACTGGTTTCGCTGCTTGAGCGGTGGCTGCGGTTTGGTGATTAACTCTGGCAGAAAGGAGAGAGCATACCGTTCTTTGCCCACACTGACATCAGCCCACCGGTTTGCCAGATAGGGCCACTAAATGCACACAGTGGAAACACATTTCCATTCTCATTCAATCATTTAGCATTCATTTTTGTCATATTGTGCTTTTTGTTTTGGTGAGTTTTTTTGTTTGCTATTTGGTTATTGAATTTGGTTACATGATTTGGTATCTGTTGTTTGTTTTTTGTCAAGAAAATACTAAATACTTGATTTAGTATTGAACTTTCATAAAGTTGGAGGATTTGCAATAGACAACAGTCAAAATCTGTGCAGCAGAGGCAGAGATATCCTGGGTTTTAGCACCAAATCAAGCTCCAAAACACTGAGTCCTACATTTCCCAAAATGCAACTCCGTGGTGTCTTATATTAGACTCTGTAATTGAATAGTTAACTGAATGAATAAGATATGAAAAATCCAAATACTTTTTGTCTTCTGGTCAAAATAATTCGACAGTGTGTGTGTGTGTGTGTGTGTGTGTGTAGTATTTCTAAAATCCTGACTACAGCCTTGCTCTATTCTTGTCATGATGTAGAGGCCTCTGAAACAGAATTCAAACCATGATGGATCAGAAGAACTCCACTGAAAGAAACTGCTGTAGGGTAAGCGGCTCTTTGAAGCAGGGATCTGCTGTATTGTGCTAAAATTGAACAAAGTGTCCAAGAAAATGAAATTTCATTGCAGGGTTTAGAGTCTGCTTTGGTAGCAGAGCTTCATCGTATCAGCAGCAGATGACACTGATTGGCTGTTACCCAACATTCAATATCAGCTCATCATGCTACCTGGAAAACAAATAAAGTGCTCTAACCCTGTCACATTAGAGGATGTCTCATCAAAGCAGCAGCAAATCTATGGGATGAACATGTTGCGCCTGCAGGTTTCTTCAGCCTGCTGTATATTGAACACTGCTCAGGTTATTATTAGTTTTTTCTGCTCTCTGCTGCTGAGATATTTGGAATCACTTCCTGTGTGCAAAGTTTTATTTTCTTTAAAGCTGCATAATCAGTGTTTTTGTAACAAAATGGATCAAACAACTATGTGTACTGTGAAAGAGTTCAGCAGACATGATGATGGTAAACCAGCGTTTTAGTGTCTTTTAGCTCTATGTTTTGGTTTTATGGCTTGCAGCTTTACAGTTTGGATGCAGCAAAAGCTGTACACTACCTATCCAGCACAGAACAACAGACAGACAAAGTTAGCAACTAGCAGGTGTGCATTTAGCAGCCAAAGAGCCAGATATTTTTTTCAGGAGTTGGTGGAGACTAAAACAGATCTAAAAGAGAGTGAATATTGAGCTCGCGTTTATCAGGTGACCAGAAACACAACTCAGAATGAAAGCTAATGTTGCTCTGTGTCTGCTGGAGGTGTTAATAGGGAACTGTTTGCTACCAAATTCATTATAGCAACTTTATAAGGCAATAATATGTCAGTGTTGTGTTCGCAGCTCGTTCTGCAGCCCCCATATATCCAAAATATCAGTAAATGCAGTAAATGTAACTTCTGGTTCTGGTGCTTCTGATTTTGAGAATAAATATGAAATATTTTGAGAAAAAAAATTGTAATGTTGTGGGCGAAAATTGTAATTTTAAGAAAAAAGTAATAGTATTATGAGATAAAAAGTAACTGGTATATATGGGGCGCCCCAGTAGCCTATACTGGTATAGGCTATACCTCCCTCTGCTTGTGTTTCCTGTCTCTCTGCACAATCAATTAACAAATAAAAACAAAAGATAATCTCAAAAAACCTGCACAGTATACAGTATATGTAACTGTACAGTATATACTGTATCTACATTATGTTTGTGCATCTACAGATAGATTGTAAAACATGCAATCTATCCAATCCTGTCATAAAATACAGCTTTTTTTTTTTTTTTGCACCAACTTTTTTCTCATATTACTATGACTTCATTCACATAATATCATGACTTGTTTCTATCAGCTGTGCTCTCTAAATCTCATGGTTTTAATTGTGGCTCTAATACTCTGTTGTACAAAATGACGTGTTAAGATAAAGATGTTTGCAGAGTGACTGTTGACTCTAAATCTATTCACAGCTATTTCTGTTCCCTCTTCTCTCATCTTATAATGGCCTCTAAATATGAGTATTGCATTATTTTGGAAACATTCCCTCAACACAGCATGACACGTTCAGAAATACACCTCCTCCAAATAGAGCGCACACACCTCATATGCTGATTTTAGCTGTAGCTCTGTTTAGCTGTGTTTATAAAGCCGGTTACATCACATTGAAAACTCCTTTTGTTCTTTCAATAGACTCGTCCACATGTATTAGGATGCTGTTTTAGAACAATAAAGTCCCAAAGGATGCGGTGCTTTACACATACATGCCTGCACACTAACAATGTACATGTGAGTTCATTGTTTATAAAAGGACAAGTAGTCCTGTGTCGCTCCTCTGTCACTATGCAGGATGTGTTTACCTCCCTTGTTTCTGTCTCTTATCCTGCCCTGCCATCGTTCCGCTGTCTGCCACTTAACAAATGTCCCGTTGCTGTTTTTGTTCTTGCAAACGTCCTGCAGCAGTCACTACAGGTACCCATCAGCCTGTCTGACCTCTAGGTGCCGATACAGTACAATAGGTACAGTCTGCAAGGAGATGAGGGTGAAACGAAGAAACTGTGTTTGTCACCTGTGATCATCTGTCAAGACAACTAACAGCCCACACAGAGTGCCGCTGTGCGATTTAGTGTATTGTTGTCTGGCCAAGTTTAACACCACTTGCTCTCTGATAAACGGCTGTATATTGACCTGAATGAAACTGAGATAACATTGTGTTTGCAATGGTCTGAGGAGAATGATAATGATAATGGCCCGGCAATTTATTTTGTGTAATTGGAAGGCAAAAACACCTCCTTTCTTTACTCGGCGGATCCTAGAGGTGATGTCAGCGCTAAAATTAGAGTGTGGTGTACGTGGATCATACAAAAAATTTGATAAAACCTGGTCTCTGTTTATTAGTTATGTTGAGGGCCTTTCATTTGATGATGATGATGATAATAGACTGTATATGCAAAAAAAAAACAAATGACCCGCTGCTGGTTTTGTTCCAGCAAACATCCTGCCGCAGTCACTACAGGTACCCATCAGTCTCTCTGACCTCTGGGTGAACATACAGTACAATAGGTACAGTCTGCGAGAAATGAGGGTGAAACGAAGGAACTGTGTTTGTCACCTGTGATCATCTGACAAGACAACAAACAGACCACACAGGCTGCCAGTGTGACGAGGCGCACGTGTGATTTGGTGTATTGTCGTCTGGCCAAGTTTAACACCACTTGTTCTCTGATAAACTGCTGTATATTGACCTGAATGAAACTGAGATAACATCATGTTTGCAATGGACTGAGAAGAATAGGGCTGGGTATTGTTTAAAAAGTTATGATACCAGGCCAAATACCAGTACACTTAAAGTGATACCAAATAACAATAGAGCATTTCATTCGATACCTTTTTTTTGTTTGTTTCATTCCATACCAATATAAACTCAATATAAACATTCAGTTACGTGAAATGCCACCACTCCTCCCCATCCAAATGATTTTTTACACAAATACATTCTGAAAGTGTTCAAATCATTGAGGATTATTTATTAAATAACTGTACAGAACTGTACAATACTGTATTAACACCACAGGCTGTATGGGTCGTAGCTGCTGTGGCAGTGGGCCAATCACACGTCGCGTTAAATACACGAGTGCTTCCCTTAACTGTAAAAATGCTACAGAAGGGGAAAAAAAGACATAAAAAAAGATTTTAAGGAATGCTAAAATGTGCATGTAAGCTCATGTAGACTGCATGCAAGAGATCTTAAGCAATGTTATAATGCCTGTTATAAATAAAGCAAAACTCATCAAATATCTTGTTTGCAAAAAAAAGACCAAATAAGGCACAAAGAAGACTTAAAGGAATGCTAAAATAACTATGTAGGCCAAATAATGGTAAGTTTTGCAAAAATTACTATTTTAACAAGTTATTTCTTTTGCCATTCAATCACTTACATTTTTAAATTTTTTGTACTACAATTTAAAACATTTTCCAGTCAGCTGACATCACTTCATTTATTTTTCTAGTGCAGTTTCATATACTTTCAAAATGTTCCATATTGACTAAAGGGAAAGACTTTAACGAGACATGAAATTCATATCAAAACTAAATGAAAGGACGTGGATGCTTTTTGCTGTGTGTGCACAGTAGCATACATAGTGCATATGCTGTACATTTACAGCATGTCAGTGTTACCTGAGGAAAGTGGGCTGTCCCCACAGGAACTGCATGTGCCGAGGATTGTACATGGCTGTCAACCAAGAATTTCAGGTCTGGAATCTGTCAATAAAAACAGTCCAGCAGCCGTTCACCTCTGGGCTTCCTTCCCATCAATCTGTTGCTTTTGAAGGTTCAACCTTCAATTACGGACTAATTTCTTTGCCAGTCTACTTGAATCCTCTTTAGCTGTTATCTCTTCAACAGTTTGTTGCATTGACTGATTTGACCTGTTGCAGATTTGGAAGTGTGGACTTTTTTTGAGCTAGACTAACTAAACATCTTAAGCTGTTAATGCATCTTCTCTCCTCAACATGGAGGATATGATCTACTAAGCAGGTCCAGGTGCATTACGAGCACCCAGAAAAATGGAGTGAACTGGGTCAAAGCAGTTTTGCACTTGAAATCTATCTGTGTTAATGTGCTGTGGTCTACTTAGCAGATCCAGGCCTCCATGTTCACTTGTGTCTGGTTTTAAACAACGATTAGAGGCATTACAATGTGTGAGAAGGTTTAATGTATACAACAGGTTTTAAAAGCAGGCCGGGCAGAGGTCACACTGAAGAATCCTTTACTGTAGATTAAAGTGTGTGTGTCATGGCGGCCTTTGATGTGGGATCAGTGTGACTCCTGCTGGGTTTGAACCCGCAGGGAGCCAGAAGGGAGAGCAGCAGCTGCTGTTGTCATCAGCAGCTTTACTGAACCACATCCCTCCTCTGCATACACACAGTGTACAGTGTGGTTTTCAGTGTGTTCACGTGCGTGCTCATGTTTTCATTGTAACATGATTAAGACAACATTCCGATCATTCAGAACATCTCTGTCAAACATCACTTGATTACTGTAACAAAGCTGGAATACTCATCAGTCATTTGAACCACTGTGGGACATATTCAGTGTTTAATGAAGCGGATCAAATAACCCTGAAATATTCAATTGTACTCATATTTTATTTTAAAGATATCCTCAACTTTAAAGCATGAGTGTCCTGGATAATCTAACAACCATATAGATTACTGTTATGTCCATTAGTCTTAATAATCTTATTTTTTTAGCTCCTGCCTATTCTTTTCAGTTTTTTTTGTAGTATCATGTGTAAACGTATACATTGCATTGTGGATCTGGTTTATATTATTCAGTAGCGTCTTGTGTGTGAGGGCCGGGTTTATTAATGTGCATGTGTACATAGACAGATGGTCATAGTCTGCAGTTTGTGGACGTCAGTCTTACACATAGCATTGAACATAAATTAGCAGCTGCGCCTGTACCACAAGCAGGTATGCTGGCTGTCTACTGTTTGATGGTATGCTAAGAACTACTAACACATTTGTAATGAATGTATAGTCTTACCAGGGTTACTCACATGTTTCCTGGTCCGCAGGCAGGTTCTCAGAGGGCACAAGCAGGTTCTTTAACATAATTGTCCAGTATTGCTAACACTGCGTCTGGCCCTGCTGGCTTTACATATCACATTCCATGAGCAGATGTTTTTTCTGTTTCTAGCTGTGTAGACTGTCCACACAGTCAATTTTCACAGTCCCATGCCAGCCCACAGTGCCCAAGTCTTAGTCTAGACATGACCACTGTTTCCCTTCTGTCTTTACCTAAGTAGCAATGTTGTTTCCTGACACTGTTCTTTATGGTGAAGGAGTGACATCCCTTCTTTTTGTTCCCCCAATCCTTCTGGCATCAAGATGTTATATTTTTCTTAATGATAGATTTACACTCAGTTATACATTGTATATTTCCTGATTATACCATGATCTGTTAACATGTGTTCTCTAAAAGCCACACATTACACATTTATTTGATTGTGTTATTGCTTATTGATTTAGAAGTTATGTGGGAGGGTATAAAAGGGGTGTTTGTTGTTCTGTCACTCTGCTGCACATGGTGCATAATAAATGCCCACAGAAGGGCTGAACTGATCTCTGTCTGAGCCTCCTCACTCATCCACATTTAAAGGTAAACATGACAGGTGTTGTGAGAAGATGAAAACTGGGAGGTCAAGTTGAGGAGGGGATGGGGTGGGGATAACATCTTGTTGATGGCTCCACTGTGTTCCTGTGCTGAGAGAAAAGAAGGAGGCTGGAAACAGCAAAGCACACCTAAATATGTTGGAACAGGAAACTGAATAGGCATCAGATGTAGTTGTTGGTCCTAAACTTCAGTAATAATAACTTAATTTATCCATGTAAATTCAGTTATTGAGTAAATAATGTTACTATGAACCATGATCAAACTTTATTCAAGCTATTGCCTAAAGTATATTCACTGTTTTTAAACTCAGGTCTTATTAAAATGTTTTGCTGCTGCTTTTCATTAGACTTAAGCACAGTCCAATTAAGAAATAACTTAGGCCTTCAAACAACAGGGTAAACTTGAATTTTAAAAACAGAAAGCTCACAATGTGGTCACACATGGTGAGCTACGAGCTTTTTATGATTCATTATTAGTGATGGTAAACAATATTTTATTAGTCCGGGTTGAAAAACAGAAATCACAGTTAGTGGTTAGTGGATTCTGAAAAATTGGTGGAATCTCCTTTAACACGTCCATTATCCCTCTCATAACACAGTAAATCTTACTGGAAAGCTGTTGTCACTCGCTTGCAGACCAGAGGGCGTATGCAGATTGATCTCCTTGTGTTTTGCCACTTGTTCACAGATAGCATGAACACACATCTGGGAGTCCCTGAAGACATACAGCACAATGAAGCTAACCATGAAAAACAAACATTTGCATTGATGGAAATCAGTGGTGTGCAAAGAGCTCAATGGTCCAGCTGACCTCATTCTGACAGTAGTAGCTTGTGGATATTGTTGTGTGTGTTTTTGTTAGGGTGTGTCCATGTCACAATATCTGAATAGATGAAGTCACATGTATCATGGTGTCACATGTGACATGGTGCACAGGAAGGACAGAAGCAGGGGCTTAACTGAGCAAACACTGACACCAGAGACCACTGTGTGTGTATGTGTGATTAATACTCTATGTGTCATTTGGATAATACAACTGTGGGATGTTACTTTTTTTTCCTGTTTGTACATGGTTGTTTTTGTACAAATGAGTCATAGTGTGGTGATTGGGTCTTTTTACTGTGACGTTTGTTTTTCTCTTCACTAAAAATAATTTCTCAATTGCAACCTTTCAATTATCATAAAACTTTAAAATAAGCACACAGCATTTATGTTTAAAGAACACTGGAATCATGATAGAGCATTCATCATCAATATACCAAGTATACTATATACAATATACGGTATAAAGTATATTATGTTATATTATATTATAGTCAAGATACAAATGTGTCCAATAAATCATTGTTTGTCTAAAATCACATGGCCTGAAGCTACATGATGTCACATCATAGTACCAAAGAAGTAGTTCAAAATGTTGGGGAACACACTTATTCACTTTCTCTCCAGAGGTGAGATGAGAAGATTGATATCTATCTCATGTCTGTGCATTAAGTATAGTGCTAAAGCTGGGAGGCGATAAGCTTAGCATAGTTTAGCATAGGATAAAACAGCTAGCTTGTCTCTGTTGAAAGATAAAAAAATATACCAAATAAAACTGTAAATAAAAGGTTACATCACATTTAACCTACACAGTAATGTAAAAATGACAGTTTGTGGTTTTAGGGGGGAAATACATGCTAGCATTTCTGTGCTATAGTGCTGGCAACCTGCTCCCAGCTGTTGTCCGCAATAAATAGTTATAGCACGTAACTCACCCTAAAACCACATATTGTTGTTTTTACATATGTATGAATTAAGCAAATATGTTTATTAGTGAGTATTAGAGGTGTGGTAAACTTTTGAACTTCGGACTAAGTCAGGCTAGCTCTTTACCCCTGTTTCCTGTCTTTATGCTAAGCTAGGCTAACACTTTCCAGCTCCAGGTCTGTACTTAACACACAGACATGAGAGTGGTATTAATCGTCTCATCTAATGCTTGACAGAAAGTGAATAATTGTATTTCCCGAAATGTTGAACTATTCCTATTGTTTGAAGTTAGGCTGAAAACAGCACAAATGTCAATCATCATTGGAACAGAGCTGATAAATCAATGAAATAACAATATTAAATCTTGAACTCACCAGACCTTTCAACATTTATTTTTATGGGTACATTAAAATCCTGTCTTTGTGTTTTTCTTGACATTGATTTAGCCCAGAGTAGGAAATGGTGCCTTTGTGTTTGGAGCTAGAATAACAGTGTGTAACCCAACCTGGTGCAACATGTATGAAGTCATATGTTTATTTGTGTTGTGTATACATGTGTTCACTCATTTAGTTTTGCCTGAATAGTTATGATTGTAACCTGGGAGCGTATCAGTTATGGTGGCAGATGATGCGTGTCTGCGTTTTTCTCATGGGAACATTGATAGCGAATGACGCACACCCACTCACAAAAACACACATACACTTCTAATCCCAACTCTCCACAGTCCCACAGTAGGACAGATGATGTCATTCACCTGTGGTGCCTTAGGGTGACAAAGGCTCTTTTGTGCCTATGCAAACACACACATATACTCACTTTTCTTCCTGTGTGTGGCTCACGTGAGCAGATTGAATTGAATGCACATGTGGCTTCTCTCTGCAGGGGGAACCAGGGCATTTATCATTCGTTTGCCGTCTCATTCATCAAGCCTGTAGAACAGTAAGCGCTGCTGTGCTGTCACAAAGTCACCTTTCACTTTGTAAGTCGAGTTAACGAGACGAATCAGGGTTAGGGTCATGAGGAGGTCGACAGGTTTTTCTTTCAGACATTTGAAGAATTTTTAAAAGAGACATCTGTCTGCCTGACACTGCAATTCCCACTTTAAGAGAATGTAAAATCTGGACAGTTAGACGTGCCCAGGGGCCCTGAAAGCCCCAGTTCCCTCTTGTCTTGGCAATTTGATTCACTGAAATTATATGTGGGAATATACACAATTAAAGCAACATAACAACTGATATTATAAGGGCCAAGGTGGGTCTTGTTTTAAGGTCTTTTGTTCCTACATGTTGCATATTCCTAAACATATGCTTGCCAAGGGAACCTGACTCACAGTTTAATTTTCACACAGGCAGTCTACAAATGTCCTTTATAAACATTCATATACCCATTGTACTCTATTCTCTGTCCTTGTTTGCACTTTTCAAGAGTTGATTTTATCTGTTGTTGATATTACGAGCAGGGAAACACATCGTCCTGGTAGCGGCTCCTGAACTCCACAGGTGTTGTAAATAAAAACCACACCTGCCCTATCAAACTGTGATATCACTGTAAAACACTAAGTGCAAAGATATGACTGTGATTAGCCTGCTGTCACATGCATTAGGAATGTGTTCCTGCACATGTAGCATGCTAACGCAAAGACACGCACATATTCCTGCTGGGTAAAAAGCTGTTGGCAGAAACAGAAGCTGATTTGAACTATGATTTCAAATCTCCAGTGACCCTAAACGTCCGATACTGACATCACAGCTGCAATTTGTATCTCAGTTGTGGATAAATGAGCCATACAGTATTAATGAGAATATGTTTGCATTATAACCTCCAAATCCTCTGACTTTATATTTATTTTATTACAAACTTGCTTTTTGTCTTGATATTGAATTTGTACTTGTGCCCATTAGTGAGAGGATAATAATAATAATAATAATAATAATAATAATGATAATGGCACTCTCATATCTGTTTATTATATTTTTAATAGCATAAATATGTTTTGCAGTGCATAGACAAATCATTAGACAAAAATATATAGTATATAGTATAGTTATAAGTAAAGTCAGCAAAGACACACAAAACAAAAAAATAAATTCAAAAGAGAAAAAAACTTTGTAGCTATTGCAGCTTATTAGTTGTGTTGCACCGTCCAATTTTACTCATCCTCCCCTGTCAGAGTAAAAGCATAACTTAGAGGCAAAAGGCAAAAAAGGGAGGGTTTTTGGACAGTTGTGAGACAGGAGTCTATGATTCAAGTACATCTTTTGAAGTGTGAACTTATGTTAGTAACTGAGCTAAAAAGCTTGCTAACTGACAGTTAGCAAGAAACTGTTATGTTCGGCGGTGGAAAGTAACTTATTTAGACTTCTGCAGAATACTTTGCTTTAGTTTCAGTTTTAGTCTGACTTTGGATGGAATTATTTTTAAATGTGATGATGCATCGCTCCATGTAACGATCTCTCATGCGGCTGCTCTGCGCTGTGCTTTCGTTGTTATGATTATTCTCTCATTTTCTCATACAGGCTAAGTGAGAGCTGCAAGTTTACTGTAAGGGGAAGTAAAGTCTAGTCCTCAACTAAAATGGTCCTTTTAAGTCTTGAGGAGCAGAAATTACCGTCTGAGTTGTGTATTAAAATAGTCCTTGATGAAAATAATCTGCTTCTGAAGTTATGATTATTCATTTGTGTATAACATTACAACCACAATAGCTCCCACTAGAACCTGTGTGTGGGATTGGAATTAGATAGTTGTTGTGAGGCCATTTCATTCATCCAAACTGTTTGTACTTTGTTGCAGTTGTTAGATTTTGAAGATGGCCCTGTTTGTATTGAGAATAGCAACCCTCAGGTTTATTTATACAAATCATATTGTGATGTGTTGTAAGACTATTCCATTTGTTTGTTCTTGTTTGACCTTGACGGTGGTCTAGTAGCTTGCAACCTACTAACATTTTAGGCTACATGTTTTTCTGAATATAATCTCAAATATGAAATAGTCATTCTTCTAATAATCATTTCCTGTCCTCATCCACCCAATTATATATTGTTCTTGATGCATTCCTGGTTTTCATAGCACCCTCAATCTAACTAATCTAGACTAGTGCAGGTGGCCGTTTCTTGACTTCATCCAAGAGGTTCGGTAGTGTAGAAATGCAGGAAGATTGTTTTAAATTACAATTTTTTTTCTGAGGGAGGACGCCCAGACCTCCCCACCAATTATGTATCTTTCCAAGTTTGCGCCCCCATTTTAATACATAACTAGGCGACTATATATATATATATATATATATATATATATATAGGCGAAGTATATGGAAGTTAAAGTGTCGTCTAATTTTCTCAACCACTAGGGCGCGGCCCATGTGTGTGCCGTGAACGCCCTCTACTGGGCTGTGAAATGTTCAAGTTGAAACTCAATTAATTTAATAATATGATGGAAATTAGTTGTTTAAACCATATAAAGTTTATAAACAATTATTAAAATAATATATTATTAGTTCTATCCATCTCTCAACCACATCGTCAATTTGAGACGCTCAGTTTCTTGACAGATAAGGCAAGCTAACCGGTAGGCTGTGGTGTGGCGAATTATGTAAAAGTTCCTGAAGCGAAAAAACGACAATGGTAGCGTTACTATTTCACAGAAAAATATTAAATTTGTGCGTAAATACAATCTGGGTTACATTAAATATGGGTTTTGTCAGTGGAGGTGATGATTCAGAGCCCAAAGTCCAATGTCTGGAGTGTGAGTTGACGCTCTCAAATGAGGCGCTAAAGTCTTCCAAACTGAAGCGGCCTCTTGTGATAGGACACCCAACTCTTACTGGAAAGTCGGTTGACTACTTCAAAAGAAAAGAAAACTACAATTACAGAAAAGGTCTATCATTTATTTGACTACACAATCTAAATGTGCATTGAAAGTCAGCTACTTGGTAACAAGACGTGTGGCACAGACTAAAAAAACCTTCACAATAGCGGAGGAATCGGTGCTACCAGCTGCTGTGGATATGTGCCGCCAGATGATCGGAGAGGCTGCTGCAAAGAACTCTCCTGCCATAGATTATAAAATTGAATCATCCATATTATATTGACACAACTAACTATTCTTCATTTTGTTTATTCTATTATTCATTTATTATTTTAAATTATAATTAATTCACAGTGACTTTATTTATGCATGTTTGAGTGGTTTGTTTTGAGTGCACTTTATATTTTTTATTACTCTCTTATTCCTTCCTTATTGAGTCGCTAGTTCAAATTATGTTGATTGGCCAGACTCCACTTTTGTATAATAAATCCCTTTTGACTGAGAGTGCCCTGCTTTTTATGGTTTTATGAACTTGTTTGTTTTTATTGTATTTATTTAATCCCTGTATAACAGGGAGTGGAAGTGTTGTAGTTCATTGATACACTTAGAATAGATGATTTGATTAGATTATTAGAATAGAATAGATTAGTCAAAATAATTTAATTTAATTTTTTAAGGGCCAGTATGAATAGGTGGGCCTTGAGGTAGATAAGGTTGAGAACCCTGGTAGAATGTGATATGAACAACACCAACAGACTGAAAGAGAAAGCTTTTGTGACATGATTTTTAGATATTAGAACATTACATTGTATTACCCGTGTTTATGTCTGTAGCTTTTACTAAAAAGTATCCTGAGTAGCAAAGGTTGAAATGTGAGGTTACAACTTTACTGACATTCTGCAATAACCATTAGCTGCACCAGGTGATAAAAATGTGCAGAGTCAGTGAACATATTAATGCCGATGATGTCTTCCTGTAACTGTGATGATGTCAGCCCTCTGGGTGACCCATTGCTGACTTTGTGGGTGCTGTGTTGGAGCTAGGTGACCTCATGTTCATGCCTCCTCCTGAGCGCCGCTCACATGGTATCCAGCAGGCCGAGGTTTATATCAGCTGGAAGGTATGAGCTCATGTAAACTGCAGCTCCATCATACTCTGTATATTAGCCTCAGCCATGGACTAATAGGGGGCTAATCCAAACACTGATATGGACGGATAACCATCTTATGTGAGAATCTACCAGAGCTCTTCCAGTGAATTAAAAGTGGGTATGTTTGTGCACGAGTGTGTTGATATTGAGGGGTGTGATGGTGAACAAGGCCATGTTTGGAACAGAGTGAACCCCTTCTGATGCATGGTTGGATAACGTAACAAACACTATACTTAAATCAGCGTACAGAGGAGCTCCGGGCAAATTCGGACTGTTTTTCTCTTCACTCAAATACCTTTTATGCCAACTTGTAAAATGCGGCAAACTCTAAAATGAGAATGAAGTGTGTTTCCATCAGCCTAGATGAAAATTGAAAAAGCAGGATTCCCAGTGTGAAAATTTCCTGAATCTCACTTCTACAAGGAAAATATCAGTAATTGATTCTCCAAGGTATTGGAAAAGCTTGAAAAAACTGGCCAAATGTCACACTTTCATTTGAAAACAAGAACAAAGTATACTTTTTGATATTTTATTAAAGGTAATAAGCATATAATTATAACCAGGGACTTATATTTAAAATGGCAGAAACAGCAAATTATATTTCTGCAAGATCATAGTGGAGACATTTTATATGTGTTTTTTCAGGCAAATGTAACCAATTCCACATCACTAATTGTGTTGTCACTGCATATACATCACTTTTTATTGCATAGTCAACCAATATCAGCCAATAAAAATACAAATCTCTGCATTAAGAAATTATAAAAACCTTATTTGTAATTTTGAATCACCATTTTCATGCAGCTTTTTCATGTCATATCTTAAGAAATAGAACAGGTAGAAAGCCATCTCATCCATTTCTCTTCAAGGGCACTCTCAGTGAAACCACATTTCACTAAGAGGAAAGGACATCTTTTTGTGTGTGCACTGTGTTTAACCAAGTAAACAGTCAATACTTGAGACGTTAAAGTCCGACAGAGGTGGAAGCAGCTTCTCACAGTCCTGGCATTTTTTTAAGGGGAGGGGAATTGATAGGAGGAGGAAAAGGTTTCAGTGTTGGAGGGGAAACTGACCTGTGTGCTCTTATCTCACTGGGCCAAAGGCTAACAGGTTTCACAGCAGAAAACACTGACTGGAAGAATGGGAGTTACACTGCAAAAAACATCCAAATAACACTAATGCTTACATCACTGTTTAGTTTTAAGTAGTCATGCATATTTTAATAAGTTTGTATTTTTCTATTTTCTTGATTATTACAAATAATGCAAATTTCTGATACTACCATTCATTCCTATGGAAGTTGCTCAGTGGCACATAAAGCCAAAAAGCCACTTCTCGCAGTAAAGAAATTACCCAGATGAAAACATATGGCACTCACTCTATGGGCCCAATGCGCCCATAAAGCAAGCTCACTAGAGACGTCCACCAGTAGAGACGGCTAACTTCCGGTTTAGCCCTCCAGCTAACATGAATGGGGATTCAATTGTGCGGCTATTCTAGACTTTTGAAATGTGATTGGATTGAATGGATCAAATTCTGATAGTGAAACAAGTAATTTCACAGGGGCTGTGATGCTCAAAAACATTTATCTGCTGATTTACAGACTTCTCTTTCACAATGTAAGTCTATGGGAAAAAGTCTTTTTGGGCCCAATAGCATCACGTGACGTTGTAATTACACAGTTTGGCCATTATGTCAAATTGGCCTCGAAGCCCAACACTGCTCCTGAGGGCTTGGTATCACCACCATCCACTATTACTTTTAATGTTGTAGTGGCTCCTCCCTGTCCTTTGTGCACTGCATTGTAGGGGAATAGTGTTCATTAACAGCACACTGAAAAATCAAGGGCTTTTGAGTTTACATACAAACTGTTCTGACATTACTTCATTTTATCACTCTTCGTGTGTAAACACTACAAAATTAAACACCTGCTTAGAATCAGTGTGTAGTATAGATTTGGGACACAGCTGTCGTCCAATGTGTAGTCAACAAGGATGTTTTTACAGTGTTTAACACCCAGGCCGATGATATAACAGTCGCACCACAAATTGTGTAGTAAACACTCAAGATAGCAGGCAAACAGTGGGAGCAGCTTTGAATAGGTCAGTATTGACTTATTGTATCGAGAACAATGCGGTGAAATGTTTGTTTGGCTAATATGAGTGATCCATTCATCCACTTGCTCCTGTAGCATTGTTTCATAAGTCTGTACCTTTGGCGTACTTTCTACTTCAGCTGACTACCTGAGACTAATAATATGTGGTGGAGGCAGCTGTGTATCATCATCATACAAACATCCAGTATTTAACTTACTTCTCTCCTTCTCCACCACTTCCACTAACTTTACTCACTGAAGTAAGTGTTTGCCTCACCCTGCTCCTATCCCTCAAAAACTCTTTTCACCACCACACTTGGCATCAAGGGCAACCTGTTACACCTCATGATTGATTATGGTTGAGGGTGGAAATCATAGTTAAAAGAAGAAACTGCTATCAAAGCATGACATGTTGACTTATTTTAGTTTTAGATGCAATGACTGCTGTTGGTTGTAGTTTCATTCTTGTCAAAAAGGGATACAATGTTACACACCTGGCTTCCTTCATTTTGGAGTCTTTAGTTCACTCTCCCTTGTCAGAGGTTAAAGAGTTGAACTCAATGTGAAACATTTGAATGAATTTAATTCACCTCCATCCAAATCCACTGATCCACTGAAATGAACTGATTTTGGTTCAAAAATAATAAATGTTAGTGTATCCAGTTTGTAAACCTTCAGACCAACAAAAGCACAGCGTCCATTCCACAGCTCATATCTCTCATTGTTCACAGGGAAAGAAAACACGGATAAGATTTTTTCCTTGCCAGTTGTTGCACCCAAATACAACAGAATGCCTCATGTTAATATTATCCACAAATCCAGGGCATCACAATATTGCTGTAGTTGCTACACAGCAAGTACCCCAGATAATTCTTCTCTGGGAATCAAACCAGGGCAATATTATGACTAATGCTGTCAAACTACAGGTTCAACCTGATCTCAATGTGTTTCCTTTGGTCTAAACAGTGTTAAACACAGTGTTTGTTGCATTTTTCTGTTTGGTCCATTTAGGTTCACAGTGTCTGACAACAAATTACATGTTGTGAACACGAGTCACACTGACTCAGAAGGGCAGCACTTGGGTCACAGCAGGTGTTTTGCCTTTGACTGACAGGGAACACCTGCAGTGACATCACTCAGCGGGGGTGTGGCCATATAGAGCCGTGCAGCAGCAGTTTTCTGTCCTTTTTGTGAGACAGTGTTGAGTTAAAGCTCTCTAAATAAATACAAGAAATGATGTATGGAGAGTTGTGTAACACTGACACGCTGTTCATCATATGCTGTCACAGTAAAAGTAACACTGTGGATTTTGTGAGCCTTTACTTTTACTTTTGTCATTTTCAAGACAGATAACTTTAAACGTCTGTTTAAATAATTTTACTTTATGTAACAGCACTTCAGCTGTTAGTAATATCTGATTTGTGGGTCTCTCCACCCAGCATGTCTGTGTACATGTTTTCTATGTATTTTTGTTTGAAACGTTAAAAGAAATGATTTCAGTGGGTGGTTGAACATACAGTAGCGAGCCACTGCTGTGATAAGCCCAGTCTAAGCGTCCGGTTTGTTTTTAGGCACTGGGTTCACAGCAGGCTGCTATTGATAGAGGCCAAGCACTTTGGAAATGAAAAGTGCATTTGAAGTCCCCTTATGAGGCTGCATTCCTGACTAATCCAGAGGAGATCTACGCTGCTAGGCCCCCTGATCTCCCCAGGCAGGGCAGAAAAAACAGAGAGGGAGGGCTGAAGCAAGAGGAGAACCTGAGTTAAAGAGTCATTCATTAGCCTTGTGTTTATACACAGTACATATTGTTGATGTCAGGTAAGAGCATATATCCAGAAACTTCTCAGGAGCTTAGAAAAACACTCTTGTTTTTAGCTTGAGGGCCATGTATGTTCCAGTAGAGCTGTGAGGGCCTTTCATACTGTAAGGATAACAGGACATAGAATTTTCACAGTACCTAGAGGAGCATGAGATCCTTTATTTACAGTTAAACCTGAAAATCACTGGACTTGATGTTATGAGGTTTAACAAGACAGCAACAAGATATCCATCATGAAGATGTGTCCAACCAATTTAAATGACTGTTTGCATTCTGAGTGTGAAATTTATCTACAATATACTGTAGTGGCCTCAAAATTTCCAACTGTGGAGTGAAAAAAGTAGTGTCCATGACATGTACTACTTTTAGCTAACAATACCACAATGCGATGTACAGTATTATTATCCATGAGAAAATTTCAGTCGTATGACACTACACCCCAATCAGTGATGACACAAAATGACAGTGATTCATAAGTAGTGAATGAGTGGCGTAGGTAGTGATTTCGGACATAGCTTATATTTAGGATCATTGTGTTCTAGCAAATAATGATTAAAAATTCCTAAGATTTTTGAGCTTTTCTGTACCCTCCTTGAATAAAACAGCCTTTCTGTTCAAGGTTTCATTAACTGATATTACACTGTGTTCACACTTATGCATGACAACCTCATGTACCATATCTTGTTTTCACAGAAAATACATCATGTTGAGGAAGCAAGCAGCACTCCAGATTCTTTCTTGTGACATGATGAAATGCACCTTTATCACAGCACATAGGAAGGACTTGTCATACTAGGAAAAACACAAGCGCTAGTAATAACATTAACCATGGCTCTGATCTATTCAAGCGCTCTAGTAAGCCATGACAGTGTGACAGTGAGCCGGCATGCATAATACCAAGACCATGAGAATGTGTTCTGTGAAAAAGGCCTATATTTCCTTTACAAACACCCCTATTTATCACAATGATACACGGTTCATTGTTTTTTAGATCCTCATGGACTCACAAACTCACCAACCTAGATTTCATGGTAATCCATCCAGTAGTTGTTGAGATATTTCACCGTAAAATTGAAGGCTTTGACCCACTGGTGACACTAGATACAAAGTAAAAGAAAAGTCAGGGCATCATCAAAGGCAGTAGGATTCATCCTCTGTGGATTTTGAACATTGTACCAGATTTCCATCCAAAAGATGTTGAAGAATGTCAATCTGGACCAAAGTAGTGGATCAACCAGCAAAACCAAAACACAATCTCATGGTGGTACTACAGGAAAAGTCAGGCCAAATTCAGTAGGAATTGTCTTCTGAGGACCAAGAATGTCTGTACAAAATTTCAAGGCAATCCTTCAATAGTTGCTGAGTAATGTCAGTCTGGAACAAAGTGTTGGACTAAATGACGAACTAGCTGACCAACATTGCCATCCCTATAGCCACACCACTAGCATGGCTTAACATTCACAGAGTCCCGGGGAGTTTTCAGTCATTGTCAGACCTGTTCTACACATGCCAAACTACACCACTTATAGGACAGGAAAGTTACAGCAACAGCATGTTTATGTTGCCAATCTCAGGAAAATAAAGTAGCTGACAGCTGCAGCACTTTCAACACTCATGCCACCTGCAGGCAAAGAGTGTATTCATCTTTTTATAGTTGTTGATGTTTGAACTTTTGAACTGTAACCTAAATTAGAATA
Source organism: Thunnus albacares (assembly GCF_914725855.1). NCBI lineage: Eukaryota > Metazoa > Chordata > Actinopteri > Scombriformes > Scombridae > Thunnus > Thunnus albacares. The sequence continues at coordinate 22,245,680 of NC_058128.1, read as the reverse complement.
GTTAATAAATTTCAAGTGGATATTAAATGTTCGAAAGGAAATAGAGTTCAGATTGAGGTTGTATTACACCAAAGGTGAGTTTTTGAAGATATATATAAATGAAATAAAGTAACATAAACTTTTTCATGCACTTCAGACAAGTAACCCTCAGTTAATTGTCTGTAAAAGTAGTTGACTGGGATATCTATTCTACCAATAAATAGAAACCACTCAGGATGCCAAACTTGGAAACACTAAATATTGCCCATAGCTTTTGTTCAAGGCCAAGAGTTCAGTGAACCATGATTCAGACTTCAGTCAAAAGAGCCGCCCTAATGGCTCTGACACAGGATCCCTCCTTTTATCTGTTTTGGCTCATTGTTTCCATCTCAGTCCGGCCTGACAATGATACTCTTGCTGCCTGTGCTGTTGACACAGCAAAGCTTTTGATTTTCTGTCAAAGTGGGTCAAAAGACAACAGTTCGAGGATTGAGGGGAAGGGGTGAGGAGGCTGGAGAGGTGAGGTGAGAGAGCAGCGAGTGTTTGTGGAGGGTCTGGAGGAGGGCTGATGGAGATGGAAACAAGAAGAAGAAAACTGAGGAGTAACTGAGTTTTTATTGCTGAAACTTGACCCCTCCTCCCCCCTTTGCAACTCATCCCGAGGCGGGCCTCTTGTCACTGGGGTACAAACAGCCACGTTGGCCACACAGTCGAACATGAAGCCACCCAAGCAGCAGCCGTACAGCTTTTTAAAACCCTGAGTCCAACTCGATCTGTCTGCAAACAGACGACACTGCTGTAAACAAAGCCAGGAGAGAGAGATGAGCTCTTTCAAATCCTTCAAAGCCAGTAAGGAGCTCACGTGAAAATGCTGTAAACTGTAAATGAGGCTCGCTTTAAAGACAGTTCTTAACTTTAACTGATGTCCTCTTCTCCAGTGACCGGGTCAGCATGACGAGATGTTTCTCTACATCTAGAGACACAGACAGAAACATTCAAGGGAGCTGGCAACCATCTTCCCTCACATGCTGCAACAAATATCCTTATTCAAGGAAAATGCGAATGAAGCTGCAAAAGTTAACATTATATAGGAACTTCTATTTTACTTCTATTATAGGAAGTTCAAATCAAACTGCATGGATTGTCATTTTCAAAATTAATTGTGAGATTGAATTACTTTTTGAAGTAAATGTGCCCAGTAAGACCTGAAAGTGACACAATAGCTGGGTTTCCATCTAAATTTATTGCAAATTTTAAAAATTTTAATTTTACCAGCAAAAGACAATGCAAATATAAGTGCATTTCTGTCCACCACTGTTATACGAATATTAGGAGTTGGTTCATCGAGATAAGCAGCACATGGCGCTAATTATCCAGTCAAGTTATACCACTACAGACGAAGAGGGCGCAACAAGATAAGCAAGCGCCAGCAGTCAAACCTCAAGCAGTGAATAACATAGAAAACATAATGGAAATATGATGTTTCTGTTTGTTTCAAGTAGTAATTTGAGGAGTGTTAGTCTCCTCATCATAACACACAGATCTACTATTACTGTTAGTTTTCATCTCGTCAGTGGAGCAGAAATGTATCTGTCAGCATACACAGTATCAAAAGAAAACATCAGAATCATGCTCATGCCATAGGCTCATACATAGGAAACAACAGTCATGTGAGTTAATTGTTTGCTACATCAGAACTTTTTCGGCAAAGGTGTTTCTGTCTCACGTTCAGCACATTAACTCTTTTTCGAAACCACCTCAAGTGAGCATAAAAACTTCTTTTGCAAAATTGAGGGCGTTTTTTTTTTTTTACTTTGTGCATAAAAATACATTGATGAAAATACGGCTAGTGATATTCATTGGAGCTGGAAGCTAGATGATGTGGTGGTCACAGGAGGAGCTGGTTGTGAACAGAGAACCTAAAACATGTCAGCTAGCTAGAATCATGCTACAACATCCATTCTAGGGCTGTCACTTTTTTGTTAAAAATTTCTAACCACTACTGTTCAAACATGGAAAAAAAATAAATATTCAAAATGTAAAGATTTGTCTGTCTCATACCCAAGCAAGGAGAAGTCTTAAAATGCTCAAAAGGTATTAACAGTAAATTAGTGTTGTTCTCTTTGCTAACACAAAATGGAGAAAACTAGCAAGCAGTGCTGAAAAGATGACACCAAACCATCTTAGAAGAACGTGAGGCTGCATTTTGTTTCCAACAACACAGAAAGAAAAATCATGGATAAAGGTAAGGCTGTTTGCTGAATCTGTAAAATGTTACTGCCTTACAGTAACGTTAGCTTGTTGCTCAAGTGAGGCTGCAAAGGCACCGCTAATGAGCAGAACCACTTCAATTCAACAACGCAGTCTAAGAATATATGTGCTGCATTTGAAGGATTGACTTATTAGTTCTCATTCCTTCAAACTTGACCAGAGTAGGGATAGCATATCAAAGTGGATGGTGCAACACGGTTAATGATAGCTTCCTTAAATTTGGACTCTTGGTTGTGAATTCATGTGCCAAAGAGCAAATCCATTAAAAGGAATTGATTGTTCTTGACAGTTTGCTGTCATAAATGCTGTCTGACATAATTGAAGTTTAAACCTACTTTTAAATCATTTAATGGATATTTGATATATTAATTTTTTTGTTTTTATTGTCAAGTAATGTGGGTCACAATGTTATCATCCATAAGTCATTTTCGGCTTTGTACCGTTGAAGTTCTGCTGGTGCTGCTGAGACTGCTGACACATGAGAAGAGTGCCAAATTTGAAAGTAGTTCAGTGCAGAGCTTTAGGAAAAGCTCTCTCAGCGTTTTTCACTAAGCCTCTCTAAAAACCTCGCTGGCTCCTGCACCTACAGAGCTGTTGTATAACCTTTACATTCACCAGAACACACACACACACACACACACACACACACACACTGTCGAACCATGTGATGAGGAAGCCTTTGATGGGGGGGTGGGGGGGTTCGGAACAAGGGAAAGCCTATTTTTGAAAGTCATCCACCACGGGACTCAATTAGCACTTCATCTAAAGACCAGAGTACAGGGTCGACGTGCATCCCCTCCCTTTCTGTGTTTCCTGAGGAAAAGCTGAAGTAAGTTGACTGTGCACAGTGGTGGTCTGAACCTTTCCACTTGACCCAGTTCTCTCCAGCAGAACCCGGAGGACGATTCTGACTTCTCCCACTGCCTTTTCTTCCTCTTCTTTCTTGGGTTCCAGTTAGTCCAGACAGTCCTGTTGTCCTGACTGTGTCTGCTCCGTCTTCACTCACTCTTGCACTCTAATTTCCTGCACGCTGTCCTGAAAATAGCCCACATTTGGCTGACTGATGTGCTAAGCCTTTGTCTCTTTTTATTGCCAAAAATCCCATATGTTTAAGCTCCATTCATACGTCTCTCTGTAATGTCTGACACTTGGTGGATTTTGGTGCCTAAAGAAGATTTCGTCTGTACCACAAGTGCAGACATTTTTAGGACAGGAATCAAACCCTAACATTGGATCCTGGAGTTTCAGGCTGTACAACACTCCTTCCTTCCTTCGTCTCAGCATGATGCCCGACAGTAAAATGCCAGAAGCTAAAAAACTAAAAAAGATGTTTAAGGATAAATATGTGCCATACTTTTGTCAGTGAAATATGTCAGCTATGACATTTTCACAGATATTTCATTCCCAGATTTTGCTGTGAGAACATATCAGATGAGGCAAGAGCAGAGTTTTTTGAAGGAAAACTCACTCACTTACCAACATGGATCTTGGATCATTTGTGTCATATTTTTTTCTTCATGGCCTCCAGCCTGCTCTCCCTGCTGTAAAATCCTGTTTGAACTGGTGAATTGTCAGGACCCTCTTGAAAGTTAGATGATGCGTCTCAAGGGCCTTTTCCAGCGAACAGTACATTTGTTCGGTACTATGTTGTAATAAGGCACCCCGTACAAAGAGTTTACAAGCTGTATCCAAGGACATTAGTAATGGTTAATTATATCCTGATGCTCTATGGATCACTTACAAACCTTTAATAAGAACAACATTTGGGTTGCCAGGTTGTGAAAAGTCACATTGTGTTGCACATATAAATGTTAATACATTAATAATGAGTTTTTACAACTATCTACTCATCAGCTGTAAATATAAGTTGTTAGTAAATAGATTCTGCTTCAGATGCACTGCAGTCCTGTTCCAGAAGGTCAGAGGTCACATGGTCATGTGGAGGAATCTTCCTGATGACCTACAGAGCTAAAAACACAAACCAAGTGTCCTGATGGAGAGAGGAGAATTTTCATAACCTAACAACCCAAATGTTGTTCTTATACAACAGGCATAGGCATATACACGTTGGTTCTTAGGGGCTACAAAAGTTATTGCGTCCCCACATAAAAGCATGTTTGTAAGAATGAACAACATGGTAATGATTCTGCTCTTTCTAGAGCCAGTGGAAGACTCAACAGGAAGGTTTGTCTTGATGGTGGTGCTACAGGAAGGGTTTGGAGAGGATTTTGTTGCAATCTGGACAGGAGGCTCCGCACAAAAGTGTTAGATTTCCATGCAGGCGTTGCCAACCTTAGACCCGACTGCTAGCAGGACATTAAAAATGTGACTAGATATTCTCCCACTGGCTAGTATGACCCAAATTTGGTCAGATCTCTTGTCTTTTTTTAGTTGGTTAATGTTATTTTGGCCTTAAAGAGACAGGAGCTAAAACAGCCTGTATCAGACAGGCTGAACTGAGGGGCTACATAAAGGGTCAGTATTAGATAAATAAGGAGTTTTTTTGAACTGTAAATCATGCAAAGATGTCCCAGTAGAGCTCCAGAATAAAAAAAAATAGAATAAAAGGGCAGGGTGCCACTGAATATTATAAATAACAAAAAGACCTTATGAGTCTCCAACTAAGGGCTGTGCGTTGTACGAGGTCATTAGACAGCATAAGTTGTTTAAAAGTTTCCTGACGGTGGAGTTCTTTTCCCTGGAAAGAATGCAGAAGTAATTAGAAAGATCTCGTGCCCTGCAGATGAAGAACTTGTCTAATACAAGCAGACAGGTTTATAAGAACTCACTTCCTATCTTTGCTGAGAATAGGAAAAGGGAACTGCAGAGATAACCGAGGTGTTCAAATGTATCTTAACTGATTTATTCACCTAAAACAAGTTGGTTCTTGGCGGGCAAGTTTGTGTATGTATCGATTTATCCAGAGGCCCATGGCATGTTTACACGCTCACACTCTGCTCCTTGCAGAGGGGTGTGTTGCTCTCCTGTCTGCTCTGAGCTTTTCCAGATCCTCACACTCTGTGTTGTTTTGTTCTCTGTGTCTCTCCTTTGTTGCAGACTGTCATGTGTTTGGCAGCTCTAATCTGGCCAACCTCAGCATTATAATGTGTCTTTTACATGTTTTGGGATTGTCTCTCTCCCTCTCACGTGCCCTCTGTGCAGCAGAAATCTATTTTTTCCCTCTTGACTGCAGGAAATGTGTGTGTCCTTGCTGTAAGGAGATCAGTGGCCTCCTCTGCAGGTCAAGGTGACCTCTGCCCCCTACACTCTGACCTGCCAACCTGCCAACTGCACACATGAACTCTTTCACCCCTCCGTGTCCACACACACACACACACACACACACACACACACACACACGCAAACACACACACACACACACACACACACACACGCAAACACATACATAGCCTTTGTTCACTCATCAGCAGTCATGACCTCTCATTTGTGGGTGTGTGCGAGTATTGTAGGCACTGGTGCCTCCATTTAGCCTCAGGGATGCATTACAGGTTGTTGTCCTAAATTTAACCCTCCAACCCTCTGCTTGCACACTTCACATCACCTCGCCCTGGCTCTTATGATTCACCAGGATATAATGACAGGCAATTATCTCTGATTTCACCTTTACACGAAACAGTAACATCTGCCAAACAATACAAGGGGTAAATAGCAAGATACAGCAGAAGCAATGTACTTTTACTTTACTGGTAGGGCTTCAAAATAAATAGAATAATTACCTGTCAGGAGACTGTCTTAATCAGGGTCATTTGAGCAGTTTGCAGTGTCAAGATATTTGTGAAAACTCAAAGTGTTAGCACTTATTGCTCATTATTGTTGCTTATTAGTTTCAATTCATTCAATTCATTTTAATGACCACACAGCTAAGCTGGTGTAATTTGGTTCTGGTACCGTGTGTAACTGCACAGTTTTATCATTGCACAGATATGAATCACATAGCTACAATCAGAAATCACAAATTAACATAACAGTTACATACAGATTGACTTGAGGGTGGTAAATAAGGTGCCAAGGACTCAAAGTTTGTATTACAGTGGGGAAAAGTGAGTGAAGAGGAGAGACTGCTGGGGTTACAGGACTACCCACTGTGGTGAGTTTTGATAGTTCGGTCATTTGCCATCACTAATATTTTACTTTAAGATGACAAAATTGTTTAAATGTTTAAAAATCAATCTTTTTAGCTGCATATAATGTTTGGGAACCAGTGGAAATCAGTGTGTTTGTTACTTTTTGTGCATCTATTTGTGCCAGTTGTGTAATGACCTGGCAGGAGGAAAGTACAGCTTTATCTGATAAGCTGCATTACTCCATAACATCTCCTGATCCCCTCCCTTCCCCCTTTCTTGCTTCACTCTCCTGATTCCCATTGGAGGCTGTAAATCAAGCAGGGAGCTCAACTCCTCACACAAAATCCTCCCTTTGTGAGCAGCTGAAGCAGGTGAGCCAGAGGTACCATTTGTCTGTCGTCACACAGATAGTGACCTGCCAAAATACCTGGGCAACAATGGAGTCCTTCACAGAGAGCCTGGAGAGGAGAGTTTAGAATCAGAGCAGGGAGGCAGGTTACAGCATATGGAGATGGTCTTTAGACAAGGTTGTAATGTCATAAACCAGCATGTTGGCTATAATAGCCCTTTAATAAACATGTTGAAGGCCAGTGCAGTTTTGTAACATTACATCTTTGCTTTATAATGTCTTTTGGCTCACTGTGGTTCATGCACCTTAGAGAAGTTGCAGGGTTTTTGCCTTCTGGTCAATTTATCTGCGGTTTAGGTCACACAAACCTTTTTTGTGTCTGATTAAATTCATCTTGACATGCACCTCAGCTTTTCTGTGGTAGGACTTAAACAACCCTTTTGGCATGATTGCAAAGTGTTGTAGATCACCCAGTTGGTCAAGCCAGACACATGTTTCTGTATCACATACTTGCATGTAACATTAAATGACCACACCAGTGGTTTGCATATTTTGGTCCAAATACAAATCACCTGTATGTCACAACAAAACATTTTGCAAACCATACTGTTTTAGTCATTTGGATAAATTCTATCTGCTGTTACAGGTATTCATTGGTTTCCATTCATTTCTGTAAAAAGTGGAAAAAATAAACCTGCTCTATATACTAATACTTTTATGTGAACAATGGATCAAATGACCATGTGTAATGTGAAATGGGTCACTAATAGTGACAAACCCACTGAGAATTATGACCTTACTCCCCCTCAGCTCTATTGACACTTTTAGCATCTTTCAGCTCATTGTTTTGGTTTTATGGTCTGCAACTTTTGATTCAGTCTTAGCGCTCTCATCAGTCCTGTTTCCAGCCCCAGCAGCTCTGATAAAGCTGCTGAACCATCCCACCAGATATTCACAATGGTTTCTGCATCATTTTATACACATTTCCCAAAGATTGATGATATATTTTGTGCCTATACTACTCCAATCAAGTGACAAAACACTTATGACCCACTTTTTCGCTTTTTGACCACATCACATAGTCTTCATCAGCAGATGAAGTTTGAAGTTGTCATCAAACTGTAGATGTTCAAACTTACATTATTCTGAGTTCTCTTCCATGTTGGCCTAAAAGTTTAGCCTGACAACTGAGCAACCTTCATCTAGTGATGTAGACCACGTGATGTGGTCGAAAGTGAAAAAGTGGGTCTTGAGTGTTTTGTCACTTGATTGGAGTAGTATAGGCACAAAATATATCATCAATCTTTGGAAAATGTACAAGTACACAAATTGTGTCCTTACGTCAGTTGAGATATTTGAGGTGAACAAATCAGCTTCTCTGAACCACAGTTACCTAAAACATGAAGACAGTACACGTGTCTTTAAAGAGGTTCTGCACACTAAAACGTGTTTCTTGAGCTGTAAATCAAATTATATGACTGTACTGTGATGAAACACATGATTGCTGGTATTAATATTGACATTGACAGCACATTTATAAAAAAATCAGCATCTCATGGGTTGAAAATAGCTCAATCTGTCATCTGCTGTTTAAAATCAGCCCTGAGAAAGCGAGGCCAATGCTGACGTAGAGTCAAACTTTTAGGAGTTCTCTAAAATCTTGTTTTAAAACCTTAAATCACGATAGCAGCCAGAGCTCCCCCATAACTGAACCTATCTGCTGCTGGAGCCAACTTGTCAGCTGAACTTGTCCACTGCTGGACCAGATCTTCCGAAACTGAACCTGTCTGCTGTGGAGCAGAGCTGCAGAGCTGTGGTCAGGCAGGTTCAGTAATAGCTTAGATCACACCGTGTTTTAATGTTGTAAAACAATATTTTACCAAAGGATAACTGCAGGAACAGACAGCTGGAGAGTTGAAGAGCTGCAGGACTCAATGCAAAGAGGATTTCTGTTGTTTTTGTGGCTGCTAGCAGCTCTTCTTCCTGCAGACAGTCACAGCCAGATCTCCAGCAGGTCAACACTGTATTAGCTGCTGAGGCTAAAACCATCTTCATGTGAAAATAAACCAAGTTAAACACAGACAGGTTTATTTAAAAATGACTTCTTGCTCGTTTAAATGTCGTTGAACTGTTTGCCTTCCTCTCTTCCGGCCAAGGGATGTCATGCTGGGCAACTCCTGCTCTTTCTCCACTTTTTTAGCGTTTTTCAAATTAATGCGGTGGGTGGAGTTACACTTTAAAGAAGCACACTAGCCTTTTTGCTTTCCTGAAGTTTATCCTCACATCTTCTTCGCCTCTCTCTGTTGTAAACTAACTACTCAAAATGCCAAAAACAATACATGTCAAAGTAGTTAATGCAGGGTCTGGTGAGTCTGATATAAATAAAACACTCATTTTGCGGAGTTTGGCGACTCTGAGGAACCCCAGAACACATTTTTTAGGGCTGTCTGAAAACCCCTTTATTCTGTGAAAAAAACATCCCTTGGCTATTTGGAAGAAACAGCAGTCAGTAAATTGCCTTTATTTTGAAGCCTGAACTGTCTGTTCTTCTTCTTCTCTAGACACACGTGGCTCTGCAGAATTAAAGTCTAGTAATCCTCCCAAACCCAAGTTGGTTTGCTTTAGTCTGCGCCCACTCTCATGGAGCAGAATTAATGTAGCCTATCCTTTGCTCCCCCACTCCCTGTCCTCCCCGCTGTCCTCCCTCAGGTCTTCAGTTAGTGTGGCTTGGCGGTCTGACAGACAGACTCATGCAGCACTGAACAATGGCTGGCGTCCGACACGCTCTGGCAGGCTGTCGGGCTGTAATCAGGGGATGGAGTAATCCCGACAGGCATTTTTTTTGTGTGTGTGTGTGTGTATGTGCGAGTGTGTCTAAGCGGTCGCTTTCAAGCTACTGTATGTGCTCGTGTGCATGCATGTGTGTGTGGGTGCAAATCTGCCAAATCTGAACTCCGTCCCTAAAGGTTTGTCTAAGTGCTGTTAGAGGTCGGCGCGGCTAGTCAATCTAACACGACCGCACCGATGACCGCTTCGGACTGGAATTTATGTGTTTCTCCGGTCAGTGGTTCTGTTTGACAGTAGCCGGTTGTAACAGCAGACTGAGATCTCCAGCTGACAGTGAGTTAAAGTGATCCCTGGTGGCCGCAGTGGAAGGCAGACAGCCAGCACTCAGCCTGCACATGAGCGAAACAACGTGCTGGACTCCCTTTAAGGCATCAACTGGGATAGTTAGATTTACTCTGTACAGATTCATTCTGTTTGCCTTGTTCTCATTCACAGCTCACATATTTACATCTACTCTCAACAAACTACTCCTGAGTCTTAATGTGTACATCAGGTTGCCAAAGGATGAATAGATCTGTTACGTGATGAGAACATAGACTCCAGAGTCAGCATGTGGCCCTGGGATGTATTAAAGGATCATTTTGGTGCATTGCAACTCGGGTCTTATTGATAATATTGTACTCACCAAAGTGATTGGTAAGGTCTGTGAACACAGCGACATCGCCACAATGAACTCCGATGGGGCATCAGAGGTTGTAAAGAAGCTAATTGCTTAGCCAGATTATCTAAACTGCTTATTAGAGGTAAAACTGAAAGTGACACCTGAAATGTTGGTAATACTCCCTCACTGCACAAGAAAACCTTCATTTTCTCTTCCAAATAAGTCTGTGTAACAAGGGTTGTTTCAAGTCCAGATCTCAGCAATTAACTTGATGTGCACATTGTTATTATTGCCAATTATAGTCATTGATTCCTTGCACAGGCACACACAGACAAGTGAGTGAGCAACCAAGGGGTAATCACGTTCTGAGCTGATCAGAACAATGATATTATATTTTCATCTAACGATCAATGTGACTACTGGCATTGTCTTTCCTTTTTTTGTGTCTTCATGTGTCTGCAGTCCTGTCTCAGTGAATATCAGTGTGTCTGTGAATGTCTGTGTGTGTGTGTGTGTGTGTGTGTGTGTGTGTATGTGCATTAAACTGTGTCTCTGCTGCTGATCTAAGCTCCTTCTCACACTCCTCTGTTTTTCTTTCTCTCCAACACTCTGTGTAAACACAGTTTGCACTAATAAGCCTGACACAGCCCAGTTTAATTGGTCTTTCATTTCCTATGCAGGGGAACCACAGACACACACACACACACACACACACACACACACACACACACACACACACACAAGCACTGGTTCAGGGGTTATTTATTTGGCCCCATTTCTAATGCATGCAGCAGACAGGTTTAAAGGCCCTGGCAGTTCCACATGGTAAAATGACTTACAGCAGCCATGAAAAGATTTGGTTTCCTGCTCCTCTGAGAGCAGCTAATGGACCCACAGATCTGGCAGATCAAACACTCACACACACATGCACACACACACATACATGCAGTCGTTGTTTCTTGTACGGTGGTTACGTGCCACACCGCAACCACCGTTGAGAACTTTCTCTTTTTTCATCAACCATCTCTTTTTCCAGCCTTTGCTTCCAGTTTGATCTGGCGGTACACACCCCCTCCCCCAACCCTACACTCCCCCCCCTTCCCAGAATACCTTTGTCAGTCCTGCAGATGTTCCTGCACCCCTGGGTGACACGTGCCTTAGCGCCGTGTGTGCCCACTCCAAATAAAAGCTTGGGGATTGGATCTTTTTCTTCTGCCAGTGGCCGATAATGAAAACACTGTCAAACAAATGCAAGACAAAGTAGATATTATGGACTTTATGTATGCTGTTGTTGATAAATTCAGCCAGATCGGTTGAAGGATTGTACACAGAGTTGTTGCCACTGTAGAACTCCAACCTCTACAGTTAGTTTGTTAGTTTTATTCAACTCTTAAGTGTAGAAGATAGAATCTAAAATATCTTCTCTTCAGATGTTAAAGGGGACATATTATGCACATTTACTGGTCTATATTTTTAATCTGGGGCTCTACTGGAATATCTTTGCATGATTTACAGTTTAAAAAAATCCTTATTTAACACATACTGGTCTCTTATGCAGCCCCTCAGTTCAGCCTCTGTCTGAAACAGGCCGTTTTAGCTCCTGTCTCTTCAAGGCCCGCCTTCCGATGAGCCCACTGCCCGACTGTGGCCGCTCAGGAGGTTATGTAAACAAACCATGAAACAAACTATAGAAGTAGGATTTCACTACTTTTTCTCGATCGTTACTCAAAATGTCAACTTCTCAAATAGATCTGTACATGTTCAAGCTGTAATCTCATCTCTATTGTCACACGAGCGCTGACAGTGAAAGTCCATTTCTGATTTTATTGTTGTTTGCACTGTAGACTGTTGTCACATTGCAGCACTTTAATTAGAATTTTTTTAAAAGTGGAAATAGACATCTTTTCATCTCAACAGTTTGATTAACGTTATTTTTTTGCACAAACAAGTAACTATAGGAGGGGTTGGCGTCGGGATGGAGGAGTGAGTAACGTTGAGAAATCATCAGAAAAAGTGTGAGTTTGTTCATTTATGTGTGAGAAAAGCAAACTGGGTTGGTAGCGTGTTTATGTTTTTACAAAATGAAAGAAACTACACAACAGAGACGATGATAACTGTCCGTTGATTTTCATATAAACATGTATATCAGCCTGACTGGATACTGATCCAGTATTCTATGGCTGCAGGATAGTAACTGAGCTAATTGAGCTGATTTCTAGAGGGATTTCTTCCCTTTAGCTACTGTAGCTAACGGGAAGAAAGCCCTCTAGAAATCATAAGACAAGTTTATTCAGGTAGTATACTCAATGCAACTAAAACATAGTGTAAGTACATATAAGTAGTGTGCCATCAGATTTGCCTGATGAGGAGAAATCCTTGAGTATTTGTCATATAGCATAAGAAGCTGTCCTCTTCCTCTTTCAGTTGGGCAATGGTTGACACACTTTCTTTGTGCTGTAAATCGAGCCTTGATTTTCCCAGGAGATTGTGCCCAGTGGCAGACTGAATTACATACTGACAGCAAGGGTTATTGGGAACCAGTCTAAACACTAATAGTGTCATTATTCTATAGCCATTACACTGTGTAATCAACATTTACTTCATAATAACGAGTTAAAGCAAAAAAGTTGTCTATTTGTGCTTTAAATAGCTTTTTTTTTTTAGATATTTTATATGGTCTATGGGTGGAGCAGCATAAATCACTAAAAGGGGGACACGCTGGGAATAAAAATAACTCAGCAGAGGCAGGAATATATAGACCCAAGGGGGAAAAATCCCCAACAACAACCAACGCCCACCCTCCCATCCCCATTAAATCACACCCTGATCCTGACTACTATAAACTACTGTTGTTCTCTCTAATATTCATGGTCAGCTTCAGCTGTAGTTGTTCATTTCTTTATGTTGACATGCCCCTTGTGTTAACCTCCGGTCAGGGGTAATACTGGAGATGTGGACGGGCCTGATGCTGCTGTGAAAAGCCCCTTTGTCTCGCAGCTTCAGACCTTGTCCAGCATAATGTTTCTAATGGCTTCGCTTGGAAGTCAGAGTTTGTGGCTGACGTAACAAGTGAAATTAAATGTCTCACCAAAACAGATGTTGGACAGAGACTGGCTGAAAGGATGTGTGTGTGTGTGTTTGAGGGAGAGTGAGAAATGGAGGTTTTAGCTGCTGCCTGGAAGTGAAAGCTTAAACAGGAAAAGAGAGAAAATTAAGTGTGACACGTGTGCTTGCGCACGCAAACAGTAATGTCTGTACTTTCATCAACGTACGTCTGAACTGTAAGTTTCAGACTTTTCAGAATGGAGATATTTTTAGCAGCAGAGCTGACGATGATGCTGCCAGGTGGTCAGACGGTTGATCCATTAACATTTCAACCAAGAGCATCATATGAAAAACTTCTGATTGCCATGAAACACTGTTAACTAATGTTAATTAATGTTTTTTGTGGAATGCCAAAGGTTCCATATGAACAGAAGAAATTTTACGTAATGAGCAGATTACCATGTGGTGACAACATGTCCTTGACTGAACTGTGTCCAACAGACTGTGACTTTGTCAGTGCGCCCAGGATGTCCGGTTGAGGAGGAGGCTCAGCTGCTTTTTTCCAAACAGTTTATCTATTGCCCCATGGACATTGGCAAGTTCAACACTTTTGAGACGTAAACACTTTGATCATGAGCATCATATGAAAAACTTGATGCCTCCGATTGGATTGCCTAATCCTTTTTACTGTATTTACCACCCACCTGGCCCAAATAATGGCTTTCTAATTGAATTTGCAAGTTTGTCTTCTGAGTTTTTGTCTTCTGTGGTTGTTAAACTTCCTAAAGTTTTGATAGTCAGTGATTTCAATATTCATGTTGATGATGCATCAGATAAATTTGCTGCTGAGTTTTTGAGCATAACTCAGTTATGCTCCAATTTAATGCAACATGTATCAGGGCCAACCCACAATCATGGTCACACTCTTGATTTGGTTTTCACCTTGGGTCTGAATCTTAATACCATATGCATTGATGACTTTTTTGTGTCTGACCACAAATGTATTATTTTTCGATATTTTCTTCAATGCTGACACCCAATCCATCAAATGTACGACCTGTTCTCACACTCTCAACAGCCAGTCTGCAGACAAATTTGCCTCTGTTTTTGTAGATCTCAGTAAGGATATGGCTTTCCCTACCCAGACCAGTAACTTAGTCTGCTCCTTTAATAACCTCTGTTCATCAACCCTAGATGTTGTTGCTCCACTTAAAAACAAAACTATCCGTACAGTTAACTCATCCCTTTGGATGAATGATGACATACGTTGTCTTAAAAGAGAGTGTAGAAAGGTCAAGTGTAGGTGGAAACACACTAAACTTGAGGTTAATTTTATTCACTTTTAATAAGAAAGGGAAAGAGGCGAGAGCTGTTTATTTTTCAAATTTGGTTGATGGCATTATAAAAAATCTCAGAGCTTTATTTAACACTATCAATAGATTGGTTAACCCTGCCCCTCCCCTTGTACCAGTCTTTTCAAATAATGACTGTGAAATGTTTGAATCACTTTTTGTGGATAAGGTCACTGTCCACAAATCACTTCCCGTACTCCTTGAGTAGACTGTCCGGCCTGTGTTTCTTTATTGAGCCAGTTTAGCGCAATATCATTGGAAGAACTCACAGCTGTTGTTTCCAAAATGTGCCCCTCCTCTAGTTCTCTTGATATTGGTCCAACCTCTCTTTTTAAAGATGTTTTTAGTTCCTTAGGACCATACTTACTCTGTATTGTAAATAGTTCCCTTAGCTCTGGCTGTGCACCTGATTATTTTAAGCATGTGATTATTCAGCTCTTAAAAAAGCTAAACCTTGACCCATTGCTTCCCAGTAACTACAGACCTATATCCAAACTTCCTTTTCTTTCTTTGGAAAAATGTCTCGGAAAAAGTAGTTTGTAAACAACTTATACGCATCCTGGACAGCAATGAAATCTTTGATAAATTCCAGTCTGGTTTTTGTGTGGGACACAGTACTGAAACTGCTCTGCTTAAAGTTTCAAATTATATTTTAATGTGCACTGATGCTGGGGAATGTTCAGTTCTGTTGCTGCTTGACCTAATTGCAGCTTTCAACACTGTAACAATAACTGGGACTGCCCTTGACTGGTTTGCCTCCTATTTGTCAGACAGGAGCTTTTCTGTGGTCATTGATGATTACGTCTCCTCATCTGCTTGGCTGACGTGTGGTGTACCCCAAGGTTCAATCCTTGGTCCTATTCTTTTCTGCTTGTACATGCTCCTCCTTGGTTTCCTAAAGCTATCATGGACTGGATGTCAGGTAACTTCCTCCAACTTAACCCTGACAAAACAGAAGTCCTTATTATAGGCCCTGAGAGCATTTCTAAGAAAATACAGCCGTGTATTGGTCCTTTAGCAGCAAATATTAAGCAAGCCTCAAAAAACCTAGGAGTCAACATATGAACTTTTAGTGGCACATAAAGAAAGTGGTCCAATCTTGTTTCTTCCAACTAAGAAATATTGCGAAAATGAAATCTTTACTATCCTTTCAGGATCTGGAAAAACCATTCATGTTTTTGTCTCCTACCATCTTGAGTATTGTAAGTCACTGTTCTTAAACCTGAGTCTGTGTCTTGGCTCCAGTTGGTCCAAAATGTGGTCCCCAGACTGTTAACTAATGTATGATGTCGATCACACATCACACCAGTGTTGGCCAGTCTATATTGGTTACCAATAGAATGTAGAATTGATTTTAAAATTCTTTTAATTACCCATAAAGCACTACACGGGCTGGCCCCACTTTATATCTCTGAACTATTGTGTCCCCTAGCCACGGTGAAATCATTGATGTTTACTGACCAATGCCTTCTGGCTGTCCCAAAATCTAGACTTAAAACCAAAGGTGACTGTGCTTTTGCAGTTGTGGTCCCCACCCTCTGAAACTGTCTTCCCCTAGTTCAATGCTGAGTCAGTTGATAGTTTTAAGAAACTGTTAAAAACTCACCTGTTTCATAGGCACTTTGTCCCATAATGTGTGATTGCCCTCTGTGTAGCTTTTATTATTTTTATTGTTTGTGTGTCTGACTTCTGTGTAGTTTTATGGGTTTTATTGTTTTTATGATATTTCCTGTTTTTAACTTTCTATTTTCTTCTCTCAATTGTTTGCATTGTACAACACCTTGTAACTCTGGTTTTAAAAGGTGCTTTATAAATAAAGTTTACTTAATTACTTACTTACTATAAAATAACTGAGCACTCTGCAGTGGATGAATCCTCTTGATTTTGCATGACATGGCTTGTACT
Organism: Thunnus albacares; assembly: GCF_914725855.1. NCBI lineage: Eukaryota > Metazoa > Chordata > Actinopteri > Scombriformes > Scombridae > Thunnus > Thunnus albacares. The sequence continues at coordinate 22,229,246 of NC_058128.1, read as the reverse complement.
GAAAATTTCAGCCTCTAGTTGTCATTGGGGGATTTTTTTTATTGATTCAATATTCTAAAAAAAAAACAACCTAATTTCAAAACAGTAAGTTGGAAGTGAATGTTGCATTGTTGGCATCAGGCATAAATAATGAGGTGCAGTAAGGTGAATCCTCCAGTATGAATGTTCAATAATTCCACATGGATACTGGGTTGGCCAGCTTTTTCCATTCAATGAAAAAGCTCCAAAAAGCTAGTAAGTGGACCTTTGAGTTGAGATGATTTTGTCACCCATTCTGTTCCAAAAGTGAAGAATGACCTTTCTGTTCAAGTTCAAACATTGCAAAATTCAAACAGTTATTTCCTGCACCATCTTGAGCCACTAAGAACTAAAGAACTAAATTTCATGGTTGAAGAATTAATAATAGTCGATAAAAGTTCTCATAAACCATATGTTGTTTTTTTTTAAACCTAGATCCAGACGCCATTGATCGCAACCGAGAACACTTCTTCAAATTTTCAATAATTCATAGCGAATGAATTTGTCTGATTTGGCTGATAAGCGTAATGAATCTTTCTCAGGATGGCAGTGCTGGAAAAATGTTGAGATTTTTCTGCCAGCAAAGTAAACTTGAGATTTTATTCTTCAGAAATGCAACAACATCAATGAATTTCAAGATTAGCAATAGTTGGATCTTGCATTGTTATCATGTTTGATCACATAAATATGATAAACGACAGTGATGGGTTAGTCTGCGTTAAACCAACCAACATATCAAATCATTTGAGAGGGCCAGACCTCATGATTCATTGAACATAGTTCTCCAAAAAAGTGCTCCCTGTAACTAATGAGATTTGGAAACCAGGTTTCTATGTGACTGTATGTGTGTGTGTGTGTGTGCACAGTGAACACACCCTGTACATGTGTCTGGCATTAGGTGCTAAACCCTGGATCAAAGGCTCTGGACAGCAGCAGATCCGTCTGCATTTTGTCATTGTTTCCGTCCAGACGGCAAAGTGTCTAAAGGTGAGGCCTGTCAGACCAAGGAGTCTTCCAAAAGCAACTGGATGCTGGGAAATCATGGAGGCAGGCAGCTGTTTTCCATTTTTAACGTATGGACACGGTGGACGAGGGAGAGATTGAACTGTGGAAATACCAGATCAGACATAGTGAGAGGTGTGAGGCCAGGAAGGAAAAAGGAGAAACAGCTCAGCAGGCATTTGATGGAAAGTGACATGCAGAAGAAGTTCAAAGTCAACATAAACACAAGGAGCAATAAGAAATTCATGACCTTTACTGATGTCCATCTTTTTCCCCATGTCTTTCCCCATGTTTCCCCATGTGAGATGAGTTAGGCAGCTACTAATCAGATAAAAGAGGGGAAAAATTACAACAACTTTACTAATTCGAATTATTTCAGTTCAAAAATTGCACTGTGATATCACAACACTGCTTCTGATTCATCAGTTCAGTGGTTAAGATCAGTCTCCCTGGTTTGAATTGTCATGTTCAGTTCAGTATAAAACTAGACCTTTATAAGCACTGTTTATAAGGTGAAAGCTGCTGTAATCAATAATTTTGTATTGCAGAAACAATGCTAAATGACTATATGTGGAAGGTGTTGCTCATATTGACAAACAAAAGAACTGTAACCTGACTCTCCAGTGCCCCTCTGCCCTATGGAGTCTTTTAGCATCTTGCAGCTCATTTTTTTGGTTTTACAGCCCACAACCTTGTCATCAGCTTTGTCTCCAGGAGCAGAAATCAGCTGTTTTCAAAGAAAAAGCTCATAAACCCACTGTACACACTGTACACTACAGTACAGCCTCAAACAACACCCAGACAAAGTTAGCAACTAGCTGGTGGTGAACATAGCAGAGCACTTAGCAGCTAAAGGAGTTGGTGGTGACCAAAAACAGAGCTAAAAAGAGAGTGAACTGACTTTTGTCAGGTGGCCAGAAACACAACTCTAAATGAATGCTAATGTTTTCCTGTGTTTGCTGAACATGTAAATAGCCGGTAGTTTTCTTTGGCACATTAAATCAAATCGTCAATGATGTTTATAGCTAGTTGTGCTGCTCCCAAGTGGCCAAAAATCAACTAATGCAGCTTTAATAGCTTACTAGCTGACAATAGCTTCTAATTTTGGTCAGTTACAGAACAATAGAATACAGAATACTAGTTCATCTTCACAATTCAGTGTTAATTCATTCAGTCATTTCTTACCATGCAAAATATTTGGATAATGATAGGCTATACTCTGATTTGAGAACAGAAAGTGATGTAACAGTGGTCATAGCATTTTGTTATTGAGCAGCAGAAAATTAGATCAAGGTGTGAGAAGATGATGTGAGTCTTAAAATCCTACAGCGGGATAAGAGTTTGAGACGGCAATTGAGATTTGAAAACCAGGGTTGCGTTCAGCACTGCCAAAACTCAGCAAAACTATTTTAGAAATGGAAACGGTGGTGCGTTTTATGTCTTTTTTGGCCAAGTTTTGGCAAAGCATATAGTACTATTTGTTACCACAGCTGTGGATGAATTGAGTTCAGTGTGTTCTCTCCTAGTAATTCTGAAAAGAGGATTGATGGGTTTGAGCACATTTGGTAGAGCACAATGTACTTTTGGAAAACCGGGATTAGACTTAGCCAGATTTACAGTAGCCATGCAGAGAGTGCAGGAAATATGTGTGCTGGGTCTTTAATCAATTTGCACTCACAGTCTGCATGTAATTACTGCCTGATTTATGAAGCAACAGCTAATTACACAGTCGGTGCCTGGGTTTCCCCTGCAGGCATACCACTACCACAGTGTAATAGCAGTACAAAAAGGTTAGACTCTCAGTAAAAAAAAATGTGGGTATTATAACACTTACACCTTTTATCTCCCCTACCTCCTCCAAACAAATTCTCAGTGGTTTATTTTTTGTATCTTAATTGCTTGGTTGCAACTGTAATATAACTACAGCACACACAGAACAAGCAGCTAAGTAGGTGATGACAGACAGATTATGTACTGGAACCTACTTTAATTCAAAATCTGACTCCTGTTCTTGGGGGCATAACAGGGAATAATCAAGAGAAAAGTGGCACAGGGCAGTCAATTCACCGTTCAAATGTGGGAAAAAAGCGTAATATTTAATCTGCGAGGATGTGTTTGAATTCTAAATCCACAGCAAATCAGCACAACAGGCAAAGCCCTTTACGATGGAAAACATTTGTAAAATGTACTGTCCGTTTGTCCTGTTGTCTACCCTGTTTCTATCAGTAAACAAGGCTATTGTTTTTCTCTTTGCTGAGGCAAAATGGAGAAAACTAACGACCCACGCTAGACGGATAATCATGACACCAAATCATTTGAGAAGTAATGTTTGGAAGCATTTTGATTTGAAACCAAGGATGGAAAAATTGTATTTAAGGCTGTTTACTGACTTTATAAAATGCCACTGCCTTACAGTCACGTTAGCTTGTCACCACGAATAAACAGACCGCGTTTGAAAAAAAAACAGACTTCAAGGTAATAAACCCCAAAATGGCTTAAAAAATAATATAATTATTATATATTATATTATTATAGTTATGTTTCTTTTTATCTAATCATATTGTTTCCTCACAGGCCTGTAGCAAATGTTCCATGGCCCGGTACCAGTCAGCAGACTAGGGAATGGGAATTACTGTAATTTACTGAGCAGAACTATGAGGTCTACTGATCGGACATTACTAACATGTGAGAGAAGCTTTTTGGGAACAAATCAGTGCAGAGAGGCTATACGCATATACACAAAGGCTGTCACAAACATCTTAGAGACTCAACATGTAACCATCAACGTCAGATGTTTTGACTGTCAAGCTGACTGACTGGCTTATGTTCTGCAAAATGCTGTGAAAACTCTAACAGAGTCACAGTTGGATTAAGGTGAATATTCTGTGCACATGGTTATTTCTTATTCGGCGTCTCAATCAAATTAATATCAAAACAAAGCCATACATGTAAACACAGCCAGTGATATAATACAAAGCCAGTAATCTATAAAGATTAATACACTGACACACTGTAAAAAAAAATTGTATACACGAACACCACAGCATTGGCAAAGCACCCAGACGTTTGCTCTGCGAGAGCATCTGCAAAGGGATTATATAACCAAAGTAACAAAAGATGGATGTGGCTGGCAGCAAAAGAAAACAAGTCTGTCATTCCTGGAGCGCCGTAATCCAATTTCATCTCCTTAAAAAACCATTATGAGCACAAAACAGGGAGTGGAACCTCTCACTGCAGGCATGACACATCTGATCCGTGGTTTGTTATATAAGATCAGCCGTATGTGGAAAAAAAAAAATTACTAGGATGGAAACAGGTTAATGTGTGTCACTTAAATGTATGTCACTTACATAAAGGAAAAACTCTGTGGAGCCTCTAAAAATGTCATATATCATCGTTCTGTGGTATTTAGTGTGTTATTCCATTGGTTTTTCTCAGCATGATTCAATGATTTCCTGCATATCTTTAAATATCTGTACGTGATATTCCACTGTCTACATTTGGCAACGATAAAAAGGCCCCACAAATGCCAACAGCTATTTTTCTGACACCTATTAAAGTGTTTTTCAGGTAGATTTCCTCTCCAACGTTCACTTGACATCCTCGGTCTATTTAGGTTTGCAGCGGATGTCAGCTGTGCTAAGTTTGCAACTTTCTGACAAGCTGTCAAACCCCCTGCCACTGGCCTGCTTTTAAGAATTTGACCTCCGACCTTTTGTTGTAGGGCCGAAAGGCCTGAGGACAGCGCACCTGCCTGCCCACCCCCCAACACACACCTCCATATCGAGGACACACACACACACACACACTGCCTCCAAAATATCTGTCAACAGTTTCTTAGCGTGAAAATGAATTTCCCTGAAACCGATCCGCTTGAGGGACCCTGAAGAATTTTAACTGTCTTGTAAAATATGCATAAAGGGTTTTCCTTCAGAAAGCTGACACTCGCCAATAAATTCATTGTAATGTTGAATGCTGCCAGCTGGCAAAACTTCTCCTCTCTCTTTCTCTCTGTCTATATTCTGCTCTCTCTCTCTCTTTGCTGCATCTTCAATACAGTAATACACACCACAATATATGAGCAGAAACATTAAAACAGTGAAATTTTCCTAATATTTTACCTCACTCATGTACGTTGATGGAGCGCACAAAATATTAGGAACATCATTCAATATAATGACACCACCACCACCCACTACGACCCCAATAATAAACATAAAGTAGAATTATCACCTTTCTGACAATGTCAACAAAAACTGAAAAAGCAGAAGCTTCATAAAAGTAGAATTTATGGCTGAGCTGTTGTATTGGATTGCATTAGACTGCACCGGTGTTCCTAATGATGTGGCCGGTGAGTGTATTTATATAGTGTAGTCAGGGACACAAGTATTCACCCCTTTAATGTGGCTTTTTCATTTTAATTAATTATACATATAAAATACATAATATACAATCTGTTTTACTTCTACATTCTAGATCTGAAAAGTGACTACTGTAGTAACTATAACTGAATCAAAGAGTAGAAGAGTAAAGTGATGAAAATACTTCATTAATTAAAAAAAGTACAGCACAAGTATTTAAAAAAAGTACAATATAGAGTAACTGCTGCCCATAATAACTATTCCCTGATTACCACAGAAGACCACAGGTAGCATAAAGTTCACCCACTCAGTCACATCAAGGTTGTGTGTGCAGCAGTCAGCCTCCTCTGCACTAGAAGTGCAAATGTCTTCAACATACAGATGGAAAAGTTTGAATAAATGGGTGAAGGATGCTTCCAAACAGGGCACGAGGGCTCACTGAATGGCTTTTGAGAGTATGGAAATAGTGTTAATCATATTCTATGACTTTCACACTCACCAGGTCTCAACCAGCTGAAAATATGAGAGATTCTGGAGCGATCAAATCACCAAATGAGGGATTATGTTTTGGAAGAATGCTGATCATCTGTGACGAGGAGTAGTGACGTTGTTCTGGAGGCTGGTGGTGGAACGCCACCTTATTTTGGTTTTTCCCTTTTATTTATCTCTTATTTAAAGTCACTCTGTTTTGAAAATGAAGGAACAGTTTGAGAGAGACAGAAATGATTGAGATGATATTTCTTAACCACATTGTTATTGATGCTACCACATAAATTTTTCTGTACTAAGCTGGGAATGATCCACGATACTAATCATTCTCACACACTGGCTGTAGGCCTGGACACGTTTAGTGCTTGATCACAAACACATGCACACACATTCACACACACACACAAACTTTGGTAATGAGGACTTTTTTTCTTTTTCATACAATAAAGAGTTGTTCACACTCTCTCTCTTCATTTGCCAGGTCAGACGAACGCACACTAACACACACTCCATCTCTTATTCCATGTGTCTGCTTTCTGAGAGCTCAGCCCCTCGTTGCAGACATTCAGCACGTCGCCTTGGATGGAAAACTGCAATCCGTTCACATCGTTATTTCATATTTTGGCTGTGGCTTGCCGAATGTCTTTCACCGCTGCGACGATTGCCTTAGCAGACCCAGAGCGCCGTGCTGCACAGCCACAACGCAGGGAATCCAGACATTACCCAATATCCTGAGAGAGTCCGGTGGGATACATGCAGCTCATTTACAGACATACCAATACACTGTGTGACTGGTCGACAGGTCAGCGGTTTAGAGTCACAGGGGAGATTTATCAGGCTGGACATGAATGACACATGTGAGAGACGTGTCAATATTTGCTCTGTAGAGAAGACTTACAGAGACAGACAATTATTCTGTCAGATGCAATCAATCTGTGACTTTCAGAGCATGTCCAGGTCTTATCCTGTGATTAGACGATGGAATTCAGTTTTAGTTCCTCAACCAACAACAACAGAGAACATTCTCAAGACAGTGTGATTTCCAGCTCTTAGCTGCTTTGCATTCTTATCTATTTTTTGCTACTGTGATGTAAAAAAATGTCCTCCCTCTTCTCTGAAGAATGCATTCCTGGATAATTTTTTTTTAAAAATGGTAAAAAAAAATGAAGCTCTAGAAAAAACACCTTGCTCTTATACAGAGTAAAACTTTTATTTACTGTCAGTGTTTAAAGGATCATTCCAGTTTATTGCACGTTAGGTCTTGTTTTCATAGTTTTGGCCATTATTCCCATCAGTAATGATGACACTGAACTTATCAAGTTAATAGCTGGGATCTGGAGATGCAGTGACACCACTAAAATTAAGTCTGACAGTGGAAGAAACAGGAGCATCAGACAAGTTTTGGAAAAACTCTCCTGTTAGCCAAACTTATTTGGAAAAGAAAATGAAGGCAAATTGTAAAATCATTAAGTGAAATGTCTGTTGTAAACATCTATCATGCAGACCGCTTTATTCAACATTGACCTACTTTGCGTACCGTATTTTCAAACAGTTTCCCTGCAATAAGGTATCAACATGTCAGATGCGCTGACTTTTAGTTTTTCTCTGAATAAAGAGGTTTAGATAATCTTCTTTCCAACCAGTCTGATCATCTGAACAGTCATGTTTCCACCCTGATCTAATATGTTAACATAACCAATAGAAATGATAGCTAGAACTATTGTTTTAGCGTCTTACAGCTCATTGTTTTGGTTTTACAGCCTGCAACTTCACTGTTTTGGTTTAGTCTCACTTTGTTTCTCAGAAGTTGGTGGAGACCAAATACAGAGCTGTAACGAGAGTGACTACATTCATGAGGTGGCCAGAAACAACACGCCAAATGTTGTTTCACCAATGGCTGCTTTCTTAACAGTATTTATGTGTCAGATGGTTTCCCATTATGCCTTGATGTGATATATTGTAATATCAATATTTGCAGTACAGGATGGAGAAGTTGCAGTAAAAGTGTTTGAAAGTCTTATTGGAAGAGGTTGGGTTTGATCACACGTCCATTCAAATGTATAGAAAGTTGTGTGTGGGTATATTCATGCATGCTTGCAGGACCACTGCAACTGAATGTTCTCATGTTTGTGCTAATGCATGCAAATGGGCACATATGTGTGTGTGTGTGTGTGTAGAAATGTAAGACATAGAGCAGATACCCCCCACCAGTTCTCCTGATGTCTAAGCCAGCTGGCTGACCCTCTCATTCCCTCCACCTCACACTGCTAACCTGATGCCCTTTCACCTCTACCCCCCCTCACACACACACACACACACACACACACACACACACACATACATTCACACCCCAGGGGAGTCGTACTAGAACTGGGTTAGTGGCAGGCGGCTGTGGTGGTGTGGACAGTTTCCAGGAATCACACTCATCCCCTCTCCTGCCCTCTTATCCTTCACTGATTTTCCAGTTTTTACAGCAAGTCTGGAAAGTGTGAGTAAGCATTTCCCGTGGAAAATAGTATTTTCAACATAGTCATTTGGCTCCTGCAACCGTGCTACTGTTAACAGACAGATGAGAAACAGTAGGACAGTGGACATATGGAGAGAAAAGAAAAAAACGCTGTGTCAGCTGTGAGATGACAGATCTGCATTTAACTTTCCTTAAAGTGTGAATAGAGAAGGGTGGAGGGAGATGGATGGTGGTGAGGGGGGGGGGCTGAGGTATGTCAGGGTCTCTCCAGCCTCCCGGTCAAATGTCAACGTTCTGAGGATGCAGCACAAGGCCAGTGCTATAAAAGAGATATATACGGAGCCATTACCCTGAGTGAGGCATTAGCTTACAGCTCAAACACACAATTATGACATGTGGGTGTGCACAGTGATATAGTGAGGACGTCAGATAAAAGTAGCAGCACACACGTGTACACACATGCCAACGGGGAGAGGAGTTAAGACAGATCGTTACTGAAAGCCACAAGATCTTTTATGAAATGTTGGCATCTTTAAAATGATTACTTTCTTAATTGAAAATCATTAGTTACACAGACGTTAAGTTCACCAAATTTAATACAATTCATCCTGAGGGAATATGAATGTGGCAATCAAACAACAAATGTCAGCCTCAGGGGATGCATTAGAGATAAATTCATCATCTGGGTAACATGAACATTGGTAATGGTTGTAGTTTTTTGTCGATCCAAGAGGTAGATGTTGAGATATTTCAAAGAATAAGTGGAAACTTGGCACAAAAGGAAAACTCAGAGGGTCATCATAGTCCGTTGGATTTAATCTTTGGGGATCGTAAACTTGGCAATGCATCAGTAGTTGTTGAGATATTTTAGTGTGGACCAAAGAAGTGGATCAACTGAAGTCCATGCCTTGAAGTGCTCCAACTGTCAGTCACCTAATATTGTCTATGCAGAAAATGAACAGAACGTTTACTACAGAATTCTGGACACTCAAAATAACTCACTGGACTTTACAATTGCATGGGAAAAAACATTAGAACAAAAAAAAAAAGTTTAAAAATAGCGTTTGTGCACATTGTGTGGTCAGACGTAACAAACTATTACCAGAAACCTGAATACACATCTTACACTAACACTAGTGTAAGTTTGGCTGCTCTCCTATCACTGAGCTGAAGACAAGCTGTGAGAGCTTCATGCCTCAGTACCTGCAGGAATGTTTCACTGCAGGAGTGTTACACCTTATCACCCACAGATAAACACATGAGACAGTGAAATAAGCAGTCAGTGTCACCTGTCAGCCCAAAATAAAGAGGTTGAGGCGCATGTGGGTTAAAAGCAGAGCGGGACTGCCACAAAGGTGTAAACTGTTCTCCCCAGCACCTAACAGGCGCCAGGCTGATATGTTCAGGCTAATCTCATTTTCCGATAAACTATTAAAGTTTAGAGAGCAGGAGTGATTTAATGCTACACAAAAACACTTTGTTGAATCAACCATGAATCTTTGTTTTATTGCTGTCGCTACCCAATACACACACACAGACACACACACACACACACAAATACACACACCTAAATACAGTGAGGGTTTGGTGAAACTTGCCCTTTAATGTTGTTACTCCATAATCACAGACACGCACATGCATGCACTGCTGCACCCGAACGTCTTTCTTTGACAGGTTTATCATCTATTACAATGTTCTAACTGCATGTTGATTCACATTTCTGACCTTAACTCACCTTCCATTGCACTTAACCTGCTTAGTGGAACAGGTTATGAAACAGTAGTTATAATTCTTGAACAATCAGGGTAACGTTTGAAGGATAATGTCGATGTTATTATGTTTAGCCTCGCTGTTAAATGCACTGATTTCAAGCAGGCTACAGGGCCTGCTAATATTAGAAAACAACAAACTAAGCTGGTTTCCAGATACGTGATTAATGGGTTCTGGCAAGGGCACGATGTTCTTCCCCTCCTAGATGATTTAATTATGTACACACTTTCCTCAGTGCAGACAATTCTTCTGTATCAAATCCGTGGATATGTCTGCATGTAAAAATCTGCAAAACACAAAACTTCTAAACCATATTTAGCTTTAGGCTAATTGCTTATCCTTTAAAATTACAAAAATATATTTTTTTGTTACTTATCTCTAGTGGTATCTATCCCAGATAGTTTTGTTTTTATTTGTCAAAGGTTTAAAATATGTGTCTGTCAGATTTCTGCCTCCACCCCAACACATTAAAGATTAATGAAGTTGGTGATTACAGCATTTAAAATGACATTTTAAAATTTTTAATGAATTCTCATTTAATATTTTTTTAATTATTTTTTTAGATTATTTTTGGGAGGGAGGGAGCTAAAAGTGACATATTCACCAACAGTACAAAATGCAAAGATATTCACTTACATATCACACAAGACAAAGAAATAGGGAAAATCTTCACATCTAAGACGCTAAAATGTTGAGAGAGTTCAGCATTTTTGCTTGAAAAATGACTCAAATGATTCAGCAATTTTCAACAGTAACAGATTAACTTCTTGTAAATCGGGTCGATTGGTTAATCAACTAATCATTGCAGCTTTAATATACAGACAAGTGACAAATTAAAGGAAAAACCAGTACAGGTCTGATGCTTGACCCCTACAGTGAAGGGATCTGGTGGCTCTGTTATGCTGTGGGGGACCTTTTAATGGCATGGTTTGGGTCCACTTGTCCCCTTAGAGGGAAGGGTCACTGCAAATCAATACAAAGTTGTTCTGAGTCATCACCTTTATCCTATGATGAAACATTTCTATCCTGATGGGAGTGGTGTCTTCCAGGATGACAGTGCCCCAATTCACAGGACACGAGGAGTCACTGAATGGTTCGATGAGTATGAAAATGATGTGAATCATATGCTACGGCCTTCATAGTCACCAGATCTCAACCCAATTGAACATCTATGGAAGATTTTGGACCGACGTGTTAGTCAGCGCTCTCCATCACCATCATCAAAACACCAAATGAGGGAAAATCTTTTGGAAGAATGGTGTTTGTAAGCCTTGGCATTGCTTCTACAAGTCTCTGGAACTCTTCTGGAGGGATTAACAACATATTGACCCTTTAATTTACTGATGCTGAAACACCAACCACATGAATAAATTTAACTTATTGTCAGATATATCAGACAGGGTTAGCATGCACCCGCTGACTTCCAGCTCTGGTAAACTGGCATTTCTATCAGGGATGGAAATGAATGTAACTGCATTTTTGTCATGTCAGAAAGTAGATGGCTTGCGATGGGATGTAGCCCTCGAGTTAGGTATCCCAAAGTTTATTGATCGACTATCTATTATTATAAGAGAATAGGGAGCATGTTTATTTCGCACTGTTACATGGAGTTCTGGTTTAGAACATCAATTAAACTATTTACCATAACAATGTTTTAGTTGTCTCAACACACAACTAACCAATCAGAAACAGTGACACAAGCAATAAACAAGGCCTTATGTAAGTTAATGAATATGTTGTGCACAGGCCAAGACATTTACAACCTCAACACTCTCCTTCTAATCTCCGCCTCTCCCACTAACATACTTTTGTCCTGTTGTGTAGAGCAGTGTTACAACATACTAGGTCTGTTACAACCCCTGCGTGTCATGACTGAGGTCTTAAAGCTTTAATTAATGACAGAGAGAGAAGGACAGACTGAAAACACTGACACTACCTGCAGTACATTCTGTACTTTACATTTGTTTTTCAGACAGAAGAATGACCTTCCATCATCCAGCATGGACAGATCGTACAACGCTGCCTTCAAATGCTGTTGGAGGTTATGAAATACGTACATATTTATGAGTCATAAATGGCAAATAGTGATTAATTTCAGTACTTCAGTGCAATGATTCTCAACCAGGAGAACTTTTACCCCAGGGAGTGCCTCAGCAGCATAGAAATATTGTAGAGTAGCTGAGCTACTTTGAAAGAAATACAAATTACAATTTGATTGAACATATACTGTATATCACACATTGAGTCAGCTGGAACATCTGGACAATACATGTTGCGATTAAGAGTGAAAACTGGTTAGCAAAGTAGAGAGGTCTAAACAGCTAAGTAATTGATGAACAGTTAAAATAGTTAACTAAAAGTAATGAATAAATGGTTAAAATAGCTAAAAGAAATGGATAAATGCTTGATATCATGAGCTAAAATTAATGAAAAAATGCTTGAAACAGATAGCTATCAGTAGCGTAATGGGTAAAGGGTTAAAATAGATGGGTTAGCTATAAAGTAAATTATGAAACAGTTAAAAGTAATGATTACATAAATTGAAATAATTAGCTAAAAAATGTTGAAATAGCTGAATGTAATAGATAAACTGATTGCAATACATAGCTAAAAGCACTTAATAAACAGCTGAAATGGATAACGTAGCTAAGATAAATGGTTGAAAAATCCTTGCTCCAAGTGTGCCAGCCAAGCATCTCCTATAAATCTCTCTAGAACAAAAATCTCCATATTAAAAAGCCAACTCAACATATCATCTTCGGACCACCAGAACAAATCAGGATTTTTCAATTGGATCTTTTCAAACAAACAATACCTCATGTCTCTGTACAAAGGGCAATGAAATACAAAATGAAAGTCATCCTCGACAACACCAAGATCACAAAAAAACACATAAACTTCGCTCTTCAGGGATACCTTTATATCTGCCTAACTCAATTGCCAGCGGTGAAGTACCACTTCTTAACTGAGCACCTTTGCCTTCTCTGTAGATTTAGCTTTATATGTGGTTCTGTACAGTAATCGTCTTTGATTTGAATGTAGTTTCTAAGCTTTGGCTTCTCACAAATGTCCTCCTGCCATTGCTCCTTATGGATCTTTAATCATTTTTGCTTGACTGCATTTATATTATACTGCAAGTTATTCCTGAAAATAAAATTCAAGTCAGAAAGTGAAAATATTGCAGCAACCTCTCTCGATCCCAGTTAAAAAATCTTTTTGGTAAGTCTTTCCTCTGGCAGCTGAATAAGGTGGTTCCACAACCTCATCATTTCAACTCTCTGCTTTACAAGACATGACTCCCATCCTATGTCACCTTCAACAGCTCGCTTAGCAGTAAATTTATGCACCCCAAGAAAACACCTCATGGCTTGATTCTGGATGGCATTACTGTCGGGGGCATCTTTAAAACCCCAAACCCCTGCAGTGTAGAATGAAACTGAGCCGACCATTGAGTCATAAAGTTTAGTGAAGGTTGAAAAACTAAGGTCAGGACACAACTTTATTTTATTCATTACAGACCCTAGCGCTCTTCCTGCTGATTCTGCCAATACTTTAATTCTCTCTGAAAAGCACATATTTTGATTAAAAAACAAACCAACATATGGACTATGGATAAGAACTAGTGTACTTTAGAGGCAATAATCCAAATTTAAATATATGGTTGCTTTGCCATTCACATTGCTTTCTAAAATGTATAATCTGTGTTTTGTCACTATTAATAGTCAGTCTCCATTTACTACACCATAAACTCAGAATATTTAACATTTTTATAAATTAATCTCTGTCTTTGTAACCAACACAATATCATCAGCATATAATAAAATACTTAAATTCATATTATCGATCACTATACCAGCTTAATTTCTTCAGCTAAGTCATTTACATAAAGGGCAAATAATGTAGGGGAAAGTACATCTCCTTGTTTCACTCCAAATGGAGTAGGAAATCAGCCAGTCCTAAAATGATTTAAACTGCAGACATGAAACTGGGGCTTTATACAAGGTTTTGATGACATTATAAAATTTACCATTGGTACCAGAACATATTAATTTATACTCTAAGAGGTCTCTATTGATCCAATCAAAGGCTTTCTTGAAATCAACAAAACAAGCAAATTTTTCCCTTCTTGTAGTTTTGCTCTCACCACCGAGGATATAATATAAATATGGTCAATACCTGTCCTGCTGTCTGTTATTGAGGATACCCGAATATAATTTATACACTGTACTGATCAAGCTAATACCTTTGTAGTATAATGGAACTCTGGGGTCTACTTTTGCAGATTTAGGGATAGGTTTGATGATAGATTTATTCCACACAGATGGAATAATACCATTCTGAAAGCATGTCTGAAACAGACAATGTAAAATGTTCACCAAATTAGGAGTTTTAAGAACCTCATTCGGGAGTTCCTCTACACCCACCGCTTTATTTACTTTAGCTACCACTTTCTGCACCTCTTCTAATGTGATATCATCAGTCAGTATATTATTTTGGCAAAGTTCTGTATTACTTATCCCACAACAAATGCAAGCTTGAAACACTGAAAGTTCAATTTAAAAAATATCTTTATAATAAACATTATTATATAATTGCTAGTGTTAAATAGCATCCAGTTTAAAATCAGTTGAATACATTTGGATCATGGTGGATAGTGTTGATGAAGGTGTGCTTGTACATCTGACAGGGCTGTGGGTGTACGTCAGGTCAAACATGCTGGGAACTGCTGCTGCTTTAATGTTAGTTGATTTGTGTTTATGGCCTCAAAATAGGCAAGTATGAGCTTATCAGGAGCATAATGGCAGGCTCAGATCTGAACTGTGGCTTATTTTTTATGCTGTTCATATCTATTCTTGGAACCATTTACTTCTTGGAACTAGCTAAGATAAAAAGTCTTAAAAGACAATAGAATTAGAACATTGCAGCACATTTTAGTTATATTCCTTGACTTTTGACTGTGAGCTATTTGTTTCATTCCATGAGTTTTATAACAGTCACTTAGGTTAGTTATACAACCCATTTGCCTTGCCTTGAGCTACATGAATAAAAGGGAGATACACTAAGTGCAAGCAGGCAGATGTTATGCAGTCTGTTCAGATGCTTTGCCTCTGATTTCTCAGGGTGAGCGAGTGTGCTGGATGCTAAAGGGGCGTTGATTTCTACTCAAGGTAATCAGCCTTCACAGGTTTGACAGATGAAACAGAGTGACAGCCAGCAAATATTTAGGAAGACTATGTTCCCTGCTGCTGCTTCCTCAATGTTTTGACGGTACATTTACCCAGAGGATTGTGAGTTCATTCATAACCCTTTTTATCCACTGAAGAATGACTGTGAGTTCAAGGAGTTTTGAGTCTAGTTTGAAATTCATTTATGCAAAGAAGATGCCCAGTACAACAAGCAGACTTGTGACAAGACGGTCGTGAGTTTGATCCTTGGACAGGCAGGGTAGATCTGGGTGGGGGAATTAAAAGGCCAGTGCTTGACTCTTTCATTCCCACTATTGAGGTGTCTTTCAGCAAGGTGTTTGATGTCTATTGCATCGATTTTAGAGCTGCACAGTGGTCAACAGATCATATTGTATATGCACGGGGCAGTTTTGAGGTGTTTTGTGTGGCTTCAGAGCATCTAAATGATCTTTTGATAAACACCACTATACCTGAGGCCCTGTCTAGACCAAGCAGCCACTACCATGGCTGACAGGTGAGCACAATCACCAAGTTTCTTTATCTGCAGTACCAAACTAACTGGATGGGATTCCATTTAAAAAGTCACAACTCTCTCAAAGTACAAAAATAGTAGTAGTAATTACAAGAAATAATAACTTACTTAATAATAACTTGATGTCACTTGTGTGCCGCAGTAATTATTTTAAGAATTATTGCTCTATTAAGGACACATTAAAGGAAAACTATGGTTTAGTACTTGGATTTTATTTTTGTAGATCTAGTCATCGATTTTATGGGTTGTGATAACATTATATCCATAAAAGGAAGTGCTGAGATCTTGCAACAAAGCAACTTTGCTTAAAGTAGGTCCAACTGGGCAAGAAACACGAGCAGTCAGATGATCACAGGTTGTAAACAAACCCCAAAATAAATTTGGAAGAGAAAATGAAGGCAAACTATAAAATTGTTACCCAAACTAAACCCAAAAACATCACAGACACTATATCCATGTTTTTTCTACAAGCTATGGTTTCACTCTTGCATTGCATGGTTTTTGGGGGATATAATCACACAATGACAGCTAACAAGACTAGGTCAAAACCTAGTATATGGATGGACTGTTTATGGTCAATGTGTGAAATTGTGGCCAATGTGTTACAGGGATAGTCAGTGGTAGTGTCTATAATGTGAATTCCTGGATATTAAATGTTTATCTGCAATTTTCTGTAGTGGTCTCAGTAATATTTGTTGTTAAAGTGTACTGAAGTAATATATCACATGACATGGTTAAGCTATGTTTGAGTAAAAAAAGAAAAAAAAGGTTATAAATGCAGCTGCAAGGACAATACTTTCAACTCATATCTTGGGATGTTTGATTTGAAACTTATTTTTATTTTAATACTATTCTAATTATCTGTTAACTCCCCCTGCTCTTTCATTTGTCTCTGTCTGCAGATGTCTGTAATGGTCTCATCCATATGTTTACGTAGGATTAGCATGCCAGGCTAACAGTCCGTCAGCTGTGTGACTTTATATCCGTGCCTTGAAATCTTTCAGAGCACACAAACACTGTAAACACACCTGTAACCTGCCCAGCACGGTGCTATTAAACCAGAAACACTGTGGCTACACCTTATTTTTATACAGTCTATGGGTACATACAGCACAGCTAACTTTGGTTGGTAAATGTGTGTTTTCAAAAGTTATTTTGGGAAATGCCCCCTAAGGACATAATTGAAATTGTTCGCACCAATTAATTTTGAAGAGCAATGACCAATGGGGAAACTCCAACACTGGGTCGGCCAACCAATGGTGTAACTTCATCACTCAGTGAGTCAGTCAGGGTTCGTGCTAGATTGGATGGGCTGGAGGGACGATTTGCAAAACTCTCACAAGATGTATACACTAACCTTAACCTTAATCTTAAGCCAAACCCTAACCACACCCATGAGAGCTTGTCTGTCCGGCCCATCAAATCGAGCATTTACTGTCAGTCAGTCAGTGACAGACATTTGGGGTAATAGGGCTGGTCTGTAGTCGGTCCGGCCAAAAATACAAATGTGCACACTTTCAAGGGATGGATTTGTGTATGCATGCCAAGTGTTCATCTCAGAAACTCAGTGCGAATATTATTATTATTATTATATATTGTATTGTATGCAAGTTCTTAACACGGTCCAGTCTAGGTCAGTTTGGAGGCTTCTACAGAAAGAAAACAATATTTTATGTGTCCAACTACACTGAGAACTGATGATTAAAAAGTACTGGATAAAGCAGAGAAAGTGTGGTCATTCACTTCCCCATAAAAATAATGATAATAAATACCATTCCACAGAGAGCAGAAAGGCAGCCAGTCCTTGAAGCAGTCTAGGCTGTCTTGAACTTCCTTGGAACACAAAAAGAGCTGGCCAGTCGGCTACTGCTGAGCAGGCATGCGTCACAACAGCTGAAAAACACAGACACAGAGGGAAAGTGTCTGGGAAGGAAACTCTGTTGACTTCATTCGCACTGGAGCAACGATATTTGAGATTGAGCAACTCTGTGACGGGGGACTCCCTTCTTCAAAAAATACAACCAGATGGCTTGGTCATCTAGTGGCTTTTGAAGTGTCCCTGTGTATGCGTGTGAGGGTGTAACCCTGGGCATTAACATCCAGACATACATGAATGTTATTTTCTCAGCCAAAGCAGTCTCTTTTACTGGAAGTGTGGGAGCACATTCAGAATGACTGGGGTCCTCAGGACTCCTGCTGAAAACAATTAACTGAAGCAAGAAGCCACTAAAAGAAGTCTGTAATTTGCAGGAAGAAGTTACAGGAGAGACATTAAATTGTTATGATTAAAGTGTTAATCATCTAAATCATCTTCCTCCAACATCTTTGGTGTGTTTTCTTCAAGTTATAATTTACTAGATGAGCGTTTCCTGGATTTGTGTTGAATTTTTTGCTCCATACTCACTGTTTTGTGGGTGGTGGAATGAGAAAATGACTGATAGTACAGACTGTTTTGAGTTCCATATAAATTTTTTCAGTGAGTCAATCTTGCATGCTTCGCCCACCATAATTCAGGACATTAGAATACTAAAAATAATCCTGAAAGCAATCCTGCAAGTATCCAGGGGAAAACAAAAGCTGGCAATAACACCGAGATGAGTACTATGTACTGTCAAGAGAGTTTCAAGAGAGTTTCAAGAGAGTTCAAGAGACTTTTACAGAAATCACATTACATAATATAACATATTAACCTTCAGGGGGAACTGTCTTAAAGAATTACAGAAGAATAACAAATCTGTTAAAGACAACTTAAATCTCCTCAAAGGAATAGTCATTTTTCTTTTTTTGGGGGGGGATACACATATTTGTGTTCTTTGTCAGTGAGATGAGAAAATTCAATCAATTGATTTCATGTCTATGCATTAAGTACAGAGATAAAATGATTAGCCTCGCTTAGCATAAAGACTGGAAGCAAGTTCAAGTCTTAAATTCAAACGATTTGTGGTTTTAGGGAGTTACATGCTAGTAGCATTTCTTCCACAGTGAGGTTGCAGGTTTGGTACCATTGTGTCTGTACAGAGACCAAGTCCAAAACCTGTGCTCACTGACTGTATCTGGGAACCTCTGCTAAAGTCAGAGATGCTGCACAGAAGTACTGGGTGGAAGTACCCATCAAATGTATGGATTAAGATATAACGTGTTTACCAGTGAGCTTTAGATGTGCTGGTAGGCAACTTTGGAGGCTAGCTGTTTCCCCCTGCCTCCAGTCCTTATGCTAAGCTAGGCTAACTGCTTCCTGACTCTGGCTCTGGACTTAAATGTGCATCTAGTGGAATGGACTTGGCAGAAATGGAATATAATATTCATAAGTATGTTTTAATTAGTGTATGATCACCTGAAAATAAGAATCATTATATCACTGTTTTTGTTACCTTAGGACGAGCTCATTATATGAGCATAGGGAGCAGGTCTTCTTCCACGAGGCCTGCCATGTTGCTACGTGCTTGGGGGCGGGGTTCACTTTGTTGCAATCTCCAACCTCACCACTAGATGCCACTAAATCCTACACACTGGTCCTTTAACACAGACATCAGAGCAGCACTGACGTTCTCATCTTACTCTCAGACAGAAAGCAAATAAGCGTGGTTCCCAAAATCATGAATTTTCCGTTCAGCCAGGGTGACTAACTCCACTTTTTCAATTTTGGTTACATTTCCATCTGTTAGTGAAGAAATGATTACTGGAAATTTTTTGAACAATTTAAGGTCAGGTTTTTCTGTAGTGGCCATCATCTCATTTGCATTGTGAAACTCACACCCCTTATGTGGATCATACAAAGCTGTTTAAGACAATACTTTAATGTAAACTCCCCGGCCTTTTTACTGTTTACTGGAGTATTATTTATAGTGAAATATGATGATGGTGTAGCTTCAGTTTAACATAAACAATGCTGCACCAGCTGATCTTAACATGAAGTCAAAGTCTTTCCAGACCTTAACTACAAGGCACTCACAAAGACATTCACTCATCTTGCTGTATCAGATTGTTTCATGTGACTCTGCGCTGTAGATATAAATTGAGTATTGTGTACAATACAAGGCAAGTGTACAGTAGGAACTTTTTTGGGGCTAAGTGTATCATCTGTTTACGTGTCTCTATGAAAACTACTGATTCAGTCTGTTGTGCAGCGTCTCACATCTGCAGCTCATTTCATGGTGGTGATTTTCAGGCTGCAGTATCTGAGGGGGGGCAGCGTAGCAATGGACCATCACAGCATCCAGCTCTCTGTTTATCTCTGATTCTCAAACAAAGGCCTCCCAGTTCCTGTCTGCTTAGCGCCTCAAATCCACAATCTACACTCCCAATCTGCTCTCCTCTTTCTTTTCCTCTTCTCCTCCTTTACTGCCAAGATATGACCTCCCCACCCCTCTTCAGTTTACGATATAAGGAGGAAGATCTATTTCTCATGAGACAGAGAGAGCTGTGTTTCCTGACAGATGCATGTAAATCAGCAGGAGCAGATTAATTAGACACAAGCTGGAGAATGACCACAGTTACAGAAGCTTGTTTTCTCTTTGCCTTCTGGGCATGAACACATGTCGACTGGTGAGAGCCTTTTGTTGTTGGCTCACTGGTAATGAAAGCATGTGGTTTACAAATTATTTCCTTTTCTATAGCACAGCCTAGTGGGTAATGAGTGCAACTGAGCTTATTATTGGACATACTTCCTTCAACCCATAGTCATGATTTTAACTCTGGTAAGTTGGCACCATTTTAGCTGAAAACTGGATTTGAAACATTAATTCTCATCATGAAATACAGACTTTTTCATCTGAGCAAATGTCCACAATATGATCTAGTCTTGTGAGCTTAGGAGGCGCTTTAAGTTGCTTCAGAGTGACATGTTTTAACAATTAAATCACATACACACGGTTTAACACTTCTGACAAAATGACAAAAACTTCTTTCAGCCTCCCAATAGTTAAACAGGCTAAAATGAAAAACCGTGATCTTAAAAAACAATTAAAATTAACACTGTACTGTAACTTCATGAAACCCACTGATCCAAAAATTCAGTTTAAAGCCCTTCAAAAGCTGTTTTTCAATCTTAAGTTTTCTTGATTACATTAAATATTTATAACTAAATGAGGAAAAAAGTATTTATTAAGAGTTTCATCAAAATCTCAGCTAATCTGCTTCACTGGAACTGTGTTTGTGTGGTTTCATCAGAATTGATTTGGAAGTATGTGACATCTCCATTTTTCAGCCGAACCCTGCCCACTTCAGACCAGAATGTAGAGCACAGATAAAAACACAGAAAATTCTCATGTGAATTAACCAAAACTTTTTTTTAAAACTGTGGTTTTGTGTTCATGCATTGCTCAAATAAAAAAAACCTAACTGAGAAAATATGTTCTCAGGGTCATCCAACATCTCCTTGAGCAGCTTTAGAGTTGCAGAGTCTTATACATGGCCCATTATTAGAAACAGTCTTACAGTACAGCACTTTATATATCAGGGAATCTAAAATGACAGTAAATATCCTGTAGATACTCAAATATCGTATGACCATGGCCTCTTGTGCGTGGCCCGGAGATTGCTTGGAATGAAAGGGTGTCCTCACTTTAAAAGACGAGACGGTCTGCTTACTTTTCAAGACCTTAAAGTTGCTATAGTTAATATGTTAACAATGGTAGTAATGGTAGTAGTAGTGATGAACCCACAGAAAACTGTCACATGATTCTGCAGTTCACCTTACCTCGACGAAGCATTTTAGCGTCTTTCAGCTCATTGTTTTGGTTTTACTTTTGAGTCTCATCAGAGTTGTTTCCAGATGCAGCAAGCAACTGTTTTCAGCAAAAAAAGCTCTGATAACCCTTCTGTACACTACCTGCTCAGCACCAAAAAGCAGAAAGACAAAGTTAGCAACTAGCTGGTGAACACAGTGAAGCATTTGGCACCTAAAGAGCCAGATATTTTACTCAGGAGTTATATGCTTAAAAACATGACTCCAAATGAATGCTAATGTTGCTCAGTGTCTGCTGGATGTGTAAACTGTTTGCTAGCATATTGGCCGTATCAAGGGTGATAATGCTGTACGTCAGTTAGGTCTTCCTTTACATAACTTGTGGTTATGAAACTTATCATAGCACGGTCAAAGATTAATCGAACTACTAGATATGGACACATTATATATTAGGGGAGTAGTATTAGTGTGACTATGTACTATAGTAGAGCAAAAGGAGATATTCTTTTGACCCATTTTGTACAATTACTTTTGGATACTTTTTTTTTTTTTTTAAATGATCACAAAAATGTAGCTTCAAAGTTATAAGTTGTAGATTTGTTGAATTGATGCATCATTATGTTGAATGGAAATATTCTCTTTGTTGCAGCACAGTGCTAACCAGTTACCCTCCTGCAAAGGGGTGAGGCAGTGCATCTATCATCTGCTATTCTTGGTTTGTGTTTACAAGTGTAAGTTAGCAGCAGACTCCATCATGAGGACGTACAGTCCAGCATACATGTATTCCTGCAAAAAAAAAAAAAAAATGAGGACAGCAAACACGTCATCAGAACAATTTATTCATCATAATCAGAGCAACAATTCTGTACAGTTTAATAAGATAAATATTTATGACACATTTTTATGGGATGATTCATCTGTTTTTTTTAGCACCTTCAACAGATGAATCATTGTGTTCTGAACAACTGAGCAGATTAAATGGGACTTTACTCACTTTAATTAGACAACACATTAAGTGAGAGTACTGCCACTGCCATTTAATCTGACGAACTGAGAAGAAACTTTAAAAACAAACCAACCACTCTGTTGTTCAACCCAAAGTTCAACATTCCTATTTTGGAGCAAGGACCATTTTTCATCTTAGATAACTGGACATTCCCTGCATGCCTGCCCTCCTCTCCTCTGCTTTTTCCAGTCCTTTCTGCAGGCTTAAAGTGCTTTGAAACCAACCATGTTTTTGGGATAGTTATTTTAAGCTATAAGTAGAAACCCCATCTGTATCAGGGTCAGATATTTTAGCAAGTCTTAAAGGGGAACGCTCCATGTTAAGAAGTATTGTAAAGGCCAGATATCTTTGCTTTAAGATTATTTACAGGCTAAGATTATAGTGAACAAGACTGTTTTCCATCATGAAAACTATTCCAAATATCTTGTAATGATGGAAGATTGTTTTCGAGAAATTTATATTTTGATTGAACAAACTGCAACAGTTTGGCATATTTATGGAGTGAAGCAGACGAGCTCCATATTTAAGCCAGAATGGAGCAGCCTGGGCACATTCAGGGCGAGAGTGAAATGAGGGGAGTAAACCAAGAGATTTGGACGAGGGTCTGAAATCATGAGATATTGCTTTTGAATGTTTTGTAAAGAGCTGTCAGACAAACGGTAAACACACAGGTGCAGACCTCCATGAAAGCAGACAGATGGCCTCTTGCTCTTTAAAGCAGAGCGAGGTAACTCTGCCCGCTGGCAGCTCCACGTCCAAGCAAAAATGTTTGGAAATTGTGAGCTGAAACACCCCAAAATCCTGAAGAATGACGTCAGTAAACTGCACCTGGATGGTGATTTATACTTTATACTGACGGAAGAAAAATGAAAGAGATAACAAAGATCTTAAGACACGAGAGTTCGGCTTTTTATGGAAATGCTCACTGCTATTTTGCAGTTTGTAATTCATACAAGAAAGGTATCATAGAAAGAGAGACATTTTTTGGACATAAAAGCACATCAGCGAACGTAATCAGAGGTTTCGCCAAATCGTTCTGTATCTAAGTTGGTGTCGTCTGGTGATACAGATGTGCAAAAACGCCCATAATGCTGTGCTCACGTCACATGTGATGGATGGCGGAGATGGGAAAGGCTCCAATGTTTACAACTTGTGAGTGTTCACGTCACAGGCAATTTCAAAACAGCTGTATTATTATGGAGTTGATCAAGTGAAAGTTAAAAATACTGCACATTGCCAGTATACCACCATATCTGGTAAATACGGCTTTAATCTCCTGGAACGATGGACTCTGGTTGTAATGAGGTGTCCCTGTTTGCTTGACTTTGAGGCTCTTCATATCTGAGCTTTCAGAAATATCTGAGTTGTAATGATGACTTGGATGTTGACGAGAACACTATTTACAAGTTGGAAACTCATAATTACAATAACCCTGATATGATAAACAGTATATAACAAAACTGAGTACACTCCTGTGCAATATCAAGAAAATATTAAATGATTCAAAATTGTATCATCTTACAATAATTGTAGTATTTTTAGGGTGAAGTGCAGGGTATTTGATCTTATTTATGATTAAAACCAAAAAGTTAGATAGACTACATTGAAAATACAGGCCTCAAAGTACAACCTCAGTGCAACAAAAGTGAGTACACATGTGGCTTCCAATTAAGACTAATTGTCTGAACAAGGTTGTAAATTAAACCCATGAACACCACAACTTTCTCACTTTTGGTCTGGGTTGTGTCTCATGCAACATGGCTCCACATGGTGAGGAATAGTTTGAACAAGTAATAAACCAGATTGTGAGACTTCATAAAAGATGAGAGACGGTACAAGATCATCAGCAGGCTACTGGACAGAAGCCAGAACATAGTTGCAGCAGTGGTTAGGAGGTACTACCAATAACAGAAGCAAGCAAAATTCGCTATTTATGCAGCCTTGCGTTCGACGAGCAAGTGCTGCTGACTTGGCACAAGAATTATCTGTGGAAACTGGTGTTTCAGTGACTGTTCAGTCAGAGGTTGCATGAAGTCAACCTCTATGAACGACGTCCAAGAAGAAAACCATTGCTCACAAAATGGCACGAGAACATGAAAAGAATCCTGCTGAATACTGGCAGCACATTCTTTGTTCAGATGAAAACAAAATTAAAGTTTGGATCAGATGGGATCCAGCATGTTTGGCATAGACTTGGCCAGGAGTACCGCAGTGACTGCATAGTGCCGACCGTGAAACATGGAGGTCAGAGCGTGCTGATATGGGGCTGCATGAGTGCAAAAGGTGTAGGGGAGATGACATTTATAGATGGCACTATGAATGCAAGTTTATATATCCAAATACTGAATGAAAAGATGACTCCCAGTGTCAAGAAGGTTGTCAGGAGAGAAATGATCCAACGCGACAATGATTCCAAACACACAAGAGTTTTTAAAGACGAGACGATGACCTGGCCAAGTATGTCTGCTGACTTGAATCCAATAAAACACCTTTAGAGTTTTTTAAAGCAGAAAGTAGAGCAACAAAATCCCTCCAGCAAAGAGCAGCTGAAAAGAATTATCTGTGAAGAATGACAGCACATTCTTGGGTATTATCTAAAAACAAATAAAATCATATTAAATGGTCAGGATTTGTAATTAACGTTTTAGAGATATTGACCAGGGGTGTACTCAGTTTTGTTATATACTGTATACAGCATTAGTGTTTGTTGGAATCCATGACAACAACAGTGGTACAGTTACTGGATATCCCATCTCAGGTTTTTGTGGTGGTGGCACACACTCAAAATTAAAATATACATATTAATAAATAAACGTTAAACAGTAGGTTAGTAGTCATTCACATTAAAAGGCTTTTTGTTCAACAGCAACAAATTTTACACATAGGAGGTTCCTACTAATACACACAAATCTGTCTCATCTGTCAACTGCATATGATGCAATAATAATTAGAAATAAAGTGGTAAATCATCCCATATTATCTTATGGAAGGCAGCATTGCCATATGTGTCGATCAATACGTAGCAAGAAATGTTAGTACAGAAATGCTGAAGATATGTTTGAGGTCACTTTGAAACAGTGTCTCCACAGTTCATTTTTCAACTGTAAAATGTCTCCAAGGTACATAACTTTGTTTCAATTGTTGAAAAAAACTAATTTAAATGTTTGTTTGTGTAAGAAAGGCTATAAAATCCCGTTTCAGTCGAGCTCTAATGATATCTGCTTCCTTGTGCTGTAAATGTGAATTTGACACTTCCTGATTGAGAAGAAATGTCAGTCACTACCTGCCAAATTTCATTTGTGCAAACAGAGCAACACCAGAGCTTGTCAGTTAGTGATGAAGTGATGCTGCTTCACGTGAAAGTCTGACCTGATGCTGCTTTAATATGAACAGTGTCCTGAAGTTAAAGTTCACTGTAAAAAAGACGGAATGTGCGTCGCTGTTTAAGTTGAGATCGATCGATTTATGCGTTTGGTCTGAGCAGAAACAGACGGAGATCACACCTGAGCTCAAAATACACGACTTTTAAACAAGCATGCGTAAAAAGAATGACAAAGCAGATGTTAGGCCTGATTCAATCTCACAGGATAAATACAAGTTATGAAACCTCCAAAACAGGTCACGCCAACCTAGAAGAGAGCCAATAAAGCAATCTGAAGCACTTTATGGAATTCATAAACAGCTTCCTGCACTTCCTGCTAAAAATATCAAGACCTCACTGAGCTGTCTCTGGGTCGTCTCTATAAGCAGATTGAGTGGAGCAACAGACGCGACACTATAAATAGACAGATAGTCTCCTCGAAACTTCGCCGCCTGTATCAAACAAAGACTGTCGCCAGGCGCGGGGTTGAATCACAGGAATCTGAGATGAAGCGAAGCAGCATCTGGAGGGTGTCACTGTGAGTGCTGCTGTGACAACAACACTGCTTGGTATTCCTGTGGATGGTACTTTTATCCTCAAGTTATCCGGGGAATGTTGACTGAGCACGCATTCGTACAATGTCTCATTTCACATTTTAAACCGCTACTCTGCGTTTACAGCGGACCTGCCGATTTAATGCCTTGCTTGCATTTTCACGGCAAATCCAGGATTCAATCCAGCAACCTTTAATTGATAAAAATATGTTCTTCCTCTCCCTGAGCTCTTAATATTACACTCTTATCTTGTAGTGAAGTTAGGTTTCTTTAAATAGTTTATTTAAATAGAAAACATTGTTTAAGCACCAATTAATAGTTCAGATTACATGCTGGTGGTTCCATTGGCGGCAGCAGGTTACTAAAACATCTCTGTCTCACAGTGTGTTTACCAACCTGAGCCAGTGACTGTGATGGTTTATAGCAAAGGAAACCAGCCGCTGGCGAGTGCAGCTTTTTCTGGAAGAAGCTGCTTGTGAGGAGAGACAGTTTGGATTTCCGTGTAAAGTTTTGATTCATCATTTCCTGTTGGCAGGTCAACGTAAGTGTCCACATCCAGCTAGTGTGTCAACATGCACGCTATAAAACGATAACTGTCAATCAGTGTTTACATGGTTTATAATGACCTGGCTGTGCCATTATAAAAGCTGAGTGCAGCCTGATAGTCTGGTGTGGTAGCAGACGAGAAACATTGTATTTGTGCTATTTATAATAGATTGAGAGTGGAAGTTACTTGTAGTGTTTGTTGTAACATTAAAAGACATGTTTGTTTTCCATCACTACTTTCCCTGCTGTTTGTTTGTTTGCATTTCGTTCTGTTTTCTTGTGCACGCCCTGAATCAGAATCCAGTAAAGAGTCTGACTAAATTCCGGGATCAGACTATATGATATCTTAAAGTCATAAATTCATACATTTCTGCTGTGATACGATGCACCCTGAACACTCATTAGCTTGTCTTTTACAACTCAATGACGCATGTAGGTGAGTTAAATTGGAGCGGCTTCAACAACAACAACATCCTTCTTTCACTTCTCTATGCTTATAGTTGTGCACGTGCTCCTTAAGGGTCAATATAACTTCTGACATGTTTTTTTGGGACATTGTGAGGCATCCCAAAGGCTGCATCAGTTGACACACCAAGACACACTACAAGGGCTAAAACGAGCACTTTTTTGTTCACTGACGCCCCGAGTCTGTCTGGTCTGATCATTATTGCAGAGGTTCCCAAAATTTTTAAAAACACAGTACTCCTTCATAGGAAATTTTTCATCATGGCAACCCCCTCCAAGCAGCCAAAACCTGCCTGTAAACTAGTCTGAATGCTCAAGTGTGGTTGTTTCAGAATGTGTTCAGCTATCATCATTGTTTTAGCTTTATTTACAGTGTCAAATCTTTCCATCACTCGCTGTGATCGACACCTGAAACACTCACAACACGACAGCCAGCGAGTGCGAGTCATTAGCTGTGACATGCCGCATATTTAATAAGATCTTAAAAACAGTGATTCTGATGTTTTTTGCTTAATCTAAATGTTGCAGTCAACGCTATTGAAACGTTATTAAAAAACACCCAATAAAAAAATGGGAATCTTGCAGAACTCATGGCCTGTTCTCAAGGCACCTCAGCATTATTGGATTGATATCTTATAGTCTGACCCTGGCATGAGGTGTTTTTACATGCCACAGACTGAACTGTGCATTTACTGACAGAAGTATCCCAGTTCTAGTAAATGAAAATTGCTTATTCTAATAACTGCTAAATGATAGCGATGTTTAAACCTGGTTGAAATCATATTGTTAGCGTATACGTGAACTCAGAGAATGAATTTCATTTGGGCGACTACAGCATATAAACGCCATCTTCATCTTCTCTGTCTCAGCTCCACTGTGAGTCTTGAGATGCGGGTGCGGTTTTTAAGAAGCATGTGAATTAACATCGTGTCACTACATTGTGTGTCTACTGTTATCAAATCTAATGGCACCTTAGCTGCGGAATTCGTGCGGCATCTCTGCAAGTTTCCGGTCTTTCTTTGAGCGCTCATCCAGCTCCTCCTCAGGTGACGCTCACTGGTAGCAGAGGTAACTGATGAGGATTTTTGGTATGCCCAGTTGACCTATGACCTTCAGAGCGCTGGTGCCCAGCTTCTTCCTCACTGCCAGCCTGCTGAGCTGCTGCAGACTCACGGGAGTGACTACAGACAGATAAAAAGAGTACAGTTTATGGTATTTTTATTCCAGGATGCAAAAACAGGATTTTTTTTTATGTTAACAAGAATAAACAAGATGACGATTTTATTCATGTAAGTCTGTTATTTCCATTTTTGCAAAGAAATTAAAACAGATTCTTAGTTTGTTTTCCTCATTCAAGAGATCTTGGGTGAAGCATTTATCAGTGGACACTGCTGAATGATAAAATAATTATTCTTTTACTGAAAATATGGCATTTTGGAATAGTTTCAACTATTTTCTACCCTCATCTGCTTGTATTTAAAGTCTAAAAACCCTTGTACGTTCCTTGTTTCATGCTGTTCTTTCTATATAAAGCTCTGTCACTGAAACCAAGATGTGGAAACCATCACCCTCTCACATGCATCCAGTTACAGTGACTAACCTATATGAGCATCACGGTAAACAACAGGTGTCATCTGGCTGAGATTTCCTGTGAGTGAAAAGTGATCCTTGCTTGCCATCTGCTGGTGTGAGGTTAACACTACACTGTTGTACAGGCCTAACTACAGAAACAAGTTATTTATGTGGGGCTAAAACATAATTAATGCTTGTTTCACACATGAAGCCCTGACTTCTGTGAAACGTACCCTCATAAGACTGTAGGCAGGCTGCAGAGGGCGAGCCCGGCGTGGTGTAGTCCACTGGTCTCTTGTTGTGTTTATCTCTTGCGTAAATGTTGGCTCCAAACTCCATCAGTATCTCGATCATGTCTACGTGCATGTTTTTAGCAGCGTGGTGCAGTGCAGTTTCATGCAGCCTGGCAGCGTTCACTTTAGCACCTGGAAGGAAGAAAGGAGTTTAGGGTATTACACCACAAATCATCTACATGTTCCTGCCGGCCATTTTTCAAGGACTATATATAATTTTAGACTGACTTCCTAAATTACTGGTGCTGTGAAGAATATATATGTTTCTGTGACTTTATTATTATGTGGATTGAGAGAAGGGTTGTTTCTAAAAAACTTTTGCAGTAAGGAGGCTCTAACATCCATCCATCCAACATTTAAGAGCTGGCTGCTTTAAAAACAAACATTTCCTAAGTCTGGTGTAACATCTGATGAGAAACATATGGCATAATAAAAAGCATAATGTCAATTTGCTTGATTTTGGCACAAACAACTGTTTGGAAATCTCGGACGTCAGAGCTCCTGTGAAATGCACAAACAAGGAACAGTTTTCAAATGGTTACTACTGTGCTTATAATTAAACTGAAAAACACTTCTCAAAGTCTCAAAGTTACTGCAAGTTGATTTTCACTTTGCACAAAAGACTGAAACCAGTGACTACTTGAAAGCAGAGTTAAAACTAACTGTACTTTTCATTATAAATGAATATATTGATTACTTTTTCAATAACATGAATAATAGTTTAGCACATAAAATGTCCAAAAATAGTGGAAAATACCCAGTAGAAGTTTTCTAGATGTAAGATGACATTTTTAAATGTCTTGTTTTGACCAACAGTTTAAAAGCCAAAGATATTCAGTTTACAACGATACAAAACAGAAAAGCAGCAAATCCTCACATTAGAACTACATGTTGTTTGGTGTTTTTATGTTAAATAATAATTACTTGACAACCAAAATTATTGCAGATTAATTTTCTGTGGAATGACTCATTGATTTATTGTTTCAGCTCTACTTGGAAGTAGAGCTTAAAACGTATACTATGCTTAGTTAAATAATCAGCAGAGGAGTATGTGCAGTTACTAAGTGAGATGCACGTTGGTGGTATTTCAACATCCTGTTTTGCACTGACGCTCACCTGCATTAAGCAGCACTTTAACACAGTCTGTGTGTTTGTTAGAACAAGCCACATGCAACGGGGTCCCGTAGTAAAGATCGTACGCCTCCAGACGAGCACCCATGTCAATCAAGAGCCTCACACAGTCGGCGTTTCCTGAGAAGAGAATATTATTATTTACTACTAAGAAAAAAACATACTAAAAAGTAGAAGTAAAAAATAACATCCAGCTAAAAAAAGATAGGTAACAGAGGCCAAAAGATATGTGAAGTGAGTTGAGGCAATTACCTCCCATGCAGGCCTCATGGAGGGGTGAGGCCGTGCGGGAGGTGAGGGCAGGGTTGGCCTTGGCGCCGTGCTCCAGTAAGAGCTTCACACACTCCAAGCTGCCTGTTGAACAGGCCTCACACAGCGGGGTGCTGCCGTCAACGTTCCTCGCATCCACCTGAGATCCATCATCAGACACAGAAATATACACATGGTACACAAGTACCTCAGTCTCTTCCCACTGAATCATATTTCCCTATATTTACGTAATTCTTCTGTGTTCACTGAGATATGATTAGAGTGTCATGGTTCGGAGTTTAATGGTTGAGTATCTTTAATGAATGAAATGGTTCACCTGGGCTCCAGCCTCCAGCAGCAGCTGGACGCACTGGGCCTGTCCGCGGAGGCAGGCCTCGTGCAGCGGTGTGATGGAGTCAACCGCCACGATGTTGACTGAAGCTCCGCTCTGGATGAGTTGCTGCAGCTGAGAGGTCTGCCCGAGGGATGCTGCCCTGTGGACCTCTGTTCTCTCTGACCAGCAGCCTGCAGGGGAACAGATCAGATACTGAACAGGAAACAGGAATATGTGTAGAGATGGGCAGCTGTAACTGTTGTTATCTGGAGTCTTTAAAATGTCCTTTTATGCCTCCCACTAGCTTTTACTTGTTATGGAGTATTTTTGCGTAATGTTGCTACTTTTACTGGAGTAATGGATCTGAATACTTCAACCACCACCGGCCTCTGCTATCATATCCTAGCGTAATAGTGTTGAGCTGACTAATAAATAAATAATAAACTAATATTATGTCTATCAAATGTCACCCAAGTTTAACTAAGGAATTTTAAGCATGATTTGTATTAAAGGACGGGTTCAGTTTTTCATGTCTGTCCTAAAACAACAGTCAGGTGTCCATATGAACAGTGAAAGAGGTTTTCCTTGCTTTAATCATTCCTCCTGTTCATACTGGCTGTTAAAAGATCTCCTTCAAATGTGCTTTCAGTGTAAGTGATAGAGGCCAAAATCCACAGTGTGTCCACACATTCATTTTGTGCAAAAATGCATTTAAAAGTTGATGTGAAGCTAATATGAGGCTTCAGCAGTCTGAGTTAGTCATATCAAGTGGATACCTGCCACATTTACAGTCTTTTTAGCATCCAATTCCCTCTTTGTGTTTCCTCAGACAGTGTTTCCCTGTTGAGCTGCAGGTGGAAGTATAGTAACAAAAAGAGGGACCTTGACACTAAAAAGACTGTAATGTTGAAAGATATCTACTTGATTTGACTCATTTGGACGCTGAAGCTTCATATTAGCTTCAAATAAACTTTTAAATACATTTTTGTACAGAAGGAGGACTGTGGATTTTGTCCTCCATCACTTACATTGTAAGTGCATTATGAAGAGATCTTCTAATGGTCAGTATGAACAGGAAGAATGATTACAGCAAGAAAAACATGTTGCAATGTTCATTTGGGCTCCTGACTGTTGATTTAAGACAGACTTGAAAACTGTGGACTTGTCCTTTGACGTCATTAGCATGCGGTAGCAGATTGATTATTAGCCTATACAAAACAGAATGAAACAGCCTGCATTTGTACGTGCGGTTGACACATTTTACATGGACACAAGCATATTGTACTATATATTAAGTGTTCTTTACATTGTATGCTACAACATACAGTGTAAAGACATAACACAGCATGACATTGTTTTTGTATAACACTGTGTCAAAAGCTGTTTGTAACGTTAAACATCTTATACAGCAGAGAAACGACCTTCGGTAGAGAAGCTAATTTGAAGTGACAACATATTACACAGCTGTTGTTAACGGCTGGCTACAGTACAACATGCAGGTAACCGCCGCTTGTTAACATGTTAGCTTCCCTGCTGACAGTCCTGCAGTATGAAGCGTCAAAACTGGGTCAAGCTCGGACCACGTCCTCTATACTTTATACCCACCGATGTCTCCAAAGAAATACGGCTGAGCGTTTTCAATCTCCATCCTCCGTCTGTTTTCTCCGCCAATAATTAACAATGTTAACGCAGAAACAGTGAGACACTATATGTTTATAAATAACCGCGTCCTCGCAATGTTTACACGCGCCGGGAGTCACGTGACATACCTGGAACTCGAAGCGCATGCTGGGATTTGTTGTTTTTACACCAAATAGGCCATTGCATGCTCTGTGAAGAAAGTGACGAATATTTATTGTTCGTCAGGATAAATAAGGCTACATAATATGTACGCAATATCGTATTACAATACAGGAAAAAAGTACAATGTACATAATTTAAGTAGCAATGAAGACAGCAATCCTGAGTCACATGACATCAATAAAATATGGTGGATAACTTAAAGATCCCCTCCAGACATGTTTTAAGATGCATATAAAACACTCTACTTTGAATAATAACGTATGTCTGATATGGTTTTTCCACAAAAACAGTTAAACTATCTTGTTAAAATACTAAATAAAATAATGATCTCTACTCCTCCCTCATTAAAAAAAATCCAGAATCTATGAATATGCAAATGTATTTCATTTCAAAAGTTTAACTGCTGGACACAGGATGTCTCCTACTTCATTGTAAAGTCTATTATCAGTGTATGTGCACTGTGGAGGCTTCAAGTTTCCACATCACACTTGTGTAAGTTGAAAATTGGACCAGGATTGGCTTCCGAACTAGTTGTGATGTTACAAATAGTTAAAATTGCCCTTAAAATCAGATTTTCAATGAACACAGAGAAACTTTCCACTTTCAGCAGATACAACATATACACATACATCATTCTGCACCGTGAAGCTCAAACATCCAAATGCAGGAACAAGAAAAAACTATTTTTGAGTGGAGGGGGACTTGAATATATTTAAAATTTTAAGCAGATGTGTTTTACAATTTAAACTTAACATCAGTCTCTCATACAGGTTTTAGAAATCCATTCATGTGACACTCTGTAGTGACGTGGGGTGATCACGGTACTGGAGGTAGTTGTAGATGCCGTGGGATATGTCCAGCTGATCTATGACCTCTGAGGCTCTGGTACCGAGCATCGTCCTCACAGTGATTCTACAAAGCTGCTGCAGGCTCAGAGGATTACCTGTCGAGAAGCAGAGGTTTTCATAAGCAGCGAAAAAGACTGATCATAACTTTTACCGTTCTGACAGGAATTCAGAAGCAGCGTATGAACATACTTTCATAAAACACGAAGCAGTTGTACGAAGGAGACCCAAGCGTTGTGTAGTCTATAGGCTTTCTTCCCAGGTTGTCACTAACATACACATTGGCTCCAAACTCCATCAACAGCTCTATCATGTCCACCATGTTGACTCGTGCTGCATGGTGCAAGGCTGTCTCATGGAACTTTACTGAATTCACAACGGCACCTGCAGGACATTAAGATGAACTTAGGCCTGTTTGTTTGGCTTTATGAATTCACAACTGAAATGAATTGAAATGATCTGAATAATATGATTAAGTAAAATCCACCCTCATACAGTGCAACCAACTTTTTCGTGTCATGTTAACACATCATTTCTGACTCGCATTCTTCTTGCTGACCTGAATTTAGCAGCTCCCTGACGCAGGATATGTGTCCTTTAGCACAGGCGATGTGGAGCGGTGGACCAAAGTAGACGTCGTACGCCTCCAGCCGGGCACCGCTGGCTATCATCAACTTCACTACTTCAACGTTACCTGAGAGGAGCACACAAGTTTCATTGATGATGAGGAAGAATGACTGGGTTAGACTCTGTCTTAGCTCTGCTGAAGTTTTACCATGTATGCAGGCCTCGTGGAGCGGTGAGGCGGTGAGAGCTGTGAGGGACGGGTTAACCTTGGCTCCGTACTCCAACATCAGCTTGGCACACTCCAGGCTGCCAGAGGAACAGGCGTTACAGAGAGGAGTGCTGCCATGGATGGTCCGTACATCCACCTGGAGGAACCAGGGAAACAATTCTCATTTTATTTTTCCATTGCAACTTCTAGTGTTACTTTTACCAGGAAATATCACAATGTGAAAAGTGGGTAGAAATAATACCACCAATATCTGTGTGATCTAAATAATGTTTTCTTTTTTCTTATACTGTGTCACAGAGTAGTTGAGTCAAATCCATTGCTTCACAAACCTCACAAAGGTAGGATTTATTCTGTTAGATTGCACCGCTTTACCAGTGTTCATGATAAGGTGTCCCACTTTATTTGAGCTTTTTATTTCTTCATATCTAAACAAGTCAGGTTTTGTCCTCCATAGCTGGGGAGGGTGAGGCCATGGAAGTGTATCCCACCTGAGCACCAGCCTCCAGCAGCAGCCGGGCACAGTTTGGATGAGCGTGTATGCAGGCGTCATGGAGCGGAGTGATGTTGTCCAATGTCACCACGTTGACTGATGATCCACTTTCTATCAGCTGCTGCAGCTGCAGAGCTCTGCCATGGGATGCTGCTTCATGTATGGCAGTCCGGTCTGCCCACAAACCTTACAAACAGGCAAACCTTCTATTTTATTCTATTTATTTGATATAAATAATCACTAAAGTCTCTTTTTAAAAAGCTGCTTTTTATGTGTCCCATAAAGCTCTATGTATCTTTTCATATTTGTTTTATACACATCATATACATCTAAATCTTACTCTCTCGCTTGACTTTATTTTTGCTCATCGTGTAAAAGATATTTACCAATTTAAATAATAATAATATACTATGAAATGATTATTATTAGTAATACCTGCTGTATTATTTAGCAATAACTACAGGAACTACTTTATGTCCCCTAATTGATGACTGTGCACTTGCAGTTTATTCCCCTCGACAAACCACAACAACATTTTGTAATATTTAATAATGTAATAAATATTCTGTAATAATTGCTGTTATTAAGCCTAGATGAACTCGTTCATTACCTTATTCGTGTGGTAATAGTATATACAACAGTTGTCATATCTACATAGGCAGGGCACGAGCTAATCTGATAAGACGTCAACACATTTGTCTGCTATTCTCAAGATAGCAAAGCAAGCAGCTGCATGTATGAAATGTTAACGGTGCTCACCGGTATCGCAGAGAACTGTGCGGCGTGCAGGTGTCAGCTCCATATTTTACCGGTAAACAAGTTTGTAGCGGGTTTCCAGATTAGGTGAGAGACGCAAAACATGAGCTGACGTAAGAAGCGTCGAATGGAGGCAGCGGGGAATTGTGGGAGTCGTAGTTCACAGACGTGAGGTGTCGTGTTGCTAGAAATAATCTCGTGGTATTTCCGAGGTCCCCAGTTTAGGTATGACGAGACTACTCAGCTCTGTGGTGATACACATAACTCATTAAAACCTAATATGTCATGTAGTCATATATAAAACATAAAGTATATTTTATGGTGTAACTGATATTAACAAGACTCTTCAATACTTGTTTGCATCATTGCAGTTACTCAGTAAGAAAGATGACAATCAGAAACACGAACTGTTTGATAATATGCAGCACTTTTCTGTTTCTTACTACTTCGACTAAGGAGGAATTGTAACTGCAAATAAAACGTTGCTATTTTGAATATGCAATTATTCCTTATCAGCTTTCTCACCTGTGATAGCTGTAGTTCTAAACTACAATTACCTGAAATCATACCAGATATTTAGTTTAACTCGGTCTAAAGTTCAGTGATGATTCTTCTGACCATCAGTAAATAGCTGCTATAGAAATCTAGAAAAGTGTTTGACTTCTCTTGTTTATCTAGCAGTCACTGTTCACTTTACACAAACACTCACTGTCATGTAAGAAAGAATAAATGAATCAAACACAGCTTTGGTTTTTGACAAAGTTGTTTTTTTACTTTGCAGTACAGAAATCATTTGAGCCCAAGATGTTTATTTATTTTTACAGTTGTTCAAAACAGAAGATATCACAGGGCTCTCATCAATTCAATACTGCTGCAGTACACATTTGGTCCTTCTTAAGCGATTACAGTCAACCACACTTCCCATCAATCTGCTGTTAATGCTCGGGTCATCCATCATTTTGCATAATACAGGAACTAATATATCTCCTCTGATGCGTTATAGTAACTCAAGCTGTTGAAAATAGGTTCAGGTAGTTTATGCTGGACTACAGTCGCCCTGGTGGCTTGGCTTACAGTATAGTGTCTGGCTGTGCTGGAGATTAAACAACAAAGGGGGGCGAAAATACACAAAAATATCAAGCCCACACACCCCTAAACCACTTGATCTCACAAAACCTGACTATTTAAGCTGACGGCTGAGGTTTCTCCTCACAGCTGTCTTGCTGCTGCTGGGCCTGAATGTGCTCGGAGTTGCTACGCCCGGCGAGAAACCCTCAGCTGCTC
Source organism: Thunnus albacares (assembly GCF_914725855.1). Classification (NCBI taxonomy): domain Eukaryota; kingdom Metazoa; phylum Chordata; class Actinopteri; order Scombriformes; family Scombridae; genus Thunnus; species Thunnus albacares. The sequence continues at coordinate 22,192,250 of NC_058128.1, read as the reverse complement.
ACATGATTGAATTCAGACTGACAAAGCCAAGCCACTTCTCTCTCCCTCACATGAAAAAAATACCTGCAGATACCCCCCCACCCCTCCCCTCCCCGACACACTCTCTGTAAGATACTATTGATTATGATTCATCATTTGATTTGGCATCTTTGGACTATGCATCATCTTAACATGACGCAGCAGAAGAATGTAGGGGATTATTGTATATTAGGCATAACCAGTGTTTAGTGCAACATCCCTCTGTATGTGATTAGAAAAAGCATAGCTCCCTCCCTGAACCCTATCCAACAATACTATATCATATCTCTCTATATCATGAACTTCCTCAATGGGCAGACCATATACTTGGATAATCAGTCAGCCCATTGGTGTGTACATTTTTGTGTAAGGTTTTCTATTTTTTGTAAGATTTCAGTTGTCGGCAGCGTTGTCTTTGATAATCAGGAGTTGTGCGGACGGTTCGCCTCTACTCGGCGGCGTCACCGTAGATGTCCTTCTTCCCGCGCTCCATCTCGGCAAAGTCAAACTCTGAGCCCGTCATCCTCAGGAAGATGTCCTTGATGTCATCGCAGGTGGTCTCGAAGTGAGTTGTGGCGTCGTATGTACGGGAGATGAAAATCTAGAGTGGAGGGAAAAAAATATCAATAGCTGTTAAAGAAGCCTTTGAAATCAAGTGCTCTGACATTGAAATAGATAAAAACTAAAATACTGAAAAGTTTACAGACACACAGTTATTATTCAAGCTGATTTGTTTTAAATCATCTACTGAACAGACACAGATTTCTTTTTTTTTTTTTCTAAGTTGGAAGGAACCAGAGTAGAGAGGTGTTTCCTGTGCAGGATATGTTGCTGACATAACTTTCCCCGCTCGCACATACGGGCAGCAAAACAGCAGCGGTGAAAAGATGACGTGTTCTTACATAACAGCAACATGCAAGGCTAATTATTCTGTTACGTGTAATGTTAAAAACATGAGTCAATTTCACACAGGATGAAGATAGCAACAGAGATGACTACATGTATAAAATAAAAATGGTATTTCTGGATGAACTACTTATATCAGTGTTTCTCCAACATGGTACAGTGTGTCTCAGTCAGCAGAGCACTGTGCAGCACTTCTTAAATGCTGATACTGGGTATCTGGAAAGGTCAGATGTGTGTGTGTGTGTGTGTGTGTGTGTGTGTGTGTGTGTGTGTGTGTGTGTGTGTGTGTGTAGGACTTCCAGCTATCTGTTCATTGTCAGTGTTAGTTTTCTGGAACATGTTAACGTGTTACATGTAGTTTTGGGGATTTATGGGCTTCATTACTTAAATATGTTATTTTTACATACAAATCTGGCAAAGTCATTAACCAATACTGCATGGTACAGTTGCAACTAACAATAATTTTCATTACTGATTAATTCGTCTATTATTTTCTCAATTATTGGATTAGTTGTTTGGTAAAATAAAATGTCAGAAAATGGTGAAAAACGCTGAAAAATGTTTCTTAAAGCCCAAGATGCAACCTCAAATGTCTTGTTTTGTCCCAAACAAACAGTCCACAAGACAAATATATTCAGTTTACTGTCACAGAGGACTAAAGAAACCAGGAAATATTCATATTTAAGAAGCTGAAAACAGAGAACTTTAATATTTTTTCTTAAAGAATGTTTCCAATCGATTAATCGATACAGCTCTACAGCATAGTTACATCAATGATCTCTGAGCTTTTAATTATGCATGTTCTGCTTCCACATAATGACTTCTCCATGGGGATCATGTGCATTACTTTACATTAGAGCAATTCTCTTTGAAAGCCTTCCGCATGTTTGTAGATGATTTTCTACAGACAGACAAGGTCTCCGTTCAGTTCACGACAGCATGAAAACTGATGAGCAGAGACTGAAACATAACAGAGTCCATCACAGCAATCAGCATCAGCCACACTGGTGGTGAAGCTCTAGTGATGGCAAGTTGGTCCAGCACTCTGTTCCACACTGAAATGTCTCAACTACTGGATGGATTGCCATGACTTTTTGTATAGATATTTATGATCTCTGGAGGATGGCCACCAGCAGTCAGAGTTCACATCTGCCATAAGCCTCAAATGTACTGCGTTTAGTGCTAATTAGCAATTGTTAGCATGCAAATAAACAATGCCTGATAATAAGATAATACATGAACAATAAAACCCTGTTTATTCCTTGTGTAATAACTGAAAGTAAAAACAGATTCACAATTAAAAACAAGGAACTTATTAAAGTGCAGAATCACATGACCTGAACAATTTCTACTGGCAGCAAAGCCATTTTTTTGTGTAACTTTTTTTTATTTTTTCCTTGTGAATTTCAGTAATAATTCGGATTATGATGGGAGTATTTCATAAAGTATACATACATCCATTCATTTACCATTTTAGGGTAAAAATTCATGTAAGCAGTTAAACTAAAGCTCCTGCCTGATGAAGTTAATGATCATTTTGTGTGCCCGTACTCATACGCATCAAAAACTGGAATGTGCTTGAAGATAACAGAACAATTCAACTTCCTGTTCACACAAGGAACAGGAAGTGAGCACCTAATTTCCCCTGAGGATAAATTCTAATCATTTTAAGGATACCCTGAGTTTACATTCAATGTCACAACTTTCATTTGTCTAGTACTTTGGTATACGAGGCAATTCGAACAGTAACAGTTGAATAATTGCCATTGTGTAAAAATACCAAGACAGTGAAAAAATGGCAAGTATATGATGTCCAGTATTAACTGTGTTGGATTAGCGTCAAACAAGTTTCAAGAATGCAACTTGAAAAGGTAAAAAACCCAGAAACCTGATTTGTTGTAAACGTGCAGCAGTATGACTCTTTACGTTTCATCATATCTGACTGATCGTACCTGGCTCTCAGTGCCCATGTCAGTTGGTGCATACTGGTCGCTCATGCTGACAAACTTCTGCTCGATGGGCTCCAGCAGGTCCAGGGCCGGCTTGATCTCTTTCTCAGGGTCGTTTGTCTCCACTGTGGTGCTGGCGATGGCGATATATTTACCCTGTGCTGCCACGTTGTGAGCAAAGGAGATCATACAAACGTAGATGTCTGGAAACAGGAGAACAAAAGTTAATGTTTGACGGTGTGACTGTGGATAAACTGTGGATGTCTGATCGGTTGTTTCTGTTAAGACATTAAGAATGTTACATTTACTGTGGTTCAACTTGCTCTACCTGCACTGTATATTCATTCTCATAGCTCTGGGTAGCAGCTGACACAACTACCCCTCATATATTATGTATTCAAAAAGCCTGATGTGACAGCTTCAAATAGTTTTGTCCAAACAACTAGGGCTGAAACACACACACACACACACACACACACACACACACACACACACACACCAACATTGCTTTGCCTGCTTATTACACCTACTGAAAACTGAATTGCATTGTGGTCTATTTGTTTTCGCAGTGCTGTTTTTTGGTGACGTCTATTTCATTGCTACTTGCTTTATTGTTTTGTATGGTTTGACAGTTATTTTCTTTCTATTTCATAATTATTATTTGTCAGATGTGACTGAATGGCACCCCTCTTCATTTAAAAGTGTAATATTTTTGTCTATTCACTTATATAATTATGATCCATCCAGTCCTTGACATCATCTAAACATCTTCTAAATGAAGAAACGACACGTCTGTAACATTTGCCCACTTCCTGTGTGCTCTCACCGTGCTTCCTGTTGACCTGGTTCTGGGGGATGATGATCTGGCAGGAGTTGACGTCGCTGGTGTTGGCGATGGGGTGATTCAAGATGCAGATGACTCTGATCACCTGACCCACTTTGGAGGTGCGATCCATAGCGTAGCTGGGGTCGCAGATCAGCTGCTTGCACCTGGCAATCTGTGGTGGTGCAAAACACAACCAGAGGTCAGAGGGGAAAGAGATGCGCTCAATTCCTGTAGAAGTGGAATTTCAGCCGAAGCCCATGTTTTTTTTAAATATCAAAAGTCAAATATCACATATAATGACCCAAAGGACTTCACGAGCAACTCAAAGACGGACGCTCACCTCTCCCTCAGACTTGACTCCCACCACTTTCCCATTCTCCACCACGATCTCATCAATGGGCTTGTTCAACATGTACGTCCCACCATAGATAGCACTCAGCCTGGAGCGGAAACACATTCAAAACCAAGATCAGCACCTGAGACCGATGAGCTCATTCAGGCAGTGATATTATACTGGTGTTTAGACAGAAGTGGTCCATCAGTCTGCGACTCATGTATTATGCATATGCTTTGTGAGATGTTCTTATCATCAAACAATATGATAATGAATGAATGATAGTGAGCTATATAAAACTACAATATTAATAATGTGACACAAGATTATGTTTAATACTGAACTGATTAGCTGACTATAGATATGGCTCTAAACTAGGTTTCTGTTAAAAAGGTAGATTTTGTGTAAAATTGTTTGGAATGTTGAACTAAGAAGACCAAGTAAACAATAATAATCACAAGTTATTTATCCATCTTCCTGTTGAGCACTTCAGTCACAAGGTTCATGTTCCACATGTAGACCTTTGTTACAGTTGACATTTTGACACATTCTGGCAGTGACAGACATTATTAATAACAATAACAATGACAATAAAGGTGTAGATAATAAAAACAATTAGCTGCTTCAGTTTCAGGTTCCTGGTATTGTGCATGCTGGCTCACTGTCATGTCTTACTGGGACACTTGAATAGAACAGAGCCACTGTTAACGTTATTAGTAACACCTGTGTTTTTTCCTTCTGGGACAAGGGAACAATATTCAATTCTTCTATAATAGTGGCAAAAAAGTCCCTGCTCCAGTGGTAGTACTTTCCAAAGGTTCAGAGAGTATCAAAGTGGAGCTGACAGGGCCAAACGTCACTGACTGGTCAAACAGAGAACCCACAATACTTCAATAACACAAGGCACTGTGTGAAGAGTGGAATCTCTTGTGTTGACACTGACACAGGAAACATACTTTTGACCCCTAGTTTAGTTCCTTATTTTGTTCCTTTGCTTCCATAGTTACTGTGACCTTTTGGTTGAGAAGAGTCATATGTTGCATTTCTGATGCTGCTGTGATGATGATTTAAAAGTCTTGTGCAAACACTTTATTTGGCAAGTTAAGTAGACTGCATGCTGCAGTGCACAGATATAACACAGTGCCACATACAAACATTACACGTGTATTAAAGGGTGAGTCTCCTACCTGGCAAACCCTTGCGGCAGCTCTCCCAGGCCGTACAGTGGGTAGAGGTACGGGCTCTTGCCGTATCTGGCCAGAGACTCACTGTAAAGCTTTATCCTGTTTATTGTTTCGATGCAAGGTTGATCCAGGTAGCTGAGCGGAGAGAGACAGAGAGCGTTTGTTAGACTGCAAACTGTACAGTGTAATAAGGGGGAGGACACTGCATCACAATCAGACGCAATTAAGTTGTTTTTTTGTTTTTTTTTTTAAGTATAAAAACAAGTAGGAAGACTACTCACTCATCTGTGCGGTAGAGAGCGAGGGAGTGACCGGTAAAGTCCATGACTTCCTGGCCCAGGCTAAACTTTTGGAAAATGGCCCTCATTGTTGTCTTGTTGGGGTCGACGCCTTCCATGGTTTTGGGGTCGTTCTCGTCAAAGCAGGCGATGAAGGTCAGGAACTTTTTGAAGCGCCGTTTCTCAAACAACCCCATCAGACCTTTAGGAGAGCGAGAGTTTAGACTTTGAGTGGACGTGTGTCAAACAAAGAGTGAGTGAAAAGAACATCAATGTTACTTGCAATCAGTATCTGAAAGTGACATTACAGTCTGTCTCGATCAGCGGTTCCCAGCTGGTCTTGCCTCAGGGTCCAGGTTTTCCCTCAGACATCAGGTCCACACATTGACCGACTTAACACTCGCTCAGTATATTTCCATCCATCCATCCATGCTACATAACCACTACTGCCCCTTCACAACATGAAAACTAAAATAACTTCACTACAATAGGCTTAAAGCTCAATTAAATAAGAAGCACTGCAGTAAGAGAACGATATTAGAGCTTAAAAACTACATTTTAAAAACAGTAAAAGCTTTGCAACAGCAGTTAAAACTTATTCAGTCTTAGTCAAAACTATTTCTACACTACTAGGTCCTATTTCTTTAACAATTTTACAACATAACACGTAAACAGGTCTAACACAAAGAACAGTGAAATACAACAGCTGCAGTGTTGAAAATGTTACAGAAGAAAGGTTGTTATAAATCCAGGCCACGTTTGTTTTCTTCTTTTCTGTGTTCAGTGTTAATAAAACCAAGCTGAATATATTCTGTGTCACTTTTGTTCTGCCTGTCGTGGAGAAAATTTCTTCTGTCTCTACAAAGACCGCTACAGTCAACGGACTTGCAAGGCGAGGGTCACATGACCCACAAAGCTGGTGTCGATAGGTTACTGGTACTGTGAGGTTTCATGTGGTAGTGCTGCTGCTAACTGGGAAGCGGGAAACGGTACGATGGAACTTACTAGATGACAGAGCCTCGGTCTCAGTCGAGGGGACTTTATGGATTTTGCCCCCCTTGTACACGTAGCTGCCCTCGATCACTTTGAAGTCAAGGTAGCGAGTCACCTGTGTGATCAGCAGCATACGGACCAGCTGACCTGAGAGAGCGAGACACAAACATCACGGTTACACCAAATGAGACAATTATCTCATTCTTGAAAACATGTATCAGATATCAAAACCCACAACTTTAGCCCCTCTACTGATCTGATTAAGTGTAACTTGTGGTTCCTGCTTAAAGCTATTTTAAATATTAAACATTTTCTAGAAGGCAAAATGTTCAACATACAGCACTAATGAGCTAAAGCTAACAGCCCTGCTGGTAAACATAGAAAATAATAAATGACAACATATTGTAATTGTAATATACCATTGGCCATAAGGAATTTAGGGATGAGGTCCACGTTCCAATCCCGGCCTTTTCCCATTGTCTCAGGAGGTTTGCCGGGAAGGCTGAAGCGCTTGTAGAGCTGCAGGGAGACACAGAAAGAGACTTTATTCACAAGGTACAACCGCTTCAATAAATCAACCCTGTTTTCAGGAAATACTGCTTCACCACAAGGTTTAACTAGGCTGAAGATAAAAGTGAATGTTTGGTCTTTTGGAACAAGGCCGGATGACGCTCTTTTTTTTTGTTTTTTTTTTTTTTGGAACGGCTAACTTCTCAGGTTTGGACAAGAAGCTGGTCATCATAATGAAGTGGGGGGATGAAGATAAAGCAGAAGTTTCTATAAAGAGGCTACAGAAAATAAGGTTTCCCTATGTCGAAATGAAAAAAAACTTACATCTTCAAGAGGTGTGATGGAGGCGCTTTCAGCTCCGTAGTAGGAGTTACGATCCATGTGCAGCACCTTCTTCCCCTTCACCGACATGATGCCTGATAGAATGCATTCCTGTTAGGAGAACACAAAACAGAAGAGAAATAAGGTCAACAGGATATCAGGAAAACCCCATGACCAAATTTTACCAGCCGTGTAACCAACCAACTGTGCATATCAATCGTCTTGTGCTTTCATATTTGTATTTAGAACAGTAGCTTATTCTTCACTTTTAAAAAGAGAAAAGGGTTTGAGGATGAAGGATAACTGATGAGTTTGGCGAACGTAATGCGACTAGTGCTGCAGTCTCCTGGTTGGTCGATATGAATAATTGCCGCATTACTTTCATAAGGAGAGAAGTGCTACATCAACAGCCTTCCAGGATTAATCCATTACTTCCTGCGGCGGGAGGGACAGACTAACAAATTACCTGTGAAAACGAGGGTGTATTCAAAACATCCCTGTTGTTTTCACAACTTTGAACTCCTCCAACCTAATGGAGACTGCTGGGTCTAACTGTACCCAATGTTTACTGAGTGTTTACTGAACATTTCCTGATTCAGTGTTTCTCCTATCATTTTAACAAGAACCCCCCTTAGCCAAAAATAAACGCCAAATATCCATTCATTGGGAAATCAATAGCGTTTGGAAGTCTCTGTTCTGAAACGTGAGTCAAACTATGTGTTGTTGCCTGGGAAACTATTGGTAGCGTAGCTCTTTTAAGGAATATGACACTGCGTTAATATGTTTGCGTAGCAGATAGGAAAGAGCAGCAGGAAAGTGACGGTGGACGCGAGCGGAGCAGAGGAAAAGGTTAGCAGTAAGTTGTCAGTCTGGCAGTAAATGTACAGAACAGACTACAGTGTAACAGTTAATAAATGCTGCAGCCTCTCAAGACTGAGAAAAGTCACGTCTGTTATTTCCCCAAGTGCTGGAAAAGTGAAGGGGGTTAGCTCCAATGTTAGCAACAAGGGGTTAGCCTAACCTGACCATGCTAACCAGAGAAATAGAGAACGGAGAAGTGTGTGGCTGCTGAGTTCACTCTGTCCTGTAACATCCAACAATTTTTACTTAGATATCCTGGGCCAATCCAAGATGGGTATCACTAGTTAATCTAGGCATATTTTAATAGATCCCTATTGGCCAAAATAAACCCAATCGAATGCCAGTCTTTTAATTGTACTCTGCTGTGTTGCAAAGCTGCTCCCCCAATTCTGACACTGAAAAAGTGTGAGGGGAGGAGTTTTCAATTATTGTTCAAACATCCAACCCAGTAGAAGCATACTGACATATAAACATACATGCTGTCATAACTGGTTACAGCCAGGACTGGGCGATAAAACCATCTCAATAATTCACACGATAAAATCTTTAACATTAACGATGATAAATTCTTGTGATTTATTTTTGAGTTTATTTTACTCTACCTACAAAATCACAAACAGCCAATCGTACAGCAGAGAAACAAACACTTATGGTTGACGCATGTTTCTAGCCCCCCCCCACTCACAACAATTCAGAATGGCCTGTGTGGAGTAGCCTACTCAGAAGAAAATGAGCGGCTGCGGGAGCAGACTAGAGTGCGAGGAAACTGTTGCTAAAGACGAACTGTACCCAGGAGGTAATGAGGGAGCTCTGCAACCTTGGCTTAAAACCTGCTCTTCACTACCCAGCCAGACTGCTCATCACGACCAAAGACAGCGGCAGAAGGAGGCTTTTATCTGTTTGGGAGGCCAGCAAGATCCTGACCAAAAACTGGCATTGCATGTTCTGAGGATGTGGGGGAGGAAGAGTGATAACGTTGGGTCAACAAGCCTGTGGCTAGTACGCTAATCTGCTAGCTCACGTCAACAACGGTCGATCTATGCAAAACTGACCTCCATAAACTTTTCTGAGGGCGAGACTGCACCCCAGTTTACCTAACGAGATAAGCTAACTAGCGTTAATAAGGCTCCCATTGTGTTTTCAAGTTGCCAAGAATGTGCAACATTCAAAGAATTTACAATAGCATAATCATCCTCAACATTTAAGTTTTCATTTTATTTTCTTTGATCATTGTTCAGTATACTACCTCTAAAGTGTTTGAGAGGCGTTTGATATGATGGGAATCACAGCAGTTGTTTACATACTTATTATCTTATTTTGTTTATTCAGTGTTAAATGCTAAGCCATGTTGGTTCTGTTGAATGTTTGTCACCTATTTGTTCTGATAATAAATAATAGTATATTATAAACTATAATTAACCTTCCCTTTTTTTAGAGTTCTGTCATTATTATTTACATATAAATTGTGATAGTTATCAACACTGATCAATATAAAAAAACATATAATGATAAGATTATTGGCCATATGGTCCAGCCCTAGTTACAGCTCATATTTCTGGTGCAGACTCCTGTAGAAATTTCTTACTATAGAAATTATAATTGCATCAGTGCTACAAACTAACTACAAGGTAGATACACACAACAACACTTTTTGCAAGTCGTGCTGATTTAAGGATAATAATCATTTCACTGCCCTTTAATGCAGCTCACTGGTAAAACACAGAATGACAGAAATCAAACTGAATTTAAAAGTCTTTGCTTAACTGTTAAAAACTAAATTCACAGCCACAAACGCTTGAAAGGACAAAACAATTCAGTTTGACAGAACAGCCAGTATGACTGGACATTAGCGAATCCAAGAATCCACTTCTGACACACCCAGTACCAACATAACGTCTGACGTGCTTCTGTGGAGCAGGGAGGATGATTGCAGCTTTCACAGGGCTTTAAGTCTCAGAGGCTTGGTAACGATGAGGGGAAATGTGCATGTTTGCCAGAGTCTGGAATTCCTACAGACCAAAAGCCTTAATGCGATTACAACAGTTTGAGTTTGTAGATACAGGAAAACACGGTGCATCATGTGACTGTGTGGACTTTAAAACATGTTGTACTACTGACTGACAGCTTACTCTCAGGAAGTACATGGAGTAACTTGTTTCTCACATAACACTAAAACAACAATGCATCACAACTTTGACTGGGTGTGATGTCACCTGCGCTCCCTTTGTGTACTGACTGTAGCCTGTTATGACACAGGAAGTGACAGAGTTCCTGCCATTTGCGTCTTTCAATTAGGATTAATTAGTATGATTCTCCAGATGCCAGAAAATGCACCGCACCCATTACATTATGGTACATGAAGAATCACTCTCAGCTCTGTAGGACAGTACAATCCTGACAGTGATTACTATCAACATAAGGTACAGCTTTCTCATTTGCGTAGTGGACGTGGGTAGTGGATGACTCAGGAGTGCAGAGAAAATAATTAACCATAGAGCGACAGTAAATTAATGACACAGCAAACAGGCTAAAAGCTGAACTTGAAAGTTAAAAGCTGTGACATCTCTAACTAGAAATTCTGCTGACAACAAAAACCGTTTGTCTGTTTGGTAAACTTTCAGACAGTGTACAGCTCCCTCTTCAAATTAAACTATACCTCATCATTCTTTATAACATACTTCATATAGAGGAGAAAAGGGACGTCACATTGATTAAAAAGGCTAATTGGGACTTCGTTGGCAAAAGCTGGAACCTGCTGTCCCAGGTGAAAGCTGACAATTGTGAGAGAAACGTGGCGACAATCAAAAACGATCCAATCCACTAACAGCCAATTGAGATGTGTGAAGATGTGTCTAAATTCTGACAGTGTCAAGACATTTCTCACCAAATTCTCACAATGTGGCTGTTGTTACGGCCACTGCTTACAAACCAACAAGTCAGGAAATGATGCAGAATATACTAGCAAGCTAACTAAAAAACCATTGAGCCACAACAATTCGTTGATCGACGGACGTTTAATCTGCGACTATTCTGATAATCAAATAATATTTTTAGTCGTTTTTCAAGCAAAAATGCCAAACATTTGCTAGTTGCAGCTTCTCAAATGTGAGGATTTGATACTTTTCTGTGTCATACATGATAGTAAACAAAACACCATTATTTTGTACTGTTGCTTGGATAAAATAAGACATTTGAAGTCGTCTCCATAAGCTTTACGTAATTATAATGGGGCTTTTTCACTATTCCCTTACATTTTATAGACAACTATTAATCCAGAAAACAATCAGCAGATTAATTGAATGAAAATAATAGCTGCAGCACTAATAAAACATATTTAGCTCAAACTTACTTAGCAGAAACTGCATTTCATGTTGCCTTCTTTCATCTTCTGAAGACTGGCTTCACAATGTCCTCTTATTTTATGTTTGTTTGTTTTTTTAATGCATACAAGTGCAATTTGGCCAAAACTTGAATATTGTGTTGCTGCATTTTCCAAACATGACATTCATAGATGGGTGACACAAGTTGATGATGTGTCTCTCTTGGCGTCTTTTTTCTTTGCGTTTACATTGTAGTGCTACAATTTACATTTACTACACATTGCCTGACTTCATATTGTACAGTCTGATAAAGACTGCTACTGAACCGAGATTTTATCAGATCCTATCTCGCAGTTTAACATGCCATGAAACCTGTAAGACTGTCAGTCAATAAATTCCACCTCCACACTTAACATGCTGTCTCTAGGATAGGTATCAAATCTTAACACGTCAAGGTGGCGGGCCTGCACACGCTACTGCTAACAAAGCAAAATGCAGTGTTGTCTTTCAGCTGTGAACTCTGTTTTGTGGTGAGACTGTCTGAAAACACTGTCTAACTGTGTTCACGAACATGTGGTCAACCTAAATTTAACTAAACGTCTTATCGTGCCCTTCATAACCTCACTGACACAGCCACTTCTCTACATCCTGTACCATCCAGCTTCTACATAGGTGCTCTCCCAAAATAAAACATGCTGCAGTGAAATCGGATCACATCCCTCTGTGAATGTCTGGGTTTCATCTACTGTGTGATCTTGCAACGCCGTTGACTTAAAGGACATACAGTGCGGCTACAGATAAATCTCTGGGGGAAGACAGAGCAGTTCTGATGTGTCACTGTCACTCCTTTCGTGTGACATGTGACTGAAGCCGACCTGCTGCCGCTTATATAAATACAGGCTTTGACACAGAGCCGGTGGCAGCCTAGTCATCACTACCTCTGCCAGATAGTAGTGGCCATGCTGACAGAGGAAAACACACTGATCCAGTGTGCAGTCAGGCAGAAAATTAAGCCAATATAAAACATTCAGAGCGGAGGCGAAGTCCCAGTTCAATTTTTAACACATAAGGGCCATAAAAATCAGAGAGAGGGTGAGAGGCGGCAAAGTCCAGCACAGAGGCCAAGAGCTGGATGGCTCTCCGCAGTTCAAAAAGATATAATCACATGACTCGATGGTTTTCACTATTGAAGCATGACAATACGAGCTTTGATTTTACTACACTGAAAATTTCCAACACGCTTATAACTTTCCCCTCAAGTCCCAAGAATGTGTTGGACTGTAATGTGCTGGACTCACTGGAGCCAGAAATTACCTGAAATCACCACTGTGGAAGTTTTTTTTTCCAGAAGTGGGAACTAACTAAGTACATCCAGTCAACCACTACACCTTAATACAGTTTTAAAAGTCGTGGCATTTCACAGCCAAACGCTCTACTTTTTCACTTCCCTGCATTCATCTGCAAACTGTGGCAACTAGCTACACGGCAGAACTAAGTTTTACATGTGATAAACTCATAAAATTAGACAGGAATGCACTGGCTACAGAGGAATTTAGATTTTAATGACAGCACACCAAGGCATTTTTTTGTGATTTTAGTGTTTTTTTCAGCACTGCTTGTTTTGGCAATGCCTTGAACTTCTATGCAAGCTAAGCTTATTAAATATAGTGTGAGAGGACACAAGCATTGTGGTATTGCTTCATTTTCTTTACAATCATTTCCTCATTTTGGCAGGCAAAACCAGCAACAATGGAGTAATCAGACCATCTAAAAAAATAATGTGTACTTCTTCCTGGTTAATGCAAAAGTAATAGAGTACAGTGGGAAATGTTATTCTTTTAGTTGATATGTTTCAGTATATTAAACTCTAGGGCTAGCTAATGATTTCTTCTGCCAGTTTTTCTCAGTTAATTATTTGTTATATCACAGTCACAATTTGCCAAAGATGATGTATTCAAATGTTTTGTTAATTCAACCAATACCGCAAAACCCAAAGATAATCAGTTTATCAGCTGCCAATTAATTTAGTTAACTAATGGTTTAAACATTTAAACTATGAGTGCTGCAAAACTTAAGTTCTGAATGGAGAATTTTTTATTTTTGGCAGAGTGTTATTCAATCGCACCATTATTAGTTTCCTCTTGAGTAACAATCGTCCATCACCTGCTTTGTCTTCACCCACACTGGTGGTTTCACATCAGTCAGTGCTGATGTAGTTAGTGACTGATGCATAACTGTCACAGCAGTCCCAGTATATACCCACAACCTCTTCAACCACTGAAACACAGCCTTGTTCTCCTCTCTCTTCATCATCATGCAAAAAAAATCTGCTTACTCAGAATCTCCGACACCATCATAATGTCAACCTGACTGTATTTAGGTACAGTTTGATATCTTGTGCCAAGCCACTCCCCTCATGTGTCATTAGTAGTGGACAGATGGGAAAGCCCATCCCCCAGCCACTTAACTCATCAAAAATGCAGAGGGGTAATACAACGGCCCAACTAATCATCTCCGCTCTAGATGCACAGTAGCAGGATGAATGAATTTGACCGTTTAAAAATTACAAAAAGTTTCCATTGTTGGCAGACAATATAGTATTTAAAAATACAAAACTAGTACTCTGTATAATTAGCAGGAGTTCCCTTCTAACTAGAAAACACTCATAAAAGATATTTCTAAGAGGCAACATTTCAGTTAGGATGAAGTCATGTAAAGCTGCACTGTACAAAAAAGTTTTCTTTCCTATTAAGCACTTACAAGACAGACATCTAAATGTGTGGGTATTTTACAGTGGCATGATCTAATGAGAGTAAAATAACACATGTTGACATATTATACTAGACATCCTGCTATCTAATACAGTGTGTGATGTTTTGGTTGACAGTGGAAATTGAAGTTTTTTTGCACTCAAAATCTCACATTCAGAAAAATGAAGTAGGGCAGGATGTCTTTATTTCATCACTGTCCACTCTGAAACTACTCGACTTAACTTATTAATTCAGTGAGTGCAGTAAATGTTTAGAAATTTGATTATACGCCTGATAAAATTCTGTGTAACCTGTTGACAAAAGGGGAAGTTGTCAGATGTACAGCAGTGAAGTCATTGATTTGCATAAAGGAACTAAAACCATTTGAAACTGCCGTGCTACCTCAGCCTCAAGTCTGCTGGGATTTTCAGGCTGGTTCGCCTGACTCTCACTCCACTTATGTTGCAGAGTACTTGCAGTATACTTTCGGTTCCTCAGTCTTGCTGGAACCACACCCTATTGTGAGCTTAATCAACACCCTGCCCACTAAAACTTAACCAATCCCCTTTCTGCTTGCTTGTTTTTGCACCTCTGCCTGCTCTGAGCCTGAAGCAAAAAAAACTTTGTAACTCAGTGTTTGCTGTTATAAAGAAATATCATTTTACAGGAACTTAAAGCTAGCTTGAGCACAGATAATCTTACCATCAAAACTATGTACTGAGGCTTTCAAGAGTAAGAACAGTCCAGAAACTCCAACAAATCTACTGGAAGCTGCCCCTTGGCCTGCAATAAAGTCCCAAAGTCATCACGGGATTTCCATGTCATGCTTCAGCCGTGTAAAAGTGACAGCTAGTTAACTTCGGAGGCCAGAGAGTGTAATTTAGCCAAAGAGACTACGGTGTGTTTAATGTTAGCGAAGTTATTTCCTTGTAAACAAACCCTACACATACGGGAATAGCTCATAAACTGCCACCTCACATTATACTGGATAAGCCTTACGGCTTTTTCTCTTAGTCAAATCGACGCATGAAGTTCAATTCGAGTTAGTAATGTATTGCCGAAGTTTCTGACTGACAGCGACACGTTTCAAGGAAATCCAGCGATTTGAATAAGCAACCAGTCTGTCCTTTTCCCAAATACCTTCCCGTTTAAGTCATTAAAAGTGCTGAAGCTTCGTTAACTTTGCGACAATTAGCTTTATTAAGCTTGCAGACGATCTAACGCTAAATTTTACTCCGCTGCCTGTTGAGTCCAAGTACCGCACGGAAGCTTAAGATACTTTAAGTTAACCGCTGGTTAGCGAGCTACACAGCCTTATAACTACTAAGATCAGATAACTGGCTACGTTACCTATTTGAAAATACATCATATGAGATAAAGTCAACAACTGAGTTAAAATGCGCTGCACGTCAAAGATTTCGGTGAAACTATGACACGTCGTAATACTATCGTTAGCCTAATTTGGGTCGGCTAACATTAGCAGACTAATTATGCGCGTATAATCTTTATCTTGACTGAGAAAAGCTGTTCGACCTGGCGCCCAAATAACGTTAACCGGCTGGTTACGGAGCACATGGCACCCAGAGTCGACAGAATACTTCCTAACTACAGAAACGGACAGTTTGAACTTATTTTAGGTAACCAAATTAACAGTTGAGGGTATCGTTAATCTCTCCAGGCACTGAAGGTAGTTGCAGATAGCACAGTGCTAACAGTTAGCGATAGCTACTTAGCTCGCAGTTTCCATTGACTAAGAGGTAGTCGCTACCGCTCGGTTAGCGGCTAAGCTAGCTACTTAGCGCTAACCCTGCTGATTAAAGGCCCAGTTAGCTCGAAGCCGAACTGTCAAGTTCCAACTGCGTTGGTAACAGGTTGCAAATCACTTCCACTGCGCGGAATCGCCTCGTTTAAATCTTTCTCACCGTAAGCCCGGTGCCCAGGACGATAACGTCGTATTCTTCATTCATTTTTCCAAGTCTTTACTCCTCTGGTCCTGATTATCGGGAAAGAAGAAAATGGAGCTCAGTGGGACTGGAAATGAGAAGGGGCTGCTTCTCCGCGTCAGGCGCCTCGCGGGCGGGGCTTCCCTGCTGTCAATCACGGGGAGGAAGACTGACAACTCGAGCATGTGTAGAAATATAATGTCGCATTGTTTCAAGGTGCAAGAGGGAAGCAAATTCTTGTCATGTTATTTTATGTGCTTCCCAGGAGGAAGTCAGGTAGACAATATTTAAAAATTCCCTCAAGACACATATAAAGTACTCTACTTTGAATAATAATTTGTCTTACAAAAATAAGAAATGACGTCCTTCTCCCTCATTAAAAATCCAGAATACATGAATATGCAAATATTGTTCATTTGAAAAGTTGAACTGCTGAACACAAGATATCTCCTACTTCACTGTAAAGTCCATTCTCAGTGTTTGTGCACTTCAAGTTTCCACATACAAGGTTTCAGTTTTATAAACCCAGTTTTAGATTTGTGTAGAGAATGTTGTATTTGAACTTCAATCACTAAAAAAATAAATAAATCAACCACAATCAATAGCATCGTTCCAATGTTTTTCCTTGATTCCAATAGGTTGAGCTTAATAACTCAATGAATATGTCGATGTTGTTTATATCAGAAGTTGAACTGCTGAACACAAGATGTCTCCTACTTCACTGTAAAGTCCATTCTCAGTATTTGTGCACTGTGGAGGCTTTAAGTTTCCACATCACACTTGAGTAGGTTGCATACTGGACCTGGCTCCAAACTAGTTGTGATGTCACAAAATCATCTTGTATATACATACATGTTGAACTCAGGTTTAAGGTGAGCACAGAGAAATTTTCCTCGTTCAGCAGATGAATGTTAAAACAAACTCCATACATACATCGTGCTGCAAGAAGAAAAACACATTTTTGAGTGGAGGGGGACTTTAAGATTTAAAAATGTGTCTTGAATGAATTAATACAGTATATGTTCTTTGTTTTGTTTTTTTAACAAACTAGTAAGTCATTTGTTTTATGTTATTTATTGTTAAATATTCAGAACTCTTAAATTCTGAGTATTCCCCGCAGTTTCATCATTCCCAAAATGCAGATTCCACAAACTGTCACTCATAGTTGGTTTTTGATCAATGAAGTCTGACTAAATGTGTTAAAATCTTCTACGAGAGCATAAACTCATCATCTCATATCAGAAATCCCACCAACAACTGAAGTGTAATGATGTGCAGTCCATCTTAGTCTCTCTTCACTATTTGTGTTGCCAGCGTGGACTAGACACACCTCTTTAGTAAACCCAGTGACATTTATGACGTTAGCCTCTGTATTAGTCACTCTCACATCTGTCTGTATTATAGGATATAAAGTCCGCCAACAAATTAATGGTAGTTACAGGCATTTTAAAAAGGTGAAATTCCCCTTTGAACGAGCCAAAAACTCAGGTCAAGGACTCAGTTTAACATTATCTACAAGCTCAGCATTTTCTAATGAACTTATTCATTCTCAGTTAATTTTCAATAGCATCTAAAGGGATGCAAGGCACATAACAGACACTACTATTGACAAGTCTTAAGTCTAAGAAAACACAGTTAAGTCAAGACCAATTAGAGCCCAGTAATAACACAAACCCTTCATTCAAATCAAAATTTATTTCATACACACTTACATGCATACACTAGTTATTACCAACAGTATTTTCAAAGTAAGACACATCAGCCAGCCACAAAGTACATGGAACTATCAGAGATGGTTGCTGAGTTGAAAGCGTGGGTCTTGTTTTGTGATATTGCAGCCTAGCAGACATCCAAGCAAGCGTGCAGGCAAGCAGGTGTTCTTATCTTCAACGTGTCCAATCACGTCTCACAACCTCACTGCATAGCGATCCCAGGAAAAAAATGATGCATACGTACAAGGGTCGATGTGATCGGTCTCGTCGCCACAAACACAATTAAAAGGTCTGTAGTCCAAGTCGAGTATCAAGTCACTAGAACCCAGCTCAGGTCTCGTGTAAATAAAACAGAACTTTAAAGCCAGATGATGTAACTTTTGTTGAGCTGTCGTCATGAGTTGCAGTTACATGATGATGATAAGACAAGTGGAAGTCATAAAGTCAGCAAACTGACTCAATTACATCAGTTAAAGAGCGATATCTCTCTAAAGTTTGTTAATATTAACTATCATCAGCCACTGTAAGCATCTTTTCATACCAGACGCTGAGAATTGTTTTGCTTGCAGATTTTTTATGAATTCAGCATTTTATTTGTATGAGGAAGAATGTTTTGTTCTTTCAGGAGTTACACAAGTCATGTGACTAATACCCCCACTTCTTAGGAATACACTGCACAACTCCATGCAAGTGTTATTGTAATCCACCCACACCATCTGAAATGATCAACCGCAGTCCCATGACATGTTTCAGGTTATTTTCCTCACTTCTATTAAATTAATAATACATAACCCACTGCAAATCACTGTTTTTATATCACTATTTTATACTAACTGTTCCTGTCTGACGAGCCACATTCGAATACTCGCACTACGTCTGGTCTCTTGGCGTGCTGCCGCGCTGTTATGCCAGATGTGTCCTCTGAGTCTTTGAGTCCGAGCTGCAGAAGCGTTCTGGCAGCATCTGCGTGCTGCCCGATGGAAGCCATGTGAAGAGCTGGGAGGAGAAGAGAAAACATGAGGGTAGTAAGAGACCCTGACTGATAGAATAAATATGGTGGCTGGTGTTCACAGACAGTGATGGATTGTCTATCTGCGGCAAGTTTCGTTGCTCAGTTGATTTTTATAATGTTCTCAAATGGACTGAACCCATTGGGTGCCTGGAATGTGAGACAAGTGATGTCACATGCCTCCGAACACCAATCAGGATTTAGTGACATCTGAGTCAAAATGTGATGACAATTGAGGGGTTGTTTGCTTAATGCTGTCAGGCAAATCCTATTCAACCACACCCGCACAGTCCTGATGGAGCAGATTAGCTGAGTCTCAAACTCTCAATAAATAAGACTTTTTTCCGCCAAATTTGAGTTTTTATTGTTGCTTATTTAGCCAGGAATATTTTATATTACAGAGAAATACTTCAGATTTGAAACAAAGCTTTTCAGGAGCTTTAAGTTTGTAGAAAAACAAAACACAGAGCCTGATACACTGCTTACCAGTTCTTCCCTTTTTGTCCCGAGCATGAAGATCCGCTCCCAACTCTAGTAGTGTTTTTATAGTGGACGTGTGACCCTCCTGAAAAACACAGAAAAACACAGATTCAAGTTAAGTTTTAACTCTTAACTACAAGATAGAAGGTGTCATATGTTATATAAATTGTAGAGCCCTGACCAACCTGGTCAAACCTTTAGCAAGTTATAATGATTGAACAGCTTCCTTCAATCTAAGAGAAATAACTGACTCTTGAGGACTTGTGGGAATTGAGAGAAAGTATCTTTAACCTTGGCAGCGTAATGCAGGGCAGTGAGCTGGATGCTGGTCCCTCTCTGGTTCACGTCTACATTGAGATCCCTCACCAGGAACCGCAGCGCCTCGTCCTGGCCGGTGACAGCGACCTGGTGCACCGGTTGAGTGCCGAGTACGTCAGCTGCTGTTGGAGACGCCTGCAGCAGTGCACACAAGCAGGGTTCAGACAGCTCACATAAATATCTGTATTTTTACGTCCAGCGCTGAAACGTTACTGGATTAAAATTGCCTCGTCCTACCTGGTGCTCCTCTAAAAGCAGCCTGGCCACTGAGAGGTGTCCGTTCCTCATGGCGTCCATGAAAGGAGTGACTCCACAGCTGTCTCTAACGTCTGGGGTGTAGCCACATCTGGAAGGAGGGCCGGTGAAGGTGAAGGACAGTGAGCTGCAAATCTGATCAGGCTCAAAGGTGTGGAGGCGTATTTATGCCAAAACAAGTCATATATAAAATCAAATGTGTGGAAACAGGATTGTAACTCCATGTTTTGCAGGTATACTGCTAAACTTTCCTCCAGTTAAACAAGGATAAACCTAAAATGTGTTTTTGACACCAAACAGGAAACATTTAAATGTCAGCGTTCACCTTGAATCCCTAATATTAAAGAGCACAAACCAAGGCAGATATCTTGGTGTGTTTATGGACACAAACCTACATTTTAATATTCATATAACAAAATCAGTCTACTGTCACCTTAAAAATATATCCAGAAATGAAAGGATTTATGTCTCAGCAGGATTTAGAAAAGCCTGCCTGTCATGTTGACTTGACAGGTCTCTGTAAAAAAAAAAAAAAGAACCAGAAGGCTGCTGCCAGAGTCCTGATTTTAAATGACTACTGTTAGTTTATAAAGCAGCCATGGTTTTGGACTTAAATATATCTATGTTCTGCTGCTACGTTGTGAAGCGTCTGGGTCTCTCAGGTCGTCTGGGACACGTCTGCTTTCTGTCCCTACAGTCAAAACTAAACACGGAGAAGCAGTGCTCAGTTTTTAATCACCTCTATTTATACGTGTCTTTTCATATTTGCTTATGTTTCTTTTATATTTTGTCTTGATGTCTTTTTATGTCTTATGTAAAGCACTTCGTCATACACATGTACAACACTGTGTACAGGCACAGATCATATTTGAAAACTGGAAACACTCTGTTTCCTCTTTATTCCTGCAGGGTACTTTCACTGAGGGCAGTGCTCTTTTTTTTTTGGAAGCTGCCCAATACAGCAAGAATCTGATCTACTGGTCGCTTCACTGGAGCAGTTATCTGTGTTTCTCCACTCACATTTAACCTGCCAAACAAGGGATCAAACCAGCAACCTCTGGGTCACATTTATGTTTATGCTTGTAAGTTTTATCAGAGTGTTTCCAGAGCTGACTGAAACACGTCACAAATTTGACTTTCCATACACATTCCTACCTCTCCAGCAAGATCCTAACAACCTCCTCGCAGCCGTGCATCGCTGGATGATGAACAGAGAGAGCATGAGTTATAATCTGACACTTTATTCAGTCATCAAAGCACACACACTTACACAACCCTTACAATTTAAGACTGTCTCAGATCTGAGATAATTGTTCAAGACAAGCCTGAAGTCAGGACATCAGGATGTGAGAATGCTTCACCTGCAGTGTGCAGCGGCGTCCTGCGCGTCCCGCTCTCCGTCTTCCAGACGTCCGGCGCGATGAGAAGCAGGTGCTGTACGACCAGAGGATCGCCCTCTCTGCAGGCGATGTGGAAGGAGTTCCAGCCGTCCTTGTTTCTCAGCGCGGGGTCGGCGCCGTGACACAGCAGCTCCTGGATCACGTCGAGGTTCCTCCGAGTGCAGGCCATCATCAGAGGAGTCCTGAGAGAGGAGAGGCAACACTGACTGAATGAACTGGACTGAATCTACTTGACACATCACATTATATGCTTTACTTAATAAACAGTTATATGTGTTTAAAGACATTTATCTTGCAAATAAAGAGCTCAGAAAATAAGTAGATCAATATTATTACACATGCTGAGAAACATCAGTGATTGATCCACCTAAAATAAATAATAAATAATGATGAGAACTTATCCCTCATAGACAACTCTGTTAGTTTTAAACTTATACATGTATAATAATAAAAAAGAATGGCTGTAGTGTTAAACAGAAAATGAAATGTACAAAGATACAAAATGTTAAAACAGAGCACAAACTTTATCAAACATGTCAGAGGAAAGAAATCAGTGTTTTGAAATGGAATACTTTGTTAAATTCTACTATTAATGTGGTGAATAGTTCACAGTGAATTATTAAATAATTCATTTTAATCTTTAATCTTTGACACCATCTCATCTCAGTGTAAATTACAAATCTTTTTGTGACTGGTGTGTATGGCCATGTGAAATCATCACTTTTCACTTTCTCAATTGAATCACATAGAGCATTTGCACTAATAATAAGTGATTAGGACCAGTTTAAATTCTTCTTGCTCGTTTTCTATGACGCAAGAAAAATGTAAACACACTAATATGTACATATATTTGTTAGAGGCATCGTCAGATTGATCACCTTGTTTAGATTAGGAAATAGTCAGATGGGAAACAGGTTTAAAATGTGGTTTATTGTGCAGCCGACGTAATATTTTGATTTTGATGAGGCTTGTGGAAATATTTTTAAAACAGAACTTTTGGGTTTTTGAAAGATTGTCAGGGATTTATCTTTGATAAATACAGAAGCTTTGCTCCAGGGAATAATAGTGATAAGCTTACTGTCGCTGCTTTTCTTTGGTTTGTATATGTTGTTATAAATGTATGTTAAGTAAGGGATAATGTGCAGTGAGCTGGTCGTTATTAGGAAATAAACTCTGACAGGGTACAGAGCTGCTGCAGAGTCCCATGATAGCTACAGAATGCAGATATGCACAGACTGAAAAAGAGTGCCTTGGTTTGGCTTTTGTGTGTGAAAAATGTCAAACCTACATCTATAGACTTCCTAAAGTTATCACAGAAACAGACAATGAGCCACTGCTCGGGACTGCAAAGAAAAACCTGCGTGACATGTCGAACCTAATGATGAGACTGCAGCGTTATGATTATGAGCTCACATCTGAACACAAATATTCATAGCTGATACACTGCCCAAGGCTGCACCATGTCTCACACACAACAATGAGTCAGAGGAGCACGTGGCTCTACATATAGATATGGTCTCTGCAGTGTCCCCCCCCCCAACAGCTATCAAAGACAACCACAGAAACATCTAACAACCCCGCTCTGAAGAAAATGATGAGAAATCTCCAAGAGGGATGGAAGAAGAGATCATGTAAACAATATTATCACATTCAGCCAGAGCTCTGTGGTGGACGGACTTCTGCTTAAAGTGTGACAGGATCGTGGCGCCCAAATCTATGTGACAAGAGGTACACGAAGGGCACCTGGGTGCAGAGAAGTCAAAAAGAAGAGCACGTGAGGCTCCCTACTGACCAAACATGAACTCTGATATTGAGCAGCTGATCAGTGAGTGTGTTACATATCAGGAGCATCTCTATAAACAAACAAAGGAACCACAGAGATCCCATCACAGCCTTGGGAAAAGATAGCAATTGATATATTTCACTATGAAGGCAAAGACTATTTGTTAATTATAAATTACTATTCCAATTATCCGGAAACATATCTTGTCCAGTATCACATCAAGAGCCGTGATAACTCAATTAAAGTCAGTCTTTTCCTGTCAGGACATCCCTCTGACTCTGGTTTCTGATAATGGCCTTCCCCATGCCAGTCATGAGGTTGCAGACGTTTGCTTCAGTGTATGAGTTCAATCATGTAACCTCCCGTCCTCTCTATCCTCAGGCCAACGGAAAAGCAGAGGAGGCGGTACAGATTGTGAAAAGACTATTATAGAAAGCAGCATATTCCAAAACGCCGACCCGTACCTGGCCCTGATGTCATACAGACCCTGTGGAAAGTGGCAAGTCTCCAGCTGAACCATTGCTGAGTTGCAAGATCTGTACTCGATTGCCCAGTCATGGCACCCACCCACACGCCTGAAAACAGAGATGAGGTGCGGGCAGACAAGTCAAGACGTGTCACGATCGCACAGCCGCTGCTCTTGGCCTCTACAGGAGAAAAGGCCTCGGTCATGGGCTAAAAAAGCCATCGTTCTGCAACGGGTCACTCCCAGGTCACACAGTGTCATGACAGAGAATGCCGATGTCTTCCACAGAAACAGGAAGTATGTATTGAAAACCAGGGAGTCATTGCAACCGCAGGTGAGCGGAGTGGATGACTTGATCACGGAGAGCAGACTGAGTGATGATGACATAAGAGCAATGGCACAAGTGACGAAGGACACAAAAGTGAGAACGTCACGGAGGTCCAGTGTGGCGCAGACGAGACCGTCATTGACACATCAAAGGTGGTTCAGCATCCCGTTCAACTGCGGAGGTCAGAGCGGACCAGAAAGCCTGAGGTTAAACTGGACCTGTAGTTGTGGACTGAAAAGACTAAACAGAAATAATGGTGTAGTTTACACCACTAGTTTTTTTATATGCTTATTAGTGATGTTGTCTTCTTATGATAAGCTGTCTGTTGTATGTTGTCTTCATTGAGGGGGGGAAGACAAAATGATGAGTAGCTGTCATACAGACAGGTTGGATTGACTGATGGTTGACGGCTGTCGTAAAGTTGTTGTAACTTTATCCTGCTGGCAGTAAAGCTGCACTGTTAAGACTATTATTTACCTATTAATAAAACTTTACACAGCTGACGTGTCATCAGAGCAGCTCTGTACTGTGACAGAAATAAAGAGGGAATGCTTTGACATGAAGTTAGATGCTAAAAAAAAACATCTTTCTAAAGCAAAGCGCTCCGTGATGAGAGGCCATCATGTGACAGTCACAGAGATAATAAAGGAGAGAATGTTATGGCCAACGGTAGGTGATGTTAGAGTGTCAGCTGCAACACAACATGATACTGGACAGAGAGAAGTTCCCTAGGAACTACTGAAATGTAGAAGCTGCTGCACCACCAATAAAAAAAATCTACAAATCTAAAAAACTTTTTCAATAAATGGCAGCCATGATGATGATAATATGGTAAATAGGATATAAATTTTGCATTAAATTTGTTTTACTTATATGTTAATTTTTTGGTTATGTTCAGTATCATATTTAAACTCCAAATTAATTTAGATTAAGACATTATAACTGTAAGTCAAGCAAGTGTTTCTCCTCCTGTGAAGAAAGGCAGAGATGATCTATTCATTACATGTACAACAGGTCTGGACCTGATGAATGCCACAAATGTTCTTAAATCATTCATAAATGTATCTTAGGAACAAATTTGTTCATATCAGTGCTTCTGGCATGAGGTCTTTTATCTCCCTACTCTCAAGACCAGCCTGAGAGAGGAGGTGAACAGCTGTGCTCCTCAAGCTGTGATTGGTGTACGTCCTTAAAAGCACAGCTGCCTGGCTGATTTGGGGTAACATTTGCCTGAGCTCACGGGAGGGTATACCACACTGCTTGATCAGTAGCTGTTGGTCTTTTTTTAGTGGGTGAAGGTAGAAAGCTTTAGTGTCTAACAGTGTCAAAGGGATAAACATTTTTTTTAAAACTGGCAACGGGCCTGTTTGGATTGTCAGGCTCAGCAAAGATGCAGAACCTGTAGTTTTCTTTACATGGATCTTTGTGGTTCTTGGTGTCAGCGTTATGGGCGAGAGAAATGTACTCATTTCCAGTCTAATCCTGTTATTATATAAGAGAGTCTCTTGTTAAGTCTGGATTTCCCTCTCTGCCTCGTCTTGCGAGATCCGGCTGTACTTTGCGCCACAGTTTGCTGACCAGTCTG
The DNA here is from genome assembly GCF_914725855.1 of Thunnus albacares. Classification (NCBI taxonomy): domain Eukaryota; kingdom Metazoa; phylum Chordata; class Actinopteri; order Scombriformes; family Scombridae; genus Thunnus; species Thunnus albacares. Next base: position 22,166,721 of record NC_058128.1, on the reverse strand, counting down.
CTTGCTGACAGCACTCGAGCTCCGTTTTTCAGTTTCCACAGTCTCAACAGTTGACCAATAGCCGCCCATGGCTATGATCCCGTGATTAGATCCGATACAGCCAATCAGATGCTCCATTTGTCTCAACTTTGAGAATCCAACTTTTGGCAACCAATAGGAGAGCCGGATTTGTCTCAATTCTCCATGCCGTGACTACTGACAGTGCTCAGTTTACCGTCTGACCCGATAGCGGCGAGTCCTTCGCTGAAATATCAATTATTCTTTATTAAAACACCGCCAGTTATAAGCCGACTGTTAGATCACATGAAAAAAAATGTACGGGATTTAATTTTCCGTCCCGACCGGGTATCGAACCGCCGACCTTCTGCTCCGCACCAGCTACACAGGAGAAGACACCCTCCTCCTCCACAGAGAGGAATGGACGGTATCCTCGAGATGGTTAATTACGGTATTCTACGGTCTGTTATTTCTGAATAGCAGACCAATGCTAAGAATAACAGACCATTATTATGACCACGTCCAATCATATCAATCCGCAGAGATAAGTCCGATAAATTTGACAACGTCAGCTCATTCGCGACACCGTGTGGCAAAAAACCGTTAACGTTAGCTTTTACTCCATCAGAAAACACGGAAGAAACATGGAAGATTGTTCTAATATCATTTTTAATATATTTGGGGAGCACGAAACTTTCGATTCATTGCTGATGGCCGAACTGTCCCCAGAAAAGAAAAGAAAAAGAGAACGAGAACAAGAAAGAAGGCTCGAGTATTCAACAAAGCCGGGTAATCAACCAGTTGTACGAGTGAAACTGAAATAGGCGCGATTTGTAGGCGGTCTGCTATTGATCAAGGCCAAAAAGTCTCTCCTTCGAGCCGGATTCGAACCAGCGACCTAAGGATTTCAGCTTGAAGCCACTACAGTCCTCCGCTCTACCAACTGAGCTATCGAAGGGAGCTGACAGCACATAGGTGACAGTTGCTTTTTAAAGCCAACAGATGGCGCCGTACGTGTATACAATATTTTTGTTCAATTGTGACCAGGTTAATAGGGTCATCCTTACCAGTCAGCCTTCTTGAGACTGTCCACCTTGGCTCCTTCCCGCAGCAGGTAGCTCACACAGGCCTGGTGGCTCATGGACGCAGCTTCATGCAACGGCCTCTTGTAGTCGTTGTTGTACACCTCCACATCCATGCCTACCCGCTTTATCAGATACTCCACAATATCCAGGTGTCCGTGTCTGGCAGCGTAGTGCAGCAAGGTGTCTCCAGACCGGCCGAAGTGTTTGCAGCAGACAGCCTGCACTGCCGCCGAGCCGCCTGATGTTATATGTTCCTCCAGAGAGCCGCACTGTCCCTCCTGAGTGAGCTTCACCAGCAGTTTTAATGTGTTTTCGTCCATGCTGGGTGGAGGGTAGAGACTGTTGCTGGAGCGCAAAGTCACTTACTGGTCAAACTGTGATTAAATACAACTCTTAACTGTCAGAAGACATGCTGGAGAGAAGTGTTGTTACCAGCTTTATTCACAGAGTAGCAAAATATTAAATGGCCAACCATGACCTTACACTGTTTCTGTCAAAGCTATACAAAATGTGCACTAACAATTATTTTTGTCGTTATCATTTATTGTAAAATAATTTTCATTTTTTGATACTTGTGTTGGGCTATTGTTTCTTAAACCTTACAGTACATCTCATGCATTATACATGTTTTACTAACGCCTTCATTAATGATATATTCCCAAGGAAAACCGTTTAAATATGTTACTTGCTAACAATAATAATGGCTGTGTAACAATTAACTCATTTGATTTTTTTAAAATTTTTTTATAAATGATCATCAAATAGCTCGTAGATCAAAATCATTACTGTCCACAGACCCAACTAATGTTACTGAATCTAACAAGACCAAGCTTTTATATAAGGGATAAACTTTAGTCGTCCTTTCAAGCAGAGCGACACCCTCGGGAATTATTGGAAATGTAGTTTTTTATATGACAACACGCATAACGCTCGCTAAGGTACCCGAAACTTCTTTCAAATTTGTAATTTCTTACTGGATGTAGTAAGTTTGCCCGGTACAAGCTGAATAAACGCCACTTTAATAACATGTCACAGTTCTTTGTTAGTTAAAATAAAGCAGCTTTGTGGTATTTTTAAACCTAACTGCAGTTTTTTTCTCATTCTCTCATTGTGGCTAAACATCAAGACTGGAACAAATTTTTGCTTTTACAGCAGAAATTAATCTTTCAATACCACCGCTATGATTCCATGAAATCAGGTTAAATCCAGTTTCTGGCTAAATGACAGCGAGAAATCAAGGGGCTCGTGAACAAGATGAGTCACATCTGGAGGAAAGAAGGAGGAAAAAAAAGGTGGGAGAGGAGAAAAGTGGGATTGTTGGTGAGGTTGGGACTCAGTTCTCAGAGGTTTTACAACATGCACCAGGAACACCAGGAATGAGACTTACCATAATCACCACCCTTCTTTCTGGTGAGTACATTTATGGCATTTTAAATGTTCTTTCATGTGCTACATGACTGATAATTTACATATCAAAGCAGAACTGACACACCTCCTTCTTACTTTATCTCTCTCTTCTAAAGTGCATATTTACTGTGATAATAATACAATTTTCTAGTATTCTGTATGGCTGTTTTAAGTTGTCCTGTATGTTGTTTATGTTGTTCTTTTCTTACATCCCTGATGCATTGTTAGACAAGAGAACTTTTTGTCCTACCACACTGAAAAAAATATCCTACCACATATAGCCTACTGCAAGCCTATTTTAACTTTAAAGACACGTGAAAAATCTGTAAATGCACAACTAATGACATAAATGTGTATTCAATGCAATTAAATACTGTTCAGTTTTGTGACACAGTATTCAACGAGGGGAGTGATCTGTCTCTTTTTAGCTTGTTTCAAACAATGAAACATGCTAAAGAGGGATTTCTAGGACTTTCCTTCCCCAGAATCACCAACAAGTAAAACTTCACTGAAATTTAATGAAATGTTGCATAGGTTTACATTAGTGTTTTAAGAAATGAGAATTACAATGGATTGTAGTCCTGAAATGGTTAACTATATGGGTTAGGAACTTTTTGCAGTGTGCTGACTAAATGCCCTTATGTGGTTTGGTGAACCCCCAGCCCCCATCCAACACACACAAACATACGCACGCACGCACGCACGCACGCACGCACGTACACACACACACACACACACACACACACACACACACACACACACACACACACACACACACGCACAGAGAGAGAGGGAGAGAGTGACAGTTGCCGAGTCCGCTTATTGTGAGCGACTTTTGGCCTGTTTTCCTGTGAAGTCACTTAGAAATAGGCTGCTGGCTTGTTTCTGAAGTGTAATTGCTTATTTGGGCTTGCTTTCTATATGTCTAACGTTAAATAAAGTTTCACTGAGCTCCGTGTAAATTGTCAATTATTCAGAACTACGCATGTACTAGCCGACTTTAATCCTGACCTGAGTTCCGGTGGTTCACCGGTTGGAGCGCGTATCACGTAATTTCAGGCTGAGTCCTTATCGCAGCGACACGGGTTCGATTCCGACGCAGACCCTTTGCTGCATGTCATCCCCTCTCTCTATATCCCATCCTTCCTGTCTAATAATGCGAAAGTTCCTTAAAAAGAATCCGTAGCAGATGTTTTCGACATGTTATTTAAACGAATGATAGTTTATCAAGGACAAGAGACAGACCAGTCAAAGGCCCAGTGTGTCATTTTTTTAAATGATCGTTTAAAAGACCAAGATATATTTGTTTTGCCTTGAATGATTACTTGGCCAGTTCGTTATATGCAACTTATTAACACTCATTTTCATTCATTAATTTATTCATTCCTCTTTTTTTTCTTTTTTTTTTTTTGCCAGTTGGTTTTGTTAAACTGTTGAATGCAATTGCAAGAACAATACTTTCCACTCATATCTTGGGATATTTGATGTGAACGAGAACTTATTTCAATTTTAAATATAACTGTTCTACTTATCTGTTAACTCCATAGACTGTAAATAGAAATATGGATGTAGTCACTGGATGTCACCCACTGGTTTATGGACTGTCGTTTTGAAGCCTCAAATGTCGTGCTCAAGCGGCAACCTTCGGGGCTGAAAACATGGATGTATAATAAGAGCTGGATAGGGCGCCGCTGCTCTGCCTTGGAGCCAATTTTTCCCAGTGGCCACTCACGGTATTGCAGCGATCATCAATTGCTAGTTTCAAGTCCTCTTCAATACAGCATGATCTTCATTTTGTAAATTGTGGTACCATTTAGAGTAAAAAAGAGATAAAACGGTGTATGCTTTAGGGCGTGGCTACCTGTGATTGACAAGTCGCTACCACGGTGACAACGTTGCTTATGTAACATAACCATGGCATGTAGGCATAGCTGCCGCTATTATTTGTGTTTTCAGTTCACTAAAGTTAATTGTTACATTTTGATCACCTAAAAAAAGTCTTGTTCAGTGTGTGGTTGTAATAAAAAACCCAACCAATGAGTTGGATGATCAGTTTTTCTGGTGAGTACATTTTGTTTTAGTGGTTTTAGGCCTGTTTTTTGCTAGCGAAAATTAGCAGTAGCATTAGCATTATCACTGTTAACCATTAGATTGTAAATGCACTGTGTTAACCAAGCTAGCAGCTAGCGCTATGGTCAGCTCAGTGCTCTCGTCCAAATATGGTCACTTCTGGCTCCAAAAATCAAACATGGCGACAGACAAATCCAAGATGGCGCTACCATGGATGTATTATAAGAGCTGGATACCGGACAAAAAATCGCGCCCATTCAGTCCTATAGGAATTGCTCGTCTGGCACATACGCCAAAAAAAGTTTCTAGCTTCCAGGTTTGCTTCCGCGTTGTGTGGCCCACTGTATATGCACAGTAGCGTTTCCCCCGCTGGCCCCACCTGTGAGCGTCCTGTCAATAGTTTTACAAGCGTCTCTTTTACAATGGTGGTCTATGGGGAAAATCCTTTTTGGGCCTCGGGCATTTTTTGCTGCAATACCGTGAGTGGCCACTGGGAAAAATTGGCTGCAAGGCTAAGTGGCAGCGCCCTATCCATGCGCATACGCCAAAAAAGTTTCTAGCTTCCAGGTTTGCTTCTGCGTTGTGCGGCCCACGGAATATGTGCAGTAGTGTTTGGACATTCGGGGTTATAGGGCTGGTCCGTGGCCTGTCCAGCCAAAAATTAAGAATACAAGTGGCATAAAAATGTGAGAGTTCATATTTTGTGTTACAAATTTGCAAAAACACTGACAATGTGACTAAAATGCAATGAGACTGGAGGACATACAGTATTACATGTAAGCTAAACAGCGTATTAGTCCTCAGTGGCTAACCAATTGTTCGAATGCAGGCCAGAGACAGTATCCTGGGCAGTGCTGCTCTCTGGAAGGATTGTGTCTGAAGCTAATGAGCTCCAGATGTTTCGAGCTGCTCCAAACGGTGACAAACAAACTAGAAACAAATGCATGACATAAAGTGCACGTCCTGCTTCATTGCAGCTGACTGCTGAAATTCAGATTGAGTCTGCAGGTTTTGAGAGGGAAGTGCTGAAACATGAAAAGCAGACAGCGTAGATGAGATACTTCAACTGATGACTTTACAATGAACACACACATAGTTATTTCAGTGAAACCCCTGTTACCGACTGATTCTAAGAGGATGAGATAGAGATGAGGGAAAAAAAGGAGGGATTTTTAGGCTTTGAAACAGTTGAGTTGTGCATTTTGTCTTTTGGTTATTGAAGTTATATAAACATTTGAAAGGCTGGAAGGCAAGTAGATTCCTTGACGAAGCCTTGGCACCAGGAAGGAAGGCAGTGGTGGATGGTTTTGGAAAAAATACAGCCACATGTGTCATCCAGTGTCTTCTGGCTTTTGGCCTCAGTGAGTTTACTGCAAGTCAGGTCAAAGTAGCAGTTTGTCACAGTCTCAAACACCAGAATATGCAAAGCATATGTCAGAATGTAGTATTACTGTTTAGGTAAAGTTTTGCTGTGATTAGATTTTGTGGGGCAACCCAATCAATGCCTCCTTAATGAGTCTCAATCAGATACCTGGGAATAAATGCCCCCTGATATCAACATTCTCTCCAGCATCCTGTTTTAATGCTGAAACATGTCTCACCCTCAAAGAAAAGTACTATCTCTGAACCAGAATCACAATATTGACCAAGAACTATAAATGTGCAGAGATTTCTTAAGAGTTTTTCTCCGTGAAGCTGGAGCAGTTAGCTGCTGGAGTAACAATGAAACCATTTAAGACATTAAAGTAGATTCAGAAAGTTAAAGGATAAGGTTAGTTCTTCTTGTTGTTCTTCTTACTGTCTACACAACTTATGAAAAGCCCAAAATCAATGATGAATTGATCCATCTCACAATGCTTTCTGTCTTCCCTTCCCTACACTGGTTGGTACTGAAGATGTAATTCTTTAAATATAGTTACATGTTTAAATGTATTTTAAATGTCATTTCCTTAAGCAGCTGGGCACTGTAGTTTTTAGAAAATATTACTCAAACAGGAGGAAATGGTGTATTTGTTGGGGACTATTTACAGCAGCGGATTGATACACATTTGATGCTCTAGAGGGTATTTCTGGTTGCAGAACGGTGTGTGTGGGATCCAGTCCAAATAAACTATAGTGTCATTATTGCTTTGGGTCTTCTGAAGGGATTTGTAAGAAAAAAATAAGGAAAATATAGAACATCATCAGCCTTATCCTTTTAATTTATAGAATGTTAATATATATAAAAAGCTATTTGGTGCAGTTATCTTTGCACCACATTAATCTCTGGTAGAGCAACCTGATTCTTTAGCCTTGTTTATACTCAACCATGTGTTATGAAAGTTTTCTTTTCTTTTCTTTTCTTTTTTTTTTTTACAATTCCTTCACCCTGTTTGTGCAAAAATATATGAGATCTGTCATCTTTGTGGATTTCAAATATCTTTTAAGTAACCTTCAGCTGTGTTGCCAGGTGTCATATGGAAAGGCCAGATCCTTCAACTCTCCATTCATCATCATTAATGCCAAGAAATATTTCATCTTTTGTTTCTCTGAGAGTGAACTTCTCTTGAGTGACTCCATAACGTTCTGTCTCTTTGTGTTTTTTTGCAGATGAGGCTTGAAGCAAACATGAAATATGGCTCTTTTGAGAAAAAGTAAGTGAAAATATATTGTAATTTGATTAAAATATCTCTGATTTATGGCGACATCAATTTTCATGAGACAGAGAATAAATGTTCATGTTTCTCTTTAATGTAGATGAACAGTAACACTTGTAACACAATCAGTTGTTTGCTTGTGGCTTAACACATTAATATGAGCCTGGTTTTGTGGTAAAAGTGAAGTTTAGTTGGTGCAGCTGCTATGAGTAAAGTATCCCCCCCCCCCTTATTTCTCTCCAGTGAGGGGAGCTGGAAAACATGTGTGTGTGAGAGAAAGTGTGTGTGCTGGGGGAGGGGTGTAATGAGGTAACCAGATGATAGGCTGTAAGGAGTTAAAGTTTATGATCTCATCCAGTGTGTGAACAACGGCAGGGATTGAATATAATACTTGGAGGAAACTTTGACAATTAAAAACTGATGCACACTTTAAATGTGGCATAATACAAAAACTATAACAACTGCTGTTGTTTTCAAGATCAAAACGTCCGGATTTGAGTTTCCTGTTTTTATCTTACCCAAAGATTTTTGCTCCTTGAGAAAATGTTACTATTGTTGGGCTGATGAAACTTGTGGCCAAAAGATCTGTTTATATAAAACACTTTACAACTTGAAAACTGGATCTTCTACAGGTTAAGAGCACTTCTTAAGACATTATAAAATGTCTCAAAACCTGCATTTATACAACCCTTGATCTAGGTCCCTGAATATTAGGCCACAGTGTAAATCTGCTGGTCAGGAAGCAAACTGTGCAGACAGGAGAGCATTTTGGAATTTATACCTGTTCAAATTAGTTATGGCACCTGGATAAGCGGCCAAAAATGATGAAAGAGGCTTGTAAGTCTTAGCAGATGGAGATTTGATCCTCTCTGTGGTCTGTCTGACAGGCAGCTGGTGGAAAAAGTCAAATTTTGGTATGAAACATAATGTCTATTTCTGTCACTATAAGAGGAAACCATAACAGTAAAATATCAACTCAGTTTACACAGCTTTCTATGCTGATGTTTAGTGTTAAAATAATTACATCACATATTACATATTGGAGTATTTTTGGAAAATTGCTTTATTGATTGATACCGCTCTTATGACTGTATGCTAAGCATGCAGCTAATGCTAGTTAGCCTCACTTAGCATAAAGACTTGAATTAGGGAAATGAACTCTGTCCAAAGTTAAAAAATATACCTAAAGCCCACTTATTAAGACATTGTATCAAGTTAATACAATGTCTACACAAAAAGAAAGGTAAAAACAACAATTTGTGGTTTTATGGTGAGTTATGTGCTTGAATTATTTCTTGACAAATGCTCAGTTTAGGAGCTTGGCTAGCTGTTTTTTTCCTGCTCTCCCGTCTCCTCATTTCTCTCTCTGAGTGACACCGAGTATGCTCCTTTATATCGAGCAGGCTGGACTACTGTAATGCTCTCCCATCTGGTCTACCCAAACAAGTTATAAATCATCTACAGCTGATTCAGAACTCTGCGGCCCGTGTGCTGACCAGGACCAGAAGGAGAGAACTCAGTACACCTGTTTTTAAGTACTTGCACTGCTTGCTCATCAGTTTCTGTATTGATTTTAAAATTCTTTTATTTGTTACCTACTTTTTAAAGCGCTTGATGGTCTTCCACCAGCCTATATGTCTCACAGCGTATGAACCAGAACAGCCCCTCAGGTCCTCCGGCAAAAGTCTTTTAGTTGTTCCAAAGGCAGCTTTTAGCTTTTATGCTCTGAGCTGCTGGAACAGTCTGCCTGAGGATATGAGAGCAGCTGGAAGTGTTGATATCTTTAAACGCCAACTTAAAAACTGCCTCCTCAGCCTGGCTTTTGCTTGAGAATGATTTATAGACAGTTACTTTATTTTATTCACTTATTTTCTTGTATTTGAGTTGTAAAATTTGATTTTTTTTCCCCCCTCTCATCGATTATATTTATCTAGTTTTTTAATCTAGTTTTTTTCACTCCATTGTTTTACTATTATAGCTTTTAAATCTATTTTATATTATATTTTCATAATTTTTATTAGTTTAGTCTCACTGTCACTTCACTGTTTACTGTCTGCATTTGTTGTCTTATTGGCTTGTCAGTCATCTGTGAAGTATTTTGAAATGCACTAATCTGTACGAAAGGTGCTACACAAATAAAGTTTCATTGATAGAACCACAAATTGTTTTTCTGTTTGAGAACAGATTAAACAAACAGAATACAGCATGTTAGTGCTGGTAGGTGTATTTTTTTTTTAACGCACTAAGCTCGCTGTTTCCCTTTCTCTTGCTAAGCTGAGCTCATTGCCTGGCTACTGGCTACTTAACCTACAGACATAAAGTGGCATCAGTCTTCTCATCCAATTCAACAAGAGTGAATGAGTATTAGTTTATTTAATGTCAAAGTATTCCTCTGTGTAGCAGTGAGAGGGTTGAGGACTATGTATGATAGGAGACCAACTACGCCACCTGGGGAATTGCACCCCAGGAAATATGTACAACTGAGAAATAGGTGTTACCAATCACCAATAACCTTGAGTTCACAATTAAACAAAGCACACAGACTCGTTCACTGAGGGGACAGAGATGTGGTTCAAAATAAAAGGTATTTTTATTGTCAATAAGGAAACTGGAAAATAATGCTGAAAGACAAAAGTAGTTAGTGAAAGACACAATAAAGTTGTAAAAGAATTTTATTACAAAACCATTTTAAAACATAATTTAAAAAATAAAATATTTTACCATTAATTGTAAGCACTACTATTTCAAAGAAAGACAAAACCTGAGTGGGCTGAGGCTGGTAAATGGGGTGGCAGGCTACGCTGATGTGTGTCTAGTGGTGCTACCATGTACTCACATGTGCAGTCTCAGCAATATAAACACACTCACACAGTAAATGTGTGCACCACTTGTGCGTCTCAGTGCCTTTAACCAAAGCAAACAGTGATGGGACCTCACCCAGCAGGCTGACACTCAGCTCCACTAAATCAAAGAAATAAAAAGAACTACAAACGAGGTTAAACAAAAATAGGAATACCAGTTGCTTCCATAACAACACAATGTTCAGAATATGACACACAATTATGACAACACTAAAAGCCATGCAAAACAGCAGGTGGAGACCATTGTGGTATGGAAAGGTCTATGAGCAGGAAGACTGACCAGGACACATGGCAGAAGCAAGAGGGAGAACAAAGCCAACAGGTGTCTTATATAATCTGGCCCTGATTAGGGGATTGGTTAGAGGAGTGGAGCCTGGGGCTACGTTCACTGACACTACACATGATAGTGTATTCACTTGCAATAGGAGAGCATTCCCAACCACATTTGTCATTTATCAAGCAAAAATGCCAAACAGTCTCTGGCTCTGCTTTCTAAAATGTGACAATTTGCGGCTTTTCTCTGATATGATTGTACTGGACTGTTGGTCCAACTACAAAAGCAATATGAAGATTTCACCTTTGGCTTTGTGACCACATGATGGGCATTGTCATTATTATTTGACATTTTCTAGATTAAACAATTGAAAAAAGAAAACTGTCTCATTGATAATAACAGAAAGGACGAACAGCAAGTCCACTTGTGAAACTTCTGATGTGATATAAGCTACTGCATGTGCATGTACATGACTCCTCTTCCTGCTTTGCAGTTAATCGGGTCCTCCTGGTGCTGCTGGTGCTGATGGTGTGTCTCCTCCTGCATAGTACACTGCTCAGAGCCTCCACTCGGCCCAAAGTCTCAGGTACAAAAACAGGTTTTTATACATTATACACAACTATATATAACAAGATAACTGCACAAAATAGCTGCTTATATATTAACATTTTATAACATGAAAAGCATAAGGCTGATGACATTCTATATTTTTAAATTATATTTTCAAAAGATCCAAACCAGCAATGAGCTGATAGTATTGTGTGTGTATCCAAAGCCTGATATATCTTATCACTCTGTGCTGTAGAGCTCCGTTGTTGTAAAAAAAAAACTATTAAAACACATCAGTGAGTCACTGTTGCACTGGATGACATGTTCCTTCGTTACCATGAACACACACACTGTAGTTTATTCTGACTTAGTCCCACACACACTGTCCTGCTGCCAAAAATACTCACTAGAGCACCAAATGTGTATCAGTCCACAGCTGAAAATAGTCCCCAACAAAGGCCCTTTTTCCTCCAACCTGAATAAGGTTTTCTAAAAACTGCAGTGCCCAGCTGTTTTAGGAAATTACTGAGCCTTTTTTGGAAATGTGACTGTATGTTTGTGACCCATTTTTAAGTGCAACAACAGTACACTAGGGAAGTCAAAAAGTACTGAGAGAAGGAATAATACAGAGTTGGGTTAGTTTTCTCATGGGATTATGTCGGCAATAAGGATGTTTTTTGTTATTATGTCAGCCTTATTCTTTAACAATTCTTGACAGGCATGGTTATTTTCTTTATGTTGCCATCCATATATGAAGGAACCTGCATACAAGATGAAACAACCTCTACTCGTAACCTCTCCTCCCTGATTCCTCTCAGATCACTGGAAGAAACTCGGTAACGCAGCACAAGCTCCAGCAGCAAAGTTGCCAGAGGTGGATAATGTCATCCCTGTCATCATCTGTGCATCGGAGGAGCGTATGGGTGCAACCATGGCAACCATCAACAGTGTCTATAGCAACACACATGCCAGTGTGTTCTTCTATATTGTTACTCTTCGTGATGCCATCAAAATGGCCAGGTTTGAGACTTGTCTTCCACTGTACATCACATTAGTCTTTAAGTGATGATTTTTACATTAAAGGTGATATGTGCTCTTATAAGTCTGTTTGTCACCTATAACTGTTCCAAGTATGGAGGGGGGATGTGATTCACTTGATGGGGATCCTCTTTACCGATTTAATCCTCACTTACAAACAATACGCAAAAACACACAAAAAGGTACAAGACTCTTTACATTACTTCAAGAGATAAGTTGATTTTTCACGAGACACCTGGTTATTCAGGATTCTGACATTTGAGCTTAAAGCTCATTCTCAACTTTGGAAAAAATGGTTTGCTCAGTTCATCTTCCCGTAAGGCTAATCTCACTTTCTTTGCATCTTTGCAGGCGGTACATAGAGAAGACTAAGCTGAAAGGCATCAAGTATAAGTTATTGGAGTTTAACCCCATGGTTCTCCGGGGAAAGGTGAAGCCGGATTCCTCCAGACCTGATCTGTTACATCCAGTAAGTTCTGGGTTTGCTTGTGTTCATGCAGTGATACAAACATTATACATGCACAGATACAGCTCTTATCTTAAAGTTGCAGTTTCAAAGAGGTGAAATGACCTTTTCAATCTTCTGCTTTGCAGCTCAACTTTGTTCGCTTCTACATACCTCTGCTTGACATCAACCATAAGAGGGTCGTATACTTAGATGATGATGTCATTGTGCAGGGTATGTATATGATCATGGTAGGAAGGAATCCAATAAAGTGCATGTGACAAGACTTCATATTATATATATCCATCAAAATGCAATGGTTTTAAAGTTGGCTGATTTGAAAGAAGATTACTTTTAGGGTTTAAATCCTCAGACACTTTTTTGGAAGTTTTTGGATCTGGTTGGATTTGGAAGTTTTAATTTTCATTACGAAAAAAACACAGATCACCCCATAGACATTATCTGTAATGATGCTATAATTACCTCGACCACAGAGGTTTTCTGTCCAGTTTATTTGTCTGTTAGGTTGCAGAATACTGTTTATGAAAAACAATATTCAGTGACATTTGGTAGAAAGTCAGGATGTGAAGCAGAGGAAAGCAGTTTTTGACATAGATGCAGGAAATATCATTATTAAAATTAAGATGTCTTAACATTGTGAGATAATGTATTTTTGAACATTTTCAGTATTTTCTAACTAACTTTTGAACATTTAGCATGTATGTCTATAACTATGTATTGTTTGTTACAGATCCAGATGCAGATTTTACAGTTCTGAACATTTTGAATTTTGAAAGTAATACATTTATATCTTAGTGAAGCTGGTGGAGATCTGAGCGGCTTGCAGTTAATTATAGAAACTGGACAAACTCTTTCAACTTTCTGAAACGTTTCATGATTAAGATTCAGAAGTTCCATATACATAAACGAGTTTTCAGGGATGAATGTCTCTTTTTCAAATATTACCAAATACCGTTTGGTTTGCTGTCACTTTCAAATTAGATGATAGTGATGTAACAGGTGGTTGTGAAATATGTGCACATGTTGTGACACTAAAAGGTTTTTCATTCTTTCCAGGTGACATCAGGGATCTGTTCAATATCAAACTGAAGACAGGACACGCTGCTGCTTTCGCCACCGACTGCGACCTGCCCTCCACACATGAGATGGTGCGCAGCATCGGCATGCAGGTGGATATTTATGTTTTTTTACCACATTTCTTTGTGTATTAACATGGAAGTGGGAAGGGGCAATGGGGAGGACACTCTGAATATTATGTCTGAAAATCAAAAAGCAATAAACCAGCATGGATTTTTTTTTGCAATAAAATATGTGTATTGGTCCACCGTCTCTGAAGTAAACTTTTAAAATTCTCAGTTTCAGAAATTGAAATTGATTGAAATATGGTGCACTTTCCTTTGAGTTCATCCCCTAGACAACCTACATGGGCTTCCTTGACTATAGGAAACAGGAAGTTAAAGATCTGGGAATCAATCCCAGTGACTGCTCTTTCAACCCTGGAGTGTTTGTGGCAGATGTCAAAGAGTGGAAGAAACAGAAGATCACCAAACAGCTCGAGGACTGGATGGAGGAAAATTTCAAGTATGCACAGTGACCACTGACAGTTTTTTTTAAACATGTTGCCAGTTCATTCTTTCATTAATTTATTCAATATAATTTAATATTATGTATATTGTCCAGACTTTTTCTTTTCTTTACCAAGCCTTCATATGTTATTCTATGTTGGCTTTTTTCCAGTTTTAAGTTGCATTTCATGTATTAATTTTCATTTTCAAAACTGTCTTAAAACAACAGTCAGGAGTCCATATGGACAGTTGTAATCATTCCTCCTGTTCATACTAACCATCAGAAGATCTCTTCATAATGCCCTTATGATGTAAGTAATAGGGGACAAAATCCACAGTCCTCCTTCTGTGCAAAAATGTATTTAAAAGTTTATTTGAGGCTAATATGAAACTTAAGTCATCCAAAGGAGTCAAATCAAGTAGATATCTTTTTACATTAGTCTTTTTAGCACAAAGGTCCCTCTTTTTGTTACTCTACTTCCACCACAGTTCAAGAGGGAAACTCTGTTTGAGGAAACACAAAGAAGGAATTTGATGCAAAAAGACTGTAAATGTGTCAGATATCCACTTGATATGACTAACTCAGACTGTTGAAGCCTCATATAAGCTTCACATCAACTTTTAAATGCATTTTTGCGCAAAATGACTGTGTGGACACACTGTGGATTTTGACCTCCATCACTTATATTGAAAGCACATTTGAAGGGGATCTTTTCATAGCCAGTAGGAACAGGAGGAATGATTACAGCGAGGAAAACCTCTTTCACTGTTCATATGGACACCTGACTGTTGTTTTAAGACACACTTGAAAAATTGTGAACCTATCCTTTAGTAAATATTGATTTTGATTTGTTTTACATTTAGGATTTGGGAAGTAGTAGAAGTATCTGCCCGATCAAAAATCCTCTACCTCTTCTGCTCCCTCTCCAATAGGAAGAACATATACAGCAGTGCCGTGGCGGGAGGCGTGGCGACTCCACCCATGCTGATAGTGTTTCATGATAAATATACGACACTGGATCCACTGTGGCATGTCAGACACCTGGGTAAGATCATCACTCCTCTGCACATACAGGAGGATTTCAGTATTAAATTGCAGTCCCTCAACTGGGCCAGTCAGTAACAAGTAAGACAACGTAGTAGTACCTCCTTTCAGTTTATCAATACAAATTTTAAAACAGAGACAAATTTCTCTGCAAATCTGATCTGCAGTGTTTGAGATATTAAGCTTGATGTACAGACAAACAGAAACCTAAAATACTGTAGTGCCACCATGAGGTCAATTTCCAATAGCGTTCCTGTGTTTTGCCCATGTCCAGGCTGGAGTCCAGATGCTCGCTATTCAGACAGCTTCCTACAGGAGGCTCATCTGCTGCACTGGAATGGCCCATTCAAACCATGGAATCATCCTGCTGTTCATATGGATCTGTGGGAGAAGTGGTTCATCCCAGACCCCTCTAAAAAGTTCTCCTTGGTACGACCTGAGAGCGACAGCTGAGGTTTGCGAAACGTACAATGTCTGAGCCACATGACATGACATGAAGCATGGGATGTTCAGGACTTACTTGAACAATGATGGAAGGTGTGACATGAAACACTCAGTGAATGTAATACTGAAGAATGTCCTTGAATATGAAATGTTGCTGGTCAAACATTGTATGAGAAACAGTGTTGACACAGTGGGATGTATTTGCTAAATACATAAAATGTGACTAATCTGTCTTCTAAAAAATGTTGCATTTTGGTGACAGATATCTGTAAAGATATTACAATATTACATAAAGGAATGTGTTTAACATGGACTCGGAATAGTGACATTTCTACGACTTTGAACTGTGTAAGCTTTAGAAAATGTGTCTCCATGCTAATCTAAAATAAATTTTCAGAAGTCTAATTTTTCATATTTTCTCATCTTTTCTGGTTGTTTCAAACATCAAATATGGCAATGAAATCTTGAAGTAAACTTAAATTACTTTGGCTGGTTACTGCTAAGGACATATGACTGATACAGTGAGCTATGAGCAACTTGTGAGTATCTCCAGTAGACTTAAAATAAGCTTTTCCAGCTTCTGGACATTCTTTGGGCCAGGAAATAAACTCAGAATTACCCATTTCCCTGACAACAGCATGTAGTGCTGCTGATCCATAAAAAGTTCAGAAAGTATGGACAGTTAGCACTTGCTACCACCAATGTTACTGTGAACAAATAAAATTATACAGCTCGCAAGGTAATTAAATCTGTATCATTGCTGTGTGAAAGTTAATCAGAGATCCTTTCTAAGAAATTGAACAAAGTCAGCTCATGCATCATCGCAGACAGGCTAGGAATAAAAAGCTGCTAACGTTAGCTAGCCTGCTACTTTAAATACATTGATACTTAATACTTATGTGCCTTTAATTTAGTAACATTTTAAATGCAGGATGTTTGCTTGCAATACATTATTTTGCATTGCACTTGCATCTGGACACTTCCTCCACCACTGATTATTATTGGCATGAGCTAAGAACCTCCATCATGGCCACCAGAGGGCTTGATAGACCTGGAAATCCCCACTAAAGGTTCTGATGAACTGCTTGCAACAGATATGTTCTGCATCAGCTGCAGTTTGCTAGCAGAGAGCAGCTCCTCTGCTCCTCTGAGCTCAGCAACTCACACAACATCAGACAGAGAGACAACACAGCACTGACTGAAAATCTGAGAACTCACACATGCAGCACTGGGCACACGTACGCTGTAAAGATTCTCAGTGACACTGATTTCCAGCTTGAATTTACTCTTAAAAGACTTTTCTGGTGATTTTGCAGTTATGCTACAAATGAATACCCTACATTCCTGCTAACTGCTTTTGCAAGTCATGCTTCAGTGCTTCACCTTTTGAATGGATTTCACTACTTTCCAGGCAGCTGCTGGTTGCCTTGGGCTTCATATTCTATCGCAGTGAGCATCAAGTCTGTATTAATTATTGTCATAGTTATGTTTAGATAAAATATAGTGTGAGCTTTTAAGTCAATTTTATATATATATATATAGATAGAAATATAGAAAATAGAAGGGGGGAAAAAAAAGGAGGAAGATTGGAGAGGTCAGATGTGTATGTGTCTGGTATGTTTGTTGGATGCATGTGTGTGATGCCTGTTTGTGTGCAAGTACAGATCAGATTGAGAATTTGTAGGGATCACTGTGTAAATGGAGTGACAGTTATGTGTATGGGCAATGATAGCATGAATATTTATTTTGGATGGTTGACAGGCAAAAAGAGGTTACGAGTATAATTTTTGTGGAGATCGAGAGTTAAGACTATTAATAAACAGATTCCAGATTATGTCAAAATCATTGTTTTTGATGGACGCAGATCATTTTTCCATTGACATGTATTCAATAAACAGATTTTCCCCAAATTGTAATATTGATTTTGTTCCTTGATTTCCAGTTCATGAGGATAGTTTTCTTTGCGATAGTTGAGGCTATGGAGAGTATTCTACTGGATGTGTTGTTTAGGTTTATGTTGGAAATGTCTCCTAGTAGGCAGAGTGAAGGGGATGGTGGGATGTGGCTGTCAGGGTGGGTGAGTGGAGCAGGTGGACCCAAATACAGAGATGGTAGGCAGGGAAAATCTGATGCAGATATATTTAATGAAAATGCAAAAAGTCACAGGAACAAACCAGAACGCAGGAGACACAGGAACATCAAACAAAAGCAAACAACTCGACAAAGACGGAACTGAAAACTGGACTATAAATACACAGAGAGTGATTGCAAATGAAACACAGGTGAGGAAAACGAGACACAGGTGAGACACATGAAATAATCAAACACAGGAAGTAAAGTGACCAGACACACAAAATAAAACAGGAACTAAAGTAAACAAACAGGTGACACAAAAAACACAGGAGGAACACACAAGGGAACAAAGAAAACCAAAACCAGGAAACAAATGCAACACAAATGAAAGAGTCCCTCAAAAAGTCCATCTAAAAAACAGAAAAAGTCTGAGGGCATCAGAAGGATAACAAAAAACAGACAGTCCACATGCCAAGACAAGGTGCAGGTAGGAGGCACTCAGAAGGGCAGCCCAAGGCTGGACAGGGGCAGAGACAGGACAAGCAAACGACCCGGGGACTGAACAGGGGCAGGGTAAAAGTTCAGGTGGAAGGCCCTTGGGCCAGACAGAGGCAGAGTCAGAGCCAGGAGTCTTGGGTGAACGGCTTGGGGGCTGAACAAGGGCATAGAAAAAAGGTCTCAGCCGGGCAGCCGGAGGGCAGGGGCAATGGCTGAAGGCTGAAGACGGCAGAGGTCGCTCAGGAGCACGACCAGGGTGCAAGACAGACAGCAGAAGTCGCTCAGGAGGGCGACCAGGGTGCAGGACAGATGGCAGAGGTCGCTCTGGAGGGTGAATGAACATGAGGAGCTGCTCCGGAGGTTGGGCTGCAGGCCGGCAGCGAAGGCAGAAACCCTCTGAAAGTCGGACTCCAGACCAAC
Organism: Thunnus albacares; assembly: GCF_914725855.1. Lineage (NCBI taxonomy): Eukaryota > Metazoa > Chordata > Actinopteri > Scombriformes > Scombridae > Thunnus > Thunnus albacares. The sequence continues at coordinate 22,148,293 of NC_058128.1, read as the reverse complement.
AGGGAAGGGGAAGGCGAAGGTGGAACCCCTCTGGAGGTCAGGCTGCAGGCCAACGGGGAAGGCGAAGGATGGGCCCCTCAGGGGGCAAAGCCACTGGGGATGCTGCTGCAGACTCTGGGGGCGACACCACTGGAGTTTCGGGAAGTGGAGATCTGGCCTTCCTGGGAAAGCAGGAACCACAGGGACCCGGGAGCCAGAGGAAACAGCCGCACAGGAACCCAATGACCAGTGACTCCACGACTTCAGGTGGACAGGGACAGGATGGTTGCAGCTCAGGGACAGGGGACTGGTGCAGCTCAGGGACGGGGGACTGGCGCATTTGAACATCTTTTCCCCATGTGTAGTGTGCTCAATGAATGATCTTATATCATATGAGCTGGATATTCGTGTTAGAGGATAGAGAGAAGATGGTTTTGCAGATTTGAGTCCAGAAGTCGGCACTGGGGTCAATTTGTAGATCATGTTCCAATTTTTTGGTAGTGACGGATATTGTTAAGTCAAATGTGGAATTATCTTGTAGATTTTAGATTTTTTTTTTTTTTAGTTGTGATGTTGATTAGGTTTGATGGTAACAGAGGTAATTCCAGGTTAGATGATTTGATGTTGATTTTAGTTTGAATGGAGGACTTAATCAATAGAAATTCTAGAAAGTCGTTCTCCTCAATGCTGTACTTCTAGCTGCTGCAAGTAGTTCCTAGAAGATGGTGAATAAAGATGGGGAGAGTGGGCATCCTTGCCTGGTACCCCTGTACAGTGAAGCATCGTGATGTGATGTTCTATGAGGATATGATTTGTGTCTTTCAGTTTTTTTTAGTATTTAATAACTGCATCTCATCTTCTTTTCTGTTTTCTCCACTAATAGAGATATCTAACCACGAGACAGCACTGCTAATCATATATTATATTTCAAGTGAAAATAAGTTTTACTTTGTAACCTCAGTGTGAAATATAATCTGTCCATCTTGTGGTAAAGTCACCATAATCACCTGTAAACTGCAAGGAGACTTCAAAACATAACTGGCTGTCCTGCAGGAAGAGGTGGATGAATACTGGGAAGAGGAGGTTCCACAGTAAAAAAAACTGAAAGTAAGTCGACAGAACTGAAGACAACGACAAACAACTGTGATTTCAGGCTTTCAGGTCAAAAATACAACAGGCCCTCTGCGCACCCGGTGAGTACAGTTGATAATATTCACTGTATTTTACAGTAATCAAAAGGAAATCAGGAGAATACTCACACAAGGACAACGATGCTAGAAAAGTCTGACATGGCAGTTTTTTCTGTTGCGGCATTGGGAGGTGTCCTGTTGGTTGTCATTCTAGATATTTTCCTTTTCACTTGTTGGTATTAGATGGGTTTATTTTAGGGATTTATTTCAACATGAATTTTGCTCATTTCAGTTTCATTTTTATTTGACACTTTTACTTTCATTCATAGACATGGCAGCCAACAGTCTCTTTTCTGAAGAAGTTCTCTGTGACGTCTGCACTGAAACCAAATTGAAGGCCTTGAAGTCCTGCCTGGTGTGTCTGACTTCATACTGTGAGACTCACCTGGAGCTTCACCAGAAAATCACAGTTATGACAAGACATAAGCTGATTGATCCTGTGAAGAACCTAAAAGACAGAATGTGTAAGAAGCATGATCGACCTCTGGAGCTGTTCTGCAAGACTGACCAGATATGTGTGTGTCAGTCCTGTGCTGAGTCAGATCACAAGAGACACCACATCATTCCTATGATAGAGGAATATGAAGGGAAGAAGGCTGAGCTGGGAAAGACAGAGACTGATGTTCAGCAGATGATTGAAGAGAGACGACTGAAGATTCAGCAAATCAAACAGTCAGTAAAGTTCAGCAAGGAAGATGCAGACAGAGAGACAGCAGACAGTGAGAAGGTCTTCACTGATCTGATCCAGTCTATTAAGAGAGATCTGGCTCAACTCATTGCAATGATTGAAGAGAAGCAGAAAGCAGAGAAACAGGCTGAAGGTCTCATCAAAGAGCTGGAGGAGGAAATCTCTGAGCTGATGAAGAGATGTGCTGAAGTGGAGCAGCTCTTACGTACTGAAGACCACCTCCAGTTCCTCCAAAGCTTCTCATCCCTGAACCCTGCTCCACCCACCAAAGACTGGACAGACGTCAGAGTTCACTCATCATATGAGGAGACTGTGAGGAGAGCTGTGGCTCAGCTGAAGGACACACTCAGTAAGGAGCTGGAGAAGCTGCGTGTTCATTTTGAGCTGAGGAGGGTCCAGCAGTTTGCAGTGGATGTGACTCTTGATCCTGATACAGCACATCCTTATCTCATCCTGTCTGATGATGGGAAACAAGTCAGTCATGGTGATGTAAAACAGATTCTTCCAGACAATCCAGAGAGATTTTCCTCAGCTTTAGGTGTGTTAGGAAAGCAGCGTATGTCTTCAGGAAGATTTTACTTTGAGGTTCAGGTTAAAGAGAAGACTGACTGGATTTTAGGAGTGTCCAGAGAGTCAATAAACAGGAAGGGCTACTTTATGTTGTCCCCTGAAAATGGCCATTGGACTGTGGGCTTAATGAAGGGAAATGAGTACAAAGCTCTTGCTGGTCCATCAGTCTGTCTCCCTCTGAGGTCAAAGCCTGAGAAGGTGGGGGTGTTTGTGGAATATGAGGAGGGTCTGGTCTCCTTCTATGATGTCGATGCTGTAGCTCTCATGTATTCCTTTACCGACTGCACCTTCACTGAGAAACTCTGCCCATATTTCAATCCCTCTCATAATGCTGACGGTGAAAACTCCCCCCCTCTAATCATCTGTCCTGTCAGTAACACAAGTTAGACTCATCATTTCGTTTCCAAAGAAAGTGTGCCCTGTCACTCTAGTTAATGTGGTTATTGGTATATTCTAAACAACCTCTTATTTTTATGTATCCAGTTAATACAATTGGCAGAAAAATATGAATCACTGAAGTTCAATCTCATGTCTCCTTATGTAATTATGTTGACGGAGATTAATTATACACACATCAAGTAGGTGCAAGGCTATCAGGAAACAGCATCAATGAAAAAGGTAACACCTGCACACTTACTCCAGGCCACAAAAGTTTAATAATGACGTTTCGATCCTACTTAGATCTTCGTCAGGTCAGAGTGTTTAAAAAATGGAAAACACACCCATATTTATACATCATGCACACCAATAGGCTGACAAGCTCTATGATGGCAAGTGTGCTTAAACATCCAAACCACTCAGGGTGTTAAACATCCAAAAACAATGAACAATTCAATAAAGTACATAGAAGAAGCAGTGATACAAAAACCATACTTCAAAATATCAAACATACATCTTAATAGTGCTGTCTAGTCTTTCTCTATAATCCAATTCAAATTTCATCCCTTATTATTTTAATATTTGAATTTTTAATGCTCAAATTTAGCCTATTATTAATATTTACTATGTACCTATACACTGTATACACAGGCTTATGCATTGCCAATGCCACTATCAGCAGGTGGTTGTTATACATTCTGTCCACTAGAGGTCATTCCAACATTACCAATAAATAGGTGATAGCTTTCTTGCTAAGTAACAATTAAGCTTAGGCGCAAAATGAATCATGTTAATCACAATATTAAATAAGCTTTCATCATATATATATTCATAGTAATTAAACTACACATTTAACTGAAATATATATAAATCCACGTCAGCATGCGCTTGTTTACATCAATACGTGACATGTTATTTTGGGTCAGGATGCAGTGAAAGTCTAAATGATAGTGTGAGTAAGAGCTGTGTGTCCAAACCCTGCACTGCAGTTGCAGCACTGATCATTCAGGCTCAAGTCTTTTACTGTGGGCCTGCTTTTGTTTCATTTTTATGTTTGTGGGCAGAAATCCAAACACTTTCCACACATCGCTTCTTAAATAGTCAGGAGTGGTGATCTCCCTGAGTGCATCGCTTCCTGCCATTTCTGATATTGTGACATTACGTTAGCACAATGAATGTGAGATTGTGATTCAGTCAGACTCAGAAAACGTTATTGTTCATCAGTAGCAGGGTTTTCACTAGTGTATTGCAAGCCTGGCTGCCAGGCCTGAGTTGACCCCCACCAGGCCTGAGCATCAGGGATTTTTTAAAAAATGTATTTTAAGATGTTTTTTTAAACTAAAATGTGTTGTACAAGTAGAATAGCTCCTCTAAGGAATAGCTCAGTGCGTAGCGAGTGTGTGGTCTAGAGAGAGAGAGAGAGAGAGAGAGAGAGAGAGAGAGCAAAGCCAACAGACCTACGTCTTATATATAAACATTATATCAAATTCATCATCCCATATATCATATATATCTTCATATGTCCTTATGTAATTACATCTTATCTATATTCAGTAAATCTGAAACTTGTCTACGACAATGTCAAAATATAATAAAAAATGTTAGAATGAGAGAGAGAGAGATCAGTTAACTGTAAAGGCAGAGTATTTACAAATATATTATTCTGAATATTAGACACAGTTTAAGAATCATTGTGATTTCAGGAGAGTTTGTGGTTAAGAAATAATTCTGCAATGTATATGTCTCATTTAAATCATTTATGAAAACTAATAAAATCGAATGAGGAAAGTTTGTTTGGGTCTATGTCCGATGTTTTCTTGTACAGTCAAAATTGCTGAACATTTGATATCAAAGATTGAAAAGTCTTTTTATTCCTACAAGGTCATCAACGATTTTGAGCACAGAAATAAACCATGTCTGTTCCACTGATTAAACAATTAAGACATATCATTAAAAATGCAATCAGCTGTTCTCAGCTGTTGTCAGTGCCAGAAAAGTAACCATGCACAGGCAGCTGCTGGTTTCCTTGGGCTTCATACTCTATCGCAGTGAGCATCAAGTCTGTGTTAATTATTGTCAGAGTTATATTTAGATAAAATGTAGTATGAGATTTTAAGTTGCATTGATGTTCGCTGTATATACATAACAGGCAAAAAGAGGTATAATTTGTGTGGAGATCAAGAGTTAAAACTATTAATAAACAGATTCCAGATTATGTCAAAATCATAGTTTTGCTTTTGATGGACGCAGATAATTTTTCCATTGACATGTTTTCAATAAATGGATTTTCCCAAATTGTAATGTTGATTTTATTCCTTGATTTCCAGTTCATGAGGATAGTTTTCTTGGCGATGGTTAAGGCAATGGAGAGTATTCTACTGGATGTGTTGTTTAGGTTTATGTTGGAAATGTCTCCTACTGAGCAGAGTGAAGGGGATGATGGGATGTGGCAGCCCAAAAAAAAGGAGAGGTTGTCCTTGATATCCCGCCAGAACTGTTTAATTGGTGTACAGTCCCATGTGGCATGCATATAGGTGTCAGTAGTGTTTTGTGTACAATAAGGACAAATTTAAGTGTCTATAAAACCCATTTTGAACATCTTTTCCCCATGTATAGTGTACTCAATGAATGATCTTATATCATATGAGCTGGATATTCGTGTTAGAGAATAGAGAGAAGATGTTTTTGCAGATTTGAGTCCAGAAGTGGGCACTGGGGTCAATTTGTAGATCTTGTTCCAATTTTTTGGTAATGACGGATATTGTTAAGTCAAATGTGGAATCATCTTGTAGATTTTAGATATTAGTTTTTTTTAGTTGTGATGTTGATTAGGTTTGATGGTAACAGAGGTAATTCCAGGTTAGATGATTTGATGTTGATTTTAGTTTGAATGGACTTAATCAATAGAAATTCTAGAAAGTCATTCTCCTCAATGCTGTACTTCTAGCTTCAAAACATAACTGGCTGACCTACAGGAAGAGGTGGATGAATACTGGGAAGAGGAAGTTCCACAGTAAAAAAAACTGAAAGTAAGTCGACAGAACTGAAGACAACGACAAACAACTGTGATTTCAGGCTTTCAGGTCAAAAACACAACAGACCCTCTGCACATCCGGTGAGTACAGTTGATAATATTCACTGTATTTTACAGTAATCAAAAGGAAATCAGGAGAATACTCACACAACGACAACAATTCTAGAAAAGTCTGACATGGCAGTTTTTTCTGTTAAGGCATTGGGAGGTGTCTTGTTGGTTGTCATTCTAGATATTTTCCTTTTCACTTGTTGGTATTAGATGGGTTTATTTTAGGGATTTAGTTCAACATGAATTTTGCTCATTTCAGTTTCATTTTTATTTGACACTTTCACTTTCATTCTTAGACATGGCAGCAACCAGCAGTCTCTTTTCTGAAGAAGTTCTCTGTGACGTCTGCACTGAAACCAAACTGAAGGCCTTGAAGTCCTGCCTGGTGTGTCTGAATTCATACTGTGAGACTCACCTGGAGCTTCACCAGAAAGTTATGACAAGACATAAGCTGATTGATCCTGTGAAGAACCTAAAAGACAGAATGTGTAAGAAGCATGATCGACCTCTGGAGCTGTTCTGCAAGACTGACCAGATATGTGTGTGTCAGTCCTGTGCTGAGTCAGATCACAAGAGACACCACATCATTCCTATGATAGAGGAATATGAAGGGAAGAAGGCTGAGCTGGGAAAGACAGAGACTGATGTTCAGCAGATGATTGAAGAGAGACGACTGAAGATTCAGCAAATCAAACAGTCAGTAAAGTTCAGCAAGGAAGATGCAGACAGAGAGACAGCACCCAATGTGCAGGTCTTCACTGATCTGATCCAGTTTGTGGAGATAAGTCTGGCTGAGCTTATTATGATGATTAAAGAGAAGCACAAAACAACAGAGAAACAGGCTGAAGGCTTCATCAAAGAGCTGGAAGAGGAAATCTTTGAGCTGATGAAGAGATGTGCTGAAGTGGAGCAGCTCTTACGTACTGAAGACCACCTCCAGTTCCTCCAAAGCTTCTCATCCCTGAACCCTGCTCCATCCACCAAAGACTGGACAGACGTCAGAGTTCACTCATCATATGAGGAGACTGTGAGGAGAGCTGTGGCTCAGCTGAAGGACACACTCAGTAAGGAGCTGGAGAAGCTGCGTGTTCATTTTGAGCTGAGGAGGGTCCAGCAGTATGCAGTGGATGTGACTCTTGATCCTGATACAGCACATCCTTATCTCATCCTGTCTGATGATGGGAAACAAGTCAGTCATGGTGATGTAAAACAGATTCTTCCAGACAACCCAGAGAGATTTTCCTCAGCTTTAGGTGTGTTAGGAAAGCAGCGTATGTCTTCAGGAAGATTTTACTTTGAGGTTCAGGTTAAAGAGAAGACTGACTGGATTTTAGGAGTGTCCAGAGAGTCAATAAACAGGAAGGGCTACTTTATGTTGTCCCCTGAAAATGGCCATTGGACTGTGGGCTTTATGAAGGGAAATGAGTACAAAGCTCTTGCTGGTCCATCAGTCTGTCTCCCTCTGAGGTCAAAGCCTGAGAAGGTGGGGGTGTTTGTGGAATATGAGGAGGGTCTGGTCTCCTTCTATGATGTCGATGCTGTAGCTCTCATGTATTCCTTTACCGACTGCACCTTCACTGAGAAACTCTGCCCATATTTCAATCCCTCTCATAATGCTGACGGTGAAAACTCCCCCCCTCTAATAATCTGTCCTGTCAGTAACACAAGTTAGACTCATCATTTCATTTCCAAAGAAAGTGTGCCCTGTCACTCTAGTTAATGTGGTTATTGGTATATTCTAAACAACCTCTTATTTTTATGTATCCAGTTAATACAGTCAAATATTAATCACTGAAGTTCAATCTCATGTCTCCTTATGTAATTATGTTGAAGGAGAGTAATTATACACACATCAAGTAGGTGCAAGGCTATCAGGAAACAGCATCAATGAAAAAGTTAACACCTGCACACTTACTCCAGGCCACAAAAGTTTAATAATGACGTTTCGATCCTACTTAGATCTTCGTCAGGTCAGAGTGTTTAAAAAATGGAAAACACACCCATATTTATACATCATGCACACCAATAGGCTGACAAGCTCTATGATGGCAAGTGTGCTTAAACATCCAAACCACTCAGGGTGTTAAACATCCAAAAACAATGAACAATTCAATAAAGTACATAGAAGAAGCAGTGATACAAAAACCATACTTCAAAATATCAAACATACATCTTAATAGTGCTGTCTAGTCTTTCTCTATAATCCAATTCAAATTTCATCCCTTATTATTTTAATATTTGAATTTTTAATGCTCAAATTTAGCCTATTATTAATATTTACTATGTACCTATACACTGTATACACAGGCTTATGCATTGCCAATGCCACTATCAGCAGGTGGTTGTTATACATTCTGTCCACTAGAGGTCATTCCAACATTACCAATAAATAGGTGATAGCTTTCTTGCTAAGTAACAATTAAGCTTAGGCGCAAAATGAATCATGTTAATCAAAATATTAGATAAGCTTTCATCATATATATATTCATAGTAATTAAACTACACATTTAACTGAAATATATATAAATCCACGTCAGCATGCGCTTGTTTACATCAATACGTGACATGTTATTTTGGGTCAGGATGCAGTGAAAGTCTAAATGATAGTGTGAGTAAGAGCTGTGTGTCCAAACCCTGCACTGCAGTTGCAGCACTGATCATTCAGGCTCAAGTCTTTTACTGTGGGCCTGCTTTTGTTTCATTTTTACGTTTGTGGACAGAAATCCAAACACTTTCCACACATCGCTTCTTAAATAGTCAGGAGTGGTGATCTCCCTGAGTGCATCGCTTCCTGCCATTTCTGATATTGTGACATTACGTTAGCACAATGAATGTGAGATTGTGATTCAGTCAGACTCAGAAAACGTTATTGTTCATCAGTAGCAGGGTTTTCACTAGTGTATTGCAAGCCTGGCTGCCAGGCCTGAGTTGACCCCCACCAGGCCTGAGCATCAGGGATTTTTTAAAAAATGTATTTTAAGATGTTTTTTTAAACTAAAATGTGTTGTACAAGTAGAATAGCTCCTCTAAGGAATAGCTCAGTGCGTAGCGAGTGTGTGGTCTAGAGAGAGAGAGAGAGAGCGAGAGAGAGAGAGAGAGAGAGAGAGAGAGAGAGAGAGAGAGAGAGAGAGAGAGAGAGCAAAGCCAACAGACCTACATCTTATATATAAACATTATATCAGATTCATCATCCCATATATCATATATATCCTCATATGGCCTTATGTAATTACATCTTATCTATATTCAGTAAATCTGAAACTTGTCTACGACAATGTCAAAATATAATAAAAAATGTTAGAATGAGAGAGAGAGAGATCAGTTAACTGTAAAGGCAGAGTATTTACAAATATATTATTCTGAATATTAGACACAGTTTAAGAATCATTGTGATTTCAGGAGAGTTTGTGGTTAAGAAATAATTCTGCAATGTATATGTCTCATTTAAATCATTTATGAAAACTAATAAAATCGAATGAGGAAAGTTTGTTTGGGTCTATGTCCGATGTTTTCTTGTACAGTCAAAATTGCTGAACATTTGATATCAAAGATTGAAAAGTCTTTTTATTCCTACAAGGTCATCAACGATTTTGAGCATAGAAATAAACCATGTCTGTTCCACTGATTAAACAATTAAGACATATCATTAAAAATGCAATCAGCTGTTGTCAGCTGTTGTCAGTGCCAGAAAAGTAACCATGCACATTTGCTCAGTACTGTAATTAAATACAATTCTGAAGTAATTGCACTTCAGTACTTTAATTCTATGCTATTTTGTACTTCTACTCCACTACGTTTCAAAGGCAAATATTGGACTTTTTACTCAACTACACTTACCTGACAGCTGGAGTTTGATTATTTTGTAGATTAAGTACAGTGGCCCTGAAGTGCACATCACAACGACAAATAGGAAAACACAACAGCAAATCAAAAAACACAACAACAAATAACAAAACACAACAACACATGACAAAACACGACAACAAAAGAGAAAACACAACAACAAATAACAAAACACGACAACAAATAACAAAACACAACAACAAATAACAAAACACAACAGCAAAAGTAGAAAACACGATCGCAAAAGTAGAAAGCACAACGACATGAACTTCCACCGGAAAAGGTAGGTATCGACAAAGCTTGTTGCTGATTGGACGCTCTCCTGTTGACAAGGATCATCACTGATTGGACAGACGCACTGTCTGTCTTTTTAACAGGAAGGAGGAGGGGGGGGCATTTGGGGTCCGTGTAACCTCCACCCAAAGCTGTGTTCAACTTGATTAATAACAGGATAAACAATCAATGTATTTCTTTGTTTTTCTGTTTTTCGTGTGAAGTTAAAAAAAACCCCCCAAAAAACGAAAATTCACACGCTCTCATATATATATGTATATACACACACACACACATATATATACATATATATATATATATATGTATATATAGAAATAAGCTTTTCCAGCTTCTGGACATTCTTTGGGCCAGGAAATAAACTCATTTACCCCATTTCCCTGACAACAGCATGTAGTGCTGCTGATCCATATAAAGTTCAGAAAGTATGGACCATATTCACATGGTTGCCATTTTCCTCTGATGTCACGCTTGCTGGGAAGCTGTCAAGTAAAGCCTGTGTGAGAGTGGCAAAATGGTTGCTTGAACAATTGTATTTCTTTTTGAGACCACAGTTGTAGTTTCACTTCATTTTGGGACCACAGTTGTAGTTTTCTCAGTCTGATTAGCAGCTTCTCCATCTGGTTGCTAATGCAATGGCACTGACCTACTGTTACCTTAGCCTGTTAGCACTTGCTACCACCAATGTTACTGTGAAAAAAAATATATTAAACAGCTCGCAAGGTAATTAAATCTGTATCTACGTTGCTGTGTGAAAGTTAATCAGGGATCCTTTCTAAGAAATTGAACAAAGTCAGCTCACGCATCATCGTAGACAGGCTGGGGGGAAAAAAGCTGCTAACGTTAGCTAGCCTGCTACTTTAAATACATTGATACTTAATACTTATGTGCCTTTAATTTAGTAACATTTTAAATGCAGGATGTTTGCTTGTGTGGCGCATAGGAAATTTCCACTGATTTCAATGTTATTTTTTTATATGTATAAAACTTTATTTATTATGAATGTTTCGTGGTTTATATTTTCTTTGTTTTGTTCGTTTTCTTCTCACAGTCAATAACGTTTATTTTCAGTTTGTTTATAACGGTTAGTAACGTTTATTTTCAGTTGTTTACAACAGTTATAGAGCGTTGTCAGTTAGAGCCAGAGCCCGAACAGCTGATTAGCAGCACTGTTGTTTACCGTTGTCAAGGCAACCAGGTGCTCACGTTGTAATACGTCACGCATAAACAGAGAGGATGAATGAGGGAGATTATATTGTAATGTAAATGTTCAATGCTCTGTTATAGACTTGATCATTTTTAATAGCTAGTTTATAGTGGAAATAGCTAGTTTATACATGATTACTGTATTTTGAAATATTGAGTTTTAATATTATATTGTTTTGTATTGTCGTATTGTTCCAACTAATTTAAGTTGGCAGTTATCGTTAAAAGAGTAAAGCTACACTGAAGATCAGCTGACTCACAAAGTGTTAATTTGTTCTTTCAGAATAAATTATTTTTCTAAAATATGTCACCCCTTGAGTGAGCTTCCACTCTATGGGCGTAACACTTGCGATGCATTATTTTGCAATGCACTTGCATCTGAACACTTCCTCCACCACTGATTATTATTGGCATGAGCTAAGAACCTCCATCATGGCCACCAGAGGGCTTGATAGACCTGGAAATCCCCACTAAAGGTTCTGATGAACTGCTTGCAACAGATATGTTCTGCATCAGCTGCAGTTTGCTAGCAGAGAGCAGCTCCTCTGCTCCTCTGAGCTCAGCAACTCATACAACATCAGACAGAGAGACAACACAGCACTGACTGAAAATCTGAGAACTCACACATGCAGCACTGGGCACACGTACGCTGTAAAGATTCTCAGTGACACTGATTTCCAGCTTGAATTTACTCTTAAAAGACTTTTCTGGTGATTTTGCAGTTATGCTACAAATGAATACTCTACATTCCTGCTAATTGCTTCAGTGCTTCACATTTTTGAATATATTTCACTACTTTCCAGGCAGCTGCTGGTTTCCTTGGGCTTCATACTCTATCGCAGTGAGCATCAATTATTATTGTTAATTATTGTCAGAGTTATGTTTAGATAAAATGTAGTATGAGATTTTAAGTCAATTTTGACTTAAATTGCATTGATGTTCACTGTATATACATAACAGGCAAAAAGAGGTCAAGTATAATTTGTGTGGAGATCAAGAGTTAAGACTATTAATAAACAGATTCCAGATTATGTCAAAATCATAGTTTTGCTTTTGATGGACGCAGATAATTTTTCCATTGACATGTTTTCAATAAATGGATTTTCCCAAATTGTAATATTGATTTTATTCCTTGATTTCCAGTTCATGAGGATAGTTTTCTTGGCGATGGTTAAGGCAATGGAGAGTATTCTACTGGATGTGTTGTTTAGGTTTGTTGGAAATGTCTCCTAGTAGGCAGAGTGAAGGGGATGATGGGATGTGGCAGCCCAAAAAAAAGAATGATCTTATATCATATGAGCTGGATATTCGTGTTAGAGAATAGAGAGAAGATGTTTTTGCAGATTTGAGTCCAGAAGTGGGCACTGGGGTCAATTTGTAGATCATGTTCCAATTTTTTGGTAGTGACGGATATTGTTAAGTCAAATGTGGAATTATCTTGTAGATTTTAGATTTTTTTTTTTTTTTAGTTGTGATGTTGATTAGGTTTGATGGTAACAGAGGTAATTCCAGGTTAGATGATTTGATGTTGATTTTAGTTTGAATGGAGGACTTAATCAATAGAAATTCTAAAAAGTCGTTCTCCTCAATGCTGTACTTCTAGCTGCTGCAAGTAGTTCCTAGAAGATAGTGAATAAAGATGGGGAGAGTGGGCATCCTTGCCTGGTACCCCTGTACAGTGAAGCATCGTGATGTGATGTTCTATGAGGATATGACTTGTGTCTTTCAGTTTTTTTTAGTATTTAATAACTGCATCTCATCTTCTTTTCTGTTTTCTCCACTAATAGAGATATCTAACCACGAGACAGCACTGTTAATCATATATTATATTTCAAGTGAAAATAAGTTTTACTTTGTAACCTCAGTGTGAAATATAATCTGTCCATCTTGTGGCAAAGTCACCATAATCACCTCTAAACTGCAAGGATGCTTCAAAACATAACTGGCTGTCCTGCTGGGAAGAGGAGGATGAATACTGGGAAGAGGAGGTTCCACAGTAAAAAAAACTGAAAGTAAGTCGACAGTAGAGCAGAACTGAAGACAACGACAAACAACTGTGATTTCAGGCTTTCAAGTCAAAAACACAACAGACCCTCTGCACACCCGGTGAGTACAGTTGATAATATTCACTGTATTTTACAGTAATTAAAAGGAAATCAGGAGAATACTCACACAAGGACAACGATGCTAAAAAAGTCTGACATGGCAATTTTTTCTGTTAAGGCATTGGGAGGTGTCCTGTTGGTTGTCATTCTAGATATTTTCCTTTTCACTTGTTGGTATTAGATGGGTTTGTTTTAGGGATTTATTTCAACATCAATTTTGCTCCTTTCAGTTTCATTTTTATTTGACACTGTCACTTTCATTCTTAGACATGGCAGCAACCAGCAGTCTCTTTTCTGAAGATCAGTGTCCGTGCTCCATCTGTCTGGGTAATGCCCAGTGTCAACGTCCCAGGTGTGAAGAGCTTTCTGACAAACAACCTGAACTGCAGGTCAAAACCTTACGATCTCAACCGGCTGCTCAGTTCAGACAGTCAGTTCAAAAGAAAATCAGCAGCAGCTCAGAACAAGAAGAAGAAAAGGAAGAAGTAGTTCTCTGTGATGTCTGCGATGAAACCAAACTGAAGGCTTTGAAGTCCTGCCTGGTGTGTCTGACTTCATACTGTGAGACTCACCTGGAGCTTCACCAGAAAATCACAGTTATGACAAGACATAAGCTGATTGATCCTGTGAAGAACCTGGAAGACAGAATGTGTAAGAAGCATGATCGACCTCTGGAGCTGTTCTGCAAGACTGACCAGATGTGTGTGTGTCAGTCCTGTGCTGAGTCAGATCACAAGCTTCATCACATCGTTCCTATGATAGAGGAATATGAAGGGAAGAAGGCTGAGCTGGGAAAGACAGAGACTGATGTTCAGCAGATGATTGAAGAGAGACGACTGAAGATTCAGCAGATCAAACAGTCAGTAAAGTTCAGCAAGGAAGATGCAGACAGAGAGACAGCAGCCAATGTGCAGGTCTTCACTGATCTGATCCAGTCTGTTGAGAGAAGTCTGACTGAGCTTATTGAGATGATTGAAGAGAAGCAGAAAACAACAGAGAAACAGGCTGAAGGCTTCATCAAAGAGCTGGAAATCTCTGAGCTGATGAAGAGATGTGCTGAAGTGGAGCAGCTCTTACGTACTGAAGACCACCTCAAGTTCCTCCAAAGCTTCTCATCCCTGAACCCTGCTCCACCCACCAAAGACTGGACAGACATCAGAGTTCAGTCATCATATGAGGAGACTGTGAGGAGAGCTGTGGCTCAGCTGAAGGACACACTCAGTAAGGAGCTGGAGAAGCTGCGTGTTCATTTTGAGCTGAGGAGGGTCCAGCAGTATGCAGTGGATGTGACTCTTGATCCTGATACAGCACATCCTTATCTCATCCTGTCTGATGATGGGAAACAAGTCAGTCATGGTGATGTAAAACAGATTCTTCCAGACAACCCAGAGAGATTTTCCTCAGCTTTAGGTGTGTTAGGAAAGCAGCGTATGTCTTCAGGAAGATTTTACTTTGAGGTTCAGGTTAAAGAGAAGACTGACTGGATTTTAGGAGTGTCCAGAGAGTCAATAAACAGGAAGGGCTACTTTATGTTGTCCCCTGAAAATGGCCATTGGACTGTGGGCTTAATGAAGGGAAATGAGTACAAAGCTCTTGCTGGTCCATCAGTCTGTCTCCCTCTGAGGTCAAAGCCTGAGAAGGTGGGGGTGTTTGTGGAATATGAGGAGGGTCTGGTCTCCTTCTATGATGTCAATGCTGTAGCTCTCATGTATTCCTTTACCGACTGCACCTTCACTGAGAAACTCTGCCCATATTTCAATCCCTCTCATAATGCTGACGGTGAAAACTCCCCCCCTCTAATCATCTGTCCTGTCAGTAACACAAGTTAGACTCATCATTTCGTTTCCAAAGAAAGTGTGCCCTGTCACTCTAGTTAATGTGGTTATTGGTATATTCTAAACAACCTCTTATTTTCATGTATCCAGTTAATACAGTTTGCAGAAAAATATGAATCACTGAAGTTAAATCTCATGTCTCCTTATGTAATTATGTTGACGGAGATTAATTATACACACATCAAGTAGGTGCAAGGCTATCAGGAAACAGCATCAATGTAAAAGGTAACACCTGCACACTTACTCCAGGCCACAAAAGTTTAATAATGACGTTTCGATCCTACTTAGATCTTTGTCAGGTCAGAGTGTTTAAAAAATGGAAAACACACCCATATTTATACATCATGCACACCAATAGGCTGACAAGCTCTATGATGGCAAGTGTGCTTAAACATCCAAACCACTCAGGGTGTTAAACATCCAAAAACAATGAACAATTCAATAAAGTACATAGAAGAAGCAGTGATACAAAAACCATACTTCAAAATATCAAACATACATCTTAATAGTGCTGTCAGTCTTTCTCTATAATCCAATTCAAATTTCATCCCTTATTTTAATATTTGAATTTTAATGCTCAAATTTTGCCTATTATTAATATTTACTATGTACCTATACACTGTATACACAGGCTTATGCATTGCCAATGCCACTATCAGCAGGTGGTTGTTATACATTCTGTCCACTAGAGGTCATTCCAACATTACCAATAAATAGGTGATAGCTTTCTTGCTAAGTAACAATTAAGCTTAGGCGCAAAATGAATCATGTTAATCACAATATTAAATAAGCTTTCATCATATATATATTCATAGTAATTAAACTACACATTTAACTGAAATATATATAAATCCACGTCAGCATGCGCTTGTTTACATCAATACGTGACATGTTATTTTGGGTCAGGATGCAGTGAAAGTCTAAATGATAGTGTGAGTAAGAGCTGTGTGTCCAAACCCTGCACTGCAGTTGCAGCACTGATCATTCAGGCTCAAGTCTTTTACTGTGGGCCTGCTTTTGTTTCATTTTTATGTTTGTGGGCAGAAATCCAAACACTTTCCACACATCGCTTCTTAAATAGTCAGGAGTGGTGATCTCCCTGAGTGCATCGCTTCCTGCCATTTCTGATATTGTGACATTACGTTAGCACAATGAATGTGAGATTGTGATTCAGTCAGACTCAGAAAACGTTATTGTTCATCAGTAGCAGGGTTTTCACTAGTGTATTGCAAGCCTGGCTGCCAGGCCTGAGTTGACCCCCACCAGGCCTGAGCATCAGGGATTTTTTAAAAAATGTATTTTAAGATGTTTTTTTAAACTAAAATGTGTTGTACAAGTAGAATAGCTCCTCTAAGGAATAGCTCAGTGCGTAGCGAGTGTGTGGTCTAGAGAGAGAGAGAGAGAGAGAGAGAGAGAGAGAGAGAGAGCAAAGCCAACAGACCTACGTCTTATATATAAACATTATATCAAATTCATCATCCCATATATCATATATATCTTCATATGTCCTTATGTAATTACATCTTATCTATATTCAGTAAATCTGAAACTTGTCTACGACAATGTCAAAATATAATAAAAAATGTTAGAATGAGAGAGAGAGAGATCAGTTAACTGTAAAGGCAGAGTATTTACAAATATATTATTCTGAATATTAGACACAGTTTAAGAATCATTGTGATTTCAGGAGAGTTTGTGGTTAAGAAATAATTCTGCAATGTATATGTCTCATTTAAATCATTTATGAAAACTAATAAAATCGAATGAGGAAAGTTTGTTTGGGTCTATGTCCGATGTTTTCTTGTACAGTCAAAATTGCTGAACATTTGATATCAAAGATTGAAAAGTCTTTTTATTCCTACAAGGTCATCAACGATTTTGAGCACAGAAATAAACCATGTCTGTTCCACTGATTAAACAATTAAGACATATCATTAAAAATGCAATCAGCTGTTCTCAGCTGTTGTCAGTGCCAGAAAAGTAACCATGCACAGGCAGCTGCTGGTTTCCTTGGGCTTCATACTCTATCGCAGTGAGCATCAAGTCTGTGTTAATTATTGTCAGAGTTATATTTAGATAAAATGTAGTATGAGATTTTAAGTTGCATTGATGTTCGCTGTATATACATAACAGGCAAAAAGAGGTATAATTTGTGTGGAGATCAAGAGTTAAAACTATTAATAAACAGATTCCAGATTATGTCAAAATCATAGTTTTGCTTTTGATGGACGCAGATAATTTTTCCATTGACATGTTTTCAATAAATGGATTTTCCCAAATTGTAATGTTGATTTTATTCCTTGATTTCCAGTTCATGAGGATAGTTTTCTTGGCGATGGTTAAGGCAATGGAGAGTATTCTACTGGATGTGTTGTTTAGGTTTATGTTGGAAATGTCTCCTACTGAGCAGAGTGAAGGGGATGATGGGATGTGGCAGCCCAAAAAAAAGGAGAGGTTGTCCTTGATATCCCGCCAGAACTGTTTAATTGGTGTACAGTCCCATGTGGCATGCATATAGGTGTCAGTAGTGTTTTGTGTACAATAAGGACAAATTTAAGTGTCTATAAAACCCATTTTGAACATCTTTTCCCCATGTATAGTGTACTCAATGAATGATCTTATATCATATGAGCTGGATATTCGTGTTAGAGAATAGAGAGAAGATGTTTTTGCAGATTTGAGTCCAGAAGTGGGCACTGGGGTCAATTTGTAGATCTTGTTCCAATTTTTTGGTAATGACGGATATTGTTAAGTCAAATGTGGAATCATCTTGTAGATTTTAGATATTAGTTTTTTTTAGTTGTGATGTTGATTAGGTTTGATGGTAACAGAGGTAATTCCAGGTTAGATGATTTGATGTTGATTTTAGTTTGAATGGACTTAATCAATAGAAATTCTAGAAAGTCATTCTCCTCAATGCTGTACTTCTAGCTTCAAAACATAACTGGCTGACCTACAGGAAGAGGTGGATGAATACTGGGAAGAGGAAGTTCCACAGTAAAAAAAACTGAAAGTAAGTCGACAGAACTGAAGACAACGACAAACAACTGTGATTTCAGGCTTTCAGGTCAAAAACACAACAGACCCTCTGCACATCCGGTGAGTACAGTTGATAATATTCACTGTATTTTACAGTAATCAAAAGGAAATCAGGAGAATACTCACACAACGACAACAATTCTAGAAAAGTCTGACATGGCAGTTTTTTCTGTTAAGGCATTGGGAGGTGTCTTGTTGGTTGTCATTCTAGATATTTTCCTTTTCACTTGTTGGTATTAGATGGGTTTATTTTAGGGATTTAGTTCAACATGAATTTTGCTCATTTCAGTTTCATTTTTATTTGACACTTTCACTTTCATTCTTAGACATGGCAGCAACCAGCAGTCTCTTTTCTGAAGAAGTTCTCTGTGACGTCTGCACTGAAACCAAACTGAAGGCCTTGAAGTCCTGCCTGGTGTGTCTGAATTCATACTGTGAGACTCACCTGGAGCTTCACCAGAAAGTTATGACAAGACATAAGCTGATTGATCCTGTGAAGAACCTAAAAGACAGAATGTGTAAGAAGCATGATCGACCTCTGGAGCTGTTCTGCAAGACTGACCAGATATGTGTGTGTCAGTCCTGTGCTGAGTCAGATCACAAGAGACACCACATCATTCCTATGATAGAGGAATATGAAGGGAAGAAGGCTGAGCTGGGAAAGACAGAGACTGATGTTCAGCAGATGATTGAAGAGAGACGACTGAAGATTCAGCAAATCAAACAGTCAGTAAAGTTCAGCAAGGAAGATGCAGACAGAGAGACAGCACCCAATGTGCAGGTCTTCACTGATCTGATCCAGTTTGTGGAGATAAGTCTGGCTGAGCTTATTATGATGATTAAAGAGAAGCACAAAACAACAGAGAAACAGGCTGAAGGCTTCATCAAAGAGCTGGAAGAGGAAATCTTTGAGCTGATGAAGAGATGTGCTGAAGTGGAGCAGCTCTTACGTACTGAAGACCACCTCCAGTTCCTCCAAAGCTTCTCATCCCTGAACCCTGCTCCATCCACCAAAGACTGGACAGACGTCAGAGTTCACTCATCATATGAGGAGACTGTGAGGAGAGCTGTGGCTCAGCTGAAGGACACACTCAGTAAGGAGCTGGAGAAGCTGCGTGTTCATTTTGAGCTGAGGAGGGTCCAGCAGTATGCAGTGGATGTGACTCTTGATCCTGATACAGCACATCCTTATCTCATCCTGTCTGATGATGGGAAACAAGTCAGTCATGGTGATGTAAAACAGATTCTTCCAGACAACCCAGAGAGATTTTCCTCAGCTTTAGGTGTGTTAGGAAAGCAGCGTATGTCTTCAGGAAGATTTTACTTTGAGGTTCAGGTTAAAGAGAAGACTGACTGGATTTTAGGAGTGTCCAGAGAGTCAATAAACAGGAAGGGCTACTTTATGTTGTCCCCTGAAAATGGCCATTGGACTGTGGGCTTTATGAAGGGAAATGAGTACAAAGCTCTTGCTGGTCCATCAGTCTGTCTCCCTCTGAGGTCAAAGCCTGAGAAGGTGGGGGTGTTTGTGGAATATGAGGAGGGTCTGGTCTCCTTCTATGATGTCAATGCTGTAGCTCTCATGTATTCCTTTACCGACTGCACCTTCACTGAGAAACTCTGCCCATATTTCAATCCCTCTCATAATGCTGACGGTGAAAACTCCCCCCTTCTAATAATCTGTCCTGTCAGTAACACAAGTTAGACTCATCATTTCGTTTCCAAAGAAAGTGTGCCCTGTCACTCTAGTTAATGTGGTTATTGGTATATTCTAAACAACCTCTTATTTTTATGTATCCAGTTAATACAATTGGCAGAAAAATATGAATCACTGAAGTTCAATCTCATGTCTCCTTATGTAATTATGTTGAAGGAGATTAATTATACACACATCAAGTAGGTGCAAGGCTATCAGGAAACAGCATCAATGAAAAAGGTAACACCTGCACACTTACTCCAGGCCACAAAAGTTTAATAATGACGTTTCGATCCTACTTAGATCTTCGTCAGGTCAGAGTGTTTAAAAAATGGAAAACACACCCATATTTATACATCATGCACACCAATAGGCTGACAAGCTCTATGATGGCAAGTGTGCTTAAACATCCAAACCACTCAGGGTGTTAAACATCCAAAAACAATGAACAATTCAATAAAGTACATAGAAGAAGCAGTGATACAAAAACCATACTTCAAAATATCAAACATACATCTTAATAGTGCTGTCTAGTCTTTCTCTATAATCCAATTCAAATTTCATCCCTTATTATTTTTATATTTGAATTTTTAATGCTCAAATTTAGCCTATTATTAATATTTACTATGTACCTATACACTGTATACACAGGCTTATGCATTGCCAATGCCACTATCAGCAGGTGGTTGTTATACATTCTGTCCACTAGAGGTCATTCCAACATTACCAATAAATAGGTGATAGCTTTCTTGCTAAGTAACAATTAAGCTTAGGCGCAAAATGAATCATGTTAATCACAATATTAAATAAGCTTTCATCATATATATATTCATAGTAATTAAACTACACATTTAACTGAAATATATATAAATCCACGTCAGCATGCGCTTGTTTACATCAATACGTGACATGTTATTTTGGGTCAGGATGGTGAGTCAGTGAAAGTCTAAATGATAGTGTGAGTAAGAGCTGTGTGTCCAAACCCTGCACTGCAGTTGCAGCACTGATCATTCAGGCTCAAGTCTTTTACTGTGGGCCTGCTTTTGTTTCATTTTTATGTTTGTGGGCAGAAATCCAAACACTTTCCACACATCGCTTCTTAAATAGTCAGGAGTGGTGATCTCCCTGAGTGCATCGCTTCCTGCCATTTCTGATATTGTGACATTACGTTAGCACAATGAATGTGAGATTGTGATTCAGTCAGACTCAGAAAACGTTATTGTTCATCAGTAGCAGGGTTTTCACTAGTGTATTGCAAGCCTGGCTGCCAGGCCTGAGTTGACCCCCACCAGGCCTGAGCATCAGGGATTTTTTAAAAAATGTATTTTAAGATGTTTTTTTAAACTAAAATGTGTTGTACAAGTAGAATAGCTCCTCTAAGGAATAGCTCAGTGCGTAGCGAGTGTGTGGTCTAGAGAGAGAGAGAGAGAGAGAGAGAGAGAGAGAGAGAGAGAGAGAGAGTGCAAAGCCAACAGACCTACGTCTTATATATAAACATTATATCAAATTCATCATCCCATATATCATATATATCTTCATATGTCCTTATGTAATTACATCTTATCTATATTCAGTAAATCTGAAACTTGTCTACGACAATGTCAAAATATAATAAAAAATGTTAGAATGAGAGAGAGAGAGATCAGTTAACTGTAAAGGCAGTGTATTTACAAATATATTATTCTGAATATTAGACACAGTTTAAGAATCATTGTGATTTCAGGAGAGTTTGTGGTTAAGAAATAATTCTGCAATGTATATGTCTCATTTAAATCATTTATGAAAACTAATAAAATCGAATGAGGAAAGTTTGTTTGGGTCTATGTCCGATGTTTTCTTGTACAGTATGTCAAAATTGCTGAACATTTGATATCAAAGATTGAAAAGTCTTTTTATTCCTACAAGGTCATCAACGATTTTGAGCACAGAAATAAACCATGTCTGTTCCACTGATTAAACAATTAAGACATATCATTAAAAATGCAATCAGCTGTTCTCAGCTGTTGTCAGTGCCAGAAAAGTAACCATGCACAGGCAGCTGCTGGTTTCCTTGGGCTTCATACTCTATCGCAGTGAGCATCAAGTCTGTGTTAATTATTGTCAGAGTTATATTTAGATAAAATGTAGTATGAGATTTTAAGTTGCATTGATGTTCGCTGTATATACATAACAGGCAAAAAGAGGTATAATTTGTGTGGAGATCAAGAGTTAAAACTATTAATAAACAGATTCCAGATTATGTCAAAATCATAGTTTTGCTTTTGATGGACGCAGATAATTTTTCCATTGATATGTTTTCAATAAATGGATTTTCCCAAATTGTAATGTTGATTTTATTCCTTGATTTCCAGTTCATGAGGATAGTTTTCTTGGCGATGGTTAAGGCAATGGAGAGTATTCTACTGGATGTGTTGTTTAGGTTTATGTTGGAAATGTCTCCTACTGAGCAGAGTGAAGGGGATGATGGGATGTGGCAGCCCAAAAAAAAGGAGAGGTTGTCCTTGATATCCCGCCAGAACTGTTTAATTGGTGTACAGTCCCATGTGGCATGCATATAGGTGTCAGTAGTGTTTTGTGTACAATAAGGACAAATTTAAGTGTCTATAAAACCCATTTTGAACATCTTTTCCCCATGTATAGTGTACTCAATGAATGATCTTATATCATATGAGCTGGATATTCGTGTTAGAGAATAGAGAGAAGATGTTTTTGCAGATTTGAGTCCAGAAGTGGGCACTGGGGTCAATTTGTAGATCTTGTTCCAATTTTTTGGTAGTGACGGATATTGTTAAGTCAAATGTGGAATCATCTTGTAGATTTTAGATATTAGTTTTTTTTAGTTGTGATGTTGATTAGGTTTGATGGTAACAGAGGTAATTCCAGGTTAGATGATTTGATGTTGATTTTAGTTTGAATGGACTTAATCAATAGAAATTCTAGAAAGTCATTCTCCTCAATGCTGTACTTCTAGCTTCAAAACATAACTGGCTGACCTACAGGAAGAGGTGGATGAATACTGGGAAGAGGAAGTTCCACAGTAAAAAAAACTGAAAGTAAGTCGACAGAACTGAAGACAACGACAAACAACTGTGATTTCAGGCTTTCAGGTCAAAAACACAACAGACCCTCTGCACATCCGGTGAGTACAGTTGATAATATTCACTGTATTTTACAGTAATCAAAAGGAAATCAGGAGAATACTCACACAACGACAACAATTCTAGAAAAGTCTGACATGGCAGTTTTTTCTGTTGCGGCATTGGGAGGTGTCTTGTTGGTTGTCATTCTAGATATTTTCCTTTTCACTTGTTGGTATTAGATGGGTTTATTTTAGGGATTTATTTCAACATGAATTTTGCTCATTTCAGTTTCATTTTTATTTGACACTTTCACTTTCATTCTTAGACATGGCAGCAACCAGCAGTCTCTTTTCTGAAGAAGTTCTCTGTGACGTCTGCACTGAAACCAAACTGAAGGCCTTGAAGTCCTGCCTGGTGTGTCTGAATTCATACTGTGAGACTCACCTGGAGCTTCACCAGAAAATCAGTAAGGAGCTGACAAGACATAAGCTGATTGATCCTGTGAAGAACCTAAAAGACAGAATGTGTAAGAAGCATGATCGACCTCTGGAGCTGTTCTGCAAGACTGACCAGATATGTGTGTGTCAGTCCTGTGCTGAGTCAGATCACAAGAGACACCACATCATTCCTGTGATAGAAGAATATGAAGGGAAGAAGGCTGAGCTGGGAAAGACAGAGACTGATGTTCAGCAGATGATTGAAGAGAGACGACTGAAGATTCAGCAGATCAAACAGTCAGTAAAGTTCAGCAAGGAAGATGCAGACAGAGAGACAGCACCCAATGTGCAGGTCTTCACTGATCTGATCCAGTTTGTGGAGATAAGTCTGGCTGAGCTTATTATGATGATTAAAGAGAAGCACAAAACAACAGAGAAACAGGCTGAAGGCTTCATCAAAGAGCTGGAAGAGGAAATCTTTGAGCTGATGAAGAGATGTGCTGAAGTGGAGCAGCTCTTACGTACTGAAGACCACCTCCAGTTCCTCCAAAGCTTCTCATCCCTGAACCCTGCTCCATCCACCAAAGACTGGACAGACGTCAGAGTTCACTCATCATATGAGGAGACTGTGAGGAGAGCTGTGGCTCAGCTGAAGGACACACTCAGTAAGGAGCTGGAGAAGCTGCGTGTTCATTTTGAGCTGAGGAGGGTCCAGCAGTATGCAGTGGATGTGACTCTTGATCCTGATACAGCACATCCTTATCTCATCCTGTCTGATGATGGGAAACAAGTCAGTCATGGTGATGTAAAACAGATTCTTCCAGACAACCCAGAGAGATTTTCCTCAGCTTTAGGTGTGTTAGGAAAGCAGCGTATGTCTTCAGGAAGATTTTACTTTGAGGTTCAGGTTAAAGAGAAGACTGACTGGATTTTAGGAGTGTCCAGAGAGTCAATAAACAGGAAGGGCTACTTTATGTTGTCCCCTGAAAATGGCCATTGGACTGTGGGCTTAATGAAGGGAAATGAGTACAAAGCTCTTGCTGGTCCATCAGTCTGTCTCCCTCTGAGGTCAAAGCCTGAGAAGGTGGGGGTGTTTGTGGAATATGAGGAGGGTCTGGTCTCCTTCTATGATGTCAATGCTGTAGCTCTCATGTATTCCTTTACCGACTGCACCTTCACTGAGAAACTCTGCCCATATTTCAATCCCTCCCATAATGCTGACGGTGAAAACTCCCCCCCTCTAATAATCTGTCCTGTCAGTAACACAAGTTAGACTCATCATTTCATTTCCAAAGAAAGTGTGCCCTGTCACTCTAGTTAATGTGGTTATTGGTATATTCTAAACAACCTCTTATTTTTATGTATCCAGTTAATACAGTCAAATATTAATCACTGAAGTTCAATCTCATGTCTCCTTATGTAATTATGTTGAAGGAGATTAATTATACACACATCACGTAGGTGCAAGGCTATCAGGAAACAGCATCAATGAAAAAGTTAACACCTGCACACTTACTCCAGGCCACAAAAGTTTAATAATGACGTTTCGATCCTACTTAGATCTTCGTCAGGTCAGAGTGTTTAAAAAATGGAAAACACACCCATATTTATACATCATGCACACCAATAGGCTGACAAGCTCTATGATGGCAAGTGTGCTTAAACATCCAAACCACTCAGGGTGTTAAACATCCAAAAACAATGAACAATTCAATAAAGTACATAGAAGAAGCAGTGATACAAAAACCATACTTCAAAATATCAAACATACATCTTAATAGTGCTGTCTAGTCTTTCTCTATAATCCAATTCAAATTTCATCCCTTATTATTTTAATATTTGAATTTTTAATGCTCAAATTTAGCCTATTATTAATATTTACTATGTACCTATACACTGTATACACAGGCTTATGCATTGCCAATGCCACTATCAGCAGGTGGTTGTTATACATTCTGTCCACTAGAGGTCATTCCAACATTACCAATAAATAGGTGATAGCTTTCTTGCTAAGTAACAATTAAGCTTAGGCGCAAAATGAATCATGTTAATCAAAATATTAGATAAGCTTTCATCATATATATATTCATAGTAATTAAACTACACATTTAACTGAAATATATATAAATCCACGTCAGCATGCGCTTGTTTACATCAATACGTGACATGTTATTTTGGGTCAGGATGCAGTGCAAGTCTAAATGATAGTGTGAGTAAGAGCTGTGTGTCCAAACCCTGCACTGCAGTTGCAGCACTGATCATTCAGGCTCAAGTCTTTTACTGTGGGCCTGCTTTTGTTTCATTTTTATGTTTGTGGGCAGAAATCCAAACACTTTCCACACATCGCTTCTTAAATAGTCAGGAGTGGTGATCTCCCTGAGTGCATCGCTTCCTGCCATTTCTGATATTGTGACATTACGTTAGCACAATGAATGTGAGATTGTGATTCAGTCAGACTCAGAAAACGTTATTGTTCATCAGTAGCAGGGTTTTCACTAGTGTATTGCAAGCCTGGCTGCCAGGCCTGAGTTGACCCCCACCAGGCCTGAGCATCAGGGATTTTAAAAAAAATGTATTTTAAGATGTTTTTTTAAACTAAAATGTGTTGTACAAGTAGAATAGCTCCTCTAAGGAATAGCTCAGTGCGTAGCGAGTGTGTGGTCTAGAGAGAGAGAGAGAGAGCGAGAGAGAGAGAGAGAGAGAGAGAGAGAGAGAGAGAGAGAGAGAGAGTGCAAAGCCAACAGACCTACATCTTATATATAAACATTATATCAGATTCATCATCCCATATATCATATATATCCTCATATGGCCTTATGTAATTACATCTTATCTATATTCAGTAAATCTGAAACTTGTCTACGACAATGTAAAAATATAATAAAAAATGTTAGAATGAGAGAGAGAGAGATCAGTTAACTGTAAAGGCAGTGTATTTACAAATATATTATTCTGAATATTAGACACAGTTTAAGAATCATTGTGATTTCAGGAGAGTTTGTGGTTAAGAAATAATTCTGCAATGTATATGTCTCATTTAAATCATTAATGAAAACTAATAAAATCGAATGAGGAAAGTTTGTTTGGGTCTATGTCCGATGTTTTCTTGTACAGTCAAAATTGCTGAACATTTGATATCAAAGATTGAAAAGTCTTTTTATTCCTACAAGGTCATCAACGATTTTGAGCACAGAAATAAACCATGTCTGTTCCACTGATTAAACAATTAAGACATATCATTAAAAATGCAATCAGCTGTTCTCAGCTGTTGTCAGTGCCAGAAAAGTAACCATGCACATTTGCTCAGTACTGTAATTAAATACAATTCTGAAGTAATTGCACTTCAGTACTTTAATTCTATGCTATTTTGTACTTCTACTCCACTACGTTTCAAAGGCAAATATTGGACTTTTTACTCAACTACACTTACCTGACAGCTGGAGTTTGATTATTTTGTAGATTAAGTACAGTGGCCCTGAAGTGAACATCACAACGACAAATAGGAAAACACAACAGCAAATCAAAAAACACAACAACAAATAACAAAACACAACAACACATGACAAAACACGACAACAAAAGAGAAAACACAACAACAAATAACAAAACACGACAACAAATAACAAAACACAACAGCAAAAGTAGAAAACACGATCGCAAAAGTAGAAAGCACAACGACATGAACTTCCACCGGAAAAGGTAGGTATCGACAAAGCTTGTTGCTGATTGGACGCTCTCCTGTTGACAAGGATCATCACTGATTGGACAGACGCACTGTCTGTCTTTTTAACAGGAAGGAGGAGGGGGGGGCATTTGGGGTCCGTGTAATCTCCACCCAAAGCTGTGTTCAACTTGATTAATAACAGGATAAACAATCAATGTATTTCTTTGTTTTTCTGTTTTTCGTGTGAAGTTAAAAAAAACCCCCAAAAAAACGAAAATTCACACGCTCTCATATATATATGTATATACACACACACACACACACATATATATATATATATATATATATATATATATATATATATATATGTATATATAGAAATAAGCTTTTCCAGCTTCTGGACATTCTTTGGGCCAGGAAATAAACTCATTTACCCCATTTCCCTGACAACAGCATGTAGTGCTGCTGATCCATATAAAGTTCAGAAAGTATGGACCATATTCACATGGTTGCCATTTTCCTCTGATGTCACGCTTGCTGGGAAGCTGTCAAGTAAAGCCTGTGTGAGAGTGGCAAAATGGTTGCTTGAACAATTGTATTTCTTTTTGAGACCACAGTTGTAGTTTCACTTCATTTTGGGACCACAGTTGTAGTTTTCTCAGTCTGATTAGCAGCTTCTCCATCTGGTTGCTAATGCAATGGCACTGACCTACTGTTACCTTAGCCTGTTAGCACTTGCTACCACCAATGTTACTGTGAAAAAAAATATATTAAACAGCTCGCAAGGTAATTAAATCTGTATCTACGTTGCTGTGTGAAAGTTAATCAGGGATCCTTTCTAAGAAATTGAACAAAGTCAGCTCACGCATCATCGTAGACAGGCTGGGGGGAAAAAAGCTGCTAACGTTAGCTAGCCTGCTACTTTAAATACATTGATACTTAATACTTATGTGCCTTTAATTTAGTAACATTTTAAATGCAGGATGTTTGCTTGTGTGGCGCATAGGAAATTTCCACTGATTTCAATGTTATTTTTTTATATGTATAAAACTTTATTTATTATGAATGTTTCGTGGTTTATATTTTCTTTGTTTTGTTCGTTTTCTTCTCACAGTCAATAACGTTTATTTTCAGTTTGTTTATAACGGTTAGTAACGTTTATTTTCAGTTGTTTACAACGGTTATAGAGCGTTGTCAGTTAGAGCCAGAGCCCGAACAGCTGATTAGCAGCACTGTTGTTTACCGTTGTCAAGGCAACCAGGTGCTCACGTTGTAATACGTCACGCATAAACAGAGAGGATGAATGAGGGAGATTATATTGTAATGTAAATGTTCAATGCTCTGTTATAGACTTGATCATTTTTAATAGCTAGTTTATAGTGGAAATAGCTAGTTTATACATGATTACTGTATTTTGAAATATTGAGTTTTAATATTATATTGTTTTGTATTGTCGTATTGTTCCAACTAATTTAAGTTGGCAGTTATCGTTAAAAGAGTAAAGCTACACTGAAGATCAGCTGACTCACAAAGTGTTAATTTGTTCTTTCAGAATAAATTATTTTTCTAAAATATGTCACCCCTTGAGTGAGCTTCCACTCTATGGGCGTAACACTTGCGATGCATTATTTTGCATTGCACTTGCATCTGAACACTTCCTCCACCACTGATTATTATTGGCATGAGCTAAGAACCTCCATCATGGCCACCAGAGGGCTTGATAGACCTGGAAATCCCCACTAAAGGTTCTGATGAACTGCTTGCAACAGATATGTTCTTCATCAGCTGCAGTTTGCTAGCAGAGAGCAGCTCCTCTGCTCCTCTGAGCTCAGCAACTCACACAACATCAGACAGAGAGACAACACAGCACTGACTGAAAATCTGAGAACTCACACATGCAGCACTGGGCACACGTACGCTGTAAAGATTCTCAGTGACACTGATTTCCAGCTTGAATTTACTCTTAAAAGACTTTTCTGGTGATTTTGCAGTTATGCTACAGATGAATACTCTACATTCCTGCTAACTGCTTCAGTGCTTCACATTTTTGAATATATTTCACTACTTTCCAGGCAGCTGCTGGTTTCCTTGGGCTTCATACTCTATCGCAGTGAGCATCAAGTCTGTGTTAATTATTGTCCGAGTTATGTTTAGATAAAATGTAGTATGAGATTTTAAGTCAATTTTGACTTAAATTGCATTGATGTTCACTGTATATACATAACAGGCAAAAAGAGGTCAAGTATAATTTGTGTGGAGATCAAGAGTTAAAACTATTAATAAACAGATTCCAGATTATGTCAAAATCATAGTTTTGCTTTTGATGGACGCAGATAATTTTTCCATTGACATGTTTTCAATAAATGGATTTTCCCAAATTGTAATGTTGATTTTAATCCTTGATTTCCAGTTCATGAGGATAGTTTTCTTGGCGATGGTTAAGGCAATGGAGAGTATTCTACTGGATGTGTTGTTTAGGTTTATGTTGGAAATGTCTCCTACTGGGCAGAGTGAAGGGGATGATGGGATGTGGCAGCCCAAAAAAAAGAATGATCTTATATCATATGAGCTGGATATTCGTGTTAGAGAATAGAGAGATGATGTTTTTGCAGATTTGAGTCCAGAAGTCGGCACTGGGGTCAAGTTGTAGATCTTGTTCCCATTTTTTGGTAGTGATGGATATTGTTAAGTCAAATGTGGAATTATCATGTAGATTTTAGATATTAGTTTTTTTTTTAGTTGTGATGTTCATTAGGTTTGATGGTAACAGAGGTAATTCCAGGTTAGATGATTTGATGTTGATTTTAGTTTGAATGGAGGACTTAATCAATAGAAATTCTAGAAAGTCATTCTCCTCAATGCTGTACTTCTAGCTGCTGCAAGTAGTTCCTAGAAGATGGTGAATAAAGATGGGGAGAGTGGGCATCCTTGCCTGGTACCCCTGTACAGTGAAGCATTGTGATGTGATGTTCTATGAGGATATGACTTGTGTCTTTCAGTTTTTTTTAGTATTTAATAACTGCATCTCATCTTCTTTTCTGTTTTCTCCACTAATAGAGATATCTAACCACGAGATAGCACTGTTAATCATATATTATATTTCAAGTGAAAATAAGTTTTACTTTGTAACCTCAGTGTGAAATATAATCTGTCCATCTTGTGGCAAAGTCACCATAATCACCTCTAAACTGCAAGGATGCTTCAAAACATAACTGGCTGTCCTGCTGGGAAGAGGAGGATGAATACTGGGAAGAGGAGGTTCCACAGTAAAAAAAACTGAAAGTAAGTCGACAGTAGAGCAGAACTGAAGACAACGACAAACAACTGTGATTTCAGGCTTTCAAGTCAAAAACACAACAGACCCTCTGCACACCCGGTGAGTACAGTTGATAATATTCACTGTATTTTACAGTAATTAAAAGGAAATCAGGAGAATACTCACACAAGGACAACGATGCTAAAAAAGTCTGACATGGCAATTTTTTCTGTTAAGGCATTAGGAGGTGTCCTGTTGGTTGTCATTCTAGATATTTTCCTTTTCACTTGTTGGTATTAGATGGGTTTGTTTTAGGGATTTATTTCAACATCAATTTTGCTCCTTTCAGTTTCATTTTTATTTGACACTGTCACTTTCATTCTTAGACATGGCAGCAACCAGCAGTCTCTTTTCTGAAGATCAGTGTCCGTGCTCCATCTGTCTGGGTAATGCCCAGTGTCAACGTCCCAGGTGTGAAGAGCTTTCTGACAAACAACCTGAACTGCAGGTCAAAACCTTACGATCTCAACCGGCTGCTCAGTTCAGACAGTCAGTTCAAAAGAAAATCAGCAGCAGCTCAGAACAAGAAGAAGAAAAGGTAGAAGAAGTTCTCTGTGATGTCTGCGATGAAACCAAACTGAAGGCTTTGAAGTCCTGCCTGGTGTGTCTGACTTCATACTGTGAGACTCACCTGGAGCTTCACCAGAAAATCACAGTTATGACAAGACATAAGCTGATTGATCCTGTGAAGAACCTGGAAGACAGAATGTGTAAGAAGCATGATCGACCTCTGGAGCTGTTCTGCAAGACTGACCAGATGTGTGTGTGTCAGTCCTGTGCTGAGTCAGATCACAAGAGACACCACATCATTCCTATGATAGAGGAATATGAAGGGAAGAAGGCTGAGCTGGGAAAGACAGAGACTGATGTTCAGCAGATGATTGAAGAGAGACGACTGAAGATTCAGCAGATCAAACAGTCAGTAAAGTTCAGCAAGGAAGATGCAGACAGAGAGACAGCAGACAGTGAGAAGGTCTTCACTGATCTGATCCAGTCTATTAAGAGAGATCTGGCTCAACTCATTGCAATGATTGAAGAGAAGCAGAAAGCAGAGAAACAGGCTGAAGGTCTCATCAAAGAGCTGGAGGAGGAAATCTCTGAGCTGATGAAGAGATGTGCTGAAGTGGAGCAGCTCTTACGTACTGAAGACCACCTCCAGTTCCTCCAAAGCTTCTCATCCCTGAACCCTGCTCCACCCACCAAAGACTGGACAGACGTCAGAGTTCACTCATCATATGAGGAGACTGTGAGGAGAGCTGTGGCTCAGCTGAAGGACACACTCAGTAAGGAGCTGGAGAAGCTGCATGTTCATTTTGAGCTGAGGAGGGTCCAGCAGTTTGCAGTGGATGTGACTCTTGATCCTGATACAGCACATCCTTATCTCATCCTGTCTGATGATGGGAAACAAGTCAGTCATGGTGATGTAAAACAGATTCTTCCAGACAACCCAGAGAGATTTTCCTCAGCTTTAGGTGTGTTAGGAAAGCAGCGTATGTCTTCAGGAAGATTTTACTTTGAGGTTCAGGTTAAAGAGAAGACTGACTGGATTTTAGGAGTGTCCAGAGAGTCAATAAACAGGAAGGGCTACTTTATGTTGTCCCCTGAAAATGGCCATTGGACTGTGGGCTTAATGAAGGGAAATGAGTACAAAGCTCTTGCTGGTCCATCAGTCTGTCTCCCTCTGAGGTCAAAGCCTGAGAAGGTGGGGGTGTTTGTGGAATATGAGGAGGGTCTGGTCTCCTTCTATGATGTCGATGCTGCAGCTCTCATGTATTCCTTTACCGACTGCACCTTCACTGAGAAACTCTGCCCATATTTCAATCCCTCTCATAATGCTGACGGTGAAAACTCCCCCCCTCTAATCATCTGTCCTGTCAGTAACACAAGTTAGACTCATCATTTCATTTCCAAAGAAAGTGTGCCCTGTCACTCTAGTTAATGTGGTTATTGGTATATTCTAAACAACCTCTTATTTTTATGTATCCAGTTAATACAATTGGCAGAAAAATATGAATCACTGAAGTTAAATCTCATGTCTCCTTATGTAATTATGTTGACGGAGATTAATTATACACACATCAAGTAGGTGCAAGGCTATCAGGAAACAGCATCAATGAAAAAGGTAACACCTGCACACTTACTCCAGGCCACAAAAGTTTAATAATGACGTTTCGATCCTACTTAGATCTTTCTATTTTAATATTTGAATTTTTAATGCTCAAATTTAGCCTATTATTAATATTTACTATGTACCTATACACTGTATACACAGGCTTATGCATTGCCAATGCCACTATCAGCAGGTGGTTGTTATACATTCTGTCCACTAGAGGTCATTCCAACATTACCAATAAATAGGTGATAGCTTTCTTGCTAAGTAACAATTAAGCTTAGGCGCAAAATGAATCATGTTAATCAAAATATTAGATAAGCTTTCATCATATATATATTCATAGTAATTAAACTACACATTTAACTGAAATATATATAAATCCACGTCAGCATGCGCTTGTTTACATCAATACGTGACATGTTATTTTGGGTCAGGATGCAGTGCAAGTCTAAATGATAGTGTGAGTAAGAGCTGTGTGTCCAAACCCTGCACTGCAGTTGCAGCACTGATCATTCAGGCTCAAGTCTTTTACTGTGGGCCTGCTTTTGTTTCATTTTTACATTTGTGGACAGAAATCCAAACACTTTCCACACATCGCTTCTTAAATAGTCAGGAGTGGTGATCTCCCTGAGTGCATCGCTTCCTGCCATTTCTGATATTGTGACATTACGTTAGCACAATGAATGTGAGATTGTGATTCAGTCAGACTCAGAAAACGTTATTGTTCATCAGTAGCAGGGTTTTCACTAGTGTATTGCAAGCCTGGCTGCCAGGCCTGAGTTGACCCCCACCAGGCCTGAGCATCAGGGATTTTTAAAAAAATGTATTTTAAGATGTTTTTTTAAACTAAAATGTGTTGTACAAGTAGAATAGCTCCTCTAAGGAATAGCTCAGTGCGTAGCAAGTGTGTGGTCTAGAGAGAGAGAGAGAGAGAGAGAGAGAGAGAGAGAGAGAGAGAGAGAGAGAGAGAGAGAGAGAGAGAGAGAGAGAGAGTGCAAAGCCAACAGACCTACATCTTATATATAAACATTATATCAGATTCATCATCCCATATATCATATATATCCTCATATGGCCTTATGTAATTACATCTTATCTATATTCAGTAAATCTGAAACTTGTCTACGACAATGTAAAAATATAATAAAAAATGTTAGAATGAGAGAGAGAGAGATCAGTTAACTGTAAAGGCAGTGTATTTACAAATATATTATTCTGAATATTAGACACAGTTTAAGAATCATTGTGATTTCAGGAGAGTTTGTGGTTAAGAAATAATTCTGCAATGTATATGTCTCATTTAAATCATTTATGAAAACTAATAAAATCGAATGAGGAAAGTTTGTTTGGGTCTATGTCCGATGTTTTCTTGTACAGTCAAAATTGCTGAACATTTGATATCAAAGATTGAAAAGTCTTTTTATTCCTACAAGGTCATCAACGATTTTGAGCATAGAAATAAACCATGTCTGTTCCACTGATTAAACAATTAAGACATATCATTAAAAATGCAATCAGCTGTTCTCAGCTGTTGTCAGTGCCAGAAAAGTAACCATGCACATTTGCTCAGTACTGTAATTAAATACAATTCTGAAGTAATTGCACTTCAGTACTTTAATTCTATGCTATTTTGTACTTCTACTCCACTACGTTTCAAAGGCAAATATTGGACTTTTTACTCAACTACACTTACCTGACAGCTGGAGTTTGATTATTTTGTAGATTAAGTACAGTGGCCCTGAAGTGCACATCACAACGACAAATAGGAAAACACAACAGCAAATCAAAAAACACAACAACAAATGACAAAACACGACAACAAATAGAAAACACGACAACAAATAACAAAACACAACAAATAACAAAACACAACAACAAATGACAAAACACAACAGATAACAAAACACGAAAACAAAAGAGGAAACACGACAAGAAATAACAAAACGCAACTGCAGACGCAGACAACACGATCGCAAAAGTAGAAAGCACAACAACATGAACTTCTACCGGAAAAGGTAGGTATCGACAAAGCTTGTTGCTGATTGGACGCTCTCCTATTGACAAGGATCATCACTGATTGGACAGACGCACTGTCTGTCTTTTTAACAGGAAGGAGGAGGGGGAGGCATTTGGGGTCCGTGTAAACAATCAATGTATTACTTTGTTTTTCTGTTTTTCGTGTGAAGTAAAAAAAAAACAACAACAAAAATTCACATGCTTTCATATATATATATATATATATATATATATATATATAGATAGATAGATAGATAGATAGATAGATAAACAGATAGATAGATAGGACGGTGCCTCCTTCAGTGCCAAATGACAAATGTTTTGTCATTTGTCGTCGTGTTTTCCTATTTGTCATTGTGATGTGCACTTCAGGGACACTGTAATTAAGAATTTACATACGTGCATTGTAATGGCTTAAACAACCCAGCAGTGTACAAAGGACTTCAAATTAGCTGTAACTTGACATGCTACAACATTAAAATGTTGCTCACATGTTAATGCATCAATGCACCAATAATCACTCTGAAAGAGGCCATTCAGCGTGAGTATTTTCACTATTGATACTTTAACTACATTGATACTGAATACTTCTGTGCGTATTTCAATTAAATAACATTTTAAATAAATGACCTTTGCTTGCAATTTATTACTTTGCATTGCCGTATTACTTCTTTTACTTGTGTTAAAGAATCTGGATGCTTCCTCCACCACTAGCTATTAATGGCATGAGCTGAGAGCCTCCATCATGGCCACCAGAGGGCATGTTAGACCTGGAAATCCCCACTAAAGGATCTGATGAACTACTGGCAACAGAGATGTTCTGCATCAGCTGCAGTTTGCTAGTAGAGAGCAGCTCCTCTGTTCTTCTGTCTGGATGAGCTCAGCAACTCATACAACTTCAGACAGAGACCACACAGCACTGACAGAAAAAATCTGAGAAGTCACACATGCAGCACTGGGTAACCATACACTGTAAAGATTCTCAGTGACACTGATTTCCATCTTGAATTTACTCCTAAAAGACCATACTGGTGATTCTGCAGTTCTGCTACTGTGCAAATGATTATTCTACATTCCTGCTAACTGCTTTTGCAAGTCATGCTGCAGTGCTTCATATTTTGAATATATTTTCCCTACTTTCCAGGCAGCTGTTGGTTTCCATTCATTCATTCTGTGGTATTTAATTCAACTTTCTTGGGCTTCATAATCTATCACAGTAGCATCAAGTCTGTGTTAATTATTGTCATAGTTATGTTTAGATAAAATGTAGTATGAGCTTTTAAGTCAATTTTGACTTAAATTGCATTGATGTTCACTGTTACAGATTAAGAATTGTATATGTAGTCAGTATGTATGTATACATATGTGTATGTGTGTCTCATACGTATATTCAAATGTGTACACTATTTGTAACTAAGATGACACTATAACTTGTAAAAATACTGGAATGATTAATGAAGTACCTTCAAAGGTGTAAAAATATTTTCATCACTGTATGACAGTGTCACTTGTTTGTTAAAGGACCATGATACTTTCATCAGTTTTCTATAAGCACCTGTTTACGGGCCAGAAGGCTGGATATGAAAACATCTCCAGACAACTACTTTCTTACTGTTTTTGGTTTTTTTTATAGCAATTTGTTTCTCACCCTATTGATGTAAGGTGGCCTTGCATCCTGTTGAGCGGAGCCTACATCATGACACTCACTGCTTGTTTGTGTGTACATGCGCGTCAGTCACACAAAAAGTAGGCAGGACAGGTAATGAGACCACAAATTTGTGGTGTTTGCCAACTTAAGTCCAAATGGTTTTCTGCTTCTTTCCAGCAAACAAAATAGACACAATCACCTTTTGTTATTGTGACCTGCTTTTCATGCTGATTGTGTCATGCTTATTTATGGAGGTGTTGTGTACGTGTTCAAAGCAACAAGTATCAGATCAACCTAAGTGGAGCCAATGTGGAAATGCCTGAAACCTGCGTTCTCTCTAATGGCCATCAGGGGGCAACTCTACTGGCCCCAAAATAAGTCCGATTGTGTGGAAGTCTATGAGAAAATGGCCCTACTTCTCACTTACTCTATTACCTCAACACTTTCCTAATGAGTTTATGGTCTCAATCGCTACTTTCAAGTCTTCTTCAATACAGCATGATGTTCATTTTGTAAATTATGGTCACATTTAATATAAATTTGACAATAAAGCAGGGAATGCTTTAGGGCATGGCTACCTTGTGATTGACAATTTGCTACTATGGCGACAACATTGGTTAGGTAACGTAAACATGGCGTAACCCCAGATTGACAGAGCATAGGCGTAGACTTAGCCGTTGCTATTTCAGTGTCTTCGGTTCTTGAAAGTAAATTGTAAAAATTCTTGTGGCTTAAAAAAGTCTTTTTCAGCATTTAGTTGCACTAAAAGACCCTTTAATGAGTTGGATGTTCAGTTTTTCCAGTAAGTACATTTTGTTTTAATGGTTTTAAGCTGTTTTTTTGTTAGCGAAAATTAGTATTAGCATTATCATAGTTAACCATTGACTGTAAATACACCGTGCTAACCAAGCTAGCAGCTAGCATTCGGGTCAGCTCCACCCTCTCGTCCAAATATGGTCACTTCTGGCTCCAAAAATCAAAGACGGCAACAGTCAAAATGTCAAAGTCGAGGCTAAACCTGAGCTAAACAGTCCACAAACCAATGAGTGTCGTCACAGTGGCTACGTCCATTATTTTTTTGCGGTCTATGGATCTACCAAGCCCTAAAACATCTGGCTATAGATGAGGAGGAGGAGGAGAAAGTAGATGAGGAAGATGACTAAAGACTTAAGAAAATTGAAAAGAAAAAGGACAGATGCTTATTTGAAAAATGCTTTATTTTCTATTTTACTCTATTGTTATATTTATACTGTAGGCCATCTTGCTGTGAAATGTAAATGCAAAATAAGTTTGATTTAAACAAATTTTAACTAATGTAAAAATAAGCTTAGCAAATATCAAAAGTAATAGAGACCTTTCATCTAGTGAAAGCTGCTGAAAGAGAAGTGTAATAAATGTTTTAAAGCTTACCATCTTTACTTTAAATAAAAAAGAATACAGCCTTACAAATGTGTGATAGACAATTTTAGCTCAGATTGTGGAGCAGCAGCAGTAGGCCCTCCACAACCCCGGGTCCCCAGCTGGCTACTATTTTCACCCAGCTTGACATCACGTGCACTATTGGATCCTGTTGCTATTTTGATAGCTGTATTATGTGACATGCTCCTAAGAATATCACTTACTTCCAGTTCCACATTAAGGATCATATTTGCAGTAAAAATAACATTGAACTGATATAATATTGGTTTTTAAGCTGTTATTATACTTCTATGAGGATATGATTTGTGTCTTTCAGTTTTTTTTAGTATTTAATAAGTGCATCTCTTCTTTTCTGTTTTCTCCACTAATAGAGATATCTAACCACGAGACAGCACTGTTAATCATATATTATATTTCAAGTGAAAATAAGTTTTACTTTGTAACCTCAGTGTGAAATATAATCTGTCCATCTTGTGGTAAAGTCACCATAATCACCTCTAAACTGCAAGGAGACTTCAAAACATAACTGGCTGTCCTGCAGGAAGAGGTGGATAAATAAAGAGAGGAGGGGAAGTTCCACAGTAAATAAAACTGAAAGTAACTCAAGGCAACAGTACAGTACAGCAAGACAGACATCCTCCTTAACAACAAACAACTGTGACTTCAGGCTTTCAGGTCAAAAATACAACAGACCCTCTGCACACCCAGTGAGTACAGTTGATAATATTCATTGTATTTAACAGTAATTAAAAGGAAATCAGGAGAATACTAACACAAGGACAGCAATGCTAAAAAAAAGTCTGACATAGTAGTTTTTTTCTGTTAAGGCATCGTGGGGTTTCATACTGGTTGTCTTCCAAGATATTTTCCTTCTCACTTGTTGGTACTAGATGGGTTTACTGTAGATAAACTGAATTATTGCCCAGTCCTGCTTGTTTCAACATGAATTTTGCTCATATTGTAATATTTATTGTCATTTCAGTTCCCTTTTTATTTGACACTTTCACTTTTGTTCTTAGACATGGCAACAGCCTGCTGTCTCTTCTCTGAGGATCAGTTTCTGTGTTCCATCTGTCTGGATGTGTTTACTGCTCCTGTCACCATCCCATGTGGACACAACTTCTGCAAGAACTGTATCACAAAACACTGGGATACTAATGTCCAGTGTCAATGTCCCATGTGTAAAGAGCTTTTTGACAAAAGGCCTAAACTGAGGGTCAACACTTTCATATCTGAGATGGCTGCTCAGTTCAGACAGTCAGTTCAAAAGAAAACCAGCAGCAGCTCAGAACAACAACAAGCAAAGACAGGAGACGTTCTCTGTGACGTCTGTACTGAAACCAAACTGAAGGCCTTGAAGTCCTGCCTGGTGTGTCTGTCTTCATACTGTGAGATTCACCTGGAGCCTCATCAGAAAATCCCGGGCCTGAAAAGACACAAGCCGATCAATCCTGTGAAGAACCTGGAAGACAGAAACTGTGTCTCAGTTAAGGGGCTCCATCCTAACGAAGGCTGAATTTGAAGACCGAATGCGTCACAGCGGCGCGGCCAAGGCTGTCTCATTTAGAAGGCTCCTCCAAATGCAGCCGAGAAATGTGACCTTCTCTTTTCGGATGGATGGATCCTTCACTGTCAAACCTATCCCAGAATGCATCTCGCACAAACCGGCAGAAGCGATGGTGGAGATTTCGAGCCAGGCTAAACTGTTGTGATTTTCGCTGTAGGACTGTTAACGTGTCACTTTCTTAAGTTTTAAGATTTTTTCAGGTGAGAAAGTAACAATTTAGATTCCCAATATGTGGTCAGTTTATCCAAATAACGCCTGTTTGTAAATCTGCTCGGACGTCAGACATGTGAGGAGCCGCTGACGGGGTGAAACCGGCCGATCATCTCAGCTGTTAGCAGCCTGACTCCTGAGATGATCAACAGGTCAACATCCGTGAAGTTTCATGTTTTTACTAGACAGAACAACAGCGCTGCCTCTGGGGCTCTTTATATATACATATTATTTATTTCATTTAGCATTCTTTACAACTATTTGCAACGTGAATAAAGTACATAAGACGGTGAACTGTGATTTATAAAGTGAAAAATATGTGCATTCGTGCGCACACATGGTTTTATAAATCTGATTATTTTTTGTGCGCGTGTACATTTTTAGTATGGATCCTACGCACTGTTTTATAAATGAGACCCCAGATATGTGTGTGTCAGTTTTGGACTGAGACAGATCAGAAAAGGCATCGTATTGTTCCTTTGGAGGAAGAATATAAAGGAAAGAAGGCTGAGCTGGGAAAGACAGAGACTGAAGTTCAGCGGATGATCCAGGAGAGACGACTGTAGAGAGATGAAGGGATATCTATAACCACGAGACACCACCGTTAATCACATTTTATATTACAGGTGAAAATAAGTTTTACTTTGTAATCTCAGTCTGAAATATAATCTGTCCACCTTGTGGTAAAGTCACCATAATCACCTGTAAACTGCAAGGATGCTACAAAACATAACTGGCTGACCTGCAGGAAGAGGTGGATGAATACTTGGAAGAGAGGAGGTTTCACAGTTAGCGTACATGTTTTACAGTAAATGAAACTGAAAGTAACTCAAGGAAACAGTGCAGCAGCAGTGAAGACAGGTGTCATTCTCAACAACAGACAACTGTGACTTCAAGCCTTCAGGTCAAAAATACAACAGACCCTCTGCACATCCGGTGAGTACAGTTGATAATATTCACTGTATTTTACAGTAATCAAAATAAAATCAGGAGAATACTCACACAACGACAACAATGCTAAAAAAAAGTGGCAGTTTTTTCTGTTAGGGCATTGGGAGGAGTCCTGTTGGTTGCCTTCCTAGATACTTTTCTCCTTATTTGTTGGTAATAAATGGGTTTGTTTTGGGGATTTATTTCAACATGAATTTTGCTCATATTGTAACATAAACCGAATCACTGTGACGTCGCGCTAACAACAGCTGTCACTTCCGGGTAGACAACCGGCGGGGATATGTGAAATCGGCAATTTCGTTCATGTCCGTTGTCATTTTCAGCCGTAAATGTAACGTTTAAAGATATATAGTTGAACACGGTGGTCTGACCTATCTGATGTTTCTACTTATTTTATGTAGCCTACTGTGTTGCTTTGCTAGCATCTTTGATTTGTTTTGTTTTGTGGGGGTCCGCGGTAAAACCCGGAGCGGATTTTAAAATTTTCTTTATTTTATGTTTGTGAAACTGGATTGAACTGAACTGATTTGGGGTTATGGGGTAAACAAAACGGACTCATTACCAAGTGGATTGAACTCTAACGCTATAGGATGAGTTACACACACACACACACACACACACACACACACACACACACACACACACACACACTGAAAAACCCGAACCCTTCTCCACTCTGTCTTGTTACCCAGCACCTTGATACACAACAACATTTAACCATTTTCTCTTCAGTTGAGTGTATTTCTCAGTTGTTACTCCCCGTTTGCCATTAATTTGTATGTACGTGACGCAGAGGTTTTCTATCCGGAAGTTATTGTAAACAAATATTGTGATTGGTTCTGTTGTTCTGTCATTTCAGTGTTTTTATTTGACACTTTCACTTTCATTCTTAGACATGGCAGCAGCCAGCAGTCTCTTCTCTGAAGATCAGTTTCTGTGTTCCATCTGTCTGGATGTGTTCGCTGATCCTGTCACCATCCCATGTGGACACAACTTCTGCAAGACCTGCATCACAAAACACTGGGATACTAATGTCCAGTGTCAATGTCCCATGTGTAAAGAGCTT
The DNA here is from genome assembly GCF_914725855.1 of Thunnus albacares. NCBI lineage: Eukaryota > Metazoa > Chordata > Actinopteri > Scombriformes > Scombridae > Thunnus > Thunnus albacares. The sequence goes on along the minus strand of NC_058128.1, from coordinate 22,106,904 downwards.
TTTGACAAAAGGCCTAAACTGAGGGTCAACACTTTCATATCTGAGATGGCTGCTCAGTTCAGACAGTCAGTTCAAAAGAAAATCAGCAGCAGCTCAGAGCAACAACAAGCAAAGACAGGAGACGTTCTCTGTGACGTCTGCACTGAAACCAAACTGAAGGCCTTGAAGTCCTGCCTGGTGTGTCTGACTTCATACTGTGAGACTCACCTGGAGCTTCACCAGAAAATCACAGTTATGACAAGACATAAGCTGATTGATCCTGTGAAGAACCTAAAAGACAGAATGTGTAAGAAGCATGATCGACCTCTGGAGCTGTTCTGCAAGACTGACCAGATGTGTGTGTGTCAGTCCTGTGCTGAGTCAGATCACAAGCTTCATCACATCGTTCCTATGATAGAAGAATATGAAGGGAAGAAGGCTGAGCTGGGAAAGACAGAGACTGATGTTCAGCAGATGATTGAAGAGAGACGACTGAAGATTCAGCAGATCAAACAGTCAGTAAAGTTCAGCAAGGAAGATGCAGACAGAGAGACAGCAGCCAGTGTGCAGGTCTTCACTGCTCTGATCCAGTCTGTTGAGAGAAGTCTGGCTCAGCTCATTGACATGATCGAGGAGAAGCAGAAAACAACAGAGAAACAGGCTGAAGGTTTCATCAAAGAGCTGGAAGAGGAAATCTCTGAGCTGATGAAGAGATGTACTGATGTGGAGCAGCTCTCACGCACTGAAGACCACCTCCAGTTCCTCCAAAGCTTCTCATCCCTGAACTCTGCTCTACCCACCAAAGACTGGACAGACGTCAGAGTTCAGTCATCATATGAGGAGCCTGTGAGGAGAGCTGTGGCTCAGCTTGAGGAGACACTCAGTCAAGAGATTGAGAACCTGTGTGCCGCTGTTGAGCTGAAGAGGGTCCAGCAGTTTGCAGTGGATGTTACACTGGATCCTGATACAGCACATCCTAATCTCATCCTGTCTGATGATGGGAAACAAGTCAGTCATGGTGATGTAAAACAGAATCTTCCAGACAACCCAGAGAGATTTTTTCCTTGTTTTGCTGTCTTAGGAAAGCAAAGTTTTTCTTCAGGCAGATTCTACTATGAGGTTCAGGTTAAAGAGAAGACTGATTGGACTTTAGGAGTGGTTAGAGGGTCAAGTAACAGGAAGGGAAAAATCGAACTGTTCCCCACAAATGGCTGGTGGACTATATGTCTGAGAAAAGGATGTAACTATAAAGCTTTTGATGACACCCACGTTCCTCTCTCTCTGAGGTCGACTCCTGAGAAGGTGGGGGTGTTTGTGAATTATGAGGAGGGTCTGGTCTCTTTTTACGACGCTGATGCTGCAGATCTTATCTACTCCTTTACTGGCTGTAATTTCACAGAAAAACTCTACATGATCTTTGGTCCTCGTGTTAATAATGGTGGTAAAAACTCTGCCCCTCTCATCATCTCTCCTGTCAATCACACTGATTAGACTAGACGAGGCAAGTTCATTTGTACTGCACCTTTCAATAACAATGCAATTTAAAGTGCTTTACGTGAGACATAAAAAGGCATTAGACTAATCATTTCATTTTCAAAAAAGATTCACTGTCATTCCGATTAGCCTGGTTATTGCTTTCTATGTTACGTACAATTTTTTATGTTGCTACAAGTCTATATTTAGGAAAGTTGTCTGCAACAATGTAAAAATCACTGTTAATTATGAAAGCAACAAATAAAAAAGCTTTCATATGACTTTAAATATTGGTAACACATTTTATGACTGATTAATAATTCTGAAATCTAAATGTTTCTTATTGAAATTGTTTCTGAAAACAAATCAAATCAAATGGGGAAAACATTTTTGGTTGTATGTCTGATATTTTCTAGTACAGTATGAACAATTGATATGAAAGAGTGAAAAGTGTTTTTATTCCTATGAGGTCATCAAACATTTGAGCACAGAACATATAGACTTTAGGCTACTTGGTACTTCTTCTCCACTACATTTCAGAGGCAAATATCAGACATTTTACTCCACTACAAAGTAGAGCAAAGTAACTAATAACTGGTGTTATTATTTACTTTGCTGATTAAGAGTTTACCTACATGCATTGTTATAGATTAAATAACTCAGTGGTATACAAATGCAAAATGGCAGCGTGCACAGAGGCAGCGGCTTTGTTCTCCTCTTACCAGTGCTGACATGCTGCCATCATTGGACATGTGCAGTATGTATTTATTTACATGTCACTTAAAGCCACTGACCATGTGCAGTATTTCTATAACAATCACACATCATTCAACACCCCAACACACCATCACTCCACATCTATACACCACACCTTTACTGTACTTTTGCTGCTGATGCTTTTGCATCTCGTTAATTGTATTTCTGTTGTATTTTATCGTTAATTGCATTTATATTCTTTGTAATACTTATATTTTGTACTTATATTGCTTAGGTTCTGTACTTTATATCACTGACATTTTTATATTTCTGTCTTATTTATTCTTTGTAAATATATGTGAAGTAAATATGTGTGAAGTCTTAAATACAAATGCACCATTCGAGGTTGATGCAATTGCAATTTTGTTGTGCTTGTGTAATGACAATAAAGTTCTTGAATCTTGAATCAAAGAGTTCAAATTAGCTGTAACTTGACATGCTACAACATTAAAATGTTGCTCACATGTTAATGCATCAATGCACCAATAATCACTCTGAAAGAGGCCATTCAGCGTGAGTATTTTCACTATTGATACTTTAATTACATTGATACTGAATACTTCTGTGCATATTTCAATTAAATAACATTTTAAATAAATGATCTTTGCTTGCAATTTATTACTTTGCATTGCCGTATTACTTCTTTTACTTGTGTTAAAGAATCTGGGCGCTTCCTCCACCACTGGCTATTAATGGCATGAGCTGAGAGCCTCCATCATGGCCACCAGAGGGCATGATAGACCTGGAAATCCCCACTAAAGGATCTGGTGAACTACTGGCAACAGAGATGTTCTGCATCAGCTGCAGTTTGCTAGTAGAGAGCAGCTCCTCTGTTCTTCTGTCTGGATGAGCTCAGCAACTCATACAACTTCAGACAGAGACCACACAGCACTGACAGAAAAAATCTGAGAAGTCACACATGCAGCATTGGGTAACCATACACTGTAAAGATTCTCAGTGACACTGATTTCCATCTTGAATTTACTCCTAAAAGACCATACTGGTGATTCTGCAGTTCTGCTACTGTGCAAATGATTATTCTACATTCCTGCTAACTGCTTTTGCAAGTCATGCTGCAGTGCTTCATATTTTGAATATATTTTCCCTACTTTCCAGGCAGCTGTTGGTTTCCATTCATTTATTCTGTGGTATTTAATTAAACTTTCTTGGGCTTCATAATCTATCACAGTGAGCATCAAGTCTGCGTTAATTATTGTCAACTGCATTGATGTTCACTGTTACAAATTAAGAATATATGTAGCATATATATAGTATGTATGTGTATGTATATGTAGACTATATGTACATGATTTATAACTAAAACTCTATAACTTCGAAAAATACTGCAATAGTCAATAAAGTACCTTCAAAGTTATAAAAATACTTCCTCACTGTATGACAATGTCACCTGTCTTAAAGGACCATTACACTTCCATTCTGTTGCTATTTTGATAGCTGTATTATGTGACATGCTCCTAAGAATATCACTTACTTCCAGTTCCACATTAAGGAACATATTTGCATTAAAAATAACATTGAAGTGATATGATATTGGTTTTTAAGCTGTTATTATACTTCTATGAGGATATGACTTGTGTCTTTCAGTTTTTTAGTATTTAATAACTGCCACTGTATCTCATCTTCTTTCCTGTTTTCTCCACTGATAGAGATATCTAATCAAGAGGCAGCACTGTTAATCATATATTATATTCCAGGTGAAAATAACTTTTAATTTGTAATCTATGTGAAATGTAATCTGTCCATTTTGTGGTAAAGTCACCATAATCATCTCTAAACTGAAAGGAGGACTCAAAACATAACTTGCTGACCTGCATGAAGACGTGGATAAGTACTGGGAAGAGAGGAGGTTCCACAGTCACATGTTTTACAGTAAATGAAACTGAAAGTAACTCAAGGCGACAGTACAGCAGCAGTGAAGACAGGCATCCTTCTCAATAAACAAAGAAACAACTGTGATTTCAGGCTTTCAGGTCAAAAATACAACAGACCTGCTGCACACTCGGTGAGTACAGTTGATAGAATTCATTGTATTTTACAGTAATTAAAAGGAAATCAGGAGAATACTCACCCAACGACAACAATGCTAAAAAAAGTCTGACATAGTAGTTTTTTTCTGTTAAGGCATCGTGGGGTTTCATACTGGTTGTCTTCCAAGATATTTTCTTTCTCACTTGTTGGTACTAGATGGGTTTACTGTAGATAAACTGAATTATTGCCCAGTCCTGTTTCCCAGAATGTCTCAGTGATGTGCAACACAAGACTTGTTTTAACATGACTTTTGCTCATATTGTAATATTTCCTATCATTTCATTGTTTTAATTTGACACTTTCACTTTTGTTCTTAGACATGGCAGCAGCCAACAGTCTCTTCTCTGAAGATCAATTTCTGTGTTCCATCTGTCTGGATGTGTTTACTGATCCTGTCACCATCCCATGTGGACACAACTTCTGCAAGAACTGCATCACAAAACACTGGGATACTAATGTCCAGTGTCAATGTCCCATGTGTAAAGAGCTTTTTGACAAAAGGCCTAAACTGAGGGTCAACACTTTCATATCTGAGATGGCTGCTCAGTTCAGACAGTCAGTTCAAAAGAAAACCAGCAGCAGCTCAGAACAACAACAAGCAAAGACAGGAGACGTTCTCTGTGACGTCTGTACTGAAACCAAAGTGAAGGCCTTGAAGTCCTGCTTGGTGTGTCTGACTTCATACTGTGAGACTCACCTGGAGCCTCATCAGAGAATCCCAGGCCTGAAAAGACACAAGCTAATCAATCCTGTGAATAACCTGGAAGACAGAATGTGTAAGAAGCATGATCGACCTCTGGAGCTGTTCTGCAAGACTGACCAGATGTGTGTGTGTCATTTTTGCACTGAGACAAATCACAAAAGGCATCGTATTGTTTCTGTGGAGGAAGAATATAAAAATAAGAAGGCTGAGCTGGAAAAGAAAGAGACTGATGTTCAGCAGATGATTGAAGAGAGACAACTGAAGATTCAGCAGATCAAACAGTCAGTGAAGTTCAGCAAGGAAGATGCAGACAGAGAGACAGCAGCCAGTGTGCAGGTCTTCACTGCTCTGATCCAGTCTGTTGAGAGAAGTCTGACTGAGCTTATTGACATGATTGAAGAGAAGCAGAAAACAACAGAGAAACAGGCTGAAGGTTTCATCAAAGAGCTGGAAGAGGAAATCTCTGAGCTGATGAAGAGAAGTGCTGAAGTGGAGCAGCTCTCACGCACTGAAGACCACCTCCAGTTCCTCCAAAGCTTCCCATACCTGAACCCTGCTCCACCCACCAAAGACTGGACAGACATCAGAGTTCAGTCATCATATGAGGGGACTGTTAAGAGAGCTGTGGCTCAGCTGGAGGAGACATTTGATATAGAAGCGAAGAAGCTGTGTGTTCATGTTGAGCTGAAGAGGATCCAGCAGTTTGCAGTGGATGTGACTCTTGATCCTGAAACAGCACATCCTTATCTCATCCTGACTGATGATGGGAAACAAGTCAGTCATGGTGATGTAAAACAGAATCTTCCACCCGGTCCAAAGAGATTTTCCTGTTATTCTGTCTTAGGAAAGCAAAGTTTCTCTTCAGGAAGATTTTACTTTGAAGTTCAAGTTAAAGGGAAGACTGGCTGGGTTTTAGGAGTGGCCAGAGAGTCTGTCAACAAAAGGGATCCCACATGTAGCACAGAGATTTGCTATTGGTCTCTATGCTTGAACCATGGAACACAGTACACAGCTTCTGGATCATCAGTCCATCTCCCTCTGAAGTCGAAACCTCAGAAGGTGGGGGTGTTAGTGGATTATGAGGAGGGTCTGGTCTCCTTTTATGACATAGATGCTGCAGCTCTTATCTACTCCTTTACTGGCTGCAACTTCAAGGAGAAACTTTACCCATATTTCAATCCCTGTAGTAATAATGGTGGTAAAAACTCCACTCCCCTCATCATTTGTTCCATCCATCATGCTGATTAGACTAATCATAATCAGAGTCATTTATATGTAAATAACTAAATCATTTAGTTCAAATTCTGGCAGGTAGGTTTTTTTGTTTGTTTGTTTGTTTTGGTGTTTTTTCATGTTTCTCATTACTACAGAGAAACCTCTAATTCAGGGATCAGACTACACAATATTTTTGTCTTTCATGATGGTCACCATGTCAGATTAGGCAATCACAGTGCCATAAATTCTTTCTGTGTCTTGCTGTGGAGATTGGCAACACTATAAGTATGACCCCAACCAGTCATTACATGCTGCCTTTCACAACCTTGCACAAGTTCATAGGTCATTAGAGGGGAGGGTCAAGAAATTGTCAATGATGGCTGGTTACAGAAGCGCTAAAAAGAAAAGACAAAAAAATGATTGCAGACCTATTCCTGGGTGTCTTGAAGAGGACAGTGTGGAGAGAGAGATCTTGAGATAACGGATGTGTTAACATCTCAAGAACATTATATAAATGTAGCTAGCTACCAGGTTTGCTGTATATAAACAGAAGGTCTCATGGAGGAAAAAATGATTGAGTTTTGGGAATTGTATACTCTGGTAAATGAAGATACAAAGATATGTTTTAATATCAGGTGGTTCACAATCACTATAACTGAAATCAAGAAAACTCCAGTTCTTTTCATTGAACACTGCCTCTGAAGTGACAGCATATGCACTATTTCTCACCAACATTTATCTTTTTTGACTCTGTCATGGTACTCCCTCGAGGAAACATCAAAAAGGCAAGGGTATTGTTGTTACTGCTCAACACACATTTCTTCAGTTTTGTTGTTCCACCTGAGAGCAGCAACAGCAGCATCCCTCTTTCTCTTCATCATGTTTACATATGATCATATGATCATATTACATCTGTCATCCTATTGGTCAATGTCAAGAAACACATCGTAGGAGTTGTCAAACTAGGCAGGAAAATACTAAAATTCTGACATGCTAGACTTTTTGTCAGGGTGTCATGGGGTATCCCAGACGCCACATTGCTGTTCTTTGATTATGTCATACAACAAGGGGTAAAGATGTCTGTTATTTGTTCCCGACGTTCATATTTGGGCCCAATGCTGGAAATTTGTTGCCGATCTGGCTGAATTCATGTAGTCTGATCCCAGCATAACCTGACATGCCTGGTGACCGTATGTCACATCCAACCCCATGCCTCCCACCTGCCTTCCAAGGACATCGATTTCAAGCCCACCAAGTTTGTCACCCGCTGTGCCATCGATGGCAAGTTCATTCATTTAAGTGGGTTTTCCTTACTGCAAAATGTCTTTGAGTCATCTCAGTATTTTCATTGCTCAGGATTCTGGGTCAGTTTCTGATTTGGACCCATAGCTCATGATTGAGTGTTTGTTGTGGACATTGAAATTTGGGCAAATAAAACCCTTAAATTGCATTGTGTCTCTTGTGCCTGACCTGCTGACACATACATTTGCTATTAAATCAGACAGTGTTATATTTTACTGTGTGTGTCACTGTTTTCATTTTTTTGCTTAAAAAAAGTTAACAATGGATATATAAATAAAGTTGACTATTATTAATATTGTTGGATTTTTTTGGTGATGTAACCATTTTCAATTGCCAGTTCTTTTATAAAAAATCATTGTGGTGATGTAAATTGTTAAACATACTATTGTGTGAGTCTATGAGTGGAGATATTTGATGAACATATTGTGTAAAAGCAATTGGAGTTACAATTATTGTTACTGTGAATTTTAATTAGAGGGAAATACCTTTCAAACTCAAGCAAACATTGTGGGAGTCTGTACAGTCAGTCCCCAGCTCTGTGAACTCCAGAAATTATTTTTCACTGACATCACAGATTATGGTCTCAAATCGTATTAAGTGTTTTGCTGAGTTGCTATATTCTTAAATTGAATTCCTTGTTAAATATGTACAATTCTCTGTATGCAGTTTTTTAACTGGCATGTGCACTGAGCTACAAATTATATGTACAAAGGGAATATTTAAAGGGGAAACACTGTAGTGCTCCTGGTAATACTCTTTAAATGAGTCATATAATTTACTTTTATTAGTTGTGGGAATGGAGGTTCTCTTAAAATGTTGATTATTTCAGGAATGATGTTATTTGAGTGCTGCGTCATAGGCAAGCTGGTTTGAACAGCCATCCATAAATCTAGGGTTAAGGTCACAGGTACTTAACTCTGAATGTGTGTGTGTGTGTGTGTGTGTGTGTGTGTTCTTGTGTGTGCATGTACGCACGTCTGTGAAGTTTAAAGTATTACTCTCCTTCACCCCTCTTGGACTCTGATAAAGGGTTTTTTGATGTTTGGAGCTGGAACTGAACTCATCAGAGGCAGTGGTGTGTGTTGTTTCACGTCATCAGGACGTCAGAGTTGAAGTTCAGCTTGTTGTTGAGTTTTTGAATACACCAATTTGGCAGGAGGCCAGAGCCTGAAAGTTAGGATTGTTATGTAGCATCCCAAAGGAAACTGGCAGGGCACTGAGGTAAACAAGGCACTGGTAATTTAAAAAAAAAAAAAAAAAAAGATTATATATTAAAAAGATATTTAGTCATTCTTTTACCCCCTCATAGTGTAAAATAGCTAATCAATACCGTTAAGTCCATTTTTACTTCAACTTCTGGCATTTGAGGCTTTCCAAACTCATTTTCAGGACTGTCCTCTAGCCAACGCAAACTTTATTACACTGCAGCAATTAAATGAGGTTCAGCTGACCTTACAGAAATAGTTTGACATTTTGTGAAATATCCTTATTTGTCTTCTTGCAGAGAGTTACATAAGATCCCTACCATTCTCATGTCTGTAGGATAAAAATGAAGCTACAGCCAGCAGCAGGTTAGTTTAGTTTAGCATAAAGACAGGAAACAGGGGGAAACAGCTAGCCTGGTTCTGGTTATGTCTTGCTTCTATTATCTGCACAAAAACCAAAGCGTAGAAATGACAAGCTGTGATTTTACAGGTGGTTATTGTGCAGGGTTATTGACTTGTTGTCTTGTTGTCTTGTTGTCACCAGGCAACCAGGAAGAGAGAGACTCCAAGAAGTCACTGCAGCTGCCCAAAACATTTGTGAGTAGATCTCTTTAGTCAAACACAGACTTGATTAATGATTGTACAGTGGTTTCCCTGTCCTCAGAGAGAGAAACATGCTTTATTCCATTATTAAAAACCCAGGTTTGGTTTCCGTGCCAGTTGTTCTGCATGAGATTTAAAAGTAAGACAGCTATCTGACCAAATTCCCAAATATTTATTAGACTGAACAACTTCAATACCAGTATCATTAAGGCAGGCAGTATGGCAGGAATATCTAAAATGGAATGACATTTTGTCTTATCTGCATTCAGTACCAGTTAACGGTCCTGCAGAGATGTCTGAAGAATGTTAAAGGTAGACTGTAATCTCAAAACATATCTGGAGAAGTTGGAGTAGAGACATATGCATACAAGATTAAATCATTTGACCAAAAATTGATATATTACATCTGTATTGGAGTAATTATATTGTCTATCATAATCATATCATAAATAATAAGGGACCAAGCACAGAACCTTGTGGTACCCCACTCCCTCAGTTATACCTGCATGTTCAATATATACCGGACTACAGATAGGTGACAAATTAAAAGAAAAACCAACATAAAGTGTCTTAGTAAGGTGTGGGGCCACCATGTGCTTCCAGAACAGCTTCAATGTGCCTTGGCATTGATTCTACAAGTCTCTGAACTCTACTGGAGGGATGAACACCATTCTTCCAAAAGATTTTCCCTCATTTGGTGTTTTGATGATGGTGGTGGAGAGCGCTGACTAACGCATTGGTCCAAAATCTCCTATAGGTGTTCAATTGGGTTGAGATCTGGTGACTGTGAAGGCCATGGCATATGATTCACATCATTTTCATACTCATCAAAGCATTCAGTGACTCCTCATGTCCTGTGAATTGGGGCATTGTCATCCTGGAAGACACTACTCCCATCAGGACAGAAATGTTTCATCATAGGATAAAGGTGATGACCCAGAACAACTTTGTATTGATTTGCAGTGACCCTTCCCTCTAAGAGGACAAAGGGACCCAAACCATGCCAGCAAAATGCCCCCCACAGCATAACAGAGTCACCAGATCCCTTCACTGTAGGGGTCAATAATTCCGGCCTGTACCATTCTCTTGGTGTTGCCACACATGCACTTGTCCACTTGTCAACAATATGGTGAAGGATGACTCATTTTACCATATTACTTTTTTCCACATGTCTGTAGACCATCGCCTGTGGTTTTTGCACCACTGAACTCTCAAATGTGTATTCATCTTTGTAATGAAGGGTTTATGCACTGCCACCCTACTATAATATCTCTCTCTATGTAATTGTCTACGGACTATTCTTGCTGACAGTCTGATCACGTGCTGCATTGACATTCTTAGTCACCTGAGGAAAAGTTGCCCCAACAAACCCTCTTTCAAAGTCACTTAGACCTAGATCTTTTCATCTTGCCATCTTGATATAAAATCAGAATCAACTGGGCCTGCTCAGCATTTGTATACATGCCACAGAGCATGATTGAATATTAATTGCTTAATTGTGCCATGCCGTGCACCTGTGTGGAAGCATCTGCATTTGTTATGTTTCTCCATTCATTTATTCAGGTTTTTCCTTTAATTTGTCACCGCCTGTATATATATAGTTTCACTGTATAGTTATTTTCAACACTCATTTGTGCAATTCCAGTGATGCGCCTTGCTGTATCATTACAAGACATTATACAGTATCTACTAGAGTTGCCCTAACCATGTACAGCATATACCCAGACACTATCATTGTACATATTAGAGTTAAAGAATGATTCTAGTATTTAACTTTAGTTTGGTTTCTAATTAAGATTTTAGTTATTTATGTTTCATTATTTGTATTTCGTATCTGTACAGTATTACATGGCTGCTGTAATACTACAATTTACCTTTGGAATTATTAAAGTACTCTATGTATTTATGGAGGTAGAGCTGAAACCATTAATACAGGTTTCCTGTGTTGTATATAGTGCAGCCATGTGATTTGTTGTTTGGATGAGCTGGCTATACAAGCAGGTTAGCTGTTAAAGTGACTACACCTGGCATTACTGATGGATGTGTTCAGACGAGTACACTGTTGCACCTATAACCACACCTAACAGTGATGTCATGTTGTACAGAATACAGCCTGGGTACAATGGGGATGGTCTGGTGGGAGAGAAAAAAGGGAAGTATAGGTGAAGACAAAAAGTTGAAAGCTTTTGAACTTGTGCAATGGCACTAAAGAAAATTTCCCTGAATCGAAGATTAAAAAATGGTATTTGGTAGGTTTTACAAAAGTCACCATAGACATAGCAGAGAATCCAGTAATCCAGGTTTTCTGTTAATAACCAGTGTGAGAAAAAAGGTTGTGGTCTGTGAGGAGGCTATGTGTGAGACTGCACGTATGCTGCTTCAGCTTCACAGCTGGCAGACAGGGAGCAGAGCCTCTGTGTGTGTGTGTGTGTGTGTGTGTGTGTGTGTGTGTGTGTGTGTGTGTGTGTGTGTGTGTGCAAAAGAGATTGAGTGTAGGTGATACATTAGTTACGTGTTGGAGAGGTTATAGATAAAAGTGTCACATTTAAGTTTTGAAGAGCTGTGCACTTAGTGTTACAGTCTATCTGCATGTGTGTGTGTGTTTGTGTGTGTGTGTGTGTGTGTAAGTGGGTGTGGATGTGTGAGTGTGTGTGGAGCATGGTGTGGAGTCACGTTCATCTTTGCGTTATGGAGACTGCAGATTGTGTGACATCACTGCCCGCCTGACAGGTTTTCCAGAGATTAGTTTCCTCTGCTCTGTCAACAAATCCACCCTGAACTTTAGAGACACACACACACAAACACACATACACACAAACACACACACACACACATACCACAGGTCTGGTGATTGTATTATTGTCAACAAATCACATGTTAACCAAACTAAAACCTCAAGTGGTCATCTGTAGAGAGAAATTTCTTGATGAAATGAAACTAAACTTTTGTATAACTTTTTTTTCTTCTTTTTTTTCATTTATTCATTCATTTATCAGTAGGAACCAATGGGCTTGGACATAAGAACCAGAGACAGGGTAGGGAAGTCAGAAAGTAGAGACAGACAAATGCATTTTGTATTTTCTGTACTTTTTTTTTTTCCACATCTTCTCCTACATGTCATTTTTTTACTAAAGTTGGCACGTAGCATATTTGTATGAGCCTGAAACTAACTTATTACTTTAGTCCAAGCCATTTTGCTATAATTGGTCACTAAAGTCTTGTTTATGTGGTCTAATTGATGCAAAGTTGCATAACGGTGATCACATCATGTAATTGCAACAAAAATTTGTTTTTCAGCCCTTGAATTTCTTGTTGCAGAGCTTCGTGTTCTCGGCTGATGTTCTCGCCCTACACTTGCCCTCTTGAGCTCTCGTTCTCTCGCAGAAGGGCATCATTTTGCCAGCCCACGGCCGATCTCGCTCTGTTGTTAATGAGTGATACATGACCTCCAACACTTTTTCACTTTGGAGTCTGTCATAGGCCTCCTGAACCTCGAATTCCCATGTGCAATTTTGTTGGATCAAGTCTTCATCCTCTTCCTTTGTTATATTATTCCTGTCATCTTGTTTATTTTGAAACTTTAAGTAGAGTGCTCTGCACTTTCTTAAGAAGCACGTTATTTCTTGCCAAGGGAACCTTTTCTTCCACTTTCAGGGCTTTATATTTGTCATTCATGGCTTTTCTGTTTTAAAGCTTTTTGACGACATTCTGAACTTGTTGCTGGATATTCTCATTTTGTGTGCTTATCAGTTCTATGTAAGAACTCCTCTCTCTATATATGAGGCCACAATTTCTTTTTCTTGTCATACTCCTGAGCTCCTGGAGTTGTTGTCGCAGTAGTCATTTTGCTGGTTCAAGGCCTCTTGTGATGCTTTCATTCCATCATTCATTTCCTGCAAAGTCTTTACATGCCAGAGCTCTTTGCTTTGCTTCACCATTTTGCTCGCTAATCGCATCTTTCTCAGCTTTCAACGCATCATAGATTTCATCCAATGTTTTTATATTTCGCTCGTTCACCTTGAGCTCCAGCATCTCTCATGGTGTCATTTTGGAGCCTCATGGTCTTGGTTGCCTCTTTCATTGCATTACACGCTTCCTCCAAAGTTGGTTCATTTCGAAGCTTTTTGCAGAGCACCTCAATTTCTTGGCGCAGTGCTTCATTTTGTTTGCTTGCAGCTACGTGTTCCGCTTCAATTTCATTACACCTGTCATTCAAGACTTTGTCATTTAGCAAACTCTTTAGCCTCTGAATTTCTTGTATCAAAGTGTCATTGTCTCATTCAATGGCCTCTTTCGCTTCTTTCATTACATCACACATTGCATCCAAGGCGTCGCGTTTTCACAAATGTCCATCAGTTCTCTTTTTAAGGAAATATTTTTGCTATTGCATCCTTTTCCTCTGCTTTCAATGCGTCATGTTTTTCCACCAAACCAGCTTTCATGGAGCCCTGGGCGTCTGAGGCCCCTGCTTGTAATTCAGCCCTGGTGTGGACTCCCGGATGATTAGCAACAGCTAGTAAAGTCGAATGTTTACCCAATTCATGCATCTCCATTCCTGAGCCAAACAGTGTGGTAACAGCTTAGAGGCACAGACCGAAGCTAGTGTGTATGTTATGTAATCTTTGCTCTGCTAAGCCACAAAATAATGGAATGCTATGCTAGGTAACAGCTGATACTGTTTACGAAACCCCTAAAGCGATGAATTTAAAAAGTGAAGCCAAAATACCGTGTTTTCAGGAGCTGCCATCTTGCTTGTGTGACGTAATTTGCAAGCAGAGTCTACGTAGTAGAGTTGGTGGGGTGGGATGACGGCCCACGAGACACGCCTCCTCAACTTGATTGACAACCAAACCAACCAGTAACTGGCGAGCTACAGCTGGTAGTGAATGAATGAAAACCTACATTTGCGTCTTTCATCAGAAAACTGTGGTGGTCACTCAGCTCATCTGCGGCATCTGACGCAGGTTTGAGATCAATCACAACTGTCAATCATCATCATCATCAAATAACTAATTAAAGACAAACTTATCAGAAAAATGAGCACTTGAACAAACATCAGCATGATAAAAACTACCTAAAATGACAGAAATCATCTTCAAGAAAAATTTATTTGATGTGTACTTGATTTTTTAGTTTGGATCATGTCCCATCCGCTAACATGGAGGGGACGGAACTATGACTATACTGCAATCAGCCACCAGGGGGTGATCGAAATATTTTGGCGTCACTTTTGGGGAGCTGTAATGTCGTCCATCTTTAATTACAGTCTATGCTTAACACGCACAAGGGATTCACAGGAAATAGACACCTGAATTATTCTTTTGTATTATTTCTCATTCAAGTAGCCGCTCAAAGAGTGTTTGTAGCCTCCAGAATTTTGGAGGAATCATGCAGCTGTAAAACTCACTGGAGCACCAAATTTGTGTAAATCCGCAGCTGAAAATAGTCCCCAACAAATGCATTCTTTACTTCTGTTTGAGTAACATTTGCTAAAAACTACAGCTGTTTTAGGTAATTGGTCTTTTTTTAAAAAAATGAAACTACATATTTGTGACCTGTTTTAAAGATTTACGTCTTCAGCAGGAACCAGTGGGTTCAGGATAGTGTGCTACAGACAGGTTAGAAAAACTAACACATTGCTGGCTTTTTGTCTTTTCTTGGGATTTGCTGACAACAATAAAAATATAGAATAGCACCTTAAACATACAATGGAAAGGGGGCCACCATCAAATTGCTGCATACCAAAACTTGATGTTCTTCCTTAAATATCCCCTTGTCTTTCCCCCACAGTGTACATTCTCTCGAGGCTTCCCTAATAAGTGTTATGTAATAAAGTTATTTTGGCAGGCTGTAAATACAACCTTAAAATGCTGCAACCCCTCTGACCCTGAAAACCTGCCTACTGAATGTCTAAATTTACACCACATTATTACAGTCAATCACTGTACAGCTGCAGGGATGTAGGGCAGGCGATTACCTCCTTGAGGCACTCAGAGCACGGAGACAGAACATGTGATCAGTGTCATGTCTAGTTTTCCCTAACATGAGCTGTCTCAAACCTTCCCTCAGTTGGAATTTGTGACATGTATACCATGTTTGTTTCCAACCTCCCCTCAGTTGGAATTTTTGACATGTAAAACATGTTTGTTTCCAACCACAACTCTGAGTTTAAAAGAGTGATCACTGTAAATGATGTTTTACCAAAAGCCTATGACAGTCAAAATGCATATGCCTCCTGTGGTGGTGTATTATTACAACCAGTAATAATACACCACCCTGTTGTACACCCAGCCTGTTTTCTCTGTATACATTCAAAGTAAATTAAAAATGACAACAGGAATCTTTGTGTGTTCTTGCCAATGTGTACTTCTGTTTGTATTGTCTACAGTGAGTCTATATACAGCCACCTTCACTATTTCTTTACATGAACATTTGAACATGAACGTCTCTGTAGGTGTGTGGGACTTGCCTGGATCAGTATAATTGCCCTGGGATTTACCAACGACACTAACCTCTTTCTCTTGTTAAATTCCTGCCCTCCCACCTCTGCTAGGTACAGTAACACATTCTTGCTCAAGCCAGTTACTCACTTCCATATTTCTGTCTCTGCAAAAATCACCTGACACCAAATAACTATAGTATGTGATTCCTGAAAGGAGGGCCAGAATTTAACTGGGGCAAAGGGCAGCAATGCTTGTTGATAAAATGAAATCACAAATGAGTACTCAGTTCGCTATCCATGTTCACATTTTGTTTGTTGTTGAGTTATCATTCAATTAGCCAAGTATGCAAACTGAAGCAGCAGAACACATTTACATTATCATATGGTGTTCCACATGAACTGCTGCAACATAAAATTCAACAATTTATATGTGTAAAATGAGTGTAACGAAGGTCCTTTTCCAGGCAAGGAAAATAGTACTATTCTCTTATGCTACCAATTAAGCAGAGTGGGAAAATAGTGTGGGATTTGTAGTATGATTTTAAATAAAGCATATCTTGAATCTTGAATTGTTCGATATTTTGGGAAATACAATCGATAACAATGTATTATTCGCTTTCTTACCAAGAGATGAGAAGATCTATAGCCTACCACTCTCGTCTACGCTTTAAAGTTTTAAAAATCAGCCTACAAGCTATATGAAATTTTACTATTTAATATGCCATATCTCATTGTTTAATCTATATAAATCAGCATATGTTGCAAAATTTAAAACTGTACCTTTAAGCACAACAAACAAAGTAACTTTTTACCATTTTGTAATGCCACACTGTTAATCCACTGAACAAAATAATACATAAAAAACACATTTCCCAAGCTCTAAGTTGTGTGTCAGGCCCTATCTCTTGTTATTTCAAATGTGATTTGGGACAACCAGATAAACCTGCCTATCATATAAAAATCATTCTTGACTGTCAGCTTATGAGTCATAGTAGCTGGCAGAGCAATATCACTTCAGGAGGTGTGTGTGTTTGGATATCTGTTGGCAAAAACTTAGTTTATATTTCCATGTAATGTGTTTGAGATTTAGGTATTCATTTCCCTGAACTTAGCTAGGGCTTTAAGTTTAAGTTTAAGCAATTATCTTAGCTTAGCATCAAGACTAGAAACAGGGAGGCAGTTATCCTAGGTAGTTTAAAAACAAGCCCTCTAAAGCTCACTACTTAACACATAGTATCTCTTTTGCTTAATCCATTCATAAACAAAAATGTAATAAGACTTCAGAGTCTACAGCCAAGGGTTCTGTGAGGTTTTACTAAGGGACAGTGGTGCTTTGAGATAAATGCCAACAGGCTCACAATTACAATGCCAGCATTCGGAGTTAACCAAAGTTTTTCTTAAGTTTTTGTCAAGTTAGTATGTCTTAGAAAGCATTGTATAAATAAACAACTCACTACTTCCTCTTACAATTTGCATTATTTTGTGCCAAGCTGCATTTCTTTTGTTCTTGTCCTTGTAATCTGGTAGAGAAGGGTTGTATAAAAGTGAAATTCCCAGTGCTCCTCCATCTTCCCATAGCTTCCTGGTCCACCATCAAGCCACTTTGTCAGTTTCACTGCATCACTTCCAGGTGAATTTGACCCTCATTTGCATGCAGTTGAAATTTTTTAATTTTCGAGTGGGCACTTTTTTCACGCTGCTGGTCAGAATTTCATGTTGCATTTTAGAAGAGCCACTCTTATTTCCGCTGTGCCTATTAAGACAGGAACTGGAGATGTGTCTGTGGACAGGGGACAGACTAACCCAGCCCCCCGGTCAGAGGGATATTTAGCCATGGCCTGCTGGGATTAATCAAGTGTATAGTCATAAAATCCACAAAGACTGAAGCTGTGACAAACAAAAAGATAGTTAAACTACTTCATAGGCCATAGGTTACCTGTGCACTGGTGCAGCACCTGTGCACCTTTGTGGACTGTAAGCATCTATAATAAGAGCATGTGTCCTCATCATATTACTATTCACTACCTGGGTGCGAAGTGACAATATCTGAATGCAGTTTTAATGGACTTCATCAAGAAGCAATGACTGCTGCTAGACATGAACAATAAGGTGATCCACCATTGTTGTTACAGTATCAGGTACCTGTTGTCATGTGGCTGCGGTGTTGTGTAATATTGCTTGTTGTGATTACCAATCTGACTGTGTTTTGAAATGTTGATGAAGCAACCCTTTAAACGGTATTCCTCTGAGTGAATCACAAGTTGAGGAGAAAAAATAGCTATTGGCAATGTAATGTTTTGGGCTCATTTTATGACACTTACTCCAGTAGATACTGTAAATGTCATAGTGTAGACAGTATTTCCTGCACAGCTACAATGAAGTCTGATCACAGAAATGTTCTGTTATCCAAAGTCTTAATGTAAATAGCATTAGCCCCTTAGAATCAAACAGCAAGGGCTTTGGCTTTATTTTGTCCTGATGTTCAGACATCCTCTGCAGAAAAGTTAGATTTTTACAACCACAGTTGCAGGAAAGTGATGGCTTTTGAATGAGGGGTACCCTTAAACTTTTTTGACAGGAAAATTTGTCAACATCATCATTACAACTAGTCTTTTTACCTATAGGCTGGCTACTTTACCTATAGGCAAGCTGAATAACCAACCAATAACTGATATAGAGGTACACAAGGCAGGTTAAGAAAATTAGTAGGACAAAGGTAAATCCTGGTTTAGATGCTCATCATGATGAAAACTTAAACATATCTGAGGATGGAATTTTCCTTGAAGAATTCTGTTTATTGCATTGGATGGACTATAATTTTAACAGCTAGAATCATTGCTTTATAACTACAGTGCAGTATGTCAAGGTTCATTCACAGAGCAGCCATATGCACCGTGTCATTGAACAACGCATTGCTCACTCGCTGTAATTTTAGTTAATAAGCGCAACAAACCCGCAGCTGTGAAGCAGCAGAGCAACCAAAAGCCTTGAAACCAATCTCTTGTTCTTCACTTATCTTAGTTTTACAGCCCAAACTGTTGTCAGCTGACAGATAACTGGTGTTCATACTGTTCTGTATATCTACACTGAGTGAGTTAGTGATATGCTTTGTATAGATAATGTTTCAAACTGTAGCTAACTGAATGATGTGCTACACTCTTTCAGAATCATTCCTTCATAGTCACAATAGTTCACTGCTAGCTTGAATTTCAACGTCTTATCTAGGTTGTCTAAGAAAATAACCCTGATGATGTCATCAGAGTGATCTTCTTCAGTAAGGCTTGAGATTTCAAATATATGACAGAATACCTGTTATAAAAGCTGGGCATATAGTTTTAAAGATGAGGGCATTAGCAGTAGTTTTTAAACGTGGGTTTCTATTTTGGACACATGAGCACATGGGTGACAAAAAAACACTCCTTTTATCGGTGTCTATGAACAACCAGAGCTGCTCTTGGCTAAACTGGTTGGACTTGGTGCACATTTAGTGTGGTTGATAAAGTTATCTGCTGTTTCTATCTTTGTGAGTTACCCTCAATATGAATATCAGCTGCATTCCAAAAACGTCAAAAGTACATATGTGCATTTATGTCTAACAGATGTTCCAGTCCAAAGTATGTGTCTGGGTGCGTGTTGGCGATGCAGTTCATATCAGTGTGTAGTAGTTACATAAAGCTCAGCCCTGAGATGTGTTGTATGTTGGAATGCAAATGTTATGACAGTGAAAGAGGGTCAGTGTGGATCCAGACACCTCTGCGGACAGGTGTGTGAGGACTCTGTGTATCACACTCACACGGAAGAACGGTGGCTGGTCTGAAATACTTTGCCACCATTTAGTATAGTGTGGTTGTTTTCTTTTGTATTACATTCATAAAAGAAAATCACTGGTTTGCCCAGGGTTCTCCTCGTCCATGGTGAACTCTCCACAAATTATCACCCAACTCTGCAGTTATACATAGCTTTTTAGCCTCTTTCTGCTTGTTCATTTGGTTGTACGGCCTACATGCTCTGCTCTCATTACCCTTCCTGTCCAGCAGCAGTAGGAACTTTTTTTTTGCATAAACCCCACTGCCTGCTACCTGCCAAATGACAGACAAAGTTAGCAACTATCTGGAGAACATGAGCATCTAGCTGCTAAAGCAGGAAAGCTTCTTAGGTGTTGAGGCAGACAAAAACAGGGCTTACAGGCTAATGAAAATTGTCTTGACTGTCCGGAGTTGATTTTACAATTTCATTATCACATTTTCACTAAAAGCAATATAGCAATAATATTAATATTATCATAACTTTGGAGTTGTGTTTCTGTCCTCCTGATGGGTAAAAATTTTTTAGCTCTGTTTTGGTCTCCACCAATCCTAAGGGAAATATCTGGCTCTTGCTGCTAAATGCTCCACTGTGTTCACCAGCTAGTCTCTAACTTTATCTGTCTGCTGTTTGGTGCTGGGCAGGTAGTGGACAGTGGGTTTATCAGAGCTTTTTCACTGAATACAGTTGCCTATGATACAGTGATGTGATGGTGGACTGGTGAGAGTTAACCAAAACAGTAAAGTTGTGGGCCGTAAAACCAAGACAATGAGCTGAAAGACGCTAAAATGCTCCATAGAGCTGAGGGGAACTGCGGGGTTGGGTGATAAATCTCTGTGAGTTTGTCACTACGAGTGACACATAGTCACACATAGTCATTCAATCCATTGGTCATTTAAAATATTGACTATGGCAGCTTTAAGCTTAATAGACAATAGTGTTCCAAAGTCAAAGTTTGATTGGCATATATTCTATCTTTTTCTGGTAATTCAAAATTGTTAAGTACATTAACTTATTGTATACTTGCTGCAAAACCCCAGACATAAAGACATACTTTCTTTTTTCTTTTTTTGGACAATAGCAAACTGATGTAGACATGTGCTGGTGTGTGGGAAGGGCCTGGTGGATTTGAACCAAACAGCGTGACTTTGAATGGCATTCAGTTTGGACAAGAGACAGGAAAAGAAAGGCATGAACTGTAGACACTGAGGGTGAACAGGATGAACTTTATTTCCAGTATTCATCTATTGCAAAATCTCTTGGAGCTTTTAAGACAGCATGTATCAAGACCTCTGTGGAAGCTGCCCAGAACCTGAATCCATGTTGAGAAGGATTCAGACTGCTCTGAAGTGTTAAGACCTCCCAACTTGCACTACTTAGGTGGACCTTAAGGAGTGGCCCACAGAGTTTGTACTTAAATTCCTTCTCCGTCTCTCTTCTTCCACTTTTACCTCCGTAATGTTAGTGTGAAATCTCTGATTTACGCTGTGTATATGTGTCTGCATTCCACTGAATGCTCTGAAACATTTTACTGGCCTTAGGTTTGTGCAGATCTGCTGTGTGTAAAATGTTGGATATTCCTCTTTTTTCCATTAGGCAACATGAACCAGATCTCAGGCCTCCTAGGATTTTCACTTGGTTAGAAACCACTGCAATAAGTCATCTTGCTCCAGTCACTTGACCTCACCAACAATTCAGTATGTGGTTTTCAGTGTGAGCGTGGGCTTTTGACTCTCAAACAGGATTTCTCTGCTTTTGAATCACTTGGAGCATGTTATTTTGTTTTGCTGACAAAAGGCAGACGGGATCTATGAGAATGTTGCATACAATATAATATTCATTGTTAGAAGACATCCCTCACTGGTATGTGACACAGTTTCTACCTTCTGACATCAGCTGCAGGCAGGACGATATGACATAACTCATGCTGGTGGCCTTTTTGGTATTTGTTCTTTACACAGTGATAAAACGTAGGGGCACAGTGATAACAGCAAGGCACGAGGACGAAACATAAACACTGAGAAGAAATGTGTCTTTGCTGATTTGTGCAGGTAAGTTTTAAAAACCCAAGAAGGGCCTTGTGAAACCACCTTGAGGGGGAGAGAGGCAGCATTGCCACTTCTGGGTCAAATTCTGTCCCTTCAGTTTAAATTTAGCTCATTGCAAGGACAATATTTATTTTAAATTCCAAGCAAGATCCACATTTTTAGCATTGGCTCTAGGAATGGGAATGTCGGTCAGTCCACCCCTTTAGTTCAGACTAAAATATCAGTAACAGCTACTGGATGGATTGCCATAAAATTTTGTAGATATTCATGGTCCCCAGAGGATGGATGCTACTAACTTTAGTGATCCTCTGTTTTCTAGTGACACCATGAGGTGGACATTTTTTGTGAAATGTCGTGTAAAATATTGGATGGATTGCCATGAAATTTGGTACTGACATTAATCGTGCCCAGAGGATGAGTCCTAATGATTTTGGCCAACGTTTTTACGACTTTCTGCTAACAATCCCACAATGATAATATTTTTTAATATTTTATAAGTGTCCAAAATCTCATTTTACTTTTCTTACTGTTAGCTATCGGGTGTCTGTTATATTGGGAGTAGTGATTGAGTGAACGAGAGAATGATTTTGGACACAGTTCATGTTAGCATTGTCATTCTGAGCATGTTGCCATGCTAATGTTAGCATTTAGCTCAAAGCACCGCTATACATAAGTACAGTCTCACAGAGTGGCTAACATTGCTATAGACTCCAATGCTGTGTTCAGACAGAACGCAGATCAAATTTTTCTCGTGTTATGATTACATAAAATAAGGCAAGAATTCACCCCAGGCAACACAAATATGTGTCCACGAAAGTTGAAAATGTTTCATCTTGAGCAAAAAATTTGCACTTATCGTGGGGCTTTATGAATGTACTTCATGAATGTACAGAAACGAGAGGAGAAAAGAGAGGGAGACTGGAGGGAAATAACAGAAAGAACCAGAGTTCTTGATGAGTTCTGAGTTCAGTCAGAGGCTGAACTAAATGCACACTGAAACACCCCAACATTAACCACCCAGCCAAATTTGAATGATTAAAAAAATCGCCAAGTATATAAAATTAGGTTTCAAAATTTTGGAAAAATAAGCAGTGTTCTCTGCTGTGAAATGCTGGAGGCGTAATCACTGAAGGCGCTGAAAGCACAGCCCAACTGAACAGCCTCTGAGTTAACAACACTCATACCAAACTCCCATATAAGAAGACATAATTTAAAATAGGCCTTGTTTGTACGTGTAAGGCAAGCAACGTTGATGATATTTTAAAAATAAAGTAACTGTAGGAACCACTGTTTAATTCAGCACATATTTTGTAGACTAGTTGACAAGCGATCCATCATCAATCATCATTATGTTAGATTGTCGTTTTTTTTTTTTTAATGGAATTGGGTGCACTTAATGTTACTTCTCTGCTGGAAAGTCCTTGGCGGCTTCATTGTGGCTGTCACCCTTAGAGCAAAAGCCTCTCACGCCATGCTTTTTGGTGAAGTGCTGGCCAGCAAATGCTCTCCCTCTGGCCAGGATAAACGTTGAACCAAGTCAAGAATCTTGGCATAAAATATTTTGTCTCAATAAATGTAAGAATGACATATGGGAAGGTGACAAGTTAAAGCCTGAATGAATGAGTGGATAACCATAAAAACTGCAGATGCGCCCATACACAGCATGAGTGGTAACTGAATGGTTTGATTAGTATGAAAATGATCTTAAGTGAATCACACGCTATGACCTTGACAGTCATTAAATCTCAACCTAACTGAACACCTATGATTCATCCCTCTGGTAGAGTTCAAGAGACAGCAATGAAGTTGTTCTAGAGACTTGTGGTGAAACAACACCTTACTGAGACGCTTTATGTTCATTTCTCCTCTCATTTATCATCCATCTGTAGCCTCAGTGAAGTGCTGGAACAAGCAGGGCATTGGTATGTGATGATGTGGTCAAACAGCGTGGAAAAAAAGGTTTAGCTGCTTTAACTTTGAATCCACTTAAGCAGAACTTTAAAGGGAACGAGTGGAACATTCAGTTTCAAATGGTTAACTCAACCGAATGTTCCTGCTGTCAGAGAAATGGATTAAAAATTAAATCTTCTCTCGGTTTAGGTTAAGCAAGTGGAAATATATGATATATATATTCTTAAAATTTTCCATGTCCTCCCTCTCCTCTTTTTTACCAGATGCTAAACGAACCAATAGCTGGTCTGCTGTTGACCAAACCCCCTGTCACTCATTAACTCCGTCCAGTCATACGACCTTTACTGCTTACGTGTCTGCTGTCAGATCATGAACTGATCACACGTTTCTCAATGTTTCATTCACATTTTCCTCTGTCCCTCATTAGATCTGTCTGCTTTGTCATTCAGTGACTTGTAATGATTGACTTCTTTGGGGACAATTGGGTCAGAACAGTTAGGCCAAGGGCACAGTAAGGTGGAGGAGGGCGGAAATGACTAGAAAGGATCTTTTCAAGTGTACCGAATAATATATTCGGTACACTTGAAAAGAACATTTTTTAAGATCATTTGGAACTGTATTTGGGTATTGTCAGAATTTCATTTCTATCATGCATGCCTTTATGTCCTGTTAGGAATGCATACACACACACATACTCTCTGAAATCATACTCTATACTCCATCTTACTACAGTATAATTCTTTATTTTACAGAGTGAAGGACATTGTCAAACAGTAACATTTTAACTACAGTTCAGACTGTTTTCCTTTTCTGCCATATGATCATGTTTAAGGAACAGTGGAAAAGATGAGATAAATAGTCTTTGGTGACATACAGATATTAACATACAGAGATAACTTAAATACATAATTTTCTTTAAATAGTTTGGCGGAATATATATATATATATATTCACAGACGCATACGACGTTCACAGTCATCCTGACGCCACATGGAGTGCACTGACATCTTCAAACACATTCGCAGACAATCTAAAATACAACATTTACAAGAAGAACCTCATCCAACTTTCACAATTTCATTACAACGAGTGAAATTCAAGTTGTGAGGAACTATCAACACATGTGTTTGCATTAAAGTGCTTTCCTGTGACCCTAAAGGAGATCATGTGATCAGCAAAAACACAACCTACTGAGATCTACCAGGATCTACTGTATCTTACAAAGCTAACAGAAACATTTCACACGCTAACTCTGCACTCATTCCTGTGTGTCTTTGCAATAGAGAGCAATGAGAGCTCTAGATGTTTCTCTTGACACATATGGGGAGGTATTAGCGGTCGAGCACAGTTTACTCACACAACTTGATGTGACGCAACCTCAGACGTCACAAAAACATACTGCGCAAAAAGACTTGAAGTACAATGGACCAGAGCACACATCAAACACAGGAGATAAGTGTCCTGATAAAGCAGCTCAAATAGAAATAGTACATTTTAAAAAGTAGAGAGATCCACCAGGGTTTTCAGCGTTTGAAAAGCCTTTTAATGATCCGTCACGAGACATTGATTAGCTCCATTACAGCAGAGAGAATGGCATGTTTCACCTCAGCAAGCCTTTGAACAGATTAGACTTAAGACTAAGGAACCACCGATTATTACCCTGTGACCTCTGGGTGAGAGACAGGATGAGGCAGAGAGACTAAATATAAAAAAGAAAAAGAATTAAGCAAAAGATACAAAGAAAAAATCAGAGATACACAGATTAAGATATAAAAGAACACATTATTATATGATGTAGATCACATACTGTAAAATAATTCGATTTGTCAAGTATTGCCAGGTATTTGGTGAGTTTCGACTAATGCTCTATTTTAGGAATACCAAATTTTTATGTTTGTGAACTGATATACAGAGCAACAAAGCCTAAAATAGATACTCCTGTGATTGAAAAAATAATTAATTAAATCTAAATGAAATCAGAAAGTGGGCCGACAGTTTGGCCAGTATTCCTACAATGAAACCCTCTGCATGTTAAGATCAGGCTACAATATAGTAAAGGCTTGGAATAGATGTTTACAACTATGTAAATAGTATATATTGTAATTATGTTTCTCTGCAGAAATGTGGGTTTTATAGATATGGTTGCATTGTTTGGAGAGATTTTAGCATGCTTGATGAGGAAAGCCTGACCTCAGTTATTCTCAGTCCATCATCCACCCACCATTTCAGAGACGGACATAAATAGAGAAAGGGAAATGTCAGGGCATGTATTTTTGATGCTACTCTATTTTTTGTGTACATATTTGAAATTGGGCACTCATACACCTATAATTTTGGTCCCTGTGGTCTCTCATTGGAAACCCGCAATGTAACAGTAGTGCTTTTGGCCTCAAGACTAATTTAAACCCATTTAACATACTACATGTGAACTACAGGGGTGCCCGTTGCTGCCAACAGAATTTCGTGTATAGTACAAGATGTTGTCAAGTATTGCCTATAGAAAATCTAAGGAACAGTTGACTTTTTTTTTCACTGTAATCCATGACATGCAAAGGCAACACTATGAGACACCCTTAAGAGTGTTTCTCTTTTTGAAAACAGGTTCTCCAAAATCCCTTGATTGGCCCCTAGCTTTTTTCTTTTTGGATACGAAGTACAGTCAGTTCACCCAAATTACAAAAAACATTTCTTAGGTGCCCTGAGTCTATCTTGCAATGCAAACTTACTTTTGGTTTTATTTGCCCAAGGCAATAAAATAAAACCAGTATTGGAATTTCTGTCTTTTAGATTTCTGCCTCCTCTCCAACATATTGGAGAACATGGAAGTGACTGGAATTTCCATGGTGCTCACAGCATTTAATTATTTTTTAAGTCAACAGCAACATCTCTGACCAAAATAAGATATCAGCTTACTCGTAAAATCTGCAAAAATCTGTGAAAATATGGGAAATACGTTTTATTGTAATTTTGTTGAACTGGCCCCTTCAATATCTGCAAACTTCAAGGTTGCATGTGTGCCATATGCCTTGTTCTTTATATTTATGTATTTGTGTTGAGTGTGAAGACCATGGGAGGCTCAGGGCCCCCCATCCCCTGTTGTGGCGGTACATATGACTGAAGTGATTAGGTCAGGTTTATTAAAGTGCTGTCAACCCAAAGTCCTGACTTGCGGGGAGAACTTATGAATCACGTGAAAGGGCTAATATTTCATACTAGGCCTCCGGGGAGGGAAATGCCTGCAGCAGTGTGACGGAGCACTGATCCATGGCTCCAAGGTTCACTTTGCCACCTACTGTGTCAGCCAACCAGCCACTATAATGCAACATTGAAACTGATCCTTTGTGAACTCAGTTTCTGTGTAGATTCCTTTCAAGGCACTGGGTGATGACCCTCTTCTTTTTTCAGCACAGTTTATGTGGTTAAATCCTGACTCAGACTGCTTTTAAACTCTGTAACTAAAGTACCGTGGCGAGTTTCAAATGTAAACTGTGGTCCTGAAACATTAAGTCCTGCTGTGTGACATTCTTGGACCAACGTGGAATAAATTCCTAGTATCAACTGAAAACTTGTGAACTCTTCCAGGGATGTCAATGTTCATATTGACATTGTCTATGCAGTTGTAAAATGATCTGGGAGTTCCAAAAACAGGGGTGTAGTGAAGGATAAAAAAAGGGGCAAAAACAGAGGTAAAAGGGTTCATTGGGTCATTTCACAAGGTCTTTGGGGATACATTGGTTTTGACAGGGCTCCAGCACTGAGTGCAAGTTGAAATCCACATCAGGGGCTTAAGTGTTTGATCAATGAGCCGAGGGATAACCACTGCTGGGCAGGTCAGTTGGCAGACAGGACCGGGCCATTGGATGGTGTTGAAGACAAGCCGTCATTCTTACATTAACAGGATTAAGACGTCAAACAGAGGCTTCTTGGCTTCTTTTGAGTGTTCAGGAAAGATGTTGAGGAGAGCTGACCGTCCTTCAAAAGGCAAGTGTTCTCAGGGTGGTGAGAGAACTCAAGGGGGGTCATGATCTTGAATTTGAATTCTTTTCCTCAAATTCGTTTATCAGCACAAAAAGTAGAGAGGCACAACAGAGTATAATTGTCATTATGAGATAGATAAACAAAAGTTATGGACTACATCAAAATCTAATGCAATGA
This sequence comes from Thunnus albacares, assembly GCF_914725855.1. NCBI lineage: Eukaryota > Metazoa > Chordata > Actinopteri > Scombriformes > Scombridae > Thunnus > Thunnus albacares. The sequence goes on along the minus strand of NC_058128.1, from coordinate 22,079,259 downwards.
CTATCAGTAATACGTTAAAAGATAAATAACTGGAGAAATAGATAGACTTGCTGGGGGTGTTTGGAGGAGTCAACTAACTCATCCGTAACTATGGGGGCTCCTAGGGTTGATGGGGGATGAATCTTCTCTGCCACTCTGGCCAATGAGCTGATAGAGCCGGTGGCTGAGGTTCTGCACTTGGCAGGTTCCCAGGACGCAACCTACTCTCATCAGCTGGGCATGATGGGGGTAGTGTTGACCCCCCCGCGATCCTGAGTGGGCATGGCGACGAGCTCTCAGTGCACTCCGCTCAATCTGCGAAGCCTCAGTGGGCCGTGCCCACGCTAGGCTGGGAGAAGCTGTTCTCACTCCTGAGGCCGGTGGGTGTCTGAGGAAACCGGGCAGCCATTTTGGGGATTGGCTGGGGGCTGAGGAGGGGACGGCAATGTTAGTCTGGCCTCCTGAAGCCAAGGCTGTATCTTCTCTCTGGTCGATGAGCTTGTTGAGGTCCAGCCTAAGGAAAAAAAGAAATCAGGTGAAAATTCATCCTGACGGTATGTGATTCTCATTCATTTATTGGGATCAAACCACGTCTCTAAAAATGTATGGATAACCACTGAAATCAGGTTTTCATTTACAGTATTCATTAATATATTGCAAAACAAATAGCAGAAACAAGAAATGAGAAGAGAATGCGTGAACAAATGAGGAGGCTTATGTCACACACCTTCAAAATACCATCATAATAAGGCTAGGAGTCTACAGTCATGCTAGCGGCTTGGAGAGGCTGAGTGCTTTGAGCTAAATGCTAATATCTGCTGGCTAACATGGTCACAATGACAATGTTAACATTCACATGTCTAGCAAGTACTGTTTACCGTGTTCACCATCTTAGTTTAGCATGTTAACTTGTGAAAAGAACTTAACATGAAGTGTAGTTGATGCTGATGGGAATGCCATTAGTTTTGCAGGTATTTGGTCATAAACCACAGGTTTAGACAAGTTAAAATTTTGACCCGCTGGTGGTGCTAAAGTTAAGGAGTCGCTAAAGTTATTACAAGTCATGCTGAGGGGGACGTGAATGTGGCATTTCATGACGGTCCATCTAATACTTCAACCTCATGGTGGCGCTACAGGAAAAATTAGGGGATCATCAAAGCCAGTAGGATTCATTCTCTGGGGAACAATGAATGTCCGCTAGTTGAGACATTTCAGTCTGGACCAAAGTGGTGGACTGACCAACAGACCGCCATTGGCCCACAGCCACACCGCCAATAAAACTGCCCAAATACAGAGAAACCTCTATGTCTAAACTATTGCTGCATTCATGGATAAAATATAGATAAAACAGAATAAATACGTTTGTGGATAAAAAGTTGACCTTGGCATATGCTTGCCAGCATTGTTACAATAACAACTGATGTAAGGACAGCTGGTAATTATGCAGAAATCCGGTTAGCCGTACAAAGCCGCTTTGATAAACACATCATTTTTGTCTGCTGTCTGAACACAGCGCCTCTCTACACAGTCACCCATCCACGTGGACACCATGCTCATCTCTTAATGCACACTGTAAAAGTTAATGGCTTTTCACATGCTGCCTAAAACAACATGTGCTCTGAGTCAGCCTCACTTATTACATTATACAATCAAAACCTGCACCATGCTGCATTTTAATGCCCAGCTGGGTTTCAGCAAATGGTAGCTATGGGAGATTTAGCAGGGCCACCATGTCTCAGTGGTGCTGATGGGCTCCAGGGGAGAACATTAAAGTCCCAGATGAGGAAAAAAAACAATTTTACATCTGATGCTAATCTGTTTGTTTTTATTTTTTCAGTAGAATGTAGTTCCAGTAAAAACTGTTCACAGTGAGGTCTGTGGATTGTCCATAGCAACCAGGATATTGTTTCAGGAAAAAGAAGTTGCATATGAATTGTTCAAATTTCACTTTTCATTGCTTTGAGCACCACATACGGAATTTATTTTACTTCAGTTGTATAGGGATGGAGGCAGAAGTCTCAAATCCTGATATCTTACAGCCTGGCCAAATGAAACCCAAACTGTCACTTAACTAGAGAAAATACTCCAGTGAGAAAAATATGCCTTTTGTAGTTTGGGTGAGCAGATCCTTCACGAAAAATGTCTCTCTGAGACATCACATAAGACTCAATGACCTGTTAAGATGAGCATGTTCTGCAGCTAGGTGGACCAGCGGTTACAGGCCGTTAAGCAAACAGTGCCAACAAACTCACCATCTGTTCATTGTTTGACAGAGACAGTTGCTTCTCACAACTTGTCCCTGGAGGTCCTCACTGAACTGTCACTGCTGTGTTTGTACAGCACAGTGTGACTCAAGTCCCTGAGTGTAAACCCATCACCACTGCTGATGCTGAGAAGTAAATAGCAATATGCTGTTGCCCCTGGCAGCCAGTGGACAAAAAAGACAAATATGTTCATTTTTAGCAATAGCTTCTTCTTTTGTAATGAGATTTAAATAAAGCATCAGGGCAAATATATCCATGTTTGCTTTTCTGTGTCAAAGAAAAGAAATCTTCCAAGGCATCAGGTTTGGCAATTTTTCCCCATGTTCTCAGAGGCAGAAGCCACAGATGATCTAATTATAAAAAGTGTGTTCCACTTGTAAAATGCTGACTTGTGTTATTTCACCATGAACACTCAGTCCTTAGTCATGCTAAGAGTTTAAGATGTGAGACATCACAAGGCTCTGTGGCAGCAGACAGCTTCTCTTACAGTCTGTGCTGTGGTGGGTTTGGGATTCCTCTCTGAAACATGAAGCTTTTGGTTTATTCAGCCAGTTCAGTTGCAGGCTCACTGCTGGCAGGTCTGGTAGTCTGTGCAGGACCTGCTGTCCAACAGTGGCAGTGGCTGAATAAATAGTTGCGTAATGCCAGACCACAGACAGTGGCAAGCACTATTTCCAGGACAGGCCTGGTGTGCCATGGTGCCACATCACCAAGTTACACCCACCTGGTCTCAAGTAGAAGTTAAATTTGACTGCACAGGAAAGCTATTCACGTGGGTCACAAGGCAGCAGTGGTGGCCCTGTTGCTGTTGACTTGGATAGGTGCCCCATTTGTATGTACACTCCCATAAAAAAAAAAGTTTTTCTAATGTTTAAAGGGTTAATTTCAAACAGGTGATAATTTATCACCTTTTTTTATCCTGACTTTATTCTTCTATACAGCCAGGCAGAACTGTAATTTGTAGTGTAGATGATCCTCCTTTTCGTGTTTTAAATTCTGGATGTCAATAGTAAAACTCATTATGTCAAAAGTGGAAACACTTGTTAAAAAAATAAAATGAGAAGATATGAGAGATGAAATAGAAAACCCTGTAGAGTTGTAAGTTGTAATGTAAGAGAAGCTGCCACTTTAGGATTCATGACATCAGTGCTTTGACCTCTTTATCACCATGGTTAACATCCCTGGGAGCTGAATGTGGCGCATGTTTTTAGCTAACAGTCCTATCAGAGCAGCTTAGACTGATAAATAGGTAAGCAGGAACAAGGTTTGCTGTTTGTTCCTCAACTGGCCAAGACACACACCCAGTGACAAACACACAAATCTATGATATCTCACCCTAACTTCTCTCCTATGAGGTCAACCCAACCCAACATAAACTCTCCAACTCTCACCCTGGACCAGACTTTGCACTTCTGCAGGTCTCTAGGACACTGTCATGGCCATATAGACCCTGTGACTGTACTACAATAACAGTTAGAGAGAAAAATACTTCCTGGAAGAGTAAGGATACAGGTGGCAGATGATGTTTGTTTGTTAAATGAGTGTTTCTTCAGTGTTTGGTTTCTAGAGGTCTTGTTTGGTTTTCAAGATTTCCAATACAATGCATTTCTTGCTTATCTCACTTGAAGCCTGATATCTTTCTGTTTAATTCACCAATACAGTACTTAGTTCTTTAATAGTATACAGACAAATTTTGATGTCATATTTCATGTGACGTATGTGTAATGGAGGGCAAATCCAGGGACAAGTCCTGAGTCAACCTGCCCAGAAGCAGCTCCTCTTCAAAAAGACTTTGGGACTGCCATGATTGTCTTCCAGGAGTTAAAAAAATCTTGAAGTGGAGAACTCTTTCAGTCTGTTATATTTGATCTCCCAAAACAGGCTAATATGGCAATGAAGAGCCTAATCCCACATGCCAGCAGAAAAAGAGATCTCGGTGATTGGCAGACGATCAAAGATATACAAGCCTCTTTGTCTTTAATTGTTCAACCCTCTGTGGTTTTCGACGTCTTGTATGGTCTTAGCTTAAGAGCTTTAAACTAAAATTCCTTTTGACTGAAGATGATTTCTAAGGATTTTACAGTTCGATCAAACGCTGAGCCGATCCTTCTGTGCTGCCTTGTTTGGTTTGACTTCTGTATTGACCTTGCAGTGGGCTACATTGCTGCTTTTAGGGTGTGAAATTAAAGCTGGCATCTACCCATCTTGATGGAGAGGTTCAGCTCCCATGCAGGAGGTAAGCTGTCCGTAACCTAACTCTAGATGCACTACATAATTAGCAGAGAAGCTGAAGCTTACCAGGGGCAGTCTTAATCAGCGGTAAATATGGCACATTCATCTGTAATCTCCCAGTAGGTAATAGTGGAGAGATTGTTGTTGTGGACAGAAATAAACGAAAGGTGATTTGTTAAACACCAAACACTGGTCTTACTTGTTCTGTTGTAGTTCAGCTTTCATAACAAGCAGGGCTGGACATTCAATGTACTTAGTACAGTTTGTAAATGACACCAATTGACAAGCTGCCAAGTCAAAAGCTACTGTATATGTCTGCTCTGAAACCCCGTCATTGCGATGCGAGTAGACAAAACACTCGCAATCACAACTTCAAACAACAGCAGGTTTCCTCCTCCTTCACAACGGTGTGGTTTTCTGTGTGGAGCGGAAACCTGCTCTTTAAGGATGTGGAGGGTGGAATTTAGGTCTTAGCCATTAATCCACAGTGGAATTCTCTGCCTGCCAGGTTGCTGCTTTTTCCCTCCACAACTGCAGCCTGGGTTTGGTCAGATTGACCCCCATGGAGCCTTAGGACTGTTTATGCTGTTCATATATCTATGAGTCCAAGCCAAAATGTCTGTTTACAACATGCAACAAATTAAAGAAGACATATAAGAAGTGGCCTCTCTTGAGATTATTTGCCATACAGGGAATCCTGGTTTCAATCATTCTGCAAGTTTGAAAGTGGTTTTCTAAAAATGTTTAAGGGATAAAGTGAGAGTATGTAGTTCGTGTTGTTGCTTGATAAGGTGTAAACATGTCAGAATAGAGATAGCAAATGAAAAAGGACGAACCTAAAGCCAGCTGCATGTGCAGAGTCACTCAGAACTCACATCAACAAGGCAAGAAGCCACCCTGTGTGAGATTAATTCAGTCTGTTTCTCAGGTAAATATTATGTTAAGGGTATCTACATTGGATGTCTGAACCCCACGCTGGTGGGTTAATGATTTAACAAATGCTTTGGGGAAAAACATGACTTTATTTGGCCCTGAAAATGGTCGAACAACCTTGCATCCACAACATATATGCACAGACTGATTTGTCATGTCATCATACCCTGGTCCAGACAGAGTAGAAGCAGATTGGGTTGATGTAAGAAAAGCCTGACTGCAAATTAGCTTTACGTGTCCTCTGTCTCAAAGCAATGAGCCACTTCCCACTTCTGGAATCTGTATTGTAAAGCTGCTTTGCTGCTAAAGCCATATTTAACTTGTTGTTTGGCTGTGGACTTCAGCTATTTTCCCATACAAAAAAAAAACCTCAAGACGTTATGTAAAGCAACAATGAAGGGTAGGCATTGCCTGTGATCCGAGGAACATGCAATTTCTCCTTGTTTGGAAAGCTCCCGTCAGGCATTGTTACAGCGTCTTTGTGGGTTTTTGTCGTGACCGTATCAGGACACATCAGGACAACATGGACACAAACAAAGAACGGAGAAGGATTACAGACGTCTGAGCTCAGACATGCTCAGCATCCCAGAGGAGAAAAAAAAACTGTAGCGTAGTCGTATCTGTTATTATCAGCCTGTCAGCGTGTGATGGTAACAGAACAGGATGTGCTAAGTTAAGAGAAGACCAAGAATTTACTGTTCTAATAAAAGCCAAACAGGACATTTATGAGAGATGTGCAAAATGAGAAATGTGGTGGGTTGCGAGGCATGAGGAGTGATGGAGGAGGGAAATGCTCACTATGCTGTCAGAGTGAAATACATTTGTATAGGCTATGATCAGCCATACAGTTAAAGGTCTTCATAAAAATGACAGTGCCCAACTGTAGGCTGTTGAGTGTATTTAAATGCTCAACAATACACTGAAAAAAGCATTTGAGTGGTACCGCAAAGATTGGGTTTCAGTCCTTGACTGTGTTGCTTTTGACATGGATGGGTGCCCAATGGAACACAATTGTCTTCATGGTGGGAAGCCAGTGAGGGATTGTGAGCTTGTTGCTGCATTCGGGACTTGTGCTGATTGGTTGGGGTGACTCGACAGATTGAGGTCGAAGTTATACCCTTTGGGTGAGGTCGTCCTGACCCTCCACAGAGTCAAGAACAGCGATGAACAAGGAACAGGCCTTTTCAAGGTGGTAAAAAAAATGAGAAAACACACCAAAAAGTCATCAAATTACCCTAATTCTGATGAAGAGAACCAGGTAATGATGTTCACATCCCAATTTCAGACATCTTGAGAATTGCCTAAATCAGGTTTACTTCAAAAAAGACAAGGCAGGTGAGAAACCGATGCCCAAAAACTAAATGTAATTGGAAGACAAGCAAATACACAGAATTAAAAGAACATAAATGCTGTAGTAGCAGCTACAACTGGCATAGGGACATTACTGAATGTTCTGGTGAGATATGGTGCAGTCTAACTGCAAAACTACCCCTGTATTCTAGTAAATCCCCCTGCTGCATCAATGTCGCACCAACAGAGAGATCGGAAACCACAGTGATGACCCACACTGGAAATACCTCTGACACTTCCAAACAGAGATGGGAATAATGGGGGGTTTCAGTGCTTGGCAGGTGTGGTGAAGGAGGCCAGAGCAAACAGAGAGCGGATACAGGAGCCTTGCTTCCCTTCATTTCGGTTAGATGTCAGCAGCAGGTGTTCAACCTTTTAAACACTTCTGGTCACACACACACACGACAGGGATGGCCATGTGCGTGCATGCCCACCTGGAGGAAAATTGAACCACCTGATGTCCTTATACTGTTTTATGAGATCTTAAGTGCTTTCTTATATTTTATGGGATTAAGCTTGATCATTGCAAACTGTAGTGTTACTGTTTCTGTTATAACTACAACACAGGCAGTAATACTGTAACACATCAGCTAAAATTGCCCACACAGGAGAATGTACTTTTTCTTTTTTTTAATAAATTTAGAACGTTTACCCTGGGAAAAACCCCTCTTGATGATACATACACCACTCTGCTACTATTTTATAAAGTTAGTGATAATAATTGTCTTGACTTTAATCCAAGAATTCAACCCCCAAAAAAATCATGAACAGCACCAACAGGGGTATCAGGTGGCCTAGTAGTCTAAGATACTCAAATAAAGCTAAACATCCAAAAAAAATCTTCTAAAACAGCATCAACAGCTGCTTCTGACCATATCACCACTCCCTCTAAGGACTACCATTCACACCGCAGCAGAATTCATGATTTCTTAGTCACTGAGTCTGCCTCTGATTTGCATCAGACCCAGCAGCTGTGGATCCAAAATCCACCAGAAGAGGGCATTCACACACTGACTCATCTACATTCCTCACTGCTCCCCAACAACGCAACTCCACGCACGTATTGCATCGCTGGCTGGCAGGCCTCCCACACACATCAAGACTGTACGTTTGTGTGTGTGAGTGCGTAAGTTGGACTGTGAGTAATCACACTGGTTGCTTTGCTGTGGTCTAATGTCGTCTTATGCTGGGCTTTGCGATTAAAAGCTCTGCCACTTAAGGGATGGAAAAGTACAGGTGCCATTCAGTGCATAACGAGATCCTTTACAATAGCACATACTGGTATTTCTGACCAGGGACAAACTGGTTTTCCCACCTTGGAAATAACAGTTTTCCTACAGAATCACAGGGAGATGAAACTAAACAAAACCTCTATAAACAGTTACTCGTGCCACAGCTGCTTGGATCAAGATTTGGAGGTGGAAGAAGATTTAGGAGAGAGAATCATGATGGAAAATGTTATAAAATTAGAAACTAGTTCATAAAATACAGATTAACTGCAACACAGATGCCAATGAACTGATGACACTGATGACTGGCAGTCAAATCTGGGTCAAATTTAGTTAGATCTGCTGTCAAATGCAGAATTTAAGACATATTTCACACTTTAAATCAAATCTAATCTAACCAATATGACCTCAATATCATTAACTTGACACTTTAGCCTACTTTATAGCCTGTTTTACTAATAGGATTACTATTGTTAATGTTTATAGACACTCTTTTTTGTCTAAATAAATAGAATTTTACATGATCTTTTGCATATTTTGAATACTCCAAATAGTTATGTTTATATTAAATATCAATGCCAGTTTTTCCACAGCTGATCTGCTCTCCAGCGGGGTTTATCTCAAGGAGAAACTGTTTTAATGTGTCATGGGAGAGCCTTTGACCTTGCTGTCTACATTATCCACTATCTGCCCGACACAACAACACAGCACTTTCACTTCTACACACAGTTGTGATCTATTACACAGGCAACGGACGAAATAATCCAGCCTTTTAGTCGCTGCTTATTTGAGCAGAGATGAACTTCATACTATAAATTAGATTAAAAAGTGTCAAGTTTGACGCACGGCAGTCCTCAGTCAAAATGTATTCAAACAGTGCGAAAGTCCGCTCAACAATTGAGCTTAAAACAAAGCTTTGCAATAACTTTCACACTATAGGCTACTGAATAGTTCATGTTTGACAAGTCATTTGATACCCAATAACGACATTACAACTAATTAACATTAAATAAAGGTTATAGTAATGCGCTTTAACTCCAAACTTTACAGTCAAATTGCTCATTAAGCGGCTACAAGGTTAATGCACTGATATTTAAATGAGCGGTTTGCGGTCGCAGGTGCGTTTTCTTGTCTTTTACGGAGAGCTATCTGACCAATCAGCAGTGAGGAGCGGGTCTGTGTGTTTAATAAAGTAGTAATAAGTCAAATCTCCTACCTGCTCCTGCCGGGACGCTCCTCAGCCGGCAGAGCCAGCAGCTGCTGGAGGGAAACCAGGCTGATGCAATACACAGTAAGCGGGAGAAGGGACCGCATCTCCGGACCAGCTTTTACTTTACACCCTCTCTGGGAAGGAGGGGGCGACCACACCGACTGGGCGCAGTTTAAATCCCAAGAGTGGGAAAAAAAATCAAAATAAATATTGTAAAAAAAAAAAAAAAAAAAAAAAAGGAAAAAGAAATCCCAGAAAAGTGTGCCGGGTTCAGATATCCAGGCTTGGCAGAAGAGATTGGAGATGAAACCTTAAAGGAAAAAAAAGAGGAGGAAGTTAAAAAAAAAAAAAAAAAAAAGATCAATTAAGCTGCTGAGCATAGCCTGCAATAATAGAAAAAAAAGCACACATTTCATTCCTTTTAGAGCTAATGGGCAACTTTTAAATCAAACTATCTGCTCTTAAACACCCCCATCAGTGAATTCCACTTCAAAACTTCTGTATATAGATCCCTCCTTCATGGCATCCACTGAAACTTCTGCCCCAGATGAAGAATTCACACATTCTCCTGAAAACGTGCAAATATGCACCTACAAGCCCAATATGCAAATGATTTTCTTAACTGTTTAACCTGTTCAAACCTTCTAATAATGGTAATAAATGAAAGTCTTACCCTCTCGCTTAAAATTTAAAATCTGTGTTTAGTTTAAGAGTTTTTTTTCCCCCCTTGGATCCAAACGTGTTGGTCAAGATCAAGTTCTTCAGTGTGAAGCTGAGCGCTTGGTGACATTGAGGGTTTAAATACTGAGTGGGCGGAGTATAATGCCTCAAATGCCGGTAGGGACTTGTGGAGCCGAAGGTGCTGTAATGTTATTATTTCTCATGCTCGGAATATAGTGGACTGATGTGGTTGGTAAATACAAGCTATAAAGTGCGGGTAGAAACGAGAAGATGCATTTGGTTCCACATACCCTTATTAAAAAGAAATATGGTGTTCCTATGAGACATTTTAGAAAAATACTAAAAAAAAAAACAATGTAACAAGAAAGCTTCATGTGTCTCGATGTTGCCAGGAAATCTTAAAAATGCTATAAAATATGCAAAGTTTGGTCTAAATGGTTTTTAACATGAATATTGAGCACCGCAAGCTAATTTTAAAGTCTCAGAAGTAATACAGGAATGTTAAAGTGACGCAATAAGCATTTTAGGAATAGCACTACAAGCTCACTATTGAGCAGGACAGCACTACAGGTCCTTTTATAGATATTATGGGATTATTGCAGTTGTACCATATGAGCTTTAAAATTCACAAAAGGTCACTGTTAAGCCATAATTGGACACTACAGCCACACTTTGCTATCTGAATCAAACATGCGATTACTTGCACACGAATTTCTCAAGCAGTTTGTCTTCCAGACCAAACCCTTCCTCCTGTGTCTTATCATCACAGTCAGCCAAGTGTGTAAGCCAGATAGAAGGAGATGCCCCAGAACTTTGTCAATGCACGCCTTCAGTCCCGTCATGACACATCATTGATAAATTTCCTGAGTAGAACATTTCTTTCATACAGTTTATTTGCTATTGTGACCACTTTCCAAGAGGCTCCTGGCAAGACATAGAAAATTGTTTGTATGATTAATTAAGGAGCTGTAAAAGATGCAGAATGTGACTTTTTTTTCACTTACATTTTCTACTAGTACCACTACTACTTTCACTTTTATTAGGAGATGTGGGTCAGGCATGTCACAGGTCTAAACATGCATCTTACTATTTTGTTTAATGACTCAGATGAATCATATGCAGCTCTTTCCACTGTATTAGCGAGTCTAAGCTCTGCCAAAGTTCCTTCCTTTTCTAAGTCAGCTGAGTGATGCAGCAATGCACTAATAATACATACACCTGATCCTGCCTCCAATACAGTTACACAACTCTTGTTTCCAAGAACGCACGTAGAGCTGGTTGTCAACAGTCAACTGGAAGCCTTTCTTGGTACTGTACTGACTCTGTGCTGCACATCCATGTACAACAGAAACAATAACAGAGTCAGGACAAGCAAAACACAGACTCCATGAGGAATTTAAGAATGTTATGTTTATTTTTTGGGCTTTTTGCTGAAGCAAAAATCATCTCAGGCTCATTAGTTGTATTTATTTAAACAAACATCAGTAGTCCTGCCATGTAGTTGATGCAAATGCATGATTGTCAATTTAGAATAGACAGATATAGCCCCAGTTTGTGCTTCACATATAGCATGACATTTGAGTCACAGAGCTAAGCATCCAATTTTCCCCAGATTGTCACTGTATTCCCTGATCCAAACAAAGATGGCAGCCAAAAAATGAAATACAATATGTCCTTGCTCTCGTAAAACACATGACAAAATCTTATTGCAATATTTTGTGTGGAAATATAAAATACTGAAAAGTACCATCAACATATACCAATATAACTGATAATAAAATGTTTAATTTTGGTTCACGTTGTAAAAACCGAGCGAGGACATACAGTATGTCATTTTCGACTGCCATGTTTGTTTGGATTAGGAAAAGATGCACAATGGGAAACGGGTTAAAAATGATTTTTATAGTTCAACAGATTAGAAGGTTAGAAGACTCTTTAAGGATTTTGGGAATACCTTAGAACAGCACTAAGTGTTGTGCAATGAACATCTGGGTTTTTCACAGATCGCGGGGTATTTATTTTTTGGCGAAAATCTGACGCTGAACTCTGTGACTCGAATGTAGTGCTCATACATGGGAGGCACAAACCAGGGCTGAGACTTACAGAACATTTTACACATGTGGCTTGAAAATTCTTACAGCTGTATGACTTGATGGAAAAATCAATTATTTATGTATTTTTCCTTCTTCCTATGTATAACTTCTAAAATCTTAATGACTTCATGAGACATGGCCATATTTATAAGAGCTGCAGGAGAAACTGATTTAAACTGTCAACCAAACGTTTTAGTGTCAGTCATACTGTCCTCAAACTTCAGCAATGTTCAAGAAGAAGAAATCCATCAAAGCAGAGGAATGGAAAATGTTTGTAAGTAAGGCTAAAATAGGGTTTTAATTCCTGAAAAGCACTAAAAAACAATAAGTAACAGTGGGAATGAGGTACAAATAATATGAAACACCATGAGTGCCTCATGATTATGGGTGCTGTACTGTATAATTATTGCCAACCCAGGATTTTAGTCTTAATGTGTGCTACGTGATCCCTGTCTTGCGTGTAATGTGAAGCATTGCGTGAGTGTTATTCGCTCAGACAGATTCGTTAGTGATAGTTGCCAGCTTCTCACCCTCGCCGCTATCATCTTACAGCTCAGCTCTGCTCAGCCTTTCTTTGATCGCCTCATGTAGTTTCTCAGTAGTTAGCGCCACATTGTGACCTTTCAGTGGCACACTAATCCAGGCTTGGCTGAAATGGAAGGATCCTACTAGTCTTTGATATGGCTTCATATTCAGAGTCAGTTTGGGTTATGTTACCAGCTCATCTCTGTAACTTCTGTTTTTCTTAAAAATCAAACATTGTGATAACAGCAGTGTGGCTTTGACCTTCTTCCTAGGGTTAGGGTTGATTCATTCATATTGAATATTGCATGTTTACTCTGTCACCGACCTTCATCCAAAGCCTACACTAGTACCTATTGATTTGGAAAAATGATTCATGAAAAATTTCCCAAGACAAACAGCTGCTAGTAACTCATTTATCTCTCAGACTTGGCTGTGGAAACAGGTCACTTCTTCAGATTCTGACCCATTTATGTAAGAGTTCTCTGGCATGTGACAGTGAATCGGTACCCGCTGGGCTCTGAACACAGGCTACCCGCCTGGTTTGATCTCTCAGTCGTGCACTAGTTCTACTTTTGTTTTAGGCGGCAATTAGCGAACATGAGTATGTACTCTGTGGAGCCGACCACAGGGCAGTTTTAAAAGAGCCTCTATCTGTGGCTTTGAAAGGAAAAGTTGGGGGACGTAGTCAACTGATCAAAGAGGAGAGGGACCTTTGCTTGATTGTGCGGCGTTCTCTGTCTTGTCTTTGTCAATGTGAATCTTTGGATGGGTGAGAAGGGGACACAGCCAGCCTTTGAAGGTTGCGTAAACAGTGCAAATAAGCTGTTGTCTCATGGGATGTGATAAAAGTGAACACTCGCCTTAGTCAAGCAAACTGATATGATTACAGGTTGTAACTTTTCACTTTGTTTGTTGGTGTACGTGCAGTTGGTCACTTGATTGACACCCAGTCATCACTGGTGGTGCTGATGATCTGTGTGTTTTATATCCTTCCTCTGTCCTCATATGGTGTTGGTCTGAGCGCTGTGGCTAGTAGCCACAACCAGCTACCTGCTAGTCACACCAATGGCAACTAGATTCCACAAAACACCCCAAATATTGCTGCGGTGCAAAGTTCAGTCTTGTCCTTGGAAATAGCAGTTGACAAAACAATCTAACCTCAAGGTCCATTTAATAGCTGTTCTGGAGCGTTCGATCGTATTACATGATATTCATCAGCTGATGAACTTTGCCAGTTGTTGTCTAAGATTCAAACTCCTTGTGTTTTCAAGGTTATGATTGTACTTAACACCTCAGCTTTCAGGCCAACATGAACCAGAGGTTCTTTGGCCACTCTGGGGCAGCAAAAACAAGGTGTAAACACAAAGTTGAAGTTTGCGGGACGTAAAAATCAAAACAATGAGCTGAAAGATGCTAAAACGGTCAGTGACTGGGGGGTTGGGTGATATAAATTCTCTGTGGGTTCATCATTACGAGTGACCTCTTTCACATTACACATCATCTTGAATCCATTGTTCATATAAAAATATTAATGATAGCAGCTTTAAAGTGCCCAGAAAATGAAAATTTGAACATCCAAAATCCCATGAAATCTAGGCAAACTCCATCGATGATGAAGATCATGAAATATGATCACAAGCTTCAAAACAACTACTAAATAAAAGTAAAGGTAAAATTGGTAAAATAGTCAAGGTAAAATAGTTTTTTCAATCCCAAACATCTTTTAAAATTTAATTTGAGGCAGAGGAGATGGATGTGTGAAAAGTAACAAAAAGAACACTGTTCATGTTTAATATGTCATGTGAATATGCATTTGGAAGTACTTTGTACCAAAAAAATAGTCCCGATGGAAAGTGTTGGCAGAGTTCTGTGGATTGCCCAGAGTTATGCTGGAAAGAGAAGTTGCTGGTAAAAAAAAAAATGTAAATGTCATTTTTCAGTGCTGCGGGCAAAACTAACAAAATTCCATTGACCTCTATTTTATTGGGTTGGAGGCATAAACCTCAGGGAGAGATCCCTCAAAACCTGAACAAATAAAACTAAAACTATCACCATGGCTAGACACCACGAGGGGTAAAGTCATCATTTGGGTGAATCAGCCCTTTAATATGGATCGTAAACATCTTCAGCATGTGCAGGAATCTCATGGTTATGTGTTAGTGGAGGTTAATGTGAGAGGGCCCATAAACAGCAGCTTTATGCTGAAGTGTCCTGGCTCTGGATTGAAGTGGCTTATGTTACAAGCAAATTAATCATCTCAGCACGTGCAGTGACGTGGCTGAGCTGAAGGACTTCACATACAAGCACACCTACACCTGCTGCTTTGAGGAAGATTTATCGATCCTTCACAAGAAAGTCTGATTTCTCCTGTTTTTGAGGAAAGTACCAGTTCATGTACATACAGTATCTAAACAACTTGTGCATTTTTTTTCCTTTCTTGCAGCACTTGATCTGGTAAAAATGTAAATGTTTTCTCGGTTGTCCACTTGAGCAGCATGTGACCATAGGTACTCCACATCTGGATCCGACCCAAGACTGAATCATAACAGATCTCTCTGTCCTGTACTGTTTCTTACTTCCATATGAACATTTTACATAAATATTTCTGACATTCGTCGTGATTACAACAGAATAGACCACACCTCAAGAGCACGCCCTTCAACCTCCTCCTGCCTCCTTACACAAATAAATGACACAGCCAGTCATAACCAACATAAAAATCATAAAAACAGCTTTTGTGATGTGACTGTGTTTCCATATCTATGTTGTGCTTTGTTTTATGGGTATTCTGGAGTGAATGTAAGCCAACCTTCTCTCACTGAATCAAGTTTATTCCATCAGCAACCACAATGTGGTAGTCTAATGATTGCTGCCCCCTAGTGAATCTCACGTTACATCAGCAGAATACACTGAGCAGCAGTTCCTGCTGACAGTGAATCTGTTGTGATGCTTCCCATGAGGACCTGCCTAAGTTATCCCCCTTAAATACAAAACAAATATCATTTATCAGTACGGACAACAAAAACAAACTTTATCAAGGCGTTGTCTTGGATTTTAAAATAATTGTTGGGCAACTCACTATTAAATCCCCATGAAGAATCAGTTGAGGCATTTTCCCACTGCTGTGCTTATAGCATCCTCTTGGCTTCTTCAGTACACTTTATTTACATTGCTTGTTTGAGATGGTGCACAACCAAGTTTGTTTGAATGGCTTGTTGTCTCTGTCTGAGCCCTATCAGTCAAGTTTGTTTGGTATGGCTGCTTACCAGTACAGGGATGTGTGGGAGGAGGGGGTTAACAGGACAGTGCTCTGCCAGATTTGATGGACAAATGAGGGATTGGATTTCAGTGTGGGAAAGATGATGGCAAAAGACAACGGTAACTGATAACAGCAGAGTGCCCAGAAATCACTACATCTGATGAGGAAAACAGGGCTTCCAAGTTTGTGGGAACAGATTGGGGAAGAACCTTTCCTGTTTCCCTATGACAATGCCCTTGTGCACAAAGCCAGGGACATAAAGAAATGGCTTTCCCAGGTTGCTGTGGAAGTGTGGAGGAGCTTGACAGGCTTGCACAGAACCCTTCCAGCCCCAACCAGCACTTTTGGGATGAGCTAGAATGCCATCCGTGAGCCAGGACTTACCTCTCAACATCAATGGTGGACCTCCCTAATGCTCTTGTGGCTCCAGCCAGGTTCTAACATCTGGTAGAAAGGCTTAAATCAGAAGAGCGGAGGCTGTAATGGCAGCAGATTAATGCCCATGGATTTAAATGTTCAAGTGTCCACATACTTTTAGTCAAATAGTAGTATGAAACAGGGAAAATGTGTTTTCTGCAAGGAGGATAGAGGTGTAACAGCATCCATGAAGCTGCTTGGGTGGATGCTTGTTGACACACTGCCACTCAGCTGAATGAACAAAGATACCAGTAATTACATTATCAAGTAAAAATGAGAGGGTTAATGTGTATATCATGTATTCATCACATTGTGTGTCATCTTTGCTCATGCATTGTGCTGCAGCATGCATGCAATTATGCCAGAATAGTTTTCAGGTTGCACCCCCTCCCCCTCTAACATCTGTCCCCTGCACTCTGCAGACAGGCCACATAGAAATGAATGGCTTCCTTATCGTTGTGGTTAGAAGATCACACTGACATCACCACCAGATGTCTCCAGGCTAAAAGTCCCATATCTATACCTATATCATATCATACATATATCTGGGGGGTAAAGAATAAAAATCTACTAGTGTTGAATCATTTTTGTTCCATATTGAATGACTTTGACTGCAAACCTACAGTGTTTTCTTAATCAGCGTCTCAATAAGATGGTTTGAGGTGGGCGGGACTCAGTTGGAAAAAGGTGACACATATTTTTGTGCACTAATCAGAGTTGAGCAACATTTAAATCAAAATATGATTTCAGTTGTGTGATTGTTTGCTTGTTACCCGTGCTGTGAACCAAGTCTGATCAAACTACACCCACACACTCCTGATGAAGCAGATTAGCTCTTAAAGTGAGACTATGTAACCTTGGAAAGACAAAATAACACAATCCTTCATAAGCAAAAAACACATCTTTACTCAGTTCAATACACTCAGGGGTTTTGCTGCTGTTATGTGGTCTGGTGTGACTAGTAGCTTATGGTGGCTAACTGAGTCACTTCTCTGACTTTATGATTCTTCTCTACTTTTGAAACTGTAGCACTGTGGTTATATGAGGCCTCAGCCATTCAAATGTGTCAAAAGATAAAAAGTGGATATCTTAAAAAGTTACAGCTTTTTTAATACAAATTTCCCTCTTTTTTACTATCTTTTCTCTGCAGCTCAACAAGGAAGCCACATATTAGCTTCAGATAAACCTTTTGAAAGTACATTATGAAGGGATCTTCAAATGTTCAGTATGAACAGGAGGAATGATCACAGCAAGAAAAAAACCTGTTTAGATGTTCATATGGGCACCTGACTATTGTTTTAAGACAGACTTGAAAAATGGTGAACCTAACCTTTAATAGTCATTAGGATTCCTACTCTGCATGTGAAGACATATGTACAGTATAATGTTTTCTGTGGCTCTAGAGGAGCTGCTAAGTCTGAGAAATGAACCCTGATGACATCACAATCATGTAATCATGGTTATCTCAGATGGGAATACAAATTTATTACAGACTTGGAAGATAAGGGTGATTACCAGGCAGGCGGGGTCAATGATATTGAGTTACATTATGATAGTGTAGCAGTGTTTTTGGAGGATGTCTTGGCCTATGCTGCTTCAAAATTTACCATAATTTTTACAGTCTGTCTGTTGAAAGTCCCCCACCTTCATGCAAGTGCAGTACTAAATTAAAAAAAAAAAAAGTAGGCTACCATTTTAAACTTTAGCAGATTGTTGCATCTGGCTCAATTAGTATATTTAAACTTTTTTTTTTTAGAGTATTTATTATTTAATGGTGCTGCAAACATGGCAAATAAGTAACACTGTCATATTTTTCAATCTCTGCCATCTTTCCAGGATGTTATGGGTAAAAACAGACTTAGTTACAAATCAGGATTTACAGGAGTTTGCTGTACACAGAGTTGCGCCACATTGCCTTTGCTCTTACGGAAATAGAGGAGCTCCAATTACAGCAGTGAGATGCATGAAATAGGAAGGTCTGTGTGTTTACATATGTTAACTGTCAACCATAAAATATAGTCTGACTACTAACATGAGAGTAACACAGTGGAGAGACAGTACTGAATAAAAAAATCTCTGTGTCACTGTGTAACCATCTGCTGGTCTGGTCTCTGGGGAAATGAGTGCAAAGATGGTTAAATGAAGCGTGTTCATGTGCTATATGCTTCACCTGAGATGAAGGGAAATCAACTGCTGGAATAGCCCTGTACAGAGCATTGGTGTGCAAGAGGCCTTCAAACCACTTCCTGTCTGTGGGTTAGTCTACAGGAAGTCACATGGTTGTTGCATCCTGCAGAGCACGGCTTTGCGCTCTGATTGGACTGCATATGTTAATATCACAGTGTCAGTGACAGAACAGACACCTCATCAGCTTTCTTCTTCTTTTTTATTCCTCGACATAAAAGGTGACAAACTGAGATGGTGATACTGCAATAAGAAAGTTCAAACATACTCATATTAGCCATGAAAGAGATCACTTCACTTCTTCCCATCTCATGCTGCCTTATCAGAATTAAAACATGTGCATGATTGATATATATATATAAAATTTTGATGATTATGATGCTTTGAGGTCTATCAGAGGTCACAATTATGGCAGAATTAACTTCCATGGGGAGAAGCATTAGATGCTGAGATTAAAGGAATAGTTTGACATTTGGGGAAATAAGCTTATTCACTTTCTTGTTCGAGTTAGATGAGATGATCGTCTCATGTCTGTACAGTAAATAGGAAGCTATAGTGAGCAGTCGGTTAGCTTAGCTTAGCACAATAACCAGAAACTGGGCAAAAGACCTAGCCAATTAACCCACCTCCTAGCACCTTTAAAGGTGATTAAATGTCAGAGGTGATTTAAAGGTTAGTGGCTGGATGCAGTAACTTCATGGAGCCTCCAAAATTACTGCTCTCAGCTAAGAAATAGTCCTGCCCCACATGAAAATGATTGAATTATTAACATCATAATGTTGAAGGTTATGTTTTCAGCAGTTTGTTTGTTCATCAGCATCAAGTGATTAGTTTTAGATAGATAGATTTAGATCCAACAATAAACACTTGTCAAAATACTAAATTACAAGTAAAAATCTTGCATTCAAAGTTTTACTTGAGTAACTGTACTTAGTTACTTTTTCAATGTGTTCGGTGTTTTGATTTAACCTGGAATTACATTTACTCTCATTCATTCATTCCACTGCTGTATATTGCCTCAGCATCTGACAGAAATGCAACATATCTATGTGCGTCATCCCTTAGCTCATAAAAGAGGAACAAGAGTGACGTGTTTCCAGCTAAAAACACTTGAATGCACAATGCAACATTGATATTTAACACACAAGGCAACATTGGTATTTAAGCATGTAGGCATTTGCAAAGTTCAAGTTTGTCTAAGAAAGACAACTTCATTACTGTGTGTATCCTTGTCCTGAGGGGAGAGTCTGGTAGAGACTGTGTTGCTCTTGTCTCTCTCTCTCTCACCCGTTGTCTGTCTCTCTGGCAGCTTATCAAGAGTGATTCAAGGTTGAGATACAGTTATTGTCAACTGTAAGAATCAAAACCACAGCGTTGACCTCAGTTTCACTCCCTGAAAATAGTATCCACAAACCCGGCTTGAGATGCATGTTATCTCTTGTTAACATAGCTTTGGTTGTCAGAAGCCGTGTTTATCAAAGAGCAGCGCTGTCCTCCGCTCATCTCCGGGCCTGAGTCTTAGATAACTGTGTGAGAAAAGAGGGAGAGCAGTTGTCGCTGACTGTTGGGAAAACAAAGCTCTTAAAGAAAAATGTGACATCTCAGGATCAGGATTGTTTTTAACCAGTGAGTGATACGGACTTTAGGTCAAAGGTCACAGCGCAGGAAGTGTTGGAATTAAGGCTGTTACAGTGGTGACAGCCAAGGACAGGCCACACGGATATGGGCCAACAGGCCTTCCTCACATCCCACTGACATGTTATCTGCCTATCAAAAGTGACACTACAGCATCATGCCAAGGTTTTCTGTAGCCTTACTTAGCATTTTTAAGTCGCTCCACAGCCAGAAGTTTAATATGTATCTGATTATCTTTTATATTTCCCTCAGGATTCTATGTTTGCAACTGAAAGGTGCAACAAGAAGGAGGATTGTCAGAGGGAAAAATATCTGAGATCAAAAAAGATGAATGTTGGAGTTTGGGGAATGGTTTGGCTACAGAAACTTGGATTAGTGCTCTACAAGCAGTTCCGTGAAATCTATCTCACTGACATTTTATGTTTCTTGACTGTAAAAGGATGTCCCTATTAACTAAAGTGGTTTGGCAAGGAGATGGAGCTGTGGCTGTGTGTTTGGATGTCTATAAAACCCAGGACCGAGTACTCAATTAATGGCTGAATTTTAATTTTGGCCTTAACTATTCCTTTTAAATGACTAAATGTTTCCAGCACATCATTCAGTCAGCTAATTCCCAAGAAAAAGTTCAACAGAGCTGCATGATCCACCTTAGTGTTGGATTTTTCATTTAAGTCTTGGCTACAAAGCAAAGCGATATATTATGGTTGAACTTTCACAGACTTAAACCCAACTGGAGTCCAAACATTCATAACACCTGCACAAATAACAAATGCAACAATTCACAGAAATGATCCATGTCCTGGTAAAAATAATGTTTTCTGTTTGAATAATAGTGAAAGTTGGGGGCTTTCAAACTTTTCAACTATTGGTAATGTAAGGTAAGAAGATACCTGGATAACTGGATTCCCAGACTTAGAAGGTAGAGAGATGCCATATTTCATTTGTATACTGTGCTATGGATTGAAATTAAATCATTTTTCAAGTTGAATAATAGTGAAAGTAAGCGGCTTTCAGACTTTTGAACTTTTGGTAATATAAATTGACAAGATAGCTAGACAGCCAGATGGATAGCAAGGTAGCTAACGTTAGATGACTGGATCGCTAGACTGCTTGGAACGTAGAGAGATACCATATTTCATTTGTAAACTGTGACATGAATTGAAATTAAATCATTTTTCAAGTTGAGTAATAGTGAAAGTAATAGTGAAAGGCTTTCAGACTTTTGAACTTTTGCTAATATAAAGCAACAAGATAGCTAGAAAGCTAGATGGATAGCTAGGTAGCTAACGTTAGCTAGATTGCCAGACTGGTTGGAAGGTAGAGAGATACTGTATTTCATTTGTATACTAACCATGGATTGAAATGAAATACTTTTTATGACACGTTCATATTCATGTCAATTTTCATAGTCTACCAGCAGTTCACACATAGATCTAAATAATGCTAGTAGCCATGGGTAGAGCAGAGGGTGGTATCTCACTCTCTATACACAAATAGCCTACATCAAAATGAACAAAACTATGAGTGCTAAAACACATCTTTCCCCCACAAAATGCCAAACAAACATAGATGACCTCACCCACCTACTAAACAACCAATACAAACTGTGGGTTCAGAACTCCCTTCTCTAAAACACAGTGGACAAACAGATCATTCATCCCATCCAGAATCATTTTTCTAAACAAGGACACCCACTGTGCATGGCAGGGGTTGTATGTCCATGCCATATCATTATTTTGATGTGTTTGTTCTACATGCTACTGCAGAACAAACATCCTTCTGAGATAATCTATTGGGAGCCCATTGAGACTGGTGTAGTTTGTGGTCAGACTTTCAATGGCCCTGCACTGGACAATCCTGCCATGCTGCCCCTCCTGAAAGAAAAGGTTCAAACTGAGCTGCAACAAAGAGCAAAAGTCAGTAGGTTTCCCCTATAAGTTAAGAGTTTACGACCTCATGGTTGCCAAGGGGTTGCAAGATACTGTAAATCTAAGGGGGCACAAGGTGATTTATATGATGGGAACTACTGAAAAAAACATTTCTGCAACACAAATTAATTGTTATCTCAGATTTTTGCTTATTCATTGTGAAAAACTGGATAGTTTTACCTATGTAAGCATAAAAAATGTTCAAATAAAACAACATGATAAGGGAACATCACTCTTTGGTTGAACTGCTTATACACAATCAATGACACGGGGTCATGAGTAGACACTGCTTCACTTTAAAGGGTCATAAAAAGGTTGGAAACCATTGGCCTAACCTGAAAGGGCTAATAGCCTTGCTCGTAAAGCTGCAACGAATGATTATTTTCAATATCGATTAATCTGCTGATAACTTCATAACTTGCCAATAAATTATTTGCTTTATAAAATGCCTGAAAATACTGAAAAATCACAATTTTTTACAGTGACAATTTCCTAAAGCCTGAGGTGGTGTCTTGAAATCACTTGTTTTGTCCAATAAGCAGTGTAAAACCCAAAGATATTCAGTTTACTATTACATAAGATAAAGAAAAGCAGCTAATCATCACAAAGGAGAAGCTGAAAAATGACTTAAACAATGAATAGATCATCAAAAATAGACCCTAATTTATTTTCTGTCAAGCACTAATCATTTCAGCACTACTTACATATTAAGTAGTACATATTCTTTTGTAATTTACAGTATGCTCTCTAATGATAGTGGAAGGCATAAAAAGCAATTCTTGGCCCCCAGAGGGAAAAATATTGCTCTTGGATCTTCATTTTAAAAGAAAGCATTCCCACTGGATTTTGGTGGGTGCTCTTCAGTTTTGAGCAGCTAGAATCGTCACCACCTTTCACCCCTCAAAGGACGGCAATGTTGCAACTTCACTGGGTTTATTATAGGTTTTGGTCAGACTTTTGGCCCCTGAGCTGGTTTGGCTCCTCACATGGGACATTCCTGCCGCGCAGCCCCTCCCTGGAAGTCCCTCACTGCGCAGACTCGCGGCTCTCCGCTGTCAGGGCAAGGCAGACTGACAGTATGGCGGCGGGGTGCAGCTGGAAGGATGCTACAGTCGCCCGTGATGTATCAATCGCCGGCAGGACGTAAATGGACTATTGACGGCAGAAAGAGAAGAGGAATTAGCGAGAAAGGCCTGTCGCCGTGAGCTCCAAAGATGGCCAGGCTCGCCGACTACTTTGTAGTGGTCGGTTACGACCTCGACAAGCGAGGTGGGTGCTTCAGTTAGCCTGCCCTGCTAGCTGTAACGGCGTATTATTAGCTCCGGGTAAACAGGAGGCAGGGAGGGAGGCGGGGACGGGCCGGACCGCCGCTCACAGCTGGCCGGCTCTATCCGCTGTCAGCGGGGAGTGTGCAGTCAACTTTAGGCCGGGGACGCGGAGGCCTCACGGGATTAGTGTACTTAAATGCTAGCCTGTCAGCTGGTGTCCCGCATCTTTAGCGGGGGGGCGGGGGGACACATTGAAATGCACAACTCCGCTACAACGTTTATCTTCCAGCCATGTTTTTAGCACCGGCAAAGCAAACTGTGTTGCTCTGTTGACAGTAAACTTTATTTGCCAGGAGCTAACGTTAGCCGGGCTGTTTGGTCGGCTGTGCCCTAAGACGGATTTATTCACCCGTTTCAGCTGTATCTTCCCCAGTTGTCTCTCAAATAATAGGTGCAGCTGTCGGCATTGAAGGTGTCATTTTAAAGCAGAACTTCAGCGAGGGGCTGCTGCACAGCGGGTTGTCAGTGTTGTGGCTGCAGGGTCCTCAGCAGTAACTTGGGACAGTCGCTGATTTCCGCTTGGACTTGATTTAAAGCGTGATTCTTAAACTGGAAATCGATGCTTTTCCTCGTCAGAGTTGCTGATTGTTTTTCTTTGTCTGTGTTTTGTGTGGATTAACCCAAATGGCTTTGCCCCTCCCTGAGCCCCCTCGGACCGGAGCTCTGTTCCCTTGTGTTGTTGGGACGGGGTTTGGACCGTTATCTGAGCCCCCACCCCCCCTCCTTTCAGCCTGAGCCTTGGCCTAGATCTGTGCAGTATAATGGCCCGTTTAATCATGAAATATTCAACCCGCCTATCCGATGGAAGCATGCAGCTTGTAACGTGGTAGTGGAGTCTTTTATTCAGAGTGGATTTTTGCTTATGATTTATTCAGAAGAGGCAAATTGTAACATGACAAGTCCTCTGCGGCTAAAAGCAGGCAGAGAACTGGCTTTTATCTTGATGATGCTGGAGCAACCTACATCACTTCTCTAACTGCTTGAATGCACATTTTGCATCTTGCATTTTTTTTCCTGAAGGGGTAAATACAGGATGTTATAACGTGGACACTGCAAACACTGCAGAAACTCCCCTTCCTGTTCTACCCTGCCTGAATGCAATGCAGAGCAGAACAGGCCTGTAAAAAGCATCTGGGAACCAGACATCAGAGCCACGGTGGCTTTAATGGATCAAGGCTCCCATGCTTGTAAAAACCAAACACTTAAGGGTGATGATGATTGTTAGCGTTGCCCCACTACTGCTGCCACGCTGTTTACAGTAACTTTACACCATGCTGGAGTCTCTGGGTGGAGGCATTTTGTTGTGCTAAACATCTCCAGTAGCAGCCACGAGTTGACTCCCACCCTCATCATCATCATCGCCATTAGTATTTGATGCGCTGATAGGCCATCATTAACTTCCTCTGGAGTCTGATCAATACTTTTCTGCCACGTCTTTGCTTTTGATACTGTCTTGTCCGCTTTTAGCTTATTCTGGTTCTTCACACATTATCAAATCACAGAGCGAAATGTAGAGAAATTTTTAGTAACGTATATGGATATGTTCCTCTTCAAAGCTTCCGTACCAATCAATAACCATTACCTAATGGAGTATTAGTAATATGTCAAGGGTGTGGGTTGTATTATGAGTCTGATGCTCCAAGTGTATCAAATATTTCTGCGTGTGCACGATTATTTTGGTTGTATTTTAATTTTTCCAGCTGTATTGCCACTGGCAGTAAGTGACTGTAAATAAAAGAGTTGGCTTCGAATCAAGAATGAGCGGTCCTCGATCATAAGAATACCAGGAATTCTGCAGCACAGTGGAGTTTCCTCTTGTGTCTAAATATTACATGCATCCTGTCTACGTGTGTGTGTGTTTGTGTGTGCGTGGTTGCTGGTTATCACTCACTCAGTGGAATGTTTGCAAGCGTGGGCACTGACAGGTTGTCAGGGCTGACATCATCGCTGTTCATCTGCCTCTCAGAGAGCCGTCAAAAGCAAAAAAAACCTCGTGGGTGTTTATAAACTGAACTTCCTGGGGGCAGAAGTGTTTTACCTGTTTTTTTTTTTATGATTCATTTCCAAACAACCAGTGACAGTTTGGCTTGACTACCGGACGCCAACCTGGAGGCGGAGCCTAGAATCTTCCTTTCATCTTCTCCGTTTGTCTCTTAAGGTGTCAGGTTGCTCACATTGTGCTCAACCTAGATGCTCAGTTATGCTTACAGTGGATCTTACTTAGAGCCAAGATGGCTGCCTTTGGGTTGAGAAGTGTCCATAGTTGCAGGGGTGTGGTCCTCATCGAGAGGGTCTTTTGAGAAACCCCACACACAGCATGTCACTGTGTTTTGACAGCGGTTCCTCCACCGCGCTGAGGACACAGCAGCCAATTGGACAGGCAGTCCAAGGCCCAAACAGGAAATGGGAGACGACCCAAGGGAGACATGTGTTTAGAGCGAGAATCCAGATTGTCCCCCTGTGCGTGTCTGAAAACCAGGAAGGGGGTATGTGTGTGTGTGCGTCTGTGAGAGACGGTCTCATTCAAGACAGTGAAGAGACACACATGCGCACAAACACACACACACACAGACGCTTACATACAGGCTCTATTGTGGCTCCGTCTGTGTGCCTCTGGCGGTGCAGTTTGAGGGTGTTGGTCATAGCTGCGGCGGCCTAAACAGAATGCAGAATGGTTATTTTCAGGCTGGAGTGACAACTCTGGCACTCAGATCTTCCACTGAAACTCAGCCTCTTCTTCACCCTTCGCCCACACACACACACACACACACACACACACACACACAGACGCTCACCTACCTACAGCTTGCAGTCAAGCCAGGATCATTCATAACATTTAGTGCGTTTACGTGCACTTAAGTAACCGAGTTACTGTCAGCTTTCTCCAGTAAGCTGATAAAAATCATGTAGACGAGTATTCTATAATGGAGGTAGGAGATTAGAGAAACCTGGTTTGATTTGGTAGAAATGTCGGTTTCTTGGCCATGTGGCACAAGTATATACGTGCATGACAAAGACTGCAAGCAGGGAAAGTTTCTCTGAGTAACCTGGTTTCTAAAGCGCATGTAGGCACACTGATCGAGAGGTCAGCGAGGACACACAGAGAAGCACACGGGACGGACTGAGTGTGCATGGGTGTAGTCGTGTTTACAAAACTCAGGTTGTCTCTGTTACTATCCTGCAGTGTTGTCATGAATTGTGACATCACTAACAACGTTTAAGTTACTTTTACCGACCAGACAGATTTTTTTTTACCAGCCAAAAATAATAAATAGCTTTTTGATTCTGCAATTTGCCTTTACTGATTGGAGTAGGGGCACAGACTGTGTCCTGGAGACTCACGGTGACATTTTGAGCTCTCATGTATCAAGATGTTCTCCAATTTCATAACTGTAGTGCCAACAACGAAGGAATTGCCTCTCTGCTTTTCCTTTGCATTAATACCGCACACACTACAAAACCTTACACCCTCCAGCCATGTTCTTTGAGCACCTGAAGTGACAGTGTTTGAGCAGTGGCTGTGGCAGCAGCAGCAGCAGTGGTGCCACAGCTACTGCTGTCTTTTTCTCCACTCCCGCGTTAAATCTCCACGTAGCTAGCTGGGTTTGTTTCAATTGCCCGGATGACAGCAACAAGTACCTCACATGCTGCAACCATAAAGGTCGCGGTTTGATGACTGATGCAATTACGTACTACGCAGGACACACACAGCATGGTAGATCTAGCAGATTAAAGTGACAGCAAACCAGCAGCTTTCTCCAGCACATGTAGGGAATTAATTTTTCCCTGCTGGTGATTTTGTCGTCTGTTGATTGTCTTTGTTAGCTCTATTAGCACTTCTGTTGCTCTTTCGCTGCCAGGTTTGTCAGCTTGACTGGGACATTTTGCATCGGTTAGGGCCGGATATCAAACACTGAGCTGGTTGAACTTTAACCTAACTTCAATTCTGTGGAGGTTTTAAAATGTCAGCTCAACTTGTGATTATGAAACTAACTTTACGTGCTCATTCTCATACATGAGCACATGTATGTGGGACGGTTGCATCTACTTTTCCAAACTTGTTAAAAGATTTTTCTTCTGAAGTATGGATTTCTGTTTTGGTGTCAAAGCGGTGACTAATTCATGTGGTACTCGCAGGTGCATTCAGCTGTGTGAGTGTGAATGCAAGCGAAGATCAGCATGAAACTACATAAAGCTCGCAGGGGAAATAGAAACCTCTCAGACTAAAAGCAAGATGAAGCGGCTGAGTGAGTGGAGGAGAGAGGAGTGTGTGTGATGCTGCCAGCAGTGCCTGCCTGTGGGCAGCCACATCCTCCATTGCTCCAGAGCAGGCCTGCAGCCTTTCAGGCCCTCCAGAAATAGCCCCCACAATCTGCCTTTCATAGGGGGGACAGAGTGACGCTGGGTCGCGGTGGTGGCTGTGGTGCGCTGACGCTTGTGTGTGTGTGTATGTGTGTGTTGGCGTGCGCCGTCACCCGTCTGCCACTCAGATGGCTGCCTGCACGTTTGTGGCTGTCTCTGTGTGTTTGCTGCGTTACCGCGGCAACGTTTACCCCCCTGCGGGCTGCGGGTTGTCGCATACTGACCAGTAGGCACAGATGTTTTTTTTTGTAAACCAGTAACAATGCTAATAGGAATCTAGCAGCAGCAGTATTTAGTGCCGATATGTTTTATGTAGCTTTAAATTTGAGCAGTTTCATACCAAAAAATTGCTAATAATTACCCTAGATTAGATTTTTTGCATTCAGCTTTTTAATTGAGCATTTAGACCACCAAACGATACAAAAATTTTCCACTGACACTAAACTGAGAAGCTAATTTTTTGCATTAGTGAAGGCAAGTAGAACCACATCGGCTCTTTCATAATTGTACGGTGAAAAGAAAAGAACAGGGAACTTATTTGCAGATTCACACGGGACAGCTGTCAGTGTGAAAACCTCCATCATATCATTGTTTTGATGTTGCCCTCGTCCTGTGTGTGTGTGTGTGTGTGTGTGTGTGCGTGTTTGTGGCTGTATTACAGCAGTCTGTCTGCTGTGCTGAATGCTTGTTATTCATGAGGGAGACGGTTGCCCCAGGGCCCCAACGCTGCCCTCATTCCCTCATTCCTATTACACAGATACACAGGAGAGTGTGTGTGTGTGTGTGTTTGTGTGTGTGTGTGTGTGTGTGTGTGTGTGTGTGTGTGTGTGTGTGTGTCTGTGTGTGTGCGTGCACTGGGGGTAGGGATGTAGATACATGCTTCCTCACACATGTTATCTCTACATACACACAGGGCCTGTAAACCACTTCTGTTGGCAGACACTTACTCTTCTGTCAGATACTGTATACTCAAATCGTAACGTGAGGGTGTGTATGACAACTTTTTGTGCATGTTTGTGCGTCTGTTGCTAAGTAAATGTGATCTGCACCCCAGGGGGCATCTAAGATCTAACATGAATCCACCTTAATACGCTGACTCATTTTTAAAGGCTTTTATAGGCTGTTTTGTTAAAGTTGAATACAATTAAAGACACCAAAAATACTCACCTGAATGATGGTGATTGGATGGTCACTTTGTGTATATGTTTGTGAGTGTGTGTGTGTGTGTGTGTGTGTGTGTGTAGTAGGGGGTGTTAGGGATGCCCTCTTCCTCAGTCCTTTGATGGTTTTCCTGGAATTCAGAGAATTTTCTCGGTCCCCTCTCGGGACAAAGGCTGAGTCAGTGCTGCTCCCAGTCAATCCGTCGGTGCTCAAGGGAGCAATCGTTGAAATCCCCGAGGGGTGATTCCAGCGTGTCCGGGAACAGTTTTGATTTGAAGATAGGGTGTTGTTAGGAGCATTCAGGCCGACTTAAGCTCTGAGTGGAAAAAATGCAGCCCTCTCATTCATTTACATGAGGCCGGTCCAGCGACGTAGCAGGGGTGCCCACGCAGAGGGCTGCGCCAGAAAAAAAAAAAAAAGCAGGATCGTCCTGCAACAAAGTTGAACCCGACTCAACTTTTGCCAGACGGCAACACAACGTCGTCTGGCAAGGTGCCGGTGGTGGTCTATGAAGTAAATGTAATCGCATCTTCCTGGTAGATTACTTTGCAACATGAACTGAATATTTCCACTTTTTTTTTTACCTCTCCAGTGTCCCTATGAAAGATAAGATGTGATAACTTTCCAGAGTTGTAAAATACTTTCTCATAGGATTATAAAACGCTGAGCGGTGTTTTGGAAAGTATGAGAAGCTTTCAGACTCATGGATCTGTTCCTCAGACTTGACTTCCTGGATTTTATTTCATTGTCTCAGTGGTACCTGAGGCATCATGATCCCACGCAGGGCTGATTTTTGGTCTGAACACCTGCTTAACGTTGGTAGAGTGTGTTGTGTTAAACTGGTTGACCATGCAGTAAATACATCACTGCATCACCCTGTTTGTGTCATACTACTTGTCTTATTGAGCTATAGACGGCGTATGGATGGAAAAAACAGCTGCTGATGTAATATGAAACCCGCCTTTTCTCAACAGGAGCAACAGCACAGATATCTATTACTTAGGTTTGTATTTATAGTCGTCTGATTTAACCTGTTGATGACACCACCACAATGCTTGTGTTGGACATGATCGCTGTATCTTATTGCTACACATATACTAATAGAAATGGAGTTCCATCCAGGTAACCTATAGTGTCTTTTCACCAAGACTCTGCTCTGTGCAGTCACTGTGTTTACATTCATTCATTCATACAGAGGTGTGACAGAAGCTCTGCAGTGTGATGACTCTGCTAGCTAAGTGTTACTGAAAAGGAGAAGGAGTCTTCCTTCAACTTGTTTAAGGTTGTCCTCACTCTCAACTGGCTGATAGCTTTTCTTTAAAGTCTACTATCAACCTGACATTTCAGTCTAATTGTAATTTTAACATTTCTCTCGGCTTCGACCGTCATTTTCCACTAATTGTCTCTGCGGTGGCTAAATAAATGCATGAAAAACACTGGTTTAGTGTCTGGTGGTAGAAGATTAAGTCTCATCTTTATAAAGACAGCCTCCAGGTCAAATCTGTCCTTCAGAAAGGAAAGGAAATCTGCCTCCCAGACACCAACTGTGTGCTCGCTCTAATCTCATGTGTAGCCTGTGATTGGTTTAAATATGCAGATGAAAAGATGCTCATTGGTCCCGACATGGTTTGATGCCTATAACACTGTACTGTATTTATGGTACTGTCTTTGCTGCTCTCCCCTCCCCCCCAAAGAGAGCTCTTTCCTGTTTCAAGGTTGAGATTATTCTGTCAACCCAGGTTTTGCTTGTAGGCAGGGACCAAAATGTGATATTACTTTGAACCTGGACATTTAGCTTTTCCTGTGTGACATACATACAAACAATACTTTAAAATGCTGACTTGGTTGTATTCTCAGCGTACTGTTTTAATGTTGTCACATCACAACATGCTTGTTGTCATGTGAGCTCCACATACTCACATAAAGCCCCTTTCAGACATGCTCCTCCTTGTGATGGCGATTTAAAATGATTATATTGTGTCTGAATTTTATAGCACGTAAAAGTCCTGATGACAATCTGTTAAAGTGGGCTACTGCAGGCCTGTGGAAAACAAAATGATGAGAAACTTTATTAGCGTTGGTACTGTGAGAGGAGGGGGCTGAGCGTCACTTGTGCTCACGACGGTCAATAAATAAGGCCTCAACAGCTGATTCAGCCTGTGAGAGACTTCAAACCTCCACCGCTACAGCAGTAAAACCACTCCCTCTGGAGCACCAGGTGCCAAATATTGAGCAAGCATGGTTTCTCTTTCTGTAACGGTCCTGACATTTCTGAATAAAGCTCTAACAGACATTTAGGTGAAAGACACCACTGTCTGAGTGACAAAAAGCCATCACTTCAACAGATAAATGTAGCCAGCAGTGTTGTGAGCAGGGCTTGTGTGTCTGCAGTATACCACTTATTTTGGAGGGATTTTGAATAGACCAGAAAAAGTCAGTCAGCCATAGATTCAGCTCAAACACTGCTGTCTTGCTTCAATTGTTTCACTGTCATTTAGTTTGGTTCCTGTTTGGTTATGAGATACGCACACGTCTGTGTCTTGACTACTGGTTGCCCAAGTAACAAGATGTAATTTCCGGGCCATGTGTGTGAGGTTGATTAATGATGTGGTAGGAGAAAGAGTTTTGGGGTTAATTTGCAACCGAGTACAATCTGAGACTGGAATATAGTAGCGCTGATAACAAAGGAAAGAAGAAGAGTGTTTGGTTGAAATGATTAGAGGGATTTAGTGTATTGCTGAGTGAAGACCAGGGCCTGGGTGCCAGAAGATAAGTCGTGATTGAGTGCATTAGCCCATAGCTATCATGTTTCCTGTTGCAGTATTCTGGGGTAGCGCACGGAAACCTCATTTGCATCTTGTTCTCCAGGAGCCGGTTGCGTTAAGACCATACTTCCTGTCTTTCATTGTGTCAGTCGTGTATTAATAAGTTTAATGAGACAGACAGTCATATGCTTTGCTAAGTTGTCACTGACATAATCTGATGTCTTAAGCTGTTAGTGCACAGTGATTAAAAAAAAATTACAGTTTTACAATTAACAGTTTTTTTTTTTTTTTCAACATGGCTGCTCATCATCCTCTTGTCGACTTAAAGCTCCTCTAGAACCACAAGACTCAACATCATCTGTGACAGCATCATGTCAGCACGCAGGCCATGTGCCTTCCTCATCATGTGATTATCATCCACTGATGAGTCCTGCCCTCCATTTATGTCACTCTTGTCACTCACGGATGTCACACCAGCCTAAATAGCACATTCTGGCAACTGAACACTCGTATTTACAATAGATCTACTGTGTGTTGTCCACTGAGTGTCAATTTGATGTTATTTGACTAAAAACTATGCATTGGACCTTACAATGTTTATAAAAAAAACAGAGCAGGTTGTAGTTTTTCACAGTGCACTCAGACATTAGCATGAAGAAAAGTGAAACTGATGAAGTTAACACTATGTCCTGAAGTAATCCTAATTCAGAACTGGATTAGAATTGATTTATATTTTAAATATAACTAAATGTTGTTGCCAGAGCAGCAAAGTCACTATATATACTCAATAATATCTCACTGGAAACAAAAATAACATGTCAATAAAGTATTAGTTATTCCTCATGATTATTATGTACAATGTGAAATTTCAGCGGTGGTGTTCATTATTATATTATTATAGGGGGGAAACACTGCGCTGGCCTCTATGATGGGAGAAAGGGGTGAGAAGGAAACAGTAGTTGGTCTGTGACAGGCAGAAGCTGTGCTGAGCTGATGGTTAGTCAGGCTCTATATAAATATACTGTGCTGGTCATTGTGACTCTTGTGTCTGCCGGGAGGGTGATTTTTTTTTTCCACGAGTCTTGTCACGATTGCTTGTCCGCTCTTTAAATCGTATTGTAAATATAAATCAGTGTTTCCCCGCTTTTCATAGGATGACAGGGCAACGGGTAGGTACTGCTGACACATAGCACCTTTAAGGCCCGGTGCAGCGAAGTTCATCAGGGCGTCTCCGTGACATATGTGGTTCTGGAAGCTTGTTGGTGAGCTGTTGTGGTTGACGAGTTAACCGCTAACACACTAGCCAAGTGTGAACATGTTAGTGCTAGTCAGTTACAGTAGCTCTCTGAATGTCTTCCTGTTTTCTGTGTATTGAGCAGTTGACGCTGTCCAAGCTAACAAACATGCTGAGTGGCAGCTAGCAAGCTTGTTAGCCTGGTTGCTAATGAACAAAAAGCTCACACAGTTTATTCAAGATAATGTTATAGCATTGCCTCCTGTCTCATAACTGTCTGTAAACTATGCTTCTCTTGTGGAGCAGTTTATACCCTGACAGAGGAGCTCAGGTCATGTGATTTTAATTCCTGTAGTTATTATTTTGCCATGCTTGTCACAGTTATTGTTCGTGATTTTTTAGCCTTTTTCGAAGACACCGTTACTGTTGGCATTTTTTCGATTTCACTACCTGTGGTGAGAGGCAGTGGTTGTCCTTCACACCAGTGCAAGTGAAAATAAATATTGCACTGTGTTTTATTGTCTACAGTTCGAAGTCATTCTAAGCAATATACTGATTGTGCTATTTATGACCAAAGCCACGGTCTGTCTTAACAAAGCCATGGTCTGTCTGTTTTCTGTCTGGAAGTACAATTGTGAATGTACAAAACCCAGAGTGACTGGAAAGTAGATGGTCTGTGTTCTGTGAGCATTGGCAGGTTCTCTTCCCCCCCGACTCTGTTGAATGTGTTTGGCGGCTCAGACTAAAGCAGAGGACATTTGCAGACAGCCACCTGTAGCTGCGGAGGCGAAATGAAAAGAACGGAGAAGAAATAAAAGTCATCTCATCAATCATCAGTCTGTGACGTTTCGATACGAGGTAGAACTGAAGCAGTTTAACACCTAAAACTAAATAAGTCTAGCGACTGCTGTCTCCCTTCTCTGAGGCCATTTCCTCTCCTGGAAGGCTTTTCGTTTTTGTTTTGGGGGTTCGGGAGGTGGAGAAGGGGGGGGGCGGGGGGGGGGAGCATTAGTTTTGCAGGAAGGATGTGAGTTTGCTGAAGAGCTTTTGCACAAAGAAAAAGTCCCACATTGTCTCCAGGGCGACGGCGGTTGCCAGATGGAGAGGGTTTTTTTTTTTTTTTCACCCTCTATTTGGCTCCTAAATGGCAGCTTTGCTCAGCCAGTTGGTTTTTAACATGCATTGCTTCATTTAATTATGTAGGATTATCATCTTTGATGTCGCCTGACACCAGATTCAGACTGAAATGTCAAGTGTTAACTTATTGATGTGCTGATGTGCGGCTCTGAGGAGCTCAGTGACATAAAACCATATTGTGTTGGATTGGACCCAGTGAGGGGCTTCGGCCTGTAGCTGCTGCGCTGCTTTTAATCAGAGTGACTCACATGCCTTCGTATTACTCAACAACACTGTCCTGCACGTGTGTGTGTATAAGAAAGTGCGCAAGTGAGTGGCTGTGTATTCATGTGTAAATGAATGTGTGTGTGTGTGTGTAATAGCAAACACAGCAGAGAGAGCACTATCAGAGGGTGTGGTGTAGAGCCTGAATACAATGATGTCATCATATAGTTTTGTATGTTGTCACCCAGAAGGCCTCATCTCTGTAAATGTCATTAGAGATGTTATCTTAACACAATGCGGATACTGTAGTTCACCTCAAGTGCACTCTAATCACATTAACCTGTAATGCAGCTGATCCTGTAATGATACATGGACATTAGTAGTATCAATATATATATAAGCATAATACTTGCAGCACATTTTGTTGCAGCATTAAGTTACTCAAGGAGGTTTTCATCATAAAAAACTTTTGTGAATGAAACCTGAGGAGAGAATTTGTAAGAGATTGTTTCATCAGTAACTTCCAATCTCAACACTCTCAGCTCGCTTCAGACCAGACTTTCTTGCTCGTTTCGTGCATAGTTGCAAATCTGCACACACACACACACACACACACACACACACACACACACACAAATAAACCTGCATGAACACACACAAGGCTCAGAGCTCTTTTGTCTCGACTGCTGCAGTCGCCGTGGAAACCGCCTGATGTGTCACTGTGGTTTGGAAGCCTGCGAACGAGAAGCTGCAGTCTGGTTTAGCACCAAGAGCATGACACGCGCGCACACGCACACACACATACACACACACACACACACACACACACAGAGCCACAAACACACACACACACTCAAAGAGACTGAGCTACGCACTCATTTCAACTCTGACTGCCATCATTCAGTGATCACATGACCAGTCGCTCTCCTTCCATCCTGTATCACAGTTTGTAGTCATCTGTGTGAGGAGTCATCGCCAGCTCTGACACACATACACACTCAACCGCACTATATGTGACCCACGTTTTCACCCTTGCTCCTGCATCTTCTTCCTCTTCTGGCCTGCTTCTCTCTTTTTCCTCATTTGACGTTTTATGTAAGCTTTATTTGAGCAGGTTATGTTAGGATGTGTGCTTGTAAGACATGCCGTGCTTCACATTCAGACTGTGAGCGTCTGTTCTGGTTGATCGCGGCTGGCACGAAGCTCTGTTTCAATGACTATTTATATTTATAGCAGCTGAATAAAGCAGAGATTTCCTTTAAATATATTCCGTTTTCTTTTTTCACTCAACTAATATCTAAGAAAACATGAGAAACATTTGAAAATAGTCAAGTCAGAACTGGAGCAGGCCTGCAGTGTTACTTAACATGTTGGCTAACTAGCTTGCAGATATTAGCCAATCAGTCTGGTCAGTTTATAACCCTCTGTCTGCTGTCTTATTTGCCAAAATATCTGAAGTTATTTTATCACAGCCTCCACTTTTTTTCTTTGGTGAATGTCCATAATGTAACAGTTATATTGTCCTCTGTGGAAAACAGTGGACTCATAGTCAAGTCAAGTCAGTTATTTATACAGCCTGATATCACAAATCACAGTTTTGCCTTCAAGGGTTTTACAATCTGTACAACATTATCTTAAGAAATCAGCTTTTTTATTCATGGAAACCTTTGACTATGCTTTACTTATTATATTTATGTGTTAGGAGAACGAATGCGTGTTATTGCTTATTTACTGCTTCTTAACAAACAACTGGTCTTTGCACAAACAAAACATTCTCAGCATTAACTGCAGTTTTCTGTTAAGTTATTTAAGCTAGGCTAACTATGCTGGCTAACACAGCCTCATTAAAGAACGAAAATAAGGACACAGCGGCAAGATGCAAGGAATTGGAGGGGCAAAGTTCATATCCCTTTCAACATGGGACTACTTGACGCACGCCGGACCCATTCATGATAGCCGTCACTCTACTTCTCACTGTTAGACTACACAAAGAGGGTAATAAGAAGGGAATGTCCGTGGTAGTTCATTCTGAATAGCAGGATATTTATGTAGCATGAATTAAAAAGTAAATGGAAAACTAATAGACTTTCATTTTCCGCTTTAAATGCCTCTTGGTCAACTTGTAGCCCGTTTTGAAATAGTCAGGCACAACTATTGTCTAAGAAGCTAAATGACTTTGGTTGGCAAAGCAGGAAACATGGAGGGCTGGTTTGGCTGCTGCTTAGAGAGAGTTCAGTGGATGAAAAGCCTGTTCACAGTCTGCACATTGACACAGTCACTTTGGATTCTCACTGTAGGAATTGAATGCACTGATTGTGAGTTGTTGATTGTGTTGCTCACACTGCGAACACACAGCCGCTGTTACACTTCTTCCAATCCACAGGGTGGACAAAATAACAGAAACACCAGTTTAGTATTTGAGAGTTGCTTTCAGTCAGCGTGACTTGTGACCAAGTGTTTGGCAAACTTTATGTTGTTACGATTTCGGAGCCATGTATGAGTTTCTATAACGCATGTTTGGACTTGTGTTCATTCGTGTTGCTGCTGCGGGTTAAAACAGGCCGATGCACCGAGGTAAACCTTCACCTTAAGTCGACGGTCATATCCTGAGTTTGAGATTCAAGGCTTTATGTTGAAGGAGGAAATCATCTAAATCAGGAAGAGGATGCGAAGACAATGTGGCGCCATAAAATATGGACTGGGGTGTATAAGATGAAACATGGATGTAGAGATAATGATCAATATTTGGCACAGGAGGAAAAGTCTTCCATTCACTAAGTGGGCGCCCATACCAAAAAAAAAGTCTTGTGTTAAAACAGGTCAGAGACGTTGAATCAGCAGTAGAAATATGACATTCATATTGCAAAGTAATCTACCACGACTGCACAGTTGCATGTATGTGACCGGCCACAGCAGCACCTTACCAGATGATGTTGTGTTGTGATCTGGCAAAAGTTGAACCAGGTTCAACTTTTTAGCTGGACGACCCTGTGTGTGTTTTTTTTGTTTTTTTTTTGCCGGCGCCCTCTGCGTCGGCACTCCCGCCGTGTCGCCGGACCGGCCTCGTTCAAAAGAGCGACGAGCGTGCCTGAAGTCGGCGCGAACGTGGCCGAAAACCTGCTGTTACACAACAACCCCCGGCTGATATCTGGCTGTCACATCCCCGCAAGGCCACTCCACTCGTTTCAAATTCCTCTCACTCTGCAGACTGATAGAGAATCTTTGGAAACAGCTGTCTTACATCAGCAGCAGCTTTGTTACGCAGTCATGCATACAGACTGCTCACTGCTACCTGAACAGCAGCACTCTTTGCTGAGCCCTAACTTTTTCCACCTGCTGCACACACACACACACACACACACACACACACACACTGTGGACTTTTGCCAAGTCTGTTTGTGGATTTAACCAGACCCCCATGACTGTGGCTCAAAATATAATTACTTGACTCGTTTTAATTTTAAGAGGTGCATAATTTATCTTACACTTTTGGCATATTTGATCAAAATCAGTACGTTCAACAGCAGCAGATGGTGTAAGCAAATTAAATGTTTGATAATGATTTTTGTGCAGCCTTGTGGGCTCATATTTGAGTGAGAGAGTTTAAAATGAGATACTAGGTTTGTTGAATAAAACATGAACGGACATGTCACAACTTGCACTCTTCCACCCAAAAACAAACTAAGGAATCATACAGTTTAAACTGGAATTGTAGTCTGACAGCACGATTGGATACGATCCTGATCTGTGTCACCGCTTTGTAAATGCAGGTCATTTGTGCAGATCTGTTTCTTAGATGTACACGCAGCCCGCTGGAGCTTCGCCAATCCTAGAGTTACTCAACTGGATCAGGCTGGAAAGCAGTGGGTGTGACAGGGATGAGACCCGCATCAAATCTTTTCAACTTATCAGACTGTCATAAGAGATAATGACTAACTTGATACAAAACAGGATGCAGTTACCAATGTAATCGCATTTTGCGCAGTTACATTATTATGATGTGATACAGTCTCATTTGCAGTACAGATATCTGTCCAGTCATCGTCCTCTTCAAACAGCTGACCTGTCGCCTCAGCTTCTGTGCACAACGGGCCGGACGGTTGTGCAATTGTTCAGGTGCAGGTGGGCAGATTCCTCACTTAGTGTAACGCAGGTTATCTCTTTCAACGGGATGTTGCGGAATCATATGCAAATAATGAAGCAGTAAACGTTTTCATCACAGCCTTGTCATTGCATTATCATCAGTCATGCATTAGTTGTACACTTAGTTGCACTCAGTACCACCTTTGGGTGTGATTCTTTTATTCACAGACTGTACCAGGCACAGAGCTGTCACTGTATGCTCACATGTTTTTATCATGAATAAACAGATGTAATAGAACTTACTTTGTATTATAATTGAAATAGCATCACTCAGACTTGATCCCTGTCTCCTGTTTTTGTCTGCACAGCATGTTAGCAGAAAGAACTGGTTGAAATATTGAAAGTCAAGTTGAATTAAAGTGACAGACAGCAGTCGGGAGTTTGAGTGTGAGTGAGATCGGCTGGGAGGCCCGGGCTCTGGGCTCTGGGCTCTGGGCTCTGGGCTCTGGCTGCTTTTCCTCTCTGAAACACAGGACCAATCATATGTCTTCTCACAGTTTTGCAGCATCGATGTAGTCGTCATCAGGGTTTGTCGTAGAACCTGCCGCGTTTGCTAGCTCACCGCTCTGCCAACGAGCTGCAGATCTACCAAGTGACATGCAACAGTGTTTACGCAGGAGCTGGAAAAAATTAGATTTAATAACGGGCAGTCTGATCCAAACAGTCTGAATAGCCAAAGACACATTCCAGCTACGCTAATAAATCCCATCGAGCATGGCAGTCTATATCTGAAGAGTTGAACTCTTGTGCTAAATAGAAAGCTAGTTAGATCTGCCTGTTTTTAATTTGTATTCTTGAGAACAGTGCAGTAATGGCAACATTTCAGTGCATATATGTCAACAACTAATGAAGTTGGCAGCATGTAATAATACAGATCAAGCTGTAATCAATGTTAGAACAGGCAAAACGACTTTGATTTGTGTTTAGTGTGCAGCGTTGTTGACTGAACTAGCTGAAATTTTCATACAGATCTCAACAGTATCACATGATGGGTTGAATCTTTCAGCCATTCTTTCCTGTAGGAACTGAAGAGACCTCTGACATGTCTGACATTTACCTTAAAAAGGTCATATTATGTCCTTTTATCAGTTGAATATTTTCATTTTCATGGTCTATCAAAAAAGAAGAAATGGAAATCTCTCTTCCTGTCCCCTTTAAGACAGAAGCTCTGAGATGACCCCTGTGCTCACATTAACCTACTTAGTTTCACCTAGTTATCTATGTGTTACATCACTGCTTCGGATGTGGAGCTTTTGTCACAAGTAATGGCATTTGAATTCAAGACTTTTATCTAGCTGTTTTTTTTGACTTAAATATATCCCGTACAACTTGTTCTTGAGATAGCCTCTTCATTTTTCATGAAATTATTCTTTTATGGGGAATCCTGACTTGCACGGTAACAACTTATATTTATCACCTGACCAAATTATCTCAACTTTTACCCAAAGAGATGTGAGAGATTATGTAAGTCGGCGTTTCAGAGACTTATTTCAAAATGAACTTCTGTAGCTCCTGTGGAAACACTGTTCAAAGGCTGTTTAGTGTTCAAGGTAAACATTTGCATCATAGTTTCTGTTTTTTGCATCACCCCTGGATCCCAGAGGACGTGCCAGTCTGGGTGCAAGCAGATGATATGGAGGTACTGGTGCAGCTCACTGCTGGGACTGATGGGGTTACAGCTTTCTGCTCTGTTCCTTGTGCTTTCCTGCCTGCTGCGGTTCTCTGCAGAAAGTATTTCAACAGCATAAAAATGCTTTCACTTTTGGTGGTCTGGATTAGGCTTTTAATAGGCCATGAATAGATGGTTACAGGTTTTTAATTTGATACGTGTTTTTACGAACCCAACTAGTTTAAAATTCGACAACACACTCCAAAATAGCATTAGGAATATTCTCAGACCGCTGTCAGAGGTGACGCCGCCGGTAAAGATTTCAAGTGTGCTCTTCAAAGTCATCTATGATAGATCAACGACCATGTGAGACTTTGTGGGAGCGGTCGTGACTACTCAAAACAAGAAGTACAGATTATATTTCTATGGAAGTAAAGCAGAACTATGCACAATCGACAGGTTGCAATCAATGAAGTGATTCTTCTTGGTTGCAAACTTGCTGCTTTGCTTGAACGTCTATGTCAAATCTCAGTTAGATTTTAGATTCTGCCAGCTGAAGCATAGATGCTTTAGTAAACAACACAGTAAACAACACAGTAAACATTGCTTCTATTTTTTGGATGCGTATACATAATATACTGTATAGTCTAACAGCAAATGGGCTGATATTGAGCTATGATAGAACCGCTATATTGAGGAGGTCTAGTTTTGGGTTAGAAATGAAAGAAGAGGGCTTATAAGCAACAGACTGAAAGCCATGTATAACCTGGCTTATTATGGAAAACGCTAAGAAAAGCTTGTCTCTATTCATGTGTCCTAGCAGTTCATTAATGGGAGCTGATGTAGCTGCTTAGCTAACAAACAGTGAAAAAGGAGTGGTTTAAACGGTTCTCGGAAAGGTTGAGTTGCACAAACAGCCTCATTTATCATTGTATTTATCATTTCCAACCCAAAGAGTACAAATGGAAAGATCTTTGTATTTCTCTGTAATTTCCCTTTTATATAACTAAATATTTAGAAGCTGTGTAGCAGTTGAAATGTCCAGCGGCTGTAATTAGTTTTTAGCGTGGAACAGTAAGTCACTGTCTCGCCCTGCGCCTTCTCATTTCTCAGAGTAATTGGTGGCTTTGTGAAGTCAACTAGAAGCTTTTAAGTCTTGTTTACATTCCATAGATTCCTTTTATTTACATTCACATATTCTTGACATCATTGTATAGAGTCAAAATTATAGTCATGTGATGACGGGACACGTCTTGCGTCCAGCATACGTCTCTATAAACCAGCCCACAGCAAGGAACCAACTGGGTTTAGTCTGACGGAAAGAAGAAAAAAACAAACAATGAGAGTATAAGTGTTTGTGTGTTTGTGTGTTTGTGTGTTTGTGTGTTAGTGTGTTTGTGTGTTTGTATGTGTGGGTGTGTGTGAAACAGAGAGAGCGGTGTGTGGTTGTTAGGCGTGCGTGTCATTTTAAACTCATTTTCTGGCTCATTCATACACTCCTCCTTCAGCTGCAGGATGTCCTGCTTTAACTGGCTGAGTAATAGCTACCCGGCCTCACTATTGGCTGATATCTGTTACACTCAGTGTGTGTGTGTGTGTGTATGTGTGTGTGTGTGTGTGTCCTTTGTTCATTGCACGTGCATGTGCGTCTGACACACCTACAGCTCGTCATCCACTGACAACATATCGCTACGAGGCCGTACCTTTTTTAAAATCAGTGTCTCTGAGGAGAATGTTTGAAGGTGACGTAAAGTCCCAGCATGCATCAGCTCCGGTACACTGTACTGTGGATGATTCATGACAGCGTAAGAAGGGGTTTGGCTAACTCACATGCTGCACTCATAA
The DNA here is from genome assembly GCF_914725855.1 of Thunnus albacares. NCBI lineage: Eukaryota > Metazoa > Chordata > Actinopteri > Scombriformes > Scombridae > Thunnus > Thunnus albacares. The sequence goes on along the minus strand of NC_058128.1, from coordinate 22,037,552 downwards.
CAAAATATATCAGCCCCTTTTTTACCAGCAGACTGATTATTTCTGCCTCTTTTATTAATTATTATGTGTCAGTTTGGTAAACATTGCAGCTCTGTTTAAATAATGTGGTGTTAATGTAGTTAATTTTTATGTTGACATCATTGCATCGCATATAACACCACTGATGAATGAAAATCTTTGATTGTCCACACTCTGCAACCACACACACACACACACACACACACACACACACACACACACAAGCACACACACTCAGCTGTGGTATGTGCAGAGTCTCACAGACAGAAACAATGTGGACATTTGAGTTCTTTTATTCTCTAACATTGGTGCTCTATTTGAACACACACACACCCACATTTTTTTGTCTACCAGTTTAGGTGCCACTCAATACGGGTGACCTGCGACAGGGCTGCCCCGTTAAAATGTTTCCTGTTTTTTTAAAAAAAAAACCATTGTAACTAATACACAGCTCACCTGTTACCAGATGTATTCTGTGCCCTGTCCAATTATTCACATAGTTCACTCTGTTTTTAGACAATCATTTCTTCCTTTTTCAAACTGCAGCACGTCAGAGCAGCGTCAGTCCTTGTGATCCTCACAGTCTGCAGGATCAGACGGTTCATTTCTGCCTCCGCTGCTGCCTGACACTTAAGGATAGTGTGTAACATTAGAACAGGCAGCGTGACATGAAAAACATTTAGAGGAAAACATTGAGCAGCATTTACCTAGAGGAGCATTAATCCCTTGTTTTACAGCTGTTACCAGAGACATATGTTTGGCTCACTTAGTTAATAAGTCTCTAATGTTTTGAAGGCTCCTGCTTAGGATATTTGATTTCAGGTAGTCGTGCAAATTTGCTTTTGTCACGTGGAGTAACACCCGCTTGTCATTGGAAGCAGCTGGGGGAGAAGTGTTTGTTTTGATGATCTACCTCCTAATGCAGAATCAAGATCCTACTTTGCCCGTAAACTTACTCATGTGGAACAGCACATTTTAGACCACCAATGTTTAGTCTCTATTATCTCATGTTTCTTTCAAAAAATTCCCAAGAGTGGAAGCCAGAACACTTCTGAATAGGTCAAACTTCAAGAATAAGGAGCAGTCATATTGAAACGAAAAGGAAATGAACTTCTGGTCTTAAAGACTTGATCTCAGAGCAACAGTCCCATGAGCATTCACATATGGCTCTTTTCGCAAGGGAGAGGGGATGACTTTAGTATTTCCCGGTGTATTTTGGGAGCTGGCCTACTTTCTGTTTGTGTATTGTGTCTGTGATTCCCCTCAGTAAAGCCCACAGGCTCTGTTGTTTACTCTTGAGACTGAAATAAGTGCAAATCGTTTCAGGTTCGGGTCGAAACACTGTCGAAAACATCTACGGGATAATATTTCATCCTGTGCCGTTTTTATGCTCGATTTTTTTTTTTTTTTCTCCTTTGTATCGGGAGGATAAAGTGTATTCTCTGTGTGAATGAATGCTGCCATTAAGCAGCCTGACTGGAACTAAACTGAAAGACGGGCTTGTGGTGGTTACATAAGTTGGCCTTTGTGGTGGCATTGTGCCGCTGTGATGAGCCAGGCCCCGGCCAACAGTGGAAACGGCCTCATTAACCAGTAGGGCCCTATGATTTCCACGTTGCGGAAAACACGGACGGGCAATAAAAATGGAATCAACTGTAAAAGGCGGAATATTGTGGATTTAAATAAAATGTGGAAGCAGTTTATAAAAATCAAGGGTTTTCCCTACTTAGGTGTTAGTGTTTTTTTTCAACAGCTCCTTAGAATTTTAACACGTCACCGTTTACTGAGAAGATAAACATATCTATTTCTCCTTTTTTTTTTTTTTTTTTAAAGTAACTAGTTATTTTTAAAAGGAACCGCTGAGCCACTGAAGATGAGTTATTATTTGTCACAGCGCTATACCAGCTGTGTAGTTTCTTCGCAGGTTAAAAGACGCACCTTCACATGATGATGGTTATGTGTTGCATCGTCAGGACAGCGTCTGGTGTCGCAAAATCCTGCAAGACCAAAGTGCATGTATCAGTCACGTTCTCCATGGAAAATAAAAGCGAAATGACATCATCTTTCTAAGCCTTTATACCAGTCTGTCAGCTTGCAGAATGATGTTTAACATGAAGCGGCAAGACTGAAGTTCCTTTCAATGTGATTTATTGAAATTAGAGTTTATTTATGTGCAAATATACAAGTGATAAAAGACAGAAAAAAAGGAGATAATGAAATTAGTTTTGCTGATTAAAAACTAAAGAAGTTGACTGACCTCTATATGTGTCTCTCTCTTGCCCTGTGTGTGTGTGTGTGTGTGTGTGTCTCTGCAGTGGAGGGTGAAGGTCAAGGTCGCATTCTCCAGCGGTTTCCTGAGAAAGACTGGGAGGACAGCCCGTTCCCACAAGGCGTAGAGCTGGTAAGTCAACACTTAAAGACATGTTCCTGTATGGCACAGTAGTTAGAACAGGACACGTAACCCTGTCAGGGTCAGGGGCGTTACTGACTCGGGTCACATGCAGGGTTTTTTTTCCCTCTACCATTAGAAGACTCAGACGCAGCACCTAAGTGTTTTTTTTTTTTAAACTGAACAAACAGAAGCAAACTCTGCTGAGAGTCTCTACTGTGTTTTGGTGTCATGTCTGGTCGCGCTGCTTCTGTTCTCTGCTCTCTGGGTCATGCACATGTACACACGCACGCACACACACTGAGGTGGACATAGTGAATCAGATGAAGTGAAAGTTTGGCGAATTCTTGTAAACTCTGCTATTTGCTGAGACGGCAGCCTCTTACCGAACCAGCACCTCCTCTGTAGCAGTGGGACCTGCAGGCAGTGAATCACAGCCAGCAGTCAGCAGCAGAGGGAGCAGGAATGATACTGACTCATGACTTTTTTCTTAGGAAATAGTAATTCAAAAAAACCCAAGTCTTAAGAAATGAAAAAGAAACAGTAAGAGTATTGACTAATAACTGGGTTATTAATAGGATAACATACCCGTCCAAACAGCTGGGTAGCAGCTTTAACCTGACTATGAGAGGATGAGCAACTCACTATGATTCAATGTTATTTTGCACTTTTTTATGGCACAGTGTGATTTGTCACTAAAATATGAAGGGTTACTTCAGCTTACATATCTGTTTCACTCCTTCATGCTAATGTCTGAATATACGGTGAAAAACTACAGCCTGTATTCTTTTTTTAATAAATATTATCATGATAATAGACCAAAATATGTGACAATGCATAGTTTCTAGTCAAATAACATCAAATTTTCTTAGGGGAGGACCCCTAACCCCCCTTCCCACAGCACCTAAGCCCTCCAGAAACCTAGGTGAAACCTTGGCCACATGTAGTAGGGATTGTTGCATTCATATTAGGATCTTGTCATGTCAGCATTGCGGCTGTCTAGTAATTCCACACCACCGTTTCTGCTCCCCGTTCAAATGCTGCACGAGGGAACAGAAGCATCTTTTGTGTTTAATCTCTAAATGTTCAATTATTTGAAAACGAGTCTATCAGACGTTTCATGGAGGGGGGGTTGGAAGCTCAGATATCCTGCAGTCCTGTCATTTCAATCCAGCTTTCTATGTCCATGGTGAAACTCCGTCTTCTGTGTTTGTTGTAGGTTCTGTATTCACCCCTGAGACCCAAATTATTTTTAGATATAAGAAAACAAACATATTTTTACTGAACCAGTGAATGAAAAACATTTGATTTGGGCTCAATTCAACCCTGAAATGAAACTTGAGTTGTGAATCACAAGGCTGAATTTGTCCATGTACTGTGAAGTGTCTGGAAGAACGAACCAGAGTCTGTTTTTGGTCAGTTCAGTGCATTAAATATCTGACATATAATTGTGTATCTTCACATCGATGCAAAAATCTGACATCAGCCGTCAGCTGTATTTGGCTAATAGAAGATTTGTTTACTTTAAAGAAATAGTTTGACAGTTTGGGAATTAGTCTTATTCTTGCCAAGAGTCAGATGAGAAAATCAATGCTGCTTTCATTCTTGAGAGTGATGTCAATCTTCACTCTTGGCAAGAGAGTAAACTAGCTTATTTCCCAAATTGTTAAACTATTCCTAAAGAAACAGAGCAGGATGGACTCGAGCCTGCTGAGTCAGCATGGATTCACATAGTGATCGGCTGGTTAAAAGCGTTATCTGAATATCTGAATTAGACATGAAAATAAAGACAGAAAGAAAAGACATGAAATAGCTTCATAAAGAGTTTGGGTGTAGATTGACTGAAGATAAAAGCAAGCAGTAAAAGGCATGTGTAATATGTTTACGCATGCCAGTCATACACTGACTTCAGATGAAGTCATTCAATCAGTACATACCACAACATAATAAATGTCATATCTTAACATAAAACCCTGCTAATATTGACCTTGTATTGTTTGCTCACCTCACTCACAGTATTGATCGTTGCATTTACATTTCATGTTTTGCAAGTAAATATTTGAAAATTACATACTGCAACTTTTTTTCAAACCCGCTACAATGTGATTAGAAATAAAAGTACAAAATGCAATTTCTCATCTATTCACATCATTCAGTCAGAGCTGTGTTGTCATCGTTGTCATGTTATTAAAGCGGATGGAAAGTTTTCAGGACAGGTTTTGATGCCAAACCCCTGACTGAGTCATCCTGAGGTGCTGTAAGAGCACGTGTATGTCTGATATGTCACAAAGCTTAGTATGAACCCTCATTTTTCTCTTTATTCCTTCCTTCCCGTCACCATCTGATACCTACCCACTTCCTCCTCCTCCTCCTCCTCTCTAGTTCTGTCAGCCCAGCGGTTGGCAGCTGGTTCCTGAGCGGCAGCCTGCCTCCTTCTTCGTAGCGGTTTTGACTGACATCAGCTCGGACCGTCACTACTGTGCCTGCTTCACCTTCTGGGAGGGTCTGGACAACCCGCAGGTGAGGCAGCTGTTCACAACAATATGTTCACTTTCTCCTACCAGTTGGAGTTAGTGGTGCAGCAGCAATGACATGATCCCTCTCTGGTTGCTCACAAAGGATGCGAGGCTGAGCTCTCTTTAAATTATGGGTCACATGACACATAGGGGCCCTAAAATACCTTTTTGCTGTACACAATCTTTACAAAAGAAATGACTATAAAACTGAATACAACATCCATAGCTGCTAATTCAATGATTCCTTTTGAATAGCACAATGTATAATGTATGTCTGATGTAACTGCAGTAATGTCTGTCCGTCTCTGTGGTCAGCGGCAGAAGGCGGAGGCCAGCGAGGTGGACGAGGTAGATGAGGAGCTTGCCGTCGTCCAACAGGCTCAGGTCTTCGCCCCCAAGAGCCTGGTGCTGGTGTCCCGGCTGGACTACACCGAGGTGTTCAGGGTACGACACACAACCACAGCTCCTAATGTTCTACCGTTTCTGCGTCTCCATCGTGGCAAAGACAGCAGCGTGTGCTCGGGCTTGTTTGCAATAACAGATGTTGTTTTATCTCATCGTCTATCTTTTCTGAATGAACAGATGGGAGAAACACAATACTGGACACAACCATATTATTATTTAATAGTGTAGCTCTTTCATTTTTGTGTAATGCTATATTTTTGGTTGACCTCTGACCTCCATGTCCCTCCCTATCCGATTGAACAGAACTGTCTGGGTTTGATCTACACCGTCCATGTAGATGGCCTGTCTGTCCCCTTGGAAACGGTGATTGGAAATCTCCTCACATGTGTCATCCCCATCGCTGGAGGCTCCCAGGTAACTGCTGACCGTTTGTGTCTTTGTCACGCAGATGCCTGACTATCCTACAAAAGCCAAAGATCATGATTTGAGCTAAAGATAAACTGACACTATTCTTCAGTCTGTTTCTGATGCCGTTATAGCTCTTTGTCTTTGCTGTGCGGTACACACTCCTCGCTCAACAGTGCAGCTTATCCAGACTGTTAGCATCTTAGAGAAATAGAGCTTGGCCCAGCCTGCTAGCACAGCACCATGTTCAACGCTGTCCGCTCTCATTTCAGTAAAGCCGCCTCTGTGTTAGCTCGGTACGACAGAAATACATCACCTGTGACGGAAGCGGTGCCCTTCATGTGTGTGTGTACTGTATGTGTGTAAAAAGACTATGATTATTCATATGCAGAAGTGCCTGCTGCTCGCATGCACATTTCTTTGTGCATGCATAATTTGATAATTTATGGATTACTATCTACAGACAGTCATGTGGTTGGAAATAACACAAATCTTCATAGAGCTGGTTTTACCGCCCTGACGGCCAGTGTCATGTACAGCTCTGTCAAACATCCTTTAAACATTCACTGCACACTTTATCATTGACATTTTAGCTTTATTTGATTCATCATTGATCATTTTCATTGTTATGAATTTAACTTACTGGTAGAGGTTAGTGACAAAGCTTTGTGAAATGCAGCTGATACAGATTGTTAGCAGACAGTTTTAAACCACATCATTATATTCTGCAAGCAATGTTTGCCACGGCAGAAAACAACAATCTGCATATTTATAACCAAATAACACAAACAAACGTGTTTTCTTTCTGTTGATACATGAAATAACTCAGTGAGTTACAGTAACAGTTTCTCCTCCAGTGTTTTTCCTTCATGCTGCAGACATTTTTAAATAGATAACAAACTTCCACTGAAGTGAGTCAACAGTATGCAGCAAACTCCATCAGATAAGAAAAGGTTCTTGTTTTTGTTTTTGGCATCTTGTTGCAATTATGCATATGCATGTGCACGTGAACATGCACATGCAGCGTTGTGTGTTACTTGGTAGCGCATTTATTTTAAACAGTTTCTTATTTTGTCTTGTCGTTTCTGCCATTTTTCATCATTTTCTTTCTCATTTTTTCATCTATTTTGTAAGAATCGTGTGTTTTTTTTTCTCACCTCAAAAAATAGTGACTTCTCTGTTTGTTTGTTTTTAATCAGTTTTTTGTGCAACTAAACTAAACCAAACTAATAACACGTATTCATACCCATGGTGCACATTCAAATATAAGTGTCTTATTTTTCTCTGAATCAGTTGAACCCTCCCAATGTGGTTTCCAGATGTTGTAACCCATGTGTTTGATTTCTGTGCACCCTACTGTACACTGGTTCCTCTGTGTTACAGATAAATGAGTCCCCACTTTGTAGTTTAGACAAGGTTCCTCAGGTGCTGGCCTGTGACTGGCTGCTGGCCTGTCTCCAGGTAACTTTCTCGTTCTGCAAGCTTCACCAATCAACAACCCGCTCAATGTTATTGATTCTGTTAATCAAAAAAAAAGGCCAGAGTTGTTTTCTTTTCTTTAAGGAATGTATTCCCTTCTTGCAGTCATTTCAAGTCATGCGTGATTAATGGCGCTTCAACTATTTTTGACCTGCTTTTTTTTTTGTGTGTGTGTGTGTGTGTGTGTGTTTTGTGATTAAACTGTTTCCACAGGATCATGTTAATCATTTCAAACATTCCTTTTTTTTTTTTTTTTTTTTACTTCCTTTGCATTTGTCATGATTTTAATTTATTGCAACTATTAATAACCATTTTAGAACACTTATTATTTTCAAGTCATTTCCTCCTCTAAAACACAAACACCATGGAGCCCGTTGCTGTGCGGGTCGTAGTTCGGTTGCCGGGTGACCATATGGGACGGCAGATGGCTTCCTACCAGGAACGCACCGTCTGAATGAGAGAATCAGATCTAATCAGTATTAACACACATACAGACCCAAACAGCAAAGCTAATGCAGCGCTCTCCTAACACACTAACACACACGTGAAAACAAACTCTCATGGGTGCACAGGTAACCTAAGGCCTCCAACCTGTTATTTTCCATTTAACTCATACATTCTGACTAAAATCTGATCAGTGGTTTCATTATAGAGCTGCATAATACCCATGATGCTCTATGATGTGAAGTATAAGACACAAACACACCCAATTTATCTCATTTCAAAAAAAACACCCCATGTATATGTACACAGCTCGTTAAGGCCCTTAGAAATGATTTGTATGGCCTGCTCCAGCCGAGCACAAACAGTTTTATTTTGTAGAGGTGTAGGAGGACAGACCACTTAGACAGAGTAACACACACTTACACACATTCCTCTGACTGTTTAATCATACAAGAGCTTCCATTCAGTGAGATCATCCTCACAAAATATCTGTCATTATCACAGAGTCTGTGTGTTCACAGCAACCTCAAAAACACACAACACACCGACTCCTGCGACATGACAGCCGTCAGACATAGTGTCACACACCAGACCAACCTCAGCACGCTCGAACCCTGAATTAGTTTCTCTCAAACGACCCGACAACATTAATCCATAAAACCCCGACGTCTCACAATATGTTGTTGAGTTTTTTTTTTAGTTTACTTGTATTGTCTGCGCTGTGGCAGGCTGTCATGAACGAGGACGCAATGACTTAACCGCTGCCTGAGGACCTGCAATCTAACCTCAGGCTATCAGACAAACTACCTGCGTTTATCTAAGAAAATGAGCAGTCACAGTTCCAGGGAAGCACTGCCGAGCAGCTTGGGAAACAACTGATATTTTACAAGTCTTTGACCACTAGGAAGTTACAACACTGCAGTCATTTATCTGAGTAGTTTACACAACTCAAATGTGAAGTGAACTCCAGGCTGTTGGCCTAATGTGAGAAATGGTGAATTTCAAAAGAAGAGTGGGCCTGTGGTCAGGTTCTCTGCTTAAGACCCTCTGAGAACAACACATCTGTACATGACCCTGACCTCTGACCCTCTCTATGTGTGTGTGTGAGTGTGTGTGTGTGTGTGGGTGGTAGTGCCAGATTTCCCCACATAGGGAATTAATCATTTTTCATATAAAAATGATAAAGAATTCCCCTGGTAGCCGTCCATTATTGATTGAGTTGTTACAGGAAGGAGTTAACTGTTCTCTAAAATCCCTGTGAAAGAGGGAATTCCAGTCCCAGTTACCGGACTCTGTTTGTCTCACTGCCAAGTGCTCTGATCCCATTTAAGAGTCAAACATTAGGTAAGAACCTTGAGGCTCGATTGAGAGAAAACCCACTCAGTTGTTCTGCTGGAGGTCAGTGTCCCATGATGGAGAAACAGGTCTGTTCTTAATGAAGCACGTAGCCTGTCCACTTCAGTTTTTCCTTTCACCTCTTTTTTTTTTTTCAACATTATTTTTTGGCCTTTTGCCTTTATTTGACAATCAGTAGAGAGAGACGGGAAACACAGGGAGAGAGAGAGAGGGGGGGTATGATATGCAACAGGGGTCCTGCAGCCAGGAGTGGAACTGTGGACATTGTGATTATGTGGTATGCACCTTAACCATCAGGCCACCAGGACACTCCTTCCCCTCACCTCTTATCAGTGGATTGTGTCAGTGAGTTTGAGGTTAGAGGGTGATTTCAGGTCTGCTTTCAGTTTTAGTACCTGTTACGGTTGAAAACAGTCACATGGTGTTGGAAAATTCCCTCATCTAATCAGTATCTGCTGCAGTGTAAATTCCATGCAAGTGAAAATTGCACACTATGAGGCTGTTCCTGACTCCAAATACAATAACTGAACAAATAATGATTCATATTGATAGATGAATTGATCAATATTTGTATTGCTGTTGTTCTGTGTGTTTATTTTGAGTGCAATGACATAATGGATCATTTAGTGCTGCCAAATGCCAAATGATGGCTCTACTTTGTTTTGCACATTTATTTTTCATATTTTCACACAGCCCTCTTCATCTTGCAGTTCATGTTTATCATGTTATTGTTTGTGCAGCTTACTTGTTTTGCCATGCTGATACATTACTGTCATATTGTTGTCAAGTTTGGGCATTCTATGCCCACACTCCTGTTGTTTCTAACCTGTGTCTTATCCTGCGGGGTGCTTGTGTTTGTGTGTGTGTGTGTGTGTGTGTGCGCGCGTGTGTCTCCGCTGGGTGCTTGTGTAGCCGGGCCAGGAGGAGAGAGAGGAGAGTTTGGTACGCCTGCCTGACTTCATTCTCCCCACGCCACCAATCAGCGCTTAGCTTTCTCAGCTTCCTTTTCTCCACCCATTTCCCTCAACTAAGGAGAACCAATCAAAACGCTTTGATACAGTCAATACGTGACCAACAACTGATCATTCATGTCACATGAAGTACCATAATGCACCTCTAATATAAGCATGAGCCTCTCAGCTTCTCCATATAGTCATGATTGACTTTAGGACTGATTGTCGGTTTACATCCTTGATGTAACTGCTGTATTTCTGTAGAGGAACTGAGAGAGAAACTACACAAAGTAGTACAATTTACATTCCACGGTACACTTTCAGATGAGAGTACTGTGAACAGCATCAGTTACGATGCATTCCAGATGCTCATCCACAGCTGTAAGTAAAAGTGGTAACCCCATCTACTTCAGTCATCTCTATAACTGCGCTGCAAAACATTTTTACATTATAAAAAGTACAATGTTTCAAGCCCAAATTGACTTTTCATCTCAGAATGAGCTCTGATAGCTCTGTACGTGATGAAGAAACAGTTTGAGTTTGAAACATAGTGGCTACACAGTAGACAGAGCGTTCTATTGTGTAGCCAGTCCTTGGGTTTGTTTGTTTGTGTGTGTTTAGCACACTGATTATTCCAATTACACCATGGCTCCTCGCCTGTGATCAAAACATCAGTATTGACTTTGTGTTGGCACTAATTTGTCAACCATTGGGTTACTTTACCACTCAACAAGCAGGCAAGTCTGCTGCATGAGAGCCATGCGGTTATCAGTAAAATAACGCACTCAGCATTCTATGCATATCATTATTAGCCCCTTTTTTTATTTAATCAGAGGTAGACAGCAAACTGAATTGAACACATCTGATGGTCAGTTGTTGTATCACAGCATTGAATTGCTAACAGCTCGGCTGCTGACGCTAACGCTGCTGCTGCTGCTGCTGCTGCTGCTGTAGAGAGCATGAGATAATGCTGCACCTGCTCCCTCTTAGCTAGCGCAGCACGCACACACACACACACACACACACACACACAGCCATACTGCCTGGATGATTTTAAACACTTTCAAATGAAGCTTTTTCTTACACACATGGCAGATCTAATCCAACTGGTTTGTCTATGTTTAAAGGCCCCCGGCAAGACATAACTACTGTCGCTGAAACAAACATGCAAATTTGTTTCCTCTAATCATCAGGACTTGTGATCACCTGGATTATCTGGATTGTTTAATGAGTCTCAAATACTTAAATACATAAATCAGAAATCATGTCCTCAAGGTACGCTGTGTTCAGTAGTCATGTAATCTCACCTCAAACAGCTTCATCTTGTGCTGCAATGCTCAGTCGTACTGTATAATTGTGCTGGTACGGTATTGATTTCTATTTTTGCAGTCTAAACCATCTCTGTCTCCACTCCCGCATACGCTTGTTATCCAAACCACACACACACACACACACACATCAATATTTATCGGCTTTGTCTTCTGTCTGGAGGCACAGTAGATTTACAGTTTCTACAAAGTCAATTTGGTTATCTGCTGATGGAGAGACATAATGAACATTATCTCTGTAAGATATCTCCGATGCAGTACGCAGGCTGTCGGAAGCTTCAGCCTTTTTTTTTCACCCATCGCAAGTCACATCGGATAAGAGTCTCTACTGTGTTAAATTTATCCCAGGACACGCTTCACGGCCCTAAACCAATCATCTATACACATTCACCCCCGATCAGTCCCCTTTACACTTGTGCTCACATCAGACCGCGGTGGAAAATCGCCTGCGCATGACACCTGCCATGTCGCCGGTGATTTCTCTCCCCCATAAAGGCTCATTGATACGGCGGCGCTGGTGTTGTTTTGCAGCGAGGTCGTTGGCATGGAGCCCTGCCCGGCTCCATTCTCTTTCTAATCAGCTGGAATGGCTTGTGTCTTATTTGTCGTGTACCTGCTAAGCTTCTGGGATTTCTTCATTTCTCTGTGGCTGACTCACGCTGCTCTCCGGACACGCACAACTGTGATTAAACCACACTGTCAAACCCCGTCTTTCTGAGAAACCACATTTGTTTTTTGTTTTGGTTTTTTTTCTCACCTCCCTTTTTTGAATCCCTCTTTTTTTTTTTTTTTTCTCCTCCCCTCTCTTTCTTTATTTGTAGCGGACAATAACATTAGGCGCTGGTGATCGGCAAGTTATCCAGACACCCATCAACGACTCGCTACCCGTCAGCGGCAGCAGTGTGGCTCAGCTCTTCAGACAGCTTGGTACGGACTATTAGAATATGGGATTAATACTACACCTGTCCTGTCTCTAAATAGTGTTTTCCACATGTTATTGAGTTTGGGGGGTTTGTTTATTATGATGAATTCTAGCAATTCTGTGTCTAAAATGGACAAGACTGCATTTTATATAGCGCCTTTCTAGTCTTCTGACCAATCAGAGTGCTTTTATAATACATATCAACATTCACCCACATTCATACACTGATGACAGAGGCTGCCATGCTCATCAGGATGTAATCTTAATGCACATTCACACACTGCTACTGCCCAGTAGACAGATCACTCCCTATTCACTCCCTATTTACCAAATAGTGCACTATATCTGCTGTCTGCCAATTTATTGGAGCGTCTGAATTCCAAGTGTGAATTTTTGCTCTCTATAGTACCCTCAGAGATGCTAACAATTGGAAAAAAAATATGATAATAAATAAGTAATAATCTTCTGAAATATAATTGATTGTTTATTATATATGCTGTAGGGGGTAGTGAATGAGTGAACGAGGGAGGGATTTTGGACACAGCCCAAGTCTGTCAAAAACAGTCTTTCCACACAGCAAATATGCAACTTTTAGATTACAAAAGGAGCTACAATCATGTGACAGTGTAATATTATGAAGAATAGCCTCGCCAGTCTGCTTGAATGTTTCAGAATGTGGAAATGATCACATTTATGTTTCATATGTTTTTAGAATTACTAACACTATGTAGAAACCAGTTACTTTGCCTAACCAGTAATAGATGAATTCTAGCAAAACCCTTAATATGTTGTTTGTGTGTTTTTACAATTAGTGAGATTATTATTGTAGAATATGATATATTGGATTCCTAGTGATGTCCCGTCTGTGCTCTCTTCTTCTTCTTCTTCAGGTATAATCAACGTGCTGTATCTGTTCTGTGCTGCTCTGACGGAACATAAGATCCTGTTCCTGTCCAGCAGCTACCAGCGACTAACGGACGCCTGCCGGGGGCTGCTGGCCATCATGTTCCCCCTCAAATACAGGTGTGTTCCCACTTCTCAGTCTCTTACTGCCGTGTCTGCAGAGCTGTGAAAACACATTCACTCCCATATCTAACGTCAGAAGATCCCAGACAGATGTTTACTTGCAGCCTGGAAATGTGCAGTTTATTTATATTATTGTTTTAGTTCCACATTTAGCATTTTATTGTTTGAGTAAAGAGATCCAGAAAAAACTTTGACCCTGCTGATTGGTGTTGATGCATTACATAATATGACATAACAGCAAGATGTTACATACAGTCAACAACTGTATACAAAACACAAACACACTGCAAATATACGTTAATATTTAGATAAGCTTTACAGAGCAGGAAAACAGATCCGCTGTAGCTGACGCCGTCTGATGTGCTGAATCTCTTCCTGTTTATGTCTTCCCAGCTTCACATATGTCCCCATCCTGCCGGGAAAACTCCTGGAGGTCCTGAGCACTCCCACTCCCTTCATCATCGGCGTCAACTCCTTCTTCCGCTCTGAGACACAAGAACTGGTGGGTTGGCATCAATACAACATGAGAGACCAATGTAGCCACATCATGATAGCACAAAGTGAAGCGTTTTGGTCCTGTAGATAAAGCAGGGAGCAGAAGCAGGGAGTCTCCAACTAGTAGGAGGTTTTTATTATGAAGCAGCTATAGGAAATGTCATGTGTTTGAGTCAGTGGAGCTTTAATAGCATTGATGTTCTTCAATAAGAACAAGATAATGACTTATTTGGTGCTGTTAGGATCAGTTTTAAATATCCCAGGGAGGACAGTACAAGCTGAAACAGACACAGTGACATGTCAGATGAAGAGCTGTAGACGACAGGCTCTCACTGCAATTTGAGCAAATCAGCACTCCTCCATGAACTTTTTTTTTTTTACCTTGCTGTTCTGTGGAAAAACACTCCCACCTTACCAGCATCGCTGGCAGGGTGGTAGCGGTTGTTCACGGCTCAACACAGGGCAAGTATCCTCACCACAATCCCAGAAACAGCCAGTAAATGTTGTATTGTTCAACGATAATGCTAGCTTTTTTTTTCACGGTTCGTCTTGAAAAAGCGCTAACGAAGGCGAAGCTCGTCCATCATCGACCACGGATTTCTTACGAAGAGCCTATGACGAGATGACCGGCAATGTGTTGTGAATTAGAAAAGTAAACCGCTCTGGAACAGAAAGCAGCGGCCTGAAGCAGCAGAAAATGTCGGGAAGAAAAATGCCAGCTCAACACACACACACACACACACACACACACACACACACACACACACACACACACACTCCATCAACAATAAACAAACAAGCAGTATCATTAAAACACCCAGCATGCACTGGGTCAAATCGAAACGAAATGAAACATCTGCTGCCAGTTTCCAGCAGAGGGAAAGAAATGTGTTACATGTGATATAATAGAATCAGTATTAAAGGTTGAATATATCGTTCTGCAGTTTAATAAACTTTCTCTCAAAAAAAAAAAAAAAAAAAAAATCAGAAGGAGGAGATTTCCCAGCAAAGAAGCTATTATATACTTGTGGTTGATCTCTCTACTTGTGGCTGGCTTTGATTACAATGTGGAGTATGTTTCATGTAAACTCTCACTGACCCATTAAGCAATGCTTCATCTATCTTTTAATAAAGTGCCCTTCTCTACCTGCCTACATCTTTAGATTAATTACGCCAACATACATGACAATTATCAGCGTCTAGATCTCACGATCAAAGAAAATAATTTGCCGCTATCTTATTAAATCCTGATGAGAGTGTGTGTGTGTGTGTGTGTGTGTGTGTGTGTGTGTGTGTGTGTGTGTGTGTCTGACCACGTGCTGCTGCAGGCCGCTCACCGTGCCGCCCTGATGGAGCCATTGTGTCACATAACAACGAGACGCTGTGTTTTGTACCGTAGTTCTCAATGTATGAGCGGCTGGTCAGGGGTCAGATGTTGTTTTCTGGGCAGCTTTTCCTGCTGTCCGCGGTGAAATGTGAATGTCTATTATGTCGTTTTGATAGCCAACGTCCTGTAATGAGCAGCTGCTGACAAGAGATGACTCGTCTTTGTCCTTCTCTCGCCGTAATCAGCTCGTGTACCACTCTGTCGTTCTGTTATCAACATCCCCAGAGGCAAAAATGAAAAGTGTTTTTAATGGTGACTGATAAGGATTCTCTCTGTGTGTGTGTGTGTGTGTGTGTGTGTTTGTGTGTTTTCAGTTGGATGTGATCATCGCTGATCTGGACGGCGGTACAGTCACCATCCCGGAGTGCGTCCACATCTCCCTGCTGCCTGAACCGGTCCTCCAGCAGACCCAGACCGCGCTCTCCATGGTAAGAGCTGCAGCGTAAATACCAAACACACCCATAATACACACCAGTGAGTACTGGGAAAATCTCATTACCATCTAGTGGGTGGTTTCTATCAAGCAGTAAATTCCTCGGTGGTGCTTTATGGGTTGAGATTCTCGGAAGCTCTTCAAGGATTTTTCCCTCTTATTCATTGCATTTTTTTTTTTTTTTCGTGTCATTTTGGTTTTAGTGTTGTTTGATTTTATGCTCTTTTTGTTTTGTTTTTGCAGGTGGTAGATATGCTTTTTGTTTTGATTTAGCTTGGACTGCTATTTATTTAGTTTTTCATTATGAAACCAATATTACCAGAAATGCTGTAGAGCTGCAATAAATAGTCAATTAATCAATATGTCAAGGAGATCTTGGAGTCATTGAATGCTGTCAAAATAAAGGCTATAATTTAAAAAAAAGGTAAACAGTAGAGCGCTAAGAGAAACGCTGCTCATAGCGGGAACAGACTTTGGCCTGTAGTTCTGTTGCCAGCTTTTTTTTTTTTTTTTTTGCATGTTTTCTGGGAAAAATTCCACTTTTTGATGCTTCAAATTTTTATGAAATTGTGTAATCATAAGCTAACAAGTTACTTGTAAAAAAGCATAAATCAAGCAGCTGATTACTCAATAGAGCAGCTTATCAGTCTGTATCAGTCTGATAACAATTCATCAATGGTTTTGATAAAACTTGTATGGTGCATGTCATGGCTCACTGGGAGCTTCATCATTAACTGAGGATGACGTGCTATATGCTTTTCAAGGGGCTTTTTTTACAAAATGTTCTTTTTTTTAATCTTGCACACCAAAAAAAAAAGGATAAAAGATTTAGTTTCATTTATTTTACACGTTGATCAGCCTATCAGGTACTATTCCTGCATTGCGCTGTTGTGTTGACATCGTTTGCTTCAGATACTTCAAACAACACCGACTCTTATCAAACCCTTTTACCGCATCCTGCAGCCTCCGTCCCTTCCAGTATTCCAGTACCAGCCTGTTCTGAGAAGTGTTTTTTATACGTTTAGGCGTGTAAACAAATTTTCCAGCTTCCTCATTCTCTTATTGATACGAGCAGAGCACACTCATCTATCCGGTGCTGTTTACTCTGCACAGACAATGTCTCATTGTTTTGTTTACAAAGTGTCTCAGGTGTGTGGAGTATTTGCTTTTGCGGGAAATGACTCACAGTTTATGCTCATAATTTACTGGATATAGATAAAGAGCATTTTGTTATGATTGCAGTCACATGTAAAACAAAAATATGAGTCAATTACGATACACTGGGCTTTTCCGGAGCCTGCTCATATTTATTGAATGAATCAGATACAAACGTGCAGGCAGATATTGTTTATTTATATTATTGTTTATTGCCATTGCTCGCTCACACTTACTCATTCAAGGCTTTTTCTTAGTTTATATTCCTCAAAGTAGCAGCTGTTTGCCTTTATGACAGCTTCGCACACTATCGGTGATATTTTAACCAGCTTCGTGAGGTGGTTTCTGTTAACAGGTGTGTCTTGTCAAAAATTAATTAGTGGAATTTCCTTCATTACTTTAACACATGAAGGTCAATCAATCCCGAAAATTCCAAGAACTTTAAAAGTTCCTTCAAGTGCCGTCGCAAAAACCATCAAAGCATCAATATGAAAGATATTTTGGTTTGTTTTAACACTTTTTTGTTTACTACATGATTCCATATGTGTTATCTGATAGTTTTGATGTCTTCAGTATTGTTGTAGAAATAAAGAGAAACCCTTAAATGAGTAGCTTTTGACAGTAGACAGTGCTGCTCACGTGCTGCACACTTGTAAACAGACCGCTAGACAGATTTTCTGTTTGTAAATTACTTTTTTTACAGCAGTATAAAGTATTTCCTCTTCTTGTGTTTGTTTATAACTTTTTATTAGCAGGAAGATACAGACCATGTTTATGATAGTCGCCGCACACTCAACTCATAAAAGTGTCCTCTACTGGTAAATCTGTTTTGTTTGCTACTGTGATCGCAGTCACGTCTAAAAAGAAATCATTCACTTAATTTGATTATCGTATCTTCATAAAAAAAAAAGACTAATGAGTTTATGGTGAAAGACTGACAAACACGGCACAAGTCAAGGGACAGTTTTCCCTCTGCTGGTGGCAGCAGGGGTTTTCTGGAGTTTTCTGGAGTTGTAATGTCACTGAGGCAGAGGGCAGGATGTGTTTATTTGGGAGAGGCTGGAGTTGGCATCCACCCGCTCCGTCTCGACTCAGACATGCAAAGCGTGTGTTTAGATGCTGCGGAGAGCCCAAATTTTTTGGAGTGGGACATACTCTTCCCACGGACTCTGGCTGTATTTGGAATATTGTCATGTTAGAAATCCATTGTCCCTGTTTACTTCAAGAAAACAGAAGCTTAAGACGCAGTCTGTCTCTACGACGCATGATCTCATATGATGTGAGACATGACGAGAGAACACAACATGCAAAATGATTGTGATGTTTAAGTCACACTTTAATTCAATTGTGCTCATCTTCCCAGCTTTTGCTCTCCATCCACACTATGGAAAATTCAATGTTGATTAGGAAGGAAGGAAGATTGAACTTCAGGGCTGGGCATCGTTTAATAAATTACAACACCAGTACCAACACCAGTACCTTTAAAGTGATACCGATACCAACAGAGTACTTCATTCATGGGTGGTAAACTTGCACGACATCACCTGAAGAACTAGTGCACGTCTACAGTATAATTTACAAAAGAAAGAAAGTGTGAAGTTCATGTGAAGCTTCCCACCAGCAGCTGTGTGTCAAAAGTGTCCTCAACAGTGAACCCTGACCCAATGACCGGAGCATTCACTAAATGCCAAGGCTCAAAATACATCCAACCGTATAATGAAAAAAAAATGAGTGTTTTTATTGCGAAATAAAGGGATCATTCCTCAGTGTTTATGTGTTTAGGGCTTTTTCTGTCACCGGCTGTTCTGTGTGGTTTATGGCTTATAACCTGGAGACTCTTGTGTGTTGTTGGTGCGTTCTCTGTGTCGGTGGAACGAGAGAGAGAGAGGGAGTGGAGGCTGGAAAGGAGCCAGAGAGCGAGCGGTTCACTGGGTTATAGGTCTGTGTCCTCAGCCAGCGGAGCTTTAACCAACACAGATTCATAAAGTGGAGGATCATAGCTCCCATCGCTCAGGGTTCAAAACTGCTTAGTTTTGCGGTGGATTTGCCCGGGCGGAGGTCTAATGACCTCAGTCCGATCAGCTCATATACCTCCCTCACCGAAAATGAGACACAAGGAGATAATTGCAGAGCCGGAAAACTGATCCGCGTCTTTCTATAGCAGGGCTGTAATTTCTGAAATTGTCCGAAAATGTTCCCTGGAAGAGGAAGAAGCAGGTTTGGTGAAGGATGATGCTGGAGATTGTTGGGCAGCAACCGTGAGTCAGGGCTTAGCTGTTCTGCTCTCCTTTCATCTCTAGTGTCTACTCAGTATAAAACACATCCACTTTGATAAACTCTTCAAATGTTATGTTTTCCTTGAAGTGAGACAAAAAGTCTGTCATTTATTTTAAGATATCATTCAATTTTGAAGTCAGAAATAAACCAAAAGTAAATAACAGATCAGTGCATTTTATTCTCATGTTTGGTCGTATTTTGACATGTTCATTTATCACCCGTATTGTTTTCTCACACAACTATTTTTATGCGCAGTATTTTTTTTGCTTGAGGTCTGCAGAAAGAGCTTCTGTTTTGTCGAAGTAAACAGGACATCGAGTTTTCTTACATGACAATATTTCAAGTACAACCAGAGTCCGTGGGAAGAACATGTCCAACTCTAAAACGCGGGCTCCTCACAGTATCCAAACACACACTTTGCTGAGTTGTCTGAGTCGAGACAGAGCGCTGAATGCCAACTCCAGCCTCTCCCAAATAAACACATCCTGCCCTCTGCCTCAGTCACATTACAACTCCAGAAAACTCCGACCAGCAGAGGGAAAACTGTCTTTTTTTTGTTCATCTTCAAACCTGAAACTCATCATCATCTCTCATCATCATCATCATCTTTTACATGTGACTGTGACAATAAAAAAACAAAGCAGACTATGCAGGAGAGGATGCTTTTACATGTTGAGTGTGCAGCCGCCGCCAGCGTGTGACTTAAACGTCACTTCTGCTGAAGAGACGAAAAGATTCCGATCTGTGCGGAGCGACGAGGAGGCTCCTCAGATGGATGCAGGAATAAACCGAGATGTCATATTTCCATCATGTTTTCCATTTGGTTTTCCATTGTTTGAGCTTTGACTGACCCTCTGTTTATCTTGATGAACCAACTCAATACCAAAATATTCAAAAAACAGTAGTGGATCGAAATAAACATTCTTTTTTTTTTTTTTTTTTTTTTTTACTGACTTGCTGGAAATTCAGTTAAAATTTGCACCACGTATGAATAGAAACATGGCTGACCGCAGACTGAAAATTAAGCTTACCCTTCAGTATCAAAATAGATGATGTTTTTGCCACTTACGCTAAATAAAAACTGCTCAGACTGTTTGACAGGTGATGTCTGGGAAGTGAAGTTTACACCAGAAATGCAAACAAACTCAAACGTAAAGCAGAACTTAAAGATGACAAAGAAAAACTCACGCATTAGCACTTTACCGCTATTCCACTGATGCAGCAGGAGAACGGTGGCGGTGTAGATGAGAGGTCGCTAACGGTGATTAATGATGGTGTTGTTTGTTGTTTTTAGGTTTTGGATCCAGAGCTGGAAATCGCTGATCATGCCTTCCCCCCACTGTCCACGCAACCCTCCGCACTCAAGATCCAGGTAAGAGAAATGTCTTTTAATAACAGTGAGATGTTGAATGTCGTTGGAATGTTTTTTTGGCGCATTTTTGTGGACAGCAACAGTAGAGAGTTGACAGGAAATGAGAGGAGAGTGAGACGAGGAATCGCATGCAACAAACGTCCCCGGGCCAGATGGCAGTCGGGGACGTTGCGGCACTTTTAACCCCTTGACCACCGGGACGCAGCTGCTGTAATGTTTTAATAATGTCTTTTCTATATTTTTGGCAACAAATGATCCAAATGAATGTTTTGTTCTCTAGCCCTCTGTTTTTTTATAGTACAGTCAACACAGTAGATTCTTATGTACTTCCTGCCACAACGACAGCTTCCAGCAAAAGTGGACAAATTTAGTTTCCTGTCACGACTCTGATTGCAAAATAGATTTTGTATTTTGTTCCTACTGGCATGAAAACGATGTTAAAGGTCAAAAAATTAAGTGGAATAAATCTGTTGACACTCAGTCCAGGATTCTTGGAAGTTTTCCAGATTCCATTTCAGTTCCTCATTCTATTATTCCTTTTAGTTCTGGTGTGTGTGTGTGTGTGTGTGTGTGTGTGTGTGTGTGTGTGTGTGTGTGTGTGTGTGTGTGTGTGTGTGTGTGTGTGTGTGTGTTGGCTTTAGCTTAACTGTTCTGTGTGTTTCAGGATAAGGAGATCCGGGCTGTCTTCCTGTGGCTGTTCGCTCGGCTCTTCCAGGGCTATCGTTGGTGTTTACACATCATCCGCATTCACCCCGAACCAGTCATCCGCTTCCATAAGGTAGAGTGTGTTCAAAGTGAAGCCGACGGTGTGTGTGTGTGTGTGTGTGTGTGTGTGTGTGAGAGCTCCCTGAGGCAGAACAGAGTAAGTCAGTGTTGACGTGTGTTTCTCCAGGCTGCCTTTCTGGGCCAGAGGGCGCTGACAGAGGACGACTTCCTCATGAAGGTGCTGGACGGCATGGCGTTCGCAGGCTTTGTGTCAGAGAGAGGGCCCCCCTACAGAGCCACTGATCTGTTTGATGACGTGAGTCTGCCACTACAATGCTCACCACTAGATTTTTTTTTTTTTGTGTCAGCGTTTAGTGAGACTGTGGTGATGATTTACCCCTTCACTTACATTTACAAAAATAAAAGATGATGACTCACTGAAGGCTGGTGAGAAAAAACAATATTTTACAGATAATTTCTTAATAATTTCTTGAAAGTCTCTTGGAAAGTATTTTGTGGTAATTATAGAGAAAATGGGAACAGTTCTGAGAGTGTTATATTAGATAGGATTTAATTTGTTGTTGACTACAGTATCTTATATAAGTAATACCAAGTTACACAGTTCTTTCCAGGAAACTTCTAAGAATTTATTTAGAAATTATAGACATGTAAATTATTATTTTCAATATAAAACATCCACTCTCTGCAGTAGTTTTTTAAATTTTGTTGATATATTTATTCATTAACTTTTATAATACTTAAACCATCAGTGTCAGTGTGTAACTGGTGGTAATGGAACATACATGGCTCAGATATGAAAGAAAGATGCTGAAGCTTATTTCTCTCTCTTCTTTCCACAGCTGGTAGCCAATCAGGTGGAGCGGATACGACAAGAGGAGACCTGTCCGCAGAAAGTTATGAACCATGTTAAGGAGCTGGCTGAGCTGCTCTTCAAAAACGTACGTTCTCAAATAAAATTGACAGCTAATGCCATACCCCAGTCCTGCTATTTCCTCTTCCTGTCTTATCATTTTCTTTCTTCTTCATTTCTTTCTTTCTTTCTTTTCTTCCCCCTCCCTCCAGGAGAACCCTTACCCAGCTGTGGCCATGCACAAAGTCCAGCGGCCGTCAGAGAACAGCCAGAACACCGCGCAGAGTCAGTCACCCTTCCCCGTGCTGGACGAGGTTGCGGTGCAGCTCTTCATCGACCACGCCGCCGCCAAGCTCAAGACCGCACCGCCTGTGGTCAAGGCAGAGCTCAAGGGCATGGTGCCGTCCGGGCCCCCGCTGGGTGAGCTGGGGGAGAGGGCTGAGGGTTTGAAACTGTCCCAAATGTCTCATAACCTGAGGTGGAAAAGACTTTTTTTGGACTAAGAAGGAGAAGATGGGGAAAAGGCATGCAGCAGAAAAGTGAAAATACTGAGCAGTAATGTGGTAAAAACACTGAAACAATGTTGGACGGACAGAAGGTGGCAAAAGTTTTTCTGTACTGGGTTTGACAGTTGGTTTCACAGTTGGTAGAAACACATCACACCAAGTTCAGCGTTTACACTCGTGCCTCTGAAGTTCCTGTGTGAACTTTTCACTCACACAATCAGCCTCACAGTGTGTGTTTAATGGGGTTGAGCTCTACAGTGATGAACGAGTGTCTGATCACTTCTTCCTGTCTCCGCAGGAGATTTTGTGGACAGGAACGGCAACGTGATGGCTAACAGCGCCCGCAGGCTGGAGGTGGTCAGGAACTGCATCACATACATCTTTGAGAACAAGATGCTGGAGGCCAAGAAGGTAATACATCTCTGATGACCAGACTGATTGGACACCTCAGGATAGTTTCCTACAGTTTGATGAATTCTGACAAAAAAACACTGGAAACCCACATGGCAGAAAAAAGTCAGTTTTTCATTCATAAAAAAAACATGACAGAGTGGTTCAAATTTTTCATATGTACCTTGAAAATGTGTCATCATTTGTTGTAATCTTGTGCTGTGAGTCACTGAGTTTATTTTCGTGAAGTGACTGAGCTTTGTGTCTCCTGTGTCCAGCTGATGCCGGCTGTACTGCGGGCTCTGAAGGGTCGAGCAGCTCGCGTTTGTTTGACCCAGGAGCTGAATCAGCACGTCCTACAGAACCGAGCGGTGCTGGACGACCAGCAGTTTGACTACATTGTCCGCATGATGAACTGCACCTTACAGGTCAGCCTGCTAACACTACTACACTATAAAAGCAAGAGCTAAAAGTCTTAAAGGGGAACTTCACAGATCTTACACATGAAGATCATTTGTGAAAACAGCTGTATAACATCTTCTGTGGTCTGGAGGAAGCTCTCCAGAGTCTGACTAAGTAACTCTAATGATGCCAACAGTCTCTGTTTGGAGACTACAAATTTATAACAGAAAGACAAACTGATGATGTGGACGTTGGGAGAAGAGGGCTTTAAAAGAAGATACCGTTGAATTGCATTATGGGAAATGTAGGATCTAGTGTTTCTGTAGCTTGACATACAGACTAAAGCTCTTTTCAGACAATACGTAATGCTTGCTTCAGTCGTCTGTTAACGTGTGGAGTAGAAAAAGTAAGCAGGGTTTGAACTTCTCTCTCTAGTTCTGTTTTTTTCATTTGTTACACAACTATTTTTGTCACTTCTCGTGTTCACAACCAAGTGCTACGAATGCCTTCCAAGAGAGACTGAAAACATGTGCTGTTATCCCCATATTTAAACAATTATGTGGCCTTCTCTCTATTACAGTCAGCTTTTCACTCTGCCTCTTTAGTGCCGCTGTTTGAAACAGCTATAAATACCTTTGCCATGTTGTATGAACTAGTTCTTTTCTAACATGATCTGGTCCTAAAAGTCAGGATACCTCGGCTGCTTCGATATTTAACTTTCTGTCTCGCACATGATTCCCAACTTTATGGAGGTGCAAAACTAAATCTTTGTTCTTGAAGTATAAATGAAATGAAACGGTACATTTAGTTCTGCTGCGACAGACAGACTTGTCTCTGTAAATGACATGTTCTTTGTCTTCTGAGGGGAAAAAATAGCATCAAAAAGAGAGAAATCCAATCAGCAATGAGATTTATGTTCAACAGTCTTATAAGCCATTGTACACTGCAGATGTACAAAAGTTATTTTCAGTAGATGTACTGAGAGATATTGTGATCATTTGAGTAACTTGTCAAGTCTTAATTTTGGGTACCCAATAATTATTCTAAATAATTAATTCAGATGTCATGAAGGCAACTCTGTCTGCATAGACCAGTCACCATGTTGTACCTTATTGTTTACAAAACGATGGAGAACTTATTTGAACTGTATACCTACAATATTAGCATGTGGCAGTAAGTGTTACTGTTTTATCACTAGTGTGATGACTCTTCCCCCTGAGAGACTTCTTGTTTCTTTCTTTGAATAATTATAATTTCTGCAATTTCACTTGGACTGTAATGAACTAAAGGAGAAGTAATGAAGATCTCATTAGATATATTATTACAGATACCCCTTTAAAGATTCACAGTATGTACATTTGCATTACATCAGCCTGTGATAATAGTAAACATGCAGGACAGATGAGATTCAATGAATAACCATAAGCCTCGGATGTTATATTTTGATTCTGTCGTATGTTTTGCAAGCTGACACGTCATAATCCGTTTCTATACAGGACTGCTCGCATATGGATGAACATGGGATTGCCGCTGCCCTGCTCCCATTGGTCACAGCCTTCTGCAGAGTAAGTTCACAACCAGCATCACCAAAAATTTCCCAAATCCAGCCACATCCTCAGGAACCCCACAGAGCCCAGTGGTTTTACAATTCACCGAGTGGGAGGAGGTTGAGATGAGAGCTGTTTGAGGTTGACGGGATGTCTCATGTGGTCTGACACTGGACTCCTCAGAGGCTGCTTACTCTGAATCTTCATATATTTTAAGTTGCTGCTTTCTCTCATAAAAGTGTCTCCCTGTTTCCTTGTTTTCTAACAGAAACTAGGGGCAGGCATCACTCAGTTTGCCTACAGCTGCGTACAGGAGCACATGGTCTGGACCAACATGCAGTTCTGGGAGGCTATGTTCTACAGCGACGTGCAGAACCACATCAGGGCTCTGTACCTGGAGACAGAGGACGGGGATCAGCAGAACAACTCGGTGAGCTCACACACAGCTTTACTGGACAAAGAAATGATTAAGTGCTGGTAGATTTAGGAAACACATCTGGCACCACAGCCAGCAGACTAATAATTCAGCGTCCCATCCTGCTGAGCAGAGTGTCATTTTTGTCTGGAGATCATTAATCTTGAATGAACCTCTCCCGCTCCGGTTTGTTGTCAGGAGCAGCAGGACGGATCAGGCAGCGGGCGGGAAATCGGAGCCCTGGAGCTGGCATCGGAGCAAAACAGGATGTGGCCGACGCTCAGCAAAGAAATGCAAACGGAGCGCGTGCAGAAGGAGGAGAGCACGGTGTTCAGCCAGGCCATCCACTACGCCAACAGGATGAGCTACCTGCTGCTGCCGCTGGACACCAGCAAGAACCGCCTGCTGAGGAGCACTGGCCTCGGAGACGTGGAGAGCGTCAGCAACAGCTACGTCACGAACAGGTAGGAGCCCGCGTATAACTCTGAAAAAAGGAGGGAAGTTGTTACACGCAAATTGTCCACACACTGAAAATTGCAAGCTCCCACAAAATTGCTCATTGAGGTGATGTTTCAACCTACAAGGTCTTCATCAGGCAAACATCCTTGTAAACAAAGCAGCTACCTAGAGACAGAAAATGACAGCTTCACCTACATTCAGGAGATCACATG
Organism: Thunnus albacares; assembly: GCF_914725855.1. Lineage (NCBI taxonomy): Eukaryota > Metazoa > Chordata > Actinopteri > Scombriformes > Scombridae > Thunnus > Thunnus albacares. The sequence goes on along the minus strand of NC_058128.1, from coordinate 22,011,685 downwards.
ATACAAAATAACACCCAACATGTGCTTTACTGTAGCAGCTGTGCTAAGCTGGTTGTTTTCACATTACAATTCAAAGCTTTTCTTTTGTTTCTTGTAGTATTGCAGGCAGCATGGCGGAGAGCTACGACACAGAGAGCGGCTTCGAAGACGCTGAGAGCTCAGACGTGGCCAACTCGGTGGTGCGCTTCATCAACCGCTTCGTAGACAAAGTGTGCAACGAGAGCGGCGTGACCAACGAGCACCTAAAGGCTCTCCACACCATGATACCAGGTAAATACTCCCTCATCTCTCTTTGCACCGTGTCACGTCAAACTTCATGGAATAATCAGCCGCTTATATCCTCCGTACTCACCCCTCTGGCGTTTGTTCTCCCGCAGATATCGTTCAGATGCACATCGAGACGTTAGACGCAGTCCACAGGGAGAGTAAGCGACTGCCGCCGATCCAAAAGGTAACCAATTCCTATTTTTACGTTCCGCTGGAGAAAGGCCTTGCAGAACCCCAGCCAGCCCCGCCCACTCCCCTCTCCACCAATCCTCCCCACCAATCAGGCTCACAGTGTCACAGCAGGTACGTCTGTCCGGCCAGAGACAGAACCGTGTGACTCACAGCACGCCTGAGCAGTGCATGCTGGGTGATCGCTCCGCCTGGTTTGCCGTTTGGTGTCACGAGGGCCCGGGTGGAGCTGCTGCAGCTCCCCCGAGGCCCCGCAGACCTGAGTGCCTTCAGTCTGAAGGGTGCAGTGTAACGGAGAGGGATGGTGGCCAAGCTGAGCTCCATTAGACGTGTTTTGTCGTTTCATTAAAGACCGCATGGAACATGTAACCCCCCCCCCCCCCCCACCCCCCCCCCCCACCCCTCCCCCCTCCTAATATTATTAATCCCTTAATCCTCAGCATTTTTCTTTTGTAACACACAAGCTCATATCCAGAGTATTTATAGATCAGTCGAACTACTATAAATGAGGTTGTGGGCTGAGCAAAACAACAAGTAATATGTACATAATTTACAGCTTTCGGGGCCCCGCACTGAAAACTCCTGTCTGTCTCTGCTGTGTGGCTGCAGCTGGAATGCAGACATGTGTGGCATTAGGTGTTGCGCAACACATTATGAAACAAGTTACCAAACTTGTAGTTCATTTCCTATCGGTGGTGGAGTTCCTTAGGAAGCTCTCCGGGCCTCACTGTGGGACAGGAAGTGATGTAAAGGGCCTGAGGACAAAGCCAGCGTCATATTTCATATAGAAAAAGTTTGAAAACGAGAGTCCTGTAATCAAGCTTCAGACCCTCAGGGACAGTTTAAAACACTACGGTTCATGTATTTTGTTAAAGGAATTTGAAATGAACATCCCATCGTATAAACACACACAAATGAATATTATTATGTTCCTTTCTGTGTATTTATATTTAACATCATCTCTGCCAAGATCCCACCAATCCAGCTCCACTCACATGTGTGTTATGCATTTTAACATTATCCTCTGGAGTTTTTACTAGTCTAAACTTCCCAAACAGTTGTAGGTCATCAGCATGATTGTAAAAGCATGAGATTCTGATGAGTGGAGTGTTTGTTATTTGGTTATTTGGAAATAACCTGTTTTTCCATATATGGCAGTAATAGCTGCAGCATGTTGGCATTTCATTTAGGTGTAGCAACATCATTTTGTTCATATATTGTCACTAATTTTAGTTGTAGATGTATTAGACAGTATTAAACTATATAGTAAGGAAAAAGCAAAATAAATGTAATTCTGTGTAGTAGAGTTTTGATCTGTCTGGATCTTAAACCCTTTAGATTCATCTCATGACCAGCGATGGTGGAGACTGTGTTAATTTCTTAGCAAAATCTGTGAATTTTGTATTTTTACAAATTTGCAGCTTCACAGAACTTGTTTAACAATTTTGTTCTGGAAACCAGACTGTTAGGAACATATATGAATTTGCAAAGTCTTTAAAGTTTATAAAATATTATGGAGAATTTCCTGTATTGACATGTTTATTTTTTCTCTGTTTTTAGACTTCCTTCATTTCACATTCTTATAGGAAAAGTTTGAATTTGTAGCAGCAACATTTTTTGCATAAGATTAAAAGAAATGAAACTCTGGAAACAGTCTGGAATCTGGACAGTAGTGACATTTACACTTCTCCGTTTCCCCCCCTCGATTTAATTCAAATTCTTTCCGCTGCTGCATCATTAATCTTCCTCTCTCTCTCTCTCTCTCTCTGTCTCTCTCTCTGTCTCCGTCCAGCCCAAGCTGCTGAGGCCGACCTTGTTGCCGGGGGAGGAGCTAGTGATGGACGCCATGCGGGTCCACCTCATCTCAGACGGGCGCGAGGAGGCCACGGGTCTGATGGGAGGTCCGCCTCTGCTCCCCGCCGAGGGAGCCATCTTCCTCACCACCTACCGGCTCATCTTCAAGGGCACGCCCACCGACCCGCTGGGTGAGAGATGACACGTACACACTAACAGCTTCCCCATCAGTGATAATAGAGGTGTGTAGTCAGGCGTTTTGACTCCTCTAAACTCTGCTCTTTGTCTCCCTGCAGTGGGTGAGCAGGTGGTGACTCGCTCCTTCCCCATCGCCTCTCTGACCAAGGAGAAGAGGATCTCCGTCAGTCTACCCATGGACCAGTTTGTCCAGGAGGGGCTGCAGTTACGATCCTGCACCTTCCAGGTACTCTTAACATTCTCAACTCCTGCGTTACAACCTGCAGCTCTGCCCGTATCTCACCGGCTCGTCTCTCGTCCCTCTTGTTAGCTGATGAAGATCGCGTTCGACGAGGAGGTGGCGTCGGACCTGGCCGAGGTTTTCAGGAAGCACATGCACAAGCTGCGTTATCCTCAGCACGTCCAGGGTACCTTCGCCTTCACCGTGGGTCAGTGCGGCAAACTGGTGGTGGAGCACAAGACAAAGGACAAGAACCAGTCACTCAAGTAAGGAATGACCTACGTTTTTTTAATGTAAAAAAACACACAGCCCGAAGTTATCAAACTGAAAATACAAGTTCTAGTTTTGCCCCGAGGAAGCATCCATCAGCCAAACTAGCACGGTTACTGACAGACTGTTTATCACTCCTGAGCTTTGACCCCTTCACACCCTGCAGGTCAAGTACAGGGCGTCTGTTGCCAGAACAGTAAGTCAGCAGGTGACACAGATGATGCTTCACATCTGTAATATCAGCTGAATTTACAGCTGCTGCTCTCATGTTTGCCCTACTTACCAAAGTCATTCATTTACACCTCGAGCCCAAGAATTTTCTCTCCATATTTCAACACGTTGTCTCTCAACAGGAGGCGAAGGTGACGTGAAGTTACGGTGTGTTGGTGTGTTGTGTAACCTAGTGGGTGTAGCCAAGAGTCACATTCACATCCAGCATGATTGAAGCTCTTTTTTAACTATGATATTATTAATGACATGCCTGAGAATGAAAGGCTTTACTGTCAAGTGAACTGCAGTGCAGGAGGAGCAAAATGAAATAAACCAACTGCATAAAAACGTAACAGATCTGATAGCATACACGCTAGTAAAGTTGAACAAAAACACAGAGGGACTTAAGGGTTTTCTAGACGGGGATAGGCTTTTGTTTGCATTGTTGTGGGCAGGACATAGAAAGATTTAGTCAAATCAAGGATAGCTGTGTGTTCGCCAACTCAAATATCAGCCATGCTTTAGCTGGATGAGAAGAAAAGAAAAACTAAACCTCAGCTAGGCCGATTTTAAAGGTATCCTGTGGAGTTTTCTTTTAAACAAACAAAGTTCCTGTTTATATTCAGTGTATCTCATTTAAACACTTTGTCTGTGTGTTTCCTTGAGGCCCATCAAACATGTTGAATGTGTTTCCTTATTAAACATTTGCAGAGCCGAATTTTAAAAGATTTTAGTACCAAACATCCATGTTTGCTGACTTGCAGTCTTGTCAACTTATCCTACGATATAAGGACATGACCTCCATACTGCCCATTGTGTTTACATGCATGTTTGTTTACACAAGAATGTCACCAGCATTTTATCCAACATGATGCCAGAATAAACATCAGAACTTATTGTATTTGAGGAAAATAATCTGTCTACCTGTTTCAGCAGGTTGTTTCCAGAAGGTTTCAGCTTTCTGATAAATCCAGTTTTCACTAACCACCCCTAAGGAAATGCCCAGTACATAGATGGCACCTCACCCCGTGTCTAAACAGCAAATGTGTCAGACGTGTTTTTCACACACACGTCACAAGCAACAGATCTATGCAGCTGTCAGTACCAGCTCAGTGCAGGCTCGCGTCTCACACGCGTAACCACAACCCTGAAGCGTTTATTTGTATTTCTAGCATAAACCTGAGTCTATTTTCTTCACAACAGTCATGTGTATCGAGCTCTGAGCTCTGCCAACACACGGGTGACCTACGCTCAACACTGCACGTGAACGCCTCCAGTGTAGACACACAGACAGAGCGCTCGCTGCTCTGCTGACATGCTGCTCAGGCTACGTTTGCTGTCTAGACACAAGGTTAGGGTACATGAAACAGGCAATTTACTGCTTGTTTTTAATATTATACTCTGATGGAACATTAGTAAGTTGTTTCATGTTGATTTTGAGAGACTTTGCACCCTCACTAACCTGGAAAAAGTTGTAAACAGAAGTGAGTGAAGCACGTCGTTGCTTTTCAACAAGTTTGCTTTGTGAGTTGGAAGACACCTGTACCTTCAAACGCTGGTCCTCAGAGGAATCACAGCTAAATACTACCACCTACTGACACAGAAGAGCATAACATCAAATGTACAACCTGTTTTCTTTTTAAGTCAAACAGAAAAGGACCTAAGTGTATATGAACTATTTAACTCAAAAAATTCCTTTTTTTTGTCTCATGAGCATCACACTCGCCCTGACAAATAAAAATGGCTCCTGTCATTTCTAGAAAGGCAAAATTCTCCCTTTTCACTCCCACTAGTGAACATATGCTGGGGGTGTGTGGGCTTTGTATGTAGGCTGCAGGTTGTATGGTGCAAGTGAATAAGGTGAAGCTCAGGCTCCTGGCACCTCCCAAAGAGGTAAATATGTTATTTGAAGAAGTGTTACCATGTTAACTGCAACTGTGGCATAAAATGGTCTTAAAAGGACAATAATATCACAATTATTTCTGGGACAAACAAAAATAGTTGTGGTGACAGGCCTACCACCACCAACTGTCAATCAGGTATAACACAATATGAACTAAATGGGGGATTACTCCACAGCTACCAGTGGTCAAATACTCCACAGGATAACTTATAAAGGCTTGTTATTACATGTTCACCACTGCTCAACAATTTATTTAGTTTAAGATATTTTTACTCCCTTAAAGGAATAATTTTGGTTCAATAACTTCTTAGACTTTTGTTGTCTCCTTGAAGTTGCCAGGCAACCACCACAGACTCCAGGAAATTGCTGCGCCCGGCCAATAAATAATCCTGCACACAATTCTTTGTAAAACCACAACATGTCATTTTTTACTTTTTATAAGCATGAAACAAAAAAGATAATTAAAGAATGTGCAGAGGTGCTGATAGGTGGATTCTTCTACCTTCAAACAGAGCCAGGCTAACTGTTTCCCCTTGTTTCCAGTCTTTATGCTAAGCTAAGCTCACCAGCTGCAGGCTGTAGCTTCATATTTACCCAAGAAACAGATCAGGATCAGGTGTGCCCTTGACTCTAAAGTAGTGCATGCTATGTGTTTCATGTGCAGGCCTCTGTCACGGCACACTGCATCAAGCCTCGAGTGTGAAAACATGCTCTCAGGTTTGCAGAGAGTGAGTGGAAAGCAGCTACAGTATTAATTCCCACTGGCTGCATCTTGACACATGTCCCACTGGGCTTTGGCTGCAAACTGCAAAGCTCATTTTTGTCTCTTTTGAACATTGTTTTGTAGTGTTTCTGTCTTTTTTTTCCCCTCAATGTCCCACTCTGCCATGACTGCTGGAAGAGACAGTTTGTCGGAGCAGCAACAGCAACGACACGGAAGAGTTCACGAATGTGTTGTTTGTCATTTATCATTTTTTAAAGCACTTTATTCAACCACTGCTCTGGTCTAGGTAGAATGTTTATTTAGGTTTTCACACCTCTGATGTCTTTGCTTCGCTGCTTTAAGTCATGCATTTTAGTTTCCTGTCTGTGTCCTTCTTAATTTGTCTCTTCTTTATTTAAAGTCTTAGCAACCAACTCTCAGCCTCCTCCCAACCCCATGACCTCACACACATACACACACACACACACACACACACACACACACACTTCTCCCCTCTTTCTTCTCTGGAGAATGAAAGGAGCATGAGAGAGAGAGAGAGAAGCCTTTGAATAATTCATCAGTGGAAAATGTGGCAACCATTTTATCGGCCCTGTTGTTTCCATCTCTGGTCTGTGTGTGTGTGTGTTTGTGTCTGTCATAGGCTACTTTTGGGGACAAATTTCAGACTCAAGACCAGTTAATTGGGGACACGGCTTGTCCAAGACATGCCAGTTGATAAAATACTGATTTTTGGGTCAGTGGGCAAGGTTAGGGTAAGTCTCCAGGAAATGAATGTAAGTCAATGTAATGTCCCCAAAAGTGATCTAGGTCAGCGTGTGTGTGTGTGTGTGTGTGTGTCCGACATATTAATTCTGGCCCTGTCTCACGCTCTACCAGCAACACACCAGTGAATTCATGACTGTCAAACATGGAGTCAAATCAGCTCATTGTCAGCTGCTTCAAGAACTTAACGCACATTTGTGTGTTAAAAGCCCAAACAGGAAGTGGTCGTCCAGTGACTTTGAACGGGACGTTCAGCGATGTCTTTAATGTCTAACTTCCTTCTCCTTGTTTCTTTCAGGACACTTTCCAAAAACCTGGTGAAGAGTGCCAAGAAGACCATCGGCCGGCAGTACGTGACAAGGAAGAAATATTCTCCTCCTACCTGGGAGAACCGGAGCAGCTTCCAGTCTGAGCTAGATGAAGATGAAATCTCAGGTACCATGAAGGAAATAAGACGTGTTTAGCTCCCTCACAGTTTGAAATGTCGTCACTGGTTTCATTGATGAGCCCAGTGGGCTTCAAATGAGAGGAGATATTTAAACAGTCGTATTAGTTGTGTAGATGAGATTGAGTCACTGAACAGTTGTTGATCTCCACAGTCTCAGAGGAGGTGGACCAGAGCTCCCTCACCCTCTCCTCCACCATACGCTCCTCGGACAGACAAACCATGAGCAACGTAGTGGAGCGAGCCTGTTGCCGCGACTACCAGCGCCTGGGACTGGGCACGCTCAGTAACAGCCTGACTCGCTCCAAGAACGAGCCCTTCAGGATTTCAACTGTTAACCGCATGTACACGGTCTGCAGGAGGTGAGAGACACTCAGAGATGAAGGCTGGGAGGCTGAGATAGTGTGTGGGTAGTATCTACTCAGTGCTTAATACTATGTGTGTGTGTGTGTGTGTGTCCGACAGCTACCCCGGCCTGCTGATCGTCCCACAGAGCATCCCAGACACCACCATCCAGAGAATCTGCCGCTGCTACCGGCAGAACCGATTCCCCGTGGTTTGCTGGAGGAATTCACGAACCAAGGCTGTCCTGCTGCGCTCCGCAGGCCTACACGCCAAGGGGGTGGTGGGCTTCTTCAAGTCCCCCAATGCCCCCACTTCAGGTAAAACAAAACAGCAAAACCCATGTTACTTTGAACATAGCAGGGAAGATCACTAATATGCTCTTTCTTCACTTTATACACACCGCCATTAGTTTGCTCACTGTTACTTAAATGTTATTTGTCAAGACTTCACCCAGAGCTACATCAGTGGAGGACTGGCTGGTAGTAAGGAGTACAGGGGTCAGAGGTCATGATAAAATGTTACTGTAACCCTGTCCAGTTCATGGAAGATATAAGCGATGAGAAATTAGGAAGAAAAACCTTTTTTGTCAATCCTGAGTAAAAAAAATTACAAAGGAAGTGAAGAATTGCATTTTCTGCTGTTATACCACTAAAATGTATCCGTAAGAAAAAAAAAAACTTTCAAAGACAAAAAGACATCTGTAATATCTGCGTATGTATTTGTTGTGTGCAGTGCCCTCCCAGGCAGACTCCACCAGTCTGGAGCAGGAGAAATACCTGCAGGCCATCATCAGCTCCATGCCCTCCTACAGCGAGAGCAGTGGCAGGAACACACTCAGCGGCTTCACCTCCACACATATGAGCACCTCCGGTGGGTGAACTAACACACACACACACACACATTGAAAAAAAAAACTGACATGTAATGATGTGAAGAGCCTGAGAATCCTTGTCCAGAAGCTGTTGTTTGTGTCCACAGACTCGTCAGATAAGCTGAGGCAGCCAAAGATCGGCGCTCTGATGAAACAGGTGATGGGCAGCAAGGAGGACGTTCCCGGAACCTTCAGCAGAGGAGGTGAGACACATCTGTGATTGTGCTTCCTTGCAGGCAGCTCCCGTAGCTCCTGTTTCATTCCTGCTTTCAAAACAAAATGTGTGAATAGTGATTGAAGTCTTAAATATGTGAGTGAAACTGGGACTGGACCGAGAGGATGTTGAATGAGTTAATGCATCCCTCGTAGCTGATGTTTAGGATCAGCGTTTACATCAGCGTGTGTGTGTGTGTGAAACCATCCTCCATTGTGTAGCGTTGTTGGTTAACGGGACGTCTCTGTCATTTGACCTCAGCTCTGGGTCAAAGGGCGAAAGTCATCTCCCTCTCTCAGCCCAAAGTGTCTGGCAAGGCCAGGAACCCTACTAGAGGTACAGTAGGCCCCGTCCCTCCCCCTCCCTCCACTCCTGTCTAACCAATCAAATCTCAGTGTGTTTGGCGTCGTCCCCGGTAGTGTGCTGTCTCTGCGGACTAATGGTCTGTTGTTACCGCTTGTGTGTGTGTGTGTGTGTGTGTGTGCTTGTGTGTGCTTGTGTGTGCGTACGTGTGCGTGCATGCTGCTGTCTGACATCTTGTTTGTTGTTTACTGTTTGATTCTTCTCTCTGTGGAATGTCAACAACAGTCAAGAGTTGCATCATCATGTCATGTAGCCGTCATTGAGCTAGACGTAGCAAACAGGTGTGGGTAGCTTTCATCTCTGCCTTGTTCTCCAGCATGGCTATTAGGTTCAGTAGCTGTGGACAAAACACACACCAATGAGCGCACACACACACACACACACACAAACACATACACACATACACATATATATTAAAGAAGAATTCCACCTTGTTACAATTCGGGTGATGATCAACTGGAATGATCCTTTAATGACTGATAACAGAAGAGATTTCCTGGAGAAGTCTGATGATTCAGTTTTCATGATTCTATTGAAGATCTATATGTGTGTGTGGCAGGTAAATGGGGCAGTATCCGGGGCAGCGGGCGTCTAAGTGCCTACAACCCAGACGTGGGGACGCGTCTCGCGGGGAAAGAGTCTCCGCAGCCCAACGGAGGGCCGAGCGAGGCGCTGTTTCTCCGCCAGCAGAAGGCCTACCTCTACATCATCGGAGACAAGGCCCAGCTCAAGGTGACCGATGAACACCATGTTTACAGCATTACTGACCAGGATATGAGTTCAGGTTATCGAGTGTGTCAGTCTCTCACATGGTTCCAAAGCACCTTTTAGAGTTTTAACTGTGATTAAGGGCTGAACAAACAAAAACAGGAACTGATAGCTAAACAAATGTAGGAAAAATAAGAGGAGATGCTGAAGGAAATGAATGAATGTGTGTTAAAGTGGTTAGTGTGTGGGCAGTATTGACTCTGACTGTGTTGTGTTCAGGGAGGGAAGCAGGACTCGTTCCAGCAGTGGGAGGTGGTTCCCATCGAGGTGTGTGACGTGCGGCAGGTAAAGAACAGCTTCAAGAAGCTGATGAAGGCCTGCGTGCCCAGCAGCACCACCACCGATCCTAACATGAGCTTCCTGCGCTGCCTGGAGGAGTCCGAGTGGATGAGCCTGGTTAGTGCTCGCCTGGGCAAACATTTACATTATTGATTAATCTGCAGGTTGTTTACTTGATTAATAAATGTAAAATTGTTGTTTTTTTAAAATCTTCATTGAAATATCCCAGAGACCAAAGTCTTCAAATTGCTTTTTTTTAATCCAGCAGCCCAAAATGGTGTTTGTCCTGACTGTGTGTGTGTGTGTGTGTGTGTGTGTGTGTGCGTGCAGCTCCACAGGGTGCTGCAGGTGTCTGTCCTGGTGGTGGAGCTTCTGGAAGCGGGCTCGTCGGTCATGGTCAGCCTGGAGGACGGCTGGGACGTCACCACACAGGTCTGTCTGACAGCCAGAAACATTTAATCCATAATTCAGTTTTAAAGATGATTTAAAGCATCAGCTCACGTGCTGCAGCTGTTCTCCTGTTCAGCTACAAGTCTTCCGTCTCCCGCTGTGACATGTCATGCGTGACGTGCCGTGTTGTCCGCAGGTGGTGTCCTTGGTGCAGCTGTTGTCTGATCCGTACTACCGAACCTTCGACGGTTTCCGGCTGCTTGTGGAGAAGGAGTGGCTGTCATTCGGACACAGATTCAGCCACCGTGGAGCGCAGACGCTGGCCAGCCAGAGCAGCGGCTTCACCCCCATCTTCCTGCAGTTCCTGGACTGTGTGCACCAGGTGGGTCTGCTGCGCTGCACGTCAGCTTTTTTAAACAGGAAGGCTGTTGTTTGATCCTGAAAGGAGGGTCAGTAGAAGAACACTGACAGGGAGGACACTTTGTGACATGAGAACTTTCATCATAAATGTAAAAACCTTGCTTGCTTGTATTGCTGAGATGCTTTTTTTTAGCATCTAAGAACCAACTAATGTCAGAATCAGACTGTTAATAACAGTAGATTATTATAACACGGGCGCTTTTTGAAAAAGAATCACTTTAATGCACCGATACTTGCACAAGGAATCTATACCTGCAAGTTGCCTGCAAAGTGACCAACTGGCACATTTTACCTAAAACAAAATGAAACAGTGTGTGTGTGTGTGTGTGTGTGTGTACGTACCAGTGAGTCTGACTTGACTTCCTGTTTTGCTGATCAGTGACGTAGATTGGGCCGATCTTATCACATGCAGGATGTGTGGTTTCATTTAGCTTCAGCGCTTCCAGACTCATGACCCAGCACTGTGTGACAGTCATAAATACTCTGCTGTCAGACACATCAGAGCTTTTATTACAGATGACGATGTTCTAGTTGTTTCTTCTCTCTGGTCAGACTATTTCTGAAACTGTGACACTTGTTAACAAACCTCAGGGCAGTGTGAACACCTCCCTTCCTCCCTTCTAACTGTTTTTCACACCAAAGTAAATGTGTTGGTGTGATCACACACTCTCCATCTAAAACCGCAACCCTGACCTGTGTCGCTCTGTCCCTCCACCCTCAGATACATCTCCAGTTCCCCATGGAGTTTGAGTTCAGTCAGTACTACCTGAAGTTCTTGGCCTACCACTACGTGTCCAACCGCTTCCGCACCTTCCTGCTCGACTCAGACTACGAACGCATTGAGCTGGGTGAGAACATTTCTCAGTCTACATCTTCAGCCGTAGTCATAAACACTCTTCTGTCAGAATGTGTTCAGTGAGCAGATGATGCTAACAGTGTATGTTTGACTGTGTGTGTGTGTGTGTGTGTGTGTGCAGGAGTGCTGTATGAGGAGAAAGGCGAGAGGAAAAGCCCTCAGGTGTGCAAGTCTGTGTGGGACTACATCGACAGACTCAACAAGAAAACACCCATCTTCTACAACTACATGTTCTCTCCTGAAGACGAGGAGGTGAGTACACACACACACACACACACACACACACACACACTAAGCAGGCTGACACCATGTGACAGTTTATCTGTTCTATCAGGACAGCAAACCTAGAACCTTACTGTCTCACAAACATTTAATACACTGCAGTCATTGTATTTAATGGAGGTCAAAGAAGCATCAGTGGCTGGGTTTAAAGCGAGGTATTGTTTGTTCCAGGTGCTGCGGCCATACACCTTCATCTCCAACCTGAAGGTGTGGGACTTCTACATGGAGGAGACGCTGTCTGAGGGGCCGTCCTACGACTGGGAGCTGAGGGGCCGGCAGGAGCGCGTGACGGAGGAGACGCCAGAGAAACCCGACACCAGCGGCCCCAAGTCACAGCGGCGCATCGTGTGGCCGTGCTACGACAGCCTGAGCAAGGTGGTGCCAGACGCCATCACCAAGCTGCTGCAGGACCTGCAGAGTCTGGAGGCCGAGCTCGGCCAGACGTCGGAGAAGTGGAAGGACACGTGGGACAAAATGAAGGCCACGCAGCGGACCGAGACCAAACTGGAGAGCAAGGTGAGACCGGGCTGTGTTTACTGCAGTTCAGATTTGAACATTTATTACAACTATGATGATGAACATGAACATGTCACAAGATAAGGAGAGAGGGAAGCATGCAGAGCTCAGTGTTGTTTATGTGGACTCCCTACAGATGACTTGTTTACACTGAGATCAGCACAGATTGTCAACCTGTTCAAAACAACCAGTCACGTCTCTGTCACCAAGAAACAAATCATTTAGACTGATGATGAGTGACTGATACAGTTTCAGATGAGATGAGAAGATGAAACAGTGTCTTCCACTGACATCTTGTGGTGGAAAAGTTGAATGCAGTTACTTATTTGAAGGTTCATACTGTTTTAATTTAGTGTTTTAGATACAACTCACACACATTTTAAGTATTACTGACTATTGTTCAAACTTAACTGAAGTTTGAAGGTTTTAGATTTGTAAATTTGCATTCCTTCGAGTCAGCAATTCTTTGTGTCAATAGAATGTGTAACAACTTGAGTATTGTTGCAAGCTGATGACTAAACTGAGTTTTAAAGAAGAGCTTGAAAAGACGAGATTGATTTGAGAAGTTACTTTTAATCACAATCACTTTTAGAGTTTTTCTTCTAAAGAAGATTATCACCTGTTTTTTTGTAAGTATTCACCATGGCAGGGATTGTTCCACAAGCGTTTTTTGGAACCTCTCAGTGATGATTCTCCTTCTGCTCGTCTCTTCTTCCTCCACAGCCGTCGTTCTCCAGCTCCCTGCTGATGTCATCCAACCTGAGCCACCAGCGGCGTTCTCAGGGCGTTTACCTGCAGGAGAGCGGCGTGGGATCCTCCATCAACCTGGCTCTGGACTGCGAGGCCAGCGCCACCTCCACGCCTGTCGCCGGTCGGCCGAGTACCAGCACGCTGTACAGCCAGTTCCAGAGCAGCGAGAGCGAGAACAGGTCTGTACCCGACACCACAGAGAGGAGAGCTGATCTCCTCTGTAGTGAGGAGTCAGCAGTTTGTTGTACTATACCTGAAATTCAACCGGTTCGATCACACTGCTTTGTTTTTGTTGTCGTCTCCCATCAGGAGTTTTGAAGGCATCTTATACAAGAAAGGGGCGTTGTTGAAACCATGGAAACCGCGGTGGTTTGTGCTGGACAAGACCAAACATCAGGTAAGAAGGAGGGCCGTAGAAAATGAAACTGAAGCTCAAGCTTAACGTTCAACGACTCCAACAACCTCAACTCTTAAAAAATTCAATAGAATGATTATTTAATAAAGCAAAAATGTACTTTTAAAACTATTTCAGATTATAACAGATTGAAGAATGGTTTGCGTTTGTCTCTGTCTCTAAACACGCTTCCATCTCCTCAGCTGAGATACTACGAGAGCAGGCAGGACAAGGAGTGTAAAGGGGTGATCGAGCTGGCCGACGTGGAGTCCGTCATTCCAGGAGCGCCTGCCATGGGAGCTCCCAAAAACATAGAAGAGAAAGCCTTCTTTGATGTGAGTGACACATTATCCCAACACGAATACACCAACTGCCAGATTACGACACATAAATGGGAACCAAGCCTAAATGAGATATTTTTATGGTGCAACATATTTTTAACAATGTTATTTCAAGTGAAAGCAGCTGAATGGAGTGTATTCATGTTGATACTGGATTTAATTTAGACATAGTGGATCTGCCAGCTGTGGTTGTGTTGCAGCCATCAGTTTGTTAACACTTGTGTAGTGTGAACTGGAGACTGGCATGAATAGGTTTTCCTTCTTGGCTGCTCATAGCCAGTATAATATTGCTAATTTGTTGATTTATTGATTATATTGCCAGTAAATTCTTGAGTCTATTCAACTCACCAGAAACAGTAAAAATGACCATGATAGATTTTTCCATTGTGGCATCTTCAAATTACTTGTTTTGTCAAACATATTTAATGTTTTTATTGATATGAAACAGAGAAAGTCATCAAATCTGACATTTGAAAAGCTGGAAGCAGTGAATGTTGGGTAGTTTGGTTACATGACTTCTACATTTAATAGATTATCAAAATGGTTCATAGTTTTATTTTTTTGACATACTTTGATAAATCAACAAATCATTTAGGCTCCAGTTTTTTTTTTTTACTCCTGGTCAAAATGCCACAAGTGTAGTTCCTACATGTACCAGCATGCATTGTGTGATCAGAGCAGCCCAGTGTGGGGAGTGAGTGTTTACCTGGCTGTCAGCCTCTGTTTGACGCCTGAACGCTTCATTTCAAACTGAATTTGAAGCAAAAAAAAATTAGAGACAACACAAATTGTGAAAACAGTTTCCTCTTAGTGCCGCAAAGTTGCATTTGGTTTTGAAATGTTTCAACTTGTAAAAAAAAAAAAAAAAAGGACTCCTGCTTTAACATGGCAAGGTGAAAATTAGCTTCACAATCAGTGTGATCAAACTTTTTTGGTGATTTTCTCAGTGTCTTCATGTGTCCAGACTACTGGAGGTAACTTCTCTCCTCTCATCTTTCAGCTCAAGACGACCAAACGAGTGTACAACTTCTGTGCCCAGGACAGCCTGAACGCACAGCTGTGGATGGACAGTGTTCAGAGCTGCCTGTCAGACGCCTAAGACAGGATGCGGGACTCTTTTAAAGGAGCAATGCAAACCAGGAACGAATGAGCAGTGACGGACATCTCTGCCGGCCAATCCCAGCAGAACAGGGAGGGGGAAGGGGCCTTTCACCACTTAAGCTCTGTTCTGTTCGCTAGTGTTGAACTAATACTCTTGCGTCACAACGTTTCAGTGTTTTTGTTACAAAAATAAGAAAAAGAAAAAAAAAAAAAAACAAAAGAAAAAAAACACAGATGTCCCTGAAGAACCACCCGCTGTTGTCTCACCAAGTAGCTGCAGCCTCTCACCTCCTCGACAGTCTGACCACTATGTGCGCTGGATGGAAAAAAAAACATATTAAAAAGCACGTCGTTGCATTTTTTCTGAGACGTCCTGCAGCTCAGACCAGCATGAAGATCTTTCCAGACCCTCCACCTGTAAACCACAACCTGCTCTCCCTCCTGCTTAACCCTGCTCGCCATGTGAAACACTCCGGGGGAGGAATGACGGAGGAGCTGCAGCCTGCCCAGCCACGTCGGAGGACTCGTTTAGACCGCTACGGAAACGGATCTAAAAGATCGGATTTTTTTTTTGATGGGTTGACGGACCAAAACAACCCAGAGGAACGCAGCAAACGCTCCTTCCTTCCTTCCAGTCTCAAGAGGTCTTGGCTTTTTGCCTCTCACTGCCTGACGTAGCCCATTCGCAGTAGCCTATATTTAGAGGAAGTTTTAGGGGGAAGTGCGTTGCAGCACACGCAACAAGGTGAGGGAAGGTGGGGTTGGGGGGGGGCTCCTCAACGGTTCATGAAGGATTTCCTTTTCTTTTATCTTTTCCAAATAAAATCTCAAACTAGCACCAGAAAGAGATCAATGTTCATCATCTGTCGTCAGAAAGCAGCAGGCGATGAGGATATACTGTGAAAGCCATGAATCAGTCGTAGAGATCAAAGAGCGCCAGTCGGAGATTACAGTCTGTCAGGTTATCGAGTGTGTCGGTGAATCTTCACTGAGAGTGTTTACAAAAGTAGATGAAACTTCCCTCACTAAGCTAAACTCTGCTCTTCACCTGCGTGTTTTGAATCAAGACAAACCACTATTAACATTCAGAATTTTTTTTTTTTTTTAAGGGATGCTGAAGGAAAAAGGAGGGATATATTTTGTTGTGATGTCTTAAAAACTATCTATAGAAGGAGATCTGGAAGTTAGGAGATTAAGAGGAGGGATACTAACGAACTTTACTGGTATTATGGGATGCCTCGGAGAGACTACGGTGTTGAGAGAGATGGACACTGAGTCGCTGCGGTGCGCCGAGAGTCGTGAACAGGATAAGTGTGTATTTTTTTCACTCTGGTTCTGACTTTGCGCTCGTCGCCTCTGTCGTGGAGGTTTGGGAAACTCAAGGAAAGCAACCAAGCCTCTTAAAAGTTACATTTTACATAAATTATTTTAAATGCTGGTTAGCAAACTACCTAGTCATCTGCAGTATTTAAGTTATCGCTTCTGGAATCATATAAAGCAAGATTCCGCTTCAACGGAGGTAAACAGACATGTACTGAAAGGCTCTTTCCGTTAATTTTGGAGGTGAAACACAGTCTTGAGCAGAACAATGTCGGTCACTCTTTCACGGACAGGTCTAGATTTTCACACTGTTGTGGTCCCGTTTTCAGCAGTTTGACCGCAGCAACCTCCGTTTCTTATGTTACGTTGTTTTGCTGGAGTTTCCCGAACTTCTACAGATGTGGCGAGTGTGAAGTTAGCACGGACCCATCAGTCAGAACCAATATAATTATGAGAATGGGACTGTAGAAGGTTGAAAAATACTGGAATTATCCTTTTTACTGATGTTGGGACGGGGAATGTCACTCAAACGTCTGTGAGCGCTGGTCAGGTTAACACTCATATACATACATGACATTATCCATTTGTACTGAGTGTCTCGGGATCTGAATCTGATGCTGTTTAGACTCACTGTACCTGTTTTCAGCTGCATCCACTCGTGTCGACACCAGTGTTTAACGTTAGCGCCTGTTGTACATAGACGAGTCTACATCTGTTAGAGTTCTAGAGAAACAGTATGTTCAGCTGGAAGGTTTCAAACATCGTCACTTTTTTTTTTTTTTTTAAGGTTTTATCAGACTGCCCCCCCCCCCCACCCCTTCCCCCTCCCCACACAAAACCACTCTGACCCACACTTAACACAAACCCTGCTCTGTAAAATATGGTTATACTGCTGTCTTTGTTGAAGATAAAATTTAAAATTGTAGATTTTTTTTTTGTGTCTAATAACTCCTTTGTATATACTACTCCAGATTTGTATGTAACGTTTATGGTAGTAATTTATTTAACTTGTCTCCTCAGTAAGAAAGTTCCTCAAGCACCACTTTATTTTTAAATTAGGAATTCAATGTGCCATTTGTTTATTTCTGTATTAATGTGACTAATGCTTTTTTTTTTTTTTGAAAATGTACAAGTAAACCCTCAATGTCTTTTTTTTTTTTTTTTTTGTAAATACGGTTGTCCTTACTCAATACCAACCGTATGCAAGAGTGGAAATGGTGTGTTTGTGAAAGAGGAAGCCTCTGGGCTGGTTTTTAAAGACTGGTTGGATTTTACTGTGTTGCTCACCCACAGTGCTGCGATGTTCTGGATGTAGATTATAGTCCAAATAAATCTTAGACACATCAAGTCTTACTGGTTGCTGGTTCTGCTGACTGATCTGCTGCTAGCTTAGCTGACTCCTCTAGTGGTCATTAAATAGTCAGTGATGAGATGAGGAAATACAAGTCAGGCTGCCTGAATGTACTGAATACAGACAGGGCTTTAGTCTCTGTAATTAACTGACAAAAAATACAATGTTTTCAATTATTATGCATGGTGCAGTTGAAAATAGTTGAAGATATTATTTGAAGATGCCAAAACTACAGGAAGATTATGGTGCGTTCACATCCTTACAGAATTACTTAAAACCAGGTTGAGGTACAGCGTTTCACTGATTCATGATGTCACGGTGTACAGACACGCCCTGTGGTACACTTCTACATCACTACAGCAAGATGAGAAGAAGGGCTGAAACTTAACATTATTTATTATCACTTAATCTGGTGATTATTTCTCGATAAATCATTTGCTTTGCAAAATGTCAGAAAATAGTCACAGATTCCAAGATGACATCTTTAAGTGTCTTGTTTTATTCAACCAACAGCCCATAACCCTAATTTATTCAATTTACTATCATATATGACGAGGAAACCAGCAAATATTCACATTTAAGAAGCTGGATCCAGTATTGTTTTGGCATTATTTCTTTTAAAAAATTAAGTAATTATCAAAATAGTTGCTGGTTAATTTTCTTTCAATTATTAAACAACAGAAAAGACTTTCAGCCTCTGTTAAATCACTCAGTGGGAAGTCACAGGATCGTACTACAACTGTTCCTGTGAATAATTTATCCAAGATTTGGCTGTTTGTCCTGAAGCAAGACTCAACGTGTAGGCAGGAAACTAGTCAAATACCTTCTAAATGCCCTCATCTCACTGAATATTTAATGGCAACCCCACTTTTACAACAGGAACTGTATCTGATATGATTATGAGCAGGTAACGTTCCATCTATAACTCAAGTATGTGTGTGGTGTCTTAACTACCACAGCAACATACACAGACTGAATCAGTGCTGTGTTGGTTTTCATACATTTAAGCTTCCACTAACAGTTTACTGGTTACCAAGAAAACCACAGTACTCAGCCAGCACCATGCTTGTCTTAATACCAGACTTCTAGCTGGGGCTCATCAGTGAACTGTTGAGATGCAGGTGACCTTGTACATCTTAAAATAATCTCTCTCTGAGGAGCAGATGGACCAAAGCGACAGCAGGAGTCTCTGCAGCAGTCAGAACCAGCCTGTGGGAAGACTCGGTGTGTCCTTGTGTTGTGACTGCAGTCTACATTCAGTTAGACCCAGCTCGTCTTTTCACTCTAGTTTACTCATCTCTCCGTGGTAACGCTCTACAGCAAACAGCTACGTTAACCAGAACAATATGACATAATCTTTTTATTTATTTTGTTCTTTTTTTTTTTTTTTTTATTAGAAATGACCTTCTGAGCCGGGTTATGTTGTCAATCATGTCAATATAGTTTTTAGAATCAAAATAAAAACTGTGGGTTTAAATGTTCATCTGTGTTGTGTGTGTGCATTGACTCATTTTTAAGTTTCACCCTGGATAACACAGCATATATATTTACATTTTTCAGCTATTTTAGAAGATTCTTAGAATGTTTCTTTTCATGCTGTTTTATATCGAGACATTTTCCCTCAATTAAACACATTGAGAGAATACTCGTCTGGGACGTAGCTGCTGCTTTCACATTAAGATGACCACTGTTGAAAATATACTGAAGCTTTTCAGGATCATTCAGCTTCTTCCCTTCAGACAGCCATTTCTTTTCTTCCTTCTTTCTTTTATAAACTTGAACTTTCATTATTTCTTTTTGGCCACTTGAGGGTAGCAGAAACACGCTGTAAACAAAACATTTGACATATTATCACCTTATAAAGTTGACATGACACATCCAGCAGACGTGACCAATATTCACTCCTTTTAAGGTCTGTTTTAGTCTCCTGAGAGTTGTCTCTTTAGCTGCTAAATGCTCCACTGCAATCACCGGCTTGTCTTCCATTGCATATGTGTGGTGCTGAGCAGGTAGTGTACAGTGGGTTTATCAGAGCTTTTTCATTGAAAACAGCTGCCTGCTGCGGCTAGAAACAACACTGATGAGAGCAGCGATAGTGAAGCAGAACAGTAAAACCAAAACAATGAGTTGAACACTGTAAAGCTGAGAGGAATGTAGAGTTCAACACTACAACCGACCCCTCACATTACAGTCATGTCATTACTAGAAATGTATAAATAAGAGCAGCTTCTTTAGTGTGTGAAACGGAAGTTGTGAGCAGCAGCTGCTTCTTAAGTCTCCACAGTGGTGAATCACTCACTGACAAATTACTGCGATGGTGAACTACGCAGGTGATCTTTTCACACTGAGCAAACATGGACTTAGTGAAAAGGTAATGTGACTTTATTCTTTTCTTGTATTAAAAATATTGCTCTTCAGCAGCCATCTCTCATATCTAAATATTTCCCCTGAATAAAGCTTGTTATTCTCTGCTCACAACAGTCTAATAAATGATAAAAAATGCCACAAGATTATTCACCAACATAATTCCCCTATCTCTAGTGAATCTTTGTTTGACTTTCAGTGCATCCTGAACCAAACTAATGACTGCCTGCAAGGTAACAAATATAAAACTGAGGGTGATTTTTGGAAAATAGGTGACAGTAATACACACAGCTGTAGTTAATGGACTAAAACATGAAAAGCTGCCACTCAGGTTTCCTGTAAATAACTGATTTGTGTAGAGAAAACAATGATTTCCTTTTCATCTAAACCCAAATAAATTCATTATGTATTTATAACTGAGCTCTTTTCTCATATGCTGACTAAAAGACTCTTCAGGTGAAGCTGTAAATGTATTTGAATTCATTAACTGGAAGTGAACCAAATGAGCACCTGGATATTTCATTTGTAGGAAATAACAGACTTGTAAAATGAACCATGATTTAATTATAACACTGCTGCTCTGCTGTTTTAACTAGCAGCTCTGTGACTTTCTTTATACTGAACTCTAGCAGCACTCTATCAGGTAGTTTTATAGTAAAATACCTCATCATCAGTGGCAAACTGTTTAGTGGCTTCCTACCAGCTCCTGACCTGCTTGCACTGTAGCTGACACTGACCTCTGACCTCCCTGTAGACAAGCAAGACATAAATGTAATGAAATGATCACGATGAGAGAATCAGAGAAGGTTTCACATTCAGACTCCACGTGAACAGGCAGCTGGATCTTTGCAGAGTTGGAAAGACAACAACCAGACCGGCACAGCAAAGCTTTTGGTATTAATGTGGTCAACCAGACATTTTTAATTTCAATTTTTTTTTTTAACAATGATCGTAGAACCTGATCGCTGTCAAATGATTTAAGTAAGTACACCAAAAGAGGCCTGGAGCTCTGCAGAACCCAGACCTGCCCTCTTTCCAATCCTGCTGCTCAGAGAGAAATAAAATTAAAATGTTTTTTTTTTAAAAAAAAGAAACAAAACAAAAACAAAAAAAAAAAATACAGCGTCACTCTTACCAGATGTCACTCTCGCCCTGTGAGTAAGTGCTCGGTGGAGAGAGAGAAAAAAAAAAGAGGAACAGACAACAATAGTAATCTCAAGATTGCTTGTAAAATTACTTTTAAATGTAGATAATATTTGTATATAGGTAGATAATGTTTGGTTGATTTAAGGGGGATAGCAATAAGAACTTAAAGGTCAATACAATCAGAAGGTCTTAGCTCACTAGCTAGGTCAACAGAGAACCGGTTATACATGCACTAAAAAGAAAAAAAAAAAAAAAGAAAAAAAAAGACAAATTTAAAAAATCTGAAACCTCAAATCGAGATTATATCCAAATTTGTTTGCCCAAAACTACACCCAATGAGTTTCCAACGCTAGATTGATTCTTTTTAAAAAGAAATATGTTGAATTTCATTTTAAATAAAATGGCTAATTGACATTATTGCACATGAGCAAAAGACAGTAATACTATTAGAGCTCTGTTCATCGACCCGCCCCTCCTCCTCCTCCTCCTCCTCCTCCTCCTCCTCATCCTCCTCTTCCTCCTCCACAGACCCTCCTGAAGCACTTCAAAACATTCAGAAACCTGGTGATGTTCGACAACAAGAGATGTTTCAGCAACAGCAACCAAAACGAAAAAAAAAAAAAAAAAAGAGAGAGAGAGAGAGAGAGAGAGAGAGATAACGGGAATAATGGATAAAAACCTTGATCTGGGTGAGAGGACAGATAAGACAGCCAGCAGAGATGAGGGTAGAACACTTACATTGTGCTATAATGTACAGTAAATGGCTGCATAAGTGCTTTTTCTGAAGCTTGAAGAAAAAAAAAAAAAAAAATGTTTTCAAAAAAAAAAAAAGAAAAAAAAAAAAAGGTATTTATTGTTGAGGCATCATTAAAAAATTAGCCTGTGCTATCCGTTCAGGGGTGACGATGTAAAATCCCTAACAATCAGGTTCCAACAGCTTTCCACAAGTAGGAGAAAAAATCTTTCAGGACATAAAAAAATAACGATGATGATGTTACCCCTCGGATTCTGTCATTTCAAAGATCGCTGCTACATTAAAACCGCACGTAATTATGTGCAACATCGGAAAAAGGCTTTGAAGATGATTCCTCTACACTCCGTTCTGTCTGTTGCTTTTTTTCTTTTTTCCTCATTTTTTTTTTTTTTTTGTTTGTTTTTTTTTGTTTTTTTTTTTAACATGTTCCGTCGCCTCATTATTGGTGTTGATTGGCAGTGTCCGGGTCCAATAACATGGCAGAGTGATTCAGTAAAAACACCAGTGAGGTTTATTTAGGGGGAAGTCACTCTGGAGGAGGCTGACAGTCAGCGGCAACCGTAGCTGTTTGGGGATTTCACCGTCTGCTCGTGCTCAGACCGGCCCGTTGACGGACACTTCCTGGGGCGGTGGCGTTTGCTCTCTGTTAGAAGAAACATTCAAGAATGATTTATAGAACAGCACATGTCATAATTCCCAGCAGCAAGTAAGGATCATAGAGTGACAGCAGATTATGTTAATACTCATTTGGCAAAAAAAAGACTCATAAACATGAACATATACTCATACAGTTATTGACACAAATCTGTTCTGTCAGATCAGCTTAATGACAGTATGTGTGTATGTATTTGCATGAGCCTTGTGTTTACATTGTTATCTACTGTAGATTTATGATGAGTCATGTCAAAGATTTACATGGGCCAGATATTTGTGTTGGAGGGCCAGATTTTGGCCCAAGAGCCGCTATTTGCCTACCACTGATCAGCTGTATGAAGCTTTAGCAGCGTCCAGGACAAACCATACAAAGCCTGCAGCCTTCCAATGTCTTTAGGGACATTTCAGTGCACTGGTTTCACTTTACTGGCAGTTTTAACTGACCCTTTGATCTGGAGTTTTAATAATCAACACAGCTGTTTTAAAATCGGAGGAATAGACACAATTCCTCAAAACATTACACGTTATTTTGCCTCCGATTTCAGCGTGTCAGCTAACTAACATGTTGTTGGCAGGATTTCCTACAGCTGAACGGCAGGAACCACTTCCTGTAAAATGAGCAAACTTTCACACAACGGGCCTTTCCCCACTCGACCTCCACTACTAGTGTCACTTCTTACCAAGAGAAGAAAGAAACAAGTCAACTGTAACTCACTCCACCCTTTGTCACCATATGTACATATATATATACAAAATTTTGATTATTTGTTCAGCTGATTGATGCATCATTTAGTCTATAAAATGTAGAAAATGATAAATGGCCGTCACAGGATACCGAAGCCACAGCTGTGAACTTAATCTGATCAGCAGCTGATCTCCCTACAGTGTTTTTAAAAGATGTAAAAGACAGAAAGCTTTTAGCATTCACACTATATTATACTGTTTATTTTGACTATATTTTCTTGATAACGTCTGTTTCTGTAGTTAGGTACTTACTTCCTGTCAGTCTGTGTGGTTACTGGTGAATCCTCAGACGGCTGCTGTTCTGATGCTTTTGGAGGATCTGACAGAGAGAGTTTCTCCAGAGACACTGGACTCTCCTCACTGCAGGACGCAAACAAACATTCAGAGTTAATCATTATTCCACAGCAACACAGTTTCAGCACATTTTACAGGTTTATGTCAACAGTATGCCCCCCCCCCCCCCCCCCCCCCCCCCTGCATAAGTGTCTGTTCTGTAGCTGACCTTTGACCTCACTACAAAAAGAAAACACACTTTGTAGTTTGGGCTCAGTAAGCCGAGCACTTCATTTAGCTTTTCAGACGTGTATGAACATGGTGACAGTGCTCGTAGTTAGGGATGTCAAGGTATGAAACTCTGTGACTTTAATATTTAGATGAGGTGTCTAAAATTACTGATGACATACCGTATTTTTAGTAACTGCATTGCTTTCAAATAGCTGAAATAGTCATTTTTCACACTACTGGAAAAGGTAACAGCTACCCCGCTATTCTTCTTCTTCTTCTTCTGCTCAACCTTCTGATGCTCAGTTTAAGCTCAAGTTTCTGCAGAGAACCAGAGGAGCTCCCGGGTTATATTTTTTACTTAGAAAGGCAAAACTGAATGAATCCAGTAATTTCAAATCCCAGTCCAGTCTATAATTTCCTCAATGTGGTAATTATGTTTCAAATATAGATGTTTACACACACACCAGCTTTTTGTGTATGACTGCACTGAGTGGACTGGTCAACAGGGCAGGATTTTGTCACTCAGCATCTGACAGAGACTTTCAGCTAAAAGATGCAGTGATGTCAAACCTTTTGAGGTCAGCTGTCTTGTTGCCGGGGGTGCCGGCTGTTTCCGAGGCAATGGCTGCAGCGGGAGGAGCACCGGCAGTTTTGTCATCCTCCTCGCTGTCAGATCCCCCGGAGGAGCTGCTGTCTGAGGCCACGAGAGGAGCTTTCCTCCCTTCTCCTGCCGGAGGAGCACCAGGGGAGGCACTAACATCTGCTGAAACACGCACACACACACACAGGCAGAGAAAATGACGTAAACCTTTATTTCCTTACATTTTTTTTTAATCTTTCACCAACCCGAACGAAACATGAGTTCAGGAGTAGTTAGGTGGGATTCGCTCACCGCTCTTCTCGTGGTTTTGTTTGGCTTGTTTATCTGCGTCGCTGCTACCCGAGTCCACAGGAGAGCTGCACCTGGGATCAGTCTCTGTACTGTAGGAAACCAGGAGGAAACAGGAAATGGTTTTAACACGTTGTAAAAGAATGACAACTGTTCCTAGAAAATCTCGATTTCTCTGTTTTATCCTCTCACCCAGAGAAAGGCTGGAACTCAGTGAAGTTGGCCCAGCCTGTTTCCTGTGTGTCTGTTCCGCCTCCAGCTGAGGTTTCCCATGCTGCCGGGGTTTGGGATGCTGCATTCCCTCCAGAGTCCCTGAAATTTGCTGTCCAGCCCGGACCTGGAAACAACACAAAAGAGCCTATTTTGAACGGCTGTTCCCCTTTTCGACATTATATTCTGTGGTGTTTCTGTGGGTAGCTGCTGTCCGCTAGTCTACCTGTGTCTGACGTGTTCTGCTCAGAGTCCTCGTCCTCATCAGATTCAGATCCACGGTCTCGCTCCCTGCCTCCATTCTCCATGCTGCTCCTGGAGCTTCCCTCTGAGGTTTGAGAGACCCCAAACCTGGACAAGAGGGGAATGATGGAGAGAAGATGAGGAGATGAGAGGATTAACAGACAGAAGACAGTGAGCAAACCAAACACTAGAAATCATCATCATCATCAGGTTTACCTTGTTCTGGATTTAGCTTGTGTTGCATAGTTTATCTCCTTGTCCTCCCAAATGTCCTCTTCCTCTTCAGCATCATCAAACTGGCGTATCCTCTCTTTACAGCAGGCTTCAAAAGCAGCCGCATTGGCCTGTGAACAAGCAGACGCTTGAATGAAGTTATAACTCTTTCTGTGACAGTGTCTAATCCATTATCTATAAACAGCAATAAGTTACTTTTCTATTAACATGAACAGTGTTCACCACCAAAACTCTACACAGTTGTAGCAACATGAACGGTAGTAGTTGTAATATTAATATCAATGACAGTGTGATTATTATACTTTCTTTTAATGAACAGAATATTCAAACACTTACACTATTATCATCAGCATCTAGATTGAAGTTTATTTCGGCAATTCTGTCAAATGTGGCGCTGAGGAAAGAGAAGAAGCAGAAAACATGAGCCAACATCCTGGATGTTAAACTGATCACTGAGGGATAACTCGATCACTTTAACACACATACAGTGAGTATTACAATCAATCAAATTGTGTGAACTGAGAATTGATAAAAAAAAGTTAAAGCTCTGGTTTAGAGGATTTTTTTGGCGGATGCAGAGTTATTTGATACTGAGAAACATTTTCCTTAAAAGGGCAACAAACTGTGTAAGACTTTTCCTCCTTACTTGATATTCTCATCATGCTCGCTGAACTCCTCATCGTTGAACCCAAACTGATCCACAAAGTTGGCAGTCATCTGTTGGATCTGATAGTCGGAGAAGGCCTGGGAAGGTCAAAAGGACGCTTTTTTTTAGGGTGATGTCATAATGGATGTTGGTGTTTATTTGACAGATTGAAAGAAGTGTTTTATCATTAATACTGGTGATGATATTGTGAAGTGGTTTTGTTTTTATGGAGTCTCTCCTACCTGTTGGAGCGACAGGTCGTTGGGGAAGGGGCTCTCCATGTCGTCGTCCTCGCTGGACGAGTGCATGTTGTGGGTGCTTACCTGCAGGACACAGAGCAGAGGTTTGGTGTACTGATGTTTTCCACATTACAGGGACCCTGTGGCCTTACTACACCCCTCCATACATTATGATGCAATTTCATTACATCAGACAAGAATTACAACAGTACAGGGAAAAAAAACACAAAGAATAGTTTGTCTGCTATAAGACAAAGTCAAGAAAAAATAAAAAATTGCTGTGCTACTTCCAATTCAGCAAATGCATTTTCTGTCAGTGCAAATGCCTGCCTGCAATTTGTAAACAATCCTCCTCCTGCAAATACTTATCACCAGATATCACTGCTGTATCAGTCCTCACAGTGAGCCGTGTGAATATACAATCAGACTTTCCTGTAGTAATAGGGGCTACTGATTCATTATATAAGTAAAAACACTTCTGACACATGTTGCTTAGATTATTTCTGATGTATTAAATGACAAATTTGAAAAGAAAGTATAGACTGTATGTAAAGATGGACGATGCATCTCCACTTCCTGCCGCTACGCAATAGTGAGGGGCCATGTCTAGATGGTAATACTAGATTTGCGAAACTCTTGCACATGCACACTTGATTCAGCACAGTAGTGCTTGACTCTGCATGTGCTAACAAGCCCCCAGGAAAAGCGCAGGGCTTTGAAATTAATTTGACATAGTGGCCAAACCGTGTAATTATCACTTCTGCATCCGTCATGTGATGCACACTGGCCCAGAAAGACTTTTTCCCATAGACTTAAATTGTGAAAGAGACGTCTGTAAATCAGAAGATACATTTTATTTGAGCATCACAACTCCTGCAAAATGACTTGTTTCACTATCAGAATTTGATCCATTCAGTCTGATCACATGTGGAAAGTCTAGAAGAGCCACACGATTGAATTACTTCAATCCCATTCAAGTTAGTGGGGGGCTGAACTGGAAGTTATGCAGCTCAGCCGGAGGAAGTATCTGGTGCCTCTGCTTTATGGGCCACATGATCTCAGAAGATCCGGGTAATTAGGCCACTAAGCAACTTTCATAGGAATGAAACGCTCCAACGCTGTATCCAGTTAGCTAGCAGTGGCAAGGACTCCCTTGTTTTTACACCTGGGGGCAGTGCCTTACGTCCTGTATCACATGGAGTGTTGTGTGCCTTATGCACGCTGTCGTTGGATCGCATTGGGTCGTCTCGTCATTTTTTGGATAAGCTAGCAAAACTGTAACCTAAAAAGTTATTTATTAGCCAAATCTTTGCCTTAACCCCAAGATTAAACCTACAGACTTCACACCTAACTGTAACTTCAGAGATGACTTTTTATTTTTTGTGATCGTCGGTTTATGAAAATACACTTAAATTTTTGCTCCTTGTTCTGCTGGCAAAGTTGAAACCACAACCAGACTTTTATCAACAGACTTTTACCTGACTATTGATAATCAGTCATAATGTTATACTGGAGGAGATATGCAACTAGAGAGTGCTAAAATATATTGACTTTTAGATGGTCTCACTTCTGTCCAACAACAAAAATCTACTCAGATGGGGCGCCTGTATTCTGATATCAATGTAGTATCTTGCATCAACAGATGCCTAAACGGGCTTACCAGACCGACTTTCAATTTCCACTTACACAGGTGTGAGACCAAATATACAAATTATAGGAAAACATGACAAGTATATTCTGTATGCCTTCATGCATCAAATCAGAGTCAGAGCACGGGCTGAGGTGGTCACAAAGCTCACCAAAGCGTGCACTGCTACATCCTGCAAAACCACACCCATGCGGTGAAATACCACCACTGTGTCTCAACTCAAGATACTTCTGTTAGTACACTTCCATGTAGTATACACTGGGTACACTATGTACTTACTAGCGTAGTGCATGAATTTCAACAGAGTTAAGTTTTTAGGGAGTCCCAGCAATGGTAGATATACAAGGAGCTGCTTAAAAATATACTTGTCTTGCCAAGTTTGAAGCACATCTGCATTCGTATGAGGAAAATGATGTGACGGAGCTGTGGTTAAGGTCTGGTTAGGTTTAGACACAAAAGCCACTTGGTTAGGGATAGGAAAATATCATGGTTTGGGTTAAAATAATCACCTGAAACATGGTGTTGGTTAAAGCTACTACTTTCGTAAAGTTAGGCAACCTTTGTCGTCATGGCAACAGTAAACAACATGACAGACGTGACAGAAACCATCTTTGGGAAAAATTTATTTTTTGGTAACGGCTGCTCTGACACTGTGCTGGGCTGCTTGGTCCTGTCCTGACTACCTCGCTGCACTGAACACACTGGGCTTAAACTGGGAGAGAAGAAGATCAAATGAGAGGAAGTTAAAAGACAGCGATTCATGCTGAAGAATCTGAAGTCCGCTGAAAATAATATCTCACCAGCTCTACCGTGTTCCTCCTGTTAGTCTCTCTCAGGGTCTCGTCCACAAAGCTCTCCCAGCGACCTCTGCAGTCTTCTGGCAGCTCTGCAAAACAGTAAACCACCGAGTAATGCCTGATCGCTGGAGATATTACTTTTGCGCTAATTTTTCAGTTAAATGGCGTCTCATCTGGTGTTAAGCCAGCTGCTACACATGATTACCTTTGATGAGATCAGTGATCTGAGCCTGTACTGGTCCTTTCTCAAGGTTCTGGACCACCATGTTGGAAATTCTGGTCAGATGACCCATGTTGCCTCTTCTGGTGCCGCCCTCAGCCCTGAAATTCACAGTCACACACTCACTTTCCACACTTATACAATTAAACCTCTACATGTATTTGTCTTTATTAAAGTCACAGACTAAACACAGATTGATACAAAGTGTTTGAGCACGTTGCTAAGTCATGGATGTGAAGAGGCTCTTACTGTATTTTATCATTCTCCTCCCAGGCGTCAAGGATCTTTTGTACCAATCGACACTGCTGGAAGAGCTGTGAAGAATGAAATCAGAAAAGTGCATCAGAACTTTGCAAACAACACAGTGGAGAGAGTTTTGGGTGTAGTCCGGGACATCCGAGATACTGAGCTGCTGAAGCCACCTACATGTGCCACAAGGGCATTATGAATGGAGGTCTGTGGTTCACTGGTCCCGCCTGTCTCCACTGCCTCCCCCTGTGCCTCAGCGGCTGATGCTGCAGGCTTCCCGTCGTGGTTCTGGAGGCCTGGGCTGGGCCGCTCCTCTGAGGAAGGGTGGTTCAGGATAGCCGCCACACACAGCTCCACTTGGAAGTGCAAAAAGTTATTCCAGGAGTATTTGAAGAACAGATCCTATGCAGGGAAAGAGGGAGAGAGAGAAGGAAGCAGAGCAATGCTCAGTAAAATGCTGCAAGAGAAAATGTGAGACAGAAGAACTCAGGGCAGCGTTAAATAAGAGTAGACACCTCCACTAACAGCATGTGTACCAGTACCACATATCAGATTTCACTAAACGTTAATGGCGTTTAATCATTTCTTCCACACTCCCTTGATTCACATCAGGACACATAGGAGATACACATGATCTGAACACTTTTAAGCATTTTAGCCAGTTATTCATTACAACACCACATGTCTGATTGGTTCTGTGCCCCTCCAACACTGAACCAATTTCATTAAAAACAGTTTCGGGCAGTTAAACCAGAGATGACCTCTGAAGTGCCCCCATGTTGTTTAATGGGGGCAGTGGAGGGTTTGAATCCTCTGTTAAACAGCACACACAGCTTGATGACATGATTCTGCTCCAAAGAAGCAACGCCTACTGCTCTTTGACCAGGTGGTGTGATAAGGTAATCAGTGCTTCCCTGCCTCATGACCAACCTTGTGCAAATTTTTGTCAAATGTTTGAAATGTAACACATAAACTGACTGAATGAGGCAAAAATATCAGTCAACAAATGTTGGACAAGACCTCAAACATATCTGTCACGTAATGTGCACAATGACAAAAAAAATAAGCTTCAGAGTTGTTAAATGTAGCCTGGATAAGTCAGGCTTAGCCTACCAGTAGTAGGTCCATGGTGGCAAGATTGCAGAGCTCCTGGCAGATACTGGGGGCACTGGTCTGCAGCAGGGCGGCCACCAGCCGGGCCACATGAAGGCGGGCGTTCCCCAGTGGCTGCTCTAGAACGCCAACGGTCGTCAATATTGCACTTTTCTGTAGAGGGGTTAAGAAAAGTACATCAACTAATGCTGTCACAACATATTTGTTCTGATACTAATACCCAAGAACACTAAGTTTCAATTCTACAACTGTACCGCAGAGAGCAAAAACTTTGTAAAACACTGAAAAAAAATCTAGATTTTGCTGTTAAGAGTGTGATTTGCGACACAATGAAATAAATGATAACGCATAATATGAAACGATGGACGTTTTCTATCATCAGATGATATATATCGTCATATCACACAGCCTGACGTCTAATAAACAATTTCTATGTTCTTATGCTTATTTTTGTGTTTATTTTGCTTCATGAGTGCACTGCAGGTTTACCTTGGGGGGATCCAGAAGAAGCTGCTGGAAGTCCTTTAAATGGGGCTCAATGGCATTTAAAATACTGCTGTTGACAGTGTAAGACCTTTCATAACCCTGAGAATACAGATCCATCAGCCCTTCCAACCTGGAAGACACAAGCAGACAAAAACATCAACTCACTAAACATCAGATTAAGAAAACAAAACATTTCCTCTTCCTTTCCAGACCAAGAAAAACTATTATCTCACTGTCTGACATTTACAATAAAAACGTGACAGGAAGCACTGAGCGTGTGGACTCACCCAGACCTCCTGGTCTCCAGTAAGGTAAGTAGCACTTGAGTTCCGTTAACAATGGAGGCCTCACTTCTCTCCCCCTCAAACATGTTCTTGAGGAGTCCCGCTACACTCTCCTGCCTGAAAGATAAAGGTTTGTGCTGTTGCAAATCTGAGAAAGAAAAAAAACTTTACGATGACGTGCTGATGAAGTAATCTGCTGTTGAAGCCAGGTGTGCCATTAGATGGCTCTTTTAGTAGTGCTTTCCAATACTGATATAAACACTGAGGAGTGGAAATGACAAACAAAATCAAACTTGCACAAAAATCTAAGTGTTGCTAAACAGGCTCTGTCAGCAAATGTTTATATACACACACTACAACTTGAGCTCTGCTTTTTTTTAACTCTACATGCCAGATAAGGATTTTTTGCGAATCTGGAGTCGACAATGACAAAGGAGGCAATCTGTGTGTTTACAATCCTTGCTTATATGGACATGTAAGAGCACATATCTGATCACAACTTTGTTCTAAACTCAACCTGATTCAAAACAGATTATACCAAAAATCTAATTTTGTGACACCAATGACTAAGAGAAGAGGTTTGACTAGTTCTGCTATCAAATGTGCAGCTGAGATTAAAGCTGCTCTTAACTCTGGTCACATCCTTTTTAAATCTCTACACTATCAGATTTTATGTTTTTAGATTGTCTTTATGTGTGTGTGTGAATGTTTGCAAACTTGCTTGCCTCCATTTCCCCACTGAGGGACAAATAAAGTATTTTGAATGTAAGTGAATTGAATTGTGTCGCCAGGTTTTTAAATACACTCTACTGTACATACTCACCCTAAATACCACAAGCAATTGTTAGATTCTGTGTTGCTAAAAAACACTACTTTGAGTCAGGGAATGTAAACTTACGACTCTAGCACGGCCAATAGTGGGTCGACCTCCGCATTCTCCTGCATCTGATTGGCCTGGTCTCGACTAAGGCGGATGATGTCACAAAGCGTTTGGGACGCGTTTGATTGTCTCTGAAAGGGAAACCAGTGAATCAGAAAATCTCAATTAACATGTGACTGCTGCGAGTTATCAAAGAAAGACCCCCCTCACAGCAACACAATGACAAGGTAAACTCCCAGCATGCTTCACACTCACCTCCTCATCTTTGCCAGTATGGATAAGCTCTGTGAGTCTCTGAACCAACTTCTCCTCATTCAGCCACTTGAAGAAAAAAATGGCATTAGATACTTAAAGAGCAGTGTTTACTTGAAGGAGGTACACAAACATATGTATAGAGCTTACATGGAGGACCTCCTGCCTCAAGGGGGCAGGCTCCACACAACTGATGAGGCGAAGCAGCAGGTCCATCATGGCAGAGGCATCTATATGTTTCAGCACCAGACCAATGAAGCCTTCCTTTTTCTTTAGAAAGGTGATCACCTGGGACAGGGGGAGAGAGAGGAGTGCTCAGTACTGATGATGTGAATCATAACATGTGATCATTTATCTAATTAGTTTTCAAATTACTTCATTTGTCCTAATTTGTCTTCATTTTTGCTGTGCAGCAGCTTGTTGACTGAGTGGATTTGTCAACCAGGTAAAATGGATTAACAGTGTTTTTCACTGCTTATATATAAAATGTATTTGTTAATATGCTCTACTCAACAAACTATTGCCCGAGCAAAAACAAATGTTTTAAATGTACCTGTTCGGTTTTCCTGGCGATGAGATTGCCGATGGTTTTGCTGAAGAAACTGGCCAGTAGCGGGTTGAGGGGCGGGTCCTGCTCCAAAAAGTGGTACAGTATCTCGAGGAGAGACTCGTCCCCGCCCAGTTTATCATTGATGATGGACACATCTGCTGTTAGGAGCTCACACGCAATGTTGGGAAACCTTACAAGAAAACAAAGGACAATGAGAGTGAGTCTTGACATATGCCAAGAGTTTCCTGATTACCTGAACCTTCTTGTGTCTAAAATCATAATCAATAGGATTAAATCACAATCTGATTACTGAAGGGAATATTAGATTAAGATTTTTAAAAACAGGATGTAACAAAGTAAAATACAAGTACAGCTTAAGGGGATGATGAACACAACCGACAACATGACCTACAACATATTATTTTCTCTTTGGATATGAGCATATGAATGAAGAGTATGAAAATATATTAATAATGCATGCATGTAAATCGATTATACTTGGTGCGGCAGTATAACAGAGACAAAGAACCGTACTTTTTGTATGAAATAGAAAACATGATTAAAACATGAACATCCACTGAAGAAATGAATGAATGAATAAATAAATACAACCGCATCATTTGTTTTGTGTGTCCTTTAAAAGAACTGATTTAAACAGATGCTGCCTTGATGTCTTCACATTATGAAACTCATGGACACAATTAAAGCTGAAAAAGTTGCTGACTTTGCAGTATTTAGCCAAGAGGTCTGGCTCATAAGCACGCTGGTTTGTCTGACGCTTTCATAGTGACAAATTTGCTCTACTTTCTTTTTACCAAATATATAGGTTTTGTGGCATGGGGGTACTTTCCAGTTGTGTGATCTGTGGATGTTGCCCAGTTACTACCTGACAAACTGGATAATAATACAATATAAACTGTAAACTGTTGCACAGGATTCTAAATATATGCTGTATAATGTGTTTCTCTATGTTGCTCTATTCACATTGCCAACTTGGAAACCAGTCACTAGTCCCTGCCATCATTTCTCTATCAGTCACTAATGTGGGGTCTCACTTAAAGCGGCTCCTCTCCTCCAGGTCTGCGGGTGGCTCTGTGGTGATGAGGCTGACCAACTCCTGCATGCAGTGATCCTGGGAGAGGAAGAGCAGCAGTCGACGATTCTGAGCCTTGCACTCCTGCAGGACGTCATCCTCCTCCATCAGCTCCCTCAGCGTCACGTCCTCCCTGTCCAGCAGCTGGTCGATGTGGGAGGTGGTGTGTAGGTCGAACTTCCAAAACATGGTGGCCGCTGGGACGGGGGACACAGCCCTGGGCCGTGGAGGTGGTGGATGAGCACAGGGAGGCCCGGCAGCGGCCAGAAACAATACAAGAAAGGGGGGGTAGGAAAGTGAAGAGTTGATGGGGAAGGAAGGTGGAAGAGGAAGTGTGGGAGGGAAATTGATGTAAACAAAGATGTAAGCCAGAAGATTAAACCAATAGCTGAGACAACAACATGAAAATAAGACCTCATAGGATATTGCAACAGAAAAAAAACAACATAGTGTTTGGATCTTTCATATAAAGCCATAAAAAACAGCGCATATTTTCGATAAAATAGCACGTATGCCCTCAGCTCAATAGAATGTACACAGAAATTTGGAATTGAATACATCTAAAAGGCAACTCATTTACATAATATATTCAAAATATAATATCATTTACAATACGGACAACAGTTGAATTATTGCGTCCCAAGTAAATGTAGTCATAGTTTATACAATTACAAAAAGACGGAAATGCCACACAGTAAAGTGCTCACACATACCAGTGGATGAAATGTGGATATCTTTAATCAGACCTCCCCCACGGGCAGGCAGGCATTTGTGTTTGTGCAGACGACAGAGAGTGTGGCGAGGCCTGGCATTTATCAGCATGGGTCTCCTCTTAAAACGCAGGCCTCTTTAGGAGATGAGACACTGAGAGGCTCAACATAACCTGCACAGCGTGAAAAAAAAACAGTGGAGACGATTATTCAACTGTGCGCGCCGAGATTTGAGGAGAAATGACAGTGTTAGCATACCATTCGGACATCATTTAAAATCTGTACAAATAGTGCATGTGAAAGTATACATGAAGAATTAAAATGTATGTTTTGCAACCAGTGAGGAGTCACGTTGTCCTCATGTGTCAACTCAAAGTTGGTGACGTGCCACCGACACATAAAGTCAAACAAGTTTGTTGTACTTTCAAAATAAAGTAAAGTTAATCCCCGTACACTCATCTACAATTTAATCAATTTGACATCTTGAATTAGAATATAAATGTACCTTAAAGTAATTATGGTATAATCTTATTGTTCACATAAATAAATGTAAATGTATCAAAGACAAAACTGTAGGTAAATAGACTCACTATGAGTCTATCCAACTGTCAGCTGATGACTATGATGCTGGAACAGACTGTCAAATAATCTTCAGCTCCAATCATCAAACTCCAATTAAATAACAATAAGTTTAATGAATGAAAAAGTCACATGACACTGCTTCTATGTATTAATTTGCTCTTGTTAGAAGAAATGAGGGATGTTCTGATTTTCTAAAGGACTGGTATCGACAGTACCAATCCGCTGTTTTGTATTTTAGCAACATTTTGCTATTTGTTGTCAAACTTTATTTTGTTCATATTAAATAGCAGTTGTCAAAAATCCTGCCTCAAGCTTCATGCCAGTACAGATCAGCGATGACACTTCTCTCTACACATATATACTATTATACTAAACACTGAAGGACAGCATTCAGGGCAATTCAGCTGTCAAACATATTTATACTGCTTTAATAATTTGAGTGTTGGTCTACTCTTGTCAGCTGTATTATTAAGGAAAAATAAATAAGGCTCTCACTGAAAAAAAATACACTTAAAAAAGTATTATGTTGAACTCTGTATCAGGTTCAGGGGTAACAGATGTGATCCAGACATCCCTAATATTAACCTCTTTAACTGCACAGACCTTTTGGTGCGTCTAGCGTTACAAAATCATGCCGTGCACGCTAGTTTTATTCAAAGCTACAGAGCTTAAAATACAGAAAATATGAATAAAACGGCAGATGGCACATGTAGAATGGCTGATCATACAAAATGATGTCAAATCTGTGTGATATTTGCTTTGCTTAAATGCAGAAAATGTATCTATATTTGAAGTTACTTGACGGGAAATCTGGAAACAGCATACTTCTGGCTAAAGGCTAAAGTTAAGCAAAACATAAAAGTTAAGAATGAAAATGCACAAACTTTAAAATGCTTTCAGGTTACTACAACAACAACAACAACCTGAGGAACTCCAACCAACAAACGTAATTATGAGGGGCATGCCTGCATCAATGAGGTATTAACTCTACACAATGGGAATATTCACGAGCAAGTAAGAAGGCTGTAGTACTGAAAATTCCCTATGAGACAAAACTGCCAAGGAAACTATAGATACATCCCTAAGATTTTATATTAACTTCTTTATGAACTTTTTCTATTTTATGAAAATGCTTTAGGATAAAGCATATGACCATATCACAGATGTTTGTCAAGCCAAATGTTATAAAGTTGATATGCCATGTATATTAGGCTTTGGTAAATCGTTGTTGTCATTGGAAATGAGCATGAAAGTTTATGTGGCTGGTTCCCCGGGCTGACACTTGAATCAGGCTGGTTACTGTTGGTTAAACAACCCTGAGAGCATACACAGTCGCTGTGTGCATGCTCATCACTCTATACTTAGACAACTGCTGAACAAGATTTGGTCAACCTCTCTTCCTCGTGTATCATCAGCACTGCAACAGAGGCTTTTAAATGCTCGCTATCCATCGTGGTAAATGGAGAAAGCCTCTTAAATAATGGAGAACGAGTATTTAATGTTTTTGTGACTAAGCAAGTGCGTCCAGTTTGTTTTTCCTCGTGCGGTTACTGTGGCAGCTAATCTAGACAACCCAACACACCGGCAGTGCCAAAATACAATTACATCTGCTGGCTTTATCAAAGCTAACGTGTCTCTCTGAGCAACATGTTATCAACTGTTGATCATGGAAGTAAAACTGAAGGAGGAAATCAAAGTGCTTCCTCCTTTTTCTTTTCCTTTTTTCCTGAGGAGGACCCTTCCCTGCACATGCACCAGCAGCAGCGTCCATCTGGCATACATTTACAGAGTACACAAGTGCAATAATAACCCGCCATACGCTCCCTGTGGACACTGAGCAGGAAAGCAAATGCTTGACTTTACATCCAAAATAGAACCCACCAGAGGCAACCTCAACAAAAACAGTCTACTGGCACATATAACATTCGATGAAAAGAGGAACAATGGCACATATAAAGGACATATATGTGGATGTTGTGAGCTAACAATAGTCTGTAATTAAGTGGTGATATCATGCGAAAGGGAATACCACCTACGTTTTTTACATGAGTTCTCCTCTACTTTCAGAATGTAATGAAAGATGCAATTGGTGGCGACTGAATGTTTATCATGTTGCTCTTGCTACCTGGTGAATGCATTACCAAACTGATCAACCACTTCTGCAATGGTGCACTTCAGAGGGAACACAAAAACTACAATCTCACCCAGCCTGTTGCTCCTTACTCGCACTTAGACGCACTGGAGCTGTAAAATTAAGTGAACAGACCTGTATTTTGCCTGTACTTCATGCACAGATGGTGGTGGCCCCCATGATAATGGCGTTTCTTCAATTCATATTATTAAATATTGGTTGCCTTTTGGTTTGTTGGCTGTCAAATATAGTTAGCCATCACTAATTCTTCTCACTTGGGTTAGGCATTTGGCATTACTTTCTTACACATGGTAGCTAATGATCAAGAAAGTCATGTTAAAACGATGGATCCATCAATAAAAAAACATGACTTTGCATCTCCGTCTATCATATTTTAGTACGGAAGAAGCTCCAACAATGAGAGAGACACTGATGTGTAGCTAAAGAAATGTAAACCGATCTACCGTAGCCTTGGCATGAATTGCACATCAACTGACTTGCTGTAGGAGCTCAGATTTCTGTTTACTTCAACTCCTGAGGAGGTACGACAACCAAATAATACAAGAATAAAAAATAATAATAACGACAGCCATCACGTTTCAGTACATTTCTCATTACTCTCGTTTAAACACTAGGTCTTTCTTGCTTTTTACCTATTGCTAACGTGCAAATGAACCCGGACGGAGTGTACTTTAATTCAGAAACGTTAACTCTGCACTTAACATTTGACTCGGTCCTGCACAAAATCTAACATTTCTAAATATTATGAGGCACATAGAAGCGGAAAGTACAGTCGCGTTAATCTCGATGGCAGCCAAGTATAACCTTTAAGGAAAGCGCCTATATTACGTTAACTAATGTTGAGTAATTTAACAGCTTAACATTCCCTGTGCAAAGTTAGCTGATTAGCCAACATTAGTTTGTCAGCTTTGGCGACTTTTGTTGCTCCAACTTATCTGTTTAGCATACCATTTAGCTAGAGTTAGTTCCTCCTTTGCTCTGAATAGCACGCAAGCTAATTAGCCACCAGCAGTTACCGTGTACTGAGCTGAGTTAACTTATATATCTCTCCAACTTAGGCTCAACTTTGTCGCTGCAGCAGCGGAGTTAACGTTAGCTAGCTGCAAGCTCAAACTCACCACCGTCTTTAAACTTACCTTTGATTTAAAGTCCTCCGCTATTCCTTTCGTCTGTGTTAGATTGTTGTTGGAGTTTATCGTCAAGCAGCCAGCTATCCAGCTAACTATCCGCTAACACACATCAGCCTGTGAGTGATTTGTTTT
The DNA here is from genome assembly GCF_914725855.1 of Thunnus albacares. Lineage (NCBI taxonomy): Eukaryota > Metazoa > Chordata > Actinopteri > Scombriformes > Scombridae > Thunnus > Thunnus albacares. The sequence goes on along the minus strand of NC_058128.1, from coordinate 21,973,237 downwards.
GAAGAAGGGGTCAGTCTGCGACAGCAGAGGCTGCTGTTAGCTAACGTTAGCTCAACTTAGCTAACGTTAGTCAAAATGTGGCTTTGAAGTCTGTCAAATAAACAGTCCCCCAACATTAACGGCTACTTCACATTAATAGCAATGCCTGATATTTCAGATATAGAGTGTATGATTCGTACTCACGCACAAAGTAATTCAAACGCGAAGCTAAGTTTAGCATGCAAAGCAGGAAAAACTCAGTCATATTTTTCGAATCAAAATGGCGACATGGTCACGAGAGCGCGCACTAGACCTACACGGGGACGAGCAAAGAACTCAGACAGCTTCACAAAACATTTAGGTGAATGATGCGGCACTGTTATTTTCACATCACTAATTAAACTAAATTCTGAGGCTCTTAACATTCATATAATGCACCTTTAGGAACATATCTACGACCCTCTTACCAGGCACCCCCATTTTGTGCATATGGCCGAAAATAATTTACCCAAAATAAAGGGGTTACTGTTCTTCAACCCTTTTGATTACAGTCTTAATCCTGATCTCATTTTAAAGGTCATTCTTTAAATTTTACAACCAAAAAGTCAGAAGGAGTATAAGTGATCCTGAATAAAGGTTACAGAGGCACAAAAATGAGTAGAAAGGTACGTTTTTGTTTTGTTTTGTTTTGTTTTGTTTTGTTTTGTTTTGTTTTGTTTTGTTTTGTTTTGTTTTGTTTTGTTTTGTTCTGTTGCTGTTTTTTCTTTTTCTTTTGTTTTTTGCCTTGCCTATTTTTTGCCATACAAAGGTGAATATAAGGCCTGTAGTAGTACCTTTTGAGTGGAAAATACTTGCCTGAACATATCTGAACCACTTATGTGTCAAAACTGTTGATGGTTGAGCTTAAAAATAAGCTTTCTACATTGTTTTTGTACAGTTATGTCTCGGCAGAACACCTTTGTGCCATTTGTGCAAATTTTGTGCCAACAGGCAGAACTGATATTATGGATCTTTGGAGTAGAAAATTACCACATGCTTTGTACAAATGAATAAAAGAGAGTAAATGACTCCAAAAAAGTTTATTTTACAAAAACAATTTAGCCTACATACTATATATATAAAAAAGACTCTAGCTTTTCCCCACAGTCAAGTGTTTTGCATTCCCTTTGCATTGGGGTAAAATGTGGCTTCCTCCACTCTATGACCCATACAACTACCAGATATGCTGCAATATTGTTTTCACAGTTTTAAGTTGTGTGGTCATCAACCTGACTGTTACATTCATGAAAACAGTTTCATTACACTGAACAAAGAATAGTTCAACAGTTTAATTAAAGAAAGTTCCCACAAAGCACAATGAAACCTACAGTGTTTTTCTTCTTATTCACTGGGCTATTCATCAATATTGAGATTTCAACCAATCTCAAAGTGCATTTCTAAAACATATAATATATTTTTTATTTGTTGCGTTCCATTTAATTAGACATAAATCTTCCGTACAGGTGAAGTAGTTCAAGTACTTCAACAAGATGGCAAGATTGCTCTCTGAGGGTGTTTTGTACTCTGACCTTAAAACCATTATAAAATAATATCATAATAATAATAATAATATCGTGTTCACGGTGGAGTAATATAAGCAGGGTTGGCATATTTGCATATTTTTAAATGTTTAAGTGGGGTGAAGTAGGTTAAAAGGAAGGGTGTTGGAATGGGAACAGTTATGAGTTATTTTCATCACTTGTCAAAATAATGTTTTTTAAAAATTAAATAATTAATTATCTGATTAACAATAAATGACAAATGTCCAACACAAGTTATCAGAGCCCAAATTCATCAAGAAACATACTTGACATACATGACACGTGACATCAAAAGATATGAATGCAAGAAACAATAAGAAACAAAATATTGATTTTTACATGATATAGAGTTAAAACAATAATCAATTAGCAGCATTGGTAATGCATCATCAATGAAGCACTCTGTTATTCATCTCTGCCATACACATTATCCTTGTGTCTGTAGAAGTTGCAGAGGTCACCTCTATGTCACATTAAGTCCTGAATTTCTTTCTTCATAACTTATTTTCTCCACTCATCTTTTCATTTCACACCCTTTTTTCCTTCCTCCTCACTCCCTCCCCTCTGCTTCCATCCTCTCCTCTTTCCTCCTCTCCTCTTCCTCACCCCCTTTCCCTCTCTACTCTCCTCTTCTTTTCCTCCTCTTTCCTCCCCTCCTCTTTCCTCTTCTTCCCCCCCTCTTCCTCCCTTACACTCCTCTTCCTCTTTCCTCTCGTCCTTCCTTGTTTCCCTCCTTCTCTTTCCTCCTCTCCTCTGTTCTCCCCTCATCTCCTCTTCCTCCACCTCCTCTCCTCGCCCGTTGTATCCCACAATGCATTGTGTTCACTCGTTGGATCATGGACCAAAGCGGTAAGCAAAAACCTCACTCGGGCCGACATTAGCAAGCCTCTGTTAATGTGATATACATTTTCTACTACGATTCACCTCTATCACTATAACAGCTGTTCATAGAGCAACATATCACGCTCGCAGTGCGTGGTTTCGCTGCGGTATGCTGTTATCTTCCAGAGCAGCGTTGATGCTAGCGTGCTCTGAGTTAGCTAAGACTGGCTAGCGATCACTTGTGTTCACGAAAAGTTGTCAGGAAGCTAAGTACTAAATTGATTTACAGGGCAACACGCGGGGTTGCAACCGAGTTAATACATGTACGATATTAAATGGCGAACAATAGTAGCTCCTTAATACATTCATGTTTAGTAACGTAACGTTAGGTAAGCGCAAACTGCGAATGAGTTGGGGCGCGAATGCTACCTGAATGCTAACTAAGCTAGCTAAGATCCTGTAAGAGCTGACATAACTAATGGCATTCATCAAGATATTCACTGAAATGTATGAAATGAGTCATTTTACGGTACTGTGTTCTTCTTAGGTTGTAGTCCTAAAGCCAAGCGGCAAAAGACATTATATGGGGTTCGTTATGATAACATAGCCTAGCTTGATACCCAAAGTTAAGACGTTAGTAGACGTTAACTTGCCGTAGACTGTATATAAAGATATATATATTATATACAGTCTATTGATGTTTTCAGCTACAAACATATCTTAATTCTCTCTCAACCCCAACCGTGAGGGCTGTGGAGCTGTGGATATCCCCCAAAACGCCCCTCCAGAGACATTCCCAGCTAAATCGCGGGTTGTAATGCAAATTTTTAGGCTTTGTGGGCTGGCAGGGACCACAACCACACACCTTGTCCCAGTGCGTTGGCACATTCTGACAACTTTCCTGGAAGTCCAGTTCTTAAAGATCCTCTGAAGACATGTTTTAAGATGTATATAAAATGTTCTACTTTGAATAATAATTTATGTCTGATATGGTTTTTGCACAAAAAAGTTCAATTATCTTGTTAAAATTCTTAAAATGACATTTACTCCTTCTCTCTCATTAAAAAGTCCGGAATCTATAAATATGCAAATATTGTTCATTTCAAAAGTTTAACTGCTGGACACAATGTCAGGATGTCTCCTACTTCACTGTGAAGTCCATTCTTAGTGCATGCACTGTGGAGGCTTCAAGTTTCCACATCACCCCTGTGTAAGCTGAATACTGGACCAGGATTGGCTTAGAAACCATTTGTGATGTCACAAGTCATGCTCATACGCCCGCTCCTTACATTTGGATTTTCAGTGAGCACAGAGAAACTTTTCACTTTCAGCAGATGGGTGTGAAAACAAACTGCACAGAGAGGCTCAAACATTCAACTGTAGGAACAAGAAGAAAAACACATTTTTGAGTGGAGGAGGACCTGCCTCCCCATTGGCTTTGCTTCATTTCCTGAATTTTACAATAAATGACATATGAAATCACTCATTCAGTCAGATTTTGCCCTTTCCACAATGCTGTACTAATCATCTACAGACAGGGGTGTAGTTTTGACAAAATGTTGGTGTATCCTCTGAGTCATTGTTGTATATTTTCGTGTGGTATTCATTCATTGAAAGTTATTTAGAGGTTCTCGGCTAACTGCACTTTGAGACCCAGAGAAGCACTGTGAGTTTATCTTTGCTTCTTAATTTTCCTCAACAGACAATGATCTTCAAGGAAGCGATGGCTCTGGGAGTTTGGGTGGCCCAGATGTTCGCAGACGAATCCCCATCAAGCTCATATCCAAGCAGCCGATAAGAAGCAAACCTCAGCCCCGCACACAGAGACCCAGCAGCAGGCCATCTAAAAGTGAGGCTGGAGAAGATGGTGGGTTTGTCTCTCACAGTACAGTATGCCCCTAAGCATTGGGTTTTAAGGCTGTTTCTTTAAAAAAAAAAATAGTGCTGTCAGTGGCAGTGATTCCACCATGTGCACATTCTTAGATGAAGATTATTTCATGCAGTCAAAAGAAAAACATAACTTATGAAGCTTATAGTGTTTGTTTTAGTTGAGATATTTTTGAGGTTGTTTTTTGGGGCATTTTGCATTTATTTGGCAGTCACAGTGTACAGAGATACAGAAAACATTAGGAGTGAGAGGGGTATGACATGCAACAAAGTTCCCCTCGGATGTTGGATGTTGTGGTTTTGTGGTTTTGTGGTTTAAGCCTCAACTATTAGGTTACCTTGACGCCCAGTTCACAGTGTTAAACAAATATCCTGTTATGTGTCATTCAAGGTCAATGTTGGTTGCTAAGGCAGTTTTCCTGTTGTGCCGTTGACAGTTAAGACTTTTCTCTTGCATCATTACAGAATTGTGTTTGTTGTTAAATTTAGAAGCAGTTCAGGCGATAATCAACATTGAGATACTCATTGTTTTACTTGGCATTATTTTGCCTGGAAATATAGAAAGGACTATGAATTAGAGGTCTTCATAGCTCCTCTCAGATCTGAGGAACTGAGACCTGACCTGGAACCCAAGTTGGACTAGGTCCTAATTCTACTCAGTTTAATTGGGTTGGGTCTCTTTTTACTGCCGTGGGTGTAGGGTCTTTATGTCAGTAGGCCTATGACCAATACCCGAACGGACCCAAGTGTACGCGGTATCAGCTCTGATCATGTGGTACGTCACTATCTCCGTGGGAGAAAACTGTGTGTTTTAGCGAGAGGAAAATGTAAACTGTGAAGAGAAGAGAATCGATGTAAGGAACATATAAATGGGCTGCGTTTATATAGCACCTCTCTAGTCCTCCGACCACTCACAGCACTTTACACTACATGCCAACATTCACTCATTCACACACACATTCATACACTGATGGCAGACGCTGCCATGCAAGGTGCCAACCTGCTCATCAGGAGCAGTTTATAATGTACATTCACACACACTCAGACGCTGATGGCACAGCCTTCAGGAGCAATTTGTGGTTCAGTATCTTGCCCAAGGACACTTTGACAGTCGTCTACAAGATTTATGCTGTTCAATTAATTTTGGGAGTTTATACACAGATATTACATCTATTATTAATTTATGTTAAATAAATAAAGAGTAAATGGGTTAGAACATTGTCTTTTGTCTATCACCCAGTTTGCTAGAAGGTTTTATTGTTGGTACAGGAGGTAGAATGGGATTTCTAGTTGTTATGTTATAAATCTGTGCTTGAAGCATATAAACAAATTATTTTTGTTTCTATGACTTAACATTTGTTCTTAGGGTATTATTATTGTTATTTTGTTGCTCTTTCTCACTGCGTTTGCTTGTTAATTGATGGAATTAATTGATAGCGCATCAGGCTGCTGCCGGTGTTTGTGTTCTCTCTACGTTTGGGTCGACTACATTTAGGATCAGGTCTGTTATTTTCGGGTCTACTTGGGTGGGGTCCGGCTCTGATCGGGTCGGTCTCTCTTTTTTGAAAATTAAATTATACACGTTGGGTTCGGGTTTTCTATGGGTCCGTTTTGGGTTGGTCCAACGCTTTGGACCCGTGAAGACTTCTGCTATGATTGGGACAATGTAGAATCTGTAGTTAAAAAAACAAATAAATCAAATTATTGATATTGAAAAACTGAGTGCGACATCATCCTGTTTACATCCTACTAGCCACTAGAAGGCGCCGATGGATTATCCATGGTGACCATAGTGTGCCATAGACTGCAACCCAGGTGAAACCCAGAGCAGCTTACACATACAATACTCTCTTTTAAGTGTGGTGAAAACAGTAGAAAGTATTACTTGAACATTGATGTTGGTTACTACTGAGAAACCAGACAGTCATGTTGTCCTGTAACAGTTTGAAGTTGATCGTGCCGCCTGGAAGTCTTTGACGCCTAATCTCAGAGAAAGAAACAGGATAATGTGTGGACAAACTTAACATTTTAATTACTCTATAGAAAACAACATAAGTAAGATTGAAAAATTAAGTTGGAGTTTATTTTCTATTAAATTCATTTACAGTGTGGGAGACCTGGGCCATCACTCACTGTACAACTGAATTAGACTGCTGGATTACAGCTCATCAGTGTTTTAGAGCCTTCTCAGTTTGTTTGTCTGCGTTGCATCATTAATACTTATTTCTTGTGTGTCACAGATAACTTTGGCTTCAAGCAGGAGGAGAGGTTTGACTGTGGTGCTAAAGCTGGAGATGTGTTTGCAACTCAGAGGAGATTCCCCCAGCCACTGTTTTGGGACTACAAGGTACATCAGCTGTGGAGAATCAAACAGGAGAGACTCGATAACACTGTCACATTTTCATATAGATATTAAAAGCAAACACTTTCATTACACAAATACAATCAGAAATCTTGTCTTTTTCTGATTGTCTTAGACAGTTATTTTCCATTTTTAACCCGTGGTGTGAAAAATTCTCAAATCCAATCGTAAAAAGTAGACAAATGCTCAGTGCTAATGATATTTGAGGATTGTTCTAATGATTATTTCCTGTGATTCTCACGTCATGTTACTTCTGCAACAGTTGAACTTGATCGGAGAAAGGGATGAAGTACCAATTCACTTCTGTGACAAATGCGGTCTCCCTATCCAGCTGTATGGACGGATGGTACGTACTTTGTTGATCTGACTTGTCTCTGAAGACATCTTGAGAGAAATGTGGATGGTTAACTGCTGCACTCTCACCTCTCAGATTCCATGCAAACATGTTTTCTGCTACGACTGTGCTTTGCTTCATGAGAAGAAAGGAGAGAAGATGTGCCCAGGGTGAGATGTTTGAACTATTTAAATGTTTTGTCGTTTTCAGGCAGTGTGTGTCGCTGCTTTGTGTCACTGATGTTTTATGTCTGTGTGTTCAGTCTCACCCTCTACAACTGCACAGACCCGGTGCAGCGTATCGAGCAGTGCCAGCGCGGTTCCCTCTACATGTGCAGTGTCGTGCCGGGTTGCAAGCGTACCTACCTGTCCCAGCGTGACCTGCAGGCCCATGTCAACCACCGCCACATGAGGGCAGCCAAGTCTTCCACGGGCCGCCAGGAGCCTGTGCACCTGCCCCCCGCGTCCGAGGTTCCCGATCGGTTCCGCGTGCCTCCACCTCACTTAGCCAAGAACCACGTCCACCTCCCCAACCCGCTCCAGCACAGCAGTCACGACCCCTACAGTCAGCCGCCGCCACCGAGCGCTCACGAAGCCCCGCCCCCAAACTCTGCTCACGGTCCCGACCCATTCCGTATCACGCTAACAACACGCAAACACAGCAATCTCATCACCGTGCCCATCCAGGACGACTCCTCCGCTTCCTCTCGTGAGCCCCTCTCCAGCGGACCCTCTCAGCCCCCCCACCACCACCCCGGGGACTATCCTGGCCAGCCACCCGTCGTGTCTCACTCTCACCACATGATGGCACCTCCGCAGCAGCACTTCGGACCCCCACCTCCCCCGCCCCCTCCTATCAGCCACCCCATGCAGCATCCTCCCCAGGCCTCCGGGACACCTCACATGGTGTACAACCAGGCCCCTCCTCCCCCCATGTCCACAGCCCCCCCACCAATCACCCCACCACCGGGGCACATCATGGGCCAGATGCCCCCCTACATGAACCACCCACCCCCTGGACCTCCACCACAACACAGCGGACCCCCTGTTAACGCCCCCCCTCCTCATCATTACAACCCTAATTCCATGCAGCAGTTCTCCGAAGACCAGGGCACCCTCAGCCCCCCGTTTAGCCAGCCAGGAGGGCTCAGTCCTGGGATGTGGCCCGCTCCAAGAGGGCCGCCACCTCCACGGATGCAGGGACCCCCACCCCAGGGCCAGATGCCGGGGCCACACCACCCAGATCAGGGCCGTTACCGGCCATATTATCAGTAAACTGCCAACTGAATGAATGAATGGGCAGCAATCTGTCATTCTGTTCATACCACTTGTCTGAATAATGTGATGGTGAACCTCAGGATTACAGGATGTAGGACTTTCATTTTGATAAAACTGCCCCGAAGCAAATGTGTATGTGGTGCACATTTTAGTTAACTGTACTGAACTTCCCGCTGAACATACTATAGACTTGGAGAAGAGCAGGAATGTCCCTTTTTTTTAATAGCTTATGGTAAATATTTCTGTATATATGTCAGCTGATTTCACGCATATGTACTGTACATTGAAAGACGTTAACTATGTCTCAATAAATTTTTAACAACAAATTTGCATCTCATTTTTATTTACAATGTCAAGTCACATTGAGTTTATTTTGGTGATTAAAGGTTTTATGAAAGGAGACAAGTGGCAGTAATCAAATGTGAGTTAGATATTTTGTCAGTTCTTTGGCAATGTCTGTAGTATTTCTCCTTCTCGTGTGTCTTTGTCAGTCTGTTTTTCACTGAATATTAGAAATTAATGCACAACATGCTCAGTACTATAAAAAATACATAGCTTTCATTCTGTCTAGTGTAAAAAACACTACGGGAGGTAATTTCTTGTTCATCAGGGATTAGCCAATACCTTGGGAGCTGTTTGTCTTCTTCAGGTCCTTTTATTATTCATGAAACTTTCAATGTCTGGTTAGAAAAGTTATCGTATCTTCAAACCTTGCTCCGCATTTCCATGTTGGAAGGGCAATGACAAAGGTCACTCATGTCGGAAAACCAGGCTTACCCTGGTAGCCTTTTTTTTTTATAATCTTAGTCTAGAAATTTAACTTGTGTACAGGTACCATTTAAAAATTCTGAAAAACTTTGTATTTAAAATCCTGCAGATTTAACACCTTTTGTTACAAGAAAGATGCTGTCATATCTTCATTTCAGCTTAAATATATATTGCGTTTATTAGAGAAACAGTTTTAATAGTGTAACACAAGTGTGAAAACAAAGACTAGTTCAATATATTGAAATCACATGAAACACATGAATTTCAACAGACTTACCAAACAGCATTTAAAAAATAATGTATTTTTTTTTAGCAGAAAACCCCTTATTGGACATAGAACACATAGTAAGGTGGTTGTACAGTGAGAACAGTTGTTAACAGCACTTCAATATGGTCTGTAGGTGAATGTTCGTTCTTTTTATAGACAGTTCCTCTACAGTTTGGTATCTGCAAGCAGTAAAATAAAAAGAGTAAAGCAACATAACTGCTTAAGATGACGCTCATAGATTTATTCCATCAAGAGTGTTGTATTGTGTAATTACCATGATTGCATAACTACTACGATCGGAAAATGTGATTGGTGCCTGTAAACTTAGTTCAGATATCCAGTAACCCACTTTTGATTGTGCATTCGTTGCATCCTGATGTGACAGAATCCTGATCCTGATGTATTCATATGGTAAAGATTGCAACGTTATACTTAGATTAGGAACAAGTAATATCTTTAATATTTTATATGAATATTTAAAGTTTCATTTCTCTTTCATGTTCCATCATAACAACCGTGACAAGCCAGAATCAATAACTTGGTATCAGTGGTTATAATGGAAAACAGATAACAAATCAAGGTCATGGAAAAAGTTTCCTTTCAGGTCAGGTCACGGCTGAGAAGCAGTGTTTTACTTTATAACTGCTTCATGGCATCATCATTCATGGCAATGATCAACCCAGTTCAGAAAAACATGATGTATGACCTACTGAGTACTGTAGCTTTTCCTTGCACACGGCCTTTACTTTTGTCGCCCTTGTGTTTTTCAAGCACATGGCGTCATGAAGGCTCAGGAAGAACATTGAGGTCAGAATCTCATTTTCGAAGAACATACAGCTGTGTAGTTTCTCCAGGATGTAGGCTGTGAACACATGGATGGTAAAAGGATTGTATTTACTGTATATTCATGCTTAACGATTTGCCGCTCATGACCTGGACGACCTGCCCTACCCACAGAGCAGCAGCCAGGCACACGCAGGTCATATTCACCTCACGTGGTCATCACTGATTCTTGGATCTAGTACTTTAAAGAAATGCTGATAAAACTCACCATCATATGACACAATGTAAACATCCACATCAACATGGATAAACTCTTTGAGTGTCTGTGGAAATAAGCAGCAGTAAACAGTAGATTTAAATTATATGGACATTACAGTACCAATACCTAACAAAGATGTCTCATCTAGTCTCTTATCTATTGTTTTAAAACGTCCAGCTTTCAAAAACTTGGTAGCTCTTAATCTTATATAAAAGCTGTGTATATAAAGCTGTTCACTGATCTGCTCTCATTTGCTGCCAGTGGTGCCAAAGTAACTAATTACATTTACTGAAGTACTGTACTTATTTTAGTTGTGAGATTCAGGACTTATTTGTCAGTGTTTCACTTTGTTGGGAGGAATGGTAAAAGAAGAAGGTTGATTTAAAACTTCCAACATGGCATCAAGGTACGAAACACCTTTGGCCATGTTGTCCTGTTCCATGGAAACCATGTGGATGTCCCACAAATTTGGCAACACTAAACCACTACAACCATTGGTTGTGGTAGTGAAACCTCAGTTTCACTACCACAAGTATTTGGAGGACCCTGAAGGGTTTTTACCATTTTGAGTCCCTTCAAAGCAGAGGAGTCCAGGATCAGGCTGTGGAGATCCACTCTGGGGACACTGATGTTTGTGGGAAGCTCGGCATTCCAGTTCATCCGGAAAGGAAGGTCCTTGAGGTCAGTGGGCAGGTTCAACTCCTCCATGCTCATGTAAGATTCATCAGTTGTTGGGCAGAATAAATCCATCATGTCTTTCTGTGTGAAATATGTAGGAAAAGTAGACTTTTAGAAAAGCACTTTAGAGAAACCATTTCTGCTTCCTTTTCTTCAGCTCCTTGTTGTTCGTAGTAGTTTTATGTCTTACCTCTGTAATGTAATGTAAGTTGTAAATATTTAGAATTTCTGTCAGTGACAATATCTCCCACTGGGTGAAAAGATTTACAGAATCATGAATCACTGGTAGTTACATCTGCTGAAAACAACGAAAACAATGAGTGTGAACCAAAACAGTAAAGTTTTGGGTTGGACAGCTAAACAATGAGCTGAAACTCGCTATAAAACTCTGCAAAACTGAGGGAAGAGTTGCTGATAATTCTCTGTAGGTTCATCACTACAAGCGACACCTCTGACATTGGACATTCTCATTTAATATTTCTGAAAAATATTGATTATAGTCACTTTAAGCGCTTTTGTCTTCAAGTGTCCAAAGTACCTGTGAGCAAGACATCACTTCTACTTGCTCATTTATGCTTTCATTGGATAAAAAATGTCAATTTAAGGGACAATAAGCCAGATTTTTATTGTTTCATGGTGCACAATTACACTATATTTGGGGAGGTCTTTGGTTTCTGATCTTCACCAGTTACCTCACCATGTGCTAAGATTCAGTTTCTAGGTTTACTCTTCATTGGAACAAAAAACTCCCCACAAAAAACAAAAAGTGAATTCCTAGACAGCATAAGTAAAAAAAAAAAAAGTAGACCTTTTTCACAGCAGACATTTTGCCTTTTTAAACAGGAGAAGGAAAGCACAGCTGTTACTAATAACATTATCAATCTGTTATATTCAAGTGGCCCAGTAAACCATGTCAGTGTGACAGTGAGCCAGAATGAACAATATCAGGACTCTGAAACTGAAGCAGCTAAATGGAATTCAGCCATTGTTCATTTTAGTATTTATACCTTTGCTTTTCCTAAATGAATGAAAATCAGCATAATAGCTCTATCAATATTGTGACCAATAGATCACTTAATACTTTGCACATATAGACAACAGTGAGCAACTCTACCCCCAAGCCCACCACCAGACCAAGATCCAGTCCCAGCAAGATGGCACCCAGATATGTTCCCACCCACACCACCTGCAGACAAACAAACACTGAAAGACAATACGCTGTAGACAACAATAGTAGGAGTAGTTGAATCGAGAACCATGTGGTTCTCGAGATATGCGAAGGACAAACATACAGATAATAACAAATAATAAGCAATCGGCCTGTTCCGAACAAGCATGTTTTGAACTGGCACTGCATTAGTCAAATTAATAAGAAACTCTATTGTTACTCTTGTCTCCATTAATGCTTTTATTTATTGTGACAGGACAGATAGTTTTGTATTTATAAAAGACAACACAAAAACAGATTAGATTGATGAAATTGGTTTCACATAGAAATGAAGCAGCATTTAGTTAAGTACATGGTCTACTGTATCAAATGCTGGATGCTGGACAGTAAAGTTGTATTGGAAACTTTTGCTGAAGCAATCAAACTGATGGGTGTCCTTGGCAGCCTCATCTCTGATACATTAAAGACTTTGGATGTGGATGTGGAATGTCTGGGAGGCAAGCATGAGTTGTCCATACAAAGGCATTCCTTCATGACCCACACCCATGCTTACAGTGACCTGCTGTGGTTCCTAATGCTTTGACAACATTACAGAGGCTATTGTTACTGCTTCAGTCCAGTAACATCATGAACTGAGAGCAATAGTATCCTCTGGTAAATATGTGTTCTGTATTTAATGATGTAAACGTGCACCAGTCATCAGTAGTGAAATGATATGAAATGTGGTTCCATGTTTGATTTGATTTATTGAACAGGACACTGTGCAGTATTAAGCATAAATGATGCACTGCACTGGAGTTAGCTTGAAGCTAATTTGCATCCGTAGTCCATTATAATCAAAACATACAACAGCACAACAACAAACTGTACAAAGCAAAAAAAAAGGGATGTTGAAGGGAACTCAGCTGTGGATCTAAACAGCTCTCGGGATACATGAATGCAGACTGCAAGGTGTGTGTGACCTCAGAATAATTCATATTGAGACAGAATGAAAATCATTGTTGTGATAAACATTTACACTTTTATCAATCTGGATGTGATGGTAAACATTATAACATTATTAGTGAAAACAATGAACTTCAGTATGGTGTGATGTGTACATGAGACCGTGTCCACAAACTGCAGGACAAAAGCCTGTTCACTTTCTGTGAGTAAAACTAAACATCAACACTGTCTGTATGGTTTCTCTGAGCTCCAAACAGTTATTTTATTCTGTCAAGCATCTGTGTGATCATTCAAACTGATTGAGCTCTTTTAGCTGCATGATGTCAGTCTACAGAAGAATGTTTGTCTTCCTGTTATGATGTCAGCGTTTATGACAAATCCATTCTAGGATGTAAAGTGTCTATAAGTGAGTCCCTCAGAAGTCAGAAACATAATCAACAGAAGTCACAATAATCTTCACCAGCTGAACTGAAAACATTTGTTACAGAGAAAGTCATCTGTCAGATACATGACAACATCTTACGTCCATCTCATGTTTCGGCTCTCTGGTGGAAGAAGTTACATGAAGTGCTTGAAAAGGCAGCAGAGGCAATTAAAAATAGAGATGAGCAGATCATCTCTCTTCAACAGAACCTCCACACTCAGACAGAGGAAACAGAGAGGAAGAGAGCCTCTGTTGCAGAATGCAAAGAGTCCAGCAAGTTGAAGAGCATGAAAGAGAGCTGGCAGAAAAAAAAGTCAGCCAGCTTGAAGAGCTCCTCAGGGTCAAAGATAAAGAGATCAGCAGGGCCAATGAAAAAAGACAAGCTCGTACCATTGCTCACATTGATACGTTGGCCTTGCTGGACGAGACAGAGTCAGCTCTGAAACAGAGTCAACTGACCTGTGAGAGTAAAAGCAGCTGGCTGACAGACAGGAGAGCTACAAGAAAGAGCTCTCTGAGAGGAGCTCTTTGAAACAGTAGGAAAGTCCAGAGAGGACTGGACTTTCAGTGACCGTGACAGTTATGAAATTCGGTTTTTTAATTCCTCAGTGTTTTAAAGTGTGACTTTTCTGTCACACATCAAGCACACTAAGCAGCTGCTTGGGGCCTCCAAATGAATGAGGGCCTCAAAAGTCCCCTGTAACTGATAAATGATGATATGTGACATTATTAGATTGTTACTGATGTTACTGATAAGCAGCATTTTACTGTTGAGGGTCCAGGTGGAATCAGTCTGAGCTACTTTATATATTAGTTTAGTTGTAGCTCTGAAGGTGGAGTCAGGCCCCACCCAAAGCACCACAAGATAAATCAGTCACAAGAGAGAAAAGAAGACAAAACCAAGTTCTGATACACAAATCTGTATCTAAATTTTAAACTTTTCTCTGATCTTAACTTTTTGTGAAATATTGAATATCTGTCTGTGTGTCTGTATGTATGTCCGTCATATTTCTTGAGAACTGTTCATCTGATCTACTTCACACTTGGATGTTTAATATTAATAAACTTGTAATAAACAAGCGAACAGCAAGCTGCTTCACTCTGCAGCAGGGGTGCAGGGCTTCTGGGCTCTGCCTGCACTTCATGATCAGAGCTTTCTTATCGTTTGTTAACGTTAACAGTTTGGCTTTGTTGTGGGTTTCCTGAGTCATTTTGTAAAAGATGAGAGGGCGAGAGAGAGAGGGCGAGAGAGCTGAGAGCATGAGCGAGTGACAGAGAGACAGGCTGGAAAGTTTTCTCTGAGAGAGAGAAAGCCAATGAATGACAGAAATATGTTATTTTCTGATTGTTTCACAGCAGTTACATTCTAAAACACAAATAAACAACCATCAAACACTCAACAGGTGATTTACTGTGGAGACAGATGCCCATTAGTGCAATTTGGACATGTGACACGTCTAATATTAATACACTTTGAATAAACAAGCAGACAGTGAGCTGCTCAGCTCTGTGTCTGACTGCAGCACGGGCTGTTTGATATAAACACCATCACATCACAGTGGGGCAGGGCTTCTGGGTTCTGACTAGAGTTTACACTTGGTGTGTAGTTATTTGGACATGCGACATGTTTAATAAACTTTGAATAAACAAGCGAACAGCGAGGCGCTCAGCTCCGTGTCTGAGTGGAGCCGGGGCTGTTTGATATAAACACAACACTGTTTTTCCAAGATTTTCCAGTTGTTTAAGGAAGTCAAATTAGCAATTTATTTTACTTGTTATGTAGGACAAACAAAGAAAATATTTTACAATAATGCCCTTCTTGCATGACATACTTACAGATATGCGTCTTGAAGTTCTGAGGAAGAAGTGAGCATGGGGAAGAAAGCTGTGTGGAGGCCGTAGCTCAGAGGCAGCGATGCCAGCAGAGAGAAGGCGAGTCCTGAGTGAGGCCATAGCAAAACAAACACTGCTGAAAAACATGTCCTGTCATCCTTTCAAGATGACGATATAAAGTATATTAATAGAAAATAGCTGTAAACAAATGAAAATATTAAAAAAGCATTTGAAAAATAGCAGCTAGGTTTGTAAAAACATGCAAACATCCGTACTTTAATAAGGTTGCATATAAGGACAAAACAAGTGTCAGACAATAATAATAGTAATAACTATATATAGCACCTTTAAAAACAGAGTTTACACAGAAAGCAATAACAAGTCAGACATTAAGAGGACAACAGTAGAAGACAGTGAAAAACAATAAAGATATGATTAAAAGATCAAAAGACAATAAAAAGACGTCACATAAAAGCAAGTCTATAGAAATGAGTTTTAAGAAATGGTTTAAAAGAAGTTACTGATTCTCCAAGCCTTATCTCCTCAGGCAGGTTGTTCCAAGGCTGAGGGGCCCTGATGGCAAAAGCACGGTCACCTTTAGATTTAAGCCTCAACTTTGGAACAGCAAGAAGGGCTCCACCTAAGAATCTAAGGCTGCGAGCTGTGGGGTCAACAATGGCTGCTAAGTTACTAGAAAAAGTTAATTCTGGTGGGAGAAAATGCAGCATCATATTTATCATTATACTAATAGCTGATAAACACCAGTATTGGCCCAAAAATATCTGTCAAATCCTAATGATTGTGACTAGAACCTGGTATCATTTGAAAAATTTTAAGACTCTTACCATACCATAAAATGCCTTTTTTGAACATTTAAAAAAAGCCATAATTTTCAATCAGATTATAAATAGTCTTTAATGCTGTCTTAATACAAGCATTCATACAAGATCATTATCCTTGAATGCACCTATAATAATGGGAATTTGGAGACACAGAGTCAAGCGCTCCCCATCCTGCTCCTCACCTTGCATGATGGCTACCAGTCCAGTGCTGATCCCGGACACCACATGACCCTGCAGCCACTCTGACTCTGTAGATCCTCATCCAGCCAATGATGAAACACAGAAAAAGCTCCTGCACTGTGCTGTCTACTAAAGTTTGCAACTGGAGCATTTTTAAAAGAATTTTCACATAAATTTCATAAAAGAATGATCAAAAGACTGATAAATGTGATAAATTTGAGAGATTTCATATCAAGAGTGCAAATGATCAAGTCAAGTGACAGAACATGAACCAGGGTTCAGGTACTGTTTAACATGGTCCAGGGTGGTTTTGTGCAGCCTGTAGATTTTCTCATGATCTTCTGCAAAGCTGCCCTCAGAGTACAAAGGTCTGTCCACCACATACTGTTTCCTCCAAGTCACCTTCCTCACACCTTGAGGAATCAGTATAATGTGAGAGGTTGTGGACAATAGATCCCTAAAAGAACCTTTGTCAGATGTTTGACTTGGCAGTGCCGTGAATCTATGTATATTGAATCTATGATCTGAGATCAATCTCATCACTGTGTCGGTTTTGTCTTTACTCTGTTCAATCATTAACACAAGCAGATAGATCCATTGTGTTGATATGTCATTTTATTCTTTCATGTTGATGAGAGATTGTGAATTCAGTTGTTTTCAGTGGACAGTTTTCTCTTGTTTCTTTGTATAATTAAAGGGTAAACACATAGTAGGGCTGCAACTAATGATTATTGTCACTACTGATTAATATTCTGATACATTTCTCAATTAGTTGTTTAATTATTTGGTCTATAAAATGTCTCACAATGGCGAAAAATGTCAATCACATAAAGCCCAAGTTAGCATATTTGAATTGCCAGCTTTGTCTGACCAGTGGTCCAAAACCCGACTAAGACAACCATAAATTATTCACATGTGAGATGCTGGAACCAGAGAACGTTTGGTGCTTTTGCTTAAAAAATTGCTTACAGAATTAATAGATCAAAATGCTGCTGATTAATTTTGAGTTTCAGTCAACCCAGTTGATTAATTGTTTCAGCGCTACTGGGCTATCTGGGATCAACAGAAGTACTAGACTATTTAGGGCCCCAAGCCAAGGCCCTAAAGATATCTGGGTTAGATACATTGCTGCCAACTGTTATCTAAGACTGCAAATGAAGTGATGCAGCGTTCACAACTTCAAATACATTCACTGAACATTACTTTTCACACAATAACAGTATCATATACAGTAGAAAGCACAATTTACCAATGAAGAGATTTTTTTTTGTTGTGTTGTTGTTGTGTCTGCTCATTTACTGTTTGAAGATGCAGATGTACAAAACATGTGACTCCATAATAATTTTTATGATGCATATAAAAGGATACAAAAAAAAAAAAAAAAAAAACAGAAGCAGTGAATGAACCTGTGAAACTTTGAACTTTGTAACTTTGAACTTAAGAATATCAGTGGATCAATAGATTACATACATACCACCGTATTCATGTTCCTTTATGAAAAGGAAGGTTTTTGCCTACGTTGAATTTGACACCATTCATATTATTTAAGATGTCTGATTTGGGAGAATATTGCAGTAGGTGTGGTTTGGATGAAAATCTCAGGCCTGCTGTAAATTATAGATAAATAAAGAGAGATAAAGATTTATATAAAGATATGGAACAGATATAAAATATGTTGTTGATTTTATTTTCACCATTAAAATGACTACAGGTGTGAACTTGTAATTTGATTATCTGTCTTGAAAAATGAGTCTTGTGAGGAGTTTTTTGTTGCAGTATTTTCTTTTTAAACATCATTGTGTGATTTTGTAGATTGTATGAAAAGTTTGGAGAGTGTTTTCTAAATGTAAATACACTCATGTGTGTGTGTGCTACCTACAGCCCCAAGCCAAGAGACATTCCTTTCCATTTTTATAATGAATTACTATCTTTTCTAATACTTTGTTGTTGTTGTTGTTTTTTAAAAAAAAGATGATGAACATAATTTACTCTAATCGTACTTACAACTTTTACCAAAGGTAAGGAACAGACATAGACTGAATCCAATTACCAACATCAGTGGACGTCTATCATGGCCTGATATATCTGGTTAGGGACCCTGGGTAAAACTGAGCTTCTTTCCTCAATCTGTGAATTGTGTTACATTATTCCTCAAATATAACATGAGCTCATGTTTACTTTTTGTGGCGATCTCATTAAAGGATAAGACTTGCGTTAGTCTTTTTTTTTCTTCTTCTCAATAAATCCCATGAAAAGATCAAAACCATCAATGTGTATGTCTGTCTCTCAATACTCTTACTACCCTCCCTGTCCTAAATTCATAAATATTTAAGGGTTAGGGTTTGTGAGGGACTATTTTCAGCGGTGGATTAATACACATTTGTTGCTCTAGTGAGTATTTCTGGCAGCAGGATGACGTGTGTGGGATTAAGTCAAAATAAACTACAGTGTGTGTGTTCATGGTGATGAAGGAACATGTCACCCACTGCAACAGTGTAACTCATTGATGTGTTTGTAATAGTTTCTGGACAACAATAGAGCTCTATAGCACAGAAGAATAAGATATATCAGGTTTTGGATACACACACAATACTTGCTGGTAGATCAATTCATTGTTGGTTTGTCTTTTTATGGATTTTGTCAACACTAAGAAAAATATAAAATACACAAATGACTGTAATTCAGGAATATGCACTATTCACGCACAATAGTATAATATGAATGAGTGAAGGTCATAACTAAAATCTGATACAGGGCCCATCTTCAAGATCAGGTAATGAAGCAGGACCCCCTTCAGGCCTCATCATGTCATCTGATATTGTGACAGTTAATCTGTTGGGAGTTGAGTATCACAGCCTTTTAACAGTATGAGGATACCATCCAAAACAACATTGCAGTAAGGATGTGTCTGATCAGTTATGAATAAATGAATGTTGGATATCAGTTTGACCTCTGGATGGGTCGACATGAGGGGGACCCATAAGACCCGCATACACCCCTGGTGATAGTGTCAAAACCTTTATTACCTTATGAAGAAATTCAAACAGTGAATGTAATTATTCAGAGTTGTAAAACATTTATTTCAATATTTCAGCCACTGCACACTCATTCTCATTCATTTCATTGCTTTTATCCCAGAGAACATTATTTTGAGAACAATATGCCAAAAAGTTAATTTATTCTCATTGTCATGAAAATATATTGCACCTAAAATTTTCTACAAATTCACTATTTACAGTATAAAAAACAACAATGCCATGAAATGAGATTTCTTACATTACAGTGGATACTGTATATGTAAACTTAGATCGTCAGATTTATAAAGTCAAAAACAGTATATCGTTATTCATTATATCAGTGTACTGTACAGCATGATTGGTAAAATAGTCACTCTTTTTGCCTTTGGTCTTTTTGGTGTTTTCTGCCAGAAATAATCATCTTCTCATTCAGAAGTTAGAACTTGGTTTCTGGATCTGGTGCCTGTGGGCGAAGAAGGAGTTTTTGTTTCAGTAGGTTTCATTTTTGAAGCATGTGAAGTTATAAAAATGCTGCTTTTACAAAATGAAAAACAGTGAATTATGGAATCTTTTCAATAATATGTGGCTTTGATCATGCTTCAGGCAACACTTTTAAAAATGAACATTTCAGGTAGTGAATAAAGATGGTGCATTTACTAGATTATATCAATTGGACAATGGACTTTGTCTCAATAATAATATATGAAATGAAACAAATAAAGGTGATACAGTTTTCCCAAAAAGCATATAAATCATGACAAGTATAGGATGTTGCTTAAGTAGAAAAGATGAAAACCACAACAGGCACTGTTGCTCACAAATAAAAATGCTTACGTACATTTCTATCTCTGCCTCCAGGGTGGTGAATTGTGACTGTTGTTATAACCTGCAGAGCAACATGAATAGTTAAATATGCTGTTCATGTTCATAGCACTAATATATAGGTTATTTTTCACTAAATAAACACTTGTGACAGCTAAGCTTTGTCTTCTCTACCTTTTCATAGTTGGATTTCTTTTCTGTGGACTCTGGATGGTTCACGAGGGTTTGCAACATGGCGTCATGCAGTGTCAGGTAGAATATTGACGGTTGAATTTCATCATCAAAGAAGCTACACTCATGCAGTTTCTCCAGGATATAAGCTGCAGGCAACAAAAAAAGTTAGTACATGGCACTGAACATTATATTTGTTGCTTTTATGTAAAAAGTAGATAGTTACTAAGTTATAACGTACAACCAGTTGTCAACAGCATCAGTTGTTCGTCAATCCGGCTGGGATTTTGTTTTAACATGTAAATCAATATTCTTATGTCTTATTCATTTAAAAGTGTTACAACTCACAATAACAAAAATGAATATATCTTCTAGATTAAGTAATTATGCATAAGGTGGATATCTGTTTGTGTTCAGTAAGAGATTAACAAGAGCCCCCAAGCAACATCTAAATACAAAAACAGAATGATTTTTTTGTCTTATGGAAGTGGCAAATGTTTAAATCTGGAGAACACACAACAACACTGATGACCGAATAACTTGTTAACATGTCATTAGTAATAATAATGTCATGGTATGAAAAAAAATACATTTATAAAATGTTCATGCTCATGTAACTTTTTATAGTAATAACAGTCTATGAAAGTTCTACATAGGGTTACTGTCTCTTGGGCAGAACTTAAGTTGGAAAAAGGTAAACCCCGCAGTTTGATGTTTCATACTTACGATCACAAGCCACAATGTAGATCTCAACTTCAACCCGAATAAACTCTTTCAGAGCCTGCAACACAAAAGGGATGGTTGAAGAAGAATAGCCTCAGTGAAGTAACTGCTACAGTCGCTGCTGTGAATGGCCAACTCACGGTTTTGAGTCCCTTCACAGCAGAGATGTCCAGGAAAGAGACAGCAGCAAAGTCCAGAATCAGGCTATGGATGTCCACTCTGGGAACAATGATGTTGGTGGGAAGCTCAGCGTTCCAGTCAATCCGAGTGGGCAGGTCCTTGAAGTCTGTCGGCAGGTCAAGCTCCTCCATGTTGCTTTCATCTTCTGACTCCTTGATGGGTCCACATGAGGTGTTAATGAGGCCCTTCTGTAATGGCAAAATATTGTTAATTCATTTCTCACTTTTTCTTTGTTCAGCTCATTTATTAAAAGACTGCAAGATATGTGAGATGTAACGATTCTCAACAATGAATCACATTGTGATTTTGTGATTGATTGTGATGTTAGTTGCCTGGGTCAGCTCAGTGACTCCATCTGCACTAATGTGTGGCTGGCATTTTAACAATCCACCATGGAGGGTGCTAAGGGGTTAATCATACTGCAGAGGTAGATTAAACATTGTCAGTCATCAATTGTGGCTGTTTTATTGGTTGTACTCTGGCATAAATTGGTTCTGCAAATTTGCTTGGCCTCATGAAAGCAGAATCTTTTGTTCCATCTTTTAAGAACAAAGCTTCTGATACTTTAAGGTAGAAATTTGTACCAAGTCAGGATGAACTCATGAGTCAGTTGAAAAAATAGTTCAACATTATGGGTAATATGCTTGCTTGCTTGCTTGCAGAGACCTAGATGAGAAGATTGATACCCCTTGCATGTCTGTGTGTTAAGAACAGAGCTAGAGCCAGGAAGTGATTAGCTTAGCTTAGCATAAACTGACCCTTACCCTAACCACTGACTGGAAGCAGGAGAAAACAACAAGCCTAGCTAAGTCCTAAGTTAAAAAATATGCCTGCCAACATTTCTAAAGCTCACTAATTAACATGTTGAATCTTATTTCTTTGAGCTATACACAAACAGAAATATAGAAATGTCAGGTTGTGGTTTTACAGGGAGTTATGTGCTGGAACTTTTTTTTTTTTTTTGGCGAACAGCATGACAGCCAAGAAATAATTACAGCACCTGACATTTTGTTAAGCTAATCACCTCTTGGCTCCAGCTCGGTCTTAAACACACAGACATGACAGTGATATCAATCTTCTTATCAACTGCTCAGCAAAAAAACCTGAACGAGCATATTTCCCAAAATGCCAAACTATTTCTTTAAGACAGAACACTGATTGAAAAATGCATTATCCCACCACCAGACAACTGGTTTCAATTCACAGGATCTTCTAGTACGACCCAATTTTCAGTTTTGGTGGTGGGCAGCCGGTGTGGGATCATGCTTTTCTTGCAGCAAAAGTGAACCCTACTGGTTGGTCTGCCTTTGTTTAAAGGAAATATTGGTCACTTGGGTACATATTGTAGTTGTACTTTGAAAGTAAAAATGGTAAGGCTCCAACAACAACTGTGTGTATATATTATAAAAGTATATATCTTAAAGGGTACTGTCCCAGCTTTTCTACTCACTAAAGACAATTCACACATCACAGGCCTGGTCTTATCATCCTCACACAATTACTTGCATCTGAGTAAAAGTACCTTGTACCATCTGCTGAGCAAATGCCATCACAATCCAGATTTCTAGTCAATATATTGCAAAAAGTCATTCTGACACTGCACTAATGGTATAATAATGATGGTAATGTTTACATTATTTTGATTGTTTATGTAGTAGAAATGCACTTCTACACTGCTGACCTAAATAGAGTTATCACATCAAAACAGGAAGAGATAACATCAGCATAAAAAATGAGTAACTGCTACTTTATTGGCATTGTCA
The DNA here is from genome assembly GCF_914725855.1 of Thunnus albacares. NCBI lineage: Eukaryota > Metazoa > Chordata > Actinopteri > Scombriformes > Scombridae > Thunnus > Thunnus albacares. The sequence goes on along the minus strand of NC_058128.1, from coordinate 21,950,172 downwards.
AAGTGTTTCTATAGTAAAAAAGCGTGCTGTTGCTATCGCTGAATAAGGTCAAAGTCATTACTTACTGATGTCCATTGAAGGTCACCTTTCTTCAGAAGTTTCCGGATCATCCTCAGTGCTTTATTTCTCTTTCTTAACACTCTCAATGGGTTAAATCCAGCCTGTGCAACAGTTTAAGAGACTGAATCAAGTCAAAGATAAGATTTGTAAATGTATCTTTTCCAATCTGCCTGTTTAAGAAATTATAGTTTAAAGTTGATTTATTATGTTTCTGCCACACTTAATGGCATTTTCCACTGAATCAGATGCTGTGTTGAAAACTAAATTAGCTTAGTTTAGGGGTTTGTATATGATTTACTACTTTTCTAGAAGGATATGACTTTGATACTTAAAAATAAGACTTACAGCTTCCACCAGCTTGTTCCTGAAGAACTCAATGTTGGCAAAGAAGATTGGTGATGGTATCCTGAAGATTTTCACCCCCTCTGGCTCATATATCTGGAGAGGATCATTACCTCATTATAGGCAAATTGTTGCCAAAATCACAGAAAAGTATGACTAGTCTCTTAAAAGTAAGATGCAACATAAAACAGAAAGGAGGGAACTGGAATAATTTTTATCACCTATTTCTAACTGCACATTTGAAACCATTTTTAATATTGGACATGGAGATGGAAAATCCTGGAGGAGCCTGGTACTTCACTTAATCTCAGTATTGGAATCACTGGTCAAAACTACAGTTAATGTTGTAACATAAGTTACAAAGGACAGCTGGAAGCACACACCAAGCCAACTTACATTGATATAATCCTTTCTGTCTTTGTAGATATCAGTTCCCTTAATGTTGGCCAGCACACTGCAGCGAGGGCTGAGAAAAAAGAAATAAAAACTTCATCAACCATTGTAGTGGCTCTGTGAGGCAATGCTGACATGCTGATGTTTGGCAGATATAATATTTATCACATATACCACGTTAATTTAGCACATTAGCATTCTACAGCTGAGGTTAATAGAAATGTTATTACTTTTGCAGGTGTTTGGTAATAAACCAAAGTTTTCAAATTCAACCTGAGGAAACATGAACATTTGTACCAAATATCATGGCAATTCATCTGTAGTTGTTTAGACATTCACTAAAAATCACAAATGTCAATCTCGTGGTGGTACTAGTAGATACAGTTTGGGACCCATGAATGTCTGTAAAAATTGTTATGGCAGGTGATCCAATAGTTGTTGAGATTTTTCAGTCTGGACCAAATTGGCGGGCCAACTGACTGACTAACATTGTCAGCCCTTGAACCTCACTGCTAGTACAACTAAAAATTGGAGCACTAAGGGCTTAAACGTTCAAGAAACCATTCACAATCTCAATTTATCATAATGCTGCATGCTGTCAAGATTTGCAAACAAACTATAAAGCTAAGACACAAAGAAGTTTAATTGTCAAATTTTGTGTAATGCTTGGTTAGTCACTGGTCAGATACTGACAACTGAGTCCTGAGGACGACACTGATTAGCTCCACACCAAGACCTACAGCCAGTCCAAGATCCAGTCCCAGAAAGATGGCAGCGAAACAGGTACATAACCACACCACCTGTGCATGGACGAAGGTGGGAAACAAATGAGTTTAAAAAAAGTCAGAATGACCATGATTGTCTTTCAAGTGCAGACATTTCTGGCTTTTAAAACTTTCTTTATAAATTCCAGACTTACACAGTCTGGTTTGTCCCTCCTCCACAAGTAGGGGACATCTCTGAATTGCATCAGCATGCCCTTCAAGTTGACGATGACCACAGCACCCAGCACAGACTGTTAAAACAATAGGTCAAAGGTCAGCTTTGATCAGTCCAAAAAAATCTGTACATCAGAATCTTACTAGAGACTGAGGCTGTTTACCTTCGGGAGCGGCTCCAGTAGGTATCCAATCGCCACGGTGACTATCATCACTATGATGGCTGACAGTAAACCAGCTATCTGAAAAAGGTGTAAGAGGCACAGTATGTTACACTGCAGAGATGAGGAACATGGCCTTGGTGCCACAGCTAACTGAGGTTTAGATTATATGAAAACTATAGACCAAAGAAGAATAACAAAAAAGTCCAAGACATAGTTGGCCCCCTTTGCTGCAAAGGTACACTTGAAATAAACTAGTTTGTATGACCTATTATCTGACTGCATCTGGGATATGGGGATAAATAGGTGTACTGCTGCGCAAGTGCTCATCTGTTCTGCCTATGATAGCTTGACCTCAAAAATGTGCCTAAGTACAGTACTTGAGTAAATGTACTACTTAGTCATATACTACCACTGGTAACAAAACATAACATGCTACTGCTTTATGTTTTGCAAGTTGGCCTCGACTGTATTCAAACCTGGCTCAAACTCAAACTGGATCTGTCTCAGATTTGACCAGAACTTCAGCTTTGTGAGGAAGGGTCAGATATATTAGTTTACCTGAGTCTTGCCCCCTGTACTCTCCTGCACTGCACTCCTGGAAAGAGCTGTACTCGCTGCAAAAGACTTGAAGGAGGCTCCAAAGATGTTACTGACTCCGAAAGCAATCAGTTCCTAGAGGCAGATCAAAGAGATGACATGTCTTATTATCCAAATCACCTGAGGCTCTTATCTTAATGTTGTAAATGTAACAGTGTTATCACGTACCTGGTTTCCATCTATGGTGTAATCGTGTTTCGTAGAATAGACCTTTGCTACAGAGAAGGCTACAGCAAAACCCACTATGGCTATTGGAAATGCTTCGACTGCTGACTCCTGGAAGATCTGCAGGTCTGGGGCTATGGGACGCTCATACCTAAAAATGAGTATTAGTCTATTAACTGAAATATTTCTGTAATATGTAGCAATGATAATTCAGTTTGAACTACCTCAGACAACATTTATTGTGGTTATGGGTGGTAATCACTGATAATTATTTGTAAAGAACAGGGTGACATGAGGTGATTTCATGCTATCTGTATTCATACATCACAGATTAAATTAGTCTGTTCTTTAATGACTCTTTGTTTAATAACAGAGCTGATAAAGCCGTCTAATCATCTAATGGGTGTAGACTTAGAGATATAACATATTGCTGTTTTTTTCTGCCCTCATTATCTTTTGACTGTGAATGACATGATCCATTAATTACTCAATTAATAACAAAGAGCGAGGGTACAGCTGTTATTCAGGCATCATTTTTGTGAGGTATTTTTTCAAATACCTCACAAAAATGATGAAGGGTGGACTAGCAAAGTAAGAATTTCATTGTGTGGTGTAACCGCCTGCGTTTACTGTGCACATGATAATAAACTTCTTGACTCTTTTGACTGCTATTGTATTTCAAATGAAAGTACCAGAAAACTGGGAAGCTTAGATAGACGCTATTTAAACTTGCATTAAGAGATTTTTTAGCTACTTGGTGTCAGGTAGCATAAGTGGTTTATATAGGTTTTTTGCTGAAAAAGCTGATGAGAGCATTTAGACTGGACCAAAGCATTAAAGTTGCAGGCCTTAAAACCAATATTTCTGGTTTTATTTGTCCAGGTTTTGATATATCTGTCTCTGAGATTTCTGCCTCTACCCCAATAAAATGAAGGTGAATTTTATTAGTGTTGCTCACTGAACTACATTTAAGAAATTCAATATCAACATGTCTGTCCCAGCTACTCAGGATTGTCCACAGGTTTTGTGGATCAGAGTGAAAGAGACAGAGACAGCTGTTGAGTTTTTTTCAAATGCCGTTTTTCAATGCATTGAGCACTACAAACTATCAAAATTAGACTTTTTGTGTTTTAAATGAACCAACCCTTTAAGATCAGGTGCTACTGTTCATAAAAATACTGTTAGTCCTCTCATGACATGAATAAATTTTTCTCAGATGAAAGGAGATGTGTATATATGTACATATTTCTATATATTGAGTCACTGACATAGGGAGAACACACTAGAAGATCACTGGCAAGAGTAGAAAAATGTGGATGTGCTGACCCTCTCCTAACATGGGAAGATGACAGATGGATCCTGAAAATACATCTGGGATTAGACTGGGACTCCTCTGTTACTAGTCTGGTTGTCTCATGGGCACTAAACTTCAGAGTTTAAATATCACTGAAAATGTTGCTATCCAAATAATACCAAACATGTCTTTGCTTTAGCTATTGTGCAAAATAGCTTACCCCTTTGGAATATGGCCAACAACGTCAATGCCATACTTTGTCTTGAAGTCAAATGCATAAGAAACTCCACATGCAATGACAGTCTGAGAACGAAATGACACAAATCACTAAATGACAGCTGAAAAATAGGCTTAGTTTCAAAATGAGAGATATTTATTAACCTCTGGTTTAGAGTTTAAGAGCTCTGTGTCCGCAAATTGCTATGAATGTTTTCTTTTAAATGCCATGAATGATATCATAAATCATACTAATGATTGCATGGTACTCCTATCTGGTACGGTTATAAAAAGTTGTAACCAAAATTTATGCTTTCATTACTACTGTTGTTGTAACTAACAAGCCTTCAACAGCTCAGGCGATGGAAACATTTATAAGGATCATGTTGCATAATCTTGCTCACCATGATAACTTCTATGGGTATGGGCACTGGTAGCTTGGATTTGAATCTCTCATTTAGCTCCTTCACGATGAACACCACCACCATGATCACCAAAGAGATCACCACATCACAGATGTTGGCAGAGGTTATCTTGTTAAAGATGATCTCCAGGGTCTGTAAAAGAAAAATAAACTCCTTGAACTCCTTGTGTCCAAGAAATAAATGATCCACTTTCCCTGACTGTGATAAACAGTGTGAAAGCTTCAACACGTTTTTACTTACATATACGATAGCGAGTGGTCCACTGATGCTCTGGACCGTCAGCCCCAGCACGAACTTCAGCTGCGATACCAGGATGTGGATGGCGGCTGCTGTGGCAAAGCCGGACACCAGGGTGTCTGACATGTACATGACGACAAAGCCCACCTGCAGGACACCCATTGCCAGCTGGAAGACACAGAGAGGCCATGTTGGTGATGAGGTAGTATAGGAAAACAAAAGTAACTTCCCTACTACACCTGGATCTGGAGGGGATTCACACCCAGATACACTAAAGGTGAAGGGAAGGGCATACACGTACAGACAGTTATCTAACTCTTATATCTGTATGTGTCACCTTTGCTCTCTGAATCAGTGCATCCTGGCTACTAATGCACCAAATACATCAAACTGTTGCAATGTACTGCCACATGGCCAGTGTGTGTTGCATTTAGGGGGGTAAAGTCCAAAGAGAAGCACAAGTCAAGAAAGAGGATGAATAGATCCTTTTGTTACCTGCTGTAAAGCTTCTCACTGTGCAACTATGTCTCCTAGAAATTACATTTATATGCTACTAAACAGCAACACCAAATATGTTTAGAAGGAAGCATAATGCTGCCTAAGTTGTGTTTTCTGTCAACATAATGAGAAAATGTTATAATTAACGTATTGCTGATACTGGATTTATAAGTAAAATGTGACAACTAATTACATTGCTGGTCCTGATAAATATCCGATCTTGCAGGACAATATCCACTGACAGTAAGAACAACATTATTAAAAGTTTTTTATGGTTATGTTTAGACACTGTCAGCACTTGGTTAAGGTTAGGGAAAAGTTACAAAATAATCTGTCCTTCAGCACCTGTAAAGCTCATTAATTAACATATTTGATGTAGTTTGTCTAATCTGTACAAAATCTGAAATGTAAAAACGACAGTTTGTGGTATTACAGGATGTTACGTGTCTATTTTTTAGCTGGGCGCAGTCACTTCATGGAGTCATGTCATCTTGCAAGACGTCACGTGGTAGGTGTATTTTGTTACCTTTGGACAATGCCAGGCTAGCTATTTCACCTCACTCCCATTCTTTATGCTAAGCTAAGATAACCGTCTCCTGGCTCTAGCTTCATACTACAGACGTGATCTTCTCATCTATCACTTGGAGGCAAGGTTTTGAAGCTGTGCCACACAGATGTCAGAGAGTTTCTAAACCTACCATGTCACCATGACACCCCACCTCAATGACTAAAGTTTATTTTGAACTCTGTCATTGCTGTGTTGACAAGATAAATAGCTGTTGAACGTTTGAACTGAGTGGTTGTGGTGAGTGTGTTTTACCTGCATGATACCAGCGAGGAAGGTCACAGAGGAGGCCACCAACACTCTCTGCTCGTCTCTCGTCAGGCCTTCAAACCCTGTGATGTTGGCGGGCGGACCCTCATCTGGGACAAGCCTGGTCACCACCGTGCTAATCATCATACACAAGACAGGGAAAGGCCCTGCAGAGAGAGAAAGAGGGGACAGAGATTGAGACTCACAATACACTCACTACTAATGAAAAACGTTCAAACGCACCTACGTGTCCAGCCTTACCCACTGAGATGTGTCTGGAGGTGCCAAGAAAAAAGTACATGATGACAGGGAAGAAGGCAGAGAAGAGTCCGTACCAGGGTGGCAAAGAGGCCAGCAGACAGTAGGCCAGACCTGACACACATACATACACGGCATTTTATAATTTGCAAACTACACTTTGTTGCCACAGATCACAAAAACAAAAAGGAGAATTCTGAAAAATACCATTTATGATCAAAATGATAAAATATATAAAAATAATAACCTGTTGTTTGTTTACATAATAACCCTAACCTACTGCTAAAGATAGCCACATTATCATACCACACAGTTTATACACAGATGGCTGACTCCAAGGTTATCATCATTATCAGATTAGACACAAGTTAAACAACTGTTAGTCATAAAACAGTGGCATTTAGAAGTGGAAACAAGTGAAAGCAAAACGACATTAGCTGAAACCAAAATAGCCAAACAACAATTTTAAAGCGGATGAGATTTGGGGATTTTTGGAAAGTAATATCCCTGTGCTTCTATTCTTGTCCCTTGTTTTCAGAGCTACAGATGACATTTATTGCAGTTTGTTCTAAAGTACAAACACACTTTTCCCAAGTCAACCCCAATGAATAATGTAGGAACCCTTCACATAAATCAGTAACAGGATACATCTTCTCTCACACTGTAAGAATGCACAAATACTGATGTTTTCCTTTGGATAGCAGTACTGTGTGACTGAAGATTTATTTGTCTACTCCCTTTGCTGAGGTCATGCAGTGGGAATTAGTCTACAGATAACTATAAAAGTTTTATCTTCATTTCAAGGCCAGATAGAACATTTTTACATGGCAAATTAGTTTCAAATGCATTGTAACTCTTTCACGTTTTGCTAAAATCAGTTCATTTTGCTCATTTTCTACCAATTTGGAATGATTACTTTCACTGAAATTGCAGTCCTCGTCTATGTTAACTCTACTGTTGGTCTGTGGAGGGCTGCAGACAGTCCTATATGACACATAAGGGTTGCCAGGAGCTTCTTTTTCACCAGCCAGAGGAAGTTCACTTGGCATCCCCCACAGTTTCACTACCCTCACCAAACCACTATGAGTTGCTAGTGCAGCAACAAGAATGACTGAATGTGTCAAAGAGTTGCATTTATGCGGTTACCATAAATTTAGAGTGTGACTCAAAGTAGGAAGGAAATGATTCATTCGTTATTTACCTTGCAGGACAGCTACAAGTCCAGTGCTGATACCAGATACAATGTCGCTGAGCAGCCACTCTTTGATTTGGTAGATTTTCAACCATCCAATGACCGGCAGAAGAGACAAAACTGCATTCTTAGCTCGTTTGGCATCACATCTGCAATGATAAACAGAAATAAATATAGTAATATACATTATGTATGTTAATTAGAAAAACAAAGTTATAGATCAATGATATTCAATTGATAAGATCTCGGCAGTGGAACATGTAACAGGGTAAAATGAGCCACTTTTTCTGCAATTATGACAAATTAAATGTGTATTTTATTTAAAACAGTTAACATTAATAGTCAACTTCATCTCACAGGGAATTCATACTTGCATATTGTGTGTGTAAATGTTTTTTTTTTATGTTGTATAAAAGACCGGACCTTGTGCATTGAGCCAGGGGATTATTTTTTATATCAAAGAAAGTGGATCAAGAACCAAAGTTTACATTTACTTGATCTTAATCAACATAATTTTACATCAATTTAAACTTTAAAAACTTAGTCAAAATGCACTAAACTTGCAGGTTTTATTTATATTCAAACTTGTGTTAATGGCTATGAATATATGTCGTACATTAAGTTTAAAAAATGTCTGTTTTTTTGTAGTTTTTGAGGCTCAACTTTCACTTTTTCACTTTCCTCTTTAAGTTCATCGTCTCATCATCCGTAAGGGACAGACTTCAAGTGTTAATTGTGCAGTGATCACGAGTCAAAAGCCACACAGGAAACTAAAAACCAAAATTATTCCTTACGTGAAGTACTGCTTGATGTGGTCCAGCATGGTTTTGCGGTGCCTGTAGACCTTCTCATGCTCCTCGGTGAAGGACTCCTCCGAATACAGCGGCCTGGCCACCACATACTGCTTAGCTCTCGGTCGCATCATCTTGCCTCTGCTGCCTGGAGGACTGCTGCTTCCTCTCTATGTGGCTCTGAGATCCATTAATTACATTAGGTCAGGAATAAGGTTCTGTCTTCCCTTTGAACATCACTTATCAAAGAACATTAACGGCAAACAACAAAGGTCCAGACCCCCAAATACAGGCAGAGCACATGGGCCAAGTCAGAACATGCACAGCCCTGAGGGGGGAGATTTGTCAGGCTCTATGTGAACTCTAGAAACAGATTAACACCAGAGAGGCTTGTTTTAAATATTAGCACTGAAATATCTCAGCTCCCTGACTTTTCCAACTTTCTTTTTCAAGATCTGAATCACTCAGGAAATTGTACTTCCTTCAACCGGAGTGCTCGGCACCTCTGGAGTTCAGGCTACATATAAAGATCCTCCGATGTACAAAGATTTCACCCTCAAAAGCTGAAAAAAATAGACTTTTCTTTTTCCAGTAACCTTCATATCCTCGCGTAATGTACAGCAGCTTATACACATACCTGACAGTGTCCTAATCTGTCTCAAATCCAAAGTTTCCAGTCTCTCTTCCTCCTCCTCCAGCTCTTGGAGTTCAACTGGGAGCTCTGACAGTTTTGCCATCAATAAATGCCACTTCTGTCACTTATCACAACTGTAATTATTAACAGCAATTATGATGAAGTCCCTGTTTCGCACAACTGCTGGACGCCTGCCTTATCCTTGACCATTGTTCTTACTGATATCTGTAACCCGCAACTTTCAGCGGAGGCTTTCCTCCCCCGAAGAGCATTTGGAAGTTATTGTACCGATGGGCAGGATAGGGAGGATGTGGACAGGGACAGACAGGACAGGACAGGACAGGTTATTGTTATGAAGTGGAAATCAAGTAGCTTTTCAGGAGGGGAAACGCTGGCAAAGGTCAGCTGCAGCTTTCTGTTCACTGCGCACTTCAAGAATAAAAATAGTCTGTGTGCTGCAGGAACGCAGATTGTTTAATGAAAAGTCCCAAATTTATTTATCCAGAGTGTGATAAGACACCCTGATACTCTGATAATCAGATCCCTGGCATGGCAAGTTAAACACATTACAAGTTCAAATTCATGAGTCATCTTAAAACTTAACTGACCTTTTGTGTTTTTCCTCAACAAAGTTGACAGAAGAGAGAGCTAGGTGAGAATGAAGTCTTCCTTCAAATTTAGAACTGCACTAATCAAACTGTTGATGAGCAGAAACTATAGGCATATGAAGTGTGAATAGGTGGTAAGTCTGGTGTGGTTAAAGTTAAGATAAGTCTCCAGGAAATTAATGTAAGTCAATGTAATTTGACTTACATTCTAATGTCCTCTGAAGTGATGGAAACATGACTGTGTGTGTGTCACTGTGTGTGTGTGTGTGTGTGGTGGGGGATTTGTTCATTGGTTTCAGTCCATTGAGTTGGAATGCAAACATTACAGGAAAATGTGAGAGTGACCTTATCGAGGTGTCTGCTCAGAATTAAGTGGCAGTAATTCCCGCCTCAGCTGTTTGTAGAGGATCAAGCACAGTTCAGACCAGTTTCATGGGAAATGTTTGTGTGTGTGTGTGTGTGTGTGTGTGTGTGTGTGTGTGTGAGAATCCAGATGCATGAATGCATCTCTTTGTGAAATTAAAACCTCCAATTTGGGGGTTTTTAATCACCATATTCCAAATGTTTTCATAAGTGTGTTCATATGTCAATGTGTGTTCTGGGCTTAATGATGTTCAGTGAACCAGTAACTCGAGGCTGATAACTTCTGAAAGCTCATATAGTTTACTATAATAAACCAGTGTGATTTAACCGCATAGCTGTGATCAGGCATTCTTTCACACCATGCTCAGTGATAAAATACAGCGTAATGATTGATATCTGATAAATGCTGGAACAAAGGGCTCCTGTCAGTTGCTTCAAGGTCAGACGGTTTTCCAATTGGTGCACATTTATTTCCATTAATAAAAAAAAAAAAAAAAAAGCTTGAAGGGAAGAACAACGTGTTCATTGGTATGTGTGTGTGAATGTTGCATTAATGAATGGAAATAATTTTGTGACGAAATTTCCAAGTAAACAATAAACATACACAGAAAAGAACTTGGTTCATAAATATGTTATCCATTTTTTTGATTGCAGCAATCTGTGATCAAAATTTTTAAGTGACATGACAGAATCGACTTCTTTTCAACTCTGTTGCTAACAAATTATTTTAAATACAGGTTGTGATTGTTATATTTATGGACAGTATGCAGTGTCAACACAGGAAGTAGAGTGATGTTCATGTAGTGCAGTGTACACTAAGAGTGTAGAGGTCATGTTTGTGGGTCGATGTTTTTACCTTGAACACTGATGGTTGGAGGGTTAAGACATTTGACACTTGTTCTTTACAGTGAACACCGCCTCCCCCAAACCTTATCTACATGATTTTAGTTTCCTAACCAACTGAAAAAATTGACAGTGAAATGTTTTGAAGATATGAACAAGACTAAGAATCTACAGTTGTTGAAGCATCTCATTTGAGACAATTCTGGACCAAAGTGGAGGACCAATCGACTGCTTTGTAACTAAAAATATAAGTTCTGTCTAGTGTTTATATTTACAAAAATGTAATATATATATGATGCAAATGTAATTCAGGCATCAATATTTCTCCCAAAATGTGTCTTGCTTATGAAAAGTTGTTGCTTACAAACTGAATGTATTTTCAGTATGTTCAACTGATCAATGTAGATTGCAATGCATATTTACAAACTTAGCACTGCACGTTTCATTTGTGAAGTTTAATCTCATATAATATCCATATGCACATCTATCCCTAATGAATGTTTTAACACATACAGATATAGTGTCATGTGTTTGTGTGCTTTTCTTGTTATGCTGCTCTGTTTTCCCCTTATTTCTTAACTCTAGCTCTTTGTGGAGATGTACAGAGGTAATTGTGGCACAAAAGTTGCACAAATAAACGCACATGATCAAACACACAATCCATATGAAAAAGGGTATAAAGAAAAGCAAATTCCAATCAAGAAAATAGCATGTAATGTACTAAGCCGATATTTAACTGAACATGAAATAGCAAAGAGGTGAATGCACTGTGTACTACAACAAAGCAACCAAAAAAGCATTTTTGGGTCATCAGATATGATTCTCTCTGTGCATTTGTCTTATCAGTCATGAAAGAATGTACTCTTACCACAACTGACATCAAACAAGTAGGGCTTCAGAGGCAGTATGCAAATGTCTTGTCAGTCGGTCTAACTCTTTTGTTACAACTTAATACCGCAACACTGACGGAAACATAATTAATGCGTTGTCTGTTTTTTCCACAAATCAAATTTAACAGAACAAGAACAAACTGCAACTGCAGCATACAGATTGTCCTGAACTGTCCTGTTGGCATCAACAGGATGTGATAAGACAGATAGAGGAGATGTGAATGTGGGGCAAAGTAGGTTGTAGTGATCTGTCTGATGTTGTAACGCTGTAAGGTCTCTGATCTGATCATGACTGCCCTATTTTCTTGAGACAAAGAAAACTTGACACTTTCAATCTGAAGACAGAAGAGTGCAACAGGTTCTTCATGTTGCAAAGGGAGTAAGAGGTTGCCTACTGTATAAGAGTGGTATTTAGGAATTGTAGTCCAACTGGAGGTCTGAAAAAAGTGCAGGAGATCCAAAAATCTGCCAATCACAAAATGTACAATCAATACCTTTTGTACACATGTGGTATAAAAAATACACATGAATCCATTAGTCCAAATAAAAGCACATTCCAACACCATGATTCGATAGCAGTTGCTTATGGCAGTGTGTAAAATGGTTTATTTTTTGTCGATGATGTTGTCATTGTTACATTATTTATTTGTTTTCATTGGGAATATCTTGAATTAACTTGGACTGTGCATTGTTCATTGAGTCTTTGTAAAACTTTTGTCCCAAAATTAACACTGTATACCATAAAAATTTCATTTGTCTTGTACTCCTGTAACTCAATTGTATTCTATATACACAGAAAATTATGTGTATTCTGTCATGGAACAATCTCTTACTCTAATTACAGATTGCCACATAAAAGTGAAGACTGAGTTCTATGAAAAACTTTCTGCAACCTCATGAAATGTAGTAAGTTGAAAATGTGACTGTTTAAGAATGTTTCACTTTTTCTCATCTATACTTGTGCTTTTACACCCCAGATGTACTAAAGTAAATCTTAATTTATTTAGAGCAATCGTAAAACATTAGTGATTTTGAGTTGAAGTTTTGTTAAAATAATGAGTCACCGTAATAGAGTACTCCTACAATAGACAACGTGGCCTTGTTAAACCTGCAATAATTGATTTGTTTGGCCACTTAGAGTCACACCACTGATTTATTATCACCTTTTAAGTTGATAAGACTAACTTTTTGGCAAACAGTTGCCTATTACACATCCAGCGGCACGGAGCAACATTAGCATTCATTCGAGTCATGCATCTGTCCAGTTGATGAATGTAAGTCAAATATGCACACTCCTTTTTCCTCTTAGTTGCTAAACGCTTATTATTTTTCCCAACCACTGTAGTTGCTAATTTTGTCCGGCTGCTGTTTAAGTGCTAAGAAAGTTGCATACAGTGGGATTTTTATAGGTTTTTTGCTGACAACAGCTGCCTGCTGTGGCCAAAAACAATGCTATGAGAGCGATGAGAGAGAACCAAAACAGAAAAGTTCTGTGCCAAAAAAACCCCCAAAACAAACAAAACAACCAGCTGAAAGAGGCTAAAATACTCAACCCCTTTCACATTATAGATCATCATCTGATCCATTGTTGTACACATATTAGTGAGTACAGTGTCAGTAACGACAGGCAGATAACAAGGCTAATCAAAAACCATGTATCAAAATTGCATTTTGGCAAGTGTGACAAGATAAATAAATACATACATGTGCAGTAAATCGCCTGCTGTAGTTTTTAAGCACAAATTAATTCAGTATTCTGTTTCATTAATGAATGATGTCTCATTTTGAAACAAAACTTTGTTTACAAGTTTGAATTTCAGTGAATTTGCTCTCTTAAAATTGACAGTTTTGCACTTTGTAGCTACATTGTAACATATAAATAACAGATTTTATTATCTATCAAAACACGATAAAGTATATAAAAAAAAGTACTGAAAGTTTGCTGTTATTTTAGTTTTTTGTTTTGTTTTGTTTCGCTGCCCATATATTTTATGTTCTTATTTGAACATGTTCGAAATAAAAATAATCTAATCTAATCTAATTTAATCATGTTCGTTAAAGTCTCCAATAAAATGCTCATGTAAACTGAACACTCTCAGCAAATAGGCTTGACACATGAAAGGTATTTTTATGGAACAGACTTTACACCCATCAAGGGCAATAAAAAGCAACAACTGCTGGTGGACATAATAACGCAACTGAACTATTCAGCAATGTCAAATTTTACAATTGCTTACAAAGATAACAGATGATGGAAATCAACATCAGAGTTTGGCTGAGGACTTCCAATTCTGGAGAATCTTACTGCAATTTCTCAGTAAATAATATATAAGTTAATAATTCATTAAGTTGTCAACCAAAAATGCCCTGATTGAGCAGATTTACAGTTACATGAGGACACAGAGAAAGTATAAATATCGAACAGTTAAAATGTCACTTACTGATGCAGAAAGGTCAGTCAGTCATGATCAGGCCTCCATGTGTCTTTAAAGTCATTGCTCTAATGTCTTCCCTCCTCTAGTCTTTATATCTTTGCCGACACACTGGAAACTGCAAAAGTGTTTAAACCAAAATGAACATTCACCAAACTATTACAGACTGCTGTGGTGTACAATTAATTTGTGTTTTCTTGGGGTCGGTGTGTGGGGAAGAAAGCTGTGTACGCGAGCATGTTTGCTTCTGTGACTAATGTTAGCAACCATGCAGTGTTCTTGTACAGTGACTGTAGCAAGCATGTTTGAGGACAGAGTAAACATTGTTCTACCGTTAGTGGAACAATGTTGACACCCAGACCTTCAGAAATTTCCAACCGGGAATGAATTCCAAAGGGGTACAAAGTTTAGAGATGTATGTGGTCAGAGAAAAATCAATAATAATAGCTAACGACAACTCTGTGCTGATGCAAGTTTATCAGGGAAAGTTCAAAATTTGGAATTCTGGAATTTTCCTTTTAATGTAGGTGACTTGCAGCTGAAAACAACTTGAATGTGAAGATTTTATTCAGCTAATAGCCCAAAAAAGCTGCAACAATGCATCGGACAAGTAAATGTTTATTCTAACTTTAAAGGGAGACCATGTAACTTCTGAAAAAAAGAAATAATACATGCTTCCTCTTAGAAATGAAAAGTTGAATTACTAACCATTAAAACACCCCCTTGCTCAATTCAATACACTTAAGTTTTATGTCGCTACAGCCTAACTTGGTCTGGTATGACCACTAGCTTATGGTGGCTAATGTTAGCTAATTCATAATTATCCCCAAATAGTTTCCTGTGGCCACAGTGCTAGCTGTTCAGCAAAGGTTACAGTTATACTCTATTTTACAGGTCTGTAATTTCCTAATGATTTTCTCAGAAGTCTTCTGTGTAATTTAACACTAATTAAAGGGAAAACAGGAAACTTCTTTGAAAGAATTATTCACTTTAAATTTAAAGGGAATTCTGGGAACACTGGGGCAGTTAAAGGTATACTCAGACTTTTTTAGAGTTTGTTGTATTATGAACCCAACAATGATAGCAGGCCTTTTTCACACCAGATATTTTCATTTGTTGTAGTAGAAAAAGCACAGATGTTAATAAAAACATTAACGATGACTTTGTTATATTGAAGTGTTCCAGTAAGCCATGAAAGTGTGACAGTGAACCTACATGCACAATACCAAGACCCTAAAACTGAAGCAGCTAAATGGAATTCAATTGATTTTACTATTTACCCCTATGCTTTTCCTACTGTGACATGTCACACAAATGTCAAAGTTCATTATCTTGATATGGCTTCGGCAGCTTTCAATTACGCACTCAGTATATTCTTGATACAGCTTTATAGCAGTTACTTTTGTGATAGATGCATGCGAAAAAGTCTCAAGATTTTCTAGCATCAAGAGAGTCACATAGGTGTTTTAAAGCTATCTCACAGTTACTAGTATGTTTAATGTCTGGCAGCAACACAGATGAGTCAGTCCTTTCTAGTGGCCTGCACAGTAGATGATTGACAGTTCCGTCTTTCAGACACCAACGTGAACCCTCCTTTTATGAACTCAGTGCTGATTCGACTGTCTGGAAAATTTATATAACCATGATCAGTTTCAAAGTGAATTGAAGGCAAGAAATGAGTCATGCAGTTGAAGAAACAGACTCTATTTTAATACTGTATCTGTTTGTGAATCATGTCCAGACTTAAATATTAAAACAAAGAAAACATATTTTTAAAAATAAATTAAATGAATAAAAATGTAAGGTTTTGTGTCCTTGTTTGAAGCTTGTATCATTTAACCTAAATTTCCAATTCTGTCCACTACACAAAAATTAATGCAAAGTTAAATAATCATAGCAGGCTTTTATCCTGACAGAGAGCAAATGTGAGCTTCTGGCAATATAGTAAGTGTTAGCATACAATCAAAAGTATAGTCGTAAAACTTAACAAAATAAAAAATATATATAAGGTTAACATCAGGATACCATTTGCATTGTTCACAAAATAGCTTCAGAAACTTACATTGACAATGTTTTTTGTGCAGTCCTATAGTCCGACATTTTGGGATGAATGTTTATTCGCTTTCTTGCTGAGAATTAGATGAGAAGATTGAAAACACTCATGTCTGTGTGCTAAATATGAAGCTGGAGCCTGGAGACAATTAGCTTAGCTTAGCTTTGTTGTGTGGGGCGGAGCAGGTGAACCAAAGTGCAGACACTCAAGGCGAGGAAACAGGGATATGATAGAAACAATGTATTTATTTAGAAGGCTGGGTGGAAAGGAAACGCAGGCCTGTAGAAGCTTGGACTGGTAACTGGGAAACCGGGGCTTGAGCTTTGGCTGAGGCTTGGGCTGGAAGCTGGGAAAACGGGATTGAGGCTTGGGCTGGAAGCTGGGAAAACGGGATTGAGGCTTGGGCTGGAAGCTGGGAGAAGCGGGAATCCAGGGCAGGGAAACAGGGTTGACAAGAAGAGATGAAGGACTGGGGACAGGGGCTGGAACCTGAGCAGACAGGACCGCAGGGAAACAGGAGACAGGGTTAGGCCAGGAGGGGGAAAAAAAACAGGCAACAACAGGAAAGGTTGTATGAATAATGGCTCGAAGCGTATACTGACTGATGTAGATGCTACGATCTGGCAAAGTGGAAGTGGCAGGGCAGAGTATTTGTAGAGGGCTTGATTACTGAGATGAGTTGCAGCTGGTGTGGCTCTGCTCTGACTCCAGCACCTGTCTCCACTCACACAATCAGACACACACACAGGGAGAGAGAGAGGGAGAGAGCCGCTGGGAGAGTGGCAGCAGGTTAAGGAGACACAGGATCATGACAAGCTTAGCGTAAAGACTGGAAAACAGGGGGGAAACAGCTAGCTTGCTCTATTCAAAAGTGGTTCACAAAATAAGTTCAGACACATGCAATTTCCCTGCACTCAAACATGTCTTTAATTTTGCAAAGAACTACTGTTACATTATATACATTATTGTTATTTCGAAACAAACAGTAATTAAAACATTTTATCAACCTTTTTTTGAGTTTTTTCCCACCCTGGCACCTAGGATGTGATTTGCAGACTCTTATCAAGTAAGTTTTAGTTTCCTCTAGTTATCATTCACTGCTAAAGATAACTCTTAACCCAAACCAAAAGATAACGTCAGTGGGTTTCTGTCTCCCTCCGCGTGAGCAGCGGTGTTTTCAGACGTCCGGTGGCGCATCAGGAGGAGGAAACAAAGTGTTTATGCCTCACATTAACCACAGCCACATGGTGAGCACTGAGCAATCCTCAGCCGGAGATGAATTTTGTTGCATGTTTATTCTTCTGTTCCTCTCCAAACTCTCTACATAAACTCTTACAAGTGTTGGTCTACATTTGCTGAAGGAAATAAATATTGCTCTTGTGCCAGAAGATGGGGTTTGACGTAACAGAGATGGATTGATGTTAAAAATAAAGTTCTACAGTTTTATTTCATTGCTGCAGAAGCCACTGACCTGATTAAAGATGCCACATTTTCATTAAATCACTACCACATTCACATTGTGCTTATAGCTGAGTTATTATTTCTATGTAATTATTAATAGTTATTTTTAAGAGGGCACTCGTCTACCACCTCAAATCTTCAGATTCAGAAAGACTGATGAGTGAAAATCAATAAGTAAAGTTAAAAGATGAACTCAGAGGGGTGCAAGATAGAGCAAAATTAGAAAGGGTTTATTGGAAATGTAGTAAAATACTAACTAAGCATATCAGTTTGAAGTAGATGCCACTGATTGTCTTGATCATGAGCTCATGTTTATGGCACTTATAAAGGTCTTGATAAATGATACTCGGATGTTTAAATGTGCCAAGGTCAATACATCCTCTCATGGAAAATCCTTTCTGGAAAAAAAAAGATAACAAAGTTGTAAGCAAAGTCGGGGAATGGATTGCCTGTGAGTGGACGAAAATCAGCGCTTGTCCTTGCAACCTTGTGACATTTGGCACGTCCAATCAGAAGTGATGCAACTGGTATTATGAATAACATCTTTCACTCAAGGTTTTCATATTGTTTTCAATATTTGATCTATGCAATAGTGAAGACTTGTGTCCGACTCAAAATGTCTCTCATGGTGTACACATTGTAGCATTTCTTCACTCTTAAGTTGCAGTTTGAGACTTTTTCATTTACTTAATTTCATTCAACATCAAACAATCAAGTTAAGTGAAAATGAGACCTTTCATGATTTTGTCATTAAAGTAAGTAAAATGACAAGCAACAAGCATGATAATAGAGAGACGGCATTCAAATCACTGAAACTGTCTACTTCAGTCAAAGACATTTGTGTCAAAGAAAAGGCCATTTATAACAAATGATTATACAGTTAGATTTGGTGTAAAAGGCTCTGCTGTTTGAGGGAGCTCTGGCAGACTGAGCAGCACTCTTAAATATAAAGCATCAGATATACCAAGAGAACAATGCCAAATCTTCAATGACATAAGGGTTGGGTGCGGTGGAGGAAATTGCAGCAGTTGTAGACAATCAGCAGAATAATGGTGACCTAACAGTTCACAAAATCTGTCATAAACACTTGTGTGAATATGATTGGATGTTACTAATCAGCTGTTGGCTGGGCAGATGCATCGATAAACATGATATGGTGACGTGGAAACCTGATGCCTCCAGTGTACATACAGTACACTGAGAATGAACTTTACAGTGAAATAAGACCATGTGTCTCATTTATGTCTTAAAGGGAAAGTTGACTCTAAAATCAAAAGTACATGTTTTTCCTCTTACCTGTAGTACTTTTTATCCATCTAGTTTGTTTTGGTGTGAGTTGCTGAGTTTTGGAGATATCAGCCATAGAATACAATGGAACTGGAGGGCACTTGGCTTGTAGTGCTAAAAAACAAATCAAAACAAAAAAAAAAACATTTGAAAAACTCAACAGAAATGTCTCTTTCCAGAAGTCATGACCTGGTTACTCGAGGTAATCCACAGACCTTGTTGTGAGCAGTTTCATGTAGAAACTATTTTCTTTCTACTGAACTACACCTGCCAACCATAAGTAGTTGCACGCTTCCCTCTGCGAGGAGAGACAGTTGGCAGATGTAGTTTGGCAGAAAGAAAATAGTTTCTACATGAAACTGCTCACAACAAGGTCTGTGGATTATCTTGTGTGCCATCCAGTTGTATTGTATTTGAGAGAAGGCAGACATCTCTATGGCTGATATCTCCAAAGCTCGGCAACTCACACCAAAACAATCTAGTTGTAAAAAGTAGCACTACAGTTATGAGGAAAAACGAATTTTTGATTTTGGGGTGAACTGTCCCTTTAAGATCTTGTGTCCAGTATTTGTATATTCATAGATTCTGGACTTTTTACTGAGGAACAAAGAGTAGATTTAATTAAAAGCAGACTATTTTATATGTATTAAAACATGTCTGGGAGGCATTTTTAAGATGTTAGTTAAGATATTGAAGTCATTTTGACATTTATTTGATATAACGAAGGGCAGAAAGGATGCTTTCATTACACAGCAACTGGGCCAAAAAAACGGGAATATTTGCAGCTTCTGATATTTGTTCCTGGAACATATTTTAATCACTAGTTCCTCCTTCATGTAGTCATGTTGAGTACACTTATTTCTGCCAAATCACCAATCTTCCCATGTTCCCATAATCTGTCTTATAAACCTTTTTTCTTTTTGTGATTTCCTCCTTCTTCCAAAGTAAATTTGGAGGCACCCAGAGAGAAGACATGAACGTGTTGCATTTAGCTGCTAATTTTACGTATTGCTGGCAGACAGAGTTTTTCCAGTAATGCCTCTTACTCAAAATGCAACCGGCCATGTGTCGGTACTGTGTTCCGATCTATTTCCTGCTGCAGAAATTTGAGAAAACTGAGTGTAGAAATGACAAATCTCCATTTATTTTATAAGTGGATTTACAAAGATCTGTAGTAAAATGGCTTGGCAGGAAGTAAACCCTCGGGTCACTTGGGTAGATGAAGGGATCACATTTTTCTCTATGATAATCATTAAAACACATATCCAAAAATAATAGGTTGGAACATGTTCTCAGATTTCCATGATGGAAATTTCCTTTCTGAAATCTTGAAGGTTGATTGCGCTACTATTTTTGATAACAAAACCAACCACTTTATTTTACAATGAGCTTTGAAACATGTGACTCGTGGTGAGAGAGTCACATTTTATAGTCTCATCATTATTTTGTAACAATAGCTGATAGTACCGAACCATAAAATCATATCATGAAAAAGATATTGTCAACCTCGGGACATTATGTAATCACTATGTGTGTGCCGAACAAGAACATTTGCAGTGATTGAAGGATGGTTATGAATAAATATGTTGGAACAACGTAAAGTTAGTATGTAAATTTGAAATGCTGTGTTTGAGTTGTACAATTAAAGGTACCCTGTGGAGTTTTTGTCCTCTAGTAGCACTATGGAGCAGTTTCTAGTGGGTTTAAAATACTTTGAAAAATGGCTTTACAAGTGTTTTATATAGACGGAAACACACTTAACATGTTTGTTAGACCTCAAGGATACACACACACGCTTTTTGGTG
Source organism: Thunnus albacares (assembly GCF_914725855.1). Taxonomy (NCBI): domain Eukaryota; kingdom Metazoa; phylum Chordata; class Actinopteri; order Scombriformes; family Scombridae; genus Thunnus; species Thunnus albacares. The sequence goes on along the minus strand of NC_058128.1, from coordinate 21,929,412 downwards.
ATTAACCAAATGTAAACATAACTTTTGTTTGTTTGTAAGAAAACTCCACAAGGCACCTTTAAAGTCACAGTGAATGAAAGTTAACTTCTGTATGTGATGTAATTCTCAGTGAGCTGGTCAGGAATATGTGGACATTGTGCAATTACAGATCCTCCAGATTTGATTGTACCACTGAAAAGGTGGGTGGTTTAACAAATATGGTGCAATATGGAGCTCAAGAGGACTGTTGGGCTCCGCACACATTTTTTTTTTTTTTTAATATATATATGGCATATAACAAGGATCTCACAGGATTAGAACTGGGAATTTTTTTTTTCTTTCAATGTGTCTTTAAACTGGAAAGTTTCAGTTGGCATGTGTTGCTGTAATGTCGTAATCTCTATAAACAGATACCTGCGTATGAATGCAGAATCTGTAGCCAGGGGACAAGATTTTGGGATCAGAAGCGTTCTGGTTTCCGTTTCCGTTCTGGGGATTTCTACAGGAACATGCTTTGGTTGCATGCCGGTAAACAGTCCGTGTGGGGAACGAGACAGGCTGGACACATTGGCTGATTGGCTGTTGTCTGGACCTAAAATACCAACAAAAGGTCTCGATGTTTGTTTGGTTTTAAACTGTTAACTGAGTGTAAACTGGCTACCTGTGAAACAATCTGGTTGTAGACATCGTTTCTCAACTCCAACTCCAACTCCATTCTTGCTTCTCAAGTTGCTAATCGGACTGTAAACAATGACCGGCGCCAGAAAAGGAAGTCTATGCCCGGATATCTGCTGGCCACACTGGAAGCCCCGAAACATTGGCTGTTGCCCCCAGAGGCTAAATTGTCGTCAGACGATAGCTGATGGATTCCAAGATTAGTAATCTTTTGGTTATGAATGAAAACTGATGAGAGAGAGGCATAGTCATTTTTCATTGTATCAAAGACACATGGTTGTGAGCTTTGATTGTTGAGAGTACATTGTAAAACATTATACAGGAATTTAGTGGAATCAAAACAATCTTTTCTTGTTAACATAAAGATTGAAATGTAAAATGTGTTCATTTGGTGTCTTGTTAACCTTGGTAGAAGGATTCTACTGCTAGCTGGAGTTTCCTGTGTCACAAGGCTGCTACAAAGGAAGTGCCACTGATTGGATGGAAGTTTCATGAACACATATATACAGACATACACAAACACAGTCCCACATCCACATGTTTTTATACTTTAGGTAGAGTTCTTTCAGATATTCATATAGTTTTGTAGATTCTATAGACTCTATATTTAATCCCTTGCCTAACAGCTTAATCCTGACATTAACACTAAATGCATGAATATCATGAACACGGTAAAAATCCCACATAGACAGCTAGTGAATGAGAAAAAATGTATTACACACACACCTAATTTTGCCATTGATAGTGCAATTAGCACAGTGCTACAGTATGTGTGAGCACCTGTGTGTCACATTTCAAAGAAAGAATCTTGTGTATATTTATATGGCAATATGATATATAGTGTATACAATTTAAAAACCATACAAACTTTAATTTAAGGACATACTGTATACATGCTCTTGTTTGGGCTAAGCAAGGTCAAGGTCATATTTATTGTCTCCCTCGGGAGAAATTCGTCTTAGATAAAGGGAATTGCTACAACAACAACAACGACAACATCACAATTAAAAATAGGTAGAATTTCTGAAAAGCAGACATATTGTTAGAATATTTCGGAAGCATGCAGCACCTTTCCTGAAACAGTACCTGCAGTCTTTAATGATCATTTCAGACAAATGAAACATAGATATTTGCTAAGAGGAAAAAAACCCCTAATGATTTCAATGCAGACACTGCTCTGATGCTGTAGCTGTAATGCACCTTGGCAATTATTATTATATTAGTATTTCTCGTGCATTTTTGAGCATGTCTGCTGTATCACTTAGCAAGGATGACAATGCAATGAGGCTATTGAAAAACTCAAAGCAAGGACAAGAAACAGGAAGAGTCCTCCCCCCTCTGTGCTGTGGACAATGCACACATTACAGCGGGATATAAGGTGGTGGTGTATAGGAGGTCCCTCCTTCAGAAACATATCTCTGGAGAAATTCATGCTTATTAAAGAGACAAGATGTAACTTTTCTCCTCGACTGCTGTTTACATCTTTATAGTTGTGTTTCTACTGTGATTATGATTTTGTGCCCTGCCATAGTCTTAAAATCCATTATCACACTATTCTTTAACACCAACCCTTCTATCTGGAGGGAGAAGGAAATAGTTATACAGGATTATTACTAATCATCTGTCAATGTTTATAATTTTCTGTACTGCTTTGGCAATATAGGTTTCTGATCTGCCATGCCAATAAAGTTTATTTGAATTTGAATTTGAACTGGAAACAGCCCAAGAGAGGTAAAGACAAGATCAGCTGACATGCTGTGATGTAAGGAAATACGAAAAAAAAAAAATTAAAGAATAAACAAGCATAACTAAGAAGCTGTATGTGTTTGTTGTGGTGACAATCTGATCAATCAGAAGGTCGATAAGACCCGTGATAATAACAACCAAAGGAGCAATAAATAGTGTTTTTACTGCTCCCCAAAACAAACAACACTCTTAAATATCTACAGGAAATCAACATCAATGACTCAACGATTACTTCACATGTTGTGAACTCATTAAACTGTACATTGTTCTGTACTCAGTGTCCACAGCAGTTTCTACACACCCACAATACCCAGAAAGCTCTGCCATCTAGCTGCCACAGACAACAATACCAGAAACGTGAATAAGATGGTACCACTTTCTAAACTGTAATTATTTGGCTTTATTAATGGTTAATACAGCTTAGTTATAGTGTATAAGCCATTAATAAGAGCCCTTTTTAGGTTGCCAGGTTTTGGAAAATCCTCCTCCGACAGAAAATTTACTTTGTCTTTTTAGCTGTAGTTCATCAGGAAGATCCCTCTCATGGACTGTTTGACCACTTACCTGCTAAAAAGTGCTGCAGGCCATGTCAACTAAAATCCATTTATAAGCAGCTTAAGAAAGCTTTATTATTAACATTTCAGTGACTGGCTATCTTTTGCTGATGGCTTATTAGAAAGTAACAAACCCAAGCTTTATTAATGACTCACCAACATGTATAATTGCAGACTTGATGTCCACTGGGGTGTCATGCCGGAGGAGGATTTCCCACAATCTGGCAAAACTTGTTCTTATTAAGGGATTATAACTAATCTATGACGCACTAGTAATTTATGTGATTTATTAACCATTAATAAAGTCATTAATTACTGTAGCAATCAGATTATATACAAACCTCCATGTTGTTGCAGTTCCTACAGGCCACCAGCAGGAGGCTGATAAAGATAACATACTGACTGAAGCTCTCATAGTGACACTTTTTCAGTGTGATGCTATTTTTTTGAAATGCATCAATGTTTGTTTTTGTCCTTTCTCACAGTCATACAGCATACAGTCAGTGTAATGCATGAGCTGAGGCAGCTGCACAGCAGCTGGAAGCCAGAGCTTCTGCAGAGCACAAGGCAAAGTTTGTTGAAGTGTTTAGCAAAGTTTAACAAGACTGTAGGAGGCTTATCACTGAAACTGAGGTCACTGACACCCTCCAGCAAACAGTCTTCATTCATTCCCTTTTGACCTGTTGACCAAGATGAGAACAGGTACAGTAGCAGTTGAATTTTTTTCTACATCACTCTTTTCGTAGTCAATGGAAAACACGATTAAAAGATTACAAGGAAGGGTCAGATTGTGCTCTCATGATCAGCTGATCTCCTCTAAGGGGTCATCAGGCATGCAGGAAGGTTGTGGGCAGTGGTCAGTTTAAATGTGCCCTAACTTCAGCAACTTTCAAATCTAAATTAGGAACTCAAAGTGTATTTATTTTCCACACTGCATTTTTACATCATTAGTTAAATATGACGCTATGTATTTCTGTAATGTACTTTGTTATGATTTCATTTATGTCATTTAGTTTTATTTTATTTTCCCTCTCAGTGTCTTGTTTTATGCATTTTATTGTATTTTTATGCCTCATGTGAAGCACTAGGACTTAACCATTGACATATCACTGTGAGACACAGAATCTAAACAACAAATATTATGGCAACACAGTGTCTCCTGGAATGAGTCTGGCTAAAACTGAAGCCGCCATATTACATTACATGAATTTGTTTTGAATGAATCATACTTTTTTTTTTTTTTAATCTAACAGGTCCTGCAGTCTGATGAAAAGTTGTAGCTGTATTACTAATTGACTATTACTGATGAATTAAATTTAACAGGCCATGATGTACCCAGTGTCTTTATGATCACATTGATGCAAAAAATGTTTTATTTTATTTCTCATATTACCACACCAGCGTGAAAAACACCTCAAATATATCGTTTAGTTTATAATTTAACTCTATAATCTCAACTCTTTGACTGTTGCTGCCCTCTACTGGAAACACATGTTAATACAGGAAGACAGATTGCATAATGCATCAAATAGTGTTTGTTAACACGAGTCATACCACACTAAATAACATACAATATGTAAATTGCACGCTCTCTTTCCCCCTTTTTGCATAGTTTTTATGCTTTTAAATAATGTTTCATGTTACTGTGACAGAGGCCACATGAAGATTATTATAACACCGGAAGAACAATCAATATCAATATCATCATAGAAATGTAACAGGTGTTTGATGTGGTGGAATTTATCAATATTTAATTACAAGAGACGTTAATGAAGTTTTTTTTTTTTTTAAACAGACCAACCTTTATTCTCAGCAGATATAAAACCATTAACGTGTGAATAAGAAACAAGCGTTAAATACTTCGTCATCACCACGTGCTTGTTAATCTTTGTCTCGAGGAATGTGAATTAAAGGCAACATAAATGGAGAGGCCGAGACCTTTTTCTAGTTGTTATTCATTTATATGTTCAAAAACAGCATCGCAAGGACATTTGATAAATTATGTTTTGTTTCGTTTTGGCACGTGTGACGGGCCAGCAGGGTGCAGGAGGCGCGCGGAGCCGCGTGACTACTACACGTCAGACAGACGGTCTGCTGTCGTCATCAACAGCCAGAGAGACACGAGACACACAGAGATCTCACTCTGTGACCTTTAATCTGAATGTAGAAACGTAATCAGACCCTGCTCTCATCATAGACCTACACACACAGGTTCTCTGTTTTTAGGTGATCCAGCCAAACCTTTTCGTGGATCTGTACATCAAGTATACCAAATGTCAGTGCTTCTCAAACTTTTTCACCTCAAAGGTCCCTAAACTGACACAAATCAGACCATTTTATCACAGAAAGTGTATGAAACCAATGACCAAGACAGTCATACATTCTGTCATTGTGTTACTTATGGATGGAATTATAGTGAAAATAAATTATTCCTGTTTTTTGCTGGAGACCCCCTGAAACACTCTCAAGGACCCCTGAGGGTCCCCAGACCCCACTTTGCGAAGCACTGCCATATGTAGCATAAATTAATATTAATTAATTCATGAATTAATATTCAGGAATGTTTTTTCATCTTAATTCTTCTTATTATAATTATTATTTTCTTTATGTTGTGTGTTCTGTAGCTCTTTGAGTTTCACTATGAATAAAAAGTGCAGTGTGTATTATTGTGTATTATATAGTGCATTATAATAATAATTATTATTAATATAGCTGCTCTTCATCCTCTCTGTTATAATTAGTGGTGATGGACGAGGAGAATGATTGTCAGTATCCATTCTGCCTTGACCAAGCATCTTCAAACATGTGAACTACCTGAAGAAAAGTATCATCACATGCATTCATCCAAGTAAAATCTTATTCTAAAGTCCAGTGATGTCTTCTTGTAGGAAATTATATCTGCTCAGGACTGAGTTTTTGGACCAGGACCGAGTTTTTAATTAAACAAAAACAAAAACAAAAACAAAAACAAACAAACAAACAAACAACCCCCCCCCCCCTCCCCGCCCCCCCAAAAAAAACAAAACAAACAAAAGAAAAACAAGTATGTATATATATATATGTATATATATATATATATATATATATATATATATATATATATATATATATATATATTCTAGTCTGTATTAACTGCAAATACTGAAACACATTTCCAAACTTGATCCCATTTCATTGCAGAATTGTATTTAGTATGTCTCTCATCATATCAGCTATTCGTTCCATACCAAGAAGATTAAAAAAAATTCTAGTAACCATGTTTCTATTGAGAAACATTTTGACTTATGAATCTTTCAATTTAACAAAATCAAACAAAATATTTTTTTTTAAACACCCAAAAGAATAGGCCAAATATTTTCCGGTCTTTTTTGCCTCAGCTGTGCAGCCCTATACTCATACTCATAGCAAGCAAACAGCAGGACAAGCAGAGAGATTTATATTGATTATTACTGAAATGGAATAAAACACTTCTGTCCTGAAGGACTTGACTGCAGGGCAGCGCCACAGCGTACGAACCAAATTGTTCTTGATTTATGAATTGATATGTCCCTAAAAGACTCAGAAGTGTCAGTGTATTATTCTAGCTGATAGCTGATAAAAAAAACATAAAACCATAAATTCAGAGGAGTGTACGTTAGGACTACAAAAATACCCCGGCTGCATGATGAGTGCGCATGCGTGAGAATCAACGCCCATCTTTGAAAACCGGAAGATGGAAAAGAATTTGACTACAGAGTAATTCATCTTTCCACACAGAGCAGCTCTGGTGTGTCCTGTCTACTGTCGGCGGAGGACGTGCTCCTTGTTAAACTTCAACTGAAGAGGTCATATTTATAACTTCTTGCTGTCCTTCAGCCGGCAGCATCCCGACAGGAAGGTAAGAGTCTGTCTTTAATAGCATCTTTGGCTTAGCGTTAATCCTCAAGAGTAAGAGAGGCAGGAAAAACCTTCTCCTGTCACAGCGAGGTCGACTCACTCTGATAGTGGCTAGTACCTGCTGTAACCCGACCTGGACATCACTGTTAAAATCATATTTCTCCCACATTTAAGTCATTGTTCATCCTTTATCAATATCGTGTTAGCTAGCTAACGAAAAAGAGAGGAAACGGGAACCTCTCAACTGTCTGTGCGTCAGAGAGGAGACTGAACTGGGAAGAAAAGAGATGAGTCCAGTCTGAGTTACACTGTGGAGCAAAAAAAAAAAAAAAAAAAAAAAAAAAAGATTGCACAAAACTAAAAACATCACAGTATTCTTGGTGAAGTGCGTCTGAGTCAGACATATCTGCTCTGGCAACAGTTGATATTAATATCAGTCAATATAAATTTACACTAGGGATCTATATTAAAAAGATATAATTTTAAAATCAAAAAGAGATAATTTAATAACACATACAACACACCCAGGAGCCTTTAGAGGTCAAAGGTGTCAGTTGCCTTTTGGTCATTTGATTACTTGCAAATTTGTATGGAGATTAGCACCAGTGAAAGACAACATTAACTGGATGCTGCATCATTACATAATCCTGTGGCCTTAGGTCACACGTGACTTCTTAAAAAAATTTTTTTAATTAAGTTACCACTAATAATAATCCAATTTAGGAGCTGTGGTGGGTTCCTGGGTCTCTGCAAAATATAATGAAGTGGGTTAATTAAGCAATGCACATGACAGTTAAAATTCCTGCAATAAAGAATGAGTGATTTGCATATATGTATTTGTTTTTGATATTTGATAAATAGTAAGGCATGCGTTTGCAGGACTTATGAGAGAAATGTTCTCAAGTAACAAAAGCCCTGTGTCCTCTGCTGTGTAACCCGCCGTACAAACAAACCTTTTCACAACGTAATCTTTTACAGCATACTTTTCCTAGCGAGAGATTACATTTAATTGAACATATGTAGTTGCAGAAACTGGCCAAAGACCAAATATATGGCAAAAACAAAACATTTACTCAAAGGTAACAGGCACGCAAATCCAACTGAAGTCCCTCTTATCAGCACAAAAATGCACAAACAGGCATGCCTGTCGGTTATCATCACTCCCACTCGTTACTACAGGAGAGCAGTAGACCAAAAAGGCAAACCAGGCAGAATAATATCTATCTTTTCTTCTTTCATCCTCCGAGCAGAAAGAGGAAGTGCGGACAGATTAAAGTCGGAGCCGTTTAAAGGAATGAAGACGTATCGGACTGAAGAATGACACAGAGGAGACAGAGAGAAAGATAATCGACACCGGAGTGAGAGACGTTTTACTCAACATGTCTAGCCTTCCTGCCTCTGTTATGAGGCAAGAAGAAGCTGCAGCGCAGGAGGACGCAGACACACAGCTGATGTACAAGATAGAGCGTCCGGTCTACGATGAAGCCTTCATCCAATCTCAGCTTCTCCACCGCAAAGAGAACTCCACCACCCTCCGACAGAGGCTGGCGCAGCGGTTCCGGTGAGTCTAGAGTGAGAAACGTACATGTGGGTTTGCCCTGCTGAAAAGCTCTTGATCAAATCATTGAATCTGTGTAGATAGCTCCACGCACAGGAAATATTACAATTAAGTATATTTGTTTCTATGGAGATCATATCATTGGATCTAAAAGACAGCAAAGCTGCAGGCGTCTGGGAGATAAGTGGTGTAGATGAATAAAAACATGCGCACTAGAGCTGAGATGAAACAATTTTGATAATGTAATGTGCAGATTTGACTCTGTTTTGAGATCATTGTTTATCTTTGGGGGTTTGGAGTGTTATTTGGATAAAACAAGACATTTGAAGATGTCAGCTTGGCTTCAGGGAATATAGTCCTGGACAGTCATGACTACTTTCTGACATTTTAAAGGATTAATAAAAGAAAGGACAAATTAAGCAACAAAGATACAAATTAGTAGATGCAGCCTTAATGCATACATGGTCGAGTGAAATGGTTCTGAACAGGTTTGTGCAGTATAATCCAGGTATAGTCAAGTATCCACTTGGGCTGCAGTAAACATTTAAAAAAAAAAAAAAAATCACTGTTTCTGTAAAATGTCTGAAATGTTTTCTTTTTAAATGCCAAGAGTGACTTCTGACTGACTGACCAGCAGTCTAAAACCTGGAGATATTGAATATAAATCAAACAGAGCAGAAGCTGTTGACTGTCAGATGACGTTAAGGACTAATCGATTATAAAAATTGTCGTCCTGTAATTTTCTGTCAGTTGGCTAATGATCTAATCGACCAATCGTTTCAGCTCTAGCAAAAAAAAATAGCTCAATAAATTCAGCACTTCCTCTCCTCTCTCCTCTCCTTGTTGCTTCTTGTGGCTCATTCATCGGTGAGGAGTTTAACAAATCAATTAACATCAATATTCACATCTCTATAAGCAATGAAGGTTTCAGAATGGAAAGCTGCTTAGAATAAATCTATTTTTAACATTCAACCTAATAAATTTTCATAAGATGAGATAAGATGAGATCACCTGTCGTCTGGCTTTTATGGGTATTTGAACAGCGGAACACTGTTGACAGTGTCGGCTCTGTGCTCATATGTGAAACCAAACAATGACTGATGAGGTTAAAGAGCAGACGGTCTCTACTTTTTATTTAATGTGTGTGTGTCCTGTTTTTTTCCATTTGGCATCCCCCCCCTCCTAATATCCATACAGACAAAAATGAGTTAATATCTCCCTGTGCATGATGTGAAAATGTTATAATACATGAGGACTATTTTCACATAATATAGAAATGCTCCCTACCTGTTTTTAGGCTCCATAAACGTTAAGTTTTTGTTTTAGCCTTCAGTCGATCTCTTAAAACTTCTCTCTTCATTCATGGAGTCAAATAATGAAAGTAAAAACAACCTGTGTGTTGTCCCAGCATTGTCTGACATGATTAATCCATTTTATTGTTTGATTTCTCCTCACCTCCCCTCTCAGTCATGCTGATTGTTTTAGGAAGGAATAATGAAATACTGTCCGTCTCGTCAGTGCTTACTCATAAAGATGTGCTATCTTTATGAGTGTACAGGTGATAAGGAGTCAGGTGTGTCATATCAAAGGGGTCTCTATTGCGGCCAGGGGGGGGGGAACGGACAGTCTGAATGAATCATATATTTAAAACGACAAACTGACAATCCTCTTCTCTCGTTTCGTAGGTGTTCGGCAAAGGCGGCGGTTCTGAGCTTCCTGCCTATCCTTACGTGGCTGCCAGCCTATCCGGTCAAGCAGTACCTGTTCTCAGATGTGGTCTCAGGTCTCAGCACAGGAGTTGTGCAGCTCCCTCAAGGTCAGCGTCCCGCCGTCCCAGCAGCGGCACCGCTGTGTTACACAGTAGCCGCGAGCTAAGCTAGTCATCTGGAGTGACATAAATGGTGTGAATGGCCAGCTGCCCACTCCTGAGGGGCTGCTTTTCGACTTCACACTGTCTTTGTTTTGGTATCTCTGTAGCTCTGATGCAATGGCTTGGCTTCTCGGACTGTTTTGGTTTATTTGCACCTCTCCCTCTCTTCTGACCCACAGGTCTAGCCTATGCTATGCTGGCCGCAGTGCCTCCGGTTTATGGTCTGTACTCCTCGTTCTACCCCGTCCTGCTCTACACCTTCTTCGGCACATCCAGACACATATCCATAGGTGAGGAATAAACTTAAAGCTTCTTGTAGAGGCTTTATTTTTGGGTCATGTAAAAATTCTGCACAATTAAATCTGATCATAGATTTTAAGATGATCAGATTTAGCACTTGCCCAACATTTGTCACATTTTTTTCCCCTTTCTAACAGCAAATCCAGCATGTAAACATTGAACAATCTTTGGCATAATACCTCTAGGATGAGGATTCTTTGTGGTTCCCTAATCACACAGTTTGTTGGTAATTAATGGATGAATACTGTAAAGAACGACTGTTTTTCTTTAAGTCAGCAGTGACCTTTTCACACAGCTAGGATACTCACCACAGTCAGTGCCAAGCACGCTGCGATGAGTTCAAACTGCCAACTGTCTCTGTCACTCTCTCTCTCTCTCTCACACACACACACACACACACACACACACACACACACAGAGAGAGAGCTCTCGCTTTCATCTCAATTAACTTTCTCATGACTCATAAGTGAGATAATCAGATGAAAGATGTAGTATTTTAGACGGCACGTGAAGGAAACGTGTGTGTGTGAGATGTGATAACCGTGCCCTCAGCTGACGTGAGCGGCATGATTGTGACGCTTCCTTGACCACCCACCCCACCCCCCCCTGCATCTCACCCCTCCGGATAGTTTCTTTCCTTGAACGAGCTCCAAGTCATCTCATATCTCAGCTGTGACCTTTGAGCCTAATGGGCACGATAAACCGAATCTGCTCAACCTTTTTTTAAACAAAAGAACTGATGTGAAGTAAACAACAGGAAAAGTCAGCTTCCCTTTGCTAAAAATTCGCCTGATAACAAGTTACTGTAGAAATGATGATCCCTTAACTTCTGGCAGAGAGAGAGAGAGAGAGAGAGAGGGAGAGGGAGTAACTGGGCTGCTGTTCAAGATTGGGCAAGATTGGCCTTTTCACTTTTATGGTTTGCACATTCACACGCACACACACACTCTTATGTGCATGATATGTCCAGTTGGGAATCAGTGAGGCCAAGGTGAAGTTCCTCCATGATTCAGACATAATGGTGTTTGATGAAGGATGGTGGTGTTTGGTTTTGGTGTTGCTCTGCTGCATTTTTCTGTAGTGAAGGCTAACACTGATAAGAGACTGTGTGTGTGTGTGTGTGTGTGTGTGTGTGTATGTGTGGGCGACTGATTAATTAGACATCTTGAATAATGTTTCAAGGCAAAGCCAAGCTTGATCTACCCACACTGTATATCCTACAGGCTGAAATCTAGCTGTCCTTTTATAACAAGGTGTACTAGGTTTGTAAAAAGGCTTTTATTTATATCTGAATATTCCTTGCTTTCATTGTGTTAGATTTTAAGATGTCTCAGCTTCCCAAAGAGCACCGGTCAGACTTGTGTGATTGAGTGTCAGTTTGCCTACATAGGTTCCATGGTTACAGCTCAGATTGTTCTTTGCTCTTATGTTTTTTTGCTTTCTCTCTCACATGATAGGACTAGCGATGACGTCAGTACGGCTCCATCTTTTCATAACAGTGTCCATCAATCTTCAGCACAATATTTCCAGGAAATTGACTCTTGCAGTGTCTTTATCCCATCCTCATTATTAACTTTGTTAATGTTTATCCCATTGTAAATCCATGGTGGTCTTTAAGTGAGTCGGTGTCCTTTTCACACAGCCAGGTTGCTCTCCATGATCAGTGCCAAGAATGCTATGATGACCTCAAACTGCCAGCCACCGTTACACACTGATCCAGCTTATGAGATGTTTTGATGTGCTCTCGACCTGAGCAGCAGGACTGTGAAACTTAAATGACCCCCCTTCCCTTTTCCATCTCACCCATCCGGCTGTTTCCTTTCCTATAAAGGGCTCTAAATAATCTCATTTGTCAGCTGCAACCTTTGAGTCCATCTGAAAGATGGGTATGGTAAACCAAAACTGCTCAACCTTTTTAAACAAAAGAGCTGATTTTATGTGAACAACAAGAAGGAGTCCCTTTAACCAACATGTAGCCTGATAGTACGTTACCATGGAGATGATGATCCGTTAACTTCTGGCAGAGAGCGAGAGGGAATAACTGGGCTGCTGTTCAAGATTGGCCTCGAAGGGATACTTGATATGGCATGATAGGGTGTAGTCACAAACACACACACACACACACACACACAGAGTACTGTGCAGCCAGTGGTGTAGGATAAAAATCTGGGGCCTGTTCATCCAGTGTCACACCTGTGCAAATAAACTGAAACAAGTAAACACATGTAGCTGTAGCAGAACATAGCTGCAGGAAGTGATGCATTTAAGAAAGTCTGCACAATCTCAGCATATACCTCTTTTCTCAACAAACTTTACTTAGTGTGTGAATTATTATTTCCATCACATTTTTTTTAGGTCTTAATTTTTACCCTGAGCATAAGACAGATGTGGAAAGCCATCTTACTCTGGGTTCTACACTGAGGATCACTGTCTGACTGTATTTCATATTAAAGACAACTGAATAAGACTCCACTGGAATCATGTTCCATTTGCAGAATTAAAGTCAACTAGTTTCCAACAAGTATTAGCCCTGTCTGTTACAATATACAAGTATCATGATAAAGCTTTATAGATTAAAAGGCACAATCCAAAATTATACAAAAAGGTATCCCCTATATTTACTCTGCTAGCTTCGTTACATACTAATATAAAACCACTATGAAACACTGCTAGCTAGCTGCATTACATACCAATATTAAACCACAATAAAACACTGCTAACTAGCTGCGTTACATACTAATATTAAACCACTATGAAACACTGCTAGCAAGCTGCGTTACATACTAATATTAAACCACTATGAAACACTGCTAGCAAGCTGCGTTACATACTAATATTAAACCACTATGAAACACTGCTAGCAAGCTGCGTTACATACTAATATTAAACCACTATGAAACACTGCTAGCAAGCTGCGTTACATACTAATATTAAACCACTATGAAACACTGCTAGCAAGCTGCGTTACATACTAATATTAAACCACTATGAAACACTGCTAGCTAGCTGCGTTACATACTAATATTAAACCACTATGAAACACTGCTAGCTAGCTGCATTACATACTAATATTAAACCACTATTTTTTTTGTCAACAGCTGTTTTCCCCCTAATTGTTTTCTTTCTTTTCCTTTGTGCCTGTCTGAATTTACTTTTTTTTGAAAATAACATAATTGCTTCAAAGTTCACCTGGAGTTCTCAGCATCAGCACAAGTGCCACATTTAGTGATGAACTATTTCTGTCAACCCTATTGCGAGAGTGGAATGCTATTAACATACAATTTCACAACTGCAGATAAAAACAAACTTTAAATTCCAGGCGTTTTTGAGGGCCCTCCCCATATTGGAGCCCTGGTTACTAAGTTTCACAATTCTCCTCGGTATGACGCCCCTGTGTGTAAAGCACCGAGTGTAGAAAGGGGAAGTACACTCATGATTCAGCTACAGTGTTTGACAGATGAAGTTAAACAAACAGTTTATGTGTGTTTGATTTGCAGGCACCTTTGCAGTAATAAGTCTGATGATTGGGGGAGTTGCGGTTAGGGAGGCTCCAGACTCGATGTTTTTCATGCTCCCTGCCAACGGCTCCAACATGTCTGCTATCCTGGATGTGGAGGCTCGTGACGCCAGGAGGGTCCAGGTGGCCGTGATGCTCACAACCATGGTGGGAATCATCCAGGTCAGCCTCCACACACTCAGCCATCTTAGCTGGACATAGCTGTTGATTTGGTGTATCTGCCCCCTAAACTCCCACAGAGAAGATCATCACAGTAAAGTGATACAGCTCGCTCACATCCTCAGGGCTTGTTCTAGTTTCTCACGCTCAGAAATCACTGTTTACCCAAAGCAGCAAGACTATAATCTCTGATGATGTATCCACACCTAGATTTCATGTTTTTGTTTGAAACATAGTAATGTAGATTGTTCCTATCCCCTTACTTCTTTTCTCATATCTTGCTTATTCCTTTTCTTTTAGATTGTACTAGGTCTTCTCAGGTTTGGCTTTGTGGCGATCTACCTCACAGAGCCCCTGGTGCGAGGCTTCACCACAGCAGCAGCTGTACATGTCGTCGTCTCTCAGCTAAAATACCTGCTGGGGGTGAAAACACAGCGTTTCAGTGGGCCTCTCTCTGCCATTTATGTGAGTTTTAATACTTTTTTTTTGGTAGTTCAGTATTGAGTTCTAGTTCTGATTTTGTATGATTGGTAAACGTAAAAAACAAGATCACTAAAATGTACCACTCACAGTCACATTTTCCGGCCTCTCTCGTCTCAGAGCGTCAAGGCGGTACTCAGTGACATCACCAGCACCAACATCACCACTCTCATCCTCGGCCTGGTGTGTCTCGTCTTCCTGTACGTAATCAAAGACCTCAACGAGCGCTTCAAGAAGAAACTGCCCATTCCCATTCCTGGAGAGATTATCGTGGTCATCGTGTCGACGGGCGTGTCGTTCGGCCTTTCGTTATCAGACAACTACAAGGTGGATGTGGTTGGGAACATACCAACAGGGTAGGCTGTCACATTGTCATTTTGTTACTGGGATATCTGGAGTATCATGGGATATAGAGAGATGTATTTCAATCATCAAATGGGTTTTACAAATGGGAAGCATATACAAATACATGTCAGAGCAGAAAAATATCGACACACCAGGTTGAATGTACTACATATGTTTTTTTTTTATGTGTTCTCAGGCTTCTCCCTCCTTCTGCGCCACAGTTCTCTTTATTACCCAATCTGGTCACAGACTCCTTCACTATAGCGATTGTAGGATTCTCAATGGGCATCTCTCTGGCCAAGACTTTTGCCCTGAAGCACAACTACAGCGTGGACGGCAACCAGGTGAGTCTGGATATCTGAAAAACTGAGCACGTTGCCATCGGTTGAGCTGGTTTACCTGACAATCGGTGTGTTTACATGCGCTCAAATAACCAGATTACAGTCAGATTTTCCAGTAGGATGATTTCATATAAACAAGGAACTCATTTTCTGTAATCAGGGTAGAGGATTAGAGAAACCTGATTTCCTCTGCTAGATTAATCCCGGGGACTCATTTATCAACACATGCTTATTTCTACACATTAAATCTGATGTAAACAGGTGTAATCATGAAAAACTGATTCTAAATTACACACATAAACCATCTCCACTGTCAACCGTGTAGTAGTCATGGATAGATTATAAACATTTATAGGGTAACAACAGGCACAACATCATTTTAACTAATGTATGTAAATGAGCTTGTATGTGACTGAGCAGATGGATGTAGAACAGGGGACATGTACCATTGTTTATTGCATGAAGTTGTGGTGCACACACTGGTTAATCACTGTATTTGTTTGTACAGGCAGTTCCCACACACGCATTTACTGCAGAACCTGTTCTATGCATGCTTTGATAAACGAGGCCTCAACAGGAAGCTGAAACTGAACTGAAAGTAGCATCTAGAAGTCTATTTAAATTCAGACACGTTTGTGCTACGAGGGAAAAAAAAAACTGTGCTTTATCATTCTGTCCTCTCACTGTGGCGTCAGTCTGCTCTGACACAGACACACCAGCAACGTCTTTTATCATTAATACAGTCAAGATAAGTAAGTAATGCTTTTCAAATAAGGTCATGGATGCAGGAGAAATCTGTGGACCGACCTGCTGCATGTGTAAGCAGATTTACAGTAACCAGGTAACTCCTGTGCATGTAAATGAATTCTCCAGTTACCAACGTCGCCTGGTATCTCTGAGTATCCTGGTTGCTTAAGTGCATGTAAACTGTACTGAGTGTGTTTTGTTTGATCTGAGCGACAGTGGACATAACTGGCCTCGCTGTATCTTGGTATTTGGTTTGTTTTGGTTCAGGCTGTCCGATGAAAAGCAAACTAGAGCGTGTAAACACAGGTCACACACGGATTTGAAAGCAGGGATATGTGATATAAAACAGTAAATATCACAGGCTGTATGTCACTGTATCTGATGAGGTATGGAAAATCACATGTTGATGTCTGACACACTGGACCGGCTGGAAACGAGAAGTCAAATTCTGTCGCCCTGACCTCGTTGACTGGTCGGCACGATTGACCTGACTGGGGTTCACTCTGAGTTCTGCCTCCTTTTACCCACAAACTGTAGATGTTTGGGTTTCCTTTATTAACATTTTTTTTCACTTCCTACAAGCGCAGATTCACATTTTTATTCCACCAAACTGATTTGAAGCTTTCGAGACCAAACCTGTGTGTTGTTCTGCTTTCAGGAGCTGATCGCCCTCGGCCTGTGTAACTTCATCAGCTCTTTCTTCCAAACCTTCGCCATCACCTGCTCCATGTCAAGGAGCCTGGTGCAAGAGAGCACTGGAGGGAAAACACAGGTAATACACACACACACACACACACACATACTCGCGCTACAGCTACTCACTTTATTAAATTGGTGTTGTAAAATCATAAAGATAATGAAAGATAGATGTTGACAGAGTTATCTCTGTGTGCGTGTGTGTATTCAGATTGCAGGGCTGCTGGCGTCTCTGGTGGTGCTGCTGGTGGTGGTGGCCATCGGTTTTGTCTTCCAGCCGCTCCCTCAGGTGGGTGACACTGATGACGCAGAGCTCCCAGCTTCCTGTCCGGCAGCTCGGCGTCACAGGCAAAGCAGCAGCAGGGACAAATTTATTATCTCGTCTGTCTGTGGAACAAACAGTGCCAGACAGCTCCACTGATACACAGTTCAGTTCACTACATCAGCTAATGCATCATGTTTCACCCAATGATCACCGGAGTATTGTTTTCAGTTCACTTTTTTGTATTGTTCTGCTCTGTTACCATGCAGTGTTTTTCTTCTCTTCTGTTTCTCAGACCGCGCTGGCGGCTATCATCATGGTCAACCTGCTGGGGATGTTTAAACAGTTCAGAGACATGCCTACTCTGTGGAGGACCAGCAAGATTGAACTGGTCAGTCTGTCATATCAAACACAACATTAAAAAAAAACCCTCTGAGAACCTGATGATGTAATCTGACCAATCTGTCTTGGATCCACATTTTTTTTTGACTTTTTGACTGTTTTTAAACAACAATCTGATACCATCAGACGAGTCAGTGAGTCGCATTGAATTTCAGAGCCTAATAAGGAAACAGAAGCATTTTTACATGCGGTGAATACAAATCAATCCAGCTGCCAAGGGCATGTCAGCAGCGCTGTGCTGCGACAGAAATAAAGAGGTGAACGCTTTGACATTAAGTTAGATGCTAAAAATCATCTTTCTGAAGCAAAGCGGTGCGTGATGAGAGGTGCTCAAGATGTGAGAGAATATTACAGTTTACAGTAGGTGATGTTACACTGTCAGCTGCAACACAAGTTACTGGACAGAGACCTGCAAAAAGATCCTGGGGCAGCTGTTTACAAGTAATACTGACATGTAGAACACATGAAGTCATTATGATTTCACCCTGAGAAAGTCTGTTCATGACTGGTATGAGAGGTCAGGAGACCAGAGAGAAAATTCCAACTATGAGAAAAAGGGTGAATGCCACAAATTCTCTAAAATGACTAATAATGTGCTACTCAATCTGTTTGAAGCAGTGCTTCTTGTATAAGGCCCATTGACAGATGATGTAACTTTGATGCAACTCTGGTCCTCTCCAAGATTGGAAAAAATAGTATATAAAAAATTCAGACTGGTGAAGACCTCTACTTATATATCACAAACAGGAAAATGTAACTATCTGTGTTTCATAGGCTACTTCTCAAATCTCTGTCTGCCTCTATTGTGTTGTACTTGAGCTCTTGTGTGTGTGAAACAATTTTCTTGTGACGTAAAACAAACATCAGAAGGAATCTGATGGTACATTTAATCTAATCATTGTTCTGTTCCCCGTCGCTCCATTTAGACCCAACATATTTTATCCTGGATTGCGTCCCATGTACATTTAAACATAACATGATTTAAAATGTGTTTTTTGAAGCTGTTATTACTGAAAGCAAATGAGAGGTGATGACAGAGAGATGATCGGGAGCTTCTGTCACACGCCTGTGATATTATGAGTGTGTGTATGATTTTCCCTGTCAGATGGGGAAAAAGAGGATGTAGCTGTTTGTGTTCTCCATCAGCTGTTATCATCCATATCAAAGTGTTTCTGTTCCTTCCCTTTTCTCCCTCAGGCCATCTGGCTGGTAGCCTTCGTAGCGTCTGTGCTGTTGGGGCTGGATTACGGCCTCCTGGTGGCCGTCACATTCGCCATACTAACAGTCATCTACAGAACACAGAGGTTGGTTTTCAGCCTGAGTGTGTGTTTATTTTTATTACTATCACATCATTATTTACCAGACCTCTCCCACCTGCTAACAGCAGAATTTCTTGTAAAAAAAAAAAAAAAAAAAAGTATTTGATTAAGTTGTAATGTGAAGACTTTGCTTCTGACCTTTCTCTCTGTCTCGCAGTCCTAAAAGTGCCGTCCTGGGCTACGTTCCCGGCACGGGGCTGTACTGTGATGTGGATGAGTATGAAGAGGTGAGTCTGAGAGGAGAGAAAACACTTGAGGGTATATATTTCCCAGCAAGAGCTGTTGGCCTGAACGCTGCATGTCTGTGATTTGTTTTGTTCCCAGGCGGCTGAATGTGAGGGGATTAAGATTTTCCACTCCAACTCTTCAATCTACTTTGCTAACAGTGACCTTTATGTGAACGCCCTCAAAGAGAAGGTAATCCTGGCCACTGTGTCTCTGTGTGTGTGTGTGTGTGTGTGTGTGTGTGTGTGTGTGTGTGTGTTTAAGCATGTGAAAACAGTGACTTAAAACTTTATTTGTATGCTGATAAGGTCCTATACAGACGGTAAAATACATACATGTAGAAGGAGATTATTACGACAAAAGAGTTGTAGTTTTTTGTGCTCTTTGATTACAAATGTAAATAGATGTTGAAACTTTTATGCATCATCAATTGAAAAAAAAAAAAGTCTGACATCGAGCACATTGTTCGTTGTTCTTGATTTATGAATGAGCTATTTCCCACGCACACAAAGCTTTACACAATCATCAATCATTCTGTTATCAGTGTCAACAGAAAAATCTGATCACATGTAGCAGCAATTACAAAAGCTGTGATGCTGATTCTGTTTCAGGTTTATAGAAAGGTAAAGAAGAAATGTCTTTATATTCATGACTGTTAAAGATGTGAATTTTAACCTTGATCTGTTTGTATAGGTGTAACATGATGTAACACACTGTAAAAGGAGTCAGAGTAACATGCAAAAACTCAACAGAATGTGCAGACTTCCAAAACCCAAAGGTTTTAGGCACTAAAAGTAAAGTGAGAATACTTCTAAAAATAATGCAATGAATAGTTAAACTTCATTCCAAATTCAAATTTGGACATCTATAAGTGAGGAAGAAAGGAAGCTTAGCTCTGGTGTTTTTTAGCTGTATTTGAGGAGCTTCCCCCTGACGTGTCCACTTCTTTCCAGACGGGTGTAAACCCCGAACACTTACAGGCCACCCGCAAAGCCCGGAGAAAACAGAGGGAGAAGGCCAACGGCAGTCAGAAGTCTCCACTGAAGATACGTGTTGATGTGAGTGCACTGTCATCCCGTGTGACCCATTCTCACTGTGTTCACCCCCCCCCCCCCGACTGCTTGTTGCACATTTGCACTGTCAGCTATGTTGACAGTGTAAACATGCAACATGCTGCACGTTTGCATTCGTGCGTCAGTCGTGTAGAGGATTGTGTAAATCCTGGCGGGAGAGAGAGACTCCATTGAGGAGGTTGATGTTACTCAGACTAAATTGTGCAACTGATTGAGATGATGAGTGTTCACAAGACTCAAACCCATGATTCCTCATGTTTAGTGTTTGTGAAGTGAAAAAAAACATTTTAACTCTGTGGATGTTAGTTAAATATAAATGTACAAAACTTACATCTATTTAAAGCCCTTATGTGTTGAATTTGAAACTTTCTGATGATGGCGCCCCCCAATGGTAGTATGAAGAAATACACAAAAATAACCACATTGTCTTTTAAGCTGAAGTAATGTGTGGCTCGTTAAGTTCCCTACATTTGATTGGTTTTAGGACAAGAAGCAGGGTGTGACTCATGAGGTTTTGTCCTATAACCACACGGCGGAGGAGCAGAGGAACGGCCAGCTGGAGGACAGACACAGCGAGTCGGACTCAGAGGAGGTCGTCTTCTTTGAACCTCTCAGCCCCGTTCACTCCATCATCCTGGACTGGACGCCCGCCACTTTCATCGACTCTGTCGGAGCCAAAGCCATCAAACAGGTTCTTTCTTTTTTTTTTCCAATATTAACTTCATCAGAATGACTTATACATGTTCAGAGGAGGTTAATGTTCTCAACGTTTCATCCCTGTGCTGCTACAGTGTCAGTTTTGTTTGTAGGAAAAGTTACGTTGTAGACCTTCATGTGATTTTACCACAGTCAGTAAGTCAGTGTTTGTCTCTGCAGGTCATCAAGGAGTACGCAGCTGTGGATGTTCGAGTGGTCATTGCCGGCTGCAGCAGTAAGTAATCATGATGACTCGTTGTGTTTTTCCATATTGACAACAAATCTCATGAAAAGAGAAAAAATCCATTAAGTCTCTCAGTACTTTCCAACTTCTCTACCCCGGCCTGTGGTGATCAGCTCCAAACTTCCTGGTTCCAACAGAAGAATTTACAAACCGGTCCCAAATATTTACAGCTGCAGTTTAGTGCAACTTGCTATAGTGTATGCAGGATTGCCTTAAAATAAACTAGGGTGTGTTTGTGGACAATAAGAGCAAGTTTATCCTTTAAGATTCCTGGATTACACCTCGATTAAACTGCTAATGTGGAAACATTTAGCTTCTTTCATGTTTACTTCATTTCTGCCTGCACAAACTCAAATTTGTTTATAGCTTAATGATATATGGGTGATCAAGAAAGGTTTTGTTAGTCTTAGTCAAGTTGCCAGTGTGTTAGGTACACAACGTAAAACAAATCCAACAGATTTGCGATTAATACCTTTTATGAAGGTTGTAAATGTTCAGTTTTTGTTCAAACTGTTTAAGAGAAGTTATTTTGTTCATCTCATTTACAAAATAGTAGAAACATCTCTCAGTATCACACAACAGCAGCACAAATGACTGCCTCTAAAATGACCATAAAGTTGACTCAACACCTCTTAAAAACAAAACCAAACATTATAAACTTAATGTAGATGTAGGATTTAAAGCTGTATTGGACTGTATTAGTGCATAAGAAGCCTCAGTTACATGCAATTTGTCAATGAATTGATCTGTTAATGGACACAATTCTGTGAATCTCATATATTTTACAATTAAATATCGATATATTAATGTCTTTATTACCATTAGCGAGGTTCTCTAGCTCCTCCACAGCAGTATTGTACTATTAGAGTCGACTTGTATTAAAAATAGAATTGATTCTTGTAAGTGGAATCAGCTGGTGATGGTGAATCTTCATGCATTTTCCTGGCAGGTTGTTCTATCTGTGAATAGGAATGTATTTAATTGGAATATTGGAGTAAAATGAGCTCAGTGTGTTTCTGCTCTGTCTGATCTTGTGTCTCTGCTTTGATCTACCAGGAGGTCTTCTGTCTGAGCTGGACACCTTACAGTTCTTCTCAGGGTTCATGACCACAGAGATGATGTTCCCCACCGTCCATGACGCCGTGCTGCACTGCCAACACTCCCAGCCCACCAGATGCCAAAACCAATGAACCCAGCCGACAGGGGAACGACAGCTCACGCGTCCCGACCTGCACAGCAGGTCTTGGGAGACACCGCACCGGCCCCGGAGGAGCTGCGATCCCGTCTCCATGCGTGATCCACCGG
Organism: Thunnus albacares; assembly: GCF_914725855.1. NCBI lineage: Eukaryota > Metazoa > Chordata > Actinopteri > Scombriformes > Scombridae > Thunnus > Thunnus albacares. The sequence continues at coordinate 21,907,043 of NC_058128.1, read as the reverse complement.
CACAGCACAGCGGAGATGAACTGAGCAATCATTCATATTGAATAGAGGGGTACTTATAGCTGTGCTGGATGTTCTTCTTCTTTCATGAAGCACTCCAAAGGCTGGCGAGTTTGTTTAAATTTTAAGTGCCCAAAGCAGAGAGACAGGAGGGTTTTATCCAATCAGAAATTCAGGATTGAATTTCCAGCTGACATTCCTACAGCCTTATTCTAACTGTGGATCCTCTCTGGCAGTACATGCTGGGAGGGGATTGTTTTAGAGTTGCACTTTTAATGTATTTTTGTAGTTCTTTTAAGTGTTCTCACTGTTTTGCTGGGAGAAGCAAGTTTTAAAGTGAACTGCTGCTGCTGCTCTTCTCCAAATAATCATGTCGAATGATTTCTGGAAGAGTCCAGTTTGCGGTGGAAACTTGGTAGAAACTGCCTCTCTTATATCATGCTGGTTACTGAGATTATGTCCTTTTATTGTTTCTAGTTACTGAGACATTGTGTACTGATGGATGAGTGTTATATTTTCAGCTGTATTTCTGTGGAATTATGTATTTAAACCTGCAGAAGCACCATCACTGGTCAACCTGAAGTGTCATATATGTTGTTACTATAGTGGCTACGTTTGCATTGCTGTCTTGAGTGCGACACTGATGCATTATTGTACTAACTGTCATGTTAGTATGCTGGGTGTTTTCTTATTTTTGAAAAGCTTTAGTTGTGCTGTTACTGAATAACACGGGATGCCTTTAAAAACTTTTCCATGTGGTTATTTTACAATATTCAAACATGGATTGAGACTCCGGTTTGGAATAAACTTTATTTTTAAGTGTACAGGTGACAACAAAAAAAGGACAGTATTTTTTTTTGACTCTCCTTCTTCTGAAAGTAAAAAGCCAAAAGAGGAAACACACACTCTCACACGCGCACGCACACGCACTCTTTAGTTGTAGGTCATGTATCTGGGGGTGGCACTGAACTTGGCGTAGGACTTGATGACCTTGTTGACGGCCTCCAGGAAGTCTTTCTCTGTGGCGATCTTCCTGCGAGCTCTGATGGCGAACATGCCGGCCTCTGTGCACACGCTGCGGATCTCAGCGCCTGGCAGGAAACACATGACATCCAGATTCTTATTCAGCTGATCCAACAGGTTATAAAATGGTTTGTTTAGTTTAGTGAGTATGGTAACTTTATCAACCAATAAGGGAACACTTCACCCTTCTGTAAGGGTTAATGAAAATAGCAAAAAAAATCACCAAATTTGGAGATGCCTGGTTTTTAATTTGGACAGCGATAGAATGTTGTTACACTGCATCCTTATGGCCACACATAAGTACTACAGCAGTGAGCAAAACATTGAAGGCAAATTTAAACTCTTGTGCAGCCTAACTGGGAGTCAATTAACACATCAGCAGCAACTAAGGAAGAATCACAAACTTCATAAAAAGCTTATAAATGTTCCTGTGAGCCTAGAATGATCGTTTTTAGGACGGTATGTGAGGTAAACTCATGTAAAACAGAGCTGCAGAGATAAAGAGGCTATTTTAAGAAGTAAACAGATGAGGCAGCAGATGTGAGAGAGGTCAAACACAAAGACTTTAGAGGACAGGTGACACGAAACAGATACTGGATGCTGTTGTGTCAGTCTTACCGGTGCTGTTGGGACAGAGACGAGCCAGCAGCTCAAAGCGAATGTCTCTCTCCACACTCATAGAGCGGGCATGGATCTTGAAGATGTGTGTGCGTCCCTGAAACACAGAACGAACACGGGGTGAGGAAAAGAACACGTACATGCGAGTAGAGATGAGCGAAAACATTCTGCATGACAAAGTGCTCACCTCCAGGTCAGGCAGGCTGAACTCGATCTTCCTGTCCAGACGTCCGGGTCTCATCAGGGCCGGGTCCAGTGTGTCTGGTCTGTTGGTGGCCATCAGCACTTTGATGTTGCCGCGAGGGTCGAAGCCATCCAGTTGGTTGATGAGCTCCAGCATGGTTCTCTGGACCTCGTTGTCTCCACCGGCGCCGTCGTCGAAACGAGCACCTGGTAGGTTCAAAAACAAAGTTGAGGGCAGGAATCACAAAGCTGGTTTAGTTGTCTTAACATCTGGCCTAATGGGACGCGTTATATGAGGATTTCCCACAATTCTGCTTAGTGTCATTACACTGCATTTTAGAGGTAACATTCAGTATTTCAGGATAGTACAGAAGACAAAAACTGTACACAAAAGAGGAAATGGTGCACAAAAACTGGCTGAATTATTAAAAAAAAAAGATAAAAATCTGGCTGTTGTGGGTAAATAGAAAATGGAATTGTAATTTAAATGATCAATCTGATTCTGTTCTATGAGATTAGAATCACCAATGATCTCAACAAATATCTCAGTTCTCTGGATGTCGCCCTCATGTGAACATGATTTAAAATATTTTATGTGAAAATGTACTGTAAATGAAACTGACATATAACAGAGCGGGAGTGTGAGACGAGCCTTACCTCCGATGGCGTCGATTTCATCAAAGAAGATAAGACAGGCCTTCTTAGTCCTGGCCATCTCGAACAGCTCACGCACCATCCTGGCTCCCTGGAGACACAAACAGGAAGGGAAAGTCAGTGTTGAAATTTACCAGCACTCTCTCAGTTTAAAACCACTTCTCTCTTCTGCATACTCACCTCTCCCACATACTTCTGCACCAGCTCAGAGCCGATGACTCTGATGAAGCAGGCGTCTGTCCGGTTGGCCACAGCGCGGGCACACAGAGTCTTTCCTGTGCCGGGAGGCCCGAACAGCAGCACGCCTTTTGGAGGCTCAATACCCAGATTGACAAACCTCTCGGGCTGGTGAGAGAAATCAGAGAAAAGCATCATTATGCTCAAGAGGAGGAGTCTGATGGCTTAATGAACATTTCAACTGAGTCTGAGGAGCTTCTGTGACTAGAAAAATGGATCCAGAGCATTTGTGAGCACTCACATGGAGCAGGGGGGTCTCCACCACTTCTCTCAGCTTTTCAATCTGCTCCTTACATCCACCGACATCACTGTAGGTCACATCAGGCTTCTCCTCCACCTACAACATGACAACAAAGAGTCATTACTCGAGCTGAGAAATCTCATTTTGGAAATTACAGTGTCAATGTTGCAATTTTTCATGTATTTGTAGTAAAAGTCCCATAAACTAAGTTCCCTATTTACCAATTTTATTTTATTACAAAATATATAATTAGCTCAGAGATTGTTTTGTGTTTTTAACAAAGTCTCCTGGTGTCTTCATACCTGCATCATGGTGACAGTTGGGTCAATTTTCGGGGGCAGAGGAATGTGGATCTGATACTTGTTTCTGTCCACGCTGGAACAACAGAAAGGATGTAAGCAGAGTTTTAAAAACAGATATTTATCAGAAAATTGCTTTTAAATACTATTCAACACATTTAAATAGTAATTCTGCCTCACCCGACTCTCATGCCCTCCTCAATGTCAGTTGGGGCCACCTGATCGCTCAGGTCCACCACAAACTTGGCAAATTGTTTGACATTGATGATGTATTTGGGATCCTCGGAGTCTGCATTGATGATCTTTGTGCATCTGTTAAGAGTAATCAATAAACTGCTTAGATACACACATCCACATTGAAAATTGCTTATTTTTTCTCAGAAGCTCTATCACCTTGAAGCTTGTACAGAAAGCTCTAAAGCTCAACTAAAATATTGCCAAATTATTAGTAATTAGTCAAAAACAGTGCAATATTTCATTCTGTCACTATCACCCAGCTTACTTTACCTTGCCACCTGCAGCGGCTGTTCACTCTGCAGAGTCTGTTTGTCAGCTGCCAGATCCCATAGAGCTGGTGGGGCCAGGCCTGTGTCTGACTCCTTGATGCCTATCAGAGCCACAACACACAACCAGCACTCAGTCATAACATCTGCAGCCAACTCTGTGCTGAGGAAATCTAAGACATGGTAATACTAAAAACATGAGGTTTTATTTGTACATCACCTACCTGTCAGCTCGTTGATCTTCTTGAGCAGCTGCTGGATGTCATCTTCTACCTGTTTGATCTGTCTGGAGTAGGTACTTTGACCCTTAAATTAAAGCAGCGTGAAATTAATAATCATGCAAATTAAATTTCACAGTTTTCAAAGACAAATCAATTGATGCACAATTTTTGTAAGAACATACTTACATAAGTTTTCAGCAGAGCGATGTCTCCTTCATCCAGAGCTGTGTTGAAGATGAAAACACGCCAATGAGTTTGCAATCAGTCAGCGGGCCGCTAGCTAACGTTACCCATTGATACATATTCATCTCATACATGGGTGCTACTTTCATGTAAAGTGTTATCACAGCAAACAACTTGATTATTTGTTACATTTAATGAATGACGAGTTTTATTGGCTTGTAGAAAATAAGAGAATTTAGTTTTACCGAGCTAAGCTAACGTTAGCTCGGCAGCTAATAACGACTCTTCTGTTCAGCAAAGAACATTTCACGTTAAATGTTTTTTAAAAGAATAGTTTGGTTTTTCGATATACCTCTGATAGGTGAGTCATCCTTTTCCTCCTCCTTTGTCTTCCTTTGGTCTTCTCCTAAATAATCCGGCATATTTAAACTGAATAAACTGCTCCTCACAGAAAAACAGCTAAACGGCACAATTACACAGCAGCTTTGCACTTCCGCCGCTGTGCTCTGCTTACAGGAAGTAAAGGTCGGAGTTTAACTGAGGATGTACCACCATTAAAAATATTTTCTTTACATGTACAATACATTTATTATAATTTCCAAAAATAAATATACGTTGAATATTGTATTTTTTCAATTAATATAGCTGGGTTTTCTGTGAAGAGGCAATAGTTAAAATAAATCTAGCGGAACTGAAGTATTGAGGAGCCGTCGCTGTACTGTAACACGGACTCTTTAGCGGCGTGACAGCAGACTCGTTCCCCATCGCGATATTTTTTTTTCCTAGGATGACGAACTCATGACCTGCCCTACTCTGCCTCTGATTGGCTTACCCTGATATTCTTATTCTAATTCTAACCAATCTCACTCATCATGCCTAAACCTAACCAACCCAACCACAGAAGGCAAGGAGTACTTAGCCAATCAGAGGCAGAGGAGGGCGGGTTATGACTTCGCCGTCCTAGGAAAAATAATTTGTCTTCACGATCTGGCACTTGTAGAGAGCACTGAGGCCCATGTGGTGTGTGAATGTGCGGGACACTTTCTTAAGCACTTTTACAAAGCTTTCACTTGGTAATTTCGGCACCTGAATGTTCGCGTAGCCCATTTTTGTAAAATGCTGTTAGAAGCGCTGGACGGAGAGGAGACGGCGCTCTTTAAAGCCGCTGCCGGTAAGAGCTGGAGGAGGCCGGAGGGAGGCAGCTAACTGAGCTACAGCACAGGGTGTTATATTCAGACTAGCTTCCAGCTGAAAGACAGACAGCAAGGACTGAGCTAATATTAGCTACTCTTTTAAAGCCCAGAAGAGTCTCTTCTTCATTATTTGTGTCTTCTGTAGTTTTCGTCTTACGGGTTTTTTACTGTGTTGCATAATGTGTTTGAGCTGCTGCCCACTCATGGCTGCACTTGCTGCAGTGATTTATTAGCTCAGCACTGGCTTGTAGGCAGATAAATGATATTTAACACTTTCACTTGTGCGACATTTCAGTCTTCAATATGTCCGCATGTCAAATATTCATTATCTGGCTGTTACATAATGTCTGAACACCTGTTGTACTTGATAGTCAGGCCTGTCACCGTTTCACTGAACACTACAACAAAGTTGTAGTCCCTTTTTGCCTTTAAAGGGAAAGTTCACCCCAATTCATAAAAAACGTACACTTCCTCTTAATTGAATTGAGTTGAGATTTGGTGCTATCTGACCCAGATACAAACCAGGTAATTACACTAGCATTATATGTGCTCAGTGCCTGTGGCAGCAAATCATACAGGAAATATAATACATTTGCATAAAATTATAAATCATATGTAATTTGGGTGAACTTTCCCTTTAACTCCTTAATGTTTTGCATAGAGTAGAATAATTACAATGAAAAATAAGGGATCCTTATCAAGGTTTATGTTATGTTTGCAATGTATCGGTATAAGTTTTTAAAAACTTCTTTTTTAAAGCAGACTTCTGTTTCTCTCCTCAGCCTCTGTGCAGGTTCAGGTGGAGCCGGTGGGGCGCTGGTTCGAGGCCTTTGTGAGGAGAAGGAACAGGAATGCTTCCGCCTCTTTTCAGGAGCTGGAGGAGGAGCAGGTGTCCTCCGAGGAGTCAGAGGATGAGGAGTTTCAGGTGGAGGAATACGCCATGCTCCGAACACTGGACCCGAAAGACTGGAAGGTATCAGTTCAAAATCAAAGAATTCTGTTGCAGAAAGATTCTCTGGTTCCACATTTCATTTTTGGTTTTAACATATATTTTTTGTGATATTTGATCAATGCATCCCTGAAATTGGCAAATGATTTACCCATATATGTAAATGAACACTGTTGACATCCTGTCAAATGATTTTTATTGTCAATATTTTTATTTCTAAGCTGGACATTAATGTTCACACTAGGTATATATAACTATTTCATCTCTGTGTTGTTACTTTTTGTCAGAATCAAGATCATTATTCTGTCCTCGGTCTCCCCCACTTGAGGTACAAAGCCACTCAGAAACAGATCAAAGCTGCCCGTGAGTATGTTTCCTCCTCCTGCCATCATGGATCCGTTTCTTACAATAAGTCATTTTACTCACATTCTCTGCTGTTTCTCAACAGACAAAGCGATCGTGTTGAAGCACCATCCCGACAAGAGGAAAGCTGCTGGAGAACAGATCGTAGAAGGAGACAACGACTACTTCACCTGTATAACTAAAGGTATATTACACTGCTACTGGTTGTTATCAACACTAATGTTATCACTGAGGGGTCTTTAACTCACCTTATGTTTCTCTGCTTGTCATCTTTTGAACTGCAGCTATAGAAGTCCTGTCAGACCCTGTGAAGAGGAGAGCCTTCGACAGCGTAGATCCCACCTTTGACAACACTGTGCCTTCTAAGAGCGAAGGCAAAGAAAACTTTTTCGAGGCGTTCTCTCCCGTTTTTGATAGAAATGCCAGATGGTCTTCCAAAAAGCACGTGCCCAAACTGGGAACCATGGAGTCCTCTTTCGAAGACGTGGATAATTTTTACTCTTTTTGGTAAGTGGCAGAGTTCTTGGGAGCAGGAAAAAAAGTGTTGCACACTCTGGCTCCATATGCATTTCTCTTTTATTTAGATGACGCTTCGGCCCTAATGCCTTCTTCAAAATCAGCAATAATAGTAGGACACAAGCACTGGTGTGTTATGTAGGCCACACCTTAGTAGCACATCTGATGGTGATTAGACAATCATATTCAACCATTAGGGTGAGAAAAACCATCCGGAGGCCTTCAGTGAGGTGATAAAGCAGGCAAAATGTTAAAACATTATCATCAGCTAGAAAGAATGATGGGTCAGTCACCCTGGACCCAAATGAGGCATTCAGGGAATACTATTCTAAATTATATGCTCCAGAGTCTGAGTAATATTTGAGAAATAGAAGAGTTCTTCACTGGAATTATCTTAAAGTATACGATGACATAGTTGGAAGTGCCTATTGCCAAGATCTGGGAAAGCTCTGTCTGAAATTAATAATCAGCGTTCTGTTAGTATACTCAATAATGATTATGAAATTTCTGCAAACGTTTTGGTTTTAAGGTTATCCGAGGTTGTTCCTTCTCTGATCCATCTAGACCAGACTGGATTTGTTGAGGGGCGTTTATCATCCAGTAACATGAGAAGACTGTATCACATTATCTATAAAGCAGCCCTCTCTGTGGAACCAGCTGTAGCTTTGTCACTGGATGCAGAGAAAGTCTCTGACAGAATAGAATAACTGTATCTATTCTTTGCAATGTCTAAATTTGACTTTGGTCCAAATATTTTAAAATGGGTCAAATCATTACATAATGGTGCCATTTCTTCTGTGGAAACTAACAGTATTTTGTCTAAACCCTTTTGTCTTACTCGCTCTACCCGCCAGCGTTGTCCAGTCTCACTGATGCTCTTTGTTTTAGCTTTGCAACCTCTGGCATGTGTCAGACATAACCAAAAACTAGAGGGCATTGAAACAGGAGGCTGTGACTTTAAATTTAGCTTATATGCAGATGACATTGTATTAACATTAAGTGAACCTGTGCAGTCTATTCCATCAGTGCTACGGCTTATCAATACACTCAGTACTTTACTGGATACAAAATAAACTGGAGTAAATGTGAGGCAATAGCTCTTAACTGTAATACTTTTTCTACTGACTTGGGTAATTCACCATTCATGTGGAAACCTAATGGGATTAAATACTTGGGTATTATAATCATAGCCCCTAGGACTGAACGCTCCAGGTTGATTGAGGAAAGTAAGAGATGGTCTTCTTTGTCGGTGTCACGGTGGGGTGATGTGCTGAAGATGAATATTCTCCCAAGATTGTCATTCATCATGTCAGACTTACCCATGCACTTTCCATCAAACTGGTTCAAGGAGTTAAAATCTTTGTTCTCATCCTTTTTGTGGTGTAATAAGAAACCTAAAATAAGCCTAAAGAAACTTTCAATGTCAAGACATAAGGTTGTGCCAGACATTTACCAATATTGTTTATCTTATAATGTCAGATATACTGTTGCATAAGGTTATGGGAACCCTAATTTAATAGGCAGTTGGAAAAGGCTGGAGGGATGAATTATTGCTAATCTTAACAACAAAGTATCTTTGCGGTTTTATCCAAATCCTCCTGCAGAACTTGATAATCCAATAATCTATATTTAATCCATGAGGTGACGGGGTTCTCTCAGATCCACCAGTGTTTACTCCTGGAAAGTAAAACATCCAAGTTACCTCCTCTTGGAGGGAGTGATACTTTCTCAATACCAATATATCTCAGAGAGGAAATAGGATGATTCAATTCAACAGGATGTGCTGCTACTAGATAATTCATGTATTTACATCTGATAGTACTTCTGTGTTCAGCAGCAAGTTTTCAGTGCTCTATTCGTCCTTCCAACATATGACTTTCCACAAAGACAAGTGATGAGATAAACGAGCGACTTAGTGTGACATGAAATAACTCCTCTTATAGGGATCTCTTTACCTGTGTGAGGGTGTTTAAAACTGTTACAACAGTAAGTATAGTTACACTGACTACAACAACCACAGCAACGGTTGCTCTCAGGGATACAGTAGGTGCTAAAGCAGCTTGGGCTGGTACTGATTGAAGTGAACCAGATGGTCTCTCAGGTTTTTACCTCTTTTATATACCATGAGAGGTCGTTCTTTGAATGCACCATTGAGCTGACAATCAGATTCAGAACTGGTGTCAGAACAGCAATAGAGCATTTCTCTCTGTCTAAAACAAGTTAGAAGTAGAAGTTAAACTATTATTTCTGCTGTTAAAGGTACAACTTTGATTCATGGAGAGAGTTTTCATACTTGGATGAAGAGGAAAAGGAAAAAGCTGAATGGTGAGGCTCTAATACACACATTTTGGAGACCTGTGCGTTAGATCTTTTAAAGTGTGACTGACTTGTTTTAACTTTTCCCCTCCAGTCGAGATGAGAGGAGATGGATCGAAAAGCAGAATCGAGCTTCCAGAGCTCAGAGGAAGAAAGAAGAGATGAACAGAATACGAACACTAGTTGGTACAGAGCCATAAGATATTTCATAAAATCCTTAACAATATATGGTGCACAAGTCAGGAAATCACTGATGAAAGATATCTGTGAGATTGATGAGTTGTATTGGTTCGTTTGCAGATACGGCCTACAGCTGCGATCCTAGAATAAAGAAATTCAAAGAAGAAGAGAAAGCCAGGAAGGAGTCTGAGAAGAAGGCTAAAGCTGAAGCCAAGAAGAGAGAGCAGGAGGAGAAGGAGCGAGTAAGTCTCATTCACATTCACTCAAGGTCTGAACACCAGATATACCACATGTCCTTTAACTTAACTGTGCTGGAAACATCAGTAAAGACTGACCTTCAACCTTACATGGAAACAGTGTAAGACTTGGGAAATTTGTAGTTTACGTAATTGTTGACTCTTATTTTGAAATTCTGTTATCGCTTTGTCAAATGTTGATCAGTCAGTTATATGTGCGTTACAGGCCCGTCAGGCGGAGTTGGAGGCGGCTCGTTTGCTGAAGGAGAAGGAGGAAGAGGAGGCCAAGCAGGTGGCCCAGCAGGCCAAGAAGGAGAAGGAGATCCAGAAGAAGGCCATCAAGAAGGAGAGGCAGAAACTCAGGACTACCTGCAAGGTCAACTCTCATAGAAACACTCTTTGCTAGTCTCACAACTGTGCAGATACCTGAGATCAGCATGAACCGTGGTGCTTTAGTTCATGTCATCTTTCTTCACTCCACAGAACTGGAATTACTTTGCTGACAATGAAGCAGACAGCGTGAAAATGATGGAGGAGGTGGAGAAGCTCTGTGATAGGCTGGAGTTGACAAGGTAGAGTAAAGTAGATCATCACTTTTATGAATTTGAATGCTTTCAAGGGATACATTTACTTTGGAAAATTGGGGTCAGGAGATGTTGAACATTTATGTTGTCTGTTTCCAGCCTGCAGTCACTGAATGAAATCCTGGCCTCAGGCTCAAAAGAGGACAGCAAGATAGCAGTGGACAAGCAGGTATGAAGGGACATAGCACTTTCTTTGTAAAGATTTTTTTGTCAGTGTATATAAAGTCCTCACCGGTGTACAAACATCTGTCCCTCTACTCAGGTGCAGGAGGTGAACGCCCAGCTGCAGAGAGAGAGGGATGCCGAGGTTCAGGCCAGGCAGGCGGCTCGCAGCGCCGAGCAGGCCAGCGGAGGAGGAGGAGGCGGAGGGAAGGGCTGGAACGAGGAAGACCTCCAGCTGCTCATCAAAGCTGTCAACCTGTTCCCTGCTGGAACCAACGCCAGGTAGACACTCAGGATTAAAATAGTAACTCTGCAGGGCAGTGATGAGCTCGATGGCTTGCCCATGTTTTTCAGTATGTGGGGTTATTTTAGGTGGTTGCACTGGCAAAATATTGCCTGCAAAATATGTGCTTATCACTGATGTGATCATTGTCGTATTCCATAAAAGTTCTTGACAACGGAAAGTGACCCCTTTTTTTTCTGTAGATGTTTGTTAGAGCAGGGGTTGATACATTTATTTCTTAGTACTCACCAGTACAAGTGGAATGTTTTTGTTCCTCCCTCCAAGGATTTTTGGTCCACTCTGTTATTCTTCTGTCAGCTTTATTTGTCACATCATGATGTAAACGTCTTGTCATGTGTTGATGCAACTCTATTTGGATATGAATCCAAAAAGTGATTTTAATATGATTTTATAGTGTTCATTGTTTTTCCATCCAGATGGGAAGTTATTGCCAACTATATGAACTTACACTCCACCAGCGGCATGAAGAGGACAGCCAAAGATGTCATCAACAAAGCCAAGAATCTACAGCGGCTAGGTATGCTCAGATACGAGGAAAACAAGATTGAAGGATTGATTTATAAAACATCCAAACCACATTCAGGGCTGTAAAGTTCTGCATTACTGAATGCTTTCATTTTTCTTTTGGTGGTTTTTAAAACAAAAACAGTGCCAGGATATAAATATTTGACTGTGCTGATAAAGTTAATTTTAAGCAGATATAACAATATAAACATTGAAGTGGAATGCAGTTATATGTACCATCATTGATCATGAAGATAAGATGTCCTGTTGTCATCTCCTCAGATCCGCTACAGAAAGATGAGATTAACAGAAAAGCCTTTGAGAAGTTCAAGAAGGAACACTCTTCAGTAGCACCCTCCATAGACAACGCTGTGCCCTCCGAGAGGTTTGATGGTGAGTGATATCTGTGTAACTGTATCAAAAATGTCATTAACAGACCAAGAACACAACAGTGGCAGTTTAAGTCAAGACTGGTCAGCATTACATCTGTTATGTCATAGTTTATATCCTAACTGGGAAAAAAAAAGATTCCTCCAGTCATGTGTTCTTGATGTTGGGCTGTTTAATTTGTTGGAAGGGAGGGAAATTGCTCAATGAATTAACTGTTAGAGAAATATTCAGCAAATGACAAGTTGTGTATATATATGTGTGATAACCTCCATGTAGAATCATCCTTCTTCTGAACATGCAGCAGTAAACACAGTAAAACTTGAACCTGGAGAGCCTTGTCAGAAACCAAACCTCAGAACACATTCACAGTCCGATCAGTGTCAGATATTCTTAAGAGGTGTGTAACAATGACCTGCTGTCTGTCATCCCTCAGCCTCTGGTGGTGAGGGTAACGCTGCCCCCTGGACCACAGAGGAACAGAAACTTCTGGAACAAGCCCTGAAGACCTATCCAGTCAGCACACCTGAGCGGTGGGAGAAGATCGCAGCCGCCGTCCCCGGACGAAACAAGAAAGACTGTATGAAGAGGTACAAGGTAAGATAACGAGGTGGTCTGTTGTTGGATTTTAGACTTGTTACCAGCTAACTAGTATTTAGGCTCAGTTTTCAGTATATGAGGTCTACCTAGCATAAACAGTTTCAGTCTGATGAGCAGCCCTGCATGTTTCATAAAGGTGTTGAGTCAACTTTATGGTCATTTTGCTGGCTGTAGGTTTAGGTGTTGCTGCTGAAATTTTTAGATGAAATATAGAAATGCCCCAATATAAACTAGTGTCCAAATAATGCTGGTCTTCTAACATTTATTCTGTTTGTCTGGCAGGAACTGGTGGAGATGGTTAAAGCCAAGAAAGCAGCACAGGAGCAGGTGGCAGCCAAGAGTAAAAAATGACAAGAACCACAAAAGACAATAGTTTCTGTGTTATTTTAACATTATTGTGTTGGTCTTTATTTTATAATAAAAAAATTAAAGGAGGAAAAAATACTACAGACAATACTTAAATACGGAGTTTGTGTTTCTATGCTGTACAGTTGTTGTGTGAGGTGTCTTCAGAGGTGTCGGGCTCAGGTTCTCATCCAGAACATTCCACTGCGGATCTGGTTGTAGTCTGGCAGCTGTTCAATTGGACCTGAGACAAAAAGGAAAGTGTGTTTAATGCCAACTTGGGTTTTATTTTGTTAGGCCATCCAGTTTTATCAGATATAACACTGTACTTAAAATAATTGCTGGGAACACAGTGTTATTGCCAAAAATAGGTCCAACGGAGCAACAAACATGAGCAGTTAGACATGTTTTAAACAAACTCCCAGGCTAGCCAAACTTATTTGGAAGAGAAAACAAAAGGTGAAATGTTTGCTGAAACTAACATCCATCACAGTTTACAGACAGACTTCCTGGTTAAACTCTAACTCTCAGTTTTTCCTCAAAATAAAGTGGTAACTGAACTGTCAGCTTGTTTAATTGTCTCAGTGCTTGTGTTTGTTGCCCTGTTGATCCTATCTTTTGGCAATGTAACTATATTCTGAAATCTCAGCAAGTATATTGGTGAGTACAATTTAATCATAACTTACGGTTTGTAATAAACTGTAGTCTCATTTAAATCCATTCAGAGCAACTGCAACCAATTGGTACTTTACATATTAGGCTAACATTGAAGTTCAATTTATAGTACCTCTGAATGCTTACTGCATCATTAGATATATATTAAAAAAGGACAGTCCAGTCCACATTATATAACCAGGACACATTAAAGCTGCACTTTGGGAGAAACTAGCAGCTTAAAAAACGGAAGCAGAGCATTTTGTCCCTGTACAATCATTTCCTCCACCCACACAGTGTCACATTCAAACTGTCTTAAAACAATATTTTTCCTCTCTTCCTGTATGCAGTTGATTGAAATCACCTTTTAAAGTTCTTGAATACTGACTCATCAAAGGTTTCTTTTTGCTGCCTTCATGTCACATTTACACAGAGCAACTTGAGCTTTCATGAGTTCAGAGACAGATGCTACATACGAGGTAGAACAGAATTCCTCCAAAACAGGTTCAAACAAGTATTGAACAAGATTACTCTAAATCCATTATTAAAAAAATAAACAACATACCGACTGCAGCGATGGCAGGAGCTTTGTTGTAGATATATTTGGTGCACACATCTTTAATGGTGGTAGCGTCGATGGCCTGTTCAAGGGCAGATAAAACATTTAGGAAATATTAGACACAGAAACAGTTTCTTCATTTTATACTTTTGAGTTTCCATTAAATTCTACTAAGCATGTGGAGCAAAGTAAAACTTAAAGGCTGAATAAAACAGCATATTTACTACTTTTGAGATATTTCTCATTGAAAGAGGATGTTGGTTTGGGACAGAAAACAGTGAAGATCATTCTGTAAGCCAATGTGGCACCATTTCAGGAGAGGAGGGTAGTTTGAACAGAAATTACTTGAATATTTGAGGTATTTTTGTTAGTTGAGGTTGTTATTTGTGTCTACGGATGCAGCAAAGTCACCATTAAAGGCTAAGTCACTTTTTTCCCCAGTACATCTTAAAACAACACTCAAATGGAGATAGATTCCTTCCTAACACTATTGTAACGGAAGGAAATTCATTGTAATGTGCAGTTGAGGCTAATATGAAGTGTCAGCAGTCTGAGTTAGCCAAATCAGGTGGGCTATCTTCAGAAGTCTTCAGTATAAAATTGCCTCTGTGAGAGAATGAAGGAAATGCCTTTTTAGCACAGAATGAGATGCTGTGGATTTTGTGAACCATCTCTTACATCACAGATGTGTTAGGAAGTGTTTACAATGTAGATAAGTGAGGATTTATTTAGGACAGACTTGAAAGATTGTAAACCTATACTTCTGGCAAAATTAATAGTTTCCTTTCCAGACAAGATTGGGAGTTCACAATGAGCCCTCTATCAGATATCATTTTCTTGAGTATCAGTAAAGAAGCCATTACACTGGATGGAAGTATGTGAGGCTGTATAGTGAGTGACTGTGTCCACTCACATCTATTCTGGCCTCCAGCTCATGCAGAGGGATCCTGCGACTGTAGCACAACATCTGCCTGCCGATGTCCTCGCAGATAGGGGTGGATCCTGGAGAGAGATTAAATAAACACGATGATGTTAGGAACTTCACTGCTTCTCTGATAATCAATGCTGCCTGATGTGATGCTGCCTTACCGTCGAGATGCAGGAGCATGTTGGTCTTGAGCAGATTTTTGGCGCGAGCCACTTCGCTCTCCGTCACACTTGTACAAAGAGACATCCTGACCGGGAGCAACGACAAAACAAAAAGTTAAGCAAACAAGGCCTAAACTCACCAATTTCTATAGTAAATCTCATTTTCCTGTCAGTGTGAGTGCACTCACCATTCCATCTGAGTGAAGTGCATCATGTCGTTGATGGTGCCGGGCTCACACACCATGTAGAGCCCCCACAGGCCTGTGTCTGTGTAGCAGGTGTTGAAGGACTGGAAGCTGTGGCACAGGTTTCCCTGACAAGCCATCTGAGCCAGTTTACTGGACAGATTCTGGGTTCACAAAGGACAGAGCAGAGATGTAAGAGCACTGGAGCAGGACCTGTACAGTGTCTGCTGCTTGATTATTACATACACACTGCTGTCTGTCTGTTCAGAAATATGTTGCAGGAAAACATGTACATGTGTGAGGAGCTTTTAAAGTTGCGGTGTCCAGATGAAGATGTGTAAAGAAAAGGTACAAATTAAAATGTGAAGTTTCATCAACACTCACCACTCCTCCACCGAATGAGCGGTCCCAGTTTCCAATCAGAGTGTTTGCCACCATGAGAGGGATGGTGTCAGGGTGCGACCACCCGACCGCCTCCACTGCGATGGCGATATGAGCCAGGGGCATCTTGTCGTCACGTACGCGGATCTGACGAGGAAAAGGTGCAACACATTCAGCGGTCTGATGTAACATTTTACCTGATTTCTTTTTGTGGATTTATTGTGTGGTGATGTGTGGTATTGTTAAGACTGAAAACTACCTCCCTACCTCACTTCCTGTGAAGTGGCACGGAGGAAGTGCTGGAGCCTCGCCCTCATATCTTCCAGGAAGCTTTCCAAAGTGATATTTGGCCAAATCAATGAGCTCATCCTGAGAAACTCCTGATTGAAAACAGATGACATAATATCCTGAAGGTCACAACTGCCTGAAACTCAGATTTTACTTTGGTATGAATACATGTATTTGGTTTGGGCCAAAAAAAAAAAAATCAATAATAATAATGTCAGTTTACTTTTGTTAGTGTCTTCCATTCATTCATACTATCATACCCATCAGTCTGATTCTTATTGTTTTACTATTCTCAGTGAACACAGTGAAAAACTACTAAATGCTAGTGACAAACAAACGATATGTGCATCATATCAGCCCATATGAACCAAACAAATGAGGAGATTAAGAGCTCTCACCTCCAGCAGCAGCCAGCACTATTCTGGGGCCTTTGTAGTGAGTAGTGATGTACTCTACCAGGTCTCCTCTGTTAATCGTCCTGCAATCAACCAAACACACAGCTGACTCACAGCATGGAACAGAGATGTACAACAGAGAAGAGAACAGAAAGCCAGACTTTGTCACCACTAATCAAAGCAGTTGTATGTCTTACTTGATGTTCTCGGTGGGGCCCAGGATGGTCCTGCCCAGTGCTGTGGACTGGTACGCGGTTGCATGCAGGTAATCGAAGACCACTTCCTGCAGATTGGTCTCTACTTCCTGCATCTCTCTGAGGATCACCCCTCGCTCCCTCTCGATCTCTGCCTCGCCCAGCATGCTGTTCTGGATGATGTCAGCCAGGATCTCCACAGCTTGAGGGGGGAAAAAAAACAGCAAATTTTTGGGAGGGAAATGTAACTATGGTTGTGCTGTTTACCAGCTTTCCTTCAACTTACATCATTTACTTCATTCAGTGATTTCCTACATTTCCCACAATGCCTTTTGGACTTGTTTTTCCCTGTAACATTAAGCTCCTCTGACCACATCGTACCTCGTGGAAGATCCTTAGAGAAGGCCTTAGCGTAATACACAGTCTGCTCCCGGGATGTGTAGGCGTTCAGGTGCGCCCCCATGTTCTCAATCTCCAACTCCAGATCCAGCTGGGAGCGCTTCCTGGTACCCTGTCAAACACACACACACACACAGATAACAAACATTAGAATATGTTTTATAATATAAGAACAAAAACATACACTCTGTTCTTTGTTTCCCTAATCATACATGTTATATTCATGTCATTATTTTAATTATGTTGCCCTACAGATTTCCACTGTTTCCATGTGCTTCTAGCAAGTTTTGCAGGTCTTTTACGAGTATGTTTTAAACTACAGTGTTTTCTTTATTATTCTTGAATATGATATGTGCAAATAAGAAACATTAAAAATGCTGCTGCACTGTTATCATCTCACCTTAAATGCCATATGTTCCAGAAAATGTGCTGTGC
This sequence comes from Thunnus albacares, assembly GCF_914725855.1. Lineage (NCBI taxonomy): Eukaryota > Metazoa > Chordata > Actinopteri > Scombriformes > Scombridae > Thunnus > Thunnus albacares. The sequence continues at coordinate 21,889,666 of NC_058128.1, read as the reverse complement.
CATTATTTCTCTGATTCTCATAGCGGCTGCCAGCGTCTATCCAGAGGCCCACCTGGAAGAAGTCAGAAATGAATGAATGAATGAATGAGGAGACTCATCCAAAGGTTTCCATCAACCACCTGCTGACTCCACTCCACTACCAGCAGACTCCAGAGGGATCCTGTTCTATCTCCTATCTTCATATGGAAATCAATGGAGTCTAATCACCAAAGATCTTTCTGTTGCTAACGTCAAAATATATTGTTACACTTCCAACTGATCTCTCCTTATTGAATTTGACTGAGTTTTAAAAAGCTGATCATGATATATAGGCAAATATTTTAAATGTATTATTATAATAACAAATAATACTAAACTTTATTTGTATAGCACTTTTCTTAAAACAGTGTTTATAAAGTGCTTTACATACAATAAAACCCAAGGAGACAATGATGTAAAATTACCACAGTTAAATAAATAACAAAGCTGCATAATAGAAAAATAGAAAATGAAAATAATAAAATAAGTATTCATAAAATAATAATAATATAACCACATAAATAATCTCAATATGGATCAAACTGTGACAAAGCTAAAGCAGGAAATTTCACAGCTGAAAGACACTTGAACTATGTAAAGATGACACTGTTTCTAAGTTACATCAATCCTAGTTTGGTAATTCTGTTCTGCAATTTCAACTTTGATACATCTGCAATAAGCTAATATCGGCCAAGTTAATGCTCTAGCTCTAATTTTAATATAAACACATAGAATTTGTATCTTGTTTGTATCCATCCATTCAAAAGTAGCTTACAGTGCATGTGGGGAGCCCAGAATCCTCAGAAGCCACACGGAGCCCGTTCTCTAAGGAGGTCACCTTGGTTTCAGGAACATTTAGGGCCACCTGGTGAGCAGCCTGAGTCGCCCGGAGTCTGTGCTGTCCTGCTGAGAGCTGCAGGGAGAGGACACACACACACACACACACACACACACACACACACAATGGTGTTTCCATCATTTCAGGGGACATTACTTTGACTTACATTCATTACCACCACATGCTTAACGGTAAGCATAACCTACCTCTTAATATAACCCTAAACTTACCTTTACTTTAAACCAAGTCTTCACCCTGAAATTAATACTTTACGTTAAGGGTACTTGCTTTATGTATCCATAAGGGAGGCAAGTCCCCACAACGTCAGGAATATCTGGTACACACACATGGTTCAACAGCCAGTCATGGTGACATAGCAAACACAGAGCCATGTCGAGAGGCTTACCCCGTCAGATTACACACCACAGATACGTCTTTATATCTAATGCTATATACTGACAGCTTCTAAAGAAGCGTTAGGTCGGATAAATGTCTGTAAACACATTCTTCTTACCCTGCTAAGAGAATTAGTCTTCAGTAAATGTCTCTGAAGGAGATATCTCCCGGCAGACGTGAGGCGCTGTAAGGACCCAGCCATATTGTTTATGTCACCCTGCGCAAGTGCAATTTTCAATGACGCAATCATGACGCAACATCCACCGGGGCGCAAGCGGGATGATTTTCAAAGTAATGTTGGAAAGAGACTGTGCGTGTATTTTTTGCAATTCAGACAGGGAAACAATATTTCATTTGTTTTTTCACTGTGCTCACTCAAATTTGTTAGATATGCAAAACTTTATAAATAGGAACATGGGTAGATCTACTAATGCACAGACTGATGTATTTGATGTTAAGTTGTATTTTGTGTTCAGTGGGTTGGATAGCAATATATTGTATTCAATTCAGCTGCTGATCAGCTGCTCGGTAAAGTTCACATCCACAAATCCTCTTTGTTGTAAATAAGGAAAGTTTTGGGGGAAAATGTGAGATGATTTTTTAAAACTGTTAAATATATAGAGATATAAAAGTAGTCATACAAATATGATAATATAAGCAAAAGTTATTATGGAAAAGGAAAAGAATGAAATAAGGGTGGATGAAGAAGACCTAAAAAGGTATATTTACATTATAGAAACTAAGCATTTATTATTCAGAGCACCTTGCCCCATTTTCTTCAATTCTTACATCTGTGTATGTTCGTAAAATGCTACGATACAAGATACTCACATGAGAGAACATTTAGCCTAATTTAGAAATTAATTAATTAATTAGAATCTTTAAGATTAAGTGTGCAGCATAATGATATACTTCTGATATAATAAATGCTGTGCAGTCATTTTAGATGGACATGTTCCAAACTTTCTAATGCTGGATTTATTTTGATAGGGTCTGAAAGTAGGGGAGGAAGTATGACTTTAGCTTAGCGCGAATTTTCTTCAGCGGGGCCCCAAGTTAGTCTGTTGACTGTCAACCTCAACCCGGCAACTCATTGTGAGTCTAAGAGCCAAACAAAGCTAAAATACAATATATTGCAGAGCCGAGAGTCTGTGTGTTAGCCGGGAGTCGGCTGCTGTATTTCTCTGTCGGAGCTAATATTAAGTTCTGTGTTGTCGTTAGCTGCTAGCTAATGCTGTAATGTTGAAGTTAGATATTGCAGCGAATTAGTGGCCTAAACTTTAAGTTAGCAGATGTATTAAAACAGCTGTCAACAGCCATTATCTTTGGTGTGGCTTCCAGGCAAGAAATGGCGGGTGGCGGAGATCTCATGGACGGTGATCTGGAAGATGGCGAGATCTCGGGGTCCAGCTCGGAATCAGAGATGGGAACCGCAGCAGCACAAGCTCGACCCCAGGTTCCTCCAGCTTTCAGCGGCCAATCCTTCCAGAACAGAGCCGCTGCACAGCCCTCTGCAGCCGCCTACCGCAGCATGACGGCGGATTCCAGCGACAGCGACGCGGCCTCGTCGGACGAGGAGGCTGCTGTTTGGCGCCGGAAGCGCCAGAAAGTGTCCAACGCTCCACAGCCGCCTGCCTGCATTGCCCGGCCAGGTCCGACCCGCATGCTCGACCCCGGGGCGATGGCAGGCCGCAAGGTGAACAATATCTGGGGCTCTGTGGTACAGGAGCAGTGCCAGGATGCCATAACTACGGAGCTTGGCATATTTGGCATGGAGGGTGACGTTAACATGTCCAACAGAAATGTGGAGACTTATAACTACGTCCTGGCCCGTAAGATAATGGAGAAGGAGAGGGAGCTTGAGAAGCTGTCGAAGGATGATGGAGAAGTGAGCATGCTGGACGCCCAGCTGGAGGAGTACATGAAGGGCCAGGGGTCAGAGGAGAGGGCAGGAGGTGATGCAAAGAGGAAGAGGTCAGCTAAAGAGAGACTGGGCCCCCGAGCTGAGATGGACATTAAGGGCCGGTATGAGATCACAGAGGACGACCCTGATGACAAGGTGGCGGATGAGATAGCACACAGACTGCAAGAGCCTAAAGTAGACCTGATAGAGCGCGTTGTTAATGTCATTGGAAAGAAAAAAGCCATAGAACTGCTGGGAGAGACCTCCACGCTGGAGGAAAGCGGCGGTGTGTACACCATGGATGGCAGCAGGCGACGGACACCCGGTGGAGTGTATCTCAACCTGCTGAAGAATACACCCAGCATCACCAAGGCCCAGATCAGGAAGATTTTCTTCGACGAACAGCAGAAGGACTGCAAGAACAAGAAGGCCGCCCAGAAGAGGAGGCGGCACGTTGTGGCCAAGAAGATGAAGCAGGCCATTGGCACACTGAACCTGCAGGAGCACGACGATGTTTCCAGGGAGACCTTTGCTAGTGACACTAACGAGGCCTTGGAGTCACTCGAGGAGGCTGCAGAAGAGTTAGAAGAGGGCCAGGAGGAAACTGCTGTTGGTATAGAGGAGACACCGGTAGTCTACAACTCTGCAGACCTGGAGGTCTTCTGAGGACTGCCTGCTGTCTGAATAAGGACTTGTTGGACTATAATAGAAATAAAACATTGAAAGCACTGTTTAAGTAATGTCTCTAATGAATACAGAATCACACCTGAGTGTCCTTTTTTCGTTGTTTTGTTTTTTTTACCCTAGCGATAAAAGAAGAGCTTGTGTTAACAAAAATATTGTTTTTGTTTAAGACAGCATGGGTTTGTAGATTTTAGCACATGTAAACACAGTAAGATGTACTGAAAGTTAGTTTCTGTTGTGATACAAATGGTGTTTGCCTTGAAATCAAATGCTGATCGAATAAAAACCTTGTTTGCAAAAGTTGTTGCTGCATATTGAGGTAACAGTGAAGCACTCTTGATTTTCACTTTCTTTGTTATATATTTTGTTATGAGATAATTCGGGCTTGATCTGTTTAATCAATTTGTGTAACTGTGTCTGGAATATCAATAAAGGTGGCTCAGGTAAAAATATATATAAAAATTAATAAAATGTAAATAAAAAGTGGTTGTCACACCGGGTTTTTCAATGTTCCCCATTATGAGAAAAATAATGTTCAAGGCTAATTTAGGCCATGGTGACACAGATGCAGTTTCTGATATCCTGTCCAGTAGATCTGGATTGTTGGGCTGAGTATAAAGCATCAGGTGCCAAAAAGGTACCAGCAGAAAACATTGGACAACCATACAATGCACAAGTATGTCCACTAGATGGCAGGCAAACACTTTCCCACAAGAACTGTGACAGCCTCACTGTGTTTACTACAAGATAGACTTGATCCCATAGACGTAAATAAAAGGATACACTACAAAAAGTAGTTGAATAATATATTAGAGAAAAAAACTACTGTATACCAGAAGAAGCATGTGATGCAATGTACGATATAAAGTACAAACTTAATATTCAAATGTGTATTGTAATATCAAAAGTAGACTGTCCAAGGACTTCAATCAAGTAAGAAAGACAAATCATGACCTTCCATCAGAAATAGCAATTGAAAAAGACTGGATTGGCACACTTGAATAAAATGTCTATAGATAGCAGCACATGTACTTAATGACATGAGAAATATTTCACCTGAGGGAGAATACTTCATTTTAACTGATCTTTAAATAGAAAGCAGCATAATATATCATTGTTGGCAGCAGATAGTGTACTGGTGATGAGAAGATAACAGACATCATGTCCTGGTTTCTTTGCATAATCCACAGACCAAACAAAGAGTCTCTTTGAAGACTGGGACATGGATTCTGGAAAAAAAAGTTGCAAATGATCTTTTTACATTTAATTTTTCAAAGCCGTGCGCACCACAAATAAAATTACATCCAATTTCATTGTATTGAGTTGAAGGCCTCACAATCTGGGTAAATGAAACCAAAACTTATGTCTAGAGAGATACAACTTGAAGTATATTTTTTGTAATTTGGGTGAACCAATCTTTAAATACTGGACAGAAAAGATTTTAGAGTCAAATTGATGTCTGAGTCATAAAGTGCCCAAACTAACTGAAGTTTCTCATTTCTTACAGTGTTATACAGTCTGTGACTATAACCCAAACACACACCTACACTGATCATTTCCTGTTGGAGTTTGGTTTGTGTTACAACCCCAGTCACACTAACCAGTCAAAACTCCAGCAGTCGTGTCTTGTTCAAGAATTATGCCTTCCTAGAGGACAGGCTGAGAATGGCAGATCATCACAGTCTGCTTCTTGTCTCCATCTTTTTAAATTCTGTTTTTTCCAGACACAACATGAGGATGGCAGCAAAGGCCTGATTATGGTGGTGTCCTTTCATACGGCAGAGACACAAATATGGTCTGAATGTTTTTTCTTTGAGGGAATTCTGAAACATGGGACTAGTGTTCCGTGTTCATCTAGAAAGGTGTATTTTCTCTGAAATATTCATGAATGTCACTTCCATCACAGTACTGAAGCTGCGTAGAAACTCAAAAACATGGTAACATTATTTCATTATTGAGACTGGTTGCTATTTCCTAATATTTTCTTTTTTCCTTGAAAGAAGTATGTATTTTGGTACTAATTATAGTTAAAAAAAACAGACTATAAATTTTTATTTTAGCAGGTTTAGTAAGTTGAGCTAAAAAGCAGTAGATATCCAGAGGCAGTTTTCTAGAAATAACCATTCCATTTAAACCTAAAAGTATTCATTTGTCATTATTTTATCATTAGAAACTTTATTCTTCATACATATTGAGTTGTATGATTGCCTGTAGACAAATTGCAGATTTTTGCATTTTCAGCTGACCTGCAGTGCACTGACTAAAAGGTCACACTAGCTTAGCAATTCATTGAGATCAGTTATCGTCGGTATACCAGCTGCCATCTGTCTCTATTTTACCTGTTATTAGTGCCAAATTACATGGTTCTTCAAGGTAATTTCCTAGAAAATTATTAAGAATTTATGGAATAAAATAAAACATTACTAAATTTCAACAACACGGACATTATCATATTTTAAATTTGTTACTGCTAATTTACTTGTTAGCAAACAACTGCTTATTTACACATCCAGCATATATGGAGCAACATTAGCATTTATACAGAGGTATCTTTTTGGCATCTTGATAAATGTTAATCCAATACTCACTCTCTTTTTAGCTCTGTTTTGGTCTCAACCAACTCTTGAGAGAACAATCTGAAACTTTAGCTGAAACTTTGGTGAATTTCTTCACCAGCTAGTTGTTAATTTTTTCATTTTTTTGCTCTGGGCAGCTAGCATAAAATTAGTTTGAAAATTAGCTTTTTTTGCCTGCTGTTTCTAAAAACAAGGTTAATATGAAAATATTGATTAGTGCAGGTTTAATGTTCCAAGTAGAACATACAGTCAACCATCCAATATTTGCTTTACAAATCGGAGTTTTTACTTGAGCTAAATAGACCCTGGTAAACAAATGCCTCCCGCTAAAGCAGCTGCATGTAAATCAAAGTTAAAGTATACAGTCGCCCCACACAGCTCCGGGGGAGAGTGAAAGCCTTTAATGGTGGCAGTGGATTTGTCGGCTGAAGCGCCTTGGAAATGATCATTATCTCTGCTCATGGCTGCCACATGAAAGGCCCAGCGTTCTGGCAGAAACACGTTTGATAATCCCACCACTTATGGCTGTTTTCATATTTGCTGGTGGATACATATCTTCTCTGATAAGCTGTCACTGTGCACATCGTGATTCCATGCAGCAATTAGGCAAACTGATTAAGGTGCGGAGATCAGTTTCCTGCCATTGAGTTTTACTGTCGCTTCAGCCACTCCTGTGCAAGGTTCGTTGCATTTGTTACCATTCAAGAAAAAGGGAGGCCACTGTTCATATGACGGCAAACAGACTTGTATTGTTTGCTTTGACATTAATGGTAAAGGTGATAAAAGTAGGATTATCAAAGAAATGTGTGAGTTGCAGGAGGTGACTGATGTTCTGCCTTGTCTTATTCATGTGGAATTGTTACATGCAGTCTCTGGTCTCAGGACCTCTGTATCTGTCACCTGGCAACGAACTTGTTGCCTGGATACAACACGCTGTTTCTTATTTCCATTGGATCAAACAGGACCAGGGTTGAAAGACTTGTATCTTTGGACGGGGGGTGGGGGGGAGTGAGTGCTGCATGATGTCAGCATTCGAAGAGGTTGTCAACAAACATCGCCACTGCAAATAAAATAACTATGTGCTCTTTTTGAGCAGAAGATTAGCATTATTTTGACAGACACCACATCTCTTTGAGCATCTGCCTATTTGAGATCTGTCCATGATCATCAGGCTGTGTCATGGCTGAACGGCTCATCAGAGGGAGCTGTTCAAAGACTTTTTTTTTCTCCCTCTAATGATCACACAAGCAGGAGTAAAATGCAATCTAAGTTTATCGGTGCACCCCTGCTGACCCATCAGAGCTAATCTTGGAGATGTTGACAGAGAGGCAAGAACGCCACCACAATTAGACGATGGATCCGAGCCCAGGCAGGGAGAGGTTGCCATTTTCAATGTGTCTTCCTCTCCCAGTCACATGTGTTCCCTGAGCTAGTGCAAGTGGCCAGAAGAACAGCAGTAAAGGTGAGTTAGATAACATCATCTGAGGACTACTGAAAACAGGCGGTGACTCATCACTTTCACGGAAACAAAGGTGACCCAATTGGGAGGAGAAAAGAGACGATGGATTACATTCATAAAGTGTTTCAGCTCTGGGAATAACTGTGTCACTGTAGTCCAGAGACACCCTCCTGTTCCTCTCTTTGTTATCAAGGAACATTTTGCTCATGGCTGATGCATAATTCAACTCCTCATCATAGTTTTCCATCAGTAACAATGTTGGCTCAACTGCCCATCAACCAAAAGAGAGAGCTATACCTAAAACACTTACTTCACCATGGTTGAGGAAAAACTGATCAGTGTCGTCATTTATTTCACCGAAGTTTGGCTTTGGAGGAAACCTGCGGGCTTTTGGCATTGATGGCACATGGTCATCAACCTTTTCTTTACTATAGATGGTTGAGAAGGAAGATTCAAGGACTGTGTTTTTCAGTTCGACTCTCCAACTGCTGGATGGGAAAATCAATAACAAACACTGAACCACTGGTGAGGTAGACCTTAGTTGGTATATTCTTTTATTTCTTGAGGCAATTTTAATGATTTCTGATTGAAGGAATTTGACTCACAAACTATAAATAACAGGATGTTACATTTAGAATCCAAAAAGCCCAGAGATCTGTTTTGGGATTTTAGTAAACTGCATGTTTACTATATGGCCAGTCAGTGCTGATCTTACACTTGAGTTATGAGTTGTAACTTCCTGTAACAGGAGGTGACCACCAAAATTTTATCTGGACAAAAAGGCTGGGTTTGTGAGTCTCACTTCATTAGAATCGGAGACTGATGTAGATCTATTTTTCCATAAAGATTTTGTCCAGTGCCACTTTAACATAACCTGACATGCCAGATGTTTTTTTATGCAGAACCATTTGAGAAGTCATCCTTGGAAGTTTTTTGGAAAAGGGCAGGCACTGTCAAAAAATACTTGGCAGGTGATTTGATGATCCATCTGTCTATCACTGTCTTACCTTGCGAGGCAGCTGGATTTACAAGATCATGAGATATCACGAGAATCCTCATAGGACACTGATTGATCCAAAACACTGGTGGTACGGACACAAGCGCATAACTTGAAGCCTGACAAGATGGATTCCTTCCTGATCTTGTGATGTTGTGATCTTGCGAATCCAGCTTCCTCACAAAGTCAACTTTAACATACCTCTTAAAGCAAGGTTGTGTAATATTTGCTGAACAGAGGCCACTGTGGCCACAAGTGACAAATAAGGGATAATAGAACACAGTGGCACACGTAGAGAAGAGTCAAGTCAGTGAATTGCACCAGTAACATCCAGTATACAACAAAAAATTCTAAAATTTTCTAACATTAGCTACCACAAGCTTCAGCGTATCAGACCAATAACATAACCCTTGAATGTACTGAATAAAACAGGATGTATTATTGCCTCTACACTTTTCACTTGTAAGTGGAAGAATGTGTTATTTCTTCTTTTACAAGTTACATAATCTCACTTTAAGACATGTGTTATGTTATAGGTGTCCATTAAAGGAACTTCTGTGTAACAAACAAAACTAAAAGTGTATTGCCATGCTAGGTCCAATGAGTCTATTTTACAAGAGGGTGATGAAACTGAAAGAATGAAAAATGGAGAGTCAATGTTGTTATTCTTACCCCTACTCACTTACCACCACAGTAATTTGAGGCTAACAGGAATTTGATCATTAGTTCAAGAGCTGCTCTACCAGGGAGGATTCATAATCTGATGACAACCAAATTGGGAAAATCCATCCAATAGTTGTTGAGATATTTCAATCTGTACCAAAATGTTGGACTTACAGACCAATAGACAAGCTGAATGACTGCTAACCATAGAGCCATGTGTGTCTAAAACCTGAAATAAAAAATAATTTGCTTTGTGTTATTGTGGGTGTTGTTGATCCTTGTACATGCGAGACAAAAGAAAAGCTCTTTAAAAAAAAAAAAAATCCTGCTTTGCATTGTAGTGATGCAGCAGCCCAAATGATGTGACAATCTAGTCAAACGAAGCATGAAATTGATCATAGCCTGACATGAAATTCAAACAATCAGTTCAAATAAAGTGCCATCCTTTCAAATCAAGCATGAAATTAATCATACTGACCAGAAATGAAATAAGAGGAATATGGAAATAATGTAAAATACATGACTTCCCTTTTGGCAAAAACAGCATTTATCTCACAAGGCTGCCTATTAGTCCACCTCTTTTCTTATTCAGACATTATGTTCTCCTCAACTCTATGAAGCACTTTAGTGACTTTCAGCCATTGACTATACAGTCAATGCTTTCACCTCATTGTTTTGGTTGGTTTGGTCTGTAACTGTTTTGGTTCACTTTCATTGCTTTCATTAACCTTGTGTCTGGCTGCACTGCACCCTAGTGGCAAAAAAAAAAAAATAGATCAATTCATACATGTTTAATAAGAATATATTACTCTTACATGATCCCTCTAATGTATGTCAGATACCACTGACCCTCATTATTGCTTTCTTTTCTGGTGAAGGTAATTCCACAGTTTTAAGTTGTCCTGCAAAAAAGGCAAAATGCCTGAAATCTACATATAAAGATGACAAATCAAGTGTTTGCTATGTTTTTTAGACGTATTTTATTATAATGAACTGAGAGACAGCTGGTGATGTTGGTGGTTGCTTAGGTACAGGAGTCAGTCTTCATCTCCCTTTTTTTGTCTTTGCAGCCCATTTCCTGCAGCTTGTTTCTACTACGTCAGAGTAATCTTCCTCCAACTACACTTCTTAGCTTACTGGTAAGCTTTATGTGATGTACCGCACAGCAAACACATTGACATTAAGATAAGAGCTGAAGCTGGCCATGGAGGAGGGGAATTAGTTTTATTGATATTGATTAAGTAGGGCAGGGTGAGTGAGTCTTAGTGTAAGTGTAAGTAGGAGCCAATAAAGAAAATTCAAATTTAAAATGCAATTTTCAGGTGTAGCAGTGGTTTCAACCTAAGAATTTCAAGTTAAATTGTGAGTGGGTACAAACCCCTTTTCTCCAAATGTACCTCCAATATCACTGGTTTCCTTACAGCCCTTGATGAACTATAACTGGCATCATTTGAAGCCTTCCCTTTTCAGTGATGTTCCTCATGGCTTGATGTGGGTGGCCTTTTTATAGTCACGGTTAAGCAGCCAACTGTGCCAGCACTATTTATGACTATTTTCTCACAAAGCTTCAAGAGTGTATGACGTAACTCCAATCAAAAGCTCCCCCAGACACACAGTGGGTGAACACTTTTGCAATGACGTGGGACGACCTTAATTAGAATTACATAGAAAGGGATCTCTTAAAATATGTCAAACCAGATGTGCGTGGGTAGTTTTTGGTATGTGTAGCTCAGTAGGTAGAACAAGGCATTTACAAAGGTTAAGGGTTTGATTCCCACTGGTGACAAGTACTAGCTATTCTTTAGACCTCCTAAAAGAACACAGTGCCACAGGGGTCTCATTCAGATTGCTCCATACTAAGAAAATATCAGATGAAAATATAAACTGTTTACATTAATGTCACTTTCAATTATTACATAAAATCTTATAAATGACAAAAAACACACAAAATCTAAGGATTAGACCACTTTGATGCAGGCTGAAATATCTCAACTATTGGATGGATTGCCATAAAATCTGGTATAATGGAATATAAAGCGTATAGAACTTTGGTGATCATCTGATGTTTCATCTAGCACCACTAACAGGTCACAGTTTTCACTTATCCAGTGAAATTGCCAGATGAGGTATCCTAATAACTTTAGTGATCCCCTGACTTTCAGCTAGTGCTACAAAAAGTTTGACATTTGTGGTTTTGAGTGAAGTGTCTCAACAACTATTGGACTGGATTGCCATGAAATTTTGTACAGATATTCATGCCCCCCTCATGATTAACTGTAATAAATCTGATGACTCCTTAACTTTCATCTAGCACCAGCTGCCAGGCTCAGCTATATCTCGTGTTTACTGCGAATTAGCAAATGTTAGCATGCTCACACACTAAACTTTGATGGTGAACATGGTAAACATTATGCCTACTAAACATCAGCACATCAATAGTGTTAGCATTGTCACTGTAAGCATTCTAGCAGGCTGTAGTTAGCATTTAGCTCAGAACACTGCTACAGCTGCTAGCATGAGTGTAAACTCTGAGTCCGGTATGAATAATTGATGAATAATTAATAATTTTCAGTTTTCAGGAGGTAGTTTGGTAGTGATTTGCTCAGATTTGCTCAGTGTTTATCAGGTGACAGGCATCCCTCTTGTAGCTGCTTTCTCTTTGACTTCTCCTCATCAGGCCTCTCTCTCTGTTTTATGAGGGCTTTAAACTTGGTGACCCAGCTCGGCTCAGCTCTGACCTTGGCTGCCACCTCAACAGGCTGGCAGCTGTTTTTGTTCAGCAGTAGGTATACGGGCCAAACACAGTCGCACTCGTCGCTGTCAGTCTGCACAGCAGCCAGGTGTGAAGTCTAATCAGTCTGCTCAGGAGTTTGGGGAGGCAGTGAGAAGCTGCACCTTTCAGCATGTGTCTTTTTAGGGTTAATAAACTGTATAATAAAAACATAGATTATTAAATTATTTTTCTTTTTACCTGAAGAACATGCAGAGAAAGATGACTTTTTTCAGCCTTGAGTAGTACAGTCTTTCTCTAATGTGCCATACAGCCTCAATAACCTCCATCAAGGAAGGAAACCTCTTTGTAGTTGGAGGGGTGAAACCAGGGCAAAAGAAGTCCACAAAAAACCTTAATTGCTGTGAACGCACGGTAATAATTGAAAGTGATTCTGATGAGCATATCAACATATTTATTAACTTTTCTCTTCCCACATCTGAGTTTTGGCTGCTGGACAGCAAGAGGGAATTGCACCTCTTCTATAACTTGCATATTACATTTATTTTGCACATATTTTAAAAATGTATGGGTATATACTGTATATACAGTGTACTATTTATATGTACATATGTAACTGTATATTCCTTGTTTATATGATATAGTTTTTCCTTTTTAATTTCTTCTTAAGTGCAACTTTTATATAGCTGTGTTCTATTTTATTGCCAAATTGATTGTTTTATTCTATTCTAATTTAACATTTTATCACACATTGTAAACATTTGTAACGTGGAGAGGCTACACCTCAGTGTCATTGTGCAATCCTGCATTGTATAAAGACAATTAAAATGAACCTTGAACATGAATCAAACTGTACCTGTAAACGGTTTAGGGAGACAAAAACAGGATTTAGTAGAGACCCCTCTCTTGGTGGTGCCCTCAAGCTGGGTCATTTTTATTTCCCAGAAGAATCCATTTGTGAAACCCACTGATGTGGTACTCACAACATCATGAAAGGAACTCAAGATCAGAAAGTTGTGATATAGCTGATGTTTTTGAAAATGCTGGACTTGGTGGAAGTTAAACCAAATTTTTTGAATCAATTACTTTTCTTATCCACCTTTTCCTTGTTCCCAGCATGACACTAAAGTTCAGAAAACAAAAACATTAACCATTTTTAAAAGCATAACAAGGCACTGTCCATTTTTATTGCCAATCACATAGCAAAAGTGTTCTCATGACTAACACAACTGCATGCTAGATACTTGAATTCCCATGTCAGTAATACAGCAAAATTCAACAAAAGCTTCAGAGTAGAATTTTATAATGTTCATCTTATGGCACGGCACCCATAGGATGACATTGTTATAATTGTGTTGTTTTTTAAACTATAAGGTAAAATAAATTCTACAGAGCAACTGAAATACAGAATTCCTGAGACAGAAATTGAGTTTTAAAGTTAAAGTTAAGTTAGTGCACAGAAAACTGGAAGTCCTTGTACACTGTAAAGCTGTCCAACACAATAGCCCAAAAATAAATACTACCAGTGTGAATCTTACAATTTAATAAATTTGATGTGGACACAGTCTCAGATTTTCTTGAGATTGTCAGAGAGGTGTTGGTTCTATTTTCTAAATTTTTACTTTGGATTGGATGTGTTTCTAATATTTTGTCCACCCCAAATTACATACAAAGGTGTGATTTCCAGGCAGCCATTCTGTAGCAGGTTGGTTGTATCGGGTAAGTTGCTTTTTCTCTATGCTCTTGTAATGTGTGTGTAGAGTTGGCGGAGAGTGTGTGTGAATGGGTATGAATGTGTGAGTGAGCCTCTCACAGTTATCTAAAGACCTCTCAACGTGATCAGTGCCATAACACACAATGATGGATGAGCACACCAATATAGACTCCATCACTGTTTCCCGTTTTTTTTTCTGACTGAAGGACATAGGCTAAGGGGAGTTGCATGACAGGAAAGTCTGAAGGAGATGGCAGATTGATACAAATGTTTCTCAAATGTGGAGCCAAAAAGCCAAAAGTTTCCTGGCTAAATAATATTTGAAAGGAAAATCATTGCTTATTAGGTTTTTAATGAATTTGTTTTCATTTTGACCACAGTTCTTTCCTTGCTCAAAAGCTGCTTTTCTATGTCAAGCAACTTTTTAAAGTCAGAAAAATGAATTTTTAGGGCTTTGACTAAAAAAATATAAAAAAATTCTTCTTGTCCAAGTACATCCTAACCAAAACTCCAGCCAGATGGAGACAAGATAAATGCCTGGTTACATCAGGATGTGGCACAGTGAAACAAGTGGTGCTGGAACACATTGGCCATATTCCAGTACCACCTAACTCCCTGTTCACTATATAGTGCACTATATTTGCTGTCATTTTATTTGAGCGTCCGAGTTCTGAGTGTGAAATTTATTCACTATATTGTGCCCATAAAAATTCCACAATGGAACAAAAAAAGTTGTGTCTATGACATGAGGCCTTTCTCAATCTGCATTCTTCTGACTTGTGAAACATCATCAGTCACAGCCCAACTACTGTTCCAATTCAAAGTCGGCATCTGGCCAAGTACAGTCCAAATGACTAGATGAGTTCTAGCTCTGCCCGTTTTATCGACGAGACATTTGGAGCTGACTTGTTTGCGCTTGGGATAGAGAGATGAGAACTCCAGCAACACTTGTAGTATGAAGAACAACGCTCGGCTTGTGGCCTTCATCAGGGACATCAGGGTCATTGTTTGCGCTTGGGATGGCCAAGTATCCCAGAATGCATTTTACACCAACAGCCAGCGATGGCAAATATTTTGAGCCAGGCTAAAAGCTTTTGTAATTTTCATCCTAGGACTGCAATTATGTCACTTCATTAAATTCTGGTATTTTTCCAGGTGAAAAAAGTAACCATTTAGGTTTCCAATATGTGGTCAGTTTATCCAAATAATGGCTATTTGGAAATTTGCTCCACCATTTTTTGGAGATGTGAGGACCCGCTGGCTGGGTGAGATCGACTGGTCATCGCCCGTCGTCACCCCAGGGAGAACGGTCTGATCTCTGCAGCCCTTTGGTAATTAACTTCTGGCTCTGATCTCTCTGTAGCATCGTGATATATCATATAATTCCTTCTGGAGGATACAGACTCTTGAGTTGAACTTGCCAAGTTTGAACTTCCAAGTATGCACTTGAGAAAGGCCTATGTACACTACTTGCTAACAATCCTACAATGCAATATGCTGCATTTTATAGATGCAAAAATGATAGCCTGCCACAACAGCCAGTAAAGCAAGCTTTCATGCTAACTATTAGCCTGGCCACTTGCAGGAGTAAAGGAGTAAAAGTTAACAGTTTATTCAGGAGATGTTTTATTTTAACCATTAACTTATGTTTCACTGTAGACAAATCCTGGTTCAAGTAAACAAGAGATGTCTTTTCACCTGCAAATCACCAAAAACTGTGCTGTTATCATCTAAGGTAAAAATCCACAAGTATCAAGTAATGCAGCTACAACTTTCACCACTTTGGGACTTTGGGACATTTTACATTTTGTCATTTGGCAGACGGTTTTATCCAAAGTGACTTACAAGCAAGACAAGACAATCAAGTGTTAGAGGACAGTGACTCAAAAAAGCCATGGTACAAATTCCCAAGTAATTGACCAGGTACAAAAGTGCAATGAAAAAGAGCAGTGGACAGAAGATGTTTGTGTTTTTTTTTTTTTTTTTTTAAAGATATATAATTATTAAAGTAAGAAGGACGTCTCCATTCTCTCAAAGGTCATCCCTGTCAAGATAATTTGCAGTTGGTCAATGGTGTGATTTCATGTGTCAAAGTTAACCAATGTTGTACTCTCAAAAAACATGATTTTGCTGGTGTGACTGGGCCTGTCCTCTTTGAGGATCATACCAATGTTTTTGCATGTTCAAGCCCATTCACTGGATTACTTCTTATCATTTTCCAAAGCCTACAATAGAACAGCAGTCTTTTATACCGCCTTCACACTGTCCATGTTTACCTGCTGCTTGTCTTCAAGGTTAATTTTTCGATACTTTGCAGCATCCATCTCACACATCTTAGACATTGGATCTTCCCTCCTGGACTTGAACGCACCAACCTGAGGGACTTTTCAAATCAATCTGCCTCCTCAACTGCATTACCACAGCTGTTCACTCTGAGAGATTACTTACCTGAGGTGTGTTTTAAGTCTCTGCAAGTTGATTTTCATCTAAGAATGGAAGCAGTCTGACATGTAGGAAATCAATCTGTAAACAAACTCTTAAACTTATAGGATGTTTTGAAAAATGACCAGCAGCAAGTACATCAGAGATATACTAAACTGGGTAAAAACACCAGTATGAATCTTTCAAAACAGTTCATCCAGAACTGTGATAAAAGATTCTGACAGTATCAAGATGTTACCTCCAAGTCAAGTGTGTTGAAATGATATCATCATACTGGTCTGACGTCTGCTGGTCCAGTCCACTGACATCTCTCTTTACAGGTCGCTCTAAACTACTAAATGTTTTGGCTTGGACCAAGTGACAGTGTCCTCGAATTGGATGGAGATCTCATTAATCTGCCGAGTGACTTTACCACCCCTGTCATTCCTCTCTGGCCCTCAGATAATGGGCTTCTATTATGTCAACCAGTGTGTAATCACCCAGACTCACAGACCACTTGGATTACTTTGGTCCCACCATGGGCCTGTAATGCTCTGGGCACTGCACATGTCTCACATTTGTCTCCCACGTCAGTGAGAATATAGGTTGCTGGTAATGCATGCTGTGAGACGGCACTGAAAAGAAAAGTTCTTGGTTTCCAATATGTCTGGAGTTGACTGTGACCTATAAAACAGTGGATTTAGTGGGGATACATTTGAATTTTCAGTATTTTATGTAGTTGCTAATATGTCGATAGTATAACAACTAGAATATCAGACTTTTCTTGCCTCCTTTCACCAAGTTTGACGACTTCTACAACATGTTCTGTAAAGTTTTTCTGACCCATAGGATCACAGAGGGCTCTTCTGTGCACCACTACAACATGGTAAAGTGAAAGAAGGACAATATTGCTGGTGTTGTCAGATGGAACTGTCACCTTCTTTCTAACCACCTGAATACTTCACACAAGCAACGAGGTCCATCGTGTAGTCTGCGATGTCTCTTGACGAAGACATGGCAAGAATTTATGACTCTATGATCACTTAATCTGACACAATGACCACTTTGAAAAGCGAGAATGTTGTGTAGTTTGATCCCTGCATGAAATCAACATATTTCTTTGATAGACATGATAGACACCATGTCTGACAAATATAGATATACAGAAATAGTGCTAAGCTAGCTCTATTGTGAAATGCTCACGTAGCTCCCTCTGGAGCCACAAAAGGCTTCATACAACTTTCATCATGTATGCTCTAGTACTCTCTGAAACTTGTAAACAGGCTTTGATGTGTAAAATTGGTAGAGTTCCCCTTTAAAATGCCATTATTTTTTTTTGTCCTCTTGAGAGCAGCCGAACAAGCTGTATAAACCATATCATTTTATCCATTGTAAATATGGAATTTCATTGTGATATGGCAACACCAGGGCCCAAAATTCTACCACACACTAAACATCAGTCTCCATCTGCAAATTTTGTCTTTCCACTGAGTCAAACATCCATCAGATTGTTGAGATGAACAGAGGTAAGTTGCTGAGTCGACCCAGAGAAATGTTGAATTGTTTTGATCACTAGAGGTAAAGTCTGAGTCAGTCTTGCTGCCCGGTCAGCTGAGATGGTCTGATAGAGTCATTACAGCAGACAATCCTGACAAAAAAGGGAAAAATAAAACTGCTGAACTACAGTCTTGTCTTTTTCTTTCCTCTGCAGACAGCATTTTGGATAGTTTTAGAAAAATAATTTGAAATAACAATTGAAATAGCTCCACATCTCCACATGTAACGTGATATTTATTTTCAGTCACAATGATGAAGAAACATCCACCAAAATGGCAGATGTTACGTCAAAGAGTTCGGCTATGACTCATATCCCCTCATGAGCTTTCATCTCTAATCACAGAGTGTGAATGTCATACGAAAGTAGCCCTTCATTAAATTATGGGTGTCTTTGCAGCATCAGGCCAGGAGTAATGCGCTGTGTCCTGACTCTTGTGGGACAGATTTAGAGAACAGAGTCTGAGAGAAGAAAGATAATGGAAGAGGAATCTTGTCCTGCATGTCCGAAGGTTGTGATTGGTCATTTGCAGGTACACTGAGGGACCCTGTCAGCATGTTGACTTCATTGCAGATCAAACACGTAGATTCCATTACACTAAGTGAGTGTACAAATCGAGTGTGTGTGTCATGATTCAATAACAATGAATCTGAAGGGATTGGAAAGGCACTGAATTGCCTTTTGCTCATCCTGAGGACCCCCAAACCAACTGTGAACAACACTAAAAAACCTGCAACCTATATGGTATATAATAGGACCATGCAGGATCTGGTGAAGGGTTCATAGCCATAGCTTGTGTGGGGAAATTGATAATGAGACCTTATCAAGCCAAGAGGAGCATATTGATTGGCTCTAAGTTTGAAATAATATTCTCCCATGAACCCTCAAAACTTCTGGTTGTTTTTTCATTAGATTAGATACTAACTTTTGTAGACAGTAATGGAATTCAAAATTCACCAAGACACTCTGACATAGCTGCTGTGGGAAACCCATGAATAATGTGACAGCTGTTCCTGTTATTTCTTCTAAAACCTTGATGAAGACAGTTTTGTAGTCTATAATAAAAACTTAAAAATGTTTTTTGTGCTTTTAAATGTGTTGTGTTTACAGTTAAATGAGCCATTTGAGCCCAAAATCACAAATTTGCCTCAAAGTGCCTTGTAAGTCTGTGCCACAAATAGCACACTCTATTCTTAGACCCTGGATTCGGTTGATGAAATTCAGATAAGGGAAAAACTCCACATTCCACCTACAAAACAAAAAATAACCCAAATCTGTGCACCAGCCCCATTTCATTACTCTGCATTATGCTGCAGATGTTTTCAATACCCAACCTGGAACCCTTGGGCCAACCAGTGACCAGATGTGTCCCCCCTTTATTGATGACATGGATGGGCTATATGGATGAAATCTTTTTATCGTAGTATGTGTAACTTTCTGGAAATTAAATTAAGTCATTTACATATAAAATATATGATAAAATGGATACACAACTCATGGTATTTGATTACATCAATGCAAAAATCCTGTTAATCCTGCTCATTGATCTATAACATTGTCTGCAGTGGTATAGTACAACCAGATGTTAAAGGGATAGCTACACTAAAAGAAACTGTATAGAAAAATACCAGTGAAGCAGTTAACAAATCTGTATTTTCTAGTGTTTTGCATTGTCACGAATCCCTCAACTTACACTAAGGACTTTCAAAATTGGACCTTTAACTACAGCACTCCATCAATGAAATGTTTTGCATGAATGATAGCAGCATGGCTCTAGGGATGGTCTGTCAATCGGTTCACCTCTTTGGTCCTGACTGAAATATCTCATTTCATTGCCATTAAATTTTGTTCAGACATTTCAATTCCAGATGAAAAATCCTGCTGACTTTGCCTCACTTTTCCCCTAGCACCACCATCAGCAAGTTAAAATTTCACTTATCCTGTGAAATATCTGAACATCTACAGTACATGATGGATGGATTGGCACCAAAGTTTTTACAGACATTCATTGTTCCTGGATGACGCATCTATGTCAACCATGAGGTTGTCATTTGTGGCTTTGAGTTGAGTCTCAGCAACTACTGGATACGACATATGACATTCATGACTAGTAGTATTGTTAAATAGGTGCACAATATGACCTGCGATATGATCTAAAAGGGTTAAAAAGGCATTTTTCATTTCATCTTAACTATAAGCGCTGGGATACTGTTGCTATATTCCAAATTTAGGATTAGCACAATTGTTGTATTGATGTTTGAGTTCAAGTTAAAAATTTTGACCTTTTTGGTTTTTATATGTTCAAAGACAGTGCCAATATGCATCATCTCTCTAGATTTCACATTGGACAGACAGTCCGGTGGCCATTAATTCCAGTGAGAGAAAGAAGTGTTGCACTACATCTACACGTTCAACACGATTAAAGAATCATTTTTCATATGAATTGCTCCTAATCTGTGTGACTCCTCTGTTTAACATTAATTGGCTCATTAAATCACTGCCAGTAGGCTGACACCAGTATGAGATTAATAAGCGCCATCTCTGTGATGTGTAGAAATCCTGGCAGGTTCAGTGGAGCTGCAGTCTGGGTGTTGCGGAGGGTCATAAAAGAGATGAGGAATGCAGGTAAGAACGCCTCTGAATTAAACAAACTTAAGCACACTCATCTTCAATTAATCTGAGGTAGAAGCGCTGGAACCGTGAGGTCGGAGAGATATTGTTTTTTCCTCAGATGAATCATTGCTCTGTGCTAAGTAGAGCAAGCACATCTGTCTACAAGGAAGCCAGATTAGCTGCTATATTAGTCACTGGTTCTCCACTACATTCACACAAGTACCTCTGATTGCTTTTGTGTCCTCCCCCGGAAAACTACTAAAAGCCTGTAACACTGAGTAGGAACACTGTATTACTTTACAGGTCTGCAGAACACAAGCTAGAGGTTGAGAGAAAGCAATGCTTCACTATCTCAGTTAATCTCTCACTCTTTGCATATAGAGGATAAAATATTAAATTATAGAAACTCTCATTTCTATAAATCTGACAAACTAGAGTAAAATTTTAAATGACATTAAAACTGGTTTAATGTATTATTTTCATTTTGAAACCCTACTAATAGTTTTTAAATCCATTATCATGTTACTGTTTTAAAGGGGCACTTCACTAATTTTTTCAGGAAGTTTACTTGTCTTATAAACACCGTCACATCACAGCAGGGCGGGGCTTCTGGGCTCTGACTTGCTGATTGATACATATAGATGTGGTTCTTGACAAATGATAAGCAAACGGCCTGTTCCGAACAGGCGTGTTTTGAACAGGAACTGCACTATTTCCCCGTAAAAACTAGAACTCCATAACACATCAGGAGCTCCATTTCCGGTAACCTGACAGCCAACATTGCCTATTATCAGTGGCCAAAGGAGAATGCATTGTGTTTGGTCAGGCATTAAGTGTTTCTGTTTAGGAGTGGAATCACGCTGTTAGAACCATCACATAATTACTGTTGTGCTCATAACCAATCAGTTCACTGTGATTACATTTGCATATTTCTATAATGGAGGCTGCTTTACAACAACAACAAGACCATCCACTAACCAATGCACTGCAACAAAACACAATGATAACTCCTGCACTCATCTACATTTCTAGTTTATAATGAAGCAGTATCCTGTTTTTTCCATGAGAATGTGCAGGCTGAAATAATCTCAAACCCAAAACCAGTAAAAAATGTCCCTCTTTAGTCTCATTTGGGTGCTTTTAAAATCCTCTCTCTATGGTAGTTTGTACTGCACGCTTCACGTATTTTCAATATTCCACTGTGCATATCACTGTGTGTTTTATACTGTGTACACTGTGTGTATATTCATAATACATAAATTACCATTAAAACACACATCCTGAGGCAAGCAGGGAAAATTTGGGAGCCAGACAGTGTGAGAGCCAATTCTGTACGTCAAACAAGCGTGATATTGTACCGACTCAGTTTAAAACTCGAGAAAACAGATTTTTTTTCCCTCTAAAGGGGTTTGTTGAAAATCATCCTTTAAAGATTTAAAAAGTGTGACACTAATTATGACAAAATGAATGTAAGACTGAAAAATATCAAGACTTTTGACATATTCATATTTCCTTCCAGCATATGTATTGATCTGTGATTTTAAACAAAAAGATCAAGTGCATATACACAGTGCTTCTACATTTTAGATGATGTTGGTAACCAGGAGGACAAATATTCCTGCCACTGAATAAATAACAAATTTATTTTATGTCCCTTTTTTGACTGGAGGGATGAAAACGCCATTAAAAAGAATGGAGAGGACCAAAAGTGGGGGGATATTTGTCAATTTGTGTCACTATTTTCAGGTTAATTCAAACTCCAGTCAACTACACCATTCAGACAAACAAAACATGTCAATCCGAAGCAAAAAGTCTTTATCTGCAGCAGTGTAATCTGGTAATGAGCTTTTCATTAAATGGTGGAGACTTTTTCATGCCCGCCAGTTATGTTTGATCGACAAAACTTAAACAATAATTCAATTTGATTCAGCATATTTTGGTGCATATTCAGTCAAATTTCTAATGCTAAATCAATTGTAAAAGCTTATGTCACTGGTTGATTAACCACACTAATAACTAATTTGTGTCAGTTTAATGACTTACACAGATTGAATTGTGGCTGAAATTTGAGATCATTTTGGATATTTAGCTTAAATAATAAATCCTTTCTACTTTTTTGTCTTTCAGAGCCCAGTTGTCTTTGTTGCTGTTTTCAATTTACAATTATTCCCTGCTGTTGACTACCATTTTTAAAGTTTAAACCATCTGTCTTTTATGTCAAACAACTCATTCCAAGCTCATGTTGGGTGCCCACATGTGCACTGAGACAGATTTTGCACACTGTAATCATTCCTCCCATCCATACTGGCTGTGACGAGATGCATTCCTAATAGGCTTCCAATGGAAGTGATCGGGCACAAAGCTACAGTCCTCATTCTGCAAAAAATGTATTCAAAACTTGTTTTAGTCGGGCAAGCCAGTTGAATTCCTAAGTTACAGTCTTTTTTGCATGAAATTCTCTCTTTTTGTTACAATCCCACCACTGCAGCTCAACAGGGAATCACTATCTGGGGAATCACAAAAAGGGGACTTGTGTACTAAAAAGACTATAACTTCAGAAAATATCTACTTGATTTGACTTACTCAGACTGCCTCATATTAGCTTCAGATACATTTTTGAATACATTTTTGCACAGAAAGAGGACTGTGATTTTGTTCCCAATCACTTCCATTGGAAGCACATAAGGAAGATATCTCTTCAGGGCCAGCATAAACAGGAGGAATGATGCAAAACCTGTTTCTATGTTCATACAGTCACTTGATTATTGTTATAAGGCAGACTTGAAAAATTGTGAACCTATCCTTTAACCATGCCGTGCTACATCATAACCAACACTTCATAATAAAAAACCTGTATTTTGGCAGAGTTTAGAACAGATGCATTAGAAGGAACACTGAAGTGGCTGCATGACAAGAAATGTGGATATAAATCTGATCTGATTACTATGTGGGTAAGAAATTGTACATCAGCACAACACGGAACTTTGTTAATGTGCAGTTCCAGAGCTGCAGCTCAGAGATAGTTAAGGTTTTGGTTAAGGAGGGCGTGTCTACAGTCATTGCCTATAGAATCAAAAGAAAAGACCCATCAGAGATGACATGTGTGCGTCGTGTAGAGCTGCAGGTGTAAATTGGTGGTGTGGAACTGCTGGCGCTGCATGCGGCACTGTGATTGGATGTGCCTTAAAACTCCTTCAGTAATGTAGCGCCCTTAGTCCGGAGGAGCAGAGTGGAAAATCCAAAGTGACTGGAATTATGTAAAGTAACACACTACTGGCTTTTTATAGAAAGGGGCTGCCTCCTGTCGGCATGGTAACCGGCCGCCATAATTGGCCCCCCATTTCTAGTGGAATGAATTGAGGCATTCCTGCCTTCCCTCTCCTGCGTGTGCAGTTCTGGATGATCGAGGTTGTGACAGAGGGGTGAACGAATTTGACTTAAGCTAGACAACAGGCTAATCAACATACACACATATTTCACTCACCTACTCATTGATAATTGCAGCACCTCCTTTGTCCTCTTTATCAGCAGCAGTGAGCGCTCAGCGCCTGGCCCTCACACTCTGCTGTCTTCATGCAGCTTTAGAGTGGTCTGCTTGTCTGATGCCATCAGCTGTAAACTGCCTGGATAGTTGCTATCTTATCTTCCGGTGACATATTTTTATTTCTCCTCTGAGCAGCACACAAGCTCAAAGTGTCCCACATCATTTTTTTTTTGTCTTCACATGTGATGCAGATGTGATATTTTCGAACCAGCATGAACATCACGAAGCAGCACAGAGTCTCTTTTATTTTGTGTGTCGGTTTGGGCCACATGGAAAACCTCATGTTGAAGCATGTGACCTACATGCGACTTTTATTTTTAACACACACAGATTGCAATTCATTGATGTTGCCATGACGATGAGTAAATCTATATTCACCTGAGACAGCTGTTGTAGTTTTGGCTCAATGGCAGTTTGAAGTGTTACCATGGAAGACGATGAGACAGAAAGAGACAAACAGAGACTTGACTGGTATTTGGGGAGGCATATGTGCTCAGGCACATCTCAGAGACGCAAACTGGAATGTGATGGAGACATGAGGGGGAAGATGTGCTTGAGAAACAGATGTATGTATGTCTTGCTTTTAGAACACTTCTGTCAGGTCTTATTGTCACCAGATATGGATTATAACAGGGAATAGCTATGAATAAGGAGTGAACACAGCCTTTTCAAACTTATTCTCCTTTTCACTTCATGTGTTGGAGTCTAACCTTCATTTAAACAAAGCGGACAAAGACCTTCTTATACAGACACACACGCACAATTACAGACACAGGTGACAAGGATCTTGCTTCATGTACATCATGTACCTGAAAATCTCACACAAATGATGTTGTCAAAACCTTTTCTGTCTCTTTAATAATCCTGTAAGCCAGCAGCTCTGCACACATTCATTATTGCCACACAGAAAACTTGATACCTGAACAATGATGCCCCACACGGTCGAATTATTTGCAATATGCAAGCCTATGAAGATTCAGAGTTTCACTCAAGATCTAAAAACAACAGTGAGTCCTGCTATATTTGTGAAGTGGCTCATCAACAGGTAATGATATATATATTTTGGTAGCTGTAAACCTGATGTACTGATGTACTGATTTACATTACATTTCATACATGAGAAGTTCTACTGTAAAAGCAAAGTGAGTGCTTGTGTGCTCAAGGGCACTTCAAGGCACTTTGATTTTTGAAAAGACCTATAGTTTGTTTTGATTTTGTACGTCATTCACTGCGTCCCAGTAAATGTCACATTCTTTTTCAAATGATGGACCTCCCTTTCCTTTTTATTATTACCTTTTCAAATGTCTTCAGACTAAATGAGGAGCTGATGGTGTGCGGCAGCAGCAGCAGCAGCAGCAGCTGACGCTTGTTGAATAGAGCTCTATGATAGCTGCAGTCAGAGCCGCTGCTGGCCATTTGGGTGCCCTTAGTGTAATTGCTTTGTGGTGAGAGAAGAGAAGAGGAAGAAAAAAACAAAAGAAGAAAAAAACAAAAATCACACAAATATTTGGAAGTGCAATCCTCTTCAATAAAATAAACCAAAGAAATATATTATCACTATCAATGTGATTTTATGACAGGTGATTTTGGGGACACTACATTGTATAAGAATGAAGTTATTGAATATTTCTGTAGTATCTCTTTTTGGTGTTGCACTTTATAGATGGTCCTTGTGCTCTTGTCTCACAGCTGGCTGTACATAGAGTCATTTGTGTTTTAATGTTTCGCTAATGAGTTATTGATCTGGGAGGTTCAAATCTGTGAATATAATTCCAACTTTACTGAGGTGCTGTTTGATGCCCCCTCTGGCACTTGGTGCCCTATGTATGTGATGTGCGTGTACGTAGCAGTGATGGTGGCTGCAGTCATCTGGAGTTTGCAAAGACAGGGTTGTCACAGTTGACAAGCTTGCTGTGGATCATCCGGGAGACATCAAAGGCAGAAATGAACTGTCTTAACAAGCCACTTGCTCCCTTTCAGAGTCTACTGATTTGGAGGAGAGAGAAGAACATTACGGCGTTGATTCTTATCAGACCAATGCCAATCTGGAGACTCTTTTGATACCAGAAGAAGAAATGATTTTCACTGAAAACACAGGGAGATCTGAGGTTAAATGTCAGGGTTACATTTAGATAATGTGTAACTTTCTTTACAAAAGTAATCATTAAGCTTGCAAGGCCACTTATGAGCAACTCTAGCAGTGCCTGTGGAATTTTTCCTGCTTTTTCATACAGCCATCTTGTTGCTAGGAAACATCCAAATAGATTTTTGACCCTATACATCACAGTGTTTTGCTTATTTGGATTTGTCTGTCTGCTTTTGCATCAAAGATTTCCTGTCTCAGTGATACTTGCTGTGTTCCTAGCAGGGCTGGGTTACCAATTGCCCCTATTGCCCCAGATCCACTGCATGTCAGTTGGTTTGTGATGAATTGATTAATTGGAAATATGCAGCATTAAAACACAGTATCACCTGAAATTGTCTTCAGGCAGGTCCCGCATTAGCAGGCAGCCTTTTGTGTAAGGGAAATATAGTAACAGTTAGGGAAAATCTTGTTTACTATGTCATTTGATATTGTGTTTAAAATGTGTGTATTACTAAATGAGTATATGTTTAATTAAATTACCAAGGAATAATATTCATGACAAACCTGGGGCCAGGTAGTCTTCCAGGATAAGAGTACTGGAGGGTATCCATGTGGAGTTCTAGGAAATTAATTAGACATCCCCTCTAGACAGTTAAAATATATAAGAATACTCTGCTCTCTCTGATGTGATTTTTCCACAAAAAAGTTTAATTAAAATAGAATGAAATCTTCCTCCCTAAAAATATATAATTTATAAACATATAATATTTTTCATTTTGAGAAGTTTAACTGCTGAATACAAGATGTCTCCTACTACTTTACTATAAAGTCCATTCTCAGTGTATGTGCACTGGAGGCTTCAAGTTTCCATATCACACCTGTGTCAGTTGCATACTGGCTTGTGATTGGCTCCAAGTTGTGAAGTCACAAATCATGCTCATACAGTACAATCTGGTTTTCAATCTGGTTTATGTGCTGTGTCACTGCAACCCTCAAAGTCCTCACTGACCTCACTTCCGCTTTAGATTCTGAACACTATTGTGCAGCAATCTTTATTGATTTAGCGAAATCCTTTGGTACTGTTGATCACTCTATCCTAGTTGGTAGGCTGGGCAGTATTGGGGTGTCTGGTCACTCACTGGCGTGGTTTCCCAACTACCACACAGATAAGGTGCAACATGTAAAATTAGAACAACTCCTCTCTAAACCACTTTCTGTCACTAGGGGGTGTGCTCCAGGGTTTGATCCTAGGCTCCACACTATTTTCTCTCTATATAAATGACACTGCTTGTTCTGTTGGGGACTCATCTATCTACCTTTATGCTGACGACACAGTCCTTTATGCCATTGGTCCCTCACCAGATGCAGTTCTTACATTACTTCTGGATAACTTCCTTAGGGTCCAACAAGCCTTCTCCACCCTAAACCTCCTGCTAAATAACACCAAGACTAAGGTCATATGGTTCAGTAGGAAGGGTTCTGTGCCCCTTCCAGCCTGAGATATCAAATGACCATCCTTCCCATGTTAGACTATGGTGACTATGGTCGGTATGCAAGGGTGCACTCCAGGAACTTGATGTTCTCTATTACTCTGCTATCTGGTTTGCTACAAATGCCCCTTCCAAAACACACTACTGCACTCTTTATTCCTCTGTCAACTGGTCATCCTTACACACCTCTCATAATAATCATTGGTTCATGCTTATTGCCCCCCCCCCCCCCCCATCTCCGTTACCTGTGCCACTTGTTGCAAATTACATCTGCTGTCTGCAGTCTGCAAAAAACACAAACTGGACAATTTTATCCCCATGTCAGCTTTGAAGGATGCTATTATAGACATCACTGATACATGCAGCTGTTTCCCGACCCACTGATATTCCCTAACCCTTCTCTGTTTGTTGCTTACCGTTGTCCCATGCATATCCTTGCTCTTTTGCTGCTGCTGCTTTGCTTTGCCTGCTTCTCTTACTGTTTGTGTATGCTACTCTTGTTCTGTTTTTGTATTACCTGATGCTGTTTTCTGCTAGCTACCTGCCCGATGCTTGTGTGCTAGACTGCATGTCATTTATTGTATGTAATGCTTGTTGTCACATTTAATGCTTGTTGTGATTGTAGGTAATGGGTGTGTTGGAAATGTTTGCATGCGTACTGCTATCTTTTTTACTTTTGACTTTTCTTTTTAGCCCCCTACGCCTTCCCTCAAGAGGCCTTTTGCCAGGCAATTTTAAATAAGAATTTGTTCTTAATGACTCTCCTGGTTAAATAAAGGTTAAATAAAAAGTCTTAAACTCAGATTTAAGGTGAGCACAGAGAAACTTTCCTCCTTCAGCAGATGAATGTGAAAACAAACCCTGCACATACATCACTCTGCACAGTGAAGCTCAAATATCCAACTGAAGTAACAGAAGGAAAAACACATTACTGAATGGAGGACTTCATTGTAATATAAGATCAATTCAATTGCATTTATCTGTGTTTATGTTGTTTGTTTAGTGCAAGGACACAGGTTATGTACCACAAACGATATAAAACCTGTGTGTTAAATATTCTTTTCTACATGCAATAGTTTAAACTGATGTGGCCTCACCTGGGGCCAGATGTATAAGCCATGCATATGTACAAAAGCAACACACACACCATTTCCCACATACAAACACATACTATGAGAGACCAAATCTAATGTGCAACATCATTTTTTTGGTTGTTCATCAGTTGCACTGAGCATCAATAATTTTAATGTTATCAACTGCACATTATATAAACTTTATTTTAATGACTGTTGTGTGCTTAATTTTTATATTCTTATTTATTCTGCTTTTGTTTTCCCTGGTTTCACAATTTCCCTGGGTCCCTTGTGAAGTCTGTTACTATTGCTTACCTTCTCAACTACCAATGACAGTTCACAGGTAGGCGGATTATTGACATGTATGGTATAAATAGTGCAGCTGTGTGTAAGGATGACTGCCCTGGTCCTAGTGGTAACGCTTCTTCTTTACCATTCTTTTCATTCTGGTGGAACAGACACATTCATATTTCATTCACGGCTGTTCAATCTCACTAATTGTGCACAACCTCACAATTAGTGAGATTTGGTCACAAATGTACACTATCTGGTTCCTAGTCTTTGCTCTTTTTACTATGTTTATGTCTTGGCATAATATAAAAAAGTTAAAAGATGTAGGCCTTTCCAACCACCATAAATAACTAGTCTAACTTTCTGGTATCTTATTTGTTGTGTATCTTTACAAAAATCCATCACAGCAATGGTAAACCAAAACTTCCACCTACAAACATCAGCACACGTTAGGACGGTGACCTTGCTTCCCCTTCCCTCCTCCTCAGTCCTCTCTCCTCTCCAGATTGTTTACTTCCCATCGGCGCCTTGCAAAAGTCAGTTGTAATCTTTTTTTTTCATTTCATATTTCATTCCAAGGTTGCTGTTGCATGACTGATGAACGTCGACTTGGAGTGCTCACATTTCAGCGCAATATAGATGTATGATGCAAATGACACGGCTCCTCCGTAACGTTGTAATGTCTTAATGTCTCTACCTCGTGGCATTTTCCATTCTAACCTGTCTTTGTAATTATGTATGTATTAGTTTAATGTGTTTTTAAAGTGATGATATTGCATTAAGGTAAACAGCCACTTTTTCACTCTGACAAAACCTTCAGTGAGATCATTTGTATGATTTCTCATTTGACCTTGTGCAGTAGGTGTGAGGTGTACAGTAGAGCCACCCCTGGGCTTCGCTTGCAGCTGCATCTCAAGTCGTGTCCGTGATTATGGTAAACATCACTCTCAAGTGTAATATCACAACATGACACTGAGTCACATAGGTGGCAGATCTATTATCTTTGCATGATGTATGACTTCATAGCCTGGAACCACAGCCAGCGCACATACAGGCCTTTAAATGCTGCCACTGATGAATCCACCACTGAAACTATGACCACTTTCTCTGATACTGAACCTGTAGTTTGGAGATGAAGAAGAAGGTAAGTAATATTTTGTTGAATTTTTAAATTAAAATGGCAAGTTATCACTGTTTCTTTTCTTTTAGATTGTATTTGAACAAACTATATAAACAAGGCATGCATAAATCTATATTCAGAAACCCAAAAGAAGATATCCATAAACTTTCAATAAAAATTTGATTTTCTAATGGGTTGAATGTAAAAGCAAAAATGAAAAAAAAAAAAAACTATAAAGACACATTCCTAACCCCGTTTTACATGTGGCACATTTAATTAGGTCTGATTAGATCTGCAGTAAATTCTATACATTAAAAAGGAGGTATGCAGTGTCAAAATTACAAAAAGTTTATTCAGTACATTCATATACAGCGAGGGTCTAAGGATAGAAGGTGTCATAAACCTTTGAGGCCTTTTATCACCCTTCAGTTGAATTGTATTGTGATGATATGATCATATAATTTAATCACTTTATAAACTTCTGTGTTTCTCCTTTTGTGTGTGTGAAATTAAATATAACAGTGCTGTAGATTCATTGTGTAAGGAATGAATAACGACAATCTGCATGTTGGTATTAACATGCTGTCCTCCTTGAATCACTGCTGAACGGAATTGTAGGCCTCAGTCTATGTCACCGCACTCCAGCTGTAATGTGAGAACGGCGAGTGGAGTAATAGTAGAGGCAGCCAGTGGAACGGAGCGACTGGTAAATGTTGTGAAGCGAACTGTTAGGGATAATAATGATCTATTGGATTCCGTTGTCACATTGAGGTTCCAGGTAATGAAGTAAAGAGATTTAAAGAAGACCTTCAGATGACTTCCACAGCAGGAGACACGCTTTAATGGAGCTAGATTGAGTAATAAAACAAAAGCTTGTGCGGTGGGGGGCATGATGGCATTTGCACAGTGTGTGTGGACATAAATGTGTGTATTTGTTGATTGTTCTTCAGAGTAATAACAGCTTCCACACTTGAAGCCACACCATACAGTACACTATCAGTATTACCATTACCTACAGGGTTAAGATTGTTTTTAACCTTTTAACCCTGCACAGGCAACTGATAAAGACAAAATTCAAATCAGAAGAGTGTCTTTAACTGTAGGAAATTACATTTCTTGTCAGCTATTATTGATTTCAAGCAACTGTATTATTTTTGTCTGATTCAATTCATGTAGGAATAAGATACAGTTGTCATTGTGCTATCATGTTTAAAAGTAGACCATCAATACAAACCTAGATCTTACTTATTTACAGTAATAGCACAAATTGCAATGGCAATATTCATCACAAAAATCTTAATTAAATATTTTTCTCTTAAATTGTTCAGTCCTATGTGCTGAGATTTCAAAGTTTCATTTACAGGCCACCATAAGAGAGCAGGATAAACTGAGGAGTTGAGAGTCAATGTCAGAAATACCATCACAGACCAGTTAGGACTTGTATGGAAGGGTAACTGGATTTTAAAAGACTCACAAGGAGAAATTTCTCTAATCAGAAACAAAGTCATGCTATAAGATTAGATAATAACAATTATCATGTTAGAGGATGCTGCACACTGCCTTTAGCTTTGTCTTTCAACCCTCCCACCTCATACACACACACACACACACACACACACACACACACACACACACACACATAGCTCACTTTGACCTTTTTGTCCTTATGGATAGGATATATTATAATGGGCCTTGTCCTTCACTGTGTCATTGTGAAGATCCCCTTTTTATCAGCTGTCCAACAAAGTTACAATGCAATATATACAATATACAATATATTATAATTTGATTGTCAAAATGCAAGAAACTAAAGCTCATTTAAAAGCAAAGGGCACCAAGCCTTTTTACATTCCTGTGACTGGTAGATTATTTCATGACATGTGACTATTTCTATACCAGTCTCTTCTGTCACGAGCGACCCATCTGATTCTGTCTGTTTCCACCTCTCGCTGATGGAGGTCAACAGAGGTCAGACAGATAAGGTGATCGCAGAATAAAGATTTCATGAATCTGAATTTTAATCTAGAGACAGTATTTTCTGTCCTGACAGGGGCAGGTGGCTCATTCCACAGGGAGGGGATGCTACGCCCTACCTCCCAGCTTGTTTTTTCAAATATGGAAAGGGAATTTCTCAGCTAAAATCTGACATGGCACGAATTGAATAAACTGGTTCAGTACAGTTCAGTCTGGGTCTAAGTTAGACTCAGTTCCATGGAGTTTAATCAAACCAGACCTGATTAATTTAATTGTATTCATCAGGTTATTTCCCAAATTTAGTGCATAACTAAGTCTATTTTTTTTATATTATAAACTTAATAATTGAGAGGAATAGTAATAATTTCAACCTAACAGTAGTTTTATCTAACAGCAAATGTTCCTATTTTAAATAAAAAATAAATGAATCATTAATCAGTATATTTATATTAACAGTGGATCACATGACTATGTGTAATGTTAAAGTTGTCATTTATCGTAACAAGACCCACATATATTTATCACCAACTCTACAGTTCCCCTCAGCTCTGTGAGCATCTTTCAGCTCATTGTTTCGGTTTTTCGGTTCACAACTTTAGTTTTTCAGTGAAAAAGCTCTAATAAGCCCACTATATACTCTCTGTCCAGCAGCAAATAGCAGACAGACAAAGTTAGTGTCTAGTTAGTGCTTAGGACTTTTCTCAGTAGGAGAGTGAATATTGGACTTGTGCATTCATACGGTGGACACAAACA
This sequence comes from Thunnus albacares, assembly GCF_914725855.1. Taxonomy (NCBI): domain Eukaryota; kingdom Metazoa; phylum Chordata; class Actinopteri; order Scombriformes; family Scombridae; genus Thunnus; species Thunnus albacares. Next base: position 21,856,767 of record NC_058128.1, on the reverse strand, counting down.
AGTTTACAAATGAATGCTAATGTTGCTTCAGGTCTGCTGGATGTGTCAATGGGTAACTGTTAGTTATTATTTTGTCCAACTTAAAAAGGTGAAAATATTTAAGATGTTGTGTTTTCATCTTGTTGCATTGCCTCCAAATGGAGAAAAATATCAATTAAAGTACATATAAATAAAAGCTTCTTATTGGTACTGATTCCTATCTGTCATAAATGCTCTGAATCATGAATCTCCCATTCACAACGGCTGTGACACCATGTGAAAATTCAAGGTTTGGGTTTAGGCTCATTAAATGCTGTAGTAGGCTGTGGAGGGTTATGACCGGATTCAGATCGACTTGAGTCATGTTCAATTTTTTTGGCCAGATCAAAACTGTGAGACAGAGATGGCTGAAATAAGTCCGGAGAAAAGGTCACAAGGTATCTGGAGTAATGAGAAAATGCCGGTTTCAGCATGGATTGGAAAAAGATGACTGCAGCATTGATGACAGTATCACTGCAGCAAAACCAGCCATTATCTCCATTAAATCCTCCCTGTGTGACCCTCTGTGTGAGATGGTAACCATGCCAGCCAAAGCCAGGAGAGGAGATAGCTGTGACATCATCAGACCCATCGACCATTTGCCTTCTGGGAAGCCCCTGCAGCCATCACGACAGATCAATTTGGTTGGCCCCTGGAGGCACGGCTCATTGGGCGCACAGTGCACCCGCTCCCACTTTTCTGCCTCTACCTGTCATCATTTACATTTTGATAGGTCTCTGCTTGTGATGAATACTGATTTCTATCAAGGTCAAAGCTGCATCACCTGAAGGAAGAGCGGAAGAGAAGGAATCAGTGCAGATGTTGATGGAGGTAGAGGAGGAGGAGATGGGAAGGGGCCACAGATAGAGACACTGGGTGAATGACTGAGAGGGCCGTGACGAATCTAATTCGGCGGGTGAAATAGAGAATGAGCAGGGACAGAAGGAGATGAAACAGGGAGGTAAACGAGTGGGAGGGAGCACGGCGTCTGAACAATGGGTCCACATTGTGTGCAGTTTGAGGAGTATTGTGCCAAATAATGGCATGTGATTGAGAAATATACACCGTGTAATCGCCGTTTTTGATGACTCAGACGATGGAGACACTGATGCTAAATGTGAGGTGTGTGGGTCGTGATCGGGGATACTGCTTTCCGCTCTGCTTCAGTTATTGAGACCAACTCTCCAAAAGAGAAATACAGCAATTTAAAAAAGCAACACCCACAAAACAACAGCTAACTTAGAATTAATTTATTCTGTTATAATGGAAAGTAACAAACAGAAGTGGATGATAACATTTTTACACTCTGTGTCCTGTCAATAATGATTGAGGGTCCCACAGGATTAATTTCCTTTTCTTACTGTGCAGTTTTAATATTTTTTTAATCACACAAGCACACACAAAAAAAACATTAAAAATATAACAAAATACTAGGCAATATTTACATTAGCTACCTTTTCATATTACACTTTCAAGCTTATCAAAACTGAAGAGTAAGCACTGAAATCACTATACTTTAAAATTCTGGTAAATATGGAGTTATGCAACTAAGACTGGTGGCTACAACTCACGGTTGCTGATTGTCAGTTACACAACATGCTTTCTGGGACACAATTTTTCCAGATGCACAGTAGTCAGAAATAACGACAGTCAGAGCAGCAATATAGAGATTTGTCTCTGTAAACAGAGCTCAAAGAAATGCTGATACATCTCAGCTCTCAATACAGTGTGGGACGACCAAAAGAAGTTGAATTAGACTGTATGTTGAAAACAACTTTCATGCAGAGAGAAATCAAGCTGTCCCACACTAAATGCCTCATATGCAGTAAAAACTGTCAAACAAGATAATGGTGCCAAACTAGCTTAAGACATATCAACATGGAAGTCCTCTTTAGCCAGCAAAGATATTTAACTCAAGCGACAAAAAAGGAAAAACAGAGTCAATGCATGATGTCATATGTATGTTATGTTTTTTTGTCCTTGAAAACCTAAAAATGTTTGCTAATTTCACTTTTGAACACAACAAAAGAAATACATTCAACCAATTAGCATATATAATGTTCATTCATTGTTTAGTCCAAGTTCAATATTTTTCTACCTCTGGACTAATTGAGAGTAGGCCAATATTATTTCAGCCACTTATTACTGATATCAGCTCATATACTGTCTGTCACATATTGAAGGGGGTGGAAGGGGTGAATAGGGGTAACATGGAGGAAAAAAATCACTATAAAATGATTTGCTGTGGTTTAAAAGTTTGGGAACCACAGATCTAGGCAAAGGTTGTTGCAGATTATGGACTGGAGAATATTCAAATATTGAAATATGCTCATTATGTAACACATAAATCCCTGAGAGTTCAGCCAATGAGGCATTTCAAAGCCTCATTTTTATTTGAATTCAAGCATTTTCATACTATAAAATGTGACAACCATTACAGCTGAATGTTGAGGTAAATACAAGTACCTTAAACCGCAGTTCTTCTACTGACCTCTAAGAACTGCTGACTTTATTGAAGTCAATAGGAACACCCCTAATTTTACACAGGAAAAAAAGTAGAAGAAAGAAGTGGTTGTTTGTAGTGACAGAGCCTTGGAGAATTGTCACACCAATTTTTCATCTCCGCAGAGCTTTTTTAAGCATCTCTTAGCTTGTTGTTTTGGTTTTACAGCACCTGTACTACTTGATTCAGTCCATATGCTAAAATGGCATCAGAATGCTTAATTCATGAGTGTCTCAGGGCCCCCCCATCAAGCCCCACTACATTGGACCATTCCATTATCTTACTGTGCATCTGTGGAAGTGATTCAGGAAGACAGTAACCAACTGGTGTAAACAATGGATTTATTAAGAGAACTGGATACGGTGTTGGAGGTTCATTCCTATGAAAGTTGCTCAGTGGCACATGAAGCCTTCTTCCAGGTATAAAATTACCTGGATTTTCTGCACAGCTTCCACATGATCTTCCATGTTGTGGGGCCGCATGCGCACCAGAGATTTCCGCCTGCCAAGCCAGCTAACTTCTGGTTTAGCCATTCACTAACTTGAATGGAAATAAAATAATTAAATTATGTGGCTCTTCTAGACTTTCCAAATGTTATCGGACCGAATGGATCAAATTCTGATAGTGAAATGAGTCATTTCATAGGGGTTGTGAAAAAATGTATCTGCTGTTTTCCAGCTGCTGCTTCCCCCATGATTGTGTGCTGTTGGACCCATAAGTTGTCATTGCATGGATTGGCCACTATGTCAAATTGGCTTTAAAGCTGGTGCACTTCCTGGAGGCTTGGTGTAAACAAAAGGCTTGGCGTCATGTACAAACTGTTGAAAAAAGCTACCCCAGTGGTGCTAAAAAAAAAAGAAGGAAACAGGAGGAAAGCAGGAAGTTTTTTGCAAAACTGCCTTAGGTAACAACCTTTTTCATGACGGCTACTGATGACACTAACATTACTAAAGAGCAGCAAGAAGCTGCTGCTTGCGCTAGCACGAGTGTTAGCATTGCTAATACTGGCGAATTGACAAGGAAGTACCTGTTGCTGCCGGCAGTACCTGCCCAGGTTGCTTAAGCAATGCTGCTATTGTTCAAGTCAAGGACATAATTTTTCCAAAATATCAAGAGGGGCACAGATTTACAAGCAGTAACTATTACATGCAAACAAAGAATGGAGAAAAGATAAGCAGGTTCTGGTTCATGTACAGTGAAAAAAGGACTGTGTTATGTGCTTTTGAAACTGAGAAGAGAGCACTCAGCTAAGTGGGGATGGATTCAATAACTGGAAAAATCTTTCAGCCCACTTGAGACAGCATGAGAAGTCTGCTGAACACATCACAAACATAGATACCTGGCGCAATCTATCACAGAAACTACAAACAAACACAGCTATAGATCAGCTGAACCAAGATCTATTTGCTCTTGAAGTAAACCGCTGGAAAGAAATTTTAAGATTAATTGCAAGTGTGAACCATCTGGCAGAGTGTAATCTTGCATTTGATGGCCACTCAAACAGGTTGTTTGAGTCTGGCAATGGAAATTTCCTTGGGCAAGTAGGACTGATGGCTCACTTTAACCCAGTCCTGCAAGAGCGTTTGAGGAGAATCCAGGCTATATTTATGAGCTAAGTGATACTTATTTAAGCAAGCATATTCAGAACAAACTAATTTCCCTTGTGGCAAAGTGTACAACCGATGCAACTGTGGAGAGTGCAAATAAAGCCAAATATTATGCAGTAATCATGGACTGCACTCCAGACCTCAGTCACAATGAGCAGCTATCAGTGGTGCTATGAACTGTAAATTGTGAGACCTCAAAAGGTGTCTCATTTCATGAGCACTGTTGGTTTTCTTCAGGCTTTTGACACAACAGGAAAAGACTTATGTGAGTCATTTTTTAAGGAACCTAGAAACACTAGGTTTGGATCTTTCCAACTGTCGAGGCCAGTCTTATGATAATGGGAGTAACGTGCAGGGTAGTGGGAGGTAGGCGTGTGGAGTTGAAACTGTTAAAGCTGTTCAATACCAGCTGCCTGAAATCGACTGCTCTGAAGGCACTGAGTGCCTTTTTTGGCAATCTCTGCACCATTGTGTGGTACAATGTGGTGCTCCAGATAAATAAAGTGAGCAAGATCCTGCAGAGCTCAAAGTTTCAGTTGAGAAGGGAAGGGAAGAAACCAGGGCAGTAACAGAATTCCTTAAGGAATTTCGAGATCATGGATTCAACTCTGCCAAAACAGATGCCAGGAGATAGCAGAGAGGCTTGAGATGGAGATGAGCTGTGAGAGGTGCATCAGAGAACAACTAGACAGTCTGAGTATGACGGAAGAGAGTAGACTCAGTCAACTGCAGAAGAGCTCTTCTAAAGAGAGTTTTTTCTGCTTCTTATAGATACAGCCCTTGTCACATTTGAGGAGAGATTTTCACACATGGAAACCTTCCATGAGCTCTATCGATTTCTCTACTCCATTGACATAATGAGAAACACTGAGAAGGGAGGGACGGTGCATGCAGCCACAGATTGGAGCAGAGAATGGACGATATTGATGCAGAAGACCTGAAGCTTATAGCTTAGCACATATCTCATCAATCTGAGATGCTTGATTATATATATGTAAGGAGAATATCCTTGACAGTAGGGATGTGCAGAGGGCCCAGTATTTGTATTTGTATCTGTAGCACATATCTCATCAATCTGAGATGCTTGATTATATATATGTAAGGAGAATATCCTTGACAGTAGGGATGTGCAGAGGGCCCAGTATTTGTATTTGTATCTGTATTTGTTGAGACAGCAAAATTATTTGTATTTGTATTTTTATTTGTGTAAAAGTGGAAAGAGGCTTAAAAATCCGGTTTTTGTTTTTTTATGCTTTTAATTTTAGAAAATTAAAGTGTTACAATAAGCGTTCATGACTTAACTACCTTATGCAGGAGGTCCCCACACTAGGTCTCGAACTGGAGTCTCCCAGATCATAGACGACTGCGCTGACTATTGAGCTAAAACTTTACTCATTGCTTTATTGCAGACAGACCTCTACCTATTTATACACCCATAACACAGACAGCACAGCATGTAACATGTAGGGTAGAACTTCAAAGACAATTATTGCTTTGCACTTTTCATTTATTGCCTACTTTTTACAACCTAACTTTGTGGAAACAAGGAGAGGCAAAACAGGCTATGGAGAGTCTCTTGGGAGCACTTCGCATGTCTCAGCAGCTCAGCTTTATCTCTGGGGAACACCCCCAACTCCGGGACTAATGTCCAAATTAGGAAATGTACATCATGTTGCAGGTGGATGTGACTTGCTGATAGATGTAACAGTGGAGCAGAGGACAAAGAGTGAGATAGCGATGTAACCGACCTGCGCGCTGGTATTTGCCATGGTTTTTTTCTCCTAGAAAAGAAATAATTTTAAAAATATTTGTATGACACAAATATTCGGAAAAAACCCACTATTTGTGTTTTGCTGAATAAAGTATTTGTATTCGGGCACACACCTACTCCATAGACATCCAAATTTGAGTATAGCTCTCTTCTCAGAGAGAGACTTCTTCTCACTCTCCCTATGACACTGTCATCACTGAAATTCATTAAAATATACCTCAGGTCAACCATGTCACAGGACAGGCTGTCTGCACTTACTGTTCTCTCCATTGAGCATGAAGTCAGGAAGTCACTGGATAAAAAATTAGTGATGGCAAGATTTGCTGAGGCCAAAGCTTGCGAGGTCAAATTTTAGTATGGCCATCTAAACTGTGCCTCCCAGCCATACACAATATAGCCTCATGGCATATGACGTACCACAACTTCTAAGAATCTATGGCTATCACAATATCAGATTTTCACTACATGATTATCAGGGCAAAAAGAATTCACAATAACAATATTACGGTGATATATATAGAAAATTTGAAAAGATTAAAATGAAAAAAAATGTTATCAGTCGAATTCATCTTTAACTTTGTTGTGTGTTTTGTCTCTTTTTGGGCAAAATTAATTACACTCAAAATATAAGTGGAGGGAGGTGGAGAGAGAGTCTGTAACCATAACTGTACAAAAGCCTACAAAAAGAACAATTACACTTAATGGATAGTAAAAAGGAAACCAGATGAACTGATAAACAAAAGATCCACAAGGTATGTGTGTGTGTGTGTGTGTGGGTGGGGTGTTGGTGGAGGGAGACAAAGCGAGAACGGAAAGAAATGATTTAAGAGGCGCTGGATTATGTACACGATGAAATAAACATCAGAGATGCTTTGCCACAAGCAGATACTGCAGGAGCTACTTACTGTGGTGCAACAACCAGTTCCTCCTCTTGACAGGATTGGTGGGGTGGTTGGAGCATTGTTGGGAACCCTTCTGCATCTGCAGCAGCTATCTCAGGGTCACAAGCAATTCGCCCCATAGCCTGAGTGGTGCATCGAACACTGACTAGCCTTCAACTGCGGAAGGGTTCCAACTATGGGCTCTCGTCAGCCACAACCTCTTGAGCTGGTTTAAGCTTCTGCTGCAATCTCCCCAGTGGCTTTCTTAGTTGTTTCGGTTCTAAACCGATCTTCTGCAAGAAATAGTGCATTGATGTTGCCGTGAAACCACAGCAGCTGACTTCCATGGGGAACATGGCTGTATGCCATCCTTTGACAAGAGTCTCATCGTTCAAATCCTGGTACTTGGCTTGGGTGGTCAGGAGGAAGACAGTGTAATGCTGGTCTGTCTGGAAGAGAGTTCTCTGCAATCTGTGTTATTGTGCCATCCAGTCTTATCACTTTGAAACCTCTGTTGCCCAGGATGCGTTCCATGATGTCAAGCACCTTCCTGTAAAGAGCGAAGATGAGTGTGCAGTCGCCTTCTTGTCTGAGCCGTTCAAGAAGGGCCAACAGAAAGACAGGTTTTCCTGTTACTTGGCTTTTTTCAGTTGGTGAGAAATGGCTAGCCTGTCCCTCCTCCCTGTGCACTGTGAGTTCAGCTACTAAGATGGTTTTGGTGCTCCTGGATAACAGAACCATGTCTGGTCTTAGTGAGGTTACTGCCACCTCCTGTGGGGAGACAAGTTGATTGTTCAGGTCCACTTGCATCTCCAAGTCTGATGCCCAATGCAAAATGGAAGGAGGGTTCTTGGCAGTTGTTGCCCCAGGAGCCTTGACACCTTCCCTTTGGAAGTTAATACCCTCGGTTGGTGATGGCTGGTGTTTATTGGCTTTGATCCTCTGCAGGTCCATCCATTTGGCGATTTCTGTAAGGACCTTGTTGTGCCTCCACCTGTATCGGCCTTCTCCCCATGTTTTAGGGCATCTGGTCAAGATGTGATTCAAGGTGCAGATGGTTGCTCTACATTGCTTACAGGATAGGTCTTCTTTGCCCCAGATCTTGAGATTGTCTAGGGTTGGCAAGAGGTCAGCCACAGCACGCAGGAGGAAGGTCAACTTGCCCTGATTGGTACCCCAGAGTTCCTTCCAGGACAGTGATTGCTCGAGAGCCTGATCCCACTGCATCCACTGTTGCCATCTGGCGAGCCCTGCCACTTTTACGTGGTAGTCCTCTTCTGCTGCCTCTTGTGCCCTCTGCACCACAAGTCCTCTCTTGCCTTTGGTATTGGCCTTGCTCCATTGCTTGGTGTAATAGTTTCCAAGTCCTAGCCGTCCTTGACAGACAACCCCAAGAATCTCCTGGTGTTTCCAGTAGGCTGGTAGACTGCTCTTGCCTTGGTGGCTTTAAATTCTTCTGTTGTGTTTAGTTAATACCAGTATATCATGACAGCCCTACTCCAGACAATACAGCGACAGCCCAAGATTCCCTTCAGCTGATCAGTTGATTAGGGAGAGAAAGCAAGACAAACTCAACCAATGTAAATGAAAAAAAAAACATTCAAAGGAGAGGAAGAGAAAGACAGAGACAAAGAAAGACAAAGAAAAAGGCAAAGAAAAAAGGTGAACATTTTTAACAGTGTATTATGTTTATAATTTTTGTGCCTCCATAATTGACCTCTTATTGTCTTGTGTATTATTTTCTCACTTTACTAACACAAGATAGAAGGCAGAAGACCATAAACAACTTCTCTAATTTGGACAGCAGCAGGCAGGTCCAGTAAGGAAATTCTGCCAGAGAACCTGCTGGAAAACCAAGGCAAATGATGACAACCAATGACAGATCTTCTAAGTGAATAGATAATAAAGTACAATCTTATCATACAGAGATCATATTGTTCATGAAAATGAGATTTTATAGTGGGTGCATTTGTTTAACTGAATATGTTTTGCTGGGTTTTTTTTTTTACAGATGCAATTCCAGATGTCTGGACATCATTGTTGTGTGAAGACTGGTGAAGAGAAGTTACAAGTAGGTCTTTCTTAGATAAACAAGGGATGTGGAGGGCCCCATGCCTGTATTTGCCTTAAGCCCCATGCCTGTATTTGCCTTAGGCCCCAAAATGACTAAAGCCACCCCTGACCAAACCGCAGCTAAGAGCAGAGTGAATAATGAACTTACATTTGTCAGTTGGTTAAACATTGCTCCACTGGGTTGATGATGTTGCTTCATGTCTGCTGGATGTGGAAAGTGACTGTTTATGACAACTTTATAAGGCAATAATATGTTACAGCTGTGTTAACTTGTTTTGGAGTTATTCTGCCTCGTAGTGGCTATAAATCTATCTTCATATACTGTATTTCTCGGTAGACTATATTAAGAACTCAATTAACTATGTGATTTCATAGTAGAGGAGAAAACATAGAAGGCGTGAAATGAGAGAGACCCCCATCTGTGTCATTGAATGACCTCGACAATGAGAGTGAGAGTCCAGGAGGAACTGTCAACAGGCATTGAGGGGAGTGATAGATGGTCCTATTCACATTGCGCACACACAGACATAGACGCATATATATCATACTACTATCTGACATCTCACCCTCAAGCATGCATGTTATGCTATGGTGCACTGATGCACTTATCTCCACGAAATACACACACGTACAGATGTTAGTCTGTGTCCCCACTCGAGGTTAAAAGTTGCTGCTGTGATAAGCACCAAACATCTGATGTTTATATGCGATAACAAAATGTGTTGGCCTGACACATGACTGCTGTTTATTGACTGGTTTTTTGCATGAGCACTGTGTAAATAAAACCAGTGTCATCTGCATAGATTATTCATTTAATCTGTCATCACTGATCTAGTGTACATTATATGTTTTCTGTAGACATAAAGACTTACTCTGTGTGTGTATTGCTTTGCCAAAACCAATTCAGCTACATTTTAAAGAAGTGGATGCTATATTCCTCATTAATTCTCTTTGCCCTGAAACTCACAGAGACCCAATGGCACCAAATACCACCACAAATCCGTTCCTCCCAACTGCAAAAAAAAAAAAAAAAAAAAAAAAAAAAATGCAATGCTTGATTTTTCTCCTTACATTTCTTCTTTGACAAACAGCCAGTAAAAAGTTTGACTTTTCAAACAGCCACAGCAAAAGACACAAAGGCTTCTTTGCTAAACTCCAGACTAAACAGAACAGAGCTGGGGACAAGTCACTGAGTATAAGTGATGGTGATGTGTGGTGTCATTCTCTGTCCTGCTGCTTCTCAGACACATGTCAAAGTGAAAGCAGAGAACCCAGAGCTGATGTCTCTGTTTTACCCACTCAGATACACAAGAAACAGATGCAACCTCTGCAAAGACACAACAGATGTCTGGTTTACATTTTCACTGATTATGAAGTGCACGTACTAAAATATTCAATATAATTATATGGGATTTTTTGAATAATCTTTGAAATGTGTAATTTAAAGTGTCAGACCTAGCCTGGAATGTACTGCTATGCTGCATAATAAACAAAACAAATGTTTGTAATGTGTCGTATTTTAAGTTATCGTTTCCTTTTCTTCCACTGTGTGTCATGTGATTGACAGGAAACATGATGTAGAGTAAAACAACACTGGGGATATTCAAATTAAGGTATTACATTACATCATTTGGGAGATTTTGTCCAAGGCATGTACATTTATTCCCCACATACACATGCTCAAGGACACTTCTAACTAGCAACCTTCTGATTAATGGACTAACTGCTCTACCGACCGAACTACCACCCCAGCAATCCAAAACTAAGAGAGGAAAACAAAACTCTGACCAAGCTAAACAATGTGTCATGCTTACATTGAAAAGTTCCCGGAATTTAAATCCTGGCATTTAATGGGAATTTTGGTCAAAATGTATTCCCTTTTCATAGGGAAATACCCTTGGGGTACATGTGTGTACATGTTTGTGTGTGTTTTTGTGTGCACCTGTGTATTTACATATTGACAAGGACACCTTCTTCAAACCTTCTGCACGCAATTATCATATCTAAAACTAAAGCCAGCAGCCGCAGTGGTTCAGTAAGTGGCTTTATCAGACATGCAGACCCCTTTTCCCAAATCAGGGAAGAGTGCAGAGTAGTGTTCAACAGGTGGTGTATTGAGTGCAGAAGATAACCTTGACGCGCCTCCTGTGCCTCAAACCACAAAAACAACAATAATGTATGTTAATAAATGTATGTAAGAGTGGTGCAGGATATGTATGAGGGCAGTATGACAGCAGTGAGGTGTGCGGTTGGACTGATGGATGGGTGCAAGGTAGAGGTGAGATTACATCAAGGATCGGCTCTCAGCCCTTTCTTGTTTGCAACGGTGATAGACAGATTGATGGACAAGATCAGGCAGGAGTCTCCGATGACTGTGATGACACTGCGATCTGTAGTGAGAGTAGGGAGCAGGAGAGATGGAGGTATATACTGGGGAGAAGAGGAATGAAAGTCAGTAGGAGCAAGACGGGATACACGGGAGGGAGGACAGCGGATTGGTAAGAATGCAAGGAGTAGAGGTGGCAAAGGTGGATTAGTTTAAATACTAGGGGTCAACTGTTCGAAGTAACAGGGAGTGTGGAAGAGAAGTGAAGAAGATATACAGGCAGGGTGGAGTGGGTGGAGAAGAGTGTCAGGAGTGATCTGCGACAGAAGGGTACCAGCAAGAAAGAAAAGGAAGGTTTACAAGAGGGTAGTGAGACCAGCTGTGTTGTATGGTTTGGAGGCGGTGGCAAAAGACAGGAGGCGGAGCTGGCGGTGGCAAAGTTAAAGATGTTGCAGATTTTCGTTGGGAGTGGCGAGGATGGACAAGATTAGGAATGGATACATTATAGGGACAGCTCAAGTTGGATGGTTTGGAGACAAAACGAGATATGTGAGATTGAGATGTTTTGGACACGTGCGGAGGAAAGATGCTGGTTATGTTGGGAAAAGGAGGCTGAAGATGGAGCTGCCAGGCAAGAGGAAAAGAGGAAGGCCAAAGAAGAGGTTTATGGATATGGTGAGGGAAGACATGCAGGTAGTTGGTACATAAAAGTGGTTGTATATAAAATGACAATAAACACCATTTTATGATTATTTATCTGCAATGACTTCTGGATTCTCAGTCATCTGGTCAGGACAGGACTTTAAATTCTGTTGTTCAGACAAAACAAGACATTTGAGGAAGTCACCTTGGACTCTGGAAAACGGTGATGAACATTTTTCACTATTTCCTGACATTTGGAAGTATAAATAATCAATGGAGAAAATATGATTGGTCTATAATGAAAAAATGAAAATAAGTAAGGCTGGTTTCTGTCTGATGGCTGAGTAGACTAATCACAGTTGAGCTGTGAAGGTGAAAAGTGTGCGTGGAGAGCAAATGGGAAATGAATTCCCTGAAATGACATTTGCACATACAGTATAATGCCTTCAAAAGGAATCAGTGCTCTTATGTTTTACTGAAATGTTTTTTTGTCAAAGCAGATCAAAAAGCAAATCTGGGATAAAATTGCCATCCATTTCTGCACACGCACACACACACACACACGTATCAGTTAAGAGAACGAGCTGCACAGTCTCTCAGGTTTTCCATGTTGGTTTATGTTTGTGTTTTAGCATCTCTGGCGCTGCTGTTTAATCATTTATCATTCCCTGTTGTACTTGATCGGAGACCCGCAATTATGTTTGTCAGTAGTGAATTTTAATACCAAACCCACTTTCATCTAAATTTCTCTTACATAATCCTTTTCATATCCACTGCTGCTTTGTCCTGAGAGTGTGCCCTGTTGCCATGGTGATCCATGAGGGGATGGATGCTGTTTGAAGGGCAAATGGGGGGAAAGGCCCAGCAAAAGGGCCTGAATTAGGAACACAGCTGACTGTATCCCTGTGGAGTCTAACCCTGGAGCTCTCCTTCTGTCCTCCCCTCCCTCTCTCTCTCTTACACACACACACACACACACACACACACACACACACACACACACACAGAATCATCCAAAACTACACTTTCATGGTACTAAAATAGAGACACCTACTTGGGGGATGGAGAAACAAAAAGGAGGCATCTAAGAGCAGGTGTTCACCGAAGACGGATTGCCTCACTTTGTGGAGAAAAAGGAGGCCAGGCAAGATTGGGACAAGGTAAGCCCGGTCATCCCTCTCCTCCTTCATCCTCCCCCAAGTCGACTGAGGCTGAAGCTTCTCAATGCCATACTTAAACTTCACCTCCAGTAAAGAAAAACACAGATAGCTAGGTTTGTTCTACAAAAACTTTTCTAGGTCGTTTTTATTATTATTATCAAGGTTTCCACTTCCAATAATACTAGACATGACTCAGGCTATGTGTATTTATTGTAACTTTTTTGTTTAGTGTGGGTTTTTTGACATTGAACAAGTTTTATACTGCATTCAACATTTGATTCCATGACATTTCATTACTACGTCTTACTAGTTGAAGTAATTTGTTCATGACATTTCAAATAAGCACACATCACTCACTTTACCTTATTTAATGGAATAATTAGGGATATGAATTGTTTTGAATTTTATTCCAGTATTGGATTGACTGCCATGTTTGCCACCAGTGTTGACACACTTCAACTATCAATAGCATTTAATTAGAGACATCAGAGTCTACAATATGTTGTTCATGTTCTAGTTGTAATTAGTGTTTTTTTTCACAGCTTTTATAAGTCAGTGAATGGCAGCACTGCACATGGACACTGTATCATCATCATCATTAAGTTTGATATGGCAAACTTGTTAGCAAACAGTTGCACATCAACATGTATTTCAAAAATGTGTATATATACACACTATAACCAATAATACAACATTTGAAACTATTTAAAGGTACATTATCAGATTTTTTAGCCCCTTTGGTGCAGTGAAACAAGATGAAAACACCAAATTGACTTATCACCTTGTAAAGCTGATATGGCACACTGTATCTGTTAGCAAATATTTGCCTATTTATACATTTAGCAGACATGGAGCAACATTTATTTGGAGTTGTGATTCTGGCCACCCTACAAATGCAAGTCCAACATTCACTCTCCTTTTAGCTCTGTTTTGGCCTCCACCAAATCCTGAGGGAAATATTTGACTCATTAGCTGCTAAATGCTCCACTATGTTCACCAGCTAGCCACTAACTGTGTCTGCTTGATGTTTGGGGCTGAGCAGGCAGTGGGTTTTAGAGCTTTTTCAGTGAAAACAGTGGTCTATATTGGCTGAAAATGCAGTTACTGAGAGTGATGAGACTGAACCAAACAGTAAAGTCGCGGACTGGAAGACAAAAGAATGAGCTGAAAGATGCTTAAATGTGTTGTTGAGCTGTGCAGAACTGTAGAGTCGAGTGATAATTCTCTGTGGCTTCATTATAGCGATCCCTTTCACATTACGCATATTCATTTGATAAATTGTTATTATAAATATTTGGATTAAAGCTGCCTGCACGCAGCAAGCGCATGGCAGGTTCAGTTTATTTTGCAAAGTGTCCCAGAAACCAACCAGCCCTCCTATGCTGGATCCCTTCCCCCAGGTATGTGAAAACTTTGTTTAACAATAGCTTATAAAGACAATTTAAATTTTTGAGTTCTAGCTCTTGAAACTAGATTTTGACATAGGGCCTTGCTACAAGCCTTAATCTCTGGATTAGGTAATGATGCTGGAACCACCTCAAGATCCTTACCATTTCAGCTGATACTGTGCATCAGTGGTGTATAATCCTAATTTTTTTGAAATCAATTAAACTACCACAAATGAGCTGATACACAGTTAACCTGTGGTTGTCAGGACCTCTGGGAGTCTGGACCCTGGGGCTTTACCAACCTTTCCCAGTTGGTAATCCATCTTTGCATGAGCCAACAGCCTCCAGAGGTCCCAGCCTGTTAGATTCTGACAATTTTTTGGTCAAAAAAGGCTAAAATGTTGCCAGGTTACACTGAAAAATGTCATTGATGAGCACAGCTTTTCAGCCTCAAGTTTCAAGGTCAACCAAGTTGAAATGCAGTAAACTTGTAGCCAACATGCTGCTACACTGGGGAGCCACGTTATTTAACATACTACTGTGAAACCACAGCAGACAATAGAAAATGCTCTACTGTTGCCTCCCTGCTGCTTGCCTGTGTGGTTGTCACTCAAATCAAATGAGGTAAACCTGTAAACAGAGGCTGTACAGATAAAATGCTGTAAGCAGAAATCAATTATGACCAAGCTTTGGAGCTAGTCTGTAACAGCCTGATTGAATATACAAATGGTTTGTGCAATTACTTTAAAAGTAACCACGTAAACACAGTCAAGCTTCAACAATGTCTTCACTGAACATCTGTGATCATAAATACACACAAACAGAAGTAGATTTATTTACACAGGACCTCTTTCCCTTTAAGTTCTGCAGGAGGAGGACAGTACAGCCATCAAAAACCATCTGGCGGGTTTTATTTTCACATACTGACCAGGTGGGTGGGCTCTACTCAATAAGAACAGTGTTTATTCAGCAGTCATAAACACCAACTGCTAAGTTGGCGCTCATCATAATTCTCTTCCTGATGTTTCCATCAGTAGATGAAAGACTAAACTTTATTGTATTCATTTGCAAAAACCTTTAAAAGGCAACTTACTGTATATTCTGTTACTACAGTACATCATATAGTCAGGTAAATACTGATTATGTGACCATTCTCACCAATATAAATTCCTTCTTCTGTGTTTAGTTAATGGCTTATTTGTGCCAGGTCTACACTCAGGATTGTATGTCAGGCATGGTCAACCATGTATGTAATAGAGGCATTGAAGAAGTGCGTCCAGTTGAATGGAATGAGTACAGCATGAAGGATAGCATAACCTCTGCTCACCATGCTTCAAATAGAAAAAAGCATTTTAGCACACTCCGCCTGTTTCTGAGGTTATTTATGCGGGTGTGTATGTGTGTGTGTGTTTGAAGAAAAAACAGAACACACTTCTGTATTAGGAATGGACTGTTTGTTATGGATCCATACTTGGATACAAACATCATCTCTGACCCTTGTGTTCTGCCAAAACATGGCCAGGAACCCTGAGTCGAGATTAAGATGTTTATTGGAGGGGAGAGGAGACCCTGATGTACCACTGAGATGGTGGAGGGGAATGTGTGTCTGTGTGTATGTGAGTGTATCCCGAGGAATAGACGAATGTGCCTCCTCAGTCTCTGCTGTTTCTCTCATTCTCCTGTTCCTCTTCATGTATCTGCTGTGGAATAGATAATACAATCAATGTGGAAATTATTGCTAATATAAGAATTTACAGCAGAAATGTTTGCACCCAAATGATGACCAAATGTCTTTGTCATGTTTCACAGTGCTCTCGAAGTACTCAGCTGCTTTAATAATTTGGTGCTCTATATGGCCCATTCTGTTTGGTGAAGAAACCCAAAGACTTGTTATTATTAAACCTCGAAGCATAATGTTACTTAGTTTTATTTTTTTTAGTGTGTTTTTTGTAGTTTAGGATCCTTTTAACTTGTCTTTGAGTATCTTGACATGCAAATTATGAATAAAATGTATTATTATCATTATTATTATTATGGTCATATTGTACTCTACAAGTTAATTTCTGAGCCACATTGCTAAAAAGAAGTTCAAAGAAACAGAAACAGTGAAATGATCACAGGTTTTAAACAAACCTACCAATTAACCAAACTTATTTGGAAGAGAAATTGAAAGTGAATGGAATAATTGTTGCCCCAACTAGTTTGGAGGTCGACTGTCAACATTTCAGGTGTGCTCACTCTCAGTTTCACCCCCAAATTAAGTGGTTTTGACAATCTTGCTAAAGTGTTGGCTTGTAAACAACATGTCGTACTGCTTAACCCTATTTGACATTGTAGCAAAGTTTGTCATTATGTGTGTTTGTCATGTCACAATTATTTGGGTGAGTATAATGTTAACACACAGTATCTGAATAAAACGATAACCAAAACTACAAAAATAAGATTCAGTGAAATGGTGATCAGTGTTGTACAGTATATCTGGTATGTACTAAAGAGACTGCTACATGTAAAGATACAGGTAGTTAGAAGAATTTCTGTCCACACACAATGTTTCCCTGAACATAAAAAGACCGTCTTGTGTACTGTAAATGTGAAGGCTTGCCAGCAAACATTATGCCAGATGGCTTCCTCCTGAAGCATAGCTTACCCATATGTCAATCCACAGTAATAACTCCCATGAGGTTAGCAGAAGGGAGAAAGGTTACACGCTCAGTTATGGGCTTCACCTTTTCAAATCTCCCTGCAGAAGAATTCTGATCTAAGATCAGAGACAGTAGTGAGATTGATATGACACATTTGGACAATTATGACCTGGATTATATTACTTTTAGTTATTTCATCATCATAAAAACAAACACTGAAACGATCAGTGCTTTCCATTGCTTCCCATCAGTTGCCAATAATAAAGAAAGGTTTTGAAAATAATAATATTCATACAAAGAATGATACCTAATGTAGAAATACATGAAAACCATTAACCTGCAGGTTGGCAGATGAGGTGATGAATGATATTTCTTCCTTTTGAATGACAAATTATGAGAAATGATTCTGTCCTTTAAAGTGATTGATCAGCTCAGGTCAAATTGTTGAGTGTCTCATTTGTCATTTCAAGCGGGCGGACGAGGACGGTCATTTGTCCGGTGTCTTATCTCGATCTCTACCAGTCCCCCTACCAGTGTGCTGTACCAAATCTGCCAGCAGCCATTTGCCATCAAAATGTCAGATTTATACTGTGAGCGTGTGTTTGCATGGGAGGATGGCTGGAAGGACTTCCATTCAGTAGCTCAGAGATGAAAAGACTGCATTTTCTATAGCTGAAGTTCTGCAGAACGCTCCAAGGACAAATCTTTGTGCTGTGAGAGAAAATTGCGCACCTTCAACTAAAGGTTCACAACTCAAATTCAATATGTCATGGTCTCCATGGAAGCAAGATAAAGACTTTTTTTTCTTTTTAAAGCAAAGGCATACAGTACCATCACTTTGACTAAAGCATATTTTTTTGAAATCTTTTCATTCTGGCAAATTTTCAGTTTGAATAGAAAACAATTCAGAAACCTTACATTCACTGTTTTGTGATGAAACTACTTTAATTCAGCTAGAGTAAGGGAACAAAAACTGATGAAAATGTGTGATGTTTTGATGTACAGAAGTCAATATATGCAGCGTATGAGGCAGAACATATTACAATGAATCTCCATCAGATGATGATCAAACAGAAATTGATGAAAATGCTAAAACTTTGATTTCATCTTTTCAAAGCTTTTAAGCGCTGGCAGTAGCTTTTCCATTTAGATTTAGCAATGACAAGCCATGTGAAGTATGTGTTTATTAGTCTGTTGATGCATGAGGTGTTTTGTCTGCCTGCTGCACAGAGCGATGAATAGGCCTTTAGCACAGCACACATTTCAACACAATATGGCATTTTGACTGACATGGATTGCTGATACCCTTCAATGGAACAGTCATTGTTAACGGTATTAATTACACCTGTGCTTTGACAAGTCAAAATGTCTGCTATGAAAGAAAGTCATTCAAGTCGGCATAAGCTGCGTGTGCTGTTTTGTGATATGCTTGCTTTTTACCACCGCGTAGACATCGGCTGCGACACTATTCACATATTACATTGCTTATACCTGGATTAAAAGGTACCGTATTGGCATGAAAAGAAAAGACAACCCGGATTGTAAGACATCTGTTTTTGGAACACTTTCTGAGAATTCAACACAATTTCACACTCTTCCCGGATACAAAGAAAAGAGAGTCATCATTCTTGAAGCCTTTCCTCTGGTAAAAGTGAAACATGAAATACTACCATTAAAGCAGAATGTAAATCCTACATTTGCGTATCTCCTCTATCAGTCACATACTGACACACTCTCCTGTCAGGCTCTTGGCAGGTAGCATTTTTCAGACAGTCTTTTGGGTTTCTCACACTTTTAGGGCTGACTAACTCTAGAAGACACTCTATAAACTGAAGACACTCACTACCATAGCAACATTAAAGCTACAAACAACCCGCTGGCACATTCCATTCAAAAAGAATATCTCTATCCCCTACATGTAATTGTCCAGATCTCAAATACAAGGTGGACCACACTTTCCAAATGTAATTTCAAGAAAAAATATTGTCTTATATTTGAGTAGTATATGAGTAGTCCCACTAGGGGGCAGATTAGGGCCTAATCATCCATGGCTGATGCCAGAATATCTTCCTTGTGAACATAAAAATGCCGTAATTGCAATTTACCGAGTTTGCTGCTGACATTACTTTCTGATACCGCCCCCACAGGCCATGTGCTGAACTGCATCTTGCGGACGTATAGCGTTAATTTCTGAGGACATGCAAGTAACACAGGACACACAAGGTAGTCATAATGCGCATGCAAACATGTAGTTAAAAGCAGGTATATCAGCCTCTTTAGATGTTCCACCTTGAGTGACAGAAGATTGAGAGAGATGTCAATCAACCACAGTCTGTATACACCCACAGTCCTGAGAAGAGGTCTGATCAAGAAAAATAAGTGAAAACACCTGAGAGTGTGCACAATGGGTTTGTAGAAGCTTTAATACCAGAGACTGCACTTGGATCTGAGCCTTTTCGCTTCAGATTATGTCACAGGGTGATGCTGTGTGTGTGTGAGGGGGTGTATGTAATGGCTGGTCCTGGTGGTGGTGCCGTTTTTGGTGGGAACTCTCTGGGCTTTTGGGGGGTTTTACATTGACTTAGAAAGACACTTGAGTTCAGCGTGCTGTGACTGGTGCACTAGGCTCTATAGAGGTGTTTCCACTTGTCTCCTGACAGCTAATTAACAGGTGCAGTGCAGGTGTGCTTGCCGGGAGAGAAACAGAGCTCATAGATGCTGTGATGGAGCAGTGTAGAAGAGACTTGGTGTGCACAGAATGCAACGTAGGAATGAAGGGAAGATACCAGCCTATGGCCTGGTTGCCAAAAAGTAGAGTGTAAAAGTTTATTTAAATTGATCTTTGATTTGTTTTGGTTGCAGTGCATTTAGTTAACAGTTTATTTTGGCTTACCCCTTTTAGTTAACATAGCTAGACTATGATGCAGTAGGAGACTGAGACAGATAAGTCTGTTTTGTTTTCACCCTCTGTATTCACGTTGGAGACGCCACGGGGCGGCCACGTACTGGAGGCCATGCATGCGCTGCAACCACAGCTAAAACAGAACAGCTCTTCTCAGCTGGATTGGACACTGGACTCATTTAATACTGAGGCATTTAATTGCCTTTAGTGTTATTTTATTCCTTCTAAGAGACTTGACTTTTAACCCACTCTTAACTTGTGCTTTAGCTTATAATAAATTCATTTGTTTTTATGCTCACTTTCTGTCTGCATGCTGTTTTGGGTCAGTACAACTGCCCAGTAGAAATTACTGGATTTTTCTTTAAAGTCACATTCCAGACCTGTGACACAAGGTTCCACACTCAGATTTATAAAATAAAAACAAAATTTCCTTCAGTCATTTTTCATTTGCCCTCAAAAGCTGGAGCAATTATTATACCATTTAGAGAGAAACTGCCTCAACAGTTGGCAGCTTCTTTGTATTTCATTTTTTTGTTTTTTTCAATAAAGTCCTTCAGAGCAGAGTCATCATTGCATACAGAGAGGTTGCTTTTTCTGCTTTTGAGATGCCACCATTTTAGCACTGCGATTCACCTCTGTGCCTGTTGCCAAGCAACTCCTGACACTTTAGGGATGCGACGTGAATGCAGGAGCTGCCATGATATTTCCACATTGTTTTGTACTGTGCACCTTAGGTTTTAATGTCATCCAGACAGACTCAAACATGCTCAGCCTTTAGAAATGACAAAATCATGTTTGGTTGTATTCTAGAAAACAAGGGAGATAAAACAACTGGGGCTGGGCCTGCTTGAACCTGGAGTATGGAGATGATGCAGCAAATTAACAGACTTTAAGTCCCCTTTTGGGAGAAACTACCAACTTCAGTGACACAAACATACAAAAAATGTATTCAGTCATAGAGTATTACCTAACTTGAATTCTAGTATTAGTGGGGTTGTCACTAATCACAAAATATTACAACAGGCACATGTAGCCAGGTTAAAAATACCATATATTGTAATAAAGTTTATGTTAAGCTAAATAATTAACGTTAAAAGATACATCATAAATATGGTTAAAAAAGCAATTTCCTAAAATATTGAAAGGTTCAGTGGAATAAATAAGTTTTAAAAAATATGCAGATGTATAGTATAGATGTAAGTATTATTATTCGTTTTATTTTGAAGAGTTCATGGTCGTAAAAGGAAGTAGTATTCCAGAATAAGTTTAATACCGGTCATTCATTGGTTGAAAAGGGTTGGATCACACAGGTGTACGTAAAGAAAGAGGAAGTAGAGTGTGAGTGAAATTGTGTAACTGGACGGACTGAGCAGCGATGTATCATGGATGTATAGTAAGAGCTGGATAGGGCGCCGCTGCCCAGCCTTGCAGCCAATTTTTCCCAGTGGCCACTCGCGGTATTGCAGCGAAAAATCCCCCTGCGGCCCAAAAAGGATTTTCCCCATAGACCACTATTGTAAAAGAGACGCCTATAAAACTGTTGACAGGACCCCTCGAACTGCAAACAGCGTCAGTTATAACTCTTTCTGTAATGAACGTTTGATCCATGGAGGCTTATGTTTGTAAAACTTTCCTCGAGCCGAGAAAAGCGATTTAAAAATCAGTGACGTCATCACAATGTAAAGTCTATGGGCCGAGCGGGAGCTCGAGTGCGGGGCCAGCGGGGGAAACACTACTGCGCATATTCAGTGGGCCGTACATCGCGGAAGCAAACCCGGAAGCTAGACACTTTTTTGGCGTATGCGCCAGGCGAGCAATTCCTATAGGACTGAAAGGGCGCCATTTTTTGTCCGGTGTCCAGCTCTTGTAATACATCCATGCGATGTATGTGCGGTGTTTACAAACAAATGTGTAGCTGTCCTGGCATAGCCCGACAGTCTATGCCAGGATACGCATTCTACGTATCTCCAGCGAGCAGCTGGAGATACTTCTACACTAAGTTTGTTGCACAGTTGTTCCAAGTTTGTTTGTTTATTAGCGCATTAGCCGAACGTGTGTTGTTAGCATTCATTAGCACAGTGAATGGATTTACAGCCACTGTGTAGCTAACTCAAAGCTAAAGCTAAAGGCATTAGTTAATCCTTTTCGACGTGGAAACCCTGAGGATTTATCGGACAGTGCTATGAGCCACTAAGTCATCGCTCAGAGAGACTTTTCACTACATGGGCCGGACCCGCCATCTTGGGACTTGAGCGTGTATCCTCTTCCTTCCCGGAGACCGAGGTTGGTGTAAACTACATCCTGTTCTTTCCCGGAGACCGAGGCTGGAATAAACTGCTGATTGGAGTCAGACTTCATGACCAAGGTACCACATTTTATTTTTTCGCTCTTAGAGTGAAGCAGCCAAATAGTTTTGGGGTCTCTCTGTTCATTCATTTTTATTTTATTTAAATACCTGCCGGCTTGTGTGTGTGTGCTTGGTGAATGCGAGCCGACGAATTTTGATTGAATTTAAATCAGAGGAAATCTAAATTTCACTTGGAGTATATTGTTTACATTTGGAGAGTTATTGCCGTAACTCAAGTTATTGAAAGAGACTAAATATTATTTTGTTGTTTATATAATAAGTAAATAAGATAAGTTCATTCTTTCTAAAACTGATTCCAGTGTGATGTTTGGTTATTTCTTTCACTAGAGGTATTTATCAGTGGATATCAGTGACAGTTTTGTTAAAAGGAGTGATACACCACTTCAATGCAGTAGTCTAATTCATCAAGTAGATTACAGTGCATAGATTTAATACAAGGGTTAAATAAAAGTTAGCCTAATAAGTGTAATACAGTTCATTAGCAGTGAATAAAGGAACCCAAGACAAATACAAAAGTATATATAAAAAAGAGAGAAACAGAGTAACATCTAAGTATTATTTATTGTACATTAAGTTAGTTGATTTAAAGAACTCAGGGCCCTTCCCTGTTTAGATGAGGGATAGGTGGGCTACACTCAAAAAGACAATTTTCTGTTAAAAAATAACATATAAGATAGCCGGCTACATTAGCCATCTTTAGTTGCGACCGCCACATAAAGAGTTACAGTTATGCGTACCAGTAGAAGTTTACAGGATTGTTGTGACTCCAGCTGGCTAGCTGGCTCTTTGTAGCAAATAACAATTGGGTCTAAGAGAGGAATGCATACCAATATAAGCCTCCAGGTGTTGTGTTTGTTAATGAGGCATCCTCTCTGGTTTAAAGAGGTGATGCCAAGGGAGTCGACTGAACCGGTTGATGTCTCGCCAAGAAACACAAACAGCAGGAGCAGATGAGTTAATGAGCGGACTTTCAGTTTCTGCTCTGTCTGTGGTCAAACTGATTATTAAACTGGATGTCAATGCTCTCTTTAGTTGAAGCATCTGGTAGCTGTGTGGGATACCATGTATATTTTTAAAATGCATAATGATGACAGTATTGCAAATTATTTTCTGGCCATATCGCCAAGCCCTAGGTGAGTCTTCTCTACTCAAACAATCCTGCCTGATTTTGAGAGTCTTCTAGTTTAACTATTATTCATAATATACTACTTACTTAAGTTTGTCAACTTATTAGCTCTGAATTGGGACCTCTAGTATTTGGAGCAATTAGCTTGAGAAGAAGAATGTGTGCAAAAGTAGTTTACACCCAAAAATATTTTGTTTTTCTAGCTATTTTCAAGTTTAGTTGCTTACAAATGTTGAAAAGTAAATTTATTTAACTGATCTAAATGGATTTGGATTTGATGCTATCATACTCCAAACCCTATCTATTAGTCTCTATTAGAAATCTCTGTGCTCCAGCTGCAGGTTTTCTTAAGATATTAAGTGTTGAGTCCTGGACAGAGTGAAGAGAAGCATTTTAATTTGGTTATTGTATTCTGGGGGGAAAAAAATCTTTCCTTGTAAAATTTCAAGGTTCCAATTCTTTGAATTTCTCAAAAGATTTCAAGAACAGCAGAAGCTTTGTTCACCCCTTGCAACATAGTGCTAAAGCTTCATCATATACTGAAAGTTTGAAATATTTGAATCTCTTTTTGATATTGAGTTGCCCAATTCATTTTCCATTATTCTTTGTTCCTCATGGCTCTGTCTCTCTATCTCTCTCTCTGTCTCTCTCTCTCTCTCTCTCTCTCTCTCTCTGAGTGAGTGTTATTTCCACACTCAGGAGTCACCATTTGGCCTGGCACAGCTTCACTCTGTAAAACACGGCTGCCTACGAGCTGCATGCGTAGCTGCTGTATTTACCTGCTCTGGCAGCTTGATAGATGTACAGGTAACACGGGCCTGCTGCCGCTTTAAATACTTCAACTACGTCTGCTTGAGAATTCTGCCGGAAAGGATGGACAAGCAGTGTGCCTGAGGTGGAGGGGAGATTCTTGTATACCATGTTTTAGTCAGCTTCTCACACACACACACACACACACACACACACACACAGACAGTTCCCTTTCTGTCTTTTTCTTCCTTTTTTCAATTTTCAATTTCTCTAGCACCAGAGTGGTTTTGTTTTTGACATAAAGTTGCACTATGCAAGAGTTTATTATTAAATTACCTGTTTTACAAGCCTAAGTCTCAGGTAGTGTCTATGATGGATCAAAGAGCTCCATCAAAACATCTTGGGAACTATGAGAAATGTTTTTTTGTCCTCTTGCAAAGCTTTTTTAATGTAGGAGCCTTTCAAACTCACATTATCCTTTTTCATACTTCGACAACTACATTTGCAAATGCAAAGTGGCTTGGCAGTCAACTCCTCTTCTCTCATATCTCATAGGATTAAACAAAATTTGTGAGCGTGTTGGTACGCAGATTGAGTTACCTTTAGACAAAGCCAGACTAGCTGTTTCCCCCTGCTTCTTTTTTACATGCCCGTTGTACAGTCACTGCTCCTCTTCGCTCTATTGTCCACAATGTGTTTTAACAGTTTTCTTGAGACTGTCCTGTGATAACAGTGTTATCTCCAAGATGCCATCTATTCATCAGCTAAGAAAAAGAGGCTTGTTCTAAGCTTTGTGGCAACACAAATACAGAAGGGTTTAAAAGGGGTTTACTAACCTAAGGAGAATTTTCATAAGGCATAAAGGAGCATTTAATTCTTGAGTTTATCTGAATCTTCCACATTTGGAGATACATGTGACTAAGTGTGTTTCCATTTTATGCTAATTTTAAATTTGTGCTTAAAAAAGTGGAAATGCTGGAAATTAACAAATAAAAAAGTTAAGATTTCGTAAAAATGTGGTGGTCTAATGATGTTTTAACAGCTCACTTAAAAAGGGGCTCATGTGCTAAAGAGGCTAACAGTAATTGCAGATTTATTGCCTTATGTCTCTCTGGTGCATTCACTTTTCAGGTAGATCAGGTAGGCACATGAGCCACTAGGTTTTTGTCAAATAAAAAGGTTTTAGCATGACACAATGTCAAAATGTTAAACATGAAGGAGAGAATGCATTTACATTTACTAATGTACATAGTCACTTTCCTTCAATCTCAGTCAGACAGAAATACCTCTGAAAAGGTCTCGGCCCTCAGGAACATCTTTGAGTCAGAGGTGAAGGCAAAGCTGACAGATTGAATTTGGGATTTCTATGCACAAACAAGACCTGTCTGACCCTGAAGGTAACAAGGAAAACCGTCGGTCTCACTGTGACATGCAAACATGCAAAGCAGGAATGAACAGCTCTAGTGCTAAATGATTTGAGAGAACATTCTTATTGAGGTTAATATAAAGGTGAAGGGTCAACTAATTCTGTAAAAGATGCTTGCTTCTATTAAGCTTTGAGCTCCAGCTGAACAATCTCCTGACTCCCTAAACTACCTGGGTGTTTTAGATGCCATTTCCTTCACCCTTCTCTTTCATAAGGTGTCATCAGAGAAACAGGAATATTTACTCATATAGTTTATATAGGATGTGCTGTTACATCAGAAATCTCAGAGCAACCACATCTGGTATTAGGAGGGCCCAGCAGACAACTGACTGTATTAAAGATAAGAAAAATCTTTTTAGGTGGGGTTTTAAGCTGTTTATTACCTCTGTCATGGCTTTGGTTTGTGGCTTTAGGATTAAGGTTTAGGTCAGGGTTAACATTAGATATATAGTGGTGAGGGTTGAGTGTAAGCTTAGAGTTAGGGCTGAGGGAAAAAAGCCTTTCCAGAAATGTTCCATCCCTCCGTTGTTTTCGTGGCTTATCTGGATCTGAGTTGCACTGCCAGTAGGCTAAGTGGGTGTTGAGACTGAGTGCAGCTCTGCCCAAAAAAATGCAAGGGGCTGCGTTGGTGTGGGCATGTTACTCCAGGTACTTTGAGAAGATGAGACACGATCCAGGAAGTGCAGTTTGACCAACAGTTCAATGAGTTTGAAGGCTTTTGACACAGAAAAATCTGCAAAATGGTTTATAATGCAGTCATTCTATCTGTTGTTGCTTGATTAGCATGTTTGATTGGCCAGTGCAGCCAGATGATGTCACATTTGTGATTTGGCAAAAGTTGAGCCTGTTTTTACTTTTTTGCCAGACAACCATTTATTTTTTTTACCACAGCCCTTTGCCTTGGCATCTCTGCCACAATAATGGAGTGGTGCCACTCAGATGAATAGGAGGCTGTGTTTTTTTTTTTTTTTTTTTTTTACACAGTACTGTTATCTGTCTGAACACAGCCTAAAGCTGGGCAGACACTGCATTTTTAATAGTCTTGTATGTTTTCTTAACTCTCACTACATATTTTAATCATCCTTTGCTGCAACTTTTATGCTCACATTGGATCAATCGACCAATAATGATATGGCACTCACACCAAACGCAAGCACAGAACAGTTTTATCCGAGACTGTCCTCCCAAGAAAAATGACACAACAGTAACAGGTAATGTCACTCACCCAACCTATAGTTACGTTTGAGTGGCAGATGCTGTAATAATCATGACCCGGAGCAGTGGTACAGTTCACCTGACTTCAGATGTCTGTTGTCATTTTTTCCTTATTCAGGGGAGGAGGGGTGGATGGAGCCATTAACCCAACAGTGGACTTTGCTGATTCCCATTTCCAACCACAAGTGTCACATTTCCAACCGCAAGTCGGGACAGTTTTTTTTTAAAAACAGTAACTAGGATTGTTCCCAAACTTCTAATCCATGGTTATTATGGTAGCCATGACCAGGAAGGTCACCTAACTCTAAGGACGTAGTAACTTAAACTCACACCAGATGTTTCCTAACCTTGACAAGGCTATTCTGAGATGAGTCAGGAGTGATCAATTCAGGATTAAAATCTGGCTTAATCCATACAGAGTCTGCCCAGTTTAAGGAAGGCGTCCTTCTCTCTAGCAGCGTCTTCCAGCTCCACCTGGAGGATCCCACAATAATGACATGATAGATGGTTGATGAAATCCCTCAAGTGTGTTCTTGGTCTGCACCCAGGGTCTCCTCCTTGGATTCAGAAGGGTGGCGTCTTGGAGGCTTACTGATCAGATGCCCAAACCACCTCAGGTGACTCCTTGAGCTCACTCCAAGTGAGCTCCCTTCAGATGTCTGAGCTCCTCACCCTGTCTCTAAGAGTGAGCCCAGACATAAAGGATGATGTGAAGGAAACTCATTTTGGCTGCTTGTATCCGCGATCTCATTTTTTCGGTCAGTACCTCAGGCTCATGACCTTAACCTTCAGGCTGAGCTTCCTTTCCACCACATCTGTCAGATACAATGCCAAATACAATGCCTGTGTTACTGCTGACACAACACCAGCCGGTGAATACTGCTTTCCATTTTATCTTCACTTGTGAACAGGATACACGGATTCATGAATTACTCCACTTGGGGCAGCAACTCACTCCCATTCTATTGTTTTCCAGAAGAGTACCATGGCCTCACACTTACTACTGGAAGAGAGTCAGCACCACTGAGTGTGTGTTTTTGTAGTGAGTGCACAGTTCTCGCAGGCTTGGATTTGAATGTTCTCTACTATTGTATCATGTCACGGATGAGTCACATCCCCGTGACTACAATTTGGGCGATTGCCATGTTTTCATTGCAGCTGAACTGTTACATTCTCCTCTTACAAAGCTGATGACCTCTGTGCTCAAGCAGCCCTCTCAACCCCTCTGTGGATAAACTGAAAAACACAAGTGCAGTTTCTCTTCGCGCTTTAAAAGCTGACATTTTGGAGATAGGAGCTTTCCCCATGACACCGGCAGGATGTGATGCGTGCCCGAGATATTTCTGAGTCACATTCCTACCACTATCATCCCACTCACACCCAGACGGACGCTTTCAGCTGTAAGCTTGATGCCAGAGACACTCAGCTCTCAGACGCTGGTAATCAAATGATGCTAATGAAACAAAGAAGCCTGCAGTGCCCCAGGCCCCGCGCCGACCCGCTTCAGCTGATAACATAACCAATCATTTCATGGCAGTTTGAACATGCAGAAGCCCAGTAGCCATGAGCAGGGCAAGTAGCCTTGGCAAAGATTTTGGATCAATCTATCTGATATTAGGGCCTTAAGCACAGAGCTTAAGACTTTGCCTTCCTCGTCTTCACTGGTTATATTCCTTTTTTATAGTATTAGTGGACATTTGTACAGGTAATTAACTAAATCTAAAATTAAAGTTAAACCAAATGAAGCCATGAATCATCTGTTTGAGTGATCTCATTATGCCAGCTGCCACTGCATTTCAGCTGATTATTATCCAGAGAAGACAAGTGCTCTGACAGCTGTAGTAAGAAGGAACACAACTGGCTCTGTGTCCAATTTAGCCCCAAGAGCACTGTGTATCTACATTGTTATCAGCCATATTTGCTTGTTATTTCTTTAATGAATGTGTTTTTGGCTGCAATGTTTAATGGTTGCTTTTATATCAAAGTAAGAGGGGTAAAATGTAGAAAAGGAAACCATATTAGACCCTGGAGCCTACAGGCAGCATCACTTGACTACTGCAAAATCTAGATCAGTAAAAATATATTAGAGTGCTTTCTATGTTATGCATGTGGTAGCAATCTGTCTGACAGACTAACCAGAGACCAGTGTAAGCCTGGCTGACACTGATCATTTACCTCTTTGTAAGACTTTCTTTTGTTTAATGGTTTCCCAGTTGAGAGACTATGTAACTCTTGCTGAACAGCTGCTACTGTGGTCACGTGTAGCAATTAAAGGATGATGTCATATTAAATTTGCCTTTACTTTCCAAGATTGGATCACTTGCTTTAAAGACGTCATCATTAGGCGACCCAACTGGCAGTGGATGGGACCACAGGCAGGAAATGACAAACATGTCTCCTGTTCAAGTGTCTTTACCTAAATGTTTATCTGTGATATGCTAAAATTTAAACTTAACAGCAGCATAAGAAGAAAACAATCATAAAGTCACAAAATGGATTAAGTAATGTCAGTTTTACAGCAATATCTACCTTAACATTAGCCACCATAAGCTACTGGTCATACCAGACCAATAAAACTAGCAATAAAACACCTGAGTTCAAGGGGGGGTATTTTATCTCTTATGTCAATATGTTACATATAGTTTCACTTCAAGGTATATTTTAAACCCTCTTACCCTACTTTTAAGAGTGCTTTTGGTGTCAATTTTATGTATGTGTATGTCATGTATATTTGTTGCTCCTTACTTTATTACTGTATTTTAAGTACTATGACATTATACTTGTTATATTAGAATGGCTTGAGACCATATAGAAAATAATACCAGGAATAGAGTCAAAATAACAAGGACATTGGAAGCTGTGAGTGTATATGTGTGAGTCATCCTGAATGTTCTCTAGGTACAGAGCAGAGGTGCTGTCTAAAACACCTAGCTCTTCACTGAAACCCATGTGACAAATCCAGTAGGAGCTTTGAAACTGATAAACATCAACAGCAGAAACGTTAACCGGATTACCACCAGCCAACAATCGTGAGATGAGTAAGACTGCAGGTGCTAGACCTGGCAACCGCCTCAGCCTCACATACATAATGTCAGTGGTCCTATGTAGCTGAACGCAGAGTGAGTGGCTGATGCTGCGAGGACACCATTATAGATACACGTTTTCATGAATGTAGGTGATGTTGATCCTTATATATGGGATGATGAATCTGATATAATGTTTGTATATAAAATAAAGTTGGGGTTTTTTAACGAATATTTGTTTCATACAAATATTTCAAAAAGTATTGGTTTTTAGGAAGAAAAAAAAACATGAAATACCAGCTTGGATGGTTACATCTCTATCTCTGTCATGGTGTAGCAGGGATGAGTGGACCCAAATGCAAAGACCAGAAAGCAGGGCTGAAGTAAAACGCTTTTATTCGGTGTGAGCACCCAAACAAAAGCTGACGGAACAGAGAGTGCAGGCATACATCCAAACAGAACGGACTTGACAAGACTAAACAGGACAGAACTGACTTTGACTTGACTTAACAGAAGATCTAACAAAGAATCAATTGAAAACCAGACCTTAAATACAAACTAAACTAATCAGGGAATGGGGAACAGGTGACTAGACACAGGGCAGGGCAGGCTGGAAGTGATTGGCTGAGGGAAACACAGGGAGCAGGGCAGGGCTGATGAGACTGATACAGGGCAGGTGTGGGGAAGACACAGAGCAGGACAGGGTTAACAAGGTTAATGCAGGGCAGGTGAGAGGAGGAGCACATGAACATAGGAGGAGAAAACACAGGGAAACCAGAAAACAAAAAACACAATACTCTAAGCTAACCAACAAAGGCAGTCCTCTAAGCCTACCACCCAAATCATGACAAGCAAAACCATTTCCAGAAGGACTTGACTCAACAGAAGTGTAATACAGAAAATCCAAGAGAACAAAAGCACAAAGAGTCCAAAAACAGAAAGTCCTGGCAGGATGTGACAATCTCAGTCTCTCTCCTCTGTTCCACTGTTATGTCTATCAGTAGACCTCAACAAGGGGAGTCACATCCACCTGCTACATGATGGGCATTTCGTAATTTAGACATCACCCCTGGAGTTGGGGATGTTCCCCAGAGATAAAGCTGTGCTACTGACTCGCACAAAGTGCTCCCAAGGGACTCTCCATAACCTGTTGCTCCCCTTCTCCTTTCCACAAAGTTAGATTGTAAAAAATAGGCAATAAATAAAAATGGGTGTGCTGTCTCTGTGTTATGAGTGTATAAATAAGTAGAGGTCTGTCTGCAATGAGGCGATGAGTAAAGTTTTAGCTCAGTAGTCAGCACAGTCATCTATGATCAGGGAGACTCTACTTTGAGACCCAGTGTGGGGACCTCCTTCATAAGGTAGTTTATTCATGAACACTTATTGTAACACTTTAATTTTCTAAAATTAAAAATGTAATAAAAGCAAAAGTAGGATTTTTTAGCCTCTTTCCACTTTTATTCAAATACAAATACAAATAATTTTGATACCTCAACAAATACAGATATAAATACAAAACTCAGCCCCTGCACATCCCTAGTAAATATGGGTGTGGTTTCCATTTTTTAAACATTCTGACCTGATGAAGATCCCTGTAGGATCGTTTTTGAGCACAGGAGGCTAAATGTACTGAGATATGGTTATCTTTATTTGAGATAAACTGTGTTCTCTGTACTTTACATTCCCTCCACAGCAGTAGAGGGAGATGAGAGTACAGTCAGTAATCTTTCCTTCTGAACACTTTATATCAAGTGCAGAAAATGTATTTTCTTTTTTTTTTTTTAACTTGAAACTGAACTTATGAGTTATTTCAATTAACTTTGGTTCCACAAAAGAAACTTTTCTTTGACTGGAGGCTAATATGGGTGTGTGAGGGTGGCGACCCCATCTGAAAGTTCTTTGAAGTAAGCCAGAATATAGGGTCATGCTCAACGAGTGTCACCAGCTGATAATGGGACAGGTGATATTCCTTTTGTTAAGCAGGACCCTGGAGGTCCCCAGTGCTTAATTACATGTGGATTAATAAACTGATAAGCTTAATGAATCCTGACTATCAGAGCAGGTGAAAAGGGGCTAATGGAAGTAATTACCTTGCCTGATCTGTCCGTTGGAGGGCAAGCCGGTCCTGAATCAGACGATAAACCCAGGGATAAAACACACTGTGAGAAATGGAAATAAAATTTGTCATTTGTAAAACATTATCCTCATGGACACATTATAGCTGCATGGCTAAGTGAGCGGTTTATGAGGCACTGAATGTGGACGAGTAATTTGACTTTGAAAACAAGGGTCGTGATTTATTTTTATTTATTTTTTTTTTATTGCTGACCCCAGCTTTTTCCCTGAGCAAAAGGTACAGATAACCACTGACACACACACACACACACACACACACACACACACACACACACACACACACACACACACAGCAGTATTTATTTGACCTATCTGAGTGTGACTGGTGTTCATTTTGGATCAATAGCAAACCTCCATAGGGGCTGTTTAATTGGGTGGCACGGTTGGTTAACGCAACGTGTCACTCACAACAAAAGTCTACCCTATGAATGTGTGTGTGGGCAGTCCCTGTAGAATTTACCACTGAATCCACTTTCCTTCAGGAATCATGTCCTTCACTGCCCTTCAGTCTAACTGTAATTGAAACACATGGCGGTATAGCTCAGCTGAGCGCTAACAGAAGGACTCGAGGGACTACGAGTCTACCTTCACTGATTGACTGATATTTGAAAGATGTGAGTGGGTGACAGCTTAACACCTTTGACACGAGCAGTGGCTGGTTGAACTAAATGGCTGGAAAGGCACTTTAGTCCCTGAAAAACTGAATCCTGCAGTTTCTCCATACATTATGCATAAAAGAGAAATAGTAGCAGTGCATCCAAGCACAGACTCTGAACTGCAAAACATAGTGTAACATAATGTTTAGAGCTGAAACGATTAGCTGAATTGGTTGATCGACAAAACAATAATGGTCAATTGTTTAATTAAATTTTCAAGCATCTTTGTCTTATGTAATGGAAAACTTTGGGTTTTGGACTGTTAGTTGGATAAAACAAGTAATTTGATGACATCACCTTGGGCTTTAGGACATTGTTATGGGCATATTTCACTATTTTCTGACATTTAATAAACCAAACAGTTAATCGAATAATCAAAAAATAACCAGCAGGGTAAGAAAATAATTATTAGCTGCAGCCCTAATATGCATAATAATAATCTTTTTATTTCATTTTCAAGCCTGAAGCCTGATATTGTAATCCTCTCAGAATGACTATGGCTTCTGTCCACACCCCACACTTGGTA
Organism: Thunnus albacares; assembly: GCF_914725855.1. NCBI lineage: Eukaryota > Metazoa > Chordata > Actinopteri > Scombriformes > Scombridae > Thunnus > Thunnus albacares. The sequence continues at coordinate 21,823,628 of NC_058128.1, read as the reverse complement.
AAAAAAAACCCAGTTCATTAGTTTCATTAGATCAAATACATTTTTTGATTTTATTTTATAACTTTTGTAGAGGCCAGCAGAGGCCCAAACGAGCATCATTAAACATGCAAAGTGCTTCACACTCAATCATGAAACAAAAGCTGATGGAGCGTCCGTCTAACGGCAGGTGAATGTTATGGATGGCGGGCCAAATGTTGCTGCTGGAGGAAATGAACAGCAAGCGTGGAGGTTGATAAACCGACAGATTGATTACTCTTTGGCATTAAAAGCACACTTGATTCTCAGCCCGTGTCGACACGGCGGAGTGGATGGAGGGGAATTAAACTCAGATGGATATGCATTAAGTACTGAAAGCTACTGAGGTGTGTTAACTCATAGTGTATGTAGGACATGACAGGGGTCATCATCAGTCATCATCTTATAGTTGTCAGGAGTCATTAAGAAAAACACATTTTAGTAAGGTTAGGTATAACACATATACTGTAAATTAGAAGTGAGAGCAACCTGCTGGTATGTCAGTGTTTTGATAGATGACCACAGTTTCACCACTGCTGGAGGACAAACAGTAGAGTCGACATGCTTGGAGAACATGGACCATGTATCAGACCTCCTTCACTTATTCACTGTACAGCTCCGCTTATTAGAGTAGGAAAAAGAAAAATGTAGTAATAACCTTTAGTGAATGATGCTGCTTACTCAAGCTGTAACCCGGCAAAATAATTTTTTCAGCAAAGCAGCCAGGCATAGTTCAATTACAAAATCTTTTTTGTATCTGATTTTAGAAGGAAAAATTGCTACCTGACATTAATCCATCAGTGATTTCAAACCACAGATAAGCTTTCTCTGGATCTCTGGATGAGTGTTTTTTCCAGTGCTGGGTATCTCATTTTTGAATGATATTGTTCATCCTCCAGTACCTGCAAAGTCCAACATTCTGTAATGTTATAGCCTTATCATACTGTGCTGGAAGTGCAGATGAAATTGCTCTTTGATAGATTACACTCACATTGGACACCTTCGTTAAGTTGGAGAGACAATGTTGCTGTGTAGAAAGTCAACTGGCCACACTTACAGCGATAAGCCTTCTTTTAGGGCCTTAATAATAGTACAAGTAGCAGTTGTTCCATAATAACCTAGGAAAGCTTTGGTCACATGTGATGTTATCTGGGAGGCACATTTTTTCATTTTTATTGCTGAACTATGACAAATCTACTGTAGAGAGTGAAGTTAGGAGCCTAAAGCGAGATTTCATTTTATTACAACTTGTTTCCTATTTTTGTTGTTTTGGCCATCATTTCTATTCCTAATAACAGTTACTGTGGCAACATCACTCAAGGCCAAAACAGGCCAGACAGTGTAAGAAACAGATGATCAGACAAATTTTAAAGAAACCCTGAGGTTAGCTGAACTTATTTGGAACTTATCTGTATGAGAATGGTAAAATTTTACCCAAACTGTCCGTTGTAAACATCACATCACATGCCTGCTAACCATCTATCTCCAAACAGGTCACTGTTGGCTGTCATTTGGAAACTGCTGTAGCTGTTTGGTCTTTGAAATGTCATGTTTGGGCATTTTGAGCACAACCAAATGGCACTTAGCTCCACTGTAACGAGATGAGTTCATGTCAGAATGCGTAAATCACAGAAACTATCCAGATGGATGGACTGCACTCCAAGTTAGGCATGAAATATGTTTTCTGGTTTTTGGTGAAATGCACCTTTAACACACTCTTCAAAAGCACAATCGCTGTCTTCATCTTCTCCGTTTTTACTTCTCAACAACGTTGTCTCCTTTTTCATTTGTTAGCCAGCTCGACACTAATTAGATGTAACCTGCAAGTTGTTGTTGAAGTTTGTGTCGCATAGCAACAACGGTGATGTAAGGCTCCTCGCAGCCTTTGAGCTCAGTGTTTGTAATGACGCTCACAGTTCTTTGTGCTCCAGCAGGAAATAAAGCCTCCGATCAGAGCGCGGCATTATCGGTAAATGAGACCATGCCTCTAAATGATGTCTATGAATTCATTTTTCATTACCAGGAAACAGAAAAAGCGACTCCCTCGCCTCTAATAAGGGCTAAAAAGCAGTGAAAGCAGAGGAATAGCTGCTCTGTATCTATCACATCAGATAAGAACCCAGCCGTGCGTCCCTGGCTGTGCTCTGCTCCCCACCAGCAACAATAGATGGCTAAAAGACTGCTAAATTGCCCAGTGATTGCTTTTTCACTCCTCTGTCCTTTTCCATAAATGGGGTGTAAGTCTTCAGTGACACACAGCTCTACCTGACAGCTGTGGTCACTCCTCGGGCTCAGACTGGCTTTTTCTCTACCTCCTTCCTGTTTTCCTGTTTGCTCAGACAGCAGCTGACAGGGAGAGTAAATGCCAGTTGGTCTAATATGTTAAAAGGTCTCTCGTCCTCTGTCTCTCTCTCTCTTTCAAACTCTTATGTCTTTGTTTGCACATTTCTCCTCCTCAGGTTCCACTGGACCATGGTTGTCTATGAAGATTTGCACACTTGGGGGTTATAAAACTAGTGGATTAAAAGTTTTAGAAAATGAATTATCTAAATTAAATCTAATTAAACAATTAGACATCTAAAATGTTTACTCATAAAGCTTTGACTAAGGCTGAATATTGAACCTCAGTACATGTTTTGGTACCAATCAAAACATGTTTATACTACGAGTGGAGCTGCAACTTCAATAGCAAATCTGCTGGTAATTTTCTCAATCAATTATTTGTCTACACAATGACAGATTGTGAAAAATTTCCCAAAGTCTTCAGATTGTTAGTTTTGTCCAACCAATAGCTGAGTACCTAAAGATATTCCATTTACAAAAGTTTATTTTTTAAGGACCATTATGCTTAAAGGTGCTCTCTCTCTTCCCCAAATTGTATATTTATAACTGTACTCTCTTCTTCTGCATTGTATTCCTGTCTTTGTTCCCCCTCTTCATCTTCATGCACACCCAACCTCACACACATACTGTATACACACGCACGCACGCACACACACACACACACACACACACACACACACTTACAAGGTCTGACTCAGTGCCAACTGGAAAAGACCCAGATCATCTCAAAGCTTTCTGTGAGACAAAGTTGCCACTCTCAAAGTGATTATGTTTCATTATGGTGGAAATGGGAGAACAGGGTTTCCTGGCGCCTGAAGATCACACACACAGACACAGACACACACACGCGCACACACACACACCCGCAAACACAGCTTTACTCTCATGTTCGACTGCTTGATAGTCTGTTGATGAAAATTCTGAATTTCCTTGGAGAGGATGCTGGTCATTGTTTATTTTATTCTGCTATTTATCTATTCATCATCTCTTTCTATTTGCATTACTCATGCATTGATTTAATTCGTGACTCCTGCGTATTCGTTGTCTTGCAGCATGAATGTGTTCAGTATGAGGATGTAAGCAGCGCTGCCTTGCTGGTCACAGTGACTCAAGGTTTCTTCAGTTTGTGGGAAGTGAGCTGTATCTGATACCAATATGAAAGAACATACATGACATCTGTTTTTTTGTACTTGGCATGAGTCATCTGATTTTCACTGACATTAAGTGGTACAGCACTATCTTTTTTCAGTTATGCGATCAACATAAATAATTTCCTATAAAAGCACAATTCCACAGTGTAGATATGAGGTGTGCTTAAGTGAGACAATTAGGACGGAAAAACACAGCATGTACTGTAACTTGGGCACATGAGGAGACTTCCAGTTAGTTTATGGCTGTTTGGCTGCATTTAAATCACAGCCATCTGAATTATTCACTGTTCCGGGGAGGGAATGTGGGAGGCTTCTCTGCTGTAATTAGCGCTGTTCTTTAACCCAGCATAAGGCTCCAACCACTATCGAGTACATTAGAATTTATCTCTGAGACCGCATCTGGCAATAATCCAGCAGATAATTAAGAGCAGTAAAAATTGATTCTGTGAATTACAGCTCCCACACCTTTTAATTCTATTCTAATGGATGTTGCTAAGCGAAGAGCCCCCAAACTGTGATTCACTTGTTTAAAAATTGTAGTTTTGCGATTAAAGCGGAGTGTGTAAAGAAACATGAATGTCATTACTCTAGGTGGAACTGCCAGCCACGTTTGTCAGTTACTGTAAAAATTGACTCCAGCAATTCTTCAAATTGCCAAACACACCTGGCAGCTGCTGTTGCAGGCCAGTGGAAGAGTTAGAGCAGAACTGTGATGATGTAGAAAGTATCTTAACCTCTCAACTTCTCAGAGAGTTCTCGTACGTTAAAATCCGCCTCCGCTCAAAAATATACATTTATTATTCCTTCAGTTGGATGTTTGAGCTTCACTGTGCAGAATGATGGACGTGCAGAGTTTGTTTTCACATTCATCTGCTGAAAGTAGAAAGTTTTTCTGTTTCTCATTGAAAATCTGAGTTTCACATGTGGACCTACGAGCATGATTTGTGACGTCATAACTACTTTGGAGCCAATCACGGTTCATTATGCAACTTCCACAAGTGTGATGTGGAAACTTGAAGCCTCCAGTGCACAAACGCTGAGGATGGACTGTACAGTGAAGTAGGAGACATCCTGTTTCCGGCAACTTTTGAAATGAAATACATTTGCTTATTCACTGATTCTTTATTTCTCAGTGAGAGAGATGTCAGTTTAATAATTTCTTTATTTTTTAAAGCTACTTTTTTTGGCCTTTTGCCTTTATTTGATCATCATTGCAGAGAGAGGTAGGAAACACAGGGAGAAAAAGAGAGAGAGGGGTATGGCGTTTAACAAAGGTCCAACTGTGGACATTGCAGTTATGTAGTATGCCTGAACCAATAGGCCACTGGGCACCCGATTTAATCATTTCTAACAAGGTAACTGAACTTCTCTGTGGAAAATTCATGTTGTGTCAAAATGTTGGCACTGCTCAGCAGGTGATATGAATCGTAACTTCCAGGGACCGGGAGAGGTGGCTGGAAGTGCTGCCAACTGTGTCTGGAGCAGATGTGTTGTCACAATACAATACAACACTACAACGAATGGTAACCAACATTTGAAGCGACAGTGCCATCACAAAATGACATTTGCTAGTCCATACGAAATAGGTGGGTCCATAGTGACTACTTGCAGGGATAGTTTGTGAACTGCTGTAGCTGGTGAGCTAACCGCTAACTCACTACTGGACCCAGTCGGGATAACACTAGTCAGTGAAGACAGCTCATGCAGCTTCTCTCTATTTTCTCTCCACTGTTCTGTTTACGTCCCCCTGGAATTTTGTTCATGATTGCACACCATTCTGTTCAATAAAAAGTTATTGAAGAAGGTAAATAAAGCTCTCTTAACTAAAAAGCTTGCTAACGGTCGATTAGCAATACAACGGAATGAATTGCAAAATCTACCTCTTTTAAATCCTGGTGTGTTCAGGACTTCACTACTGCATCTGTATTGATCAGGACGACTAATACTTAAAACATTTAAAGCAATGGATAACACTTGTTAGAAAAACAAATATACGATATCCTTCCATTGTATGTGTGCAGACGAGGCCATTCAGAGGGAGCTGGAGTCAGTGGTTAGAAACAAATAGGTGTAGAAGAACATTTCTCAATGTCTGGCAGAAGCAAACTGCAGAAAATTAAAAAGATGAAACATGATTGTAGTAAATTAAAGGATCATAATGCACGCAGTGGAGCAAACTAAAAAACAAAGAAGTGGTTTGACGGGTTGTATGCCACAAAAGGCTTTATGGAATTGTACCAATGACCTCTGAATGCTGGTCCTCCTTCATCATACCTGTTGTTTTCAGTGTTTGGTCAGTTGATACAAATCCAGTCATACAAAGAAAACTCTATGCTTTTCAAATCTCTCTGAAAGGACAGCAGACTTAAATGACATGCAGGATTAAATAAACGATACTGTTTGGAGTCAGTGAACATGTGCCACATACCACTGATTTCACTAAATTTCATTACATACTCAATTACAGATCTGGAGGTTTGGCATGGGGGGGGGACGCCAATGCAGGGTTGGATTAATATTCATGTGTGGTCCATCACAGGAGCCTCTGTGACACCTGACAGCTTAATTACCTGCTACTACATCGACTCCATAAAGGCTGAAATTGCGAAGGTAAAAAAAAAACAAACATCGAAATGAGTGGACTTAATAATTCAATTCATTCAGTCCTCATGTCGAGCGGAAAATTACCTCAATTCTATTTATTTTCTTATTTATTTTTTTCATGAGGCCATCCATTCATAGCTGGCTCTCATCCTCTCTGCACACACCTGCGCATACAAACGAGGACCCTCTAGCAGCTCATAACGAAGCAGAGGCCATTCTAGTTATTTACCTTCTCATTTATTTTTACGTGTGGTGGATTTCAAATGTTTCCTGTTAATTACACATCAGCTGAGAGCCAGTAACTGCGAGGAGATAAGCTGAGAATAGACGCTATCAGACACCTTCAGTGTTCTCTCAGTAATTTGGCGCCTGAATGCACCACAGCACAAATAAACAACAAGACCTAGAGACTCTAATGTTTCAGTCCAAATCCATTAAGGGGTTATCTGGCTATATACAGGACATTACTTAAGCTGCAACAGTATCCACATAGACAGACGCTGTTAAATTTTCACAACTGTATCATGCATTGCCTTTATAGGATGAGTAAAATTGTTTTTGAGCCATTTCAATTGTTTTTAGTGTCAGTTTTACTCATTAGTACATGCATATTGTACAGATAAATAATGCAAATAAACATTAAACAATAAATACATATGACGGGTGTATATTAAAGCGATCATTTATGCATCAGTGCTGAGAAAAGACAAAAGAAACAAATACTAAATGTTTACAGAAAAAATCAGCTGCTACAGCAAGAGAATATAATGAGAAAACAACGATAACGATCAAGCATAAAGAGCAGATGTTTGTGTTAAGATGCAAACATGTGTACTGTAAATTCAGATAGAGATTTTAAAAAAATGTGGTGACTCCAGACAGGCATGTAAATCACCAACAATCCACAATATCATGCAATAATTACAGAAGGAACTATCATCCCGTCTCCTCTGAAGTATACAAATACTGACTCACAGAGAGATAGAAATATGTGCAGGGCGTGTTTATGAGCACAACACTGCAAGTTGAGCACAGGAATAACAATATGTTCAATAGCACAGCATATTAGTGGGTGTAACACATAGATTTTCCATTAATTATTATCTTATTAGAATGTCATATCCTTTCTGTGACTCCAGTGGAGATCACTGCCTTTGTTCCTGTGCACGAAACACAATTTTTAAACCATGTTTTAAGTGTGTAGTATAGTGCACGCTGGACAAATGACAACCAGCACGGATACTAAGATTTCTTGGTTTTTGAGTGAGGTGTTGACACATTTGTCCCACAGTGCTTTACACATCAGAAATAAGTGAGCTCAGCTGGAAAAGAGCTAAAGGGAGCATCCAGAAAACCAATATGTGCACGCCTTGTGTCACTTCTTGTACAAAACAATGAAGTAAATTAAATACTTGCAGTCTTACCGTGGAAATAGTTTGGGCATAAGTAGAGTTATGTCAGCCCACTTCACAAGTAGTACAGTGTTTTATTGTAACAACTAAGTATATGTATAGTGTATGACACATAAATAGACCATTTAATTGTAGATATCTTGATATGTCATAGAAGGAAAAAAACAAATGCAATTGATAACATTAATAATGGCGACATCCTGTTGATTTCTGACAGTTCCAGGCTTTGGTATTGTGCATGATGACACTTCAATAGAACTTGGAGTCATCGTTAATGAAACTTGTTCCAGCTATGACTAGTCAAAATAGGTGTGTATCTATCTACCTATTTTTATTTGCATTTTCAATTTGCACATAAAAAACCTGGGTGGAAACAACCAAATTTGAGGAATTTTTGAAATATTACAAAAAAAGTTTTCATGCTTGGCTATGGTGGAAAATTTGGTGTGCTGATAAAAGCAAAATGTGACAAAGTGGAAAAAAGTATATCATTTTACATGTCTTCTTTCTTATCATGTAGCAGGATCCAGTTCTCAGAATAATACTGGACATCCATAGATGGGAGCTGAGATCATTGTACAGATTTACACGCTCACAAAATGCCTTTTGCCTTTCTCAAAATTAAAACCACGTAGCCATTCTGAGAATTATTAAAATATCAGACTGTAAAACGCTTCAGAGAGTTCACAGGTTTGCTGGCAGCACATGAAGGAGTTTAACTGTGACGACAGGGGGTGGGGGGGGGGGGGTAAAGCTTGTCAACCTACAAATCCACCGTGCTAAATTTAGTTTGCTGATATGAGTGCTGCTCGCAACGCCTGATGCAATGGTGTGCACAGGCTTACCTTAGCTCCACTGGCTCATTAACACGCTGCTGGGTGCAAGCAGCCTATGATCTCTCCCTGTGTAATGACATGGAGGCAGCTGAGCTGGATAAGAGGCTTCAGCTGATCAATGGGAATGTCTGACGTAAAATATTTAATACTCTCCTCTCCCCCTCCTTAACATCATGACTCCATGGCTCAGCGTGCAAGGTGCTTCACTTCTTCGCTACATTGTAAAAGTCTGGGTACCTCAGTATGTTGGAAATTGTCCCGTTTTTCTACTTAATAAGTTGTAAATCTTTCACTGTTTGGTCAGTAAAAGTGATTTTAGCAGTGGTACAGTATGCAAATACTGTGAAAGTGAGAGGAGCTCAGAAGATTCACGTTTGAATTACAGAGCTAGGTAATCATCTGACAGCCGGCACACCCATCTTCATTAACCAGACATCTCCCTGATCATAATGGTCTCATTCTGTCTCTGTCTATTTATTTCTCATCTGTGTTTATAGTCACAGCGATGCCTCGGCCAGCTCCTGCCAGACTCTGCTGCCAGAATGACAGCAAACCTCTGCATAGAAACCTACAGGTACTATAATGCTTTTCTGCATTTGTAGAATTTGATCCACACTGCTTGAGAAAAAAATTCTTTTCAGGTATTATAAAACATCCTAACATCAAATATTTGAAACTGCATGTTCTTCAACGAGTTGCTATGGACACAGCATTAACCTCTGTGTGTTTGTGTAGAGGACGTTCACAAAAAAGTCTCAAAAATCTGTTCAGAATGTGCCAACCTCCCATTTTTCCCCATCGGACAATATGGTCAGTGGTGGTTGTGGCCTGTTTAAACCTCAGGGACCGTACTGGACCAGCTGTTATTTTTAAGAGGCCAGTTACATTAACCTTGAAATTAAGGGCTTATTTTAATACTTGTGTGTTAAATACTGAGTGTGTTTCAGGAAATAAATAGGGAGGGAAAACTAAGTCAGGCAGGTCATCTAACAGACATAACATGTAAGATATTACATTGTGTCATTTTACCATCAAACTGTCAAAAGTTCTGATTTGCGGTGCTGTTGCATCGTGGTGTAAAACAACATACCAATTCTTCTTCTTTTTCCTTCCGCTCGACCCGTTAGGGATCATCAGTTTCCATCTCTTCCTGCCCTCTGCATCTTCCTTTGTCGCGTCAACCGCCTGCACGTCTTCCCTCAACATATCCATAAACCTCCTCTTGCCTGGCAGCTCCATCTACATCATCCTTCTCCCAATATAACCAGCATCTGTGCTCCAAACAAAACAAACACAAAACCACTGACAAACTAAAACTAACTAAAACAACAAACCACATTATGACTCAAATAGTAATAATGGAATTACATTCAGACAACAGATATAGAGAAATAATGCACGTCATAGATACATGGAAATTATGTTATTAACTTTTCTTTTTTGGCAACAGAAACAATGTTGAGTCTAAAAAAAAAAAAATCAGAATCTACCTTAAATAACTCATTATGTGTAATATTTGTAGAATACAACTCCTCGGTTCATTAAAACACCCAAATTAACAAAAAAAAACATAACTAAAAAGTACAACTGTGAAAATTCACGTGATTAAATAAAATGCTGTTTAGACAGCAGAAATAAGTTCCAGTATAATCTTCTAAACAACATCAGCACAGCAAGGAGTTAAATATACACAGTGAAAGCAGGATATTTAAGCATCACTTAAACCACTAGAGAGCAAAGACACAGACGGACAAACGAGAGCCATATTTGACTCATGTTTTAGACGCTGAGGTCCATTCTCCTTTCTTTTATGGAAGCAAAGTGATCAATGTCCACATATTATCCTCTGTACTTGCTGCTGGTGGCAATTTTGTTCAGTTATTGCCGGAATTTATCTTCAACCTCTATCATCTTACAAGCTGATATTATTAACAACACAGGAAAACGATCTAACTCTCCCGTTTTATGTAAATTATTTTAACTTTCTTTGCTTTGGCCTCGCAACTCACTTCACTTCATATTTCCTGCTTTTTAATCAAAGGACGTCAGGTTCACCTAGCTTCCCTTCATTTCGCAGACTCGACAGCACAATACCCTCTTTCACCTCACAGACTGAGTGACATTTACCAGTCGATACAAGCCGGAGAGACGCTGCTTCACTGATTTGAATAAACTCAGTTTAAACTGGGGAAGAGAAATATGGTATGTTTGTGTCAAGTGAGAAAGAAAATAAGTAAATGTTTTACTAAAATGGTAATGAAGACTCTAGACTTTTCACAGCAAGCCACACTGGCCCTCCTTGGATCCAGAACAGCCACAACATGGGTATTTTAATTTCCTCCAAAGTGTGGTGACTCTGTAACACATGTACAGTATGTTTGGTGGCATGTTTGCATCAAGGCTATCACACTTCATGATAGTTATATCCAGCCTGTTGTCTGATGTGTCCTTGAGTAATTGTGCTGCTCTGTGGCTGACCTCTGACCTCCATGTGTGGGCTGACAAAAAGAGACTGTCCTCTTCTTTTTGGAGATCAATACTGCATAGATTTAGATAAAAAAACATTTTTTTCCACTGGTCCAGCTGTGCAGTATCCATTCTGCTGAGAAAAAACACCCAAAACACTGAGCTGCCCTTATAATTTTCTATCCTCAGTCATCAGTATTTAAACACATATTATGAAACATGTCCATCTTTAATGTAGCTGAAGAGAACATTTGCATAGCAGTGCCTGCCTCCATCCCTCTTCCTGCAGCTAAATAAAGGATTGAACTGCAGAGGTATGGAGGAGTACACATCAGTATCCCACATACTTACAGGAGTGAAGTGGTGGACAGGATGACTGAAGGGCCGGTTTCCTGTGCGGCGTGGACTCACTTCCTGCTGCAGTTGTTGTTGGAGTGTCTTTACAGTATAATCATCATCTCATCTCTGCTGTTTTGTTTTCTAATTATTATTTTTTTTGTTGTCTCGCAGAGATGATGCTGTTATTTACGGCGCTCGTGTGTACCCGGCACTTAGCGCACGCCACTACACGCTGCCCTCGTGGTTGTCAATAAGGGGCTCCATGTCAGCTTGTGAGTAATTTAGAGCGTTTTCCGTGGCTTTTTGAGTACGCACCTGGAACAAAGCCTGTAAACGGAGCCCCCACTCTACCGCCTGACTCACTCTGCCCTCGTCGACTACAGCAGTCTCATTACATGGCACTTATCAGGATTTAAATGCCACACTGCGGTATGACAACTTCAGGGCCCAACATCTTGCTTTCATTTATACATTACCGTGTGTGTAAATATACAAAGTCTGGTAATCATCAGTGTCATGTCAGGTGTGCTTGTATCATTGTGTTAGTATACTCTTTATTGTAACTGCTTTCATCTTGTCAGTTTCACATTAATAACTTTTTCTTTCTTTTTGTAAAATTCCCACTTTTAAAGTTATAATGATGCAGTAATGTGTTCCTTAAAAATGCATTTCAATTTATGATTTGAAAACAGTTTTAACACTTTCTTAAATAATGTATGTGGATCTACTACTGGGAGATAAACATAGTGAAGTTGGTCTGTGGATTGGCCATTACATCATCCACCATTACTATGAATATAGATCAAGATATCGTAAAAGCTACATGGCCCCCAGTGGAGGAATTTTAAATTATGTCTCATAGTATATACTAATCTTTATAGAATACAGTTTTTGCAGTTAATATACAAGAAATAAACATACTTTAACACTTTATACTTTAATACTTTTTTTCCTGATCTGATCTGAAGATCTTTCGGGAGCTGTTTCATCACCCTTCACAACTTATGTTAATGTTTTGGAGGTGTGAGCAGCTCCTCCGTTTCCTTTGGGTAATGCATTATGGAATAATAGTGTACGACAACTGCACACTCAAATATTAAGCAGTTTTTACTCTGCATGCTGACTGTGTTCAGCATATTTAATTTAGTCACTTTTCCAGTTTGAACACATTACATCCTCAAAACCTGTTTAGCAGTAATGTGAAGTATGGCATAGCGTCATTGGTGACCTTCTGACCTTTCCTTGAGCGCCACCATGGGGCCAAAATTTCCACTTGTACGGGAGGAATATTATGAATCAAATGGGTACATTTCATGAAATTCATCGAGCACATTCCTGCTCCCAGAGGATTTTAATGATTTTAATGACCATGACCTTTACAAGCCAACTTTAAGGTCAAACTTTACATATTGAACACCGCTACTGGAAAGACTCTAAATCATCAGCATGTTCCTCGTTGCATCTGATATTTTTGTATTGTGGGGAGTCATTTTTACTACAGCTATGAATTTACAATCTATCTTTCTATTTATCCACCCACACACCTGTTAAGTTGGTCTGGGTGAAATGTGTGTTTATTTGTGTTTCACTGGGGCAGAACCAATAAGTTTAAAACAGCCTCTGATGCAATATTCATGTCACGAATTTGGTATTTTGGATTTTCAGCAGCTGGCACCGTACACCCCGCCCCCTTCCCAGGCAGGGAGGTGGAGGTTGGGTGGGTGGGTGTGTGGAGGAGGGAGAGAGAGAGAGAGAGAGAGAGAGGGGGGTCCTGTCCTGAAAAACACACTCCCAGCTCTGGCTGTTTACATCTCTTTGGCAAGTCTGTGGCTGTTTCCATGGCAACGGGTGTAAAGATAGTTGGGATGTCTCAGGGATACAGTGCGCCAACTGCTGCTGATTGCTGGACGTGAGTTGAAGAATGAAGAGGGAACACAGGAAGTGAGAGAGGAGGGCGCCAGCTCACCATTATCTCAGCCTGAACCTGTTGGAGAAATCAACGCCAGCCGCCAAACAAATGCAGCTACTGTTTTTAGGCACCGGCTGCTTTGTTTGCTTTTTATTCCCTCACTGGGAAATTACACTTACAGATGCACTAGGCATGATTTTAAGGTTAAAACCACACCTGTGTTACCAGACTAAATGATAAAGTGCAGCTAGAACAATCTCCTCTCCACTAACTGAGATGCTACACATTTTACTGTATGTCATTCTCATTCAAGTCATATGTATATATATATATATATATATATATATATATATATATATATATATATATATATATATATATTACATTTACATGTTGGTAACATTACAGTTTGTCATCCCCAATCCAAATCTCTGAAGCCTGATGTTCCAGCATCTGGCTTTGTATCTGTTGCTATGGGTAACGACACCACCCATCACTGTATAACTGAATCACACTTGCATTTGCATATCAAGCAGCAAAAAACGTCTTATTTTTCCTGCACAATGGTGCCGTATTTAAAAAGAAAAAAGAAAACAAGTAGAACAGGATCTGATCAGAATCTCTGTTGGACCATGTGTTAATGGTCAGATATCCTGCAGGAGGGTTTTAGGAGTTGCATGAATGAAAAAAAAACAACCCCCCACCCCCACCCCCCACAGACCTTTGTTTTATATATTGTGTTATTCCAGGAAGTTGACTGATCAAAAGTAATCAAAAGATATTAAACACCCCAGATCAGCTGGTTTAAATAACATGATCAGGTAATACTTCATTCAATAGTTTCCTGTAATTTCCTTGTTTATATGGTACTGACAGGACATTGTTCAATTGATACACTTGCAATGGATTAATTCCTATTAATTGCTAGTGTAGCCTGTTTTTTTTCTGTTAATGAGAACACAACAGCAGGCAAATACAATTCATAATGTGGAGAATAATAATAAATGCAATATGACCTAAACCTGCAAGCAGGTACTTTGAGGTTGCAGCACCTGATGCAACTCTTAAACTTTGGTTTGATGTGCTTTTGTTTGTATGTATGGGATACTTGGGATATTGTTGTTGGGAAACCAACATTTGACTGTGAGCTGTCTGAAGTACTTTTCAGTCACTCTTAAATCTCTGGAGGAAAACAGACCATACACAAGAATATGAAGCAAAGAAAGAAAGCACCAGTTAAAAGATAAATAGTTTATGTGAATCTCTCACATAGCATTTACCTTTACTCTATACACATCATTTTGAACATGATATACAGTATGTCATCTTATTTTATTTTATTTTTTTTTTTACAATTTGACATAATGGTTCTTTTCAGCATGCACTTTAGAATGCCAACAAAAGGCTCCACGAATACAGACTTCAAACTAGAATTTTCCTCACAGTAAAACATACAAAACATGAACTCGGATCAAAAGCCTGACAGTTTGAGGACACGATGGAGAAGCACAGCATCAGACTACCATGACTTTTACAGGTAAGAGCAATGTACTCAACAGTTAGACACAAAAATACATGTTCTGGATTTAAAAAAAATAAACACCTTTTTTTCAAGTTACAACGTCTTCCTAAAAATACACAAAGAACGGTACCCCTTTGTCAATTCAAAGAGTAAAGCAGCGTGTGTACTACACAAAGAGGATTGTGGGTACAGGGTGACACTTGAATAGCGAGACAACAACTGAGCAGGTTGCAACCGAAATGACACATGAGCTGTGCCACCTGCCAGTCCTCTCTATCAGCTTTTAGAGCTGCATTTTCACTCTGCTTTCCCTCTGCCTTCTTGTTTTAACGGGCTGCTGAAATCACAGTGTGGATCGGCGCTTTTTGTTTTCGGGTGCTTATTGCAAATCCGATTTGATTGTTTGGGTACATGGGATTGCTACTGTGCAGATGTAGCCATTCTAGAAGTCCCACTTTTTTAAAAACTTGGTAAACTTCTGCTACACTTTTGCTCCACCCCCACAAGGGGAAAAGTTTGGAAGAATCAAGTTATGCAGTTTTTTTTTTTTTTTTTAGCCACCAGGAGATATGAGGAATATTCTGGTAATAATAATTTGGTTTGTGAAGAGACAAACATCTGCAGCACTAACGCAGGGTAGTTGCATGTTCAATGCACAGCAGGGGACTTCTACAATGGCGACTGCATCACAGGGGGACTCTGTCTCATTCATGTTTGTGCTAAAACTAACTGGAAGAGTGCAGCATCAAGTCCACTCATTGGTCTCCACTGACCTGGCCTTTCAAAACTGCAGATCTTACCCTGGAGTTTTAGGATACACACACACATTAACACACAGCAGAGCAATTAACCTACTGAAAATTACCAAGAGAAACAAAAGCAGAGATGACCATAATGTCACATTTATTCAACTTAGCACATTTGTCTCTCTAAACTGTATATACTGTATGTAGAATTTCATATATGAATACACTCCATTTTTAGAACACAAAGTGCCTCAACTGATACATCTTAATACACTTATTGCGAGGAGGGATACCACAGCAAGAAAAGTGATTGACGTTGAGTGTCACGGCGCAACTTAGCAACCAACGACCTTGTTACCTGACTCACCATCAAAAGACAGATGTGTGGACGGAGCCGCTTGGCCCAGATGTGCTGTGTTGTCATCTTATTTACACGAGTAATATCTATACAGTAGATAGTCTCTTTTAAGGACGTGTCCCGTTTGCTTTGCTCTCCTTTTTTTTTTCTTTTTTCTCCAGAGTCCCAAAAGAGGAAAACAAAAAGAGAAATCAGGAAAAGGTAAATGCTTATCAAAGTCCTCCCAGATCTTAAGGTTCTTTTCCTGCTTGCTGAGCCATGAGCTGGGCAACTGTCAACCAGTGGTTTTTGCGTGCGTTCCCATCCATATTGTCCTGTAGGAGTGGCCTTATAGCTCCAAATGGCGTCCTCCCACTGCAATAGGTCCTCATACTGATGACAGTCTCATCCCACTGTCATTCAAATAGGAAATGAACTGTCTAAATAAAATATAAACAGGTCACATCTCTAAATATCAGAAATGCATCATCTGTCTTTGTTGAACATCATTTCAGAATACCTTGTCATGCACATTTGCTATTTAAAATATATGCACAAAAATGACAACATAGTACAAACCTATGGTGCTCTTTATGCATATATACAGAAATATAAAAGCTGCTTTGTATATTGCGGTGGTCTGGGTGGGGGTGATTCAATAATTTGGTCTACAGACAAAGAAAAATGTTTGCAAGAGCTCTTCTTTTTAATTGTTTGACTTTTTGCCGAGCTATGTGTAAGACGCATCTAGCTGTGAGCCAGTTGCTAAGCAACCTTCTGCTTCTGGTATAGACATACTGTAGGGATGGGTGAGGCACATCACTGCATGGTTATGTCTGCTGTCCAACACCTGTTGGTGCACAGAGGCAATTTATACCTCTCATGAAGAAAAGTCTCCTCAATAATAAATAACACAGCCTTTCAGTGAAACAAAAAGGCTGCCTTAGTTTCATATGAGGTTTAATGACAGTCCTAAAATGTTTTAAGGGAGCTCAGGTTTGTCTATCTGGTTTGGGGGTTTGCAGTTAATAGCCTTTGGTGATGTGCAGTTAAAAAAGCAGAAATGGAAAGGAGGGTTTTTTTTGTGTAAATCATGCAAATTTTGTACCAATTCTGGTGGCACATGATGCAAAATACTGTTTTTCTCCTCAGTGATGGTCTCATTTATTTTACACTAATTATGGTACTATTTTAATGTGGTAATGATCCACTGACTAAAATGCTACAAGCAGCACCTTTAATGTTACCATCTGTGCTTCTCTCTGCAACCACATACAGGTATCTTTTCTTATTGATTATTGAATTACCCCCATTTCTTAGTGCATACACACAAAACCACAATTCGTAATTCATGACCAAGTAGGTGAGAGGGTTCTGCACTGCAATCTGAGCCACACACCCATTCAGAAGGTTACCTTTCCGCCATGGCGGTGCCTTTCCCCAAGCCATTAAGATAGAATGCTGCTCTCTGCTTGTGTGAAACCAGTAAAGACAACCTCTTTGCAGTTATCTGTGAGTAAACAACCAGAGACACAACAGCTTTGGTGGCACTCCGTCAAAAGAAAAAAAAAACATAAAGAAGGGAGGAGAAAGTTAATTGGAAATAGCAGCAGATGAGCAAAAAACCCACATGCAGAGAGAAACTAACACCCAGCTGGCATTCTGTGTTTTTAGTCTCCTTGATGGATTGTTGGTGAAGCCAATGGCAAAATGAGACACAATACAAGTTAAGTGTACCCCTTCTAAACTCCAATATATATATATGCATATATATATATATATCTTCTCCTCAAACTGTTTTCACTGTCTGCCTCGTCCCTTTTCCCCTGGCGACATTGCTTGCAGACGATGGTTACAGGATGATCCATGCAAAAACATGAGCAGGCCCAGCAGCAGGTGAAGAGTGACAGACTGTACGTGTGCTTGTGTGACTCAAAACACATTCCTGAAAGACAAATCCTCCATCCCGACACCCATCCCTCCCATCTCCATCCCAAAAATAAACAGCAAACCAACCAAACAAAGACAAAGTCACAGTTGTATGAGGTTAAAATGAAGTGACATCTCTCTTTCTTTTTTTGGAAGCACGTCTTTTTTTTTTCAAGGTATCTAAATATAGCAACATCTAATATCCCTGATTATTAATATGTCCTTTATTAAATGTTATGGCTGCTACTTCTGAAGCCATCAGTCAGAGTCCTTTTATTGCAAGTCTCAAAGAACGACAACATCGAACTAAAGGGAACTCCAGGTGACACAGGAGAACCGACTAGTTACTGCAGATGTTTGCTGAGCAGATCTACCTTCAAGGGAGAGTGAAGATTTGCTCAGGTGGCCCAGACCACTAATATTAGTCTTAGCTACAAAGTTAAGTACTTAACCACTAGACACAATATCTAGAACAGAGTTCAGATATAATACCAAAGGGAGGTGGCTTGTTTGGGGGTAGAATGTAAGGTGGGTTAGGCCAAAAGTGGCCCAGGGCTGGACGTCTCACAGGATGGAGGGGATAGGGGAACGAGAGCGCCGTAGTGGGCAGGGCGATCCGTAGGGCGAGGTCACAGGAGACAACCTCAGAGCGTTACCAGCCATGCCAGTCATGCCCGCTATGTTGTTTAAGCTCCGGGATTTCTCATAGCCTTCAGATGGGGGGGGCGACAGAGAGGTGGTGGTAGTGGAGGTGGTGTTGGTGGTTGTGCAGGAACAGGACATGAACACACACAGGCAGGCAGGCAGGCAGGCACGCAGGCAGGCAACGATCCGAGTCCGAGCCAGCCGAGTAAACCGAGACAAGACAGGAGACAGGAGTGAGACAGAGCAACGGTAACATACTGTATGGTGAGTGCATGCACAGCACATTTCCTGACAACGACAGTACGGCAGATTGGAGTCTTAGGCAAATGTTGCTGCTCTGCAGGGAGAATTAACTTCATTGGCTGAGGTAAACCTTAAAGGGTGGGGCCAAAGAACCACTATTTTTCTGGTTTATGCTACTGTATGTTCCATCTATTTTGGAAACATGTATCTGACCAGAAAAGATACATGGGACCATCGCATTAATTCCAAGGTTGAAGTTGTAAATAATCTTCTAATCATGTAAATAATTTGGTGGAAATTATTGAAAATGGCTGAACTGTCAAATACATAAAAACGGTTCACTATTATTTGGTAACCTACTTAATTGGTAATGCTTCCTTTTACAGTCACCTAAGTATTTACCCAGTAAATATATGATATATTATAGTATATTATTGGGTAATTACCACTGATAATAAGTAGGTAAATACATAGAAACTACAGTTGAAATACTAAGAAAAACCTCCACTATTACCCATCAACTCAACTAAGTACCGTGTGGTTGTGACCAGTGTAGGTTGGTAATAACTCAAATATAATTGCGTACTTTCTAGGAAAGTAGGCAACCAATTCTTACGCCTGGGACACACAGCCTACCTCTACCTGAGCAGCGTGTGTGCATTGCTGAACTACTGCGGCTCTGCGGTGTCCACACAGACGCTACTGCCAGCTCTATCTTTCTACATAGAGTTTGACTTTGATAATGGCCATCAATAATAGCATTTCTTATATCATTTCATTATAAATTTCATTTATATTTAGGTTAGACAGAAAGAGGTTAAGAAACGTGTGCTCAATTGTGAAAAATAAATAATAACGTGAGATGAAAGCACTTCCTTTCTGTCAGGCATGGTGAGGTCTGGTTGGGACTACTTCTGTGTCAGCCACATATACTCCTCACACAGGACAGTTTTTTTTATTGATTATATTGATTATTCTGCCAGTTAAGCTCCCGCTGTCACTGCTCCAAGTGAAGAAAATCCCTCCAGACGACACCAAAATCCCCAAATGAGCCAAACACACTCTGACAAACAAACCTCTGAACTAACTGTCAGGAGGAAAACTGACAACAAATAAGGAAAATAACAACACCAGATCTCCGTCTGGAAGCAGGTAAAACAACAGGCAGAAGTCCTGGTTTGAACTAATATCATAGAAAGCGACAGAAGTTGAGAAAAGAAGCTTCATGTATAGCTGACTCTCCACGCTGGAGTTCCCTGCCAGAGAGGCTCCCTGCCCTGGCGTGCACTGTGCAGGCTGACCCACAGTGGTGACACTTTGTTTTTTTCATGTCTGTGACATATTCTACAGATTCACATTGAAAATATAGTGAATGGTGCAATGTTGCTGGTATTTTGTCAATATGACATTCAACAGATCATTTTCATTGTCTATTTTTGCTGGGAAATGTGCGCATCACATGTCAAAAATAGGCGAGACCCCAAATCTCTAGATGATGCATCGCAGCATGAGATGCATGGCTCACTCAGGCTGTGCGGCTGCTCTAATCTGTTAACATGGGTGCCGAAATGAAAAGCAAGAAGTTTTGCGACGCACACGCACTGCTTACACATGCTGTGTGTCCCGGCCGTTAGAAACACCTCCTCTATTACCCATCAATTCAAATTACAATTGTAGTTATCCAAGGTTTATGTTGATAACAGCCAAAGTTGAATTATGTTCTATCTAGCAATTAAGATAGTACAGTACTTTCCAATAAATTACTTTTTCTCATAAAGTTATTCCTCATGGCTACACCCATTTATAAAGGGTTTATTAGATTTAACTTAAACTTACCACGTAACAACCTCTGCAGAAACAGTTTTCCTCTAGTGTTATGGTGCATATTAAATACTGTGTATGTTCTTGCAGATGTTTTTTACAATTTACTCAGTAAATAAGCTGAAACTGTGCTGTAAAAGGAAGCCTTTTTTGTTTTCACGGTATTACCAGGCACTTACCATATAATTTGTAATAAGATTATTCCCTTTTCCATGCTATCAACACAGATAGCCAAACCTCATCCAGATAGAACATCATTAAATTTGGGCTGTTACCAACATAAACCTTGGATAACTACAATTGTAACTTGAATTGATGGGTAATAGAGGAGGTGTTTCTATGATTTTCTACTTTCCTAGGAAGTATGCAATTCTTGCCAACCTAAAACAACTGGATGGTACTTAGTTGAGTTGAGAAGTAATAGTGGAGGCTGTAGTTTCTCTGTATTTACCTACTTATTACCAGTGATGATTACCCAATAATATACTGTTATTTACCATATATTTACCAGGTAAATACTTAGTAATTAAGGGACTGTAAAAGGAAAGGTTACCACTTAATTTGAAAACACATTACGGTCACTTCAGATTGTCAGAGGGTAATTACAAGCAGCTGAGTGGGGAAAACCATCCACATCTGCGTCTGAGATATTAGGAATCTCTGATAGCAACAGTATCTCCCACTTGGCAAAAAGAACTGCACAAATGTCAACAAACCAGTGGCAAAATGGCTGCAAAGCTGTCAACTATACAATCTGTTAAACCTGACTTTACATTAAGTGAAAAGATGACTATTTTTATAGCTGATATTAGCTAGGTTTTATCTAACCTATCTGTATTGACAGTTGCTAGCATAGATTTCCATGTATAGTAATGTTTTCAAAGGTTATGCCAACATCTTTTAAAAGAAGCGGAGGCCCTAAGTTTTAACAACACTAGACATGTGTCCTCTACGGCCTTTATGCTACATTTGTGCCATGTTGGCAGAATGGAAAAAACAGGAAACATGGCCCATTACTCCAACTTGGGAATGTAGTCACACAAGATAAATGGGATCTACATTTACTTACATTTTTGTAATGACTCATTAACAAACAATTTAACAAGCTGAATTCATTGTATTGGTGTTGATAATTAGGTGTTTAAATGTGACTGCCAGCCATGGTTGCTTTGCAACCATCTTTTTTTTTTTTTTTGCTGATTTGTTAACACTTCTGTTTTTCCTTTTCCCAAGTGGGGGATATTGTACAGTAACTGTACAGTAGTTTCGGCCTATACGTAAAATATCTATATATGTTAGCTGGACTTATGTTAGCTTGCTAGGTATGCCAGCTAGCTAAAGTGCTGATGTTCCAATATAATGAATGTTATGATTATGAATGGATGAAATAATGAAATCACTTCCATTTCTATTTTGACCAGTTTCAGTTTCTTCTCTGCCATTTCAGACTGCCATTCAGCTAATGATGGTTCTATGGCTCCACCCACTCAGTCAACCAATCAGATTGCTTCAAACTCTATGGCAGCTCTGTGTCTGAGACATGCCTGTGTGATTAAAACTCCAGACTGCCAGAGTAAATGTACCAACCCATTAGTCAAATTAGAGCTATTGCTATAACTAGTGGTATAGAAGAATAGAATAATACACCAGAAGTCATTCATCTCATGGCATCATCATTAGTATTTCATCTCACAAGAAATTGTTTAAGTCTATAGATCTTACAAATGTATAATAAATGGAAAAAAGTTTAAGGAATGCTCGTATAAATCATTCATTCATATGGAGGCACATAGTTCAAATATACACCAGTCATACAGAGCCAAGTGTACACCTTTAGACTACCAACATGTACATTATCTATCAAATAACAGTCAAATAAACTGTTTATATGTGTATAAATCTAGGTTGTAGCCTGCACATACTGATGATGATGATGATGATGATTAAAAAGTCCTTAATTATTAATTCTTCAGTTATCTGTACAGAATCACACTTTACAACAGCTCAAACTTCTAAAAATGCAGCATGTGATGCACACTGGCAAATTTGCATTTGGTTACTTGGTGCAAAATAAACAAGCAAGCCAAAGCAGCCAGATCATTAATGGAACATGCCAGTCAGCTGGTGTAAGCACTGATGAAGAACAGCTAATGGGAACGTGGCCTCATTACCATACTGCATACGGCACCATTTGTTTCACCGAGAGGGAGGGTGTAAATTAAACCGGGGCTATTTCAGAACCAGCCAAGCAGGCAGAACAAAGGGTGGACTGGGTCCATGCCAACAGGTAGTGAGGCTAGAAAGGACCTGATGTTTAATGCATTGGCGCCAGTGTGGCGGCAACTGCAGAGATTGAAACACTGAAGGCACAGCTGCTCGGCCGCCTATGTCAAAAAAACAAGACTGGCGAGGTGCCCTGCTGTGAGAGAGACCACAATAATGGGCTCTCTAGAGGATCTGGACCACATGTACAGTAGTTTAACCTGCTGACTATCTCAATACTCAGCTTGAAAAGCATCAACAAGATAGAATAGGGCTCCACAAGTGAACCTAAATGATGTATCTCATTAGAATTCTTAAGAAATGGGGGCTAAAATTTAATTTAACAAAATCTTCCTCTTAATGAGCGGCACTATAATGGTGTGATAGCATTGATTTGCCTGCTATAGAGTGAGTACAGCAGCACTGTATGGCTATAGAGCAATACCACTGAAAGCAGGACATTTAGAGAGCTTCCTAGAGAGGCAGTTAAATTCTGATAGAAAGCAATTAGCCGAGGCTTAACACTTTCACATTACTGTGCAGATTAACACAACATTAATGCCCCAAGATGCCTGAGATAAAATTGATGAATTAAGCCGACAAACACCTTATGTGGTGTCTAAATATTATTTTAGTGTGGTCAAAAGGAGATTGAATCTGAAAGTATTTTACATAAGTATGGTGTTTTATGATTTTGCTGTAATGAACACCTATCAAATCAGCTGCAGCATGAGTTCATTTCCACTGTGTGAACTTCTCAGTTTATACATCTTGGTTCATGACCTTTTTGGGCTTTGAAATGGCATGGGACAGCAACAAGGCTTTTTGATAATGCAGCAGATGTGAACTTCACAATGACCTTTAGCTTGGGTTAAAGTGTTTGGAAAGTCGAGCCCTTTCTAAGTCTGACCTTTCCACCGTGGCATCGCTACATGACTGAAGGTGATGACTGACAGGCAAATAATTTGGGCAAATCTGACAGCAAAATTTGAAGACAAATTTCATCAGTTTTATTTCTCATTGGAAACAATGATGAAAAAAGATATCGGTTTCAATATCTAGGTAAGCTTCATGACTAATTGGCAAAGTTTCAGCATTGTCCAATTAGAAACAAGAATCAGGTCACTGCGGTGGTGCAGAACCATGGTCAACTCATAATGATTGGTGAATTGACTTCTTCATTAATACAAATATTAAAACTTGCAGTAACAATATATTATTATCAAGGGCTTGGAACTGACTGTTTGCAAAACCCTTCCCACAAGCAGTGATTATCATTCATAGCTTAGCAAATGTAACTGTCAAACTTTGGATTTCTTCACATGTGCATGGGGCTCTATAAGAATGATACTCAGTATCTTAAAGATTTTAGAGTTTTTTGCGCCTTTCTAAAGCCAAAAATTCATGAGTGAAAGGATGGATTAAAAAGTCTGTTTGTCTGCAAGCTGCTAATGTTAGCATGCTTGGCTAACTAGTAAACACTACCTAGAAAAGTGACCCAGGTTACTTTCAAGGCCAGAAGTTAGCATATCATTACCTAACAACATTATCACACTACATTATCAGCTTACATGTTACGTTCAAAAAATCCCCACAGGATTGACACGTCCACTGTTTGAGAGCTGGTTTAACACTGGAATATCAAGAGTTTAAGGTGACATTTGCAGCTCTGTCCTATTCTGTGTTGGATATGGGTATGTTAATTCAAGATGACTTTGCCAAACTCCTTCTCATTCTCAAACCCTTCTCTCATGTAAAAGGGAAACCTATACTGTTTGAAAATACTAACAATAAAGCATAAATCTTAACTATGCTGTTTGTAATTTATGTACAGTATCAAATGTTTGGACACACTTTCTCATTCAAGTGAATGGGAAGATGTGTCCAAATTTTTTACTGATACTATATTTCTATGGTAAACATCTGAATGGTGTGATGTTAGACAGAAAATTGTTTGAAATAACATTTTTTCTCATAATACTTCTAAAGTACTGTGGCTAACTAACCATCCAATATAAGAGTAATGCATTATTTCCATGTTTTCTACATGGATCATCAACTGGTGAGCTTGCTGACTTCTTGTAGGTGACATGTTGCTTTAGCTTCAGTCCTTTTTGCATTATTGCACAAGTTAAGGACTGAAAGGTTTCAAAAATTAACACAAGCTTTGAATAATAAGTCTGCCACCATTATGACTGTAAACTGTATATGTGCAGTGCTAGAATGGAAAGCTTGACAGACTAGTAACAGTGCCTATGAGGAACTGCGGGCATAGCAAAGTGTCAGTTAAAAGGCCTTCATACTGTAATTAACTGACTTTTGTGTTGATGAAAATGATGCTCTCCACATATTCATAATTATGTCTTTTTTTGGTCTTATCTTAAAATACAGAATGTAACATATTTTGTATGTTAGATAAAAAGGCTATATTTATTTGATTTGAATATGAATGAATCTACTGTATACACTGGTGATTAGCTGGGACAGCTTTTTTAAGTAGTTGCAAATGTTAGTGTGTTACAATGTAACAATGAAGAAGTCAACATGTTTATGAGTTGATGGGATTCAAATCTATTAATTTAACAATTTTAATTCCTCTGATCGTATGTATCTGAAATATCTGCTGGTGTATCATTACCTTAAAGCAGATGATATACTGGGCAATTAATCTGGGAGCTGAACATGGGCAATGAACCTGGCAACAGCCAAAAAAGTGAGACACAAGGTCAGAAATATATTCAAGTGTTTCCAGGCAACAAGAAAGCATGAATAAATTGTAAAGAAAGCAACAGTTCTGAGTCAGCTGCATGGACATTGCTGCCGATCAGAGTTGCCAAAAAAGTTGTGCTGTGTGTCACTGCTGAGAACCACAGCAGCAGCACCTTCTGGATCAGGGGTTACGTTACCTTAGCTCGCTAGGCCTGAACAAACAGCCTTCCCCCTTCAGGGATGTGGGTGTCCCAGTCACTAAGGATACGGATCAGCTGATGAGGATTGTGACTGATGTTTTCTCTATTTTTAATACAATTTTTTTTAAATAAAATTATTTTTTAATAATAAACTCATCTGAAAACTGAACTGCTCTGTTTTTTGAGATTATTAAACAAATATTCCACACATACTGGTGGTGGTCACAGGTAATCCCTTAGAGATGAAACCTAACCAGACTTGGACTGTCTAAAGAATCAAAAATGAAACAGTATCAATGCACAATAGCAAGCATGAATTTCAGAATGATTCTGTATAAGACAAGAAAATATTGCATGCCTTTCAAACAAATGAAGACCAAAAATCCATACGTATTTTAAAATATTTACTCAAAGTTGAATTTCAACATGCAGTTACCTGTTTTCCGTATCCCTCCATCTGCAGGGCAGGTGTAGTCACTAGCAGCAAGCAGAAAACATGTTCCCCCACTTCGGCGGTCCTGCTCCCGAGTGCTGGACCTTCGCATGGGGACCCTCTCCTCTGGAGACATGGTCAGGTCACTGCCCCCGCTGCAATCTGCTGACAGAACTGCAAGAAAGGAATTAACACAGATTACAGACATGAATATGTCCTGCCAGGCTGAAGCGATTGATTCACTTATTCTTATTAAGTCACATGCCATATACACTGAAACAACTTGTTTGCTGTAATCATTCCACTTGTTCATAATAGGGATGTGCAGAGGGCCCAGTATTTGTATTTGTCGCAGCAAAATTATTTATATTTGTATTTTTTATTCGAATAAAAGTGGAAATAGGCGTAAAAATCCAGTTTTTGTTTTTTTTACACTTTTAATTTTAGGATATTAAAGTGTTAAAATAAGTGTTTATGAATAAACTACCTTACAAAGGAGGTCCCCACACCAGGTCTCAAACTCGAGTCCTCCAGATCATAGACAACTGCACTGACTACTGAGCTAAACTGAGTGCATTGCCAATGTGCAGACAGACCTCTACCTATTTATACAACCATAACACAGACTTCAAAGGCGATTCTTGCTTTGCACTTTTCATTTACTGCCTATTTTTTACAACCTAACTTTGTGGAAAGGAGAAGGGGAACACCAGGTTACGGAGAGTCTCTTGTAAGTACTTCACTTGTGTCAGTAGCTCAGCTTTATCTCTGGGGAACATGATGTCCAAATAAGAGACCTGCTGATAGACGTAACAGCGGAGCAGAGGAGAGAGACTGAGATAGTTTTGTAACCAAACTGTGCTCCGGTATTTGACATGGTTTTTATTTTTCTTCCCAAAAACAAATAATTTTCTGAAATATTTCTACAATAAATGTTTGTTAAAAACCCACTATTTGTGCTTTACTGAATAATGTATTTGGATTCGGGCACCCCCCAAGTCCACAATGGCCGATCCCTTCATAATGTGCTTCAAATAGAGGAGATGTGGGACTGGAGGCTGTAGCAGTCCAGTTAGACAAATATAGATCTTCCACAGTCAGTCCTTCCAGTACAGAATTCCCTCTTTGTGCTTCCTTGGACAGTATTTCTGTGCTGAGCTGCGGTAGAGGTATATTACCATATAAAGGGAATTTCGCACTAAAAAGACAGTAAAATTGGAAGATACCTACTTCCTTTGTTTAACTCAAATGGCTGAGGCCTCATATTTTACAGTTTTACAGTCTGTAATTGCCTAATAACAACAACTTTTCTTTAGTGGGAGTTTACTTGAAATTGTCTTTAGTGTAATATTGCACAATAAATTTAAGAATAAAACATGATTTTTTATCAAGATGTAGTTCTAATAAAACTGATAGATTTTACTAGAATGGACTCATGTCATTGTTATGTTGTCTGTAAAAATGACTTCCAAGTTACAAACATGTCTTTAAAATGTGAACTCTTACTGCATAGATATACTCACTGAGTAAAAATCTTCTATTATCTTAAACACATCTACTCATCTCATTATTAATCTACTATGACAGGACACTTCCGAAAGGATTAGTAAGATCAAGGAGGCCACTTAAAATGATAAGGTTTGATTTTAACAAAGCCACATTTGTGCATTGTCTTCTTTAGTTGCACTGACAAAAAAGGTACTAAATGCAAATATGTTAAATAATGATGTATATAAATGAAAAGACACTTGGAGTTATATATTATAAAATATAATATCTCTCTATTCCCTTACATTTTTTTCTCACAATCTGACAACTCACAATACAAGCTAGCTAACATTACTTAAATGTTATGGTTAGTAATTATATTCTCTCTGGGGAGCAATGAAAAGGAAACATACTTCCCATTAGTATATTCTCAGTAGTATATAAGCAGAGAGAGAGAGAGGGTTTGGTGGGTGAGGGAACAGGGGAGTTTCGGGGTGACAGGGGAATCACAATCACGACAAACATCAAACAGCCTTCCACATAAAAAGCCTGTGCCAAATGTCAAACCGACGCACAGCACAGCAGAGGTCGAAGGTAAGACAGAGTGTTGAGTTCCAGTTGATCACAAAGACACATTGTTTTCTTATGGGCCAATGAGGATTTACAACAAAAACAACCGTTTTTACTAGTGGGATGCCTGCATTTGCCATACTCAAAGGACAAGGATAACATTGATCTTTATGTTATTCTCAATAAATCTCTTGAAAAGACCAAAACCAGCAATAAATTTATAGTACTAACAAGTGTTATCTGTGAAGCCACAGCCTGATATAACTGTTGCCTCTGTGCCAAACAACTCAATTTCTGCCCAAAAACTATTAAAAGCTTATAAACACTGTTGCATTTAGATGACATACTGTATTCCATCATGACAATCAGGGAGGCCAGTGTAATATATTCTTCTCAGCATGTAAAAGTGGAGCTGTGTGTGCTGTATGCTCCAGAGCCTGAAAATGCTGTTGCAGTTTCACAACCGCCATGTCCATTGTAATGATGGAATATGTCATGAATTGCATCAGTGTGGTTTTTTTTTTATATGTTTTTAATAGTTTTTGGAAGACATAGAAGCATAAACTATATTAGGCTTTGGCTACAAAGGCAATAATGGTTAGTAGGATAAATTCATTATTGGTTTTAGTCATGTCATTTGATTTGTTAATAATAAAAAGATAAAATAACACCAGTGTTTTCTTTTTAAGGGGTCTGACAAACTCCCTACGCCTGTCAAACCTGCCGTTCTCACATGGCACATATGCAGTTTACAGTGATAGCAGTGGCAGATTAACCACTTGAAATTCTCAATATTTGAAATGATAATATTATATATCATACTTGAAGGAATGGGCCATGATGACAGACACAAATAGACAAAAGCAAGCATCTCGTCTCTAGCAGGCATTTTGCTGAAATGACACTATTCACTAGCAAATTTTATCAGTAGAAAGCTAGCTCATTAAGCTAGCTGCATGAGTTGGTTGAAAACGCTGTCCTGACTTTTCATTGCTTCCAGTAGATTTGTTTTAAAACAAGTCAGCTTGAAGTATTAAAAAGTGTCTTGTAAAAGGGATGTTAGAGATGCACTTGATGACTATAACAGTGTGCTAAGAGTCTGAATGCTAATTAGCTGCATGTCCCTCTCCAGCTAATGATGCATGTGGAGGACATGTAACATTGTAGCATTGTTATAAGGGCTGCTAACATTACAGAACTGCTAACATTACCCTAAACTTTGATAGATTCCAGGACTGGCTTCCACACTGTGGAGAAATAATAATTAATGATATGCTCCTTGGCTTCGGAAGTAATGCTCAGCTACTTTTTCCTGGTAGAAAGCTAGTAGCTAGACATAGCAGCCTACGTTGAAGCAGATAAGCACACAGAAAAGCTTAAAAAAGGGTATTGCTTGAGTCCTGCTCTTACAACAGCTCTGTGTGCCTCAACATGTGGAGAAATCCTACACTTGACAGGCCTGCTGTGCCTAGTTACTGTTGCTAAGCTCTGCCTTTCAAATTGCTGTTCAGGGAGTGTTAATGAACAGTCAGTTACTTATAATAGTAACATAATACCATCAAGTAAGAAAATGTTCAGTTTAATACAGAAATAATCATGCAGAAATGTTCATGCTACAGTGAATTTCTATTAATGATAGTAAATATCCAAAAAGTTACTTTCTTTAGATTACTATAAAGGTTTTTAAATTACATTTTTTCGATTATTTAATCCCTGAGTAAATCCATATATACTGGAAGTTGACAAGTCCTCCTCAAATGTGACCAAAATGAATATACAGTATATGTAAAAGAAACCTTTCACATTGTAACAAAAAGAGGGAGGCAATCTAAAGGACATTGAAAAGGAAAGTAACCTTGCTGGCTCTATATTTTAAATGACCTCTAAGGAAATCACACAGGCAACTAAACCAGATTGATTCTGTTTGTGCATGCAGTTGAGGAATTAATTTTTCTATGCTTATTAAATATAAGGTTCTGAGACTTATTCAAATTGACTGTGAGAAGCTTGGAGTGTGCACCTACCCTCAGGATTGTCTGCACTAGAATTCAAAGAAAATCAGTATACAGAGGTCGACACTAATTTCCATCAAAGATGTATCAGTGTAAATTATTGACATGAGCCTAAAGGGAAAAACAGCCACCTACGGTCTAAGCCACAATTGAACAATCTCTACTGGAAGAAACACTTCGACACAAGGACTCTGGATTCTTATCAGCATGAGCTATTCCAATGCTTCTCCTTCTCTCAATACCTTTTGCATTGCCTCCCTTATCACTGTGGCAACCGGAGATGAGGGCTGCAGGGCAAAAGAGCTCAGTCTTTTGTGAGGGAACTGCTGTGGCGTTTGTAAGTCTCGAGGGGGAGAAACCACTCCAAGTCTCAGGGGAAAATCTGTCAAATGGTCACTGCTTTCTACCTGAGATGAGGTCCCTTATGTATTTTCCTCACTATCACTACATGAATAATACTCTTGCTGAACTTAACTACTGAGGTGTGGTTGGTCATAATTTTCTCTCTCATATGGACTTGGTCTGACCATATGGTCTTACCTGAGCGGTTGCGTTCTAGTACCCTGCTCCCTTTGACGTGGCACAGGTCACCTTGAGTGCTGTTGCAGGTAGTGTTGAGATCGGCTTTGCAGTAGGTGGGAGACCCTCCCTGCACCACCTGAGGGATGTGTTTCTTCCTCTTCTTGGGCAGCTTCTGCTTGGCCATGGCCAGGGAGTAGTACATCCCAAAGTTATTGACGATAACAGGCACAGGCATGGCTATTGTCAGCACGCCAGCTAAGGCGCATAATGCCCCCACCACCATGCCTGACCATGTCTCTGGATACATATCGCCATAGCCCAATGTAGTCATGGTTACCACAGCCCACCAGAAGCCGATGGGGATGTTCTTGAACTTGGTGTGGAGGCTAGCAGTGGGGTCATTGGGCTTAGCGCCGATGCGTTCAGCATAATAGATCATAGTGGCAAAAATTAACACTCCCAATGCCAGGAAGATGATGAGCAGCAGGAATTCATTGGTGCTGGCCCGTAGAGTGTGGCCCAACACCCTAAGCCCCACGAAATGACGTGTTAGCTTGAAGATACGCAGGATACGAACAAAGCGCACCACCCTGAGGAACCCCAACACATCCTTGGCAGCCTTTGAAGAAAGGCCACTCAGCCCTACCTCCAAGTAGAAAGGTAGGATAGCCACAAAGTCGATGATGTTGAGCACGCTCTTAACAAACTCCAATTTGACCGGGCAGAAGGTCACACGCACCAGGAACTCAATGGTGAACCAGAAGACACAAACGCCCTCGACGTACGTGAGTGCGGGGTCAGTTTCAATCTCGTACTGTGGGCCCGAGTCTGGCAGGCTGCTGTTCCGCATCAGCTCTGTCTTGTTAATAATGGTGTTGAAAGCCTCATGAGTCTCCAAGCAGAAGGTGGTGATGGAGACCAGGATGAAGAACAAAGATGCAAAGGCAATAAACTACAGGAGAGGGAAAGAGAAAAGAGAATAACATAAGTTACTACAAACGTGGTATTTCAGGTAATTTGAACCATGACGTCCTATGCACTATACTTGATTAGTGTGCATACAACGCCAAGATCAATCATTTGATTTACTCTTGAGAAAAAGGGTGAACTCAGACAAGTTTAATTAACATCAATTTGAATGGACTCCAGAGAGAGGAGCAATCAATTAGCAAGAGCAACAAATAAAACACACACTTTGGCATGCTCCTTGTGGAAATGTAGCATGGGAATGCAGATGTAGTCAGATCTAATTTACTGCTGTTGGTATGTTGGGCAGTTGGCAGTAAAGCAAGCAGGGAATTGGTTAAACCAACCACGCAACCTTAGAATCATTAGGGAATTGGGAAAGGTATTTTTTATGCATTGCTTTTATTTAGTCCATTTGTAAATCTCTTATTGAATTTTAGCATATGAAGTCATGTTTGTTTTTGTTTTTCCACATTTTCATGTACTTACAATGTATAATGTTGGGGTGTTGTTCTATTTACCTGTTTTTCAGAGTTTTTCAATTGTCCATTAAAGTAGGAGGGGAAGAATTGTTAACATGACAGAATGCATCCATGTAGAATCTGTGGTTCCCAAACTTTTTTGTTTGTTGCCCCTTAAGTTAAAGCAATGTCGACTTGTGATACTTTGTCACAGGCTGCATATGTGTACTAGTTGTGACCAAGTCAACTAAGAATTACTCTTTCCCTTGCTTCTATTCAGAGGCTTGAAGAAGTAAAATTAAGAGAAAGACAAAGATTAGAGGACAGTCTGAAAAAAACTTAACTTTCTGCAATAGAAATATGTTTTTCCTTCTTTCTTATCATCTTGTGAAACCCTCAGATTTATCTTGTTTCAGGTAATTCAGGAACTACTTGTTAGGTATGACAAGATTATTTCAATTCAAGGTACACTTTCAATCATTTGAAGAATCTCAAACATGGATGGAGTTTGTTCAGCATAGAATTTGCTTAGTTGTAAGAACATGTGACCTAAGTATGGAACCGGGGTCACATGATAACAAGTGGTCATATATGTGGGATATCCCTTGTCTCTGTTGAAGGATGGTCTTTGGCGTCGAATGCAGATGGCTTCCTGGATCCATGACAACTGAGCAAACTCCATCTGTTAAAGAAGCCCTGAAAAAAACTAGTAAGTGGCCTTGAGTTGAGATTATTTTGTCAATTTACTATTTCCAAGGTCAAGAATGAACTTTCATGCTCTATTAGGTATTCACTAATTAATAGCTCCTTACTCAAATTTACTCTAATTTTAAGTGACAGTTGAAAGGTATATATTGTTTCACAATTTAACGTAATGCTTTACAATTGACCTCAATCAATCAATGGAGTCTGCCATGGTTGGTGTGAAACTGGTAGCCCAACTGAGCCTAATAAACCTGAATGAACACGCTGGTGTACTTCTGCTGGAAACAGATAGTTCTTGCCATTACAAGCAACATTGTGTCATCTCCAACACTGTCTGTGATCACTTATGTTGCATCCCAATATAGAACACAACACAGATGTTAAATTGGATACAAATGAAAACCATCTTTTCTCACTCGTCCCCCTTGCGTCTGGGTAGCAGTGTCTAAAGGCAAAGTCAGGCAGCATTAGCAACAGCTAAATAGTCCTCTTGGGTGCTATTTGGTATCCGCTTCATTCATATTTACTGCCAACATGAAGAAATGCATAGAAATAACTGTTTTATTGCGATGCTCTATTCTCACCCGCTTTGGGCAAGCCAATAGAGGGAGAAACAAAGTGATGTCATGGAATATTCGATTTGTTAGCATTGCAGGAATATAAAAATGTTACTGGCAATGAGGACAAGCAATCTTAGTGCATGGCAATAACTGACAATGCAGCAGTAGGTTCAGAGTACATCAATATGAATCAATACCTCCTGTACATTTTATCAATATAAAGTTTCTGTCAGAAAAATCCCAATTATACTTGAGTTAATGGAAAATAATTTAAGTAACTTCTTTTGCCATTTTGCCATCTTTGGTTTGGCAAAATTATAGCATGTTGATACACTGCAGCTGAATCTGTAAGGCAACATTATTAAATGATGAGTCATATACAGATTTTATTTAGTTTTTCTCTCAACAGATCATGTTTTGTTTTGGTGTTCTTTTGCAAAGTGTTTAATGAACCACCTGTCAGATGCAGAGCTCACATCCAGCGATTCCACTGGCCTGGAAGAAGCTCTGGCTGAATGTGCAAACATCCACGTCTCTCTCCGAGAGCTAGACGGAGCAGATTTCCACACATGCAGCCTACTATGCTCCTTTCTCCACCTTCCTCCCACTATCCATACACTTGTGCGCTCTGCCTACTAAGCTCTAAAGAAGTCGTTTCACACCCTGCCTTGTTTTTGGATTGCATGACTCACACACACTGAAAATATCACTGCCACTATTTGGGTCACCCTGCTCATGAACTGTGTGCGTGCATTCAATCTACCACTGTTAGCATGCGCTCTGGTCATATATTATACATGTGCCTTTATCGTTCTGTAAGTGCATGTGTTCATCCTGCTCATTCGCTGCTACTGTTGTAAAGCCACAGCGTGTTGCAAAATGACACATTCAGTTTGACGAGGTTATTCAGCATCACTCAGCAGTTACTCAGCACCATCGACTTTCTACATTCAGTAACCAGGCAAGGACATCACCTTTTTAATTTAATGAATTATAGAGTGTGTGACAACACTAAATATGTCATGCAGCTACTTGCAGTGATAAACTTTCTTATTCAAAAGTTAAAAGTTAAAAGAATGCCTGTTATGAACACTGACCTTGTAATTGTCTTTTGTATTATACACAGTAAAGTATCAGTAACATAGTGAATGTTATAGCATCACAAGAACAAGAGAACAATGTTTTTATGTTTCCAGCTCCAACATTGCCTTTGGCTGCATTGCATTTTATCTATTAAGGCTGCAGTAAATATAGGAATTTCTGTCTTCACTTTCCTCTATACACTAATCCAGGTTGTAGGCAGATGTAAAAATGCTATCATTACAGCACTAGCATCTCACTTGTAAAACTGCAGTAACACTGCACTGGACTGTACTGTGTATAAAGGACTTAACTTCATCAAATACCACATGATATAAAGGTTATAATCTGACAAACCTTTCAATTAAATGTAGTCATTTTTTTAACAGATGGATTAATGTCTTTTCACATGCAACTAACCAAAACCAAACTTACTGAGCTTACCTCCATGAAATTGATTTCACATAGACACATTTTGAAATTCTCACATTCTAACTAAAACCAGACTTTCTGTATATGTTTCCAGGCCAAAATTCCACTTTGTGTTTCAAATTTTTATCAAACGATTGATCAAATGGTTCATCTGATTATGATGCCAGAAATTATGGATTATTTGATTATTGTAATCATAAACTAGCAATGAACAAGGTAGGCTTTAACTACTACACAGAGCTGTCACATCCACACCATCTATCCATCTACACACTGCTAGAGAGCCCAACACATCAATCAGCCAGCAGATTAGTTTATATCAGTGCAAAACGGCTCTAGAAAGAAAACTTTGTTTTTCATGCTGCAGGAAAAATGCTGAATTCATGTTATATAAAAATGACCAAACTACTGATTGATAAATGGCCTTATGTCAACATCAAATAATTACAACTGGAGGACTGGAGGTGCCTAAAATGCCAAACAAATGCTTCTGGATGCTTCAGTCCTTCGTTCAGGCTTAATTCAACCCAAATTGATAGATATTATGCTATATTATCAATGCAAACAGTATATCTAATTCTCATGCAACCAACTTTGCAATCATACTACTGTCTGGAGCTAAGTGATGATGAGCACTCTTGCAAGTTGTAAACACGGGAATCTTTCTCATCTCTACCATCCAACCAATATGATGTTAACTTTTTATAACACCAAAACCTGACTGTTTGTCCAGTAATCAACGTGAAAAAGAAACATAATGCACCGTATAACAACAAAATGATCCCAGAAATGCAAGGTACATTGGAGACAGCATCTTAAAAAAGTATTAGAGGTGTTTCAGGGAAGACTTTTCCTGTTGCTCCTAATGCAACAACTCTCCTTCTACTGCTCAATTCTAACTTTCACCCCCTCATTGTGTCTTTATCTCTGCCTCGTTCTTATCATGACACTGGCTGAAACTAACAGCAAGACTACCTGAGCTGTTTCTTTTGGCTGCTTGGATGCTGCGCCAACTAATGATAACTGCCGTCTCGTGCTGGGCTGTAATTTTGTCGCGTTCACGTCTACAGAGAGAGGATATATCATCTCCCCAGTGCACACCAGCCTGTGACATCAGAATCATGTCACATTAAACAAGTCAGACACCAAACGCACATGCATACAGAGAGCAATAACATGCAGGTGCACACACACAGCCTCACAAACACGCACAAGGTTATTTATGACAGACATTAAAAATGCAAAGGCGCTACTCTACCATGTGATTGCAACAGGCACATGCTTCTCGACATCCTGATTCCCAGCACACACACTCTGCATGCAAAATATGTCCTGTACTTATATAAATCGCTGTTTGAGGGAAGCGCAGGGCGGATGTGGCACAGACAGTCCATCTCTGAACAATGCAAATCTAATTTAGCCTGGAGACTCACCCCATTTTTCAACCATCGTTTTCATTACATCTAAGGCTTTTAGCTTTACTGTCGCTCATTGGCACAGCTGATAATGGCCAAGGTTGCTGTTGCAGAGGTCAAACCTGTGACCTTCATGTCTGTGTCTGACTGTGTGCAGAGTAGAGCCACATGTACATATGTTTTCATCACCAATTAGCTGATGCTCTGTAAAAGAACCTGGAATAAGTTTTTACAGCAGTATTTTGCATCAGGATCTTAGGGTGGCAGTGTCATTTGATTGGTTGGTCAGCACAGTGCATCTGACATTTTAGTCCACAACAGGGTACAAATACTGGCCAGACTGCCATGGAATTTGCATTGGGTATTCATGGTCTGATAAGCACTCAGAATTGCTATTTTATCTTCACTTCTTTATTCAGTCTGATATTGTGTTCATGTTAGCTGACTTTTGTTCCATCATCACCATCATTTTCAGTTGATTCAGAAGCTGCAGTGGCAGTTATTAGTAGGCATAGTTATCGTTTGTCATGTTTATCAGGGATGTGTGGTCAATTAAGGGCGCTGGGGCATGCCCCTCCTGCAATTCCAATTGTGCAATACATATTTTAATGAGCAGTTGTTTTTGTTTTTGTTATTGTTATGTTGTGTGTGGGTGTATAAATTTAATTTGCTACTCTCACATAAATTATACATAATTACAGAAACGTATGAAGACTAAGGAAAAAGCATTGCCTACAATCTTTGTCTGTGAGCCGAAGGGTGCACTTTTCTCCGCCCAACATCTGTATGTGTGTAATATGTTTGGCTTTTCCTGGTGGCCCCTGACTGGTTGACAGCGCACGCCAAAAATAACTGGATCTGGGGTTGAAAATTCTACACCTGAGAAATGTTGCCAGGTTGGGCGATTTTCCACCAAATTGCTGCTTCCTTACTAGATAACATTTACCCCCTGAAGGCAGGCAAAACATTCACAGATTTTTGTGGTACCGTGGAGATAATTGTAAAGTGAAAGCAGCTAATTGACCACTAAAAGACAATTTTTTAAACTTTAAGAAACTGCCAGCCTAGCCGCTAGCCACCAGCAGTTGGCCCTCTGCTAGATTGTACGGTGCATGCTCACGGCCAAAATACACAGAGCTACCTAGGGCTGTAGCCCCACCTAGTGGAAAAGTCACATCATGCCACTGATGTTTATTCAAGAAATGTGTCAATTTAAGAATTGTTGTTTCTGTAGGTCAAGTTACAATCTAATCTACACTAACTGTAGTCACCATTGTTGTTTGGAATTTATTTGCGCTCTTTCACAGAAAGATGGTGTCCTCATTCTGAGGTCTGCAACTGTGCTGTACAAATGATTTCAGTGACCCCCCGACTTTTCCTCAACCAAAACTTTTGTCCATGACAAGGACTTCTAGATCACTACATCAGTCTATGGAGGTAGCCTCTACAGGATCTGACCCCTGTGATAACCGTGGCTAAAATAACAACAAAAAAGCTCCAGTGATTTCAACACATATGCTCATACAGAAGGCGTAACACGCTGTTGTAGCTTTTAATTGGTACCAGTTCAGCCACTGAAATATATGTGGGTGAGAGAGCTTTGATCTGAGGGAGTGATGTGGGTGAGAGCCCACAAAGACAAGCAAAACATTTATTTTTCACAGTCCAACCATGAGAATAATCCATGTGTTTGTGTTAGCTTATGGATAGTTACTATCTAGCCAGCCAGCTAGCTTAAATGTTAATTGTTGTGACTACACTGCTATGTCATAGATGTATTATAAGAACTTGATAATGGATTTCAAAATGTGCCCATTCACTTCAAAGAACATAACTTGTAGAGTGCATGAGCCCAAAAAGTTTTCTAGTTTAATAGTTTGCAAACCATTATTTTGGGTCTCAGGGGATTTTTTTTGTTGCAGTACCAACAGTGGCCACTGGGACAAACTGGCAGCAAGACTGACTCAGTTGTGCCATTCAGTTGTCTTAACACATCCATGTGCTACATGTGCAAGTCTTCTGGTGTTTTTAGCTGTTACCAAATACTACTACCATGGGCCATGATATATTTGGCAGTTTGACGTACTGAACACATTCACGCTCCCAAGGTGATAAACTTCCTAGAGCACTAGCACACTAGTGGTAGGCTTTAAGATCAACAAAACTGACAGTTTTTCTGTCAAATACTTTTGAATTGCAGGATGTAATGAACATTTCAGTCCCTTGGAGCCACTAATAAGGCATTTTGTTTTCGTGAATTTTGAGTTTGAGTGAAACACCAGGACCATTTTTTTCACCCCTTACAAGAAACAATTCTTATTCAGTATGTAAAACAACTGGCAGGATGATTCACAGAAAACACAATAAACATAAAACCTTTATTTAGTTTTGTCAGTTTCTGTTGTAGCATTATTCCATTGTGCCTTGGTTGAATGTTTTCATATCAGTACACCCACAGGAAGTGATGGAAGTGTCCTCCATGAAAGAATCAATCATAAACATGTTTCCTTACACATTTTATCCATTCTGTCTTAGTCCTTGTAAATCAGAAAAACAAAGCAGAATGATAGCACATGACCTGCATTTCAAAATAACTGGGATAGTAGATGTAGACGGCAATAAAGACAACATAACTCTTAAATGACAGGGAAATTCTTTAAATGCTTCATTCATAAGCTCAGTGGTTTCACTCAGAGGCTCTGCATATCTTTTAGATGTACTTTACAAACAGAGTGATTTATTAGGACTTAACAGATTCAGTCAGCAGCTCTTTCACCACCCCAAACACTGATGGGATGCAATCGGCGTCACAGTACTGAAGCAGGAAGGCATCCTCATAATCACATCATTTTTCACAAGACATCTGCCACTCCCTGGAACTCTGCCTGTCCGCAGCTGAGGGAAGAGACATGAGGAAAATGCCAGACCAAACAGCAACGATCACACGATCCCCCAGTGGATTACATCTGCCACTTGGCCTGGAGCTGCCAGAGCCAGCGGGCCAGGACGCTGACTCTGGAGCTATGCAGCCTCAGGTTGTAAACAGTAACTGATACACTGGCATGGACATCACATTAGAAAGCTAATGGAAAGGAAAAATGTGGTGGTCTGCACGTACAGTGGAGGGACAGGGCTGTCAGCGATCAGTGGTAAATCAAATGTGACTAAGCTGAAGGCTCTAGTCTGTGATTTTACAAATATAAAGCAAAATATTAATTTCTGCTTTTTGGTAGAAGGTAGAGCAGCTTGATTATAGTTACTTGCTTACTTTGCTTTG
This sequence comes from Thunnus albacares, assembly GCF_914725855.1. Lineage (NCBI taxonomy): Eukaryota > Metazoa > Chordata > Actinopteri > Scombriformes > Scombridae > Thunnus > Thunnus albacares. The sequence continues at coordinate 21,784,218 of NC_058128.1, read as the reverse complement.
AATTTAAGTAGGTAAGTCTCAGTAAGTCTTCCTTTGAGGATGAAAAAGTGTATTCCATAAATAAAGGATTAAACTGGAGTAGATCAAGTAAACCTCCAGAACATATTTATACTACTTGTTGTAATGTAAAATTCCAATTGCTACTTTTGCATGAAAAAAACCCTAAATATGCTGCCATATCATCTCAACAGGTACAACTCTTTGTACACTGTATAGCAACATCATGATACACTATTACACTGCAGGCAAAAGGAATATGATTTTAATCTATAAATGTAATATATGGGAATAAAGACTTTTGGCAATGTTGGTCAATCACTTTAATCCAGACTCATATATCACAACAAATATGGGATGAATTTCCAATTTGGTACACCAAATCATGGTCCCCAGAGGATGAATCCTAGTGACTTTTGTGATCACCTGACTGATTTTGAGTGAAATATCTTGACAAATATTGGATGAGTCTGGATAAAATTTGGTGCAGAAATGTATGTCTCCCTCAGAATGAATTATAATAACCCTGACTTCTCATCTAAAGCTACCATCAGGTCAACATTTCACTTTGTCCAATATTTTGGTTTGTGATGAATACTTGCAAAACTAATGACAACCATTTGCCTCAGCTGTACTTTGTGTCCATGGCTATTTAGCAAATGTTTGCATGCTAATGCTAAACTAAGGTACTGAACATGATACATGATAATTCTAACTAGAAATCTGTGTGTTGTCTTTATTCATATACTAATATTTTTTTCTTTGTAAGTATGTTAGCACATTGAGGTCAGCATTTAGCTCAAAGTATTCCTGTATTCAGGAGATGTCAAGCTGAAAAGACATTTTGTTGCAACTCAGATTTGCAAGAATTGATCTATAAAGGGCTGGTTCACCTACATCATGAGGGTGTGAAAACACGTTTTTCACTTACTTCTGGGGGTATCTACCCATACAGAGATCTTTGCTTTACATTACCAGGTTTTAAGATAGCTGTCTCTGCCGCCACTCCAAAACAATGGTGTTGAATGGAAGTTTGATTGTTGTGCTCAAAGCATTGAAAATTACATTACAGGCAGAAACACTTTCCCTAAAACTGTTTGTATTACTAGATCATTCACACAGAACAGCGTAAACAGTTTTCATAGGGACTGTTGCTTCAGTTGTAGTAGTTCTAAAGAAAACAGTGAGCACCACAAATTAAATGCCACCACCTTCACCTAAAATGTATTGAAATGCTGGCATGTATTTTAGTGGTGGAAATCTTGGCAATCAAACTAAAACTATGTGCATGGGTAGATACCACTAGGGGAAAAGGGTAAGTGAATAAATGAATAAATGAATTTGTATCAATCTTTAAATTTAACCCTACCAGTATTTGAAATATTCAGTGGTAGCTCCAGCACTCACTCAGAAAGCTAAAAACAGAACGACCCTCATGGGTCACACATTTTTCTGTATATCCCTTCATCTGTTGGCACAGCAGCACGTTGGATGGGCAAAATCTTGGCATCCTCCCACTGAAAAATCCCCCCCACCCACACAACCAGGCAACCCACCGCTCTGCTGAGGCTCTGTTTCAGAAACCACCCTGCTGGCTCAGCCAATCAGAGCGCTTGCTGCCCCCACCTCCTTGGGACTGCTACCATCTGTTTGACACTATGGATGGAAGCTGTACCCTCCGATCCTGGCCCGAGACCACCATCTATCGCCATGCTGCGTCAATCCTCTGTAAGCCACTGTGACATCATCAAGTAAAGGGGACCCCGGAGGTGCTAACACAGTCCACGAGGATCTCAAACACACACATACACACACACACACACACAGACACACATACACACACATCTACACACTGACATAATTAAACCTGTGGGGTTTGGGGGTTTGAGCTTGTATGTGGTTTGCCTTCTGTTTCTGCACGATTGCCTGGTTATAATTTCAATCTGGATTTAGGGCTTTTCCACTGTGTATATACATGGTGTCTGCATATGTGTAAAACTGCACATCAACATGAACGCAGCGGACACTTTGGAGGGCAAACCCAGCTTAAGCCAGTTTACTCACCTTTTAGTGGGAATATAGATCTTATGGTATTAGCCTTTATGCAGGGTTTATAAGTTGTTAATGATAATAAATCCTTTACCAGTGCTTTATAGAACAGTTATAAGACATATATAAGAACAAGGTTTGGGTTGCCAGGTTGTGCCTCTCTGTGTTTATCTTGCCTTTTTAACCAGTGCTTAAATTACCAGAAGGCCGTTCCAGTGACAGTTTGGCCACTGACTTTCTGATAAAGTGCTGCAAAGCCTCTGGGCCAAAATATATTTATTAACATTTACAATTCCAGACTCAATGGACTGCTGTAACAAGACTAGGAGTCTACAACCATGCTAGAGACCCTGTGATGCTGACAGGCTTAATGCTAACCAGCATGTTAAAATGCTCATAATGGCAATGCTAATATATTGATGTTTAGCAGGTATAATGTTTACCATCTTAGCTCAGTGTGTTAGCGTACTAACATTTTCTAATTAGAGTTAAACACAAAGAAGAGCAGAGGCTGGTGGGAATGTCGGTATACCGGTTGGTAATGGTTTGCGTTTCACTCGCGTGACGCATTGATGGCTACGATGGTGGTTCAGACCTGTTTGAACTACTTACCTCCAGCAGCAGTAGACAGCTTTTTTCTAAGCTAAAAAGTCATTAAAACCCATTGTACACTACCTGTCCTGCATCACATGACAAACAGACAAAGTTAGTGACTAGCTGGTGAACATAGTGGAGCATTTAGCAGCTCAAGAGCCAGATATTTCCTTCAAAACTTTGTGCTAACAGCATGCTCTAACCACTTTATACGCAGCCAAAAAAACAGGTTTAAGCCATTAGTTACAATTTCTAAACTCTTTCCAGGGTGCCTCATTAGAAAATGAAACAGATCTTTTCAATTCATATTGTGTGACATATTCTTAATATGTCTGTGGTACCAAGCTTATATAAATTATTATATAATTATATGGTCTTTTAAGGGGAGTAAAACAAAAACAAAATCTGTCTTTAATGTACAGATAAATCCTTTATATTGCCAGAGGTCATAATTTAACGTGCTTTTCAATTACCAGAACATAAATGCAGAGAGGAAAGGATGCACATAGCCAGAGCTGTCCTCCTCCTCTCCCTCCCTCTCTCTGTCTCTCTCCCACAGACACATAGCTCAGCTCCAGCTGGAAGCTGAGACCCCCGGGCCGAGATATCCCTCCGTCTGTTGCTCTGTCTGTCACTCACTAGTGTTGTGTCTCTTCAAAGCGACCCCCCTCCTCTCCTCCACATCACCACCAACCCATGATACTGACAACACACCAGGGAACAACACTGATCAACTACTTAATGACAGGAGCATCTCTCTTCCTCTATGCATCTTTCTCCCGCCGTCCCTTTTTCTTTCTCCCTCTTTCCCTTCCTTTCTTCATGCTGCCTAGTTACCACTGAACTAGGGCTTGTGAACAAAAGTCAAACTTTGCAGCTCATTGTTTATGAGTTTGGCAACCTGTGATCCCACCAGGTTAGAGGTTTTGGCAGCTGGCTGGAGACGGAACAAAACTGACAGCTTTGCTAACTTCAGCTAAGCATTTTGCCCCGACTTAATGTTGTAGCGCTTAACTTCCTGAGCATGACAAACAGCTGGATCAACACCCATCTCCATATCTATAAAAACTCAATAAACTTACTGTATGTCACATTTTTCACTGTCCATGTACTTACAGGACAAGCCGATGCTCAATGCCAATGCAGAAAGTAGTGGGCCCTTTATGTAGTGAGGCAGAAAGTAAGCACGAGGAGTGTGGATGATTGGAATTTGAGTCACGCTACAGAATAAACAGAGATAATTTAGCTTAAAGTTCAGGAGCAGGACCAAACCCTGAACACTCCTATATTCCTACTCTACAAATGCCTTCCTGCCATGCGCGCCTGGTGGTTCTGGTTTTTCATGCCCCACACTCCCTCATCCTTCTCCCTCTCTCTCTTTTCTCATCTCTCAAAGGGTCCCCTGGGGGCCTGCATTCTCTAAAGTCACGGTAGATTCTTCCAGAAGACTTCCCCACACTTGAGCCATTATCCTGCTCCACCATTCTCATCTGCAAGTCATTACTACATACACTTCATATTCAATATTCGCATCTTGGTTGATGGGGTGGTCCTTGCTGGTGAACAGTTAATGTTAATTTGACCCATAGACTGTATTTAAAGATGGACGAAACGAGGTGTGACGTCACTCATTGGTTCACATTGGAGCTGGTTTGAAGCCCAGAGTTGCTGCTTATGGTCAGCGCAATCTTCTCCATTTGGAGCTAGGACCTCCCAAATAAGGATTGCGGGACGTTGCCTTTCACGCTCTGGAAACATGCTCGGCTACCTCGGACCCAAGCTAGTGCTAGCTTATTGGGAACACTGAGCAGTGCACACTTGGGGTAACTTAAGCTACTGTGGCTAAATTGTGCTAGATTGTTTGAGTGATACCAACTGTGTGGATTTCAACAGGAAATACTTTGACATAACACTACAAGCTCCAGAGCTTTACTGGAATTAGTAACTGCAATATCATTACTGACTTTAAAATTTTAATTTTAATTTTAAAGTAATAATATTACTTAGGGACTGTGTCACAAAGTAATGCTTTACTGCCCAACACTGTTTACAAAATAGAAAGTTTTGGTTATATGTCACTGAAAACAAGCCACCGCTCCAGATACCTGGACCTGGATCTTTCAATGCGCTGTTTGGCAGGCAAGTGCAGTTCAGTTTAGGTATAGACAGCATAAGAAAACATGGTGCTAATATTGATTTTCTTTTACTATTACATGACTTTTAAGTGTCATTAAAAGATGAACCTCACAGAATGGAGGTCAACAGAATGGAGCAGAGGCTAAATGAGACTGGCACCAGAACAGCTCCCTCTCTGCTGACCAGCTCTCCTAAGCCAGGTGCCAAATCAAGCCAAGGATAAAATAATATATCATTTAAATAAACTGTTTCAAACATTCTTGGGTTCGAATGTATCCTGCTCCCACACACACAAAGAAACGGGCTGACGACTGTGGTCACATGTATATATGCAGTTCCTTCTGTTGTACTTGTCACCTGCATGCTTCGCAGACTCTGAGGAGAGATGATGAAAGCTACACACACCCACTCAAACACATATTATTAATAGGTTTAAATCCCGAGGGCAGACATAGAGTATCTACACACCACTGTGTAAACGACAGGTTTACAACAATCAATCAAAATCACCAACATTCAGCTATCACACAAATCCATCACGGGTGAGGAAAACACCATTTTCTCCACTAACATTAGTCTCAATATACCAAAATTAAATGCAGTGGTAATGCATGTTGGGTTGTAATACTGTGACTCTCACTCTTTCATGACTGGAAACGTCATTCTTTTGCTCCATTTTTGCTATTTACTATCTCCACCTGAAGTAGATGAGAGTGGTGCAACAAAGACATCAATCACTGCACTTTTCTTTCATTTGTGCCAAACAGATCAAGATGTTATTCACTTCTTTTTGACCTTTTAAGTGCATGAAGGGGAAAGCAGCTTGTGTTTATTCACCTTTTTAAAGTGCAGCTGTTTTACCTGCTGCACTCTAATAATTCACTCTGAATAATATAGTCTGCATAAATACATGCAAATTAAGTGTATTAATGTGCAGAATAGAGATAGAACCTTCTGGACGTCTTGTGCATCAGTTTATTGAGCCAGGCACACTGTATATGGTGTATTTAGAAACCTTTAAATCCTGACTAGAAACTAAAGTTCTCTGTGTTGGAGTAAATCTTATCTGCAGAGCTTGTGATTAAAATGATGGACCTCCTAACAGGGCCTGTGAAGTTAAAGATGCTGAGAAACCTTTTGATGACTGTCTTCTTAAGAGTCCAGCCCATTAGCTATGTACACATTCAGTGTATCTGCTTAGACATGCTGTGTGATAACTGAGCCAGCCTGTAGGAGGAGAATTGTGCATGCTGGGAAACAGGCAAGATGTCTGTATTTGCAAGTTCTGTCACATCAAGCTCCCCGTTCTAAAATTAAACAGTGGTTAAATCAACATTATGTAGTGTAGTTAGTTGAATGGCTCATTTAAAGACCATCGTAGCGTAATTAAACCGCCAAGTAATTGATTTCTATCTCAGCCTTATTCTATAGAGACAAGGCTGGATGATATTTCTTTTATTAAATAAAGCGGGATAAAAATAAAGCGAGTGCCTGGGAGGACAGTGATGAGTCCCAGGGAATATCAGAGACAGGGAAGAATATGAGGCTACTAATGAATTGCCCTACATTACAATGAAGTCCCAAAACAAAAGCTTGTTTTTGTCGTACACAGCGCTGCACTTTTTTCCCTTGATCAGCTGCCGCCATGGTAACGCCACCTTTCTCTCTCTTTTTTTTTGACAGCTCAAGATGGTGAATCGTAAGTGTGAAAAGAGAGAGAGGCAGAGAGATGGTGAGGAGGGAAGGAAAAGGGGGAGGTGGAGGAGGCAGCGGAGGGGAAAATGAACGGTTGTGCTCTGGCAGGGAAAAGGGTTTCCCCTCTTCCTCACTCTCTACCTCCTGTTCCCCTGAACAAAACAAAAGCTTTTTTTTGTTGTTTTTTTTGTACAGACAGATGACAAAACAAGAGCTTGGTTCGCTGTCACTCATTCATCTAAAAGGATGGGTTTCAATAAATTGTTTTTGTCGCTAATTTAGAATCAACAACTGACAGAAGACGGATGCAAGCGGGCGGGCGTCGCCGAAAACAGATCCCTGACTCCTACCCAAAGAAAGAACAAAAACACAGAAGCGTTTCCACATGACAGGAGGATTTGCTGTTCCCCTCGTTCTCTCCATCACCGTCTCCCCCGCCACTCACACACACATGCACACAAACACACTCCCTCCCCATCCTCATTATACAGCTCGCCGTGACATGACAGCCAGCTCGCTCGGGGAACCCTTCTAAACCCATAGCTTTTGGCAACCAACCAGATGCCGAGGCTAAAAATAGCCTATCGAAAATTTCCAGGCGTTCTAATTTGAATAATTCATTGTCACTTTAAGTCGGTGAAGTCAGTGTTGGAGGGTGGGGAGCTGAGGTATAGACAGATTAATCCCTGCCAGCCACTGTCGACTTCATTTACACAGAGCCTCCAAGGGTCAAGAGAAAGGCAGATTTAAAAATCTTGTATTCTGTTTTGTACACTCTGATGCAGGAAGCGGAGATGTCACTGATACCTCTATGACAGGGTAATGTTAAACATTTCATGAGATTTAGTTAACCTTTTATGAGTGCAGTTGCATAACTGTCCACATGATATTCAACAAATGCAGAAGAAGCCCTATTTTTCGAAACCTTTTTAAACAAAAAGTAGAGTTATCATCTTTCTGACAATGTCAACAAAAACGGACAATGTATAAGCTTTATAAAGGTAGAAGTTAAAAATAATACTTGTAAATTCAGAGCTGTTGTATTGGATTGCATTAGAGTGCACATGTGTTCCTAATAAAATGCTTGGTATATGACTAAGGATCTTTTATCATCTGGATCAACAGTATCTGACACATTGTTGTTGTTGTTCATTAGGTTTCTGGTCGCTTACCTTAAAGGGACATTTCACTAATGTTCACTTATAGTAAATGTCAGTTTACCAGTTATGTGACTACCTGAGAAAACAGTTAAATATGATATTAATGATGTAATTATCAATAGAAAGTGTGAGTTACAAACTGGAGGCCAGTAGTTTTAAAGGTATGGGCATTTACCAGGCGAGAGATTTAACAAAAACATGCTGAGAAGTTGCATTACGGGAAATGACGAAGTGAAAAGCCCTCAAGCTACTGTAGTAATTATGACTATTGTTTGTTGGAAGCAAAGGTAGCCAGCAGCTAAGCTAGCTTTTCTCTTACATTAATACAGATTATAGAGTTGAGTCTACAAGAAGTCCACAATCCTTTCAAAGCTGTGATGGTGTGATACGACAGGGTGGCAAACATGGTCAGGGTACTTGGAAATTTTAGTTCCGATGCGGCAATCTTGGTCTTTATTTTTAAGGCAACTGTGACTTCCGGTTTTCTCATTGATTCTTGCTGCCTTAATGCAGTTTGACCTCAACTGTTTAACCACAGCATAAAACACACAGATGATGAGCTGCTGCACCAGCATCAAAAAAGTCTGTTGTGATATCGTGTTACAGACACTGCATCAGGATAACTTTCACCATTGATGATTGGCTGGAACAACAGTAGCTGGATTTACTTCAGATTTTATGTTATGCTGTCACTGATGCAATTTTATGCTCGGTTTTGGTTTTAGCATATATTCATTACATATGTGTTATATGATATGTGGATTTTATTGTGTTGTATGCTCAAGTCTCTGTGTGTTCTGTGTTTTTATTTGGCTGCAAGACAGATTTGCATTGGGATACTATAAAGTTGAAAAGTCTTTGCAAGAATTGCTGAAGTACCCCTTTAACCAAAAAAAAAAATGCCAGGTCCAAATTTTTGCATGATTACTTTCTGTACAACTATGTAAGATGTACAGGATGAGATGAAAAGGCCCATATCTGTTTTGCTTCATATTTTTGACTGAAAATTAGGTAGATAGTCATTCAGTTTCTGCAAGCTTTTACATTTTCTGATCCAAGTACCTGATTTTATTTTGGTCTCTGCAGACACTTCAATTCTGAGACATTTTGAGCTATATGCTCTTACTGCATTCATAGTGAAAGCCAATCAATATCTTTAGGATGTAGACTAGGGATTGTTTTAGGCTACACATATGAGCAGTACTCCAAACAATCAAGAAAGTGGGTCTAAAGTATCTATTTCCTGTCATCACCATGGTCTTGTATCATCAAATTCAAAATATTCCTCAGCTGTAGCTGCCTGTCAAAGTTGCCCCAAAAAATACCTGGTAGAAAACAAAGAATTTATGGAAAAGATTAAAGTGAGCAGCAAGCAGACAGCATGTGAACACATATTGTAACATCACTCAAAATAAAACAAAAGCTGTATTCAACCTCTCCAGTCAGACAAAAATACTCCGGCTTGAAGATCCCGGGGAGACTGTGATACTAAATATAACCAGCACGCCTCTCTCTCACTCCCTCTCTCTTTCATCTGTTCATCTGCCCATCAATATTTCAGCGGCTTGCCTATAGCTCAGACGTGCCATTGACTCATGAAAGTGTCCGCTGATGTTTATGTCAGTGTCTACAGTATACTGTAGCCGCATAAATATTAGCAATGACTGTGCTGATGTGTTCAGTGAGACTCCATCCATACACAGTATCACCAGGATATGATAGGCCTGAGTGGAGGGCAGATACTGAAGGGGGGTTCTGATGTTGGTGGTTAGCAGGAATTTTGTATGGAGTCCTGATACTGAAAATTTAGTGAAAATGTAACTGAATTCATCAATAATTAAAATGGAGTGCAACTTTTCCCTTTACTTTCAATTAGTTGGTTAAAAAAACACCATCTAACCCTAACCCCCAATAAAATCATTTCAGTCCACATTTAATCATTTATCTGTTCCCTATTTTCCATGCAACATTTCCCATTTTCCTAATGCTTATATAATGAGACGGGCTTATATCCACTGAGACTTATTTTCATTGTGGTCCTTGATGTAGACAAGAGACATGCACTTGAAGATGAGGATAACATTATGAAGATGGTAGCATGCTGTGAGTAGCTTTGGCTTGCTTAGTTTGTGGGCTAAATTGCTTTAGTCACTGTTACAAGAGCTTATACAGTGATGCTAAAGCAGTATGCAGTACAGAATGTGGATGATTAACATTAACACACACAAATTCTTGACCAATGGTTACTCTGGACATTATCTCATTATTTATGTATAGGGAAAATTGGAAATGTGGTGAAGTAAAGGAAATATGGTAATGACAATAGCGAACAGATAAATGCGTGTCAAGACCAAAACATTTGTAAATTGAAGGAGTTGAAAAATAAAATGACCTAGCGAAAAATAAAGGTTAAAGTTTTTACTCTCCGTTTTGTTGTTTAGCCAACAATATTATGTATTTATATACTTTAGTTATCCTTTTACTACATTTTGTCAGTTTTGGGACTCTTACTCTTTATTTTGGAAAAAAAACCCAACTACTTACAACTTGTGGGAACTCAAATGAAAAAAATCAAATTGATGTAGATGTTAAACATGTTTTCTGTTGGATTGTACCAAAATTTGAAACTTTGACTTCAACAGAGAAGGAGAGATTTTAGTCTCTAAAGAAAGTCACCACTTGATAAATCATCACTAATCTTAATAACCCAAAAGACACCATTACATGCACCCATTTCCCAGTGAGGACACTGATTGCCCATATTCCCAATAAAAGACACAATCCTTTGATTCTGCGTTCAAATCCTGCTTGCAAATCCTCAGAGACTAAGTTTGACATTAATCACATTTCAAGGCTGGGACACATCTGAGAGTCTGACATGATAATCTGAAACGGAGGAGGATCAGGAAGACAAGGCTCGAATGGAAGACGAGTAGCCTCATTTGACTTAACAGTCTAGATATTTCAGTGGCCCACAGTGTGTTTGATTCGGTGTGGCACGAAGCGCTTGGGGGTCGGCTATCTCTTAAGTGGAGGAAGTCCAGTTTGACAACAGGATGAGGATCTGTTGTGTCAGTGTAGGTGGAGGAAGGCGCTTGTGAAAGGTGTTTTCTGCTGAAAGTGTGTGAAACAAAATATTTAGTTCATTTCATTTTTGTCTAATGTGTGTTTTTCTAGGTTGATTTGACATCAACAATTTCTGTGAGGAAAAATATTGACAAATTGAACATCCAGGTGGCTCAGACACCCACTGTGAAAATCCAACATCCAATTTGATTGTTTTTGGCATAAAATCCACTCCACTTGCTGCTCTGACTACCTTGTAAAAGCAAAACAAACCAAATCAGCATTGATAGATCATAGAAAATGTCTAAAAAATTATGTGAAACAAGCACTTTATCCTTAAATAACTAAACTTTCACAATCATGAAGGGTAATTTATATGGAGAACCATCCAACCACATCAACAATTGATTAACTAATAAATGGATTGACAAAACTGACTAGCTTGATCAGTGACCATTGCATCCACAGCTCATTATAATGTCTCAGAATGACATAGCTGTAGACTTGGGACTTGTTGGGACTTGAGCCAGACTTCAGTCACAAAATTAGGATTTTGAGACCTAAAGTACCAGTCAAAAGTTTGGACACACCTTCCCATTCACTTGAATAAGAAAGTGTGTCCAAACTTTTGACTGGTACTGTACGTAAGACTTGACTTAAGAGACAATTAAGAATTGAAGGAAAATGCATATCCATTTTATTAACTGCAATGCAATCTTTTTATATTAAATTCTAGAGATCAACACTTTGGTACTTATTGCCTTCTTCAGGATCATAAAAAAGAAATATAATATGGAATAAGAAAAAGTAAATAAGTCAGTGACAGGTAAGACTTGTAGGCACACGGCTTGAAAATTCAATTATTAGGCCTATGCACTGAAGAGACTTGCTCTCAGTTACAGAAAAAACAGTTACTGAAGATTTGACAGGAAAAAATATCCAAATGCTGTGTAATTTAAAAAGGTCAGCATTCAGACACCTGATAGTCTTGCAACAGCAATTTGTTAATAAAAAATGAGAATGAAAAATGAGACTTGCTTTAGAACTGTTTTGTTGGTTAAAGCTTCAAGCTTTGGTCAGAATCAGATTTCGTTATCTTCAAATGTAATTTATGAAGAAATGTCTTTCTGTGCCAGTTATTAAGTCCCTACATGTCATACGTTACAAGTCTGTACACAATGCCAGGTGGGAAGAGGGACAGAGACAAAATGTAGCCAATGCGTTGCATTAGCCTGGCAAGTTAACGATCAGTTATGGATGAAATAAAACAAACATTAATGGTTTGGGTCTTAAATTTTGCAGTGCCAGTCACGTTAAAAAAGATAGAAGCCGATGCTCTGACTTGCTTTGACAAGACTTGACATTAGAGTCGACTTGCCTCGATCAACTTGTAACTGGGCTTAGACTTGTCTCCACCACCTCCACAAGACTTGACTCGGACTAGTTTCAACTGACTCGAGACTTGTCCTGGTGTCGTTTAACCTTAGACATGACTTGGTCTTGTCTTAGTTGACTTGAGACTGATCTGGACCTGTCTTGACAAACTTGAGACTTGACTTGGTCTTGTCTCGACTGACCTGAATCTTGACTAGGACTTGTCTTGATTGACTTTGGAATTGACTTGGACTTGTGTCAACTGACTTGAGAGTTTGACTGGTCCAGAGTGACTTGAGACTTTGGCCTGAACTTATTGTGACCTACATGAACTTGACTTGAACCCATAATTGATATGGTTCTCTATCTGCTGACAATTGCCCACATAAGCAATCCTGTTTTTGCCACATCAAACTCTGTACTGCAGAATTTCTGCTCATTTCACATATTTATGTGTGTCTGCGGTGTGTTTGTGTGTATGTGTGTGTGTGTGTGTGTTTGCCTCTGTGCTACAGTGTAATTGATGTCAGTATCCAGGCTTTTTTTCTGTTGTGATTAAAAGCCTAGTTGGCAGGCATTTGCTCAGCCCTCCCAAGATTTCCTGAATACATGAATACATTATTGTCATTTAAAAGAAACAAACATGCAATTATATGGAGAGTAGGAATAAAAGAGAGAAACAAGCCTAGTCTAACAGCTATACATACCCCCTTTGTGTGTGACCGAGTCCACACACATAGACTCACACACACATGCACACACACGCACACACACACACACTACCTCCCGCTGACATCCATAGCCCTTCAAATTCAATCATAACCGACTAAAAACAACATGTACCTTCTCCAGTAAATGAGCCTGTTATCTGTCACTACTTTTTGTGTTCTGATGAGCTTCCTGCTCCAGATTTCATCAGCTTAATTTAGCTGCGCTGAAGTGGGTCACACACAAAAAGCTGGGCTGGCAAGGTCCAAAGCAGAGCACTGTGGGTAAAGTCCTCCTCCCCTCATGGTGGTACAGGTAGTACCAGATGATTGCTATTGAAATTCAAACTCAACGTGAGCTGCAGATATAAATTATCCCACTTTGGCGTCCATCAAGTCAGTGGGGGTGAAGGTCAGAGGTGAAGGTAAAGGTCAGAGCTGATGGGTCTGGAATGGGGGTGCAGTTTTACACATTTTTCAGTCAGGGCTCATGAATTTTACCAAAATGAAGCATAGAGTTAAAGAGCCTTCATTGTGCAGGAAATGTGAGGCAGGCGCATTAACCCAAAAGGAGAATTTACATGCAGGGGACATGACTAGACACAGGAATTAGTGTGATTGTGAAATAGAGGGGAGAAGGTAAGGAGCGTGGAGGTCAGGTGGTGGGCGGGCAGGTGGGTGGAGGCAGTTACTATCAATTCTGACAGCCCCATTTCAAATCCTGATTCATGTAGAGATGCTTTCTACTAAATCATGTTTTCACTGACAGTAAAAGTCAGTTTTTTTAGAACCTTTTAGACAAACTCCTATTTAAAGCTACATTAATCAATATTTTTATATTAACAATGGTTGATTTGATATGTGTAATGTCAAAGGGGTCACTTGTAGTTACAAACCAACTGAGAATTATCACCCCACTCAGCTCTACAGATCATGTTTGTGTCTTTCAGCTCATTGTTTTGGTTTTACAGGCTGCAGCTTTATGTTTAGGTCCCGCCACTCTCATCAACCTCATTTCCAGATGCAACAGGCAGCTGTTTTCAGAGAAAAAGCTCAGATGATCCCATTGTACACTACCAGTCCATCAACAAACAGCAGATAAGAAATTAGCAAAATTTAGCAGGTAAAGAGCCAGATATTTTTATCAGCAGCTAGTGGAGAGCAACCAGAGCTAAAGAAGAGTGAATATTGGACTTATATTCCTGAGGTGGACAGAAACACAACTCCAACTGAATGCTAATGTTGCTCTGTGTCTGCTGGATGTATAAACAGGTAAGTGTTTGCTAACATGTACACCATATCAACTTTACAAGGTGATCAGTGTTGTGTTGTTGTGTGGCCCAAGTGGCCAAAAAATCTATCAATTAATGCAGGTTTAACTAGTACCTAAACTTTTACCATCATATAACTTGTATCATGTAGTAAGTGTCCAGCTTCTCTTATGACTCTTTTATGGTGAGTAATGTCTTCTTCAGGTGGTGTAGGAATTAAACATGTGACTTTACCGAAACTTAGTGGTACCCTGGTTACATGTTATCCTTATTGACTTAAATAAATCTAAATTAAAGTAAACACTGACTTCCGTTTTGAATCCATACATGTATGTGAATAAGCAACGCTAACTGTTAATACCAGTAAGCAAATCCATAGTTGGAATCCATATAATTGGCAGCGCATATTCTACTTTTATTCCTTTGAGTGGTTTATGTTGTACACATTCACTTTTTTTTTGTTGTTATAGAGGATATTAAGTTTTTGTCTGAAAATTCATAATGTGAACTTTATTATTTTGCGACGTAAAAATCCCAAGGATGTAATCTGTACATGTGTTATCATTTTCACAACTGAGGGCTCGAGTCGCACGCTATCAATCATAAGAAAAGTATAATGAATAGAAATTAATCATGTTGAATGGTGGATCTCTCATTTTGTTGGAGAAACTCATCACGATGTGTCTGCTCTGCTCCATTCACTGATTCCCACAGCAGATCAGCATTATTCAACATCTTCAGGGCTGTGGCTCTCACTAAGAGACAAGGTAGGGAAAGCCACTGTTGCTATGGCAATGAGGAACGTGTAAGTGGTGGCTAAGGAATGCTGTGACAAAAGACAAGGCCAGATTCGACAACGCCTAGACTGATCGGCCCTGAGCTGAATGCCAATGTGTTTTGACAACATGACGTTTTTGAACCAACATTCAACCAGAGACTCGTACCTGAGTGTTTACTCTCATTATGTCTGGCAGCACTTGGTGCCCATTAGAATAAGTAAATGCAGCAAGCATTTAGACATTTAGACACTGAATAGATAGTGATATAACAGCCTGCAGATATAAAATTCCAAGAAATAAAAGTCAAGACAGCTTCTGCAGTCCATTGGAGCTGTCTACATCGCTCTGCGAAATTCAATGACAGTCTGACAGTGAATTTTTACATTGACATAATATCATACTGTGAATATATTGTCCTCATTTCAGTAAACATATATACAGATTTTGTCTATGCCGTGCAGAAATCTGAAATATTAAATTGAGATGCACCTGTGCCCTCCTGCTGCATATATCCCAACAAACATGGGCACTGGGTATGGCTGATAGAGGCAAAACACAATTAAGTCCCGCCCACCCCGGTGGGGAAAACAATGCATCGCTCTCCATTGACTTTGAATTGAGTGAAGGTGCCTACTTGTCATTTGTCTGCTAACAAACAATAGAAAAATGCCTAAAAGCTTCTGTGTGGTGGGATGCACTTCCAACCCAGAACTTTTTCTAAGCTACAGGACCGAAAAACTGAGTCTTTAAGAGGACAAAAGTGGATAACGTTACAGGTCTGTGTGCCGTGTGGTGGGAGAGACCTGACCTGAGCTGCATGGACAACCTGCAGCTCAAAAACCTCCGTAAAACTGACACAAAACAGAACAGCTGTTTAATTGAAAGGTATGCGGTGTTAATAATAAACGTTTAAATCACGGAATAACTAACCTGCATTCAACTGAAATGCTAGCTGTAAAAAGAGTCTGAATGGGGAATGATTGCGTGTCTGTGAGTGTAATTCCCCCGCCTATGTTTACAAATTGTAGTCACCATATCAGCTGTGAAAAGTGTCCTGCCAGCCTGTTCTATAGTGGAGTTTGCCATACAGCTGTGCTATCTCTACTGTAAATGTGATGTCAGCCCTTGTATTCATGTATTGTATCTTAGCATATACAATGTAATGGGTTTCAGTGTATGCTATAAACTACCTTTTCCTCTCTGGTAGACATATGGTGCTAAAATAATCCTTTGACATGCTGAAATCTAATGTTTTTAGCTAGCTACAGCCATTTTTTATTAGCATTTCAGCCCTTGGTTGCATATTATGGCACCGATTGTTTTCCTCTCCGGTGGGCGTGGTTTTCAGAATATGACGAGTTGATTTTCATCGCAAGATATTTTGTCAAAACAAGCTTAGGAGAAATAGTTAGTCAACCACCATTGATATTGCAAATGCAGAAGTCAAGTTCAAGTTCCATAATTGCTTTATTAAAGTTCATAATTACTTTATGAATGTTACTGTAACAGCTGCAAGACATAGTCTAATATGCTTCATAGTCTATATAGGCCCACTGTGGACCTGATTTATTTTCATGAATAAAAACATTTCAAAAACATCCCCCCCCTGATTTTTTTTCACAAATCGCACCCTGTATCACTAATATCAGTCTGACATGTAAGAAAAGACTGAGCAGTCTACACTTAATTTGGAGATCAAAGTGAAAATGATTAAATCTCAAATGTAAAAAGGGAATAATCCATCATTAAGCAGGAAAATAGTGTGAACACACAGCAGAAGTACAGTAAGTCAAAGTTGAAACAGGAAGTTGGTCTGTGATGAATGTTTACAATGGAAACTTTGGGTGATCATTTCACAGTGGCCTATTTTTATGTCCAACCTGGTTTGTTTGAGGTTTGTTTGAAACCTGTCTGATTCTCTGACTGCTTGTGTTTCATGCCCTATTGAACTTCTTTTTAGTGATGTCACTGGTGAGTAAAATGTTATTATTACTGATAGAAATGATGGCCAAAACTACAAAACTGACTTTTAGGTATAATTACTTTTTTCGCCATTTATTTATTTAATACATTTGTCCTTCTTTTAACTTTCCAACCACGACAAACTTTTGGCTTTAAATTATCAACTTGTTCTATTGGTATCTCATGTGGTCAAACGAAACAAGCTAAAGGAAAAATGTTGCCCGAAATTGTGTCCTTTACCACTAAGCCTGATGAAAGCACTCACAGCATGGCTCCTGTTATCATCTTGCTTCTCCAAGTATCAGTCCCCAGCTGGACAGCAGGGAGGCCCTGCTGAAGTCTGATTGTAGGGCTGAGCTGGCTTGTGTGTAACCCTCTTTCCGCCCTCTGGCAAGTTAAAATTGCAGGTCCCACTTTGCTATTATGCTCAGCAAGATGAACGCCCACGGGCAAACTGTGAGTGAGTATAGCAGCATGCCATATAGAGTAGTCCGGCCAGTGATATAATCCCTTGTGGGATTTACTGTTGACCCATTAAAGGTCACAGAGAATGTAATACAGGCAGGCTATAGAGTTTCATGATGGACTTGAGTTTCAATATTGATGCCTGGGTGAAAATAGTGGTCTGAACAACTTCCAACATTTGTGTGTGTGTTGTTTAATATGCCAAACTCTCTGAGCCACACACACTAACATGATGACATTAAAACACCATTTACAAGCCAAAAAATCTAATGCTCACAATAGATTCACAATCTCGTTTTGAGTGAGTCTCTGGTGAGAGCGAGCGCACATACGCAACTGTCATGAAAAGTGACCCTAACTAACTAAAAACTTATTCAAAAAATAACACTGTCTTGTGTTTTTTAAGTTTATCAAAACACATTTCTTGTAGGTCCAAATGAAATTTCCAACCAATAACTGTGACAATCCTGCCCTTCATCTCGCTCTATCACATCAAACTGCCTCTCTCCCTGGATATCCCATAAGTTTAGAAAGGTCCCTCTCTGTGTTTTATCCCAGGAAAGATATTGCAACAAGGACGAAAATATTTCCAAACTGTGTTTCATGACCTGTGACCAAAGTCTTCATGCTAGTACAAAAACAAGCATGTGCAGTGTTTTACCATTAGCAAGCCAGTTAAACTAAAACATAACTTTGGAATTACCACAAGTTGCAATTTTCCTCCTCTGCAGCGTCTGTCAACTGAATACAGAGACCACACTGATATCAACCCTCCATTAATCCCGGTAAGACAGTGAGCATGCCAACCCCCAAGTGTAAAAGTAATAAAGCATTACTGAATTTCAAATTGTGATCCCTTACACTATTCTTTACTGAAAAAAAAAGCAATAATATTATTGTAACTTATTGCCCAACACTGTTGCTGTTTAACAAGCAGCTAGCCTAAAGTTTGGAGGAATTTACTGGCAAACAGCGTTAGCCCTGGTGACTAACGCACCACTTAACATGTTCTGTCCTTAAAATGAAGCTGCGGGGTTGACACACCCTCCAACTCTGGACTAAACCTAGGTAATTCCTTACTGTAACCTTACCAGTGGCAAGCTAGCTAGCTAACAAGTCACAAAATAAAATTTTTTAATAAGTCTTTATAAGGTCTCTACTGAACGCAGAGACAAAAACTGATTCCTATCAACTTTTCATCCAACTCCTGGTAACACAGTAAACAAGTTAACCTCCCAAGGTTAATAACAGAGTCACTTTCCATGTTCTTTTTTGAAGTAACACAGCATTACTGGGTTAAGTAACTGTAACATGAATGTCTTAATCAAAAAACTTAATTATATTATTGTAACCCATTACTGCCCAACACTGTATGTAACAAAGGTCTTCTTTCATAGTTCTGAAAGGTCATGTCTGCTTACATTCAGACACAGCAGCTACCGCAATTGTAAAGTGAGATAACCATTTTGATGCTTCAAATGTTGACTGTCAACCACTATGAATCACATATTCTCTAAACTGGAATTTGATTTTTGTACGAAACAGAGAAGACCTGGGCTGATTCTACAAGTCTCCCAGGCTTGACAACCTTAAAGGTGTACTATGCAGGATTTGTCAGTTGGTATTACATAACGTACATAGCGCTTCATATCTGCTGTGTCCTCTCTGCTCTACATGTGTGTGTGTCAGTCAAACAGACACACAGACAGCAGAAGAGCAGCACACAGCAGAGGGGAGAGACGGAGAAGCAGGGGAAACACTGAAGAACATAATAAAGAATAAGAAAATTAGAAAATACAAGCAGAGAGCAGAGTCTCTGTAGATAAATACACCACCACACTTGTTGAGAGGGATTATTTTTGTATGAGTCTATACATTGTTTTTTTTCCATGTTTGATATAGCCAGATTCACACTTCCCTCTCACATCTACCAATCACACACATACACTAACGCACACATGTAGACAGGAAGCCTAGAAACCTGAATGTTAATGCAAATGAAGGTCAAGTCTTTTTTTCCAGGCCTGTGCTGGTCTGGGATCTGGGCCTTCTGACTGATGAGTGGCCCCCGGCTAAATGTGAAACACCTCCTTTTCAATCTGACACACCTCATTTCCTGTGTCACAGGAAAATATAGCATTCAGGTTGTCTCCACCCTTGGGAGCTATGTGTAAAATAATTGCCCAGGAGATGAATTATTTATCTGTTATGGTGTCTTAAGGCCTTGTACTGAATGTACATATAATTATTTTGAGGTATGACAGATATTGCCACAAGTTTTCCACTGGTATTTACCAATTTACCACCTTGTGCCCATTCGAGTGCAACGTCTTGGTTATAAACATGAAAAATTACAATATATCAGTGTGAGCTGTCACATTCACATTATCTTATTCTGGTACTATGACCTCCACTCAAGACTGCTGCTAATCTGTAATACTGTTGGATGTCTGATGCAACCACCAGGAGGTTTTTGCAGCCAGTTTTTCTTCAAAAAGGATCAAAGCCTTACGACTGCTGCCACTACAGTAAATCTATTTGTGGCTTGCCTGCTGAATTATTCATTTCTTATGTGTATTCTGACTGATCACTCAGGTAACAGTGTCATGTTGAAGCTCTCACTGATCTATAGAGGTGTAGAGGTGAATTTCAGGATTTATTTAAAAACCTTATACAACATCATTGTTTCGTCAAGAACAAATTATTACTAGCGCTTCACCACTTAAAGACATACATGTTCAGTATTTTGGCAAAGACCCTTATTCTTCTAAAATGATTTCTATAATTTTGTGATTTTGTCTTAACAGTGCACACTATCTCACTTAAGAGGAACTATTCTTTCCATTTGTTTCCCATTAGTGTAAAGGGGGTTTGGCTTCATGTTGCCCATTTGGAGGCTTCACAGCCAACCCTAAAATGTATGACCTCTGCCCATCTAGTTGTCTGTTTCTGTGTTTTTTTTAAAAAATTTGGTACAAAGTTTGGCCATGGATTTAGGAATAAGTGATTAGTTTACGTTTTTGCTTGTAGTTTCTGAATTTCATAGGTCAACGTAACTCTTAGTAACCAAAAACTGACCCAGGACCCGATTTGGGATGGGTCCACATTATATTCAGTCTGGGTGGGGTGCAGTTGTGGAAAGTCCATGTAGCCACAAGGCTGACACAATTCTTTTCTCTACTACATTCAAATATTGGTCCAATAAACATTTATTAATAGAATCTATACCCAGTTAAACCAGTATACATTTTTAACATGTTTTTGTCACCATTTTGAATAATTCTGGCAACCAGAGGATACCTTTCAAAAAGATTGCCTTTCTCACCTTGCCAGGGTGAAAAATATCCACTTGTCCATTGGTTGGTTCAGAGCAAGATATCTCCACAGCTACTGGCAGGTTTTCCATGAAATTCTGTATGGTTATTCATGAAGCCCAGAGCATGATTTTCAATGACCTGACCTTTCCTGCCTCCATCTTGCCACCAAGAGGACAAAATTTCTCCTTGACCAATGATTTAGTCAATGACAGGGTATCCACTGGACAGATTTCCATGAAATTTTGCAATTAATATTCATGACCCCCAGAGGATGGATCCTAATGGTTTTGCTGATCTACTGGCCTTTTCTGTAGCAACACTTCATGAGTAGATTACTATGAAATTTTCTGAGCATAATCATACTCCCCCAGAGGATGAACCCTTTCTACTTTGGAAAACCAATTAGCTTTCCTCCAGCACTATCCTCAGGACAAAAGATCTGACAATAAGGCTTCAGACTTTTCATTTTTTTTAATGTGATAGATCTAAATATGGAAGCGCACTCCCTAGTTACAACTTATTTATGCTTATGTGTCATGGCAGTGTGCCAAAATGCTCTCTCTGGAATAATTACATTTCTGTCAGAAAGCTGATTAGATAAAAACCCTCAGGAAGAAAGAGACAGAGATAAAGGGACAGCCAAGTGCAGGAAGGAGTAACTAGTAATGCTACAAGGGAAGCATAAAGAATGGAAGAGTGAAGACACAACAAGATAACAGAAATTATGAAAGAGGAGAGAGAGAGAGAAAGACAGAGTGATGATAACGAATGTCACTGCTCGCTGTGGCTCACATGCTACGATCCTGACCATCCATCGTCCAACCATTCCTCGTTAAATAATACAGATAAGATGGAAAAGCTCTCATCGTCCACATCCACTTAGCCAAATCGCACTCTATTGTAGAAAGAAAAATGTGCTTAATGATTCATGAAGCAGCTCCCATTACTATCAAACCAACATCCAGAGAAACTATGAGCAATACACCCGGTGGAGACAGGGGATGAGTTGGACAAGAGCTACACCTAAGTCTTTCATTAGAAAAAGAAACACAGGAAAGGAACAAGGCTGCAGTTCTGGGGAACAGGTGGATAAAAGTGCACACACCATGTACAAGTGCCAGGTCGTGGACTTGAATAAGTCTCTTTCTCTGCTGTGCTGTCCAACAAAGACACACAGCAGTGCCCACCATTGGTGCAGAGGTCAGTACTGCGCTTCAAATATAATGTCACTCACATATGTGGACTTTTTTGTAACATCCTTTGGGATGTGGTTAAAAGCCAGTACATCTTCAGTGAAATCTGAACAAATAATCATCCATTTACTCGACTTTTGAATCATGCTGAAACACACTTTCCATGTTCTCTAACATTGCCATGTATTTGTTGACCCACCAATTGTGTCCCATTGTGCCCTGAGAAATTTCAAGATGCGTGCAGTCGCATCAGGCACTAGAGGATTGTGACAGTTGTGGAAATACATCACACAAGTCACACATGAGAAACCTGGTTACATATATCCCTCTATACATGGTCATAAGAGTATCAAGGTTGCTGATCGTCAGTGTCCACTTGCGTCTTGATTCCTCAACACCTCAGCTATGCTTTTCTCTTCCAACAGAGAATGTTCAGAAACCTGGTGCCAGATGCATAAAACCACTCCCATAATTAGCCATAAATGGATGAAAACATGCCCTTAATCAGCTGGTTTCATATCAATATGATGCCTGCTCAACCAGTTTTGAGACGTGTCAGTGAAACAAACAGGAAAGAAAAAATTCAGTTTCACTGATTTTGTTGTAAATGATCATCAGCGGTGATATCATTTTTAAGAGTCAGACATGTAATCAATGGTCAGTTTGTAGCACTCATATTAAAACCAATTCTACAGGGTCTAACAGCAAAATAAAAAGATTCCTCGTATGTTAATTAAAAGTGGTAAAATTGATCACACAAAAGTAATTAATCAATATCAAGTTTATAAATGCGCCTTTGACTGGCATTTTACAGATCACTGTGTAGACCACATAAAATCACACAATCAGTACAGTTGGTAAACAAACTAAACAAACAAATGTTTATTATATTTAGATTCCATCTCTCACAATGTTTTTCCACTTCATCATATAACCTGCAGCAAATGGTGTATGCATGTTTTTTGTGCATAAGCATTGTTTATACCTGGGCATGTCTCCTGAATAAGGTTTTTACATGGCACATTATACCTGGTTTTGATTGGAGTACTCCAGGTAGCATATCCAGGTTTCTGAAACCATGATTAAGTGTTTACATGCGCAACACATAACCAGAACACTTCAAAAATCTGATCGTAACTAGAATAGTGTTGTTGTGCAGGTTTGCCTTTAAATAGATTACATTGGATTGGATTTCAAAATAATCCAATAGAATCCCATACAACAGCCCAGTGCACAAAGTCTGAAAATCACCAGAGTCGAACCAACACTATTTGTGGTAAAAACTCAACAAAAATGAAACATCATGCTTCACAAATGTAGGATTTGTTGAGGAACTTTTGTACTACATTGCATTAGATTATACATGTGTTCATGTTTCATGTAATTAAGTCTTGCAAGGACAATATATCAACTTTATACGTACACAGCTACTGCTTTAGCGTTATCAAAGTATACTAATAAAACCAACAAATAAAACATAAATACAAACATAAAATCATTTTCCCAAAAATCTTAACCCACAAAAAGGCTACTGTTATTACCTTACTGAATGACATTAAAGCTGGAGTGTGGGACTTTTGATGCCCCCTTCTGGAAGTGAGACTAATTACAAAAACACTGTCAACACATGCTTACATCATACGCTCCACTGTAGCCTACTCCGTTGCTACTGTTGCGACTGAAAAACGGTGGATAAATTGTTTTGAGCGTCACACAACCCCTGCGAAATGACTCAACTCATTATCAGAATTTGATCTATCCAGTCTGATAACATTTGGAAAGTCTAAAAGAGCTGCACAATTAAATGATTTTATCCCCATTCAAGTTAGCAGAGGGCTAACCAGAAGTTTCTGGGTGCGTAGTCAAACAGCTAGAGCGGGAATGTCACGCCCGACATGAGATCTAAAAACTCTGTATACTGTGAAACACAGAGAGATTTATCTGGCAGTGATAGACTTAATCAGCATTGTGTGAACTCGTTTGATAAGGGCTTGAATGTAACTGACGTTCATTTATATGTAAAAGTTCCGCACTGCAGGTTTAACCTTTTCATTACAATGTTGTGCCAAGCAGCATTCTGAGACAGCTCCAAGACTACAGCAATTACAATAATGGGATTCTTTATTTTCAATATTAAGCTTACATAATAAGGTTTGGAATTATGATAATCTGGATAAAGAGTGAGCAATCTGCATCATTTTCAATACAATGTGGGTTCTCATCAAATTAGTGTGTTCACTCAACCTCAGCATGCTGCCAGGCAACCTGCACAGCGCAAACTGACATTTGGGAGCAGCCAGCGTTTGGTGTGTTAGCACTATACCATGCAGACAGTCTGACACGCACTTGTAGAGAGACGCACACACACGACATCGCAACCACCAATAAACACACACACACACACATCCCACTGCTACCCTCACTCACACACTTTCTCTCTCTCAGTCTCACACACGCAGGCAGTAAGCCACCTTTGCTAAAACACAGAGGAGCAGCCCCCAGCGGATAGATATCAACGCTAGGCATTATGGGTGAACCTATCTGGCGTTTCAGATCGAGTTAGGGCCAATTAGCCTGCAGGGAGTGAGAGGAGCCATAGCATAAGAAGCCGCTGAGAAGAACAGCACACAGAGGACTGAAAACGCCCTATAACAGTGATTATAACAGAGACTATTTCAACACCATAAACTCATATCCTCATCCTCTACCCTAAAAACAGAACTAAAAATAAAAATAACACTGCAATACTGTCATATGAGTAAATGTCAGTTTTTTGCTTTTTCTAGTAACTGACTTATACAGAATCAACCTACGTGTAAGTCAGATCAATTTTTACACTTGCTAATCTAAACAAGAAGAAGCAGATTTTCCATTAGAGGTTTTGTTTTTTTGCTTTTTGTTAGCAAACAGTTGCTTATTTACACATCCAGCAGTTATGGAGCAACATTATCATTCATTTGGAGTCATGTTTCTGTCCACCTGATGAATGTAAGTCCAATATTCACTCTCTTTTAGCTCTGTTTTTGCTCTCTGCCAAGTCCTGAGGGAAATAACTGGCTCTTTAGCTGCTAAATGCTTCACTATGTTTGCAAGCTAGTCTACAGCTATCTGTGTCTGTTTGCTGTTTGGTGCTGAGCAGCTAGTGTACAGTGGGTTTTTAGAGCTTTTTCTCTGAAAACAGCTGCCTGCTGTGGCCGCAAACGACGCTATGAGAGCGCTGAGAGTGATCCAAAACAGTAAAGTTGCAGCTGGACAACTAAACAAAGAGCTGAAATACACTATAAAGCTCCGTAAAGTGGAGGGAAGCTGCAGTGTTGCTGATAATTCCCTGTAGGTTCATCACTATGAGCCACGCCTCTCATATAACACATTGTCATTTTATGCATTGTTATTATAAAAATATCTATTATACCTGCTTTAATGTTTAACTCCTACACGGTCCACCTTTAAACACATTAAATAACAGCTGTAGAGAGGTCAAGATCAGGGAAGTGTCTTGCTCAAAAACACTTCTATACAGTACATGTCTACACACACTGTAACATGAACTGACCAGCCTCCTTGCACTGTATAAGGATCCAGGAGCACAGTGAGGTGGAGGGGATCTAAGTGGCAAGGCAGGATGGATATAAACATCATTTGTTTTCCCTGAAGGTGACTGAGATAAGCAGCGTAGCGATGGATGGATGTGTGGAGTGAGAGGGCAGCCCTGCAGATTGATGTTGTGTTAACATGAAATGAATTGCCAGAGGGAGGGAAACTGTATAGTGTTCTGGGATATGATAAGAGATCAAGCAGAGATGGAGGTTGCGGGCGTGTGTCAGTGTTTGTACGTGTGTGTGTGCGCGTGCGTGTGTGTATGTGTGTGTGTTTGTGTGTGTGTGTGTGTGTGTGTGTGGGTACATGTGTTGCTTCTGAATGAGAGCAGCTCGGAGAGTGAGTGGCATGCTGTCACGTGGCAGTTTAATGATAGTGTTTGGAGGAACTCTGCTGAATGAATGTGAAACACAAACGGAGGAGAGAGACAGAAAAAGAGAAAGTGAAGATTCAGAGACAGAATGAGAAAGAGTATTCTCACATTTCCCAGCCTCCATCTGGGATCCTTTTGCCTTTTTATTTTTGTCTTTGACTCTGTCTCTCTTGTCTGTCTCGCTTCCTCCAGTGGGTCTGGGTATCACCTTCTGTAATGAAAGCACATACTTCCCCTGCTCACACACCCCAACTTCTAAACAAGGCTGGGATCTGCCAAGGAAACCATCGACATCCATCCCTCCCTCGACTCTCAAATGGGTTTGTGATTTCCAAATTGTCCGCTGCCTCAAGGTCACTGCCATCCATGACCAGAGACAGAGAGGGGGAGAGAGAGACAGAGGTCTTTGTGTGTGTGTGAGAGAGAGACTGTGTGTGGAAATGATTGAGGAGTCGGAATACCATAGAAGATAAATCTACTCATCTATCTTCCTTTAGATCTATTCAGATCACTGCAAAACTGTTGTCTACAGTTTAAGCAGGGTTATTAAAGATAGAGGGAGCATTATGGGTATATTTTATTTTACTTTAAAAAAAAAAAAAAAAAAAATCACTTTAACACATTTCTAAACTAACCTGTCAGTCAGCTTGCCTAACATGTATTTTTGTAATGTAAAATATGCTACTCTAATAGTCATGTACCAGAGGTAATTGGAGAAATAATATCACAATATTTTTATAGTGCTGTTTGGTTATTTGGTCATTCATGAAAAAACCTTTAGCCAGTAGTATTCTTATAATATTCCCACAGTGTTAACATTGATGTTTGGGCCTGCAATTTAGCCTCACAATCTTTATGGACTAGTTAGGATTTAATCTGATTTAGGCTAAATTTATTACAAACCCTTTGAACCCTTGGCTCTTTGCACAGTTTTCAATCCCTCTCTAGACGACTTAGCCAGGCACGCCATATATTATTTTCAGAATAAGTTTGGCTACTGAGAAATGCTATAATCACAGCCATAGATAGCCCTTTGTTAGCCTTGGTGAACATGTCTCTGACAAGCGTGACTTTCTCTTTGGTGTTCCTCAGGGTTCAATCCTTGGTTCGCTACTGTTCTCCCTGTATATGTTTGTGTGTTTTTAAAGCCCATAAAGGTGGAGCACCTTCATACCTCTCAGATTGCTTGTCAGAATATGTTCCAAACTGTTCACTTAGGTCGCTTAACACTGATTTGTTAAATGTGCCACAAACAAAATGCAAAAAGTATGGTGAGGCAGGTTTTTGCAGCTATGCACCAAAGATCTGGAACAAACTCCCACCACATATTAGACAAGCATCCTCTGTTGATATTTTCAAGAAGCAGCTCAAAAGTTATTTTTATGGTCTTGCTTTTAATTAACTCAATCTTTTATTTGCCTTTTACTGTTATCAGCTTATTTACTACCTGTTTTATCTTTTTTATCTCATGATTTTACCTCTTTTTATCCTCTTACCTCTTTTTATCACTGTAGTTTTTTATTGTTTATTGTATTTATCTTTCTCCTTTCTTTTAATATTATAAAATATCTTTTTTTGCCTGCTTGTTTGTTTATACCTCTCTCTATAAAGCACTTTGAGCTGCATTTTATGTTATGAAAGGTGCTATATAAATAAAGTTTATTATTATTATTATTATTATTATTAAAAATCATACAAAAAAGTCTTACAGCTTCAACCTGACAAAGCTTACCTATCTATAAAACAATCCTTTAAAACAATCTTGCACTGAGGCCTGTCATTACATATTGACACTACTAGTCACAGTCTTGTAATTGGGGGAACATAATGGTTAAAGTTGCAGGCACGTTTTACTTTAATACCTGAAGAAGTTCGACTAATGTAAGGCAATACTGTAATATATCAATATCAGGAAACATATTTTATTTCTTTATTTCTGTTTGTACATCAAAATACAACTATGATAAAAGATACAAAGATACAATATGTAAAAGACATTCACAAAAAGACATTCACATACATATATACAGACCCACTTACAGCTACATATACTCAGTCATGAATTAGAAATTAACAAAAGCCTGTGCAGAAGACGTAGGAAATTAAAAGCAGTTGTAGTGATAGTGATAGTGATAGTGATAGTAGTTATAATTGGATACTTGCAGTGGTGGAATCACAGTAGTACTTGTAATAGTAGTGGTAGAAGTAGCAGTAGGTGCAGCATTAGCAGCTGTAGTTGTGATAGTAGAGGTATAAGATGATAAGATTCTGTTTCAGTTCATTACATGATAAATGACCAGTGAGCGGTGTGTTTTTCATGTGTAAATGGTGACCAATGAGGCTATCTGTCGGTGTGATGTGGACACTACGCTTCACTGCACCTAGAGTTAAAAACACATCACACATCATCCCACCACCTCCCCTTGGTTTTCTTGCAATCACAGTAGGTTCTTTACAATAAACCGTCAAGCAAGCTTCCACATTTGTTGCCAGGAAAACATAAAAAGTGTCAGCAAAACCAAAGAGAGAGGCTTTTAAATAGACAAAATGACTCCTGTGGCAATCTAGTGGCATTATTTTGTCCCCCCTTGATGTTTGGCCCACTAGAGAACTAAATCTCCTGAGACAGAAAATAAGTCTGTGACTGCACAGTTACCCATAACACCCAGGAGCTATGTTAGCAATTACTATGTCTCACAAACATTTTAATGCCAATGAATGATGCACTCATGTCTTAATGAGAAGAGCTGCATTTCATCCCTGTGAGAAGTGTTGCAGGTGGTGTCCACACAGATATTTTTGTCATAATACATTCATAAAACAGAGCTCAAATGTGGTTACTTTATCAAATTTCAAAACTCTAATTTAGTTCCTCATCTATCTGCACACAACTTATGCCTAAAACCTCATAAGTTTAACAGCTGAAAATCTAAAACACAAAAACATAAGTGTCCATGGGAGTCAAAGAGCTAAAACCATTTGCACCAAATGTTTCATAAAACACAATAAACCAAATCCATCATAAAGCAGTCAAAGATAACAATTTCCACAGATAGGAGCTTAATTAACAGACCATAATGCCTTGTTGCCACAAGATATGTTGCATTTTGAGTCTGGTGCACAGGCATCAGAAATCATTAACTAAGGTAGGAAGAAGTTAAAAGTGGGTTATGCTCACTTATGCTCACTAAAATGGTAAATTTAATGATGTAGCATGACAATAGCTGTACGCTGACTACATGTTGCAGTTATTTGATATGTCACCTTTTGGAGCTTTGTATTAGTTCAGAAGAGCACTAAAGTTTCCCTTTCGTTAGCTGAAAGCCATTTCATTCATGCTTCATATCCACTGACTCATTCATCAGCTGTTGTTAGCAACTGACTAGTAATGTGTGATCATATTCATACAAGTGTATAGCACGGCCATTAAAACATGGCACTTCTCACTTTTCCTTTGCTGATACCTTTATGCCAACATTGTTTGCTGCCACAGCTCTCTCCACCACCCCAACCTCCTCCTTATGTGCGAAGCTGCTGGTATTGTTGATTTAACTAAGATTTAATGTCCATACTGTGTTTGTTAAGGGGGTAATTTGTTGTCTGGTGAAATACCTGTTGCAGCTTGGATTCTTTTAGAGCATTATCAAAGAGAAGAGGCTTTTCCATCAAGTCTAACTGTATGACCATGTGCTATGGTCAATTCCTTGTCTCTGACTGAACTTTAGTATATGTGCCGTCAAATATAGATTTCTAGGTTAATTGTTTCAGGTAAATGGGTGAAGGCTGGGTGGAACTGAGGTGGACAAAACAAGCAATCACAATGTTGTTTTTCTTCTCTTCAACAGAGTATGAGCGTTTTCAGAGTTGGCATCTTATATCTGTAGCCATTAGCTCAACTGCATGTTAAGACAAATCTATGTTGCCTGAATATTCTCGTTTTTTTTCAGAATACCAATCAATACCAAGTATGCAAAGTTCGGACATGCATACTTGCTTGTTCAGACATAGCAAGTTCAACTCAGGAGTACAAACTCCCAAGGATGGAAGGATGCAGTACGATATTTATGCCTGCTGACAGCAGCAGCTCAGCTTCAACACACCTACCTGACTGTACTATGACGAAATAATCTCAACTCAAAGCTCCACTAACACTTCATTCTCACCAAAATATAACCTACTTGACAGAGAGATCCAGTAAATCATGTTATTCAAACTGTTATATGGCTTAATAAAATAAAACAATTTAATCTGATCTGTTAATTTTAATACATTTTTATTTATTGAAATGCGGTGATATCTTTATATAAAGAACTCCAGAAGCAGTGCTGTTGATCTGTCCAGTAAAAAGATGAAGCTTCACTTTACATTCAGACAAACTAATGTGGCAGCTACAATTGTTAGATTTCTGTGATACCAGCATTTATCTTCGGAAAGGAATTATATTATATATCAAAATGACATTAGAGCCAGCGGTAAATTACCAAAGAGCTGCATAGATCTGGTCATCGATCATCGATATGTTATCCTTGGGATGACGACAGATGTTGACTAGCTTATCATCTCAGGAGTCCGGCTGCTATCTGCTGAGATGCTCACCCGGTCAGCAGCTCCTCATATCTCTGAAAATGTCAGAGCAAATTTCCAAATAGCCGTTATTTGGAAAATCCGACCACATATTGGGAATTTAAATGGTTACTTTCTCGTCTGAAAAACTATTGAAACTTCAGTGACATATTAACAGTCCTGCAGTGAATATTGCAACAGCTTTTAGCCTTGCTCAAAATCTCTGCTTTTGGGTACTTGGCTCCTTTGGCAAACCAATGGTATAACTTCATCACTCAGTCATTCACTCAGTCAGTCAGTCAGGGACAGACATTCGCATTTATGGGGCTGGCCCGCTGTTGCGGTCCAACCAAAAGGGAGAACATGTTTTGCTGGAGGCTTCACATATACCATGGGGACTGAAGGCACTTTATACACTACAGTGCAATACTAACAGGGACTATTCGACAGTTGGGAAAGACATGTTCTTATGGTGGAGGATATTTATGTCTTTGTATTTGGCAGACAATGCCTTAGGGCCTTGTGTGACAGAAAAAGATGAAGGAGACCCTGGAAGAGATGGAGAGCCAGGCTCCCCAATCTGGCCTGCAAAATACTGGGCCCTGTGGTTCCAGTAGATTGGCTTGAGATGACTTGGCACTCCAAACTAAGCTATTTCCGTCTTTCAAGCTCGCTTACTTCATCCTGATGACAAATGACCAGCGTCTGACCTCCCATGGCAGCCATTTTACACCTTAACTCAATTCATTAATGTTCTAAAAATACCTGTATTTAAACAGCACACCTCCAGGGGTGTGAAGGTGGGAAAACAGAGAAGCCACGTGAGCAGAACAGCTTTGCCGCACAACAAATACCTGAAGAAAAAACAAAAAAAGGATTTCTGGATATACATCAAGAGCTCATGCTGTGTGTAGCAGGAAAACACAGCCAAACAGGCACTCTCACAGGGATCTTTGGTGTTTTATGCATGTGTGTGTGGCCAGGGAGGGAAGCAGAGCCACGCTGTCTCGTTAAAAAGTGTGCAAGAGCTTTTCCTTCAAAAGGAGACTAAAGAACAGGCTCTGCCAGCAAGATCAATGCTATGCAGACTTGGAGCAATACGGCCACACATCTTGTCTTACCGCACTTGGTGAGGGGATATGTACCATTTCAGTGAGGATTATATGAGATAAAGAACACGGGGAAAGAATAATGAGAAAGAAGGAAGGACAAGGAGAGAGCACAAAGTACACAACTACCAAAAAGAATGTCAATACAAGTTTATGGGGGGAGATTTGAGGTTTGGATAATATGCTGCATTCATAGCTCATAATATGCTTAAAAAAACCAGCAGATTGAATTGTCTAAACTGCCCTTAAGCTGCTGGGCACAGAAACATTTCAAATTCATTTCAACCATGATTATCAATGATACACTGATAAGGTCTTCAAATGTTGAGCTTTCTGGCATTCAAAGCTCACTTTCTCTTGAACAAATACCCTCCAAGACAATGCCAAGAGTGAGAAAATGTGAAAGAGAAGATTCGATGAAGTTCACAAGAGGGTTTTTGAACCTTGGACATGAGTGCATAAGTTAAATTGAAACTGTAATTATACCAGTGGGAAAATTGGGTCCACTTCAGCACTACAGTTACGCTCCTAAAGAATGATTTTCTAAGGATAGTCTGCATCTAAGAATAACCTATTTATGGAAAAAAGTTGTGAATGTAGGCCAAAGTCAGTGAGACACAGAGCGTAGAGAGAACACCAGGAGATTTGCCCAGGCTTGAGCTGGTCCCCGGTGTGTCTGTGTTTTCCACCCCGGTGTTCTTCCTGTTCCTGACTGATCACCCCTGTTTCCTCTACAGGTGAGACTGCCTGCTCCTCTGCTCTCACCAGTACCTGAGCTGGGAATACATGCCAACTGGGGAGCTGGAGAGGAGAGCGAGTTTTGAGAAATGGAACTCAGTTGAGTACCACTACTTGGCTACAACAGGATATTAGAGAGCAATTTTGCACACAATCATAAGTGAAACTAGTGGAACTAAAGGAGATGGAATAGTCCACAGCAAGATATGTCCTCTCTCCAGCCAATTTGCTCATAAACTTTAACATCTCATCTTCTCCCGTCATCCTGATAAGTTCTGACAAATCACTTTGCTACAGTGCTCCTAATGTCATGCTTGCTTGCCATAATTTATTGACATCTTGCTTTAACTTCCTGCTTTAATGTTCATACCAATTAAAAGACTGTGCTGGTGGTTTTGCAGGTTTTAGTCCATTAACTTTAAATCAGTATTTTTCCACTTCTGCAGACCATTTTCCAAAATGTTCCTAAGTTTTCAGACAACTCTACTTTCCAGGCAGGCACTGGTTTTAGTCATACTATCAAAAAAAGAAATTCCAGAGCCTTCAAGAGAGACTTGCTTGAGGTAGAGTAGGTAATCAATGGCAGTGGACATGTCTTTGATCTGTTTTAGTGCTCTGCAAGTTGATATTCATACCAGAGGTCGCATTAACTGAATTTTCTGTCATTGACTGAATTTTTTTAACAATGATGGGAAAATCTGAAGGTCATTTTGACAGATTACACTGAGGGTGATAAACCATAACTTTAAGTAATTCACACTCCTGTCCAGTTGGTGGCGAGGGTGCATATTAATTAGCTATTACCTAATCTTGTCTCATCATTTGGCCTCACATGCATGACATTGTTGTCTAGCTGGCTTTAGCCATTGCTACATACTATTGCAAAATGTCACGGCAGCTGAGTGTCCAAAGTTCTTTAAAAAGCAGCTATGATGCACACACGTATATCCACCATGACAGTCAGTCAGATGGAGGAGGCGATAGCAGTGACCATAACCAGAGCTATCGATGACCCCATCGCCAACAGTAGATACGTCGGGGTAATAGTAGATGAAACTACTAATATCACGGTTGAGAAAATGCTGATCACATACCTGACACTTCAGCAGAAAGGGGAGCTTGAAACCATGTTCATTGGCAATTATGCAATACCCTCTGGCACTGCAGAATGCATCACAGCAAAAATAAAAGAGGTGCTATCGGGTCATGGTGTAGCTATGGCTCAGGTCGTTGGGCTGGGAAGTGATGGAGTGATTGTGATGGTGGGTTGAAAGGCCGGAGTTGCACAACAGTTGCACCAGGATGACTGCCCCTACCTCATAAACATTCACTGTGGTGCGCACAGAACAGCACTGGCTGCCCGCGATGCCTCAAAGGCTGTGTATGAAATAAGTGCATATGTCACCACTATTAATAACATATACACCTACTACAAGAATTCCCCTGTTCAAACACACAGACTAAATGAACTCCAAAATGAAATGGAGGAACACGACCTGCTGAGCCTAAAACAACCATCAGCTACACGCTGGCTGTCTCTGGAGAGGGCAGTTAAGGGCATATGTGCCAACAAACCTCACGTTCAAAAAAGAATATGTTAACCTCCATCCAACCTGTCGTGAACATGACCCTAGCTAGCCTAGGACTTGATGAATGGGCCAGGTGAGGCAGAGACAAAATTCAGTGAGGCTTTACAAGATGGTAGATTCTGTGGCATCACACTCATGCAGGCAGATGCGCAGACCTTTTCAATTTTGCGCACAGAGTACATCATGGAGGTAACTAAATCGATCAAAAAAAGATTCCCTTCAGACCATATGGGCATCATCGCTGACCTCGACACTGTACTCAATGCTTCTCGCAATCCAGGTGCTGACAGCGTGTTGAAGAGCTACCGACTGGATGCTTTGGAGTGCGTCTGTGACCACTACGGGTCACAGAGGAGTGCAGCTGCGCCACTGGTGCAGAAAGAGCGCATGCTGCAGGATTTCCTCCCAGTGAAGCGAGTACTAGCAGGATCGGGAAATCCCACGTCCAGAAAGACTCGCCAACTTCTGATCACTTCCCTTGGAAAGATGTTCCCCAATTTCAAAACTCTGGCTGAAGTGACGCTAGTAATTCCAGTCTCCAGTGTGGCAGCAGAGCGCGGGTCCTGCCTTCAGAACAAAATTAAAACGGCCATGAGAAGTCTAAAGACAATCGCCTCTGCAGCAGGTTCCCTTGATGCATTTGATTACGCACAAGTGAGCTCCCAGTTTAAGTCCATGCGGACCAGGAGGAAGTTTGAGCTCAGGCTAGGCTATAGCAGGTCAATGTAGTTTAAGTCACTTAAATTCTTGTAAGTGGTTTGTTCATATTTTAATTGCAATTGTCTAATGTTGTAAAATTGCATTGTTCATATTTGCCTGTTAAGGCGCAATGGCCATAATTCTTTTAGCGGCCATTGTTGTCATTGCAGTGGTGTCGACATGAGAAGTGACCACACGTCGGTGTCTCTGTTCATCTTTTGTCTCCATAAATCAATAAATGCATAATACATAAACTTGTTCTGTAAATTAATGATTAAAAATGAATGAAATGAAATGAATGAAAACAAAAGCTATTAAATATGTCTTATTATCATTAAAAAATTAAAATTAAAATGACAAGTAATAATAGATGTTGACGGAATTTTTACGACCCTGTCCGTCATTTTGACATTTGACATTTGACATTTGAGAAAGTCTAATGAAACCACTGATTCATATGACACAGAGATGGTTTCATACCAATTGACTGTCATTGAATGTCATCAGTGCTTAACTAAGCACGGCAGGCCAAACTTTAAATCTCTCCACATGCCCCAGCAGAGTTTGGTGGGTCTGGCTTTTCACCGTCCCAAAACCAAAAATACAATAGCAAAAGTGTGTTTGCCCACTCTAAGCTAAGCTGTCAGCACAGCTGGCTAACTGGTTACTTACAGTGATAATATAGCTTAGTATTGATTTCAAAGCCAGAAGTTAGTATATCATTAGCAAATTACATAATTTTGTGGGGTTACATTAGGTTATGTCAAAAACGTTGTTCTGGACTGACATAACCACTGTGTGGGAGCCAGTGTAACACCAGTCCCTAATGCCACTAATTATATGGAGAGTTATGTCAGAGTTAAGGGTAACGTTGGCAAAGTCCTGCTCTGGACTTAATTTGGGGAAGTTTAACCAAGGTCAATCTCAATGATTTTTCCCTTTTTCATGTAAAAGTAAGACATAAGGTTGAAGTAATAATAATATCATGTTTGAGTCATATTGAATAATATAAATAATACAATATGCTGTTGTGAAGGTAGGAAATCAAATTTATATTCAATTTGTACTTACAGCCATAAAAAAATGCATTGGGTGTTTATGGGTGTTTTCTATAACTGCAATGGATTAGTTCTCTCATGAACGACTGCACTACAGTTTGACCTGAAGAGGGCCAAAATATGCATTGTCATATGTCCTTAGGGACATTAATTGGTGGCACCTGAGCTTGTGTAGCATTGTTTTCATCAGGCCAAACAACGCAGATGACAGACATAAGAATTCCATATCTTGAATAATTGGCTCAAAACTTGCTTGATGGCAGTAACAGACAGAAAATTACTCCATTAGTTGCATCAAGTTTGGGGGACAGGTCCTAGTGGCATCCTCACACAGTGGTTAATACACACACAAACACACATATAGAAAGAGAGGACATCCCAGAATGCTTGGAATGCATCCAGCTTCCTCAAACCCAGACAAATTCATCTGTCTTGTCATAGCAGGTTACATTATTCTACCATTACGACGATGGGTGCCTGTCACAAATAAAAATTGATCCCACTGATGGGTAATCATCTTAGGCCCATGGCTTTCTCTTTGTGACCACTCAACTCTTCTCCTGATTTACTGAGGACGACTTGTCCCCGGAAACCGTGGAGAGGTAATAATAGACACCATCTCCCTTTTGTTCTTCCTCTGCTCCACGCCTGGAGTTGGCTACACAGAAAGGTGCCGCCGAACCAAGTGGAACCATTTGGGTTCTGTTGCATTTCAAAGCACAAATATAAGACTTTCCACTTTAGCAGCTATTGATTCAAACCTCTTTTATTCATACAGTGTTCGATGTTGCAGAGGTTCCACTCTTTGCCATATGTTTGTTTAACCATTGCTGCACTTTTATGCAATCACTAAAGACCTTGATCAAATAAACTCAAATACAAGTATGGGAAATGGTAATTGATGCTTTAGGAAACTTTGAGATTTTGTTAGATTTTGGTCTAATTAGCCATCTTACATTCAATAGTTAACCATAGCAAACTGTTGCTCTTACATTTACCTGTTATAAAATGATGCACTTTTTGTTTTGTCACTTACAAGCCATTGTAACCCTGGTTTTATTGGTATTTTTGGCAGTTCCTTCTGGTTGCTAACAGTGGACAGTAAATCGCTCATTGATTACCTAATGCCACTTTCCTTCTATTGTTTGACCTATAGGAAAGAATTGTCTACAGCACTAAAACAGGCTATATGTGGCCAACATGGGATTAAACATAAAGTGACCCTGAATTAAATGGAAAGGCCAGAGGGCAAGTTTAGAAGCTGCTGACAGATGAGCATTCCAGGAACGGGATCTGGGTGAGGAAAGAAGAGCTATTTTGTAATAGCACTTTTGTACTTGGCGAAAGAATACAGTGGCTCAGATGTGGTTCGAATCGAGCCCTGTGGTGATCTTTCTGTGTCCCGGTGACAAGAACTCCTCATACCCCATCCCTTATCAGGCTTAAACTCAAAACGTATCCTTTCTGCCCTCCTTGAAATAGAAAATCAAACTGAATTGACCTCTGAGACAACCCTCAGTCTTTCAGAAGAGGAGTTTGGTTTCAAAGTGAAATATCCACTATTTGAAAAAGCCTAAGGAAAGAGAACAATATTATACTGTGGATATTAAAAGGATTATAAGTAATCTAATTCCTCTCTTGAGAAAACGATTATACAGTGGATATTCTTTTACAGAAAGCGAGTGATGAAGGTCAGAAAATAATCATATTTTGCAAGAGTTGAGGTCAAATTTAAGCAAATTTCAGAAGCACAGTATGGTATGCTGTATTATGACTAATAAATATATTTGCAAAAGCTGAAAAAAAAGTATTTTGGCCCTTCAATATGATACAAATCACAGTAAGCACAAATGTCTCCGATGTTAACTCCAACTTCAAATTTCCTGAAAAGATCTGAAATATTATCTCTGCTTGCTGTCCAACATGCCAGACAGGCTAATCATAGTGCACCTCAAGCACTGACGCACTGATATCAATTCCTGCTTCCACCCAGATCTGATAACAAATCAACACAGGTCCTCCAATAACAGTATGAGAACAGGTGCATCACTCATTAGCTGTGTAACCAAATGTCTTTCAGACAGCTATGGAGGAGGGCTGTTATATATTTGGGAGCTACAACTGTCATGGCAGTACTAGGCTGCATGATTATTATATGGTGGCATCAGGATGAGACACAAGGCACTGTGGCAGGACAGTAGGTCACTGGATTTGCACCCTCCTCCATTATCACCTCTATTTGGAGGGGTTAAAAGAAGGGCCCATAAAACATGACCTTTTCTGAGGCTCTAATCGCTTTCCTTGGAGCCAGGCGCCTTCCATTCCCAACATGACAGTTTTACAAGTCCCTTCTGACACCATCGCCAGTGTTCAGGGACACTAAACATGCATAGCTACAGATTAGAAAAGCGAGGGAGAAGGATGAAGAGCAGAATGTCCTGGCACATGGTGAAAGTCATGATCAGGAAGATCAAGAAGGCTAGAGAGAACAAGACGTTGATTAGCATCAACCATGTACTTCAGTTAGCTTTGATCTCGTCATTTAATAAACTAGTGAGCATTTGTAGAGCAGATGTTGAAAGAACAACCTGCACCAGCACCAACAGCCTGAGCAAATATAGTGTATGAACGTTGACTCAACTATTGCAAATGTTGGTTTAATAAGAATTTTATAATCATTTCATAGTGAACTATTTGTATGTGTATGCTAATGTATAATACTAAATGAACTTTTGTCAGTACAATTCAGTTTTTTGCTGGCAGCTGGGATCATAAGGTTTGATCAACTGATGTCCTTATAGTGATAGACAAAGATTTAGTGAGTGATACTGTGTCCATGACAGAACCAGAGTGAAACCAAATCAGAAAAAAATGGTAAAAGGCCCAAAAAGGGAATGCACTTCATTGAAAAAGAGAAAATGATGAAGCAAATGTCTGAGTGAACGAAAGATCGAGGTTGAGATGGAAAGCATGTTGCTGCGAGTCGTACCTCTACTCAGGCCTAACTGGGTCTGTGGGTCCTCTTTTCTTACATTAGAGAGATGTTCCGATTCATCCTTGCAGCGTTCTCCCTGTCCTCTTGCACTACTTTACCATAACCTTTTAGACCTACTCCCAGAATAGGGTATTTATAAATAGTCTCCCATCCCATACACACAAACACACACTCACAACTGTGACTAAACACACGTTAGTCCATCATACTGCCTGAAGGGCATTATGCCTAGAGGAAGAAATCTTCCACTTTGCCACTAACATATACAGCTGTTGCAAGTTGTTATATTCTGTGTTAAACCAGAAGGAAGCACAGGACTACTGTAAACTTGTCAGTCACAATGACTGACAGTATCGAAAGAGAAGTAGATGGTTAGCATGACACTAAAAGAGCACATTTCCTCTGAGGGAAAGGGATCATATGTGTGCAAATTCAGTGACATTTCGATTCACAGGAATGAACATTTTAACATGAATTCTACTCTAGCAACACCTCAGTCCAGGTATTATTTAAGCCCAGGGAAAGAATATAACCTTCACAGAAAAAGTGTGCAATGACAAGAAAGCAGCTGGAATTGTTTTGGGTAATTGGGTGTAGCAGAGTTGGAAACTGGTGAAATAAGACTCCTTTGATAGCCATTAGTTTATCTACAAATCCCATGTTAAGTCTTTGTAATCCCCTAGTTGGAGTGTCAAATTATGCTTTTCAGATCTAAAGCCAACCATCTACTCAAGGTTGGAGTGTTTCAGATGGAAACCACAAGTGGAACCACAATTGTTTTTGTTGCTGCTTTTTCTTCAGCTCAGACCCAACCAACTTATGGGAAATTTACAGTATAACATGACCACCAACCCAGGTTTTGTTTGTTTGTTTTGCATGTGTTGTGCATTGGCAGAGCTAAGGAGACTAAAGCCTGTTGGAGCTGTGAGGTCTTAAAACTGTTGTTGGGTTTCTGCCACTGTTCGGTGTTAGGGGCGCTCAAGGCAGTTCCCTGTTCCCACATTCTCTTGAGTAACTTCACATGTCATAACTCATAAACAACTCCATGAAGTGCAAATTAAAAAAAACAACCTTTGGGGCTAAGTGGCTTACATAAGCAGATGAGTTACAAGATTTTAAAAAGGGGAAACTTGGCAACAAACTATTCCCTCTATTTACTTGACTTCTTAAATATTTACTTCTACAGTTTGACCATGGCAGTCATAAAGGCCTAGTCACATCACATATTTAAAACTGCAAAATTTCCTGACAAATTCAGTTAATTCCAATGAAATTGCCACAATCAGTTGATTTGCTTGTGTGAGCGAAGTAAATACATGCAGATTTTTTGCATTAAGTTAAACTTCGATAAACTTTGACCCTCCACTTTGTGCCGTTAACCAATAGCAAGCTGCCTTGACAGTGTGGACCTTTGAGGGGATGAGCGCGAAAGAGTCCAAATTAAAGGAAACTATTGTAGCTCATTAGCTGTGTTGCACCACTTTTATTTAAATTTCCTCTATCAGAGTGCAAACTATTCCATAAGAACAATAGGGTGCAGACAGTTGTGAGACAGGAGTCAAAGATACAAATATGTCTGAAACAACTTATTGTTCCATTAGGGAACAAGCTAAGCTAATGAGCTAACAAGTTTGCTAATTGACCTTTAGCAAGTTTGTTAGCGTGAAAACCTTAATTTTCCTTCTTCAACAACTTCATTGAACTGAACTGTGCAATGGTGAACACAATCCCAGGGGAAGTAAACAGAACAATAGAGAGAACATAGAAAGAAGCTCTGGGAGCTATTGTGACTGGCTAGCTAGACTTAACGGTTAGCTCTTCAGCTACAGCAATTATCTGACTAGTTTCTACAACCAAATTTTTCCCAAAGATGCACAGATTTATTTTGCTGAATCAGTTTTTGGTGTGACCAGACCTTAATTTGAGCTCCTCAAATAATAACACCAAGATTGATGTCCAAGATCTCTGCTAGAACTTTGATACCCTTTGACTGCAACACCTACAGGAACACCTCCAAATGCTAGGATTTATGGGTTCAAGGAGATGTTTACATGTCACAGCCTGTAGTTTCTCAGGGGTGGAAAGCCAAGGACAAAACAAATGAGCACACGTCAAACTACAGACCAAACTGATACGCATACTTCACCAAAAGGTTGATCTAATATAACCAAGGTACTTGAACATCTATGTATTTAGCCATGTGATAGGACAGTGTGATTGTAATGAACCAAACATAAAAAATTCAATGAGGCAAACCTGAATGAACTATATATGAGAACAAAGAACATAACAGATCTGTAGATACCGAAACGCCACTGTCGGCCAGCATTACAGCTTTGATCGATTACCATCATTACAATGATCGGAAATTGCACTGTTCCACACAATAACTCCATAATATCCATGTTACACTTTGTCACTGGTGACACTTTCAGGTCTGGTTTGCTTTGAGTTGCTGTGGATCCAGATTAAAGAAGCCAGTCTGACAGATTCAACCAAAGGGAACCTTAGATCTGACACACACAATTACTGTATGGTGACACCTTGACGATGGTGACACCTCCTGACGTCTGCTGACCTCTTGTCTTAGCATTTGGTGGAGAAGAAGACAAATTTCTTTGTTTCTCTTGTTTGTCATAAAAGGAAGTGCAACAGCTTCTGGCTGATGTGTGTGCGTAGAATATGGGACTCTGAAGGGTGATGTTGATATTTTTAGAATTAAGTTACTTGCAGCCATTTTCATGCTGAAGCATTTAGTGTTTCACGCATAATGCGTTCTTGTCAGTGTGGAAACACCTCCAAGACAGCATTTTGCCTATAATAGGACACTAAAACTCATAGTTTTAGAGTTGGTAAGGCAGACTCATTCCTCATATTCACTGAGACTCTGGGAAACTCTGGGATAGATTTCACTTTTCAACAAAGAATTACTGGAAACATTTACGAAAAAGGAATCAGTGAACAAATAAATTATGTATAAATTAATAAAATCTAACACGATTTTATTAATTAATCGCTGGTTTTTCAAATTGTTTGTATGTAGCTGGTCATGGAGGAACTGTCATATCATATTAGTAAAAAACACTGGAAGGTCAATATCCGATATTCATTTTAATTAAGAATAATTAAAAATATATTTATGTTTGAGATTTAATGGAGCATAGCATTAGTTTAGGAGTAGCAGTCTTGCTTTAGCTTTACCAGCCGACTGGCTACCATCTGTTTAGTAACGTCCAATCATACACATACAGGTGACAAGACAGCGATTGTAACCTGATACTTCTCTCCATAAGTGCGCTGATACCTTCATGATACTTTCACGGCTTCAGCCTCCTCCTTATGTGCAATACGTTTGATATTGTTAATTTAAAGATAATCAATACATCTACAACAACAATGGATGATATGACTGTATGTGCAAAGTGTCACTTGTATTAATAAACTCACAGATAATTGTCACCCAACTCGGCAGCTCTCCCCAGCTCTATGGAGTGTCTTTCAGCTTTCATCATTGTTTTGGTTTTACACCCCACAACTTTGCTGTTTTGGTTCACTTTCATCACTGTCAATAACAGTGTCATTTCTAGCAGCAGCAGTCAGCTGTTTTCAGCAAAAAAGCTCTGATAAATTGATAAATTGTTAGCTACCTGCTCGGCATCAAACAGTAGACAGACAAAGTTAGCAACTAGCTGGTGAACATAGTGGAGCATTTAGCAGCTAAGATATTAAACCAGATATTAACCTCAGAAGGTGGTACAGACCAAAATCAGAGCTGAAAGGAGAGCGAATATTGGACTTGCATCTATCTGGTTGCTAGAAATAGGAATCAAAATGAATATTTATGTTACTCCATGTCTTCTGGATGTGTAAATAAGAAAATGTTTGCTAATGAGTTAACTTTATAAAAGGTGATAATATGTCAGTGTTGAGTTTACAGTTTGTTTTCACTGCCAACAAGTGGCCAAAAATTCAGTTAATG
This sequence comes from Thunnus albacares, assembly GCF_914725855.1. Taxonomy (NCBI): domain Eukaryota; kingdom Metazoa; phylum Chordata; class Actinopteri; order Scombriformes; family Scombridae; genus Thunnus; species Thunnus albacares. The sequence continues at coordinate 21,741,753 of NC_058128.1, read as the reverse complement.
CAGGTTTAACTAACATTAAATAATCACTGCTGCTTGGATTCTTTTGGAGCTCCCTCAAAGAGCAAAGTCTTTTCTGCCAAATCTAACTGTACAACCATTTGCTATAAATGTTTAATTACTTGTAGTGTTACTGACCAAACTGGGAGAAACCGTTGCCTTGTCCAGCTTGTTTAGCTTTTCAACCATTACAACGCTTTGAATTCTAAGTATGTCAGAGCCATGAGGTTATCGCAAATGTCACAACCTGCAGCCAATCAGAATTGAAGATACTCTGTACTGTATTGTCTATCCTGTCCTATTAGTTTAACCACCAACTCAATTTTATGTTATTCTAACAGCAATAAGTAGTACTGATTGCTGACTGTCAGTGTACAACAATTTACCTCCCAATATCACATCGTCCCGTCTTTTCTGGTGAGGAGTGTTTTTAACAGCAGATAATGCCACAACTAGCTCTGATGCATCTTAAGTCAACACCATTTAATCTTGTTAGACCCTCTCTGTACTGTACCACCTTTACACTCCACACAGCCAAATGCTTATCTTCACTTGAACTGACAGCATTGTTTTAATCATTAATACAAAGCCGTTCTGGAAGTTGGTTTGTATAAGAGCACCTGCCAAATGTTGTAAATGTAAATGTTGTCTACTCTAATCTAATGTTAATGTGTGTGCACTGTATATGCATGCCTGCACGCCTGTCTGTTGCTGGGGGGAGTGCACTGACGTTAGTGTCATCATGTGATGGCGAGAGTAGAGAGCCAGAGCTGCACAGATGGTTTCAAGGCGGGGCTCCTCCAGTGTCATGGGCCTCCTGCCGTCTGCGCTCACAGACAGGGAGCAAAAGATCAAAAGGGGGGAGCAGAGACGCTTCACATGATAGAGACGATGACTGAACTCATTCACATTCTCATGTTGATGTTTCATGGTTTAATGTATGCATTTCTTTCTGGCCCAGAGCTATAGTTAGGATCATCTTTGGCAGGTCCATGTCACTTCCAAGATCAGGTTCGCTTAAATTCAAATATATATATATATATATATATATATATATATATATATGTGTGTGTGTGTGTGTGTGTGTGTGTGTGTGTGTGTGTGTGTGTGTGTATATATATATATATACATGTGTGCGTGTGTTAAAAAAACCCATAGCTGTCATCTTGTCATCAGCCCTTAGCCCCAGCAATAGCTGAGCAATACAGTGTTGCTCTAAACCTTATTGTTATATGATTCTATTGTAATTGTAACATCAATTATGATAAATTCTTGACTCTTGACTTTTGCGATAGAACATAACATTGATTTTAAAATTGATCATCAATAAAAGTAATCACACTGTAGGCATCAGTATTTGTATTACTTGATATCAAATCAGAATAAAAATGCATGGCATCACCTACCACTAACCAACACAAGTCAGTCTTTAGAAGAGTGTCAGGAGTGAGACTAGAGTCAGCTAGTTCTAGTAATTTGTCAAGGAAACAGTGCATTCACTGTTAGCAGTTATTAAAACTAATTAAGTATATTTACTCAAGTACCATAATTCAGTACAATTTTGGGGTAATTGTACTCTATTTGAGTAATTCCTCTTGTTGATAATCTATACTTCTACTCCACTACATTTATTTGACACATACAATGAGTTAATTTGTAGAAAAAGATTTTACATGAAAAACATATGATCAGTTTATGAAACATGTCATTGCCAAACTACAACATTAAAATGATGCTTACATGTTAATACATCAGTAATAATAATCCAATATTATAGTATAATAACATTCTGAAAGGAGGTTATTGATTATGAGGACTTGATACTTTTAAGTAAATTTCGCTAATAATACTTCTGTACTTTTACTTTTAATGGTGTATTTTTACAATGAGGTATTGCTGTTTTCACTAACGTAAAAGATCTGATTAACTCTTCCAGCACTGACTATAGCAGAGGAAAATGCTGATGGAAATTTGTTTTTTTATTTTTAAACGCTTTCATGAACACCTTGTTTTCTTTTTTAAAATCTCATTAACTTCATATTAGTGTTTACATTAGATGTAGTGATTTTTTTGTTGTGAAAGTAAATTAAACTTAATGAAGATGTTAATTATGGCCAGGTATGATAAGAAAAGGAAAATGAGAAGTGGATGAAGCAGGCAGGCCTATAACGTTCCTTTGTGCAATCTAACCAGGTGCTGCACACTGAAGTGGGCAGGAGGTGAATGATATAAGATGAAGATGGAGCTCTTTTTCCTCTCGCTCACATGAAGATTTCTCAGGGTTTGGAAAGCCACTTATACACACACCAGTATAAGTGTGAGACTCTCTGTGTGTGTGCTTGCTTGCAAAAGAGAGACCCTCTCCACAACTCCACTAGCCTCCTCCAGTACGCTGCTTAAGTGACTTCTAATGGGAAGAGAGTCATGGTTCGAAGCAGAGCTTGGCAGAGAGTGAATAGCATAATTGCCTGTGTCTGAGGAGGGCGGGAATACGAGGGTGCTACAGAGGAGAGGGTTATATTTACATGCTGGGTTGCGAGTGCGAGCAGACACACCATGGCATTTAAATCTGACACTGCAGCTGGCAGTAAACCTGCGGATCTCACGCAGCGCCTGATTGTTTTTACTCCTATAAATGCTTGCTGCATAAATAGTGGAATGATATTGCACTGAATAGCACACACTTTGCATGTAGTGCCAGCACATTAGAATGAAGGAGAACATGTGGAGTCCCATATTGCTTATTTATGGTTTCGAGCTAATGTTTTTAGCCAATGAGTGAGCAGATAAAGTTTAGTATCTTTAAAGCAGCAATATTTTAATTTAAACAATGGATCCAATGAGTACTTATATGTGAAAGGGTTGCTCACAGTGATGAATCCACTGCATCTCTGCGGTTCCCCTCAGCACGTATAGCAACTTTATACTCATTGCTTTGGTTTTACGGCCCGCATCTTTACTGTTACGGTTCACTCTCACCGCTCTCATAGCATTGCTTTTGGCTGTATCAGGCAACTGTTTTCAAAGAAAGATCTCTAAAAATTGACTGTATGCTACCTCCCCAGCAACAAAGAACACAGAAAAAATCAGCAGCTAGCTGGTGAACACAGTGGAGCATTTAGCAGCTAAAGAGCCAGATATTTCTTTCAGGAGTTGATGGAGACCAAAACAGAGCTAAAGGAAAGTGGACACACATGACTCCAAACAAATGCCGATATTGCTCTGTATCTACTGATAAATAGGCAACAAGTTCATCAAGGTGATACATTATTGTTGTGTTGTCCCCCTGCCTCACAAAAAGTATTTTCCCCATAGACCACCATTGTAAAAGAGATGTCTGTAAAACTGTTGACAGGACACCTCGAACTGCAAGCGAGGTCAATTATGACTCTTTCTATTATGAGTTTTTGATCCATGGAGGTTTTATATTTGTAAAACTTTCCTTGAGCTGTTAAAAGCGATTGAAAAACCCATGACATCACCACAATGTAAAGTCTATGGGCCGAGTGGGAACTTGCAGGTGGGGTCAGCGGGAGAAACACTACTGCACGTATTCAGTGGCCTGCATACTTTTGTGGCGTATGCACCAGGTGGGCAATTCTTATTGGGCTGAATAGGCGCCATTTTGGGTGTGTTATCGAGCTCTTATAATACATCCATGAGTGTTTCCAGTAAGTTAGCATTCACTTTGGTCCGAGGTAGTGGGGCTTGTTTCCAAAGCGTGAAAGGCAACACCCTTATTTGGAAGGTCCTGGCTCCAAACAGAGAAGATTGAGAAATGCTGCAGCTAAGCAGCAACGCTGGGCTTCAAACCGGCTCCAATGAAACCAACAGGTGAAACCACACTTCACTACGTCCATCTTTATATACAGACTAACTTTATAAAAAAGGAGGAATCTTAAAACAGCACATAACCAACCCTTTGTGAGCTTGTTGAAAATGGAAAGAAAACATATCAACATTTATAGGCTATAGTTAGTAGTACACCAAAGAAGTTGACCGCGTGTCTTTTATCAACCCTGGCTCTCAGATAACAGGCCTGAAGTGGAGGACACCATGCCCTTTTCTTTAATTCTATGAGAGAAAAACAACCCTTCTTTAATTTCAAAGTGAAGAGGTGGGTGAATTCCAGAGACATGGCTGAGTGCCTCACCCAGGATTCACACACTGAATGCTTTGTCTAAGTGAGGGTCTGACAGCATGACACTGACCAAAGTTAAACACTATGACAAAATGGATGTTAAACAGACCTCCTGAAAGGCCATTTCTGACCAATAACTAAATTATGGCCTGAACTAAAAGCATAAATGACCTTTAGGGTAATTTGAACTGGAGGAAGGGAATGGACAACTCCACACAAGCAAGGACCGAAAAACCCCCTTTTCTTGGTCTCCTAATCTCCCCAGACCACTGACATAAACTCTAGCTCACATTCCCGAAGGACATTCATTGAGTCTCTCTGTATTTCTGGCCAAATCTGAATTCATGTGAATTAAATGTCTAATCATTATGTAAATAATATCATGTTGTTTGTTGTAAAAATTCATAAAGACTTCCAGGACACCTTTTCCTGCTGTTTGTAGAAGCCAAATACACTACAGTGCTCCCATATGGTGATTTGGTAAATTGAATTTGACATGTGAACTTTGACATGTGGAATGAGATCCCTAAGTGTCCAATAACAAATGATTTAAATGGTAATGCTGTGAACTTGATACCTTAACTGTTATACCGAATTTGTTGTGTTGCCATTCACACATATTACGGAATTAATGTTAGATTAACTCCACATTTAAGTTAATGGTTACAATCCACTTTACATAAAACATATTACACTATTTGAAATGTATTATTGTGTCTCACTATACATACAGTTACTGAATCAATTTTAAATTAAATTCACATTAAGAGTACACAATCAAAATTTTTCTTTCTTTATTTTTCCCATCACTCTCATCACTTCAAATTAAAATTTGGTTATAATTTCTTTATGGCTGATAAAGATTTTAAATTTAATTTTAAATGTTGATAAATTTTATTCCAATTTTTCCCTTCTCTCACACATCCTAGTGCTACACTAAATGAGCATTGAAACTAATTATCCAAGTCCACTATAAGGCTTGCCAATTTTCACTTTTTCTGACTCTCTTCCTCAGTGTCACTGCCTTTTGATACCAGTATTTCTAAATCTGCATTGCTGCAGCTGTGGATTGTGAAACAGGGTGTCACTGGACTGTACAGCTGAAATTGTAGTTTCAGAACTAGCTTCTTTGGCAACTGTCACAGTGGGAGAACACTTGCTAATTGACTTAACTTCATTAAATAACAAGCATCCCAGACTATTGCTTGCATAGAACTCATCCTAGTTTTAACACCAATGGAATAAAGATAAACATTTAAAATAAGAAAATTATCTACAAATTTTACACAGCAGTTCACAGAATAAATTGAGAATCACACACCTATTAGAGGGCTCTCTGAAATTAATACACCTGTACAATTTTCCAATTTTGATACAAGACACCAAATTCAGTAACCAAACTACCTATAAACCTACTGTACAAAATCAACAATGGCAAGCCAAGTGAAGTCTACATCCTCAAAGCGAGGTAAATCCTCAGAGGATTTAAGATTAATGTTGGAAAGCATGAATTAAGAATGGGTCCCTGGCTATGCAACTCATAGCCTGGAATGTTGACCCTCCTGAAGCTGTGCAATAACAGGAAGAGAACAGAGCCCTTAAAAAGCAGCTTGAACAGGCTAAACAGTCTTTAGCCAGAGCAGAATTGCGCGTCATTGAGCTGGAAGCTCAACTTAACACACCAAATGAGAGGGCCAGTGAGCCTCCAGAAAATTTAGAGAGAGTCAAAAGAAAGTTGCGAACAGTTAGAACAATCACTCCTACAAAGCAATCATGAATTAGCTGAAACCACAGGCCGACTTGACAGGTCTCAGACCCTACTCCAAAAGGCAGTGGAGGAAATAAAAGACTGGAAAGCCAAAGTCAGCTTTCATGTTAAACTTAGAGAAGGAGATCAAAAGCGCATACTAAAAATGTGACAGAAGCTAGAAGAAACTGTGGACTGAGCTAGAGAAGTTCCTTGGCCACAGGAAACAAGTGGGGGTACCCCAACCCCTAAGGGAGCTCAAGGAGGTTTGACGTCACCACTCTCTCCACAGAGCCCCTCTATTAGAGACCTAGATAAGATTGCTAAACACATAACACGCTTTAAAACTGACCACAGGTTCTCATGATACAGCATCTACCTGGAAGAAATTGATTTCCATCAAAATGCTACAGTTGACGATAAAATCTGTCTGATCACGATGACTTCAAATCGTGAAGTCAGCAGTTTCATTCAACGTCAATCTTGTTGTGCCCAAGCTAATTATGAACTGCTTTTCCAGGCGCTGCTAAGCAAATTTTCAGACCCTGCATCACAGACAGGTCTGAGGTACCTGAGGTAAACCTCCATCCCACCACCAGCTATCAACTTGGCGTCATGGCATGCCCACATACCTTAACCAGCTGACAACTGCATGAACTAGCCACAAGGGGAAACAAGAACAACCACATATACCAAGAGGTATCCGTTGTTAATGTTGACCACGAGGCTGATCATCACCCCAAGTATGACCCTGAGTGTAACTGATTAAAGAGAACAATTTGTTGTTGTCTTGAGGTTGACTAATAAAACCCTCATGCTAGTAAGGTAGCCTAGAATAATTCAGATAACCATTTAAGTTAGGGTTGAATCCAGTATTTAGCCTTGCTTTATACTAGTTATCCTTTATTTGATTAATTTATAGCCTTATCAGGACATCAACTCTGATCATAAAGGTTGTTGTTGTGTAAACTGTTTTCTACTCCCTCCAAGTGTCCTTGTCAACGGCTAAAGCTCCCTGGAAGTGAACTTCTGCCAAGTTGGGGGAAATGTAGGACACCATGCCCTTTTCTTTAATTCCATGGGATAAAACAACCCATCTTTAATTTCAAAGTGAGGGGGTGAATTCCAGAGACATGGCTGAGTGCCACACCCAGGATCCACACACTGAACGCTTGGCCAAGTGGGGGTCTGACAGCATGACACTGACCAAAGTTAAACACTGTGACAAAATGGATGTTAAACCAACCTCCTGAGAGGCCATTTCTGACCAATAACTAAATTATGGCCTGAACTAAAAGCATAAATGACCTTTAGGGTCATTTGAACTGGAGGAAGGGACAACTCCATGCAAACAAGGACCAAAAACCCCTTTTTCTTGGTCTCCTTCTCTCCCCAGACCACTGTCATAAACTCTGACTCACATTCCTGAAGGACATTCATTCAGTCTCTCTCTGTATTTCTGGCCAGTCTGAATTCATGTGAATTAAATGTCTAATCATTTTCTTTGAGCTGGTCTCCAAAGCTCGTTAAGACACAATTCTACTATTAAGACAACCAAGTACGCGCATATTTTACTCCTCTATTGAAACAAGTCCATCTGTTTTTGTTTTATTTGTAACATTAAGTCTCTATGTTTCTCATGTATGGTATTTTACTTTTGAAGTTATGCCAACCCATGTGAAGTCTTAGCCCAGCCTAGATAAACACTGAGTGTAGTCAGATTAAGCTTTATTCGGCATTGAACTAAGATTACAAGAAGCCAGAGAAAACCTGAATCTAAAATTGGCTCATGTCGCTCTGGAGAAGACAGCAATGCCCATCTGAATCTCCTACCCGTCTGTACTACAGCAGGATGGTCACACATATAACTCTCAGCCAAGCATCGCACGGCGAGCCAAACTGCATCCACGGTGTCGCCTAGGAACTAGCAGACATTGAAGCCTATTTAATGACAGTCTGACACTAGATGGGACCCTGGTTCAGCGGTGGTTCAACACCGCTGCATCCACAGAGACTCATCCTCAGCATGGCCCAAGCTGGGCTGCACTGCTTAAGTTGTATAACTGCAGCTAACTCTAGCTCAACGCCAGACCTGCCAAGATGGCATCTCTACAGCAACAAATCTTCAACACAGTGGCATAAAATGGCTTTTGTGATCAAGGGCTGATGTTGAATAGCGTTAAAATTAAGAAAATAATTTCTTTTGAGAAGTACATTAGCTTTCCCTTAGTATTCCCCATTGCAATACATTAGCCTCGAGTCACACACTTTGAGCAACTATTTCTGAATGATTTTTAAAATTTTATTTCTATTATCATTTAAAGGTATTATTATTCTTTTTGTTTATTATTTTATGCTTTATCATGCACTCGTAAGACGTTTAGCTATAAATACATGTCTTCATTTATCATAAAAAGTCAGTGTTGTGGTACCTTTGAGCACAGCAGACAAAAGTCACTGTTATAAAAAGAACTTATGGTTACAGAACTGATTCATGAAATTAAATAAGGGTTAGTGCTTCCTCCTAGAACTAACAAATCCTAACCTAAGGGGCCCTCCCTCGTGCCCTTATCACTTTAGGATTTTATATTAATAAAAACTGATTCTCCTACAGAAGCACTGAAACCGTTTCTACAAATATATCCCAAAACAGTTTTATTCTCTTTGAAAAATAGAAAAATATACACAAAAGCAGCAGTATCATTACAGTTGTGTGTAAGGTAAGCAGGGTGTCTTTCTGTTACTTTGAGACCAGATAATGTGATTATTTTTCAGTGGGATGTTATTTGCACTAGTTCTGAATATCTCTGACTATGTGAACCCTCTGCGTGGAGAAGTCTGAAAAATGCAACCTGTTAACTTTTATTTTTTGAGCAGTGGCTGTCTAAACATCCCAACGTCCTTGAGCTCTAGTTCTCAGTGACTGACACTTGAGTATGGTTTCGTCTAGCCAGAGTTCTGGCCCTGCTTTTTGCTACCGCAAGCTCAAAGTGTAATCCTCTCAAAGTCAAGCTGTTTACCTCAAAATCAGGCCTAGTTCAGCATCTGGGTGAACGTGATATCTAAGGTCATTTAGATAAAACTCAAGACACACAGTGACTTTGCACTTTTCTGTTTTGTTTTTTTTTTGGCTCCCTCTTTGCTATCTGTCCTTTTCATCCTCCCTCCCTCCTTCTCATCCTTTCTTTTCTCCTGTTCAATGCTCATAAAATAACCAAGAGGCTGCAAGTATTTTAGGACATCGCTTTACAAAACTAACCCCACTCCTAGTTCACTTTGTTCTTGAAATATGTTTTAAATAAAAGGCAGCACCTCTGGCTGATGGATCGCCACGGCAACAAGAGAGACAATCGTCTGAGAGGAAAACACAGATTTCTGCATCAGTCAAAACTATGTGTCATCAATATGGAAACAGACATCGACTATCACTAAAATGGTAATCTGTGACATTAATAATGTATAATTAATCATGTCTGCTCACACTGTTGAATGATAGCAGCATTAATTGCAGTTGAAACAGTTTTAATATGATCATTTATATGACTGTCAAATCAATTAAGATATTTAGTGCCTATCTTGTTCAGTCACATGTTGTTGGTGCGGTTTTAAGAGTTCTAAAAGTAAAGACCACATTTCCCATAAACTTCAGTGACTGCAGTTTCAAAGAAGATCACTTTTTCCACATCATAGGCTGAATTCACCATTGAGTTTGCAGACTGAGAACTGGTGGGGAATTTGAGTTACGATTATACGTATCATGGTATGCTCCGTGTCATTACGTCATGTCTGTAAAGGCACTGGCTTATAAGAGGTTCGTAGATGCATTGATATCAGAAATTTCTGCACACCTTCACATCAAACCCTCAACTAAGAATCTTCATTTCTTAGTTGGATGAAAACCAACCTTGGAACCTTGTCTAACTCTTTATATTATAACAAACAAATCCAGATTATTAGGTCTATGAATATTCAGCGAGTGCAATATCAAGTCTAAAAAAGCCATGCTAGTGACTCTGTGGGCCAGTGATGCTTTGACCTTTATGCTAACACATCTTAATTTAGCATATGAGAATGCTAACTTTTGCTAATTAGGACTAAACTTGAACTACAGGTGAGGCTGATGTGAATGTCAGCTTTGCAGGTATTTGGGCATAAACCAAATACTAAAAACTACACTGAATGAAAAGTCAGAGAATCACCAAATTACATTCATCCCGAGGGGAACGTGAACATCTGTATCAAATGTCATGGAAATCCATCCAATGGTTGTAGAGAAATTTCACTCAAGGCCATAAATGTGAACCTCATTGTGGCACTAGAGGAAAAATCAGAGGATTATCAACGTCAGTCAGATTTATCGTCTGGAAACCATGAATGTGTGTACAACATTTTGTGCCAATCCATCATGTAGATGTTAAGATATTTCATTGCAATACCTTGACCTGCTGGCAGTACTAAAGAAAAGGTGAAGGAATAAACAAAGTCAGTAGGATTCATCCTCTAGGGACCATTAATGACTGTACAGAATTTCATGCAGAGATATTTCGGTCTAGACCAAAGTGGTGGACCAACCAACAGAACGACATTACCATCCTTTGAGCCACGTCGCTAGCATGGTCAAAAGCAGCAATTGTCCTTAAAAATAAAAATTGACTATAGCATATATGGTATATTCTGATTAACGAATGGTTGTTCTGATAATTGTCTAATAATTTATTGATGTAAAGGTGCACCAGTACATGTAATAAAATACTTCATTTCAACTGATTTCTACCGTCACAAACTTGCCATTTCAACATTGCAGTGTTGTGTTGTTGCAAAATGTCATTTGATTTATCTCTACCATTTTCCAAAGCCGTGTACGGTGGAATGCCAGTCAAGCTGAAGTGGACTGAATTGTGAAGCTAGGTGGTGGATTAAACACCCATTTAGCTCAGACACGTGCTGACTTGAAACACTCCTCTTTCCGTCTGACAGTAAGCAGCAGTGGTAATTTAAGATATATCACATGCCGGGAGGCATTAGTGGCTGGCACACAGTGGCATGCATCTGCTCAGATGAAGACTCACACAACAGGAGAGTATCCTCCCTCTGCACAGCAGAGCCTGAGAGAGCCAAAGTTGTCCTTGGATAACAGAAGGCGTGCTGCCGAGAGGGTGCATTTCTTGCGCTCGAGCAGCGCTGAAGTCAAGCTCTTAAAATGGCTCCTCAGCCTGTGGGAGCAGATGCTTGGTTACCCTCAGTGCCGAGCCGATCTGACTCCCACAGAATTCAGGTTAACTGTCACAGAACAGCATAAAAGGAACAGGTGGGAGAGCTTACACTGCAAGAAAGCTTCATGCTTGCATGTGATGACAAATGATCTATTTGCATTCATTTATTTATTTTAGGCATTTAGTTTTTATCTAAAGTTATAACTTCTGAAAGTTTCAATTCCTTCTTTATTGTTATTATAGAACAAGCAAGCTTTTGTTTGGAGGCTGAAGATTAAAGATAGCACCTTCACAGTATTCCTATGCTGGGAAAAGTGAAATAAGTAGAAGTATAATTTGATGAACTTTTAACTTTTTGTCAGAGTTGCTGACAACCAATATTTTGCTTAAATTTATCCATTTTCATAAGAAATAAAAGCAACAAATCAGTTGTGTTCGGCATTTAATTCCAAAAATGCATCACTGTCAAGATGGAAAAGCCTTAGAAACTGCATTTCGACCACAAACTCGCCACTGAACTTAGTTCTAAGCAGAAAACAGCAGATTTCACTGCCAGGATTTACACACTGAAAACTTAAATCAACAACAATAAATCACATCTTCACCCCCATCACCAGCTGAAATCAATGTTCTGCTAACTAGCAGCCCACAAAATAATAACAAGTGGTCAAACACTTTCCTTGTCGGAAGGTGATTCACCGGTTATAAAACCTTCAGCCAGGTGGGACCAATCAGTGAAATCATCTGCAGCAGCTTGGATCTCACAGTGGCACATGGTCAGACATCACTAGGTTTGATTGAAGCATTCGTCCTCTAAATGACTTTTGGAGGATTATCACCAAATAGATGAGATTAATTTGGAGTCATTTATAGAAAGGGCCTGGGGTAATGTTCTCATCCCAGCTTGGTTCCAACAACGCTGAAGATTTGTGAGTCAATGACAAAATTGCTCGTGTGGGAGTGAATCAGCATTGTGCTTTGACACATGCAGAAAAACCTCTCTTCTTCTACTTCCCATCACTTTAGGTCGCAAATATTTACACTAACATTATATTGAAAAAAGAGCAGTTTTATAAATTGAAGTAATTCAGCTTATGTGTTTCTCCCACTCATGTTTTGAAATGAATGATTTTACTCCACACCCACTGAGGGGTTTCACCAACACAAGCTGATATTAAGGATGGTATTCATTTTACAGACTTATGTGAGTCATGTCTCTGTGTAAACAGGACAAATGTGAGATGTATTAAATAATGGAATGTAACACAAATTATCAGGACACAGAAAATGTTTTTTAACTCTAACATCAACTCTTAATCCATTCAATGGCTCTTTAAACAGTGCTTTTGACATCATGGTAAGTAAACTCGTATTAGTGTCACATTCTAATCACATTTGCACTTTTCTAGAAACACTGGTATTGAGAAGGAAGCAGGTCACTTTTTATCACATATAAACGGCTGCTGACCCAGTAATGTGGTTTATTTTAGTCACAGGTATGTGCAATACTGGCTTACTAAATGTGTACATGGACTCACAGTCCTAACTCTTGAGAAATATTTAGATTTTATCATTCATCACTCTATAGTAAGTCAATGTTTCAAGCCCTGTATCCAGGGCCACATTACCTCCATTGTTGGGCCCCCATTTACCCCCATTATACATGGTGGTACTCTAGTGCTGTAATGTAAGTAATTGTAGTATCAATTACTTATTGATCAGTAATTGACAACAATTTTGAAAATGCATAATCTTTTGTGATATTTTTTAACCACAAATGCCAAAAATTCACCGAAAGCAGCTCCTGAAATGGGAATATTTGCTAGTTTTCCATGATAGTAAACTTAATATCTTTGGGGTTTTGAATGTTGCTCAGACAAAAAGAGGAATTTGAAGTTTTTAAAGTGGGCTTCATGGAATATTTTTCACTATTTTCTGACATTGTATACACTGAACATTCAATCAATTAATAAAGTAAATAAATGTCAGACCCATTGACCACAAAAACAGCTGTTGGTTGCAGCCTTACAGGACTCTATGATAGATTCATACTACCTTGCTCAAGGTTTTCTGTGTGCAGTTTCATAAAACATAACTATACAAAAAATGACCACAATATAAACTAAAACACTGAATGTCTTAAAACTCAGATTGCAACATCTTGTAGGGAAAAGTCGAGAACACAAAAACATTTGTTTTTTGTACTGCTGATATGATTTGAAATTTGCATGATTTACAAGCTAAATTTCAGTATCAGTTTTAATTTAACATATCAAATTTATTTTCTCACAAGAACCGAGGTTGAGCTGAGTAATGGTAAACAGAGGGACAAATTTTCCAGAAAGATGTCGTCCAAGGATTAAACTCATATACACCCATTATTGTGGCTGTAAATGTCAGTTGATATCATATGATCCAGTCACCAGCCCACAGCTTTATCCAAATGTCTTTTTCAATCCAGGGTAATGTTATTCTGTCCTTCTAAGGCAGAATTCAAATATAGTCTGTGGGAGTAGTGTCAAATTGGGAACCAAACCACTGTACATTCATTCTCTCCTGGGGTACTTCATTAATGCTAAACCTATGGTGAAGAATTGATCAATGTAGGGAAATGGGGATTCCTGAGAGGAAAAAAAATCCTGCCCTCCTAATGCAGCAAGGGCAGGTGAATAGTGAATCATAACCTGCCAGCACTGACTCATCCTGTGGGAACATGAAGGTTTTTTTTTTACCCCACTGAAAGAGACCTGAGGCCAAACGATCAAGATTTTACATCATATGTCTAATTTGAAACATGCAGAGGAGCTGTTCAATAAATGATTTGCTGATCTGCATTAGTTGAAATGAATTTCTGCAGCAGAGTGTGGATTGAAGATTGATCAGTGTGCTGGGAAAAAGTGAAGTACTCTGACATGTTCACACTTGGTAGGAGGTTATACATTTTCAACAGGCGCTCGGCTTGTAGTAGTTGAGTTTCCATCCCAATGAAGAGCAAGGTTTAATCAAATTTCTAGAAATTTGGCAAAAACAAATGCTTGTTTCTATCCACTACTCTTATGTGAATATAAGGAATTGGGATCATCAAGATAAACAATTGGTTCGGCGCTAATTCTCCAGTCTGATACTTTGCAGAAGAAAAGGGCCCAACGAGATGACATTAAAAGAGTGGCAGTCAAAGCTCAAGCGATGGAAAACCTTGTGGAAAACATTATGAAAATATAACATTTCTATTTGTTTCATGTAGTAATTTGACAAAGGTTAGTCTCCTCATCATCATGTTTTTGTCTGCTGATTTTTCTCTAATTTTTATTCATGTCTGTTTTCTTTTTCCAAGTCTGTTTCCAGAGCACTTTGTGGCATCACACTTTTCCACCTTAACCAAGTGTAAAAATGTGATTTTTTTATGCTCAAGTTGAAAATTATCATAAAAACAGGTGGATAGAAATGCACTTACTGCTTACTGAAGAAATCATAAAATCAACCTGCAAATGTCTCTACTAACTCTATTTGATTTTCCTCCCATTTTACCCAAATGTTGTTTCTGCAAAGAGCAAACTCTCTAAAGTGGCTGTTAGACAGCCTGGTAGTTATAGCAAATGCTTCTTAACCACAAGGTCACAGGGGCTACTGCATATGTCATATGTGCTGTCATTGTGCCCATGAGAAAAGCAATAGTCAATTTTAATTCATACTGCAGCTGAAGGTCCCAATTCACTTTTTTGTTTTCCTATTTGACAGATGTGACGTTTCCCAAGCTGCACAAATAACTAAAAGCAGCATTAAGTGACACTTTGTCACATGATCACATGGTATCAATTCTCAGTCTGAGGCATGGGACCTATGTACCAGACAAGACCTCCCAGACAAGTGTTACAACTGTGGCACAGTGGCAGATCCAACATTACCAGTGGACTCACAACAAAGCTAGCAGTTGGCAGTTGTTAGCAACCACTGTTAAAAATATTCCCTGTGCTAATAGAAAAGCACTTTGCATCAACTGTGTTGTGTGTGAAGTGCTATATACATTAAGTTGAATTGAGTCGAGTAATATCACAAAGCCAGCCAGAGAAATTTGAGCCCTATAAAAGTCTAATGACAAAGTGGGTTGCTGCTCAAAACGGTAAAATGTTGTGACTGTTCTCAACAGAAAATTGACAGCAAAGGCTAAAAACAATTTATTCCCATTGTCCTTATAATCAACTGCTTGCAGTCATGTGTGAGAGTGTACATGACTGTCCCCTCTCAGCAAAGGCAGAAGAAGCATGACATTATTAGCTAATATCTCTTGGGCTAACAAAGACCACGGTTTGTGTCCTGTCTCCAACCAACAATTAACATTGCATTTGTTTATCTGTGACCATGACTATCCTCCCCCAACACTAATCAAATACAGACTGAAAGTTTATTCCTGAAATAACAATAACAATGTCATCACAAAGTTCATTCAGTACCTGAACTGATCAGGAAGATTGTGTAATACAATCAAAAGCTCTACATGGCTACTAAATGGACCTTGTGGTGAGGCTGCTTTTGTCAGCTGTTGTTTCCAACATCAAGAATAGACCGTCAGTCTCAACTTTTGAGTCAACATGGACAAGAAGTCATAAAAATGGATATTTGAAAATCTGCAATTCCACAACAGGATCATGAGATACAATTGAAAGATCAGCTATGGAATGAGCCTTCTAATGAGATTGTTTTTTATCAACTTAATTGAATAATTTTACGTTGCATAAACATAACCACACCTTAACCATGGGTTTTTATTTGTTGTATAGATCATATACATAGATCATTTTAAAAAGCAAAGGACAAACCTATTTTTTTGTTAAGATATGAGGACCTATTGAGAATTACCCTTGCTCTTGACAGAACACAAAACAAAACTAAAAAGAAGGGTTGTCTCCTTTTGTTGGGCATTTTCAAACTCACAATCAAATGACTGCAGCAGGATCTCCAATGGCCTCATTATCAAGATTTCTTGACGTTATTTTCTCAAGACCTCTGCGGTCCTAATGAGGCAGAGTTCTCACTACTCAGGCCTACTTCTCTATTAGCCCACCAGAGGCATCCTTGGACCTTCCTCCAGGAACCATTTCTTCTGTCAGAGTCCTGATAGGTGAGAGAAGGAGGAGCCATTCAAGTTTTGAAACCCTGACATTAATTTGTCCTGAAAAGACATGAATGGAGAGCTGGTGTATTTCTTGGCAATAAGAAAGTGAGTGAAAGCCTCTTTGGCCAAATGGATTGGTTCTCGTGTGGCAAATACCATGCACATTTACATAAAATTCACTGGAATAAACTTTTGCCCCCCACATTTTACTACACTGGGTGCTTGATTTGCACTGCCGACTATCCCACCATGTGCTATGAAGCAAATTTTTCACTTCTAGTATGAAAAGCAGGGAGGAGGAATTGGACACATGGCAAATCGTGTTCAGTGGGGCTTCACCATCAGCTACCATGGATAAGAATGTGAGGTAAATGTAGGAAATGTACGTATGCCTTTAACAGCTTTGAGAGTTGTTGCAAACATACAGTGAGAACAGGGAAATCTCCTCCGGCGTGGGCCCTTTAACCTCTTCCTTTGTACCAGCAAACCCCTTGTGGTTCTAACTGAAGAGTAAACGCACTCAGGCGTGAATATCCTCCTCTGTCTGCGAGCTTTGTGAGGAGGAGGGGGCTGCAGGAACAGAGGGCTCCTCTGGATCCCCAGGAGCATGAATCCAGTAGAGAATTACTAATAGGATTGGTTCTGCCAGGTCGGTATCAGTGAACCATAGAAGAAAACTCTGACAGACAAAGACTCCTGCGCTGCACTGCAGGGTTGGGGTCAGTTTGCTTTCACTTCAGTCGGTTTGTGAAGCCGATTCAACAGACAAGAAATGAATAGATTTTCTCTAAACTGTTTAGAAATTTGATTCCTAGTCCTATGTAAACTGGCATTGAGGCAAAAGTCTTAACATGTATTCATTTTAAAGTAATCTTTGGGCAATTTACATTTTTAGTTGAAATATCCATCTAGACCTTTTAAACCAACCATTAAAACGTGGTTGTTGTTTCCTTTCAAAATGGGTTTTCAATGTTTTTTCTAAAAATGTTCCTGCTTCCAGCTGATCCCAAAGGCAGGCCTCACACCACAGCTTGGTTTCTCATGCTCGTAGGAATAGAGAACCATGTCATGCTTGTATTAAAAATAAATCTGAGGTCTATTTTTTATTTAATATGTTCAGCACAGACTGTCCTCAGTCTGTAGGCCCTGATCCCTACATGAAGAATTAATTTATTCTCAGATGTGCATATGGCAACTTTACAATATGAAGACTTTCAGTCCAGAATGAGATTTACGCTATTTGAAAAACTATGCACTGTATTATAGCAACATATATAGACGGGTGACAAATTACAGGAAAAACTGGTTCAGGTCTGAATGCTTGACCCCTACAGTGAAGGGTTCTGGTGGCTCTGTTATGTTGGTGTTCCTCAGCCTTGGCATTGATTCTCTAGAACTCTTCGGGAGGGATGAACACCATTCTTCAAAAAGATTTTCCCTCATTTGGTGTTTTGATGATGGTGGTGGAGAGTGCTATCTAACACGTCAGGCCAAAATCCATAGTCACCAGATCACACCAGATCTGGTGACTGTGAAGATCATAGCATATGATTCACATCATTTTCATACACATCAAACCATTCAGTGACCCCTCGTGCCCTGTGAATTGGGGCATTTTCATCATAGGATAAAGGTGATGACTCAGAACAACTTTGCATTGATTTGCAGTGACCCTTCCCTCTAAGGGGACAAGTGGACCCAAACTATGCCAGCAAAATGTCCCCTCACTGTAGGGGTCAAGTATTCAGACCTGTACCAGTTTTTCCTTTAATTTGTCATCAGTCTGTACCTATGACACCAAAGGAAAATTAACCTACGGATTTGAAAGAATGTTAGGGTCACAACACTAGTTTGACAAAAAAAATCTTAACTCAAGGTCCACTTTTTCTGGCACTTTCACTACATCCTGCATTCTTCTTCACTTGTCATGGTGATAGGTCAGTTGTCATCTCGTGAATTAATCATGGTTAGGTTGAAAGCTCCCGAAAAAGCGAGTAAGCAGACTTTGAGTTTCAGAATGTTTTGTAGATAAAATTGAAATACATTTACCTGTTGACCGATTGAACAATTGATCAAGTAGTTGATTTTATTCACCAGTTTGATGAATAACATATTTACTTTGTTTAAAGCTGCTCTAATCAATATATGTAACAATGGATCATACATGTAATGTAAAAGGGGTCACTTGTAGGGCTGGGAAATATATTGATATCATATTGATCGGGATATTAGACTAGATATTATCTTACATTTTGGTTATCGTAATATCATACGACATAAATGTTGTCTTTTCCTGGTTTTGAAGGCTGCATTACAGTAAAGTGATGTAATTTTCTGAACTTACCAGACTGTTCTAGCTGTTCTATTATTTGCCATTACCAATTAGTCATTATATCCACATTACTGATGATTATTTATCAAAAATCTCATTGTGTAAATATTTTGTGAAAGCACCAATAGTCATCCCTACAATATTGTCGCAATATCGATAGAGGTATTTGGTCAAAAATATCATGATATTTGATTTTGTCCATATTGCCCAGCCCTAGCCACTTATAGTGAAGAATCCACTGAAAATTGTTCAGTTCTGCAGTTCCCCTCAGCTTTACGGAGCATTTTAGCATCTTTCAGCTCCTTGTTTTGGTTTTACAGTCTATAACTTGTAGTTCAGTCTCACCACTTAAATAAGTGTTGTTTCCAAATGCAGCAGGCAGCTGTTTTCAGTGAAAAAGCTCTGATAAACCCACTGTACACTACCTGCCCAACACCAGATGGTAGAGAAACAAAAGTTAACAACTAGCTGGTAAACAGAGTGGAGCATTTTGTTGTTAAAAAAAACAGATATTTTTCTCAGGAGATGGTGGAAAGAAAACCAGGGCTAAAAAAAGAGTGAATATTGGACTTACAGGTGGCATGAAACAAAACTCCAAATAAATGCCAATGAAAAGTTGGCGATTAGCTGGTGAACATAGTGGAGCATTGAGTCAGTAAAGAGACGGCTAAACTCTATGATAACTGTAGGTTGTCATAACTGCACATTATTTTTCAATACCACCCAAAAAACACCATTATTACCTTGAGTCCCTTGATGATAAAGTGACATTAAAGGGGATCATCTGCATGATTTCAATATTAATGACCATTTGGTACAATGTTTTTTCTCAAAATAGATTCCTAGCATTTTCCAATTAAACTCTTGACACAGTACAGTATATAAACCACAACCGACTGTACATCATTATGTGAGGGGAGTTTGAAGGGAGTAGAGGATTGTTCAGCAGAGCATGAAGTCTACCCAACAATGCTCTCAGCTTCAAATCAAACAAGCTGCAAGTCCCACGAGGAAAACTGTGAAGCAGACTCCACTGTAAGAGGTTCACAGTCTGTTAAAGGTTCATCAGCAAAGGCAACTGATGTTTACACCATCTGAGAGCAGAGAAAGTCTCTTCACCACTGTGATTCATACAGATATTTGAGTCTTAGCTCTACATTTGAAAAATTATTTACAGTTTTACAATGGTGAGTATTTTAATCAAAGCCCGTCATACCACTATATTACCACTCAAAAATCCACTCTCTCTTGTAAACTCTTGAATGTGTAACGTGCAGATTTCTTCCTTTAGGAAAGTTGCAAAGCCACAAAAAGAAACATTTTCCAGACCTCAGTTTCTTGACTACATGTTTTGTGCCCGAGGGCGAAGACAGTTCACCAACCTCTCATACGGTTAACTTTTTTTTCTTCCAAGAGACGACCTCCTGGGAGGTTTCTGTTACTGACTGCAGTCGATATCAGGCTGGCAGAGCCTGCATTACCATATGCCATCATCATCAGCCAGAGAGACCCCTGACAGTGATGAAAGAAGTTACATTAGCATTATTTACAATTACAGTTCCATAGAAGGAAGGTTGTAGTACTTGAGTCTGGTCTCCAAGGTACTTTGGAGAGCTTTCAATTCATGATGTTGTTTCTCTTTGAGCCACGCTGTTTTTGACGTACAGTCGATAGCACAAGTCAAGGATGAAAATGCATTTGAGTAAGAACAAATACATACAGAGTATTGAGAGATAACTTATTTAGTGGAGGATTTAAGAGACAGTTGGTTCTTCTCATAGTGCTACAACATAAGTGCAACGGTGTGGCTCATTGATGTGTTTTTAATAGTTTTTGAACAACAATGGAGCTTTATGGCACAATACTTGTTACTTGTTGTTGGATTTGTTGACCGTAAGAAAAAAATATAATATCACCAGACTAACAGAATCCTATGAAAGCAGAGGAAATGGCTAGTAGTATGGCATGATTAGTATAGCAAGTTCATCTAACCACTACCATAAACGTTGTTTATTACTGTACTTCAGACCGCTGATCATCAAACATTAAAGCTGAGGCTTATGACCTAATACCAACAACTAATAACATTCACATCAGTCTAAGCTGTACTTTGTGTTCAAAGCTAATTGGCAAAGGTTACCATACTAATAACTAATTCAACTAATATAGTGAGCATCATAAACATTATATCAGCATGCTAACATATAGCATATTGCCATTAGCATTTAGCTCAAAGAACCGCTGTGTCTGACTATACAGCCTCACAGAGTTGGTAGCATGGCTGTAGGTTCTTACTCTTGTTATGTCAAAATTTGTTAGCACTTAAAAAAAACAAACTTTCTTTTGTTTTTTCCAAGTTGTGAAGCACTTTGTGTGCACAACAAGTACAGTAACATAAATGAAAACAGAAAATTTCTACCATAAAGAACAGAATAGAAAGAGTCAAACTACAGCCATGATGCTGCGGTGTGATGCACTGGTTGAACTCTGCAGTAGCACTGTGGGACTCTACATTACATATTTGTTATCCGACATATTTGCATCCCTTATCTCTTTTTGTCCGTCTGTGTGTCTGCATTTCACTCTCTCCATCTGTTTCTTGGTATGTTGATTTAGCTCCACATGTCCTCTAATTGAGCCCTGCTTGCTCAGATGCTGCTGCATTAAATAGTGGATCTACTTTAAAGTCTAGGTCTTTGAACCAGTGTAAATGATCAGTGGGCAGAGCTGAAAGCCAGGGGTTGATCCAGCAGGGTAACCAGGCATGCAATTAGCATCAGACAAAGTTACCAAGAAAAAGAAAACTGCAACATCCAGTTTGTTAGCATGCCTCGCTTTGTAGGGACAGAAAAATCGACACATTTTACAGCTTCAGTCACTACCAAAGCTGTCGAAGAGGGTCAGCCTGCAACTAGTCACGTCACAAGATGACAACTCTTTCTGTGAACATCACGCTGCTGTTGTCTCCTTGCTGGCTTAACATTTTCAGTTTGCAGCCTGACCCTCATCTGTGTCTTGGTGTACAGTCTCCACCGTGTTTATCATGGATCAGGTTTTCAAATAAAATCTGTGAAGCCTGCCGAGCTGTCTGCTGTCACCCAAGAGCCCACCGTGCTATAAATGTGGCCGTTGGCATATAAGATGCCGTTGAGCATAAACACCTCGCTGAAAATATGGCCTGACCTTCGCCTGTGAAGTCTGGAAGGCTCTGTGGATGCGTTCCTACCAAATGTGAGTTAATCTAAGCAGTGGGAAAGAATTTCTTCAATACTTACTCTGTGGCTTAAAGGGAAAGAAAAGATCTGAAGGCTGTGAAGCTTATTAGATTGCATCAGCCTTCAGTTGCTAAGTGACGGGATATCAAACCCTGGACAGAGGAGGTAGACGGACAGGAATATTTTTTTAATTCAAGTGAAACCATATCGTTGTCAGGTCAAAACATAGTATCTCCACAAAGAAAAACATCATGATACTGTACATATAAGATGATAATCACCTAAACTGAAGTTATGTTTTCACACAACAGTGAGGAATGTTAATGGAACCTAATCTTTATGACCCCAGTGATGCATTGGAGGTTCAATCATTATGACTGTGTATGCCCAAGTGATCATCAAAGCCCCGGAACCTTAATTCAACCAATCAAACATTGATTTGATCACTAAATGTTAAAATATAGTCATTGATGCTGTTGAAACAACTAGATACTGATCAATAAATCGTATATACAGAGGGGTGACAAATTAAAAGAAAAACCGGTACAGGTCTGAATGCTTGACTTCTACAGTGAGGGCATCTAGTGGCTCTGTTATGCTTTGACGGGTATTTTGCTGGCAAGGTTTGGGTCCACTTGTCCCTTCACAGGGAAGGGTCACTGCAAATCAATACAAAGTTGTTCTGAGTGATCACCTTTATCCTATGATGAAACATTTCTATCCTGATGGGAGTGGTGTCTTCCAGGATGACAATGCCCCAATTCATAGGGCACTGTAGGGGTCAAGCATTCAGGCCTGTACCAGTTTTTCTTTTAATTTGTCATCTATCTGTATCTGTCTGATGTCATGTATTATAGATATATTGTAATGGTGTATATATCATCCAATGAATAACAAATACCAAAGACATCCTTGAGGTCCTTTAGAAATAGTGTCGCAAATATACTGTATAGTTTGTTCACAGATCACCAACAAGTTTATTTTTCAACCATAAAATGTCCACTCAGTACAGATCTTAGTCACAATTCTTTAAAAAAAATATTTAAGGAATCTTTATGAAAAATGTTATGTGTTTGTTTAATGATATCAACATATATTAAACTCTTAAATATTGATATTGGTCTCAAGAGTGTGAAGAATCCAGAGAAACTTTTGATACTTGTGACGATATGATCAAATTTCAGTGCCAACAATAGTTTTTTTTCAAAATCTTACATGAACATGTTTTCTTCAAAGCCTGTTTGTCATTGAACAAATTTTACATGTTATGGGTTAAGTAAACAAAATAACAAGTGTGACCCGATATATGATGCCAACTTTTGGTACTTGACCATGGTGGCAAACTTTTGGTGAAATTTGTTTTTGAGTAAAAATATGGCACCCAAATGATTTGTGTAGATCTGAAGGGAGGGGAGGCTACAGTAGTGTTACCTTTTCCAATATGGCTGCAGGAATCATTAAATTACATGATACTATGTGATGCAGTCACTATCACTATCAGCCAGCCTCAGGTGCAGCAGAGGAAAGAGGCACATGGCTAAGCAGAGACATCTTTTATCACCTTTTTCATCCCACTTGTGTTTGCAGGTCTGTTGACAGTTGTCCATACCGAGACCTGTGGAAACATCACCACCTGTGCCAAAGAAGTAGTGAAGATTGATACCCAGCCCTTGTTATACGACCTAAATAATGTTCACTTTTTCACCTTGTCGTCTTGATGTTGACAGTTTATTCTTGACCTTTAAACAGTAGTTCACAAATCAATTTCAACTCAAGGTCTGCTTGTTCAAAACCGTATGAAAGTTTGAACCTCTGACAACTGAGCAAACTCAATCTGCTAATGAAGAATGTGCATTACAATCAAAAGTTCCACAACAGGACCTTGAGTTGAAGTTGTTTTGTTAACTGTCTGACCTGAAAATTAAGGCTTACTGGGAATTTCTTGTTAGGATCATAAAGTTAAAAAAACAAAACACATGTTAGAATTACAAGGGAATAAAAATGAAATGTCCTTCAGCAGCCTTTTAAAATGTCCTTTTGGATACTGGAAAATGTGGAAAAAAATCCAACTTTGAAGCTATTTACGAGTGATTCAAGGGAAATAATAAAAACACCGGGATTTCATTGGTTGAAACCAAACTTAAACTCCTCTTATTGAATTCACGCTGCGCTCTGTAACACAGCGACTCCGCCACAGTCAGCCAACTGAGGCACAGACTCAAGAAACACAAATGAGCCTGAAAGTCTGATTTATTAATTACCTTTTAATGCATGAGCCTCGGGGTTGTGCAAATGGTGCCAGAGAAAAGAACTTTCAGTAAATCCATTGTCCTTCGGAAGCACTCAATCTTTTAGAGTGAATGGATAAGCATTAATTATTCAGCATTCAGCCCAAACAAACGGCATGTCTGTTACAGCTCACGGAGCGGGCCACATATCAGGGCCCCTCCTGGCGGTCGACAGGCAGTGCACGGAAGACGGGAGGAGCACACCTTTAGCATGCATGGCCATCACATCCATAAATGCATGATACATATCTTTATCCAACCCATTCCTGAGTGCACTTTTGACTCTGACGCGGATCTATCTACTGTATAATCCAGGATCTTTTAGGGAGTTCTCCTGCTTAGACGGACATAGAAGAACAAGCCCTGACACCAGTCTCTTTCTCTTTGATCTGTTCCAGTTTCAGCAGCACTCTTCACAGTCTCCATGCACGGCGACATCGGTTTCTGTTTGCAAATTGAGCAATAAAGCTCGTCCAATTTGGCTAACATTGAGTCATATGCATTTTTTCTGACAACCACCCACCACGTCTTCCATTTTAAGGTGACTGTCACACCATAAACTCTCTCTCACACACGCACATTTCCACTAAATACACACATAGATCATTTTAACCCAAGCCGATGACTAACCCTTGTGCTGGTTTGTTTTTTAATCTTTAGATAAACACCTATAGAAACCAGAAGAAGGTGGGTGGGATGCGGGCTAAAAACATGCACCACTTTTTTGTAGATTTAACACCTGTAGAAACCTTTAAGGAGACAAAGAAGAGTGCTGCTGTCATGGAAAGTCAAACATGCACTTTTTGTCTCATGCTCCAAAATGCTTCATTCATAATCAAATGCATGTCATGCCAACTGGTGACCATCTTTGCAGATTTTTTTTTTTTCTTTTAAATGGAGCTTTCTGAAAGAAGAAACACAAGCTGCTTTTTCTTCTTTTTGCTAGCTACTCCATCAAGGACGAAGAGATCTCCATGGCAATGATTTCCCACAATCCATGACTCTCCTACCATTCAAGGTGTCGTTACGTCATTCCTCCTGCCTCACACCTTTATATATAATTCAACTCAGGAAAACAATGATTTGTGTATTCATAACCAAAAAATGTAGAGTGGACTTCAAAGACAAAGGCAAAGAAAGAAGAAAAAGTCAAAATGATTCCAAGTACATGTGATAAAACACTCCTACAGAAGATTATTATTTTAAAACAGATTTATAAGTGCTCTATGAATATTCTACAACTATTACAAAGATTCAAAATGGCCACACAAAGAGACAGAATCAGTCACAGAGACCTAGTTTGAGGTCTCAGAGTAACACCATCATCATGTATGCCAAATATGGCACTTTAATCTACTGCGTAATAATTTAACGTTCCCTTTGCAAGAGAGAGAGAGAGTGAGTATGTTCTTCATTTCGGTCGAGAGTGTGTGTGTGTGTGTGTGTGTGTGTGTGTGTGTGTGTGTGTGTCTGTGTGTCTGTGGGAGAGAAAGGGTGAGACTAACAGACAGATTGAGAGAGCAAGGCCTGATGGGATGCTGTATATAGCAGGCAACTGTGAAGCAAGGGGGTCCGATCATGCATACTGAACAAGCCTCCTTCATTAACTATCCAACAGGCCTCTCTCTTTCTCCTTTTTATGCACACAAAGACACGTTCCTGCACTTTATCATCTTTGTTAGTGGCGGATGCTCGCTACATCATCATATGAATGAATATCCGCTTTGCTAATCTATTTCTCGAATTGATGAAGTATAATAGTGATGGAATTTCATTACAGCATGTCCTGTTCACTATAGGCTGTGCTTGATTTCCTGGTGTCTGGCAGGTTTTTCCTGGTGTTCTTTTATTTGATTGGGATAAACACAACAAAAGAAAAGAGGAGATAGCATGAGCAGCGATTTCTGCCATGAACCAAGCAGCAACCACCATAGATGAGTGTTCAAGTTAATGTAGATGTGTCTTAAAGAATAATTAATAATAATGATAAGTTTTTTATATAGCACTTTTCAAGAGTAGACGTCACAAAGTGCTTCACCATAAAAAACTAAAGCAAATTAAAGAAAAAAATTTGTTTTTTCCAATGCCACCACATTCCCAGATCTTAGCAAGTAACCTGGTGAGCACAATGTTGTTACTGATAGATATGACAGCCAAAACTATGAAAATAAGATCCTAGTTGTAACAAACTAGCTACATCCATAAAGGTTGTTGTTTCTATATAGGAAGATTACGCAACTTTCAAGGCTGATGTAATTGCCACAAGTGGCTACATGTGGCGATTACAAGATAATGGCTCAGTGAGTTTCCCCTCAATTCCCAGGATTCTCTTGAATCAGACTGCTTTGAGTTGAACATAACTACAAGCAGGAGACAACAAACATACTGTATCTCCTGGTGAGGTATGATGTGTTTACTTATTGTTTTACTTTTTAAAAAATAAAAACCATTAAAATATTCATTTTTGACAACCTAAAATGTAGTGTAACAGTAGCACAAGTAGAATAAAGTCATAAAGTTAGTGAACGGATGGAAGTTACACAGCAATATGTATGTTAAGTCACACCAGACCAAATAAGCTTGTAGCAACAAAACCCCTGAGAGTATTGAATTGAGTCAGGGTTGATTTTATTGCCTATGTGTTAAACCTTTTATTTTTAACAGGAGAGAAGAAAGAGTCATCATTTCACTCAAGAGTGAAATTGTCTCACTTTAATGGCCGTAATTGTCATCTCAGTAGTTTCCTTTTATACCTCATGTATCTTATATGTTTATTGCTGATCCATTAAGTGAATATAGGGGTTAAGAGGGAATTTGTTTGCATGATTGACATGTGGCTCTGTCTGTAACAGTCATCCATGGTGGTTCCTGATTGATTGCCCATCCTCAGTTCCTCACAGGTGTCCTTCCTTTTGACCAAACCTGGATGTTGTAGCTCCAGTAACTGTGGAAAGAACCCATAAGGGACCTTCCAAATTTCCCTTCAGAGTGAGTATGCTTAGCAGACGAGAACGGGAACAAGGACAAAGAACAAGACATCACAGACCCACCAACACTGTATGGTTGACAGGGGATAAGTATAAACTGCAGTGCATGAACAAAAGAGCTTAGCAACAAATACACCACCCATCACTGAAATAAGCAGACATCAGATTACACCTTCAACAATCAAAGCTGTTAATGTGACAGTTTTACTCATACTAACCTATTTCCTAATTACCACAGCTGCAGCCCTCCTCACTACTCCTGTACACCGAGCTATTATAGTCAACCAAAGCAGCGCAGGATGATGACTGGCGGGGCAGATTAACGTGACTGGCAGCGGCTACAAACATGCCCAGCGGCGTGCCGTCAACGCCCACACTCGGGCAGCCATTTGCCCTGCTCTCCTACCCAGCATCAGGTCTGCTGCTGTTTACACGTCAGACTCTATTTACTCAGCGAGGGATCGCCGTCTGTTTCCAGCGGATCAGCCACATTTCCTGGCCTCCTACCACCTCAGACGCTGCACAATATGATTCAACAGGGCTTTCTGATGAGGCAGGCAGGCCCTCGTACACCTGTAGCTCTGCTTAAACAGGATTAAAAAGCAAAGTTGCTAAAACACATCACCTCTGACAGCATATAAGGTAGCAGTTAAGGAGACATGCACACATGGATCGGTTGTGTTAGTGACGCTCCAACACCCTTTTTTTGCATCGCTGCCTCAAATCTAACAAGCTAGCACGCAAGGGGTTACTGAGCAATAAGGGTTCACGGTCGAGCAGGTTTCTGAAATCAATCAGTTCCATGGACCGGACGGATCTCAATGAAAACAGGCTGTGGTGATGAGCAATGATGTTGCCATGACAACAGGCAGGCTGAGCGTGCAGCCTGGCTTTGGTATCTTCAGGCGTGCGGCAGGCGGCACCCAGCCGGTTTGGGTTTTTAACCTTTTAAGTGGCAGAAAGCAAGCTGCAGTCTCAGATGGGATCATGGGAGGATGGGAAGCGGGTAGGGAGGAGGGTGTGTGGGTGAGGTTGAGGTGTAGGGAAAAGTGGGGGGGGGGGGGGGGACTACAAAGTCAGGCATCAGTTAAACCTCTGCTCAGACATGGGAAATGAAAAAGGTGTTGGTGTTATATCTTTTTTTTTTTGTTTTGTTTTGTTTTGTTTTTGTTACCATCCCAATCCAGCAATGGCCAACTACAGAGATATGAGAGGGACAAACAAACAGATTAACACATAGAAGAACACACACACACACAAACACATAGAAAACAGCCATATATTTTCACTCTTTTCCTTTTCAGAAACAAACATTAACAAGAAAAACAACCAGAAATTCTCACTCTATCACACACACAGCTGCAGTTAAAACACACTGCATGCAGATTAAAAAGGCAGCACTGAGAGCGAGGAGAGAGAACAGGATGGCTACAACAATAGAAACAGCGTGGGGAGCCCAGAGAAACACGCCCGCTACCACTGACTGCTGGCACATGAACACTTGAGAGCCAGTTCGTTAAAGGGACAGATCAGACTTGGGTTTTCAGTTTACCTGGAGAAAGAAGCTCATGAGAGGCTTTTGGACAGCCACACACAGGGTAACATTATTTAACATTCATAAGCAGTGTATAAACAGTTAATAAATGGTTCATAACACACTATAATATAGATGTGAGCCAATATCAGAATTACAACTATAACTCCCTCTGTGGGCACCCATAAGTGGAGGCTGGTGTATAAACAGATAATGAATGAAAACATAGTAAAACACAGTTGTAATAATATAAAATGTGTTTTCAGGAGAAGTTGTAATTGCTGACAAATACTGTACATTAAAAAACACTTAAAAATGTCCATTTATCAGCTTATAACTAAATTATGGTGTGTTAAATTTTATACACTGCTTATAAATGCTAAATAGGGGGAATTTAAATTAGGTGTTACCATCAAATTAATTGTAATATAATTACTGTAAACAAATGTGAACACTGTGTAGCGGACTGGTGGTCTGTCACACAAAGGCACAGTTAGTGCTTGCACTGAACAATCATCATGTTTGAGGAGCTGATTACAGGATTTGTATGTAAATATTATGCACAATATGCAAAATAACTAGCTGTCAGATTAATGTAGTGGAGTAAAAAGTACGATATTTCCTTCTGAAATGCAGTGAAGTAGGAGTATGTAGCAGAAAATGGGGATAAGTAAAGTCAAAGTACCTCAAAACTGTATAACAAACAGTGCTACTGCTTCCTCATCATGTAAATTAAAGTGTAGGAGTGAATTAGATCTCCAGTCCTCTTTGGAACGGTCACATTTGTTTGCAGTAACTGTACTAATGTCTGAAAAGAAAATATGGCACATATGTTAAAATGCAACACGTAGCATGTACAGGTATAACGGATCCTTTTCTCCCCCTATATCTCATTCTCAAAAATAATCGCTTTTAAATATCTTTGTAAAAGTGAATTTGCATTTGAATTCTATTGATCAGATCATACAACATTAAATTCATTATCTTATCTCCCACAAATGATTCCTAGTCCGTTTTATGAATGTGGTCTGTATATAATGGACAAAGGAAGAGAGTTGAGCTGTAGAATAAAAGATAATGAAGTTGACTTATTTAGGCTAACACAATAATGATCATGGTCAGCAAGATAAAATGATGTAAGTTGAGCTTTCTACAAACGGTAACTGTGTTGATCACTGTCCAGAGGATGTAGATAATCCATCTTCTTTTCAACCACTACAACAAATCGAGTGTAATTTTCCAGCTGTTTAAAGAGCACTTTACAGTTAATACTGTCACTTCTGTGGTGTCAGGGTCAAAGGTGAAGTGTGTAAGAGGACCAAGCTTTCTGCTGGTGTGGGTCACCAGGCTGAAATCACACCTTTCATTTCCATGGAGGATAATTCCAAATTACTCTCTCCTAACACCTTGTCAGGGGGCGGATTAGTGCTCCCAAGGGCCTTCTTTTAGACACACACACACACACACACACACACACACACACACTCTTTCTCTGTCTACTATTGGAGTTACATTAAAGGTTAACCATAGAGAAAACCTTTAGGCATCAAGGAGGGGCTGCATCCTTCTGCACGCTGCCACCGTGACACCGAACTTCAGCTGAGCGTAGCACTAAAGTAAAGCATCTTAGCCATCAGAGAATGCGCTTCAAATGCAGGCGGCCTCTTTGAAATCACTTGCAGAACAGGATGTTCCTGTGTTGTACTGGTGGCAAGTAAATAAATGTGGCATGACTTGATTTCTGTGTGCATACTGGGTGAGGTGTAGGGAGACAGATGTATGCGTGTAATAAACACAAGCATTCAGCTCCATCAACTCCCTTCTGCCGGTGAAGCATTGCTGAAACTAACTCAATATTTACCTTTGTTACATCTCTGCTAGTTCCTGTGTCAGCAAGGTGATTTCCAAAAAACAACACCAAGAAACTACCAATGAAATCTGGTGGACGAGTTCAAGGAGCAACAGAATTGGGTTGCAGAATTTTGATTTCCGTTGTAAAATGATTTATTTTAAGCTGTAACAATAACACTCACTAATGTAGAAGCCTAATTTTAAGGAATTTAGCTGACAAATTGGGTGTAGTATCACATTGAAGACAAAGTGTCTTCCAATTATAAAGTACATATCCTGCATCAGTATTCGTTTCACACATAAAGACAAATCCCTGCCTTCATCCTCACTGAGAGTTTCCTGATGGATTGTGCAAGGGGGACAAGTGATACAGGGCGAGGTCAATGCTAATACCACCCTCACACCACACACACACACACACACACACACACACACACACACACACACACACACACACACACACACACACCTGCAACTCAACCCCTCCCCTTTAGTTAAAAATGTAGATTCAGGAATTGGGTGACAGAGAAAACTATTAAATATTGATTGAATCAACAGGTCAAACTGATCACTAGTGGCAGTCAACGCCTCATTGTGGCCCTCTGTTCTCAGAAACTGGCCTCACAAAACATCTGTAAAAAGTCATTTAAGCACAAATGCCCCAAATTCTCTGGTTTCAGTTTCTCAAATATGCGGATTAGCTTAGTCTTTTATGATATTAAACATAATATATTTGGATTTTGGAGTGTCAGTCAGACAAAACAAGACATGACTCTGGGAAATTATAATAGGCATTTTTCACTCCTTTCTGAAATTAAAATTGATTAAATAAACCAAAGGATTATTTGATTTAGAAAGTCAGATTAATCGAAAATGAAAATAATCATCAGTTGCAATGCTAGATGTATCTATGTCTTATCTCCTGCCATTAGCACACAAACAATTCTTTATGAACCCTCCAATTCTGCTTTCCTTTAGCTTCATGTAAAAGTTCATGTACAGCTAACTGTACCCATTGAAGAGGAGGAATGACTGACTACAGTACAAATTAAACCAATTCTGGTTCCATCTGCAAAAAAAATCTGTTTGATAGGTCAGATTTTGTTCTGTTTTTATCTAGCAGAGGCTATAAAGAAAAATCTATACTGAATGGATGAGAAACAGTTTAGTTTGTCAGTAAGTTTGACTCCTCTTTATGAAACTTTGATATGCTGGATCAATAAAGGAGAATTGCATTGATTGGGACTACTGTCTTCGATACAAAAACAAGTGTAGAATAAATGCATGAAGACAGCCTTCATCATTGTGTACAACTGTACACAACACGCTAGCTGGTTAGATGTACGGTAACAAATAGTACTTCACTAACAGCTTCTGTGCAAAGGACAATACCAGCATGTCTGGATCAATGCTGCTTTTTTATGGAGGTAAGTAGTAGATACAGTAGCAGCTAACGGAAACAAATAAAGAATAAAAATAAAAAATGCATCCTATTGTTTGATATGTAACTGACACCCAATTTTTTATGTAGTAAATATTGTGTACAATTTGATTTGTACATGTTCATGTAATTGATGAACCCACATATGTGCTGAATCGGTTGAAGTCTATATGGACCTTGTTAGTCACATGCAACTTGAGAAGTTTGGAGAAGTCATAGCAGTACACACACACTCACATGAGAAAGTGTTTGGGAACATCAATTATGTGGGTGCCTTTTTTCCTCATATTCTTGACACCATAAAATGAAATGATTTTCCAGAATTTTCTTGCCCAGGTGAAAAGCCTACAAAATAACATTCAAACCATGGCCGCACAT
This sequence comes from Thunnus albacares, assembly GCF_914725855.1. NCBI lineage: Eukaryota > Metazoa > Chordata > Actinopteri > Scombriformes > Scombridae > Thunnus > Thunnus albacares. The sequence continues at coordinate 21,709,516 of NC_058128.1, read as the reverse complement.
ACACTAGTTTATCCATAGTTCAATTCATTCATAAATGATTCCTATAGGAAAGAGAAGCCTACACGTCAGACCGGTATTATGGGCTAATATCAGTCTCTGAGTGGAACACCGATGTCACCTTTAGGTGTGACTGACAGGTCAGACATCTGATGAAAAATCTCTCGGGTTTCTGCGATCTGTAGCACGACAGTGACACAATGCAAGAGGATGTGTTGGTGTGTATATGCTGCTAGAGGGTGTGGTTGGTAGAAAATGAAATACAAAGCAGAAAGTATCATTTGAAGGTTTATCAAACACCAAGACTGTATATATCATAGCAGCAATTATTTCCTCCTCTGTCTCAATGCTTGTTAGCTAAACAGTATTTTTATCACAATGGGGCACACTACACGCTGTTCTAACTTGTATGTGTGCTTGTAGTTATTTAACACAGTGCATTGCCGTATCACTTTACAATATGTTGTGGAAAAACTTGTGCCCAGTAGTGTTCTCCCCTTCCCAAACAAATGCAGTTAGTCACTAAAACAGAACAGGAAGCCCTGAATTAGCAGCATTAGCATGTTAGCTCACACGAAAAGAATCTCATCAGTCTCAGTTGTGTTCAATAATGGTCTAAATCTTGTTTCGAAGGCTTCAAAGGTTACAAATAAAAAATGATCTGGGGCAAACAGTGAATACTAATATATCTTTTGGAATGAAAAGTGTTATTTAAATTGTTAATTAAGTTCCAATATAAAGGATATTTGTACAGAGAATATCAGCTACCAGAAACTGAAGGCATAAAATGCTGGTTTAGGTAAAGCTTTTCTTAAAGAGTGAGGTACATTTAATCGTAAAATACATAAAGAACCTGCGGCTGCACTGCCCTCTAGGGGACCATCATCTGGCCACACCCATATCAGTGATGTCACAGCAGGAGTTTTGCATTTGACCGCCAATGTAAAACACAAGCAGCAGTTTTCTAGCCTATGTGACTCAGTGTTAAATCACATTTAACACCTCCATCAGACAGACCTGAACTGTAACTGCACATTTAAGCGACAGCAGTATAATATGTTTGTGTCTCAAGCTAAAATGACTGGCTCTCTGTGACATCATGAAGGCATTTGTGTTGGCTGTTTTACATGAATTTCCATTCCTACAACATGACATCACCGCCGGCAGTCATTGATACGGAAACACGTCAGCCTGCCAATGAGGAAACGATTTGCTGTCCATTACCCAGCATTCACCAGCAGCCTGAGGCGAGCTTAGCCCTGTCCTTCGCTGATAGCCGGGATCTGAGACAGAAAGTGATTAGTCTTAACACACAACAGTTGCAGATGTGGCATTCTTTGAAATGCTGATATGCTGTCCTTTATACTCAGACTGTGACTTTAACATCTGATGAACAGCTGACACATGATCTTGCTGTATTAACTTCCACATTTTTAGGCTGTAATATCTGAGGATACTTCATGTTTATGAGTGTGAGTGTTATTTTCTAACAACTAACCTACTGGGGTTAAAGATTCAAAAAGACAGAAAATACATAAACAGTTTTACCAACTGGGATGTCAAATCCCAGCATGCTTTGATAAACTGCACCTCAGCCAGATAAAACCTCATAAATCAAGCTTATTGTTTGTCACACATTTTGTGCTTGAACACAACCTAATGAAGATCGAAAAGGAATGAAAGAATGCCACATGTGGTCTTAGTTTACATCTCTCCTGTTCCCAGCATAAGCCACTGTACACGTTGGGAAAGATTTCTCTTGTGTGCACTGGGATGCAGCCCAGTGAGATTTTTCCTTAAACTTGAAAACGCAGTGACTGTTGAAATGACATTTATAGAGCTGTAACCCAGTAAACACAACCGTTGCATTAGGAAGACTGGAGTAACACAGATATAGGACGGGTTAAAATAAACAGAATGAGTGCAACAAATGCAGGCTATAGCCTGTGTTTTGCACAGGCCTACACACCTAAAATACACTGCTATGAATATCCATCCTGAAAAAGTGTTAACACCTTGTTTGCTTATGAGAAGTGGAAAAATCTGCTTTTTTGAAGTGATAAAATTGCACCGGTTCCCAAATCGGGCTCTAAAACAAGTGTCACTATCTTGAAATGAGTCAAAATAGAGCAGATTACTTAAGTGATGTATCAATACAATTGCAATGAAGTGAAACTCATGACAAACTTCTCGCTTTTTAGAGGAAAGCAAGTTTTTGAGACTTTATACAAACTTATAAATGACTTTCTTTACTCTTTCAGGAAGATTTTTGGTTAGTGTGAGCTGCTGTGTTTGTGTAAATGAGAAGAAAAGTGGGGAGTAAAATGGGGTTATGGTGTGTGTTTGGAGAGCTCCAGACGCAGCGGTGCGCCCTTACCCTCGCCGCCCTGGAGGAGTATGGATCCTCGAATAGATTCCAGATCACCGGCTGCCACTTCCTCCACAGGCTGACATTACCGTCGGCAGCCACATCCTCAATGCCGAGCCTCTTCGCTATCTCGTCGTCCTCCTCCCCGTTGTCCACGTTGAGCTCGAACACGTCCAGCGCCTCCTCCGCGTCCCGGTGCTGCCGGTATGTCATCCAGCAGCAGGGCTCCACGTCCGTCTCATCGATGCCCCAGAAGGAGAGCTCCTCCTCGAACAGCGGTCCGCATACATCCGCCGGGCAGTGGAGCTTCCCGGTGCGGTAGTAGTTGAGGACGTAGGCGAAGACACCTGGATGGCGGTCGAAGAAGTACTCGTTGGTCCGCGCGTTGTACTCGATGAAGCCGGGGACTTGTTGCAGCTGATCCAGCACGGAGTCGATGTCCGAATCGGAGGCGAGCAGGGCCAGTCGCGTCCCCGGCAGGGTCTTCAAGGTGGTTTTGTAGGTTTCGTGCCTGGTGCCCCCGACGTTGAGGATTATCCTCTCGTTGTCGTCAAACTTGCCCATCGCTCTGTATCAGACATGACTTGATGGAAAGCGGGGGAAGTTGGCGAGTGCAGTCCGGAGGTAACGGCGAGCCCGACGCGCACACACCCACAGTCCTGTTCAAAAAAGCTCCAGGATTTTGGCCGTGGTGCGCAGCATCTCAGATCTCACTCACCCGACGCTTTCTTGGCTTTTTAGGGGGCCGAGGAGGATGTCCATCGTTTGTTTGGGGAGATTTCGTTGAGACAGAGGGCGTCGATTTGTATCCCACAATCCCTTCAGACAGTCAGCGCTCGGAGTGTTGAATGATCTCAACCGGTGGCTCCAAACAGACTGCGCTGCTGCTGCATCTTCCTCTGCTGCTGCTGCTGCTGCTGCTGCCGTTGCGCGTCTCCGGCGTCCCTGCCCTCTCCAAGACGCACAACCGCTCGTCAGCGTCGGGCTCGTTACTCAGATATATGTAACGCAATACCCGAGATTCTTTTCCAAAAAAGTAATGTCGACACTTTACACATCACTCCTTGTGAAAAGTCATCCATTACACGTCTGTTCAGTTACACCTCCAATGCTGTTGCGTCTTTTCTCTTTCTGCTTTAGAAAATCTGAAAAAATCAGTTTCAGGGAGATTAACCAGCGCTCATCTCCGGAGTTTTTGTCACGCTTTCGGTTCCTCGAATAAACTTCAATGGGAATTAATCTTGAGAAGGTTAGGATATCTGTACTTATTCATGCAAACCTGCTTCAGTTAACAAATACAGCGACCAATCAGCAAACTAATTTTGGGAATGTGCTGAGAAATGACAGGACTGATCAAACAATTTGCACAGCGTATTTAATTATGAACAAATCTTAGAAAATTAAAAGCAGTGATACCAAGAACAACTTTTTTATGATTAACCCCTTCATCCTTCAACAGGTCAAACAGCTAACAGCATCCTCTAGTCTGTTTTTATCCTTATGAGTCCTGGTGGGTTATGATCACTACCTGTCATTGCAGTTGTACAGCAGTAGTAGGAGAGACATACTAGTAACTTTACAGTAGTAAGTAGTATACAATTAGATTTGACATTACATCTTAAGTTCAACCATACTAGGAGGAGGTTTGTATGGTGGAGGGAGCTGCACAACCCTGTCTCCTGTCTAGAAATTACATTTATATATGACTAAATCGTTTCCCACTTCCTTTGCATTGGAAAACATAGTAGCTGCCTGAATTATGTTTAAAGGAATTTCCCCCCCGAATGAATAAACATGTTGTGCTTAAACTCACTGCTTTTCTGTGCTAAACCAAGACCACGATCTTTCTCTAACATTACCATGTGCTGCCAGTATCTAAACATAACCATAAAAATCGTTCAATAATGCATTTGTTACTATGAGCGGGTATTGTGCTGCAACAGAAAATGAATCAGCAACTATTTAGATTGTTGATTAGTTGTTTAAGTGATTATTTTTTAAGCAAAAATACCAAAAATTGGCTGGTTTTAGCTTCTCAAATGTGATGATATCATGCTTTTCTTTTTCAGACATGATAGTAAACTGAATATTTTGGGGTTTTGGACTAAGGGTCAAGAAAACAACCAAGACACCCAAAGACTGTCGAAAATTATAATGATGGGTATTTTCACTATTTTCTGACATTTTTTAGACCAAACAATTAATCAAGAAAATAATCAGCAGATTAATCCATAATTAAATAACCATTAGTTCCAGCCCTAGAAAAATTAAATACTGTATGTTGTCACTGAATATTTTACTCAGTTCAATACTTTTAAGATATGCTAATTAACATTCTCTCATTATGTCGACAGAAAACATCATTCTGGTGGTTTTAGCTTTCTTTCAAAGCATATTTGCGTTTGCAGTTTAGTAGTATATAAAAGTAAGTTCTAAGAGACATGGACACACTGTACACTTGTATGAATATGATTGGATGTTACTAGTCATCTGGTTGTCAGCTGATGTGCTCTGCCCAAACTAAAGCCCAGATAATATTAATAGAGGTAATAATGAAAGATGCCATAGTAATAACAGTAGCAGGAGAAGCAGGTAGTAGTGCCACTGGCTGCAGTAGTAGTAACACTAGTAATAGGCTGTAGAATAAGTAGCAGAAATAGTAGAGGCATGCAGGGCCAGATTAACCAAGTAGGATACCCTATGACCCCCACTCGCTGTGCATTGTGTATGTATCCTATTACATTTAAGACCCCTGGAAACTTATTTTCTCAATCAGCTTATTACTATAACTAATGGGATCTTACATAAACATACTATTTTCCGCCAAAGTTAGAAGTTAGTTGTTTTGATTAGTTTGCATTTGAGATTGATCGAGATTTCTGATTCTGTGGGACTCACTTAGACCTTTGTCATCTGTGCACCAATCAGGATTTAGCAACATTTGAATCAGACTCTGATGGCATTTGGTGGGTTGTTTATAGTTACTGTCAATCAAATCTCATCAGACCATACCCACACAGTCCTGATGAAGCAGACTAGCTGAATTTTAATAACTGCTAATAAATAATAAGATGTTTTTCTGAAAACTTTGATTGTGCTTATTCAGTCATGAGTATTTAAAGTTATCGAGAAATACTTAAGATCTGAAGTTTTCACTCATACAGTGCACATGGCAGACCTAACATGAGAGCCTCATTTTGAGCCCTAGAAAGTAACCAGTACCTCTATGCTGGAATACCATCCTCCCTCAAGTTTGTTGTGTATCAGTTAGCTTGTGGTAGTTTCAGTAAACACACATTTATTTAATGATTTGCACAATGTAAGCATTAATATAAACTGGAATTATGAAGGGACCTTCTTATAAGACAGGCCATTGAAATAAGGTGAGTAAAAGATCATTTTAATTAATGTGTTTTAGTTATTCACAAACAGATTTACAGTCACTCAAAGGCTGAGGCTGTGGTGATAGTAGCACTTGTAATACAGGCAGGCAGAGGTAGTAGTAGAGATAGTAGTGGTTGTATTACCAGTAGTATGACTTATTTTCTCCTCTACTTGTTTAGAATAATGCTGCTTACATAATTTATTCATGGAGAGTTTACATCAGTTGGTGTCCCTCACTGGCACAACCAAGGAGTCCCACTCCCAACAGTGATGCTAAAAAAAAATCTCTGCACTTGTGGATGAGAGCAGAGAAGAAGCAGCTGTCTACCATAAGGCACATCATCTGACAGTCTCCACAGTGTATGAGAGGGAAAGAGTGACATCTTTAGGGAATTTAAGCACAGCTCAATCAACGAGGAGACACAGCGGGTGTCTCGCCTATAATTACATGCATCATTATTCCCTGATGTAAGGCTGCTTTGTAAAACTGCAACCTCGGCGTAACCTAATTACTCATTACTCGTCTTGATTAAATCAGCAAAGAAAGGGAATAAAATTGGAAAGCAACAATAAACAATCGCCTGTTTTAAAAATGACCTCAGTTCCAATTGATTTTAAATTTCCAATTTGTTTGTTTTTGTGATTTGTGTGTGTTTTTACGTGACCATTTTCTTTTAATAGGAGCTATGCTGACACACTTTGGTCTAAATAATGTCTCTTCAATGTTCTAAACTGTATTAAATAGGCTTATTTGTTAATTGCTACAAACTATAGTGACATTTACAGTGGACATTTCCATTGATAGTGGTAAGAGATCACTACTGTTTACCCATGTTGCCAACATGGTGACTGTGGATGTAGTGACTTGCCAGGTCCATCTTGTACTGTAATCTTTAATGGACTTTTCTCTTTGATATTTGCTCTAATTACCTAATTATCCTATCTTTGTTGTGAAAATGTGTCAGTTGCAGGCTATCATAGTTTACAAGGAAGGGAGGAGTAGCGGTGAGAAGATAATTTGGCATTGAATAATATGTTAGTGATGAAACAAATATGCAGGACAGTGCAGCAAGACTGACAAACAGTTATAGTTAGGGTTTGAGTCTATATAGTCAAGGTCAATGCAACTATAATGAAGCATAAGGGAATGCATGCTTAAATGCTCTGGCATTATGTTTGTGGGTGTGGAGCATTATCACCTTGCAATATAGAGTACAGTATAGTACTACATATAGAGTGCACAGCTGAGCATGACAGTGTATTGGATTGTCTGGGCAGACAACAAGTGGTATGGTCTTGGTGCTGGTTGCTTCAAGGAACATCAAACAAAATCTACTGAACAAAATCTATGTTGGAGCCAGTACACTACAGTCCAGTATGGAAGCCCATTTTTACCAAGAAAAAATAAAAAATACATGAATTGTTAGTATAAGTTTTTATCATGCCTAAATTCAAATTTTGAGACACTAAATTAGAATTATGAGATAATAACTCAAACTTATGATAAACTAAGTCAGACTAATGAGATATTGGGTCAAAATCAGGTTGATTAAAATAAAATGTTTGACTTAGTATCTCATAATTAAGCATTTCATAAAATCAACTTATACTATCTAATTTCTAATTTCTAATTTTATCATTTTGACTGACTTTCTTTTCTTTTCTTGGCAGAAAAGGGCTTCCACAGTTAAGGTTTTATACTGAAAGAGTGGTGTATGAAAAAGGGAGTAGAAGTATGATTGTTCATGCACCTAAGGGACCTGCTGCACCATCCCTTGAGAGACTACACCACCCCGTTTCTATTACATTTATTCGGTGTAGTTTCACAATGAAGTTGACCTTACTGGAACTCTTACACATCCCCAACAGAGGTCAGTTTAGGTCACACAGTGCGTGGATGTCTATGGAAAACATCTTTTATGGTGATATTACTCATTTTCTACGACCTGCTGCTTTCCATTTCAATTTAAAATGAAACAGCCGGTGAATTTTGAAACTGGGGTGTTGAGGCCCTTTAATGTTTTACTAATGAGGCCATTCATCACAGAAGATGAAGTATTAGGGATTATAGTGGGCAAAGACGGTCCTTGCCTATAAACAGCTATCCTTGCACTGACCGATAGACGAAACAAATAGCATCCAGAGCCAGACTCTCTTTCCCCCTTCTCCCTCCCTGTAATATCGTCACTAAAAATAGAGCAGCCAGATTGCTGATCTTTATCGGGAACTGGAGGGTAAAAAAACAGAAAAGTCTATTGGATATCCAAGGTCCTTGGCCAGTCCATTTTCCCCAAGTAGAGCCACAGAATCAGTCCCAGAGGGGGTTGGTGGCTAGACAGACAGACTTGGTTCATTTCAATTCAAATTCACAATAACATCAATCAGAAATTCAAGAACAGGGTATGATACAATTATATCCACTGTGTTCAAAGTGAGGAGGTATAGTATGGGAATGTATTATTCAAACCTTTATTATAGAGGACATATCATGCTTTTTGTGATTTTCTGTTATTTTTACACTGCTATAATGTTGGAGGTTAAACATGGTCAAAGGTCCAAAACTTGAGGTGAACATATGTAAAATGCTCCCTGCAAGTCAAAAGCCAGGGCCTCTACCTCCTCCTTGTGATGATATCAGATTGTTCATGCATACCAACAAATGGCTGTCCGTTGGCAGTCTTTGTTGCAAAGTTGCTCCGTGGGCTGTTCGCGCCATCCACTCTCATATTTCGGATCAGATTTTGGCTCAAACATGTACGGATGTATTTGAGAAGTTTCCATTTCAAGTAGCCTCTGGAGCTGCCAGAAGTCTGGAGGTGCAGCTTCTGGAATCTGGCCAATTAGAAACTCTCCATATTCACCACAAGACGTGGAAGTGATACAATACATGCAAAAGCAATGGGACTTTTATGGAACTATTGTTAAAAGGAATTTTGGTCAATATAATCGAGACGATGAGTAAATAATTGTATCACAGTTAGCATTTCAGAGAGATTAACTGACTAATTGTTAATATGATTGAAATATATTCGATTCCTTTCATAGAACTCCAGAGCAGTGACCTTGTCAGACGGAGAGGCGGGGAGAGTTTTCTGCCCTTTCAGTTTGAACTTTCTGTACCGTCCTGCACAGATTCTCTGCTGGGTTTATATCTGATGAAGCACAATACCTCTGCCTCCCTCCCAGAGGTCTGACAACACAATCCTGGTGACTTTGAAGACATCCAGGGGGCAAAAGGACAGCTCTTTGTCTGAGACCTAAAATAAAAACTTTGCTATTTCAGATGTCCCTTTAAATATCATCATAAAAAATGAAATGCTTACATGTTGAGGTCTTATTTCTACTTACAGTAAGAGGGCAGAATGGTGCCATACTGAAGCTCAGTGGGCTACATGGACTGTCTTTGTTTCCCTGAAGTTGAGGGAATACAGAAGAAATAAAAAACAGACTCAGCACTTGAAATTATGATACTGAAGTTATGATACTTTCTGATGACATTTTCCATTTATTCTCACCAATTATATGCTCTGAAGTGATGTCCCACCTTATCATCACATAACTACTAATTTGTTTAAAGAGGCACTAAAGTGTTTTAGTATTGTACTTCAATGGAGTTGGGTACTCTCGAGAGACAAAAGAATGGTACAAATCAAAGCAGTAGAGGCCAAAATTTCCCAACTGTTAGTATGGGGCAAGCTCCAAAAACACTGGATCCTCCACTTCCTGTAATGCAACCAATAATCTCCCTGTCTGGTTAATGCTCAAACCTTTAAAACTCTGTGCTGCCAGTTTGCAAAGTATGCATTCTATCATGACATTATCAGGACTAAAATAAATGAGTAAAATTGGTGATATTCCCTTGTATTTTTTTATCCTGCTACGAAATTTTAAGGTACCCTGGGGAGTTTTCTTGTAAACAAACAAATGTATGTTTGTACTCATTGTCTCTCACCAAAACAAATAGTGTGTATCATTGAGGCTTAACCAATGTGTTAAATGCATTACCTTCATCACTAAAGAACTGCTAGGTCATATTTTGAATATTTTGAAGCCTGCATTGTTTGCATCATGTTTGCTAGCTATAAGTCTTCTTACCTGCCTTTTTTACTACTGCATTGCAGCGGTTCTTTAGGGTTAGGGTTAGCCGCCACCAACTATCAATCAGTGGAATGCATACTCAATTTAAGGTGGCTCTAGGGGTGGAAATGTCGATCAGTTTACCACTTTAGTTCAGACTGAATATCTCAACAATTATTAGATGTATTGCCATAGAATAATCCTCATGCCTGGTGATCCCATGATTTTCCATCTACCTAACATAAGGTTGACATTTTTTGTTTTGAGTAAAATATCTTCACAACTATTGATACAGACATTCATGTTCCTCTCATGATGAATGGTAATAACTTTAGTAATCCTCTGCCTTTTCATCTGATGCCATTTTTAGCAGAATGTTTATCATCAAATTCTAATAAAAAAAGAAAAAAAAGACATCCTAATCAGCCTCAGTTGTACTCAGTATTTAGTGCTAATTAGCAAATGTTAGCATGCTAACATGCTAAACTGAGATGGTGAAAATGGTAAAAATTATACCCCTGTACAGCTAGCATAGTTGTAGATTCTTAGTCTTATTAATGCATGTCATATAATGGATGGACAATAAAGACATATTTTTTCTGTAGGAGCTGGCTCACTGTTCAGCTTGGTGATAAGTCTATCACTGGTTTCTAATTTTGAGAATGCACACACAGTGAGGTGCAGAGCAGGGTTACTTTTAATACAAGACCATCAAAATCAAACTAATTGCACAACATCTCCCAAACGCTTTATCTTCATATTGTCCTGATGGAGGCAAGATACAGTAGCTGTAAACATTTGGGGAATAAAGCATTGTACAATATTATCACCAAAGCAATTGCAGCAGTTAACAATTACTGCCAAGTCGTCAGATTGATCATGTAAACCATGTCAATAAATAAGCATATAAAGCACTGTTGAGTGCGCTTTAAACATTTCGGTCCTTACACATAAAAACACTTAACAAATGCTATAACAGTCTTTGCATGTGATTAGAGGTCCAGTGTAGCCCTGAAGGGAGTGGTGGAGGGAATTAGCTTTTCTTTTTCTTTTTTTCTTGCTGCCCAGGCTCTGCTGCAAACACTCTCAGCTCCATTCACAACCATGGAGTACAATAAGAAACAAATTATCCTGCTAACCAGGGGCCCTTGGAAGGAATTAGGCGGAAATCCCAGTGGAAGAAAACTGAGCTGATTAAATGTTGCTTTCCTAATTGAGAGAGCCAAGCTAATTTGCGATGAATCCCAGATCTTTTTCTTCCGCTGCAAGAGAGGAAGTCATTAATAAACTCTGTATGTCTAATTATAAGTTATGATTAAAGGGGGCGGTTTATTTCACCACAACACTTTGGAGAACTTTTCAACATAGTTAAGAGTTGTTGGAATTAATGAGTAAAAGAGCTTTAAAAACTTCTATTTTAATGTACTGTATTTCTAAAATAAAGGAAAACTGAGTATTTCATCATATAAATAATACGCCTCAGCCATCCAGTACAGTGTTTTACCTCTCTTACCGTACAGGCATTGTTGTAATTGTGTTCCTGTGGCACCATCTGCAGGATACAAGGGGAGCTTCAATAACTCCTTCAGTTTGAATCCACCACAGGGATCATACACACCGTAGCTGACACCGACTCCGCAGATGCAAACAAGAGGTGTGACAGTATCCAGATGGACTATGGTGACAGTGATCTATAAAAATTTTGATAAAAGAATGAGAGAAAACACACCAGGCTGGTTTTTGCACAAGATGGTTTTTGCTGACCACATGCGGTTACAAAAAGCAATATGACAAACATGCAATCTTATTTGAAGGCTCTACATACCCATGTTTCACTCTGGCAGGTGTTTTCAATTATTTTCCCTGAGTAGACGAGCTCTTCTCAGGATTTGATTGGTAGGTCCTACTCACTTGGTACATCTGTGACAGCAGGACAACTTAATCTTTATCATTCTTATTGGCTAGACATTATATTTCACAGTACATTTACTCAGGTACTGTACTTGAGATTGCTAAAATCAATATTCTTTGTTAACAATGGTTCTAATGAGTATGCGAAAGGGGTCACTCATGGTGATAAACCTGATGAGAATTATTACCTGACTATGCAGTTCCCCTCAGCTCTAAGAAGCATTTTAGCATTTTTCAACTCATTTTGGTTTTTTCAGCCTACAACTTTACATTTTTGGTTCAGTCTCACCATTTGTTCTCAACAGGTGACACAGCAGGCAGCTATTTTCAGTGAGAAAGCTCTAATAAACCTACTGTATGCTACCTGACCAGCACACACTGGCCAAAAGCATGACTCCAAATGAATCCATATCTGCTGGGTGTGTAAAAAAGCAACTATTTGCTAAGAAATTTGCCATATCAACTAATCAAAAGGTGATAACATGTCAATACAGTGTTTACAGATTGTTTCTGCTGACACCAAGTGGCCAAAATGTTATTGCAGGTTTAAGCACTATTCAATCCACAAGCATTACATTTCAACTGAAGTTCCTTGCAGATTGTAATGTATATAGAAAATATGTCCAGATATGAAAAATGATACATTGTTATATATTTGATACAGATAACTATCTAAAAATATATGAAATAGTTAAATATAGCTCCACCTCAACCTGCTGCACTAAAATACTACATACACATTAATGCATCAGTAATAATAATCCAACTAGAAATACTGCCTTGCAGTTGTATGCCTCTGCCAACCAGTCAAGTGGATGTTTACATCCTGTCCAGGATTTGTAGTGAAGACTTTGAAAGAATTTAATAAAAGGTATTAAGTTTGACCTTTGACCACCAAATTCTTCTACTTTAAGGATCTGAAAACTTGTTCCACTACTGCTTATATTAGTTTAGTGAACTTTGCCTAATCTTAACCTGAGCAAAGGTCAAAGACTAACTGGAAACACCTGTATGGCTTTTGAGGACCTTGAAATATCATGTAATAACACATAATAATACATTATGTCACTATAATTGGTTTGTTTCTTTCTCTCCCACTTAGTTAATCTGGAGAAAAAAAATACAGCTGAGTACAATAGCCATCTCACTTTTGGATTGTTTTATTTTCTAGTTAGACAAGTTGAGTTTTCTCACTCAACTTCCTCATGAAACCCACAACATTCAACACAGAAATGTAACAGTATGCATAAATAAGAAAGGATACAAACCTTTTACAAATTAAATTAAGGCAAAGATTTTTGAATTCCAAGACATTGCAATAATTTCAATGTGTTGTGTAAATCTATATAATAGATCTAATCTCTTCTGTTGTAAAACTACGGAGTCAAAACGGTGATAATATGAGTGGGAATAATTGGGCAGCTAATTTAAGCTAAAATGATAAATTCCACCTGTTTTACTGTGATTATAGATATTAGTCTTCAGAATTTGAGAAGGTTTTTTTTAAACCACACTTTTAGCACGTTGTGTTACGTCAACATTTGGATTACCATTCCAGCAAGTATATTAAATTCAGTTCAAAAAATGACAGGATATTATCCTCAACTGTACAGTGCTAATCTGTAGTAAGCGTGGAGATATGATCTGAAATGTATCATACATACTCAGATTTATGTTACTCAGGTGCTGTAGTCATAGGTATTATTGTGGCATTTACACCAAAAAACTGATACAATTTACAGCAGGATTCCTTTAGCTTTAAAAATCACACTCTAAAACTGTTTGTTGTACAGTATTTAGAATTGGGTCAATATTCCATATGAAGCACCCTAATAGTCTGATGTATGTTACCCAGCAAGAGACAACATGGAAACAACCTGAAAGCCTTCTCACAGTGGCCTCACAAAGATTTCATATCACAATTTCAAAAAATGATTAAAATATAAGGCAAGCTGATAACAGATTCCTCATAAGTGAAATAAATTGTATTATTATGCAGCTATATTATGACGTATTCTGCAGAGTTGGATCAGGGTTGGTAACAGTGAAACAGTAAAAACAAATACTAAATGTGTTTCTGGTTGATCATCATTATCCTCATTAAATTATTAAAAGAAAACATCATGCAGTCACATTGTGCAGGCTAACAAGTCATAGAAAACAAAAAACATGCACTTATGTTTTCATGTATAAACAACATACCACAAGCCCGGGATCACACTTAAAACGTACATTATAATGTTCTGCTATCTAAGTAGGCTCATCACATCCAACAGCATTAGCGTCAGTCGCCTTATGATACAAAAGAATTTTGTATATGCATTCAGAATAAAAAAGGAAAGTTGAATTATTTATGGTTAGACTTCATTTTATCGTGACAGCATCAGTTTCTGTGATTCTTTCAGTCACTGGAAGTGTAGCGCAGATTTACAATGAAAGCACATTTTCTCCAGACCAACCTTAGACACGGAAAAACCTTCATGCTTGTGTGCTGTGACATTGATCATAGAGGAATAATCACATCAACAGATCTTTGTCGTAGCACACAATTTGACTTGTCATAGCAGGAGAAGCACAGGTGGAACTAATCCCATTAACAACGGCTCTGCTCCCTTTACATGTCCCAGTAAGACATGACAGTGAGCCAGTATGGGCCCTTGAACTGAGCATCTGAATGGAATACAGCCATGATTAATGTTATTAGGTGCGCCTGTGTTTGACAGGTTATCCACAGTGAGGAAGGCAAGGTAAAGGCAAGCAAGCAGCCATCGATTTAGTCCCTGACTCTGAGACAACCTGCAGGATTACAGATGCTTTAAATGTTTGGCTTAAGCATTGGAGCATGTACAAACCTAAAGAGATGACAGTCAACAAAAAAGTATATAAATTAATTTCATTCCAAAATCAGGAGAGTTTAAAAAGGTGATAATTAGAGTTATAAAATGACTGACAACAGGAAAGTAAAGGACATTACGGGCTCTATTTTCATGTCAGCACAAACACTAAAACAAGGATGCTGTCGGGATCGTATGAATTGACATCAACAGTACAAATTCAACACAACTGACAGCAGGAATGTCATTGAAACAGTCTGTACTGAGCGACTGTAGACTAGTGAGATTAACAGGTGACTCTTACTATCTGTCATTTTCTGCTTTTAAACTATATGAACTGTATGCAGTAGACTATAAGCAAACATCCGGTTATTGTGTGGACCGCATCACATTATCATACAGATGGGTGACAAACTAAAGGAAAAAACCTGAACAAATGAGTGTAGTAGCATAATGAATGTAGATGCAGGGAACAGGTGCGAGCATGAAAATCTTTGATGTGTTAGCTTTGTGTTGTGATCGGCTTCTTTCCATATTTTTTTTTTTCATTCATTTATTTGTTTCCATTATGTAAATATTTGGATTGTGGGTTTCTATGTTAAAACTGACAATAACTTCCTGTTATTATTTTGACCCTAGTGAACACTTTTTAACATCTGTATGTCATCACAACAAACATGAATTCAGGTTTTAAAAAGGCACATCATCTAAGTTCACCCAACTTCTGCACACACTGCATCTACAGTATGTCATCGGAAACAGCAGTTGCACTCGGGTTTGTCCTCATTGACCTTGTTCACATGACCTACAGCAGGTGGTTTGTGCTGGTCTCCACGACAGCATCAAGAAAATAGAGCCCCATGTGTTTACTTTTAGAAAGTTTACCTTTATGGAGGTTACTGTTATGAATTAATGCATTAGATGCTCCTGCGTGAGTATGGAGATAGATTTACGTAGCATTTTGGAATGAAAGCCTTTCAGGTAATAAATATTCATAATAATTTTTCAGATTTCTGTACAGTGCAGTAAGTTCATTCAGGCCTGTTGCGTCGCCTGAGGCCAGACGCAGGCTGCTCCGCTCTGACCTCCTCAATGTTTATCTCGGAAGAATCCTCTAGCGAAGGCATGAGCTCACACTCCTCCAATCCTTCCTCCTCTTCTCTGTCAACCTCCTCCATTTCCTCCTCATCCCCTTTTTCTTCTTCCTCTGCTTCCCCATCAGACTCCTCCGGTATTAGCTCCTTCATGTCCTCACCCTCTGTTGCAGCTTCATCTTTAGCTTCTAAAGGTTTTTGATAGACTTTTTCAGAAGCTGCCACTGTTCCAGCAGAGGGCTGCGTGTCCACCAGATAGGTGTCGCTGGCCCCGAGTGACTCAATGAGGTCATCAAGATTACGCTCACAGGATGCCTCTGAAAGACACACAACAATTCATACTAAGTTTATCTACTGGCTATCAACACCTATGAGTGAGTCATATGTTATGACTGTGCCTACGTCCTTTTATCCGAAACTACTGAAAGTCTTTGCAAACCAAATGAACCAGCTAAACCACATTTGTAGGATAAAACTAGATGCAAAACAATTTTCTGTTTTTACGTGGCTGGCCATGTTGAATTTCAAATTGTGGTTTACTTCTGTCACAACTAAATGCAACAATGGCGCTGCACAGAGACTCAGTTTGCATTCTGCGGATGCTCACCGTTGATGTTGAGAGGTGGACAGTCCATTCCTCTCTTCTTCATCAGGTATCGGATGGTCTGGAGTTGGCTCATGATCTCATTCTTCTGGTCTTGTGCCACCGACTTCACGCTGCAGAAAAATGAGAACAGAAAACTGTTATGTACTTCAAATAATAAATGAATGACTTTTATATTTTGTGCCATGTATGCTACATTAGATGACATGACACATGCCAGATATAAATAAAGACTTCTGACAGTTATTAATTATGTTCTTTAAAAAAAACAGTTCATTGCTACATAATATACATGATCCTAAACAAGACTTGTTGAAGCCCTTTATCTATGCTATCAGACTGCTTGAGTACAGCCAAACTGGGATCCTGTTTCAGAACCACAACTGTTTAAACAAAGTAGACAAGATGTGACACAACATAACACGAGACAGTGATGTACAAAACCTTTACTTAATCAGATGATCTCACTGAGATCAAGACCTGAGTACAGCAGAGAGGAAGAGAGCAAACAATCATCACTCACCAGTTAGTGAGCGGGTCCAGCTGGGTGAGGATGGAATTGAGCATCCTTTCTGTCTGCGCTAGCCTTTGTTCCAGTTCATTCAACTGGTTCTCTGCACAAAAACAAACACATATACACAAGAGGATTAAAAAAACCCCAGGCGTCTCAATTACTCGTAATAAAACTAGAGTAAAAACACATGAATGCAAACAGAAATCCCATTGCGTGCAACACACACCGGCCTCCACAGATTTTTTGGCTCCTTTTGTAAATTTGTCCTTTTGTGCCTGGTCATCTGCGGACTTGATCTGCGAGTTGAAAAAAGGCAGATATAAACATTATGTGCTTCACATGTTGTAAGAAGATGCATCAAATTTTGTAGAGATCACAGCAGTGGTGCAGCAGCTGCAGCCTTCCAGAGCAGTACATTCTCATGATTTAGCATCATCTTTCTTTACCTTCAGAAACTTGTAGGCTGCAAACACTCCGACTCCGATGGCGTAGAGGGGCATGAGTGTGAACACGTAGCCTTTGTTGCTATTGGATTTGTACTTGTCACCCTTTAGCTCTTGCTCCATCAGCTTCTTCATCTGCTGCATGTTCTCAGGAGACTGAGGTGAGCCGGGGGTGTTCACGTTGATGGGCTGGCCTCTCACTGCGCCCGGGCCCGGACCCGCTGCAACATGTGTGTCAACATAACATCATAAAGACAAGTAGGACAGTGAAAAAATTTAGCCTGACTGAGGTATCCAGGATTAAGAAATGACAGTTACACAATTCATTTTAAGCGTGACCAAATAATCTTAACTCAACATCCACTTACTAGCTTTTTCTCGATCTTTCAGCTGCCTCTCACTTAATTGTGGATAGAGTTAACCTGGCCTAAGTATGGAACTTTAGTCACGTGATAACACCCTGGTTCCCATCTTGAGCTGCAGTGTGGAAATCAACAAATTTGAGGGAATACACAAATAAAAGTAACTTGAAAACAGGGCTGAACAATTTTGAAAAAATATCTAACTGCAGTTATTTTGACATATTGCTATTGCGATATGATTTGCGCTATTAGAAGGAATGATCATTTTTACATCATTGTTCTCATCTATACTGAAAAACATTAAAATGATTATGGTGGGATTTTAGTGGGGATCTGTGCTGAACAAAGATGTTTTCTTAAGTCTGTAGAATATGATATGTAGCCAGGACCTCTCTGCAGCATGAGAATACTTAATTTAACATGCTATTTTGACACACATTTCACCATTAACAAATACTGCGCTTCCAGCAATTTAAAAATTGCAGTAGGTCATATTGCAATTTCCATAAAATTTTGATTAATTGTTAAGCCCTACTTGAAAATGTTTTTATCCTTGAATATTTGTACCAAAATATATATTGTATAAGGATTTCTTATAACTCTTGATGTACTATTTCAACATATCTGATTGGTATCAGTGCTGATACCTTATTAAGACTGGGTATCACCAGATACAAACAATTCACAATTCTTAGTTTCTTTGTCAGTGATGACAAATATTCAGTGCTTCTGCCATCAGTTACAGTTCAGGTACACTTTCCTTACATAATGGTTAACCCCAATGTATCAAATTGCTACTCTGTGCTGCCAAATCCCATGACGTGAGGTGGATCAGTGCATCCCCATTCTTAACCCTGAGGTAGACTTTGATCAAACGTTGACAACGTCATGTGAAATGGTAAATGGACTGTACTGTAGCACCTTTCTTGTCTTCCGACCACTCAAAGCACTACGAATCACATTCACCCATTCACACACATTCATACACTGAATAGGTACAGGGGCTACCATGCAAGGTCCCAACCTGCCCATCAGAGAAATCTAATCATTCACACACATTCACACACTGATGGCACAGCCATCAGGAGCAATTTGGGGTAATGTATCTTGCCCAAGGACACATCGACATGCGGACTGGAGGAGCCGGAAATCAAACCGCTGATCTTCTGATTAGTGGACGACCCGCTCTACCTCCTGAGCCACAGCCGAAATATACATATATTTATACACAGTGCTGCTTGAAAGTTTGTGAACCCTTTAGAATTTTCTGTATTTCTGCATAAATATGACCTAAAACGTGATCACATATTTACACAAGTCCTAAAACCCAATTAAACAAATGAGAATTATCCAATCTTACATATTTGTGGGAGGAAAAAGTATGTGAGCCCTTGCTTTCAGTAACTGATGTGACTTCCTTTTACAGCAATAACTTCAACCAAACGTTTCTGGTAACTGTTTATCAGCCCTGCACATTGGCTTGAGGGAATTTTAGCCCATTCGTCCTTACAGATCAGTCTCAACTCAGGGATGTTGGTGGGCTTCTCAACATGAACTACATGCTTCAGGTCCTTCCACAGCATTTCTTTAGGATTAAGGTCAGGACTTTGACTCAGCCATTCCAAAACATTATCTTACTTCTGCTTTAACCATGCTTTGGTAGAACGACTTGTGTGTTTAGGGTTGTTGTCTTACTGCATGACACACTTTCTGTTGAACTTCAGTTCACAGACATATACCTTGACATTTTCCTGTAGAACTAGCTGGCACGACTCAGAACTCATAGCTCCATCAATGATTGCAAGCTGTCCTGGTTCAGAGGCAGCAAAGCAGCCCAAACCATGATACTACCAACACCATGTTTCACAGATGAGTTAAGGTTCTTATGCTGGAATGCAGTGTTTGCATTCGCCAAACATAACACTTCTCATTCAAGTCAAAAAGTTCAATTTTGGTCTCATCCATTCACAGAACATTGTTCTAATCACCTTCTGGCTTATCCACTTGGTCTTGAGCGAACCGTAGATGGCAGCAATGTTCTCTTTGGAGAGCAGTGGGTTTCTCTTTGCAACTCTGCCATATACACCATTGATGTTCAATGTTCTCCTAATGGTGGACTCATTAACATCGACTGTAGCCACTGCAAGAGAGGCCTTTAGTTTCCTAGATGTTACCCTGGGGTCCGTTGTGGCCTCCCAGACTATTACATGCCTACTCTTGATGTGGTCTTTGTTGTTCGACCACTCCTGGGAAGGGTAACAATGGTGTTGAATGTCCTCCATTTCTACATGATTTTTACATGATCTGCGTGACAGTCGACTGGTGGAGTCCAAACTCTTTAGAAATGGTTTTGTAACCCTTGCCAGCCTAGTGAGTATCAGCAACTCTTCCCCTAAGGTCCTCAGAAATCTCCTTTGTTTGAGTCATGACACACTTCCACAAACCTGTGTTGTGAAGCTCAGACTTTGACAGTGAAGACCAAGATTTCTCCTCTTTAAATAAGGCACGGCCTCCCAGACTCACACGTGATTGTCATTCCATTGATTGAAATGACTGACTGTAATTTCCCCTTCAAATGAATTGATAATCCTTGGGGTTCACATACTTTTGCCACTCACAAATATGTAACATTGGATCATTTTCCTCAATAAATAGGCCTAAATGAACAAGTGTAAGATTTTTGTCTCATTTGTTTAACTGATGTTTCTTTATCTAGTTTTAGGACTTGAATGGAAATCTGATCACATTTTAGGTCATATTTATTCAGAAATAGAGCAAATTCTAAAGGGTTCACAAACTTTCAAGCAGCACTGTGTGTCTATATATATATATATATATATATCCATTTAGATGGTTTGAAGAGTCTTTCAAAACTGTAGAAATACCTTCAGAGCAGCATTAAGTTATAGTGAACCACTTTCTGGGTTTTTGAAACAACAGTTCAGAGAAATGAATGCTTCACTCCGTGAGTTGAGTGTTATGTAATACATGAGAAACAAACTACTGGTAAGTGCAACTTGTTTCATAGTGGGTTGCACCTTTAATAGGCAGACTTATACTTCCCCTCCACTCAAAAATATGTTCTTCTTCTTGTTCTTACAGTTGGATGATTGAACTTCACTGTGCAGAATGATATATGTACAGATTTTGTTCTCACATTCATCTGCTGAAAGTTTAAAGTTTCTCTGTGCTCAATAAAAATATGATTTTAAGGGGCGGGCCTACAAGCAGGATTTGTGACATCACAACTAGTTCGGAAACCAATCCTGGTCCAATATTCATCCACACTGGAAACTTGAAGACTCCAGTACACAAACACTGAAAATGGATTTTTGGGAGGAGCATATATCATTTTAAGGATTTTAACAAGACAGCTGAACTTTTTTTGTGTGGAACACTATCAGACACACATTATTAGGCTATTTAAAGTAGAGTCATTTTATATACATCTTAACACATGTCTAGAGGGGATCTTTCAGCTTTAATTGCGCTGCAACATCAGTGCAACATCAAACAATGGGATATAGTATAACTTAAATCCCTTCTGTGCATGAAGTCTTCTGTCCTGGCTTTTATTTGAGGAAATGAGTCCAGTGTGCTTCAGGCAGAATAACACATATGTGAACAAGCCCACAGTAGGCTCTGTCATTTCCCACTGCGACAATGGTCTAAATGTTCTAAGTTACCTTTTCTGGTGTAGCGAGGGTCAAACCTCGTCTCCTTTGCCCCGGCCCCGCCGCCGACGCCGAACAACCTCGGCAGGACGACAAATGTAAAAAGCACCGCTGTGAAAGCCAGGGCGACTTGTTGTGATGTTGACAAAACCATCCTCCCGTGAACCCCTACACACTGCACGAGACACCCGCCACAAAGGAGCACCGCGCGCGGCTGAAAGATGTGGCTAAAGAGCCGGGAGCAACAAGCGACAATGCAAGCTGTCAGGCTGATATGTATACAACAAAACCAGCGCGATGTAAGAAACCAAAAACTCAGGCTGTTCGGCCCAGAACAGCTGTGCTGCTCCACTGCGAAAACAAGAACCGGACTTCCGCCAAGGACCTTTTCAGAATAAAAGCACAAACTGAAACTCTTTAGCGACCGTAAACAAAATGACACTTCTTAACCACCAGGCTTTAATTATATCATATAATATATTTATTGTGTTTTCTATGTTTAATCATTTTAAATTATTTTGTTGTATATTTACAGGGACTGTTGCTAAAAACTCAAGCAGCTTATAAACATAAGAATGCAAAAGGAGAAGATGTTTAAAAGAAAAGAAATGCAACCAAAGAGGCTTGGGAGTGAATTTGGTATTATAATATTATGTAGTATTATATATGATGAAGTCTACCAATATGTTTGAAATTAGTGTCATTTTTATTTAAACAAAACTGGTTTGGACAGGAACTTCTAAGTTGTTTAATTTATTTCCAGTGGAACATTAATAAATTCTTAAAAAGTTTGACAGTCCCTTTGTGTATCCTTCATATCTCCAGAGACAAGGATGTTCACAACCTCTGGTTGTTATATCTCAGTTAGGAACGTGAACTAACTGTACTTCTGACTACAAATGTATAAAGGAAAAGGTAAACTTTATTCTTTCAGGGGGGAAAACATTCATTAATGTTTGTGCACAAACGTAATTACCACAGATACATTCTATTAAAGCACAACAGGCTTTCAGTAATGCTTGCAGTGTTACTGTGCCATTGTATTGCCATTTACATGTGAAATTTAGCAAATGACAATATAACCTAGGGTATTCGATGTGAATAATGAAACTAGAAGGAAAACATTTTTGAATTGCATCATAAGAAATGTTTTTTAAAACGGGATCTTTTCAATGGCATGTCTGAACAATGGCTCATCTCCACTTGTACAAACGACAAGTGACGACAGTTCCTGTTTCCGCCGGAGAGAGTGAAGTTCGTCCCAAATCTTGCCGCTGTATTTATAAACCACACCTCAAAGAAGGAAACTTAACTCAGCTGTGACTGTGACTACAAACAGAGTGCATTCTGTGTCGAAGTGGGAGTGGGTAGAGTTAGTTTTGGAAAAGGCCCAACATGTTCACTCTGAGTTAAGCGCGTGCGTGATGAATACAAAAAGCCATTATTAACGGAGCTCGATACTCCGAGTCATCGTGGCAACAGGTAAATAAAAGGCAGTCTCCAATTTAATCCAGTGGGTGTGGAGATATGAATGCATGCGTGTGCGGACGCTGCACATTTATCTTTAAAAAAAGATAAACGGGAAAAGTGTCAATAGGTTAACACAATAAAGTTTTATTCAGTGTTGTCCATTAATCCATCATTTAGCAGACTCACATTTCCTTAATTATAATAAAGTGGAGTCTGACTGTGTATCAGACTGCAGCTACATTACATTTTAAATATATTTGTTCAACTTTAATCTGACGGACAAAACACAGGAGGCAGAAACTGACGATGAAAAATATAGTTAAAGATTTAAAACATATATAGATCAAAGACATAAAGACGTGTCTGTAAACTCACAGTCTGATCCAGTAATAATGTGTTTGGTTATTTGTTCTTGAAAAGGCGTTGAGGTTAAAATACAGAATATTTTAAATTTTTAGACATCTATTTGTATCTCAGCTCAACAGCATTCAGTGACTTTATTTCAGCTACTTCAAAAATGTAGTAAATTTAAACATTGTCATTGAAATGCTGTTAAAATACATTAAGATTATGCTCCCTATTTCAAAATCTCACTTTAAAACTACATTGTGCAGCGGCACCACAATCCTGCTCATTCAGTATATTAACATATAATCTCCAATATTATAGGAATAATGTTCCATCAGTGCGACCAATCACATCATGAGTGATAGAGATAACTATTCATTGATCCCATGTGTCTAAAGCTTCGTACTGATATTGCAAATTTAAACTGAGATTACACATTATGTGCAATAAAGATTTCAGGTCAGGAGCTGCTCTAACAAACTGACAGTCACAGTGTTATAACAGAAGGACATGCAGAGGTTTTATTCTGAGCTGAGGCTGAATTCAAGCTATGGAATATTTGAATGTGAAAGAAAAAACTTCTGTTCTGATGCACATAAAAGCGGTAACTTTGGAAAGTCCTTGAGTAACTAAACTAATATCCAACCAGGATTTAGATTCTGACAGATAGTGAACTTCTGCTAACGAATGCGCTTCGATATGGACTGAATGAATGAGGAAACGGTGTGCCGGGCTCTGTAAGAGGAATGAGACAGAGAGAAACGTAGCTTCACAGAGTCAGTTACTGCGGTAACTGACCCCAAACTTAATTTAGCTCTTTTTCTGAAACTGAAAAGAGTTTCCCTTATCTCAGGGTGAACAATCTCAGAGTTTTCACTAAATCCGCTTTCTGAAACAGGCCGTAGTAGTTCAAATACTTAATTCTGTGTATATACAGATAATTATCTTCAAGGTCAGAAAAGTGGAACCTTTTAAAAAGTATTATCATACTGTGTCATACTATATTTGTGTTATTACAATTGTAGAAAATTAATTGAAAACAACCAGACTAAAACAAAATTATTTATTTTTTATTCATTACAATTTTTGTTGCACATTTTAGTCCTCAAAAACAAGACTAGCTCTCTCTTATGAACTTTTCAGTCATTAGAGTCAAGATTTACAATTTGACGCTGTACAAGTACAATAAAAGTGGAGAAATCTCAACCAGCTTGGGTAAAAATAGACGTGAATCGAATTCAATGCAAAAATACTAAAAAATGATGTACGTTCAAGGACTGTGAGAGGGCTTGTTTCAAATCGAGGGTTTCTGCCAGAGGACAGAGGAAGAAACATGCAATTGCTGGAGTGAGTTGGACCCTTGAGAGTTTTTCAGACGCAGTGAGTTCTGTTAATGTCTTCTACTCACTACTAAAAGTAGTGAGTCAATAATTTGTTGAGTGGTTTTGATCACTCACTTCTGTCAAAGCTGGTGCAATATGAGTACCATATTGTTTTGAAACAGTTAAGCACTTAGTGGCACACCCATAAGAGTTAACGGGAAGCTTCTGGGGAAGGCATGCTTATTTCTGTCTTCTCAGGAAATTAAGTCTTTGCTGCAAGGGGGACATTTTCCATTTTGTCTCCATTGATATGGACATGGTGGTTGTGTGGTTCTGGTTTCATGAAATCCATGATGTGTTCTTTTGTTTTCCTGGTGTTGGGACGAGTTTGCTTTTAGAGCAACCATAATTTCTCTCTTTCTCCCTGTGGAACAACTCTCGTCGACTATCTATCTCTTGATAGATGCCAGTATCATCATCATCGACATTTGTTGCTGAGAGTTAGATGAAAAGAACATCTCCCATATGCATCCATTAAATATTAGCCAGGAGATGGTCAGGTAAGCCTAGCAATGAGACTAAGCAGAGGGAGCTAGCCTGGGTCTGTGGTGGAATGTAACTAAGTACATTTACTCAAGTACTGTGCTTATGTACAATTTTGAGGTACTCATGCTTTACTTAAGTATTTCCATTTTATGCTACCGTATACTTCTACTCCACTACATTTCAGAGGGAAATAATGTATTGAACTTTTAACTATTCAGATTGAAATTTTACATGAAATAATATATGATAAGCATATTAATTACACTGCAAAAGTGACAATGATTAAATAAAGAAAAAAATTTGGATCTATTGTAACCACTTCAGAGTTTGGGGGTTATATTTTGAAGGGTGTGCACCCAGACATTTGGGACAGCTCGATTGACATCTTCTGGCATTGTAACCTAGCGGGTGGCTCCCAAGCCCCCAGGAGCAGCACTGGGCTGTGAAGCCAATTTGACATAGCAGCTAAACCGTGTAACTACAATGTCATATGATGCTACTGGGCCCCAAAAGACTTTTCCCCATAGACTTACATTGTGAAAGAGAAGTCTGTAAATCAGAGGATAATTTTTTTTGAGCATCACAACCCCCACGAAATGATTCGTCTCACTTTCATTTCACTTTCACTTTCATTCAATTTGATCCATTCGGTCCAATCACATATCGAAAGCCTAGAAGAGCCACATGATTGAATTGTTTTATCCCCATGCAAGTTAGCTGGAGAGCTAAACCGGAAGTAACTGGCCCAGCCGGCAAAAGTCACTACTGCAATAGCTCTAGCTCTTTTTTGGCTTCATGTGCCACTGAGCAATTTTCAAAGGAATGAACGGGGCCTTGCTTCTGATGCTGCATCCAGTTCTCTTTATACATCCATGGTTTGAAAAGTGAAGCCAATGCGGAAATGCCTTAAACCTGCATTCTTTCTAATGGCCAGCAAGGGGTGACTCCACTGGTTGCAAAAAGAAGTCTGATTGTATGGAAGTCTATGAGAAAATGACCCTACCTCTCATTTGATTTATTACCTCAGTAAACTATTTCCTAATGAGTTTATGGTCTCAATCGTCAGTTTCATATCTTCTTCAATACATCATGATGTTCATTTTGTAAATTATGGTCCCATTTAGAGTAAAATAGACGATAAAACAGGGTATGCTTTAGGGCGTGGCTTATGGTTGCACGTATATTCGTATAACACTCATGATGACGAAGAGTTTTACGTCCTTGAGTTAGCATTAGTATTAGCCTTCTGCAGCACCCCGATGGAAACTGAAGAAAAGTGCATCAGATGGAATTAAGAGTTAAGAATTCAAATTGTTAGAGGTTGTACTTTTGATGATCATCCTTTTCTGTTTTGTTTATTCAAATAACATACTGTTGCACGTTAATATTGACTGTGTGTTTCTGTAAAAATGATTGTATTTCTTGTATTAACTAAGGTACTTTATGCGTTTGTTGTGTGTTCAGTTATATATTATTTATTATCAAGATTATCTTGAAAGTTACATGTTGTTAAAATGTATAACAGAAGACCAGGTCTGACAGGACGTTGGTTAGACCATTTCAGAATGTAAAGCATATTAAGTTGTTAATCTGGACATATAGCATGTATAAAGCTGCAAAATGCACACTGTACATAAACTTTAGCAGAATAGCTGAATAGGCCTGTTGATGATGGTAACAGCATATTTCGACATTGCTGGGATGCCCAGCACAGCACCAGCCGAAGGAGACGTAGGTATGTCTTAAGTGGCAGATATGTGATTTCACTTTAGTTTACAGTACAGCTCTTTTGTAATGTGTCCCAAATAACCTTGTAATAAAGTCTAATAAGGGTCTAACAATAACAAGGATGCAATGTCCTGGCAGCTTGCATAGTCAAATGTTACTGGGGTCGGATAGTGACACGGCATTAAATGGTCTGATGTCTAAACTGTTGTGGGAGTTAAGCATTGAGGAAGCATGTTCTACACTCTGTATTACTACCTACAAACTCCACAGGACTCCGGAGAACATCCAGGCTGCAAGGGAAGTGTGACGTAGCGACCAGATGTGAGCCGCTGTGGTTTGACATCACGCTATAGTTCTCTTCTGGAAAGCAACAGAAACTGTGTTTCCTTACTGTCCAACTGACCGAAATTTTCACGGGGTCACAATAGGAAACCTCTGACTTAATAACCTCAATAAGCACCACATATATGAATTGCTACATTGTTGGCAACACACACACACACACTCACACTGTCCCTCATGCCCATTCTTGTATTTGTCATGTGTTTCAGTGTTGGCTGTATTGAAAAATAAAACCTACCTTTGTTTCCCTCCTCCCATTCTTTTCGCCATAACTTTTATTATTCCTCATTGTATTAAGCTCTCACACTCAACCCTTCCATACAGTACTTCCAGATCTAATTCCTTCTTGTTGATGGCTCTATTTGCTGCCTTATCAGCTTCTTCATTCCCCTGTACTCCTATATGAGCTGGGACCAAGAAAAACCCAACAGTGTCTCCCAACTACTAGATTTAACACAGTTAAAATCTCTACTATTAGATATGGTCTGGCCCCACTTTTCCCACCCTTCAGTGCCATCAGTGCTGCAGTAGAATCTTAGCATATAATTATTTTTTTCTGGCCTAACTTCCTCCACCCATCCAAGTGCCCACAAGACTGCCACAAGCTCTGTAGTGAAGACTGACACGAGTATATATTTTGTATCTGTATCAGTCTACCAAGACAAGTATTTTAAACAAACCGATCCAACACCTGCTGTGAATCTCATGTAGGAGATGCCTACTCTTTCTACTTAACTCTGTGATATTTAATCCATACATTTTGCAACCACTATTCAAAGCCAAGTGAAAGCTCCAGTTTGCCAAGACAAATATTTGAACTGTTCCGATCTCACGCCGCCGTGAATCTACATCCGTGTACCCACCCAGCTCTAACTGTTGGTCATCTGATATCTGTCAAGTCTGCTGATGCCTCTATAAACTCATGGTTTGGGTAAAGTTTCAAAATGGCTGCCGTGGGGATGAAGTCTTGTGTGGTCTTACCTGACAGGTGGCTGACTGCAGCCAGGGAAAGCAGCAGCAGGAGCAGCCTGTTGGAGGAGTCAGCTGACAGAGAGCTGGAGGACACGCAGACACATGACACTGACATCCCATTAATTCAATGTAAAACAGTTCTGCGCAGTTGACTTTATCTCAGACAATGTGTCACAGTAGAAAAAGATCACATTTCCAAACATTAATCACACATCACATAAATACACAGCATAGCAATCATTCAGTCTGTCCTCTGTATGTCCAAACAGGACATGTACTAAAAATAGATACAGTAAATACAACTGAAATGAAGCTGAAGCGTATATATGGATGATAAATAGTAGATTAGAGAAGAAGCTTGATCCTTTTTACTGGTCACTGCTTTCAAAAAATCCATGTCATGAATTCATTCAAACAACAACAAAACAGAGCTCTAAAGTTTGGAAATGATGACAAGTGTATATGGAATATACTAACAGTATAGTCAAATGAATTCTGTGTTTTGCAGTAGGAGGATTAAAGGTCTTTGTTACTTAACTTTACGCTATCATCTAAATCACAGAAATATTGCTGTAAATTCTTCCAAAACTTAAGCAAACGTTCACAAAGTATAAAATAAGAGTATTAGTGACTCTGCTCTCTAATAAAATGTACAGCTTTTATTACTATCAGTAATTTGCCAATCATACTGTTACAGGGATAACACTATTTCTTTTCCTTTGCTGGCAATACAAATATAATACCTTTTATGTGAGCGTTCAAATGCAAAAGTCCTCTGGCTTTAATTCTGTTATCAGCAATATGATCTATTATTATGTTGTTCTAACACTAAAATTTTCATTCCATTATTTATTGTTTGGTAAGACAAATGGTTTTAATGATCTGTGTCACACCAGACAGAATGGCTTTACTCATTGAAACTGTAACTGACTGGACTGACATGAAGAGCTCATGAGGTCAGACATTAAAATAGTTATCACAGATATCAGGAACAGTCAGAATACCATTTTCCATTCATTTCTGTGTTTACAAGATTTGATTCTTGGCTGGTATATGTCAATTATTTCAAAGAATTTCTTTGTGAGATGAGAAATCATAAACATAAAGCTTCCAGAGAGAGGTGCTTGCTGCTGAAACTTGTCAATTACACTATTTACAGAGATACAGTAGTCACAGCTCCCTCTAAATATTATATCACCAACTGACTGAAATATCTTTTGTGGAATAAAAAAAGCACACATTGTTTTTTTTTCAAATGTTTTATCTTTGAAATAAGATTAAGAATCAGAGTCCAAACCTTAGAAGAAGCAGAACATCTTTTTAGAAATCACAATAAGCGACACATTTTTACGCATACAGTCACATCCTCATGACATCATGGTAAGTACATTGTAATTAAACATTTCATTAAAAGTTAGTTTATATATTTAGAGCCAGGCTCATGTGTCATTTCTCTGGCTTCTTATTCCTTGTTGCTCTATTAAACTCACCTGAACTCTTCTACTTCACAGCCTGCTAGTTTAATAATGTATTTTTTATAATGGATGTGTTTAATATGCAAATTAGAATCTCCAATCTCCAAACGCCACTATCTCTGTTAACAAAAGGCATTTTATAGCCTGTGATTATATGTGGCTGAGGATATTTAATCATCATTCTTAAAACAAAAACCTCAATTAATATTGAGCCACATCATTCACTAAAGTACTACAAAGCAAACTGTCTTTGTCTCCATAGCAATGGTGGCTGAGGATCATGGGTAAAGTAGCCCATAGGCGCTTGGTTATGTATTAACATGGGGGAGCAAGATACATAATTGGTGGGGGGGGGTCTTGTAATTTAAAACACATATCCTGCATTTCTACACTACCGAACCTCTTGGATGAAGTCAAGAAACGGCCACCTGCACTAGTCTAGATTAGTTAGATTGAGGGTGCTATGAAAACCAGGAAGGCATCAAGAACAATATATAATTGGGTGGATGAGGACAGGAAATTATTATTAGAAGAATGACTATTTGATATTTGAAATTATATTCATAAAAGCATTATGTAGCCTAAAATATTAGTAGCTGGCAAGCTACTAGGTCATCTTCAAGGTTAAACAAGGACAAACTATTCATATAAATGAAATAGTCTTACAACACATCACAATATGATTTGTATAATTAAACCTGAGGGTTGCTATTCTCAATACTCACAAGGCCATCTTCAAAATCTAACAATTGCAACAAAGTCAAAGCAATTTGGATGAATGAAATGGCCTCACGACAAGTATCTAATTGAATTAGATGGTTGTTGTGAACCTGTGTTGTGTTGAACCTCGTTCTAGAGGTTCTAGTGGGGCTGTGCGATTAATTGAATTTTATTTTCTATTACGATTTTGGCTCCCAATGATTATGAAAACAAGATAATCAAGATAAAACAGTTATCGTTTATTATTGTCATTTCGTAATGATGCTCTCGTTTTGTCTTGTGTTGCAAATCTAGCACACCCCTTTCCTTTACAGCAGTGCGCTTTCGCTCCTCCCTAAATGCCTCCAACAGGTGTTGAGTGTCTCTGTCCACAGAACCGGCCGTCTGTTAGCAGCAGCTGCTGACCAGCGGCTGACTAACCAGCCTTCACCAGGCTAACTGACAGCTGAAATTTACTGAACCAAAATAGTTTGCATGTCGGCTCCACGGGAAGAAGTCAACAGTGTTTGTACTTATTTGTGATTGTAACTTATAATTTGTGATTGTTGCTCAGACATGTTGTTTAATTATCTGTCTCTCAGGAAGCTATTACGCAGGAAGAACATTTGAGTGCAGATTCACTGAGGACAATAGAGGCATCTTCTCCGGACTACTTTACTGTTTGTGTGAGGAATTATTCTTAACTGATTAGGAAGTGTTGCTGAGATTGAAGGTTTTAATCCGACGCCGCTCCTGTAATGGTTTTTTTGTGTTTTTTTAAGAGAGAGACTACACAGGCTACATTAGCATAGCAAGGTTTGTTTTTTTTGCTATTGCTAGCAGGTCCCAGATACATCATGGCTGTGTGTGGACATTGCCTGCCAGCTTACTCACTGTTACAGGGAGACATCGGATGGCTGAAACAGGAACTCAAAAGCAAGGATGAGTTAATCCTGGGCTTTTCCTCTGTGGTTGCTGCTCAGGCCAAACATCTCTCTGCAGTGGACTCCTCCTGCTGCGCTGGCTCATTCAGAGAGTGCTCAGTTGCTGTTGCGCTCGGTGAAGCCACTCTTCCCTGCTCTGGCTCTGTCACCACCAGAGGTGAGCCAATTCTTTCAACTAATGCCCTGGCCCTGAATGCTGACATCTGGCCCATCCTTGGGGCTAATACTAAATCCCAAACCTGCTCCACTCCCTGTAACACGGAGCTGTCGGTCCTGGTCAGGAGCAGCAAGGGTCAGGCTAGGCGCTCCCTCCAACCATGCGCATTTGATACTCCGCAACTGAGTAATAAATTCCAAGCCCTGGACAGTGGGGATAGACCGCGCTCTCCAGTAAGGCTACAGCTGGTTGACCATCCATCTTCTGCCTGGGCCTCCGATCCCAAGTCAGTTGGTGGCCCCTCTGCTACCGCGGACTGCACCTTGCCTGCTACCGCTGGGGTCCAGCCTCCCCCCAGGAAAGATGTACCTCCTGCTGGTTCTCTTGATGCCTTAGCTAGCCCTCCAGTGCCCAGCCCCACTACTGTACATGCACCTCATTGCTCCTATAGACCTCTGCCATAGAGGCCCAGGGGACGTCCTGAAGTTCACCATCCACTGAGGAGACAGCTTCCGACTAAGAGCCCCCCTCCATCCTCTTCTCTCCTTGTCCCTCCTGCTGTGCTCGGTGTGTGCTCATCTATGGTGCAACATGTGGTCCTCCCTAAAGCCCAAACCCTATGTTTCCCTGGTGCTTGCATTGTGGATATTAAAGTGAAGCTCCCTTCACTTTTAGATCAATACCCTTCAGCCTCAACTGTCATTCTCCACATTGGCTCCAATGACATCAAAGCACAACAGTCAGAAAAACTGAAAAAGGACTTTATGAACCTCATCGACACTCTTCTGGACTCAAGGGCTCAATGTGTTATCTCTGGTCCTATGCCTTGTCCTTGCTGGGGAGACGTAAAGTTCAGCCATTTACTCAATCTGCACATCTGGTATAAAGGCCACCGCAGATCACTGGGAATTCCTTTCATTGACAATTTAACTACATTGCTGGACAGACCCATGCTTTTCAGACATGATGGTCTTCACCTAAACTGGTCTGGCTCTTGTCTGCTAGCTAACAACATGGCACTGATGCTAAAATCATGCAAAGCTTTGTGCAACTGACAGGGGGTTAGTCTGTTCCATTATAGTAATGACTGTGCTCTTAAGTGTGATACTCCTGTGATTGTAAATGCAATATACTGTGTAAATCCTGAAGCTATTCCGAACAGGAATGTTAAATGCTTGCCTGTGGTTCGGACGCCTGACAGTAGCTCATCTATTGACCCAGTCTCACTGATTCCCATCATCACAAACTTTAGGCCAAAGAAATGCCTCCCTGCTCACACAACTAGAGCTAATGGTAGTAACTTGATCCATATTACCTACAATCATAAACAGTCTGTGCAATCCATCACTCCAGCTAAGTTTGCTCTATTCAGTGCTAAGTCTCTGTAAAACAAAACCTTTATCCTGAATGATTTGATCACATCCCATAATTTGGATTTTCTGATTCTGACACAGACATGGCTAAAGACTGGGGACTGCTGCCATTTAATTGAACTTTGCCCTCCCGAATATAGTTTAACTCCCCGAGGCACATTGGCCGTTGTGGTGGCCTTGCGGTAGCCTACAGCAACCATTTTAACTGTAAACATATCACTGTTGTTAATTTAATTAAGTTTCAAGATGCTCATGTTTAAAATCAAAGGTCAAAACCCTATCTGCTCTATCTTGATCTACCGTCCCCCCAAACCAAACAACAGCTTTTTAGCAGTTTTCTGAACTCCCATTCTCCATTGCCCTCAATCATGGTAGAATTATTCTTGTAGGGGATTTTAATATCAACGTCGATGATACATCCAACCATTTTGCCACTGAATTCTTAAACATTACTGATTCATTCAATCTGGTGCAGCATGTTTCTAGTTCAACACATAACCAAGGCCACACCCTTGACCTCGTTTTTACTCTTGGCCTGACTATAAACTCTCATTGATTGATCTTGTCTCCGATCATAAACGTATTCTATTTGACTCCTACATCCGGGCAACTGCTCCGAGTCAGAAGAGAACAGTATGTTCCCACATTTTTAATAACCAGTCTGCTTCAAATTTCTCATCAAATTTTTTCTGATTTATATAATGGCCATATTCAGCCCTCTAACATTAATGATTTGGTCAATAATTTCAATAACCCTTGTTCCTTCACGTTAGATGCCATTGCACCTATTACAACCAGGTCAGTAGCAGCTACCAAATCATCACTATGGATAAATGACGCTATCCATAGCTGTAAGCAGGAATGCGGGAGGGCTGAGCACAGATGGAAAAAGACAAAACTCAATGTTCACTTTCAATACATAACAGAACTTTTAACTTTGCTCAATCAAAAAATCAAGGATGCAAGAACAGCTTATTTCTCAGACTTAATTACTGCTAATTAACACAATCCTCAAGCTCTGTTTAGTACAATCAATCAGCTTGTACAACCTGCTCCCACTACTATCTCTGCCACCTCAAGTGAAGACTGTGAATTGCATTTATCATTTTTTGTCAACAAGATCAATAGAATTAGATCCAACATTGTGCTCCCGTCCTCCACTTTTGATCCACCTAGTAGTGTTTCAGATTTACTAACCCATTTTGCCCCCATTACCATGGAAAACCTTATAGAGACAATTTCTCATCTGCGCCTGTCTTCCTGCAATCTTGATATCTTACCCCCCAAATTCTTTTCCCTCACCTCTGGTTATGTCCCTGATTAGTTTAAGACAGCCAGTGTCCAGCCCCTTCTAAAAAAAAACCCGGCCTTGATCCAGTTGTTTTGAACAATTTAAGACCCATCTCAAAATTACCTTTCATTTCCAAAATACTGGAAAATCTTGTCGCTGAGCAGCCCCTTCAAGTTGTTGAAGGGAATAATATCTTTGATCAATTTCAGTCTGGTTTTCATCAGAACCACAGTCCTGAAACTGCTCTGTTACGAGTCATGAATGACATCCTTATGCATGCTGATAAGGGGGAACTTTCCATCTTGGTCTTACTTGACTTGAGCGCTGCCTTTGACACCATTGATCACTCCATCCTCATTAATTGACTAAATACATGCGTTAGTATCTCAGGGAAAGCTCTAGAATGGTTTATGTCATATTTATCAAATAGAAGTTTTTCTGTCTCCATGGGTAACTTTGTGTCCTCATCCACTCCGCTGCTTTATGGGGTGCCCCAGGGGTCCTCTGGTCCACCCACCGGACCATTACGCCTATTATGAACTTTTTATCCACGGAGGTGTTATATATAAACTTTCCTTGAGCCGAGAAAAGTAATTTATAAATCTGTGATGTCATCACAATGTAAAGTCTATGGGTTGAGAGGGAACTTGTGGGCGGGGCCAGTGGGGGAAACACTACTGCACATATTCAGTGGGCTGCACAACGCAGAAGCAAACCCGGAAGCTAGAATTTTTTTTGACATATGTGCCAGCCCGGCAATTCCTATAGGACTGAATGGGCACCATTTTAACTCCGGTCACTCCGGTATCCAGCTCTTATAATACATCCATGGCAGAGACGAGTGGTCAGGTTGTCTTACTTTCTGGAGGCTTCCTGGCCAATCAGGAAGAAAATGTTCTCTTATGAGGCTTTGGCACCAAGAGATGCAGTATTCGACTGCAATGCTCCCCTTTCACACCCCTGAGCTGTGAGAGCAAACCTCCGTTTAGCTGTATAAGGGAAATCTCTCACAAGTCAGTACAAAAAACTAATCCAATGATTTGACATACCCATACCACAAATGATTCACAGTATTGCTTTATGCAATATGTGGTGATAATATATGATGTGAAGCATAGCAGTCATTTAAAACATGTCATACACTGTAACTTAAGGTTATACCATATTGCATAATATGCTGTTTCTGGTCTAATGACCTATGATAGGCAAGGCAAGTTTATTTGTATAGTACATTTCAGCAAGGCAATATATGCAATTCAAAGTGCTTTACATGGAGTATAAAAGGCATCAAGACAGAATATAAAAGCAAAACAAGTAAAAAGACATTTAAATACAATTAAAAAGTGTTAAATTTGGAAATAAAAAGAAGCTAAAAAAGAACAAGATGGATAAAACAGGAGAATAACAGTTACAGTGCAGTGTAAAATATTAACCCTCAAATTTGGTTTAATAAAAGGCAGCGGCAAACAGAAAAGTCTTCAGCTGTGATTTAAAAGAACTGAGAGTTGCAGCAGACGTGGTTTTCTGGGAGTTTGTTCCAGATATGTGGAGCATAAAAACTGAACGCTGCTTCTCCATGTTTAGTTTTTACTCTGGGGACAGAAAGCAGACCTGAGAAGCATTTTCCACATTTCTCACAATAAAAATGGGCCTAGCGGCCTTCAATCATCACACACAGAGAACCAAAATGTGACATTACTGATCATCCCCCTTCCCAACTTCCCTGGGAACAGTCTCTTATTGACGTAAATGTTATCTTTGCATATGCACTAGTGGTCAACCATGTCAAATGTGGCACTGAGATCCAGTAAAACTAATACTGTAATTTTGCCACTGTCAGTGTTTAAGTGTATGTCACTGAAGACCTTAACAAGAGCAGTCTCAGTGCTGTGATGTGGTCAAAATCCTGACTGGAAGACATCAAAATGGTTGTTTAGTGCCACACAGTAAATCAACTGTTGAAAAACAGCTTTTTCAATGATTTTACTTAAAAACGTGAGATTTGATATGGGCCTATAGTTGCTCATTAGTGAAGTGTCTAGATTGTCCTTTTTTAAGAGTGGCTTGATGACGGCAGTTTTCAGGGCCTGTGGGAAGACACCTGAGAGAAGAGATGTGTTGACAATCTGTAGAAGATCTGAGGCCATGCAATTTGACACAATTTTGAAAAAGCCTGTAGGCAGAATATCAAAGCAGCAAGAGTAGGATTTCAGATGTTGTATAATGTCCTCCAGGTTTTTGTGGTTGATCGGATGGAATTGTGTCATACTACTCAAATTGACTTTAAGTGGACACAGGGACAACACATATCCTGCACCTGATATGGAGGCACTGACTGCTTGTCTAATTTTCTGAATTTTGTTAGTGAAGAAGGAGGCAAATTCATTGCAAGCCTTGGTGGATTGATGTCCAGGGGCTACTGACACAGGAGGATTTGTTAGCCTGTCGACAGTAGCAAACAAGGCATGTGCATTATTATTGTTTTTGACAATGATGTGAGAAAAGAAGGACCGCCTTGCATTTCTCAGTTCCAAACTATAAATGTGAAGTCTCTCTTTATAGATGTCATAACATATATTTGGACATATATTTGGACTGTTTTTCTCCAGTCGACTTTCCTGAACTAACTTCAATGATTTGTTCAGCTAAACCATCAACCTGTCTCTTAGACCCCATCCCAACTAGGTTGCTGAAGGAAGCCTTACCCTCAGTTAGCACTTCTTTACTAGATATGATCAATCTGTCTTTAGTAACAGGCTATGTACCACAGTCCCTTAAAGTAGCTGTAATTAAACCTCTTCTTAAGAAGCCTACTCTTGATTCAGGTGTTTTAGCCAAATATAGACCTATATCTAACCTTCCATCTCTCTCTAAGATCCTTGAGAAAGCAGTCTCTAATCAGTTATGTGACTTTCTACATAACAATAGTTTATTTGAGGATTTTCAGTCAGGATTTAGAGCGCATCATAGCACAGAGACAGCACTGGTGAAAGTCACAAATGACCTTACTGCATTGGACAAAGGATTTGTCTCTATACTTGTCCTGTTAGATCTTAGTGCCGCATTTGACACAATCGACCATCAAATCCTTTTGCAGTGACTGGAACATTTAATTGGCATTAAAGAAACTGCATTAAGCTGGTTTAAGTCCTATTTATCAGACCGATTTCAGTTTATACATGTTAATGATGAATCCTCCGTGAAGGCAAGGGTTAGACACAGAGTTCCATAAGGTTCTATACAAGGTGGTTCTATACCATCTTGTATATGCTTCCTTTAGGTAATATTATTAGGAAACACTCCATAAATTTTCATTGTTAAATGACACCCAATTGTTAGATGACACCCAATTATATTTATCAATGAAGCCAGATGAAACCAATCAGTTAAACAAACTCCAAGCATGCCTTAAGGACATAAAGACCTGGATGACCTGCAATTTTCTACTACTAAACCCAGATAAAACTGAAGTTATTGTACTTGGCCCTAAACACCTTAGAAACACATTATCTAATGATATAGCTACTCTGGATGGCATTACCCTGGCCTCCAACACCACCGTAAGGAATCTGGGAGTTATCTGTGATCAAGATATGTCCTTTAACTCCCACATAAATCAAATCTCAAGGACTGTTTATTTTCACTTACATAATATCGCAAAAATCAGGCACATCCTGTTTTTGTGCTTTCTCATCTCACAGGAAACCCCGGGTTCTGGGCCAAGCCTTCGCGGTCCTTCACATTCCTGATGGCATCCTTCCCTGGCTATTGATGCTTATACTTATTGTAATTGTTATGATTGTTGTTCTTCTGTCCCCCCTCCCCCCTTCCCTCTCTCTTTCTCTCTCTCAACCCAACCGGTCAAAGCAGATGGCCGCCCACCAAGAGCTGGGTTCTGCTTGAGGTTTCTACCCGTTAAAGGGGAGTTTTTCCTTACCGCTGTCGCCAAGTGCTTGCTCATGGGGGAATTGTTGGGTCTCTGTAAATTAAAGAGTACGGTCTTGACCTGCTCTATGTGAAAAGTGCCTTGAGATGACTTTTGTTGTGATATGGCGCTATATAAATAAAAATTGATTGATTGATTGATAATGAACCTGGAGATTTGTTTTTCGCCCCCTGCATTCAGCTTTGCGACAACCTCTTTTTTCCATTCTGACCAGCGTGGCATTTCTCCATGGAGATCTTTTCTTACCAGAGACAACCTTCACCTTAGTGGGTGCAATGGCATCAATAACATTTGTAATTTTAGAACTGAAATTATCTACAAACTCATTTACCCAATAGAGGTCAGGTGTGGAAGAGAAGGCCTCAATAAATATTTCACTGGTGTGAATTACCATTTTTTGATTACCTCTGTTTGAACATTTGTGTGCACGAAGATAGCACTCTCAAAGAAAACACAGGAATGATCAAAGAGAGCAACATCAGTCACCACAACCTTAGAAATGTTCAGACCCTTAGAGATGATTAAGTCCAGATAATAGCAAGCTTAATCACACTACTATAACCTCAATAAAAACAAAAGATAAAACACATGATTAAATTGGATCAGGCCTTGGTTCAATTTAAATGTGACAATAAACTTTCAAAAATAATGGAGTGTAGAGTGAATTGATTGGAAACATACATAATAAACATGAAAAAGTCTTTGGTATAAAAATCCCTTCTTTTCTCCATTCTTCTGTAGCTTTTATCAACACCCCCACATCGCACACTGACTCTAAAGACACCAGGCAACTGCAGTGCCGAGTCAGGGGATGGGTTACTTGTAGTGGCACATCCTCTTTGCAAGTCTTTCACGGCAGTTGGAGTGGCTAAGGTCACCTTGAATGGTCCTTCGTTCTTGGGCTGGTCCCAGTGTTTTCTCTTGAAGACCCTGATGTACACGTAGTCATCAGGTTGTACCTGTTGAAGATCCTCTGTGATCTCACTCCTTCTCCCTTCTGTAACAGTTTGGGTCCGTGTTTCTTGGTTGAAGAAGAAGAAGACGAGTCTGTTGTTACCACTGGTGCTTGCACTAGAGCTTATGTGTTTCCTTTAGCTGTCTTTTGTTTAGTCAGTTCTTCTAACTGCAGCTGGGTTAGTTAGTTTGTGTGTTGTGTTCTGTTTGGCCTGTTCTTAATCCTACTTTCTTTTCCTTTCTTTTTCACTGTCTGTTGATATATGGTGCCCTCGTGCACAAACCATCCCAACACTTCTTTCTCTTTCTGCCTTTTTCCTACTCTCTTGTCGCGAGTGTCATAGGCTTTGGGATATTTGATGCTTGTCTTTACCTCATCACAATAGGCAATGTTAAATGTGCCATCTATAAACACACACTATGTCGCTAAATCATAATTTATATAACCTCAGCTTGTAATCTATACAGCATTACAACAATTTGACGTTTATTAACCTAGATTTGACTGGTTTAATTTATGTCTATTAAGACAGGAACTTTATTATATTCTATGAGAGCATATATCTCACTCTAAAAATGGGTTTACATAAATTTTACAATTAAAATAAAAATGTCAAACCATCTTTATAGGTTAATCCTCACACAATAATATTTAGGGATTGCATGAATTTGTCCTAATTACTCATCTATTTCAACTTTTGCAACATGCAAACAATAAAACAATTAAATGAAGATATAATGTAATAAGAAATCAAATTAAATTAAGATTTTCTCAGGAAGAAGACATTGAGATTGTAGTTACTGCACTCTGCACCACCCACATATCTATTTGTGGTAATTGGGATCATAAGTCAAATAACTGGTCATGATTTTTTTGAAAATTACTTAAAGAATATATATTAAATAAGCACATAACCACTATTACACCTATAACACATTTGGCTGGAGAGTCAAAAAACTTTGAGGCCATTTTTCTCAGTTTCAATTTTTAGCATAGTCACAGGGAAGATCAGTTATTAATAACCAGGTGATTTAATCCTTAATAAAGCTTTGGTTTACAGCACCCAAGCTAAATGGACAGAGAAGAGAGAAAAAAAACTCTGCTGCTTGTAGCAGTGCCTGTGTCTGT
The DNA here is from genome assembly GCF_914725855.1 of Thunnus albacares. Lineage (NCBI taxonomy): Eukaryota > Metazoa > Chordata > Actinopteri > Scombriformes > Scombridae > Thunnus > Thunnus albacares. The sequence goes on along the minus strand of NC_058128.1, from coordinate 21,669,558 downwards.
GAGTGGGAAGAGGAGAAGGAAAGAAAAACTCTGATGCAGCTCCTCCATGTGTGCACCGCAGAGGGCGGGGGCACACACACACACACACACACACACACAAATTGAATTGTTGATCCAAGCCATCCTGTGCTTTCCCTCTCCTTTTTTCCTCTTTCACACACGCTACACACACCAACTCTCACTTCTATCTATTTCAGAACATACTATATCACTGTAGTCCGCTGTCACCTACAACAGCCACAGTAATTTCATTGACTGTGAAAAAAGCAAGAACAATTTTAAATGGTGCCTTTGAATAATATGGGTCGAATTTAGCTCAGAACACTTAAAGAGTGTGTATCAGCTGTGCAAATTATCAGGCTCAAAGAACCCAGCGTTCACAATGTTTCACATCTCTCAAATGTAAAAGTGGGTCAGATGTGACTCTGAACAGTATGCAAAGGCCAAACAGCATTCCAGGAGTACCACTCTGTAATTGTTTGCTGTCATAATCATGTTAAAGTCCCAGTTTGTTAGGCTGAAGAAATACTGTATGAAGTTCAATGTTGGTGTTTATACATACAGTCGCATGTGTCACAATCATCCCATATTCATCACCCTAACTGTTATTTTTTTAAATTAACTCACCGTATCTCTAAGGAGTTTATTTTCAAGTTCAAGGCTGAATCGGTGTCTGCCTTTCCTCCCTGGACTTTCCTTCTCTGCCTCTGTCCAATGAGAAGCAAAAGTTGCTTACATAACATTGCTTACATACATTTTGCTTACAATATTTGTTGTAATTTTGTCTTTGTTGCCAATTAACCTTTGGCATTGTCAGTGGCAGCCAGTTACTGTGTCACTCACTTAAAAGTATCCTCCATATCATTTATGTCCATAATATCACAAAAACCTCTCCAAACACACACAAAAATATCCTACTCCTCATTTTGCCCACACTCTCTCCCATATATCCTTGCCTTGCACTCCTTGGTTCTGATCTACTAATTTCTGGCTCTTGTCCAGATTAAAACAATTATTTTGCCAACAGTTATAGCAGCTTTATATTTTCTTGGTGAATCAACCTCTAGCTGTGATCGCTGTGAGCCTCCTTTAAAGCCCTGATATATATAATAATAATATCTCCCCACTTACCTAGCTCCCATCTAGCCTTTCTAGGAACTATAGAATTTACCAATCTGGGATTAATTAGTAGTTTATTTTCACCCTCTATTGCAAAATCATCTGGCACCCTAAAAATATAGATTAAGTGGTAAAGTTGCTATTCCCTTTGGGTCAGGGCAGAGTTGCCCCAATATCAGCTCTAGTGTGTCAGCTGTCCACAATCATTGCAAAAATTATTCCCATGAAATATTAGGAGAATCAGTCTTAACCTGTCTCAAATTGGTCCACTCAGTAAATTATCACAATTTTGAATTTATTGTGAGTGTGTGTATAAGTGTTTAGTCCAGTTGTCCAACTATCCTAAAATTTTGCAAATTTTTGTAGTCATGGCTTAGATGACAGCCCCCTCTCCCAAACAAGCCCCTCCTCCCTCGATCAGCCTCGTCCGTCCACATTAGCCATAAGAGGACTTGATGTCAGAAAAATCATTCATTTTATTGACATTTTACATTTTTTTCCCAGGGAGACATTTTTGGGTTCATAATAACTTTGTTGTTGCTGCTTATTAGAGGTTCAAGCCTGAAGGGCTGAAATCCTATTGTTTTTGTGCTGGTTTATTATTACTATTATAATTATAATAATTATTATTATTATTGTTATTATCATTATTAAATGTTTTTGCAATTTTCTGTGAGAAGGTAAATGCGATTGACATGAGATTTTGCTCATTAATATGACCCCAGTCGGCCAGATGGTGGCATTGTAACAACAAACTTTGCATTTTGGCCCATAACTTTTTAACTGTAAGTCTCACAAAATTTTCCTGGATTCTGTTGAGGAATCTATAAAAGGTTCCTTCGATTCCATATAAGTCACTCCCATTTGTGTGAAAGATTTTCCACCATTTTGAATTTTTTGAAATTTTTTTTTTTAACATTTCCTCTTAAACCATAGGTCCAATTGCTATGGAGAGCCGATTAATTCAAAACCCTACCCAAACCATGCCCCACCTATCCAGTGGACAGCACTGCTGCCCAGTCGACAGCGCGCGATGTCCAATTCGACAATGGCGCCACCCAGCTGATAGCGCTGATTAGACAGAAGTTCAATCGTCTCTCTTAAATTAGAAGTAAGTTTGGAAGAAGAAACTTTGGAAATAAGCGAAGATCTAAGACGGGGAAATTGGTATTATTAATATTCATGTGTGCCCTCCAGTCTGTTGGTCAGTTGTACCATCATGGATAATCTCAGAACCTGATGTCTATCTATGCACACTGAATAATAACAAAAGATAGAAATTAGGAGAAATAGTCAAGGAAGTTAAGTCTCATCTGCAACAAGGATGGAGTTCATATTTACAGAATACAGATGGATCAAAGGATCCAGAGAGCGGGAAAGTAGCATTTGGAGTAACCATTCCTTGAATTAAGAATTAAAAACAGATGTCAGTATTCACAGCAGAGATGTTGGCAATATTAATGTGCACTCTGGTGAACAGAGGACAATAAACCAGACAACTCAGTCAGTAAGAGAAATCAAATCCAAGTCCAGACCTGATATATTGGCCGAGATGTATCAAACATTATACAAAACATAAAACAAAAAACAAAAAAAACTGTAATAGAACATAGGCTATGGTTTATGTCATTTCAATGTAGACACACATGGGGTTGCTATTCTACTCAAGTCCTCCCATAGCCTTTTGGTATAACTCTAATTTAGCCTGATCTCGTAAATGGTCACATAGTGTAGTAATTAATTTTATGCAACGGCGTTTGCTCTGCAACATGAGAGCTACTTTTGCTGAAAAGAAAGTTGGAAAAGTTGGAAATAAAAAGGTAGAATATTGAGTCATAACTGGCCAGTCTGATGTGTGTAGAGGTGCGTGTGGTTATTCTGCAGAAGCCTGGGGCCAGATGCATAAAACTGTGTGTACACACAAAGCCAGAAATATGTATACACATTCTTTTAGTCAGATATATAAAGTCGTGCATACGCATGGTTGTGTTTTATACATCTCAGTCATTGTGAAACTGGGTGCGTGTGCAAGAGCCTCACTTTCACTCCCACAATGAGCCATAGATGGGTGAAGACATGCGAAATAAAAAGTGTTTTTCTATTGATTGTTTTGCACCAGCGAGGTTCACTTTTTATTACTCTCACGGACATGTAGATGTCCTCAGACCTGGGCTGTTTTTAGGCAGTGCAAGAAGGAGATAAACATCACTTCCTTTGTCCACTATTTTGCCTGCTGCTGGGTCTGCTTTGATGCAGTTTTGTTGGGGGCGCTATTGAGCCAGTTTGCATCACTGATGGAACATTGTCATGTACACGTGTTCAGGCTGGGACTCTTATCAAACACATAAAGTTTGGTGCAGAAAGGAGCATTTACAATAAAGTTAAAGCAACTTCCTCTGTTGTGGTGAAACATCAAATCTCAATGGTGTGAGGATGAGAATTTTCTGCAGAGTGAGACAGTTTTTGGCCCTTTCACTTGAATTTCAATTAGTAAATTGAAAACTCTTGATGAGTTTGTGTGTAAAAGAAATTAATTTCCTAATTTTCATCAAGTCTATTTTTTAGAAAAGTACAGACTTTTAACCCACATGACCTGGTCAAAGTTTGATTGAAATGTGTACTGTCAGGTGTGTAGAGACAATAAGTAACTGCAGCTGGACACAGAAAAATACTCATATATTTGAATGGAGAGAGAGAGCAAACCCACACCTTTTTGATCATTTACTGCTTCTGATAGGTAAAAATTACCAAATAGACTGAGGTTGGTTGAAGTCAAGCGTCTCTTTAATTCAAACCGAACATATGTTGTAGGCACGGAGAGTCTGCAGAGTCTCCGTGGAGAATTCTGACAAGACAAAGGAAAGTCACTAGTATATATTGACGGCCTTGATGCCCTTGGGAGGCACCTTTAGTTGTTTACAGATTCCTTCTAACAGACCTAGACAAAGCTTTACAGAGCTTTCCCTTCCACATGATGACCATGATGTCCATATGACTATCATAGTGTTGAGCTAGTGTGTGTGGTAGTTAAGGATTTTGGTAACTTCTACCAAATAAGACCTCAAAGGGTGACAAACCATCTTTGGTGGGTGTAATGTGCATTGCTGTTAAAACCAAAGGTAAATAGTAAACCCAATTTTTCTCAGTCTCTGCCATTGCTTTTCTCAGTTTACTTTTAATAGTCTGATTTGTCCTCTCCACTAAGCCTGCTGATTGTGGATGATAGGCACAGTGGTAGTTAACCTGTATCCCAAGACTTTGGGACATCTTAGAAATCACTGCATTTGCAAAATGTGTCCCATTATCACAATAATTTTTGCTGGTATTCCAAAAGATGGTACAATGTGTCTACACAAAGCCTTTGCAACTGCTATAGCGTCTGGATTTCCTACAGGAAATATTTCAACCCATTTTGAAAACATCCACAATCACTAATGCATATTTTTTCCCTTCACATCTAGTCAACTCGATAAAATCCAATGTACTGGAAAGGATACCCAGGTTCTGGAAAAGAGTCTGATTTAACCTTATATTTTCCCTGTGGATTATTTTTTGCACAAATCAAACATTGTGAGCAATATTTTTTGAAATAATTCCCCAATCCATATACTGTATACGTTTGTTCAACTAAGCTCACCATCCCCCCTGGCGAGACATGAGTGACTCCATGGCTCGTCATAGCTGCATAGCGATAGAGAGACTTTGGTAAAATTGGTTTACCTGCAGGTCAGATGTAAAGACCATCTCCGACACATGATGTCCTGAAGCTGACACTACTGATAGTTCTTGTTTTGTCAACCGAATACTGGCAGGCAACTCTTTCTTCTTCAACACAGTTTTGCAAGCTCCTGAATCACACAAAAAGATACACTTCTCTCCCCTCACCAGCAGAGTCACAAAAGGTTTGTCATCCCACTCGGCTAACATTACTTCAACAGACTCCAAATTTAGCACTTCTCCTTGCGATGGAATCCTCAGAATCATAGTCAGCATCTTTAATTTTTGTTTTCTGTATTGTGTGTGTGTGTGTGATTGCATGACCTGATTCTGTAGGGGAAGCTAGTCAGGAGTCCTGCTCTCTGTCCTTCTCTCTATTATCATGTTCTTCTTTTTCTCTCCTTCCGCCTCCGCGGCCCCCGCGTCCTCTCCTGCCCCGTCCACTGCCTTGACCTCCTTTCCACCCGTTATCCGCAGCATTCTCTGGCGATGTGGCCCCTTTTCCCACAGCGATAGCAAATAATTTCCTTCCTTCCCATCCGACCAGATGCTCTTTAATCCAATTTGCAATCTCCAGTTTCAAACCCGTCAGAAAGCAGGACGTTAACTGCAACTCATAAAACGCATTGAGTTGAAATCTTTGTGATACAGGGCTATTCAGGCTCAATCTGTTTATGCCATCTGTAATTCCACTTATCTGTTCCGAAGCTGCGGTTCCTTCCTGGTACGGTGGCGGGGTCGGAGGCAAGGATGACGTGAGGCCGGGGATCGGAGCGGTATCCTGTACCTGTTCAACAACAACAGAGTGCAAGACAACAGAGCTTGCCACAGTATTAGTTCCATCATCATCTTGTTGTTTAACTTGGGCTATAGACAAAAGTTTCTTTTGTCTTCTGCACACACTTCACTTTTTTGCCTGGTCTAGCCACAAGTGTGCCTGTGACAGCCCCTCCTTTTTCTCTCGTTTTTCATCACCTTTACATGTATTGACAATTTATTCACACAGCTTTTTACAGTCCTCTACATACAGTCCTCCTTTGAACTTATATTTCTTCTTCCATTTGTCAAGATACTGCACACTCTCTTCATTTATCATGTACATAAATTTTGCATCCCCCGTCAACCCATTTGCCGGGGTTCTGCTTTGAATTGTACCCATACTTCACACCTTTTTTTTTTTCTTTTTTGTAGTGTCTTTATCTCACTATTTTCCCTTAACAGACAACCAGTTTGTATGGAATTCACCCGAGCAACTGGTCCAATCAGTGAAATGTAGACTTTTGTTGTCACCGTTAGGTTTCCAGTCTCCAGACAATTTGTTGACACCGTAAGGTTACCCTTGTCTGGTTATTTCACTGAGACACTGTTAATAACTACCTTCTATAACAAGATCCCAACCTAAGAAAAATTTTGTAGTTTTTTTTTGTTTTAATTTTTATTTTATTTTTTTTATTTTTTATTTTATTTTTTTTTATTTGTTTTTTGTTGTTTTTTGTTGTTTGTTTTGTTTTGTTTTAATGTAAGCTACTACTAATTCCCCCCCCTTTTTTTTTTAATATTTTATATTTTATATAAATGTCTTTTGAGGTTAACCTTTCTCACACTTTTAACCTAGGTAGACGCACCTCTTCTCCCTTCTCTCTCCCAAGGGTTGCCAGTCTTATACAGCTGTTCAAAATCACCACTAAACTCTCTCCCACATAGCCAGATGCTGGGCTTACAAATTCAGGCCTTTTACACAACTCAATTGTTGATTAAAGAGACAAACTTCTCACCTCACAAAGGAATCCGTGGGGCTCCCGACCCTCTCCAGCCCGCAAGCGCCTTTATCTCTCAACGTAGCAGGAAAAGGATTTTGTAACCTTTGTCGTGCACTCTACTCCGCTCCGGCTTGGAGTGAGGGCCGAGAAGCACATCCAGGAATCCGGATTAAAGGACCAAAATGATAGGTAAAAATTACCAAATAGACTGAGGTTGGTTGAAGTCAAGCGTCTCTTTAATTCAAACAGAACATATGTTGCAGACACGGAGAGTCCGCAGAGTCTCCGTGGAGAATTCTGACAAGACAAAGGAAAGTCACTAGTATATATTGACGGCCTTGATGCCCTTGGGAGGCACCTTTAGTTGTTTACAGATTCCTTCTAACAGACCTAGACAAAGCTTTACAGAGCTTTCCCTTCCACATGATGACCATGATGTCCATATGCCTATCATAGTGTTCCCTTCAAGGCCCTGCCGCCAAATATATACATATGACCATACCTACTTAACTAATACATGGATTTTTCTATCAGCTTCCACATAGTTTTGGATACAAACTTCATTTGAACTTCAAATGAGTCATGAGACATTGACCTACAAATCTTGAATTTACATGTGTTTTCTATCTTTTACTGTTTTGGAGATATTAGAGAGTGAGTTTTAAAGTCTTTTCTTGCTCCTCCTGTGATTTGATAATGAGTGTGTATTGCATCATGTGTCACATCACCAGGAGCAGTTGGAGAGCATGATTTCCTCATAAATCCCATGACTTTGGCCAAATCTTACATTAGAAATCACATTCTATGTAGGAAATTTCGTCGTGAATCCATTGATACAGGTTTAAAAGTGGTCAGACTTATAGTTTAGACGTCAGGAGCCTCAGTTTGGCACAATGTCCATGCCCATAAATTGCCTCCCCATTGGTTTACATTGTAAGGTATGATGTGGCACTGCAATTTTCAGGGCTTATAAAATCTAAACCGTTCGAGTTATTACAAGGTTTTTAACAACTTTGTTCCACACAGTGTGGCAAAATAGTGGACAAAGGAAGTGATGTTTATCTCCTTCTTGCACTGTCTGAAAACAGCCCGGGTCTGAAGACACCTACATGTCCGTGACAGAAGCCCTTCGACTGCGCCGCGGCCCGATGTACGCGGAGGCGCGAGGGCCCGTTCAACGCTGCTTGCAGCTTTAATTTTGTTTTTTGTTTTTTGTTTTGTATAATGTTTGATACATCTTGGCCAATATATCAGGTCTGGACTTGGATTTGATTTCTCTTACTGACTGAGTTGTCTGGTTTATTGTCCTCTATTCACCAGAGTGCACATTAATACCTTAAAGACGATTGAATTTCTGTCTAATCATGGCTGGCAGCGCTGTCCACTGGATAGGTGGTGTATCGTAATAAATCATTTGCATTGCATTTTATCTTTCTCTGAGCACATCATAAGTCTTATAAAATTACACCACAGGTGCACAGTTTGGGTAGGGTTTTGAATGAAACGGCTCTCCATAAATTGCTACCAAATTTTCACTGGATCATTATTGGACCAAGCTTATCAAGAAGATCCTTCTCGAATAAATCTTTTATCTGCCAGGATTTCATCATGACTAATGATATTTTACAACACAGTGGATTAATCCAGATCAGTGGAGGAAGGTAGGTACATTTACTCAAGTACTGTACTTAAGTACGTTTTGAGGTAACTGTACTTTACTTGAGTATTTCCATTCGATGCTACTTTATACTTCTACTCCACTACATCTCAGAGGGAAATATTGTACTTTCTACTCCACTTTATTTATTTGACAGCTTTAGTTACTTTTCAGATGAAGATTTGACACAATGGATAATATAACAAGCTTTTAAAATACAACACGTTGTTAAAGATGAAACCAGTGGTTTCCAACCTTTTTGACTTTTGACCAAGCGGCAACCTCTGGGGCTGAAAAATGAAGCCAATGCGGAAGTGCCAAAAACTGCAGTTCCTTGAATGGCCACTTGAGGCTGGCTCCAAAAGTGAGTCAATCCCCATAGACCCCCATGTTAAAATGCCCAACTTTACAGCAGAAATAAACGTGTTTACAGCCTGGTACAAAAAATGGTTTTGGTCTCTTTAGCTAATTCCCCCTTTCATGACAACTGTACGGGGTTTTTTTTATAACTCACCCGTTTAAATTTTATTAAGCCGTAAAGTTATGCATAACGAAGGACATGGCTGCTTTGAGGACAGGTCTGCCAGCCACTAAGTGGCTTGTTTCAGCCATTCGGCCCGCCTCTTTGCCCATTTTTGATTGGCTGGAGTTAGGCAGAGTCATGCACTGCCAAGATGGACACGGCCGGAGCGGCTCACTTTGAACTTCAAAACCGCTCTTCAAAAACCAACGGGTGACGTTACGGTAACTACGTCCATATTTTTATACAGTCTATGCTTTTGACGTCTTACAAAAAGCAGTGTGTAGTTGGGGTCACATTTCACACGTCTATGAGTGATTGTAAAATGCCAATCAAAGGCGCATTTATTAAGATAACATTGAGTAATTACTTTGTGTGGTTAATTTTATCATGCTTTTAATTTATACAGGAGTCAACTTTTTATTTGGCTGTTAATATTCTTTTTATTTTATCCATAGTTTTGTCACACCTTGAAAAGTCTGCACTTTTGAGCACTGCAAACTAATCATTGATTACATTTCTGAGATAGAAGGCTAAGCCTTTACTAGGGTGGTCTGGGGGAAGGATTTTTTTTTAAATGGCCCCAAAATGTCTGTTTGTCATGAATATTTAGAGTAGCAATTAGTGATGTGCAGAGGGCCCAGTATTTGTATTTGTATCTGCATTTGTTGAGGCAGCAAAAAAATAAAAGTGGAAAGAGGCTTAAAATCCTGTTATTGTTTTTACACTTTTAATTTTAGAAACTTAAACTGTTACAATAAGTGTTCATGAATAAACTACCTAATGCAGAAGGTCCCCACACCAGGTCTTGAACTGTAGTCTTCCAGATCATAGACAACTGCACTGACCATTGAGCTAAAGCTTTCCTTATCACCTCATTGCAGACAGACCTCTACCTATTTATACACCAATAACACAGAGGGAAGAACTTCAAAGGTGAATATTGATATGAAACAAATATTCTTAAAAAAAACAACATTATTTGTGCTTTGCCAAATAATGTATTTGTATTCGGGCACACCCCTAGAAGCAATAGGTGTAAAATCAATCAAAAATATGTCTATTTGGTCTAGTTGGCAAAGTAGATCTATCTCTTCATAGTTTATATTAGGCATGGATCTAATATGACTTAAATGTTATCCATCCATTTACAAAAGGGAAAGCAAGATAAAGCAAAGGTATTGAAGACAAGGACTGCTATCTCCTCTCTCTTAAATAAGTTGCAGGTCCTAAGTATGTTATTCATACACAGACTGATGTTTCATGTGTGTCATAAATTCAGTATTAATTGAAAGCTGAACTAAACTGAAAGCTTAAACAACTCCCACTTGCTTTCTTCTTGATCACTAACCTCCATCAGACCTGCTCCTTCAGCCCTGTCAGTCTCTCTCCTCGCCTGTTTTTAGTAACATGTTATTTTATTAAACTACATTTACAAGAACTCAAGGCTTAATGAGTGATCAACCAGTTTAAATTTGTATTTGCCTGAACTGGCAAGATCTTCTCACCTGACTGGCCTTCAGCAGAACTGCAGCCTTTTTTGAAGAAATTTCGTATATCCATCTACAGGTTGAGGAACTGAGGGATAAAAATTGTGTTATGACCTTTGACACAATGTGACCTTTCCCCTTTCATACATGCTATTTTCATTTCCTGATTTTGGTGTGAAGAACTGCTGTAGGTAGTTTTCCAAGGAACTACATTGGCCTGTCAGTTTTTGAGTCATGTAGTCACAGTATGAGAACGTGGTTTTGAATTCAGTCAAGCACTTTTGACATATTAAACGTGTACATTTGTGGTAATGACATATATAAACAACAATCTATGTCTACTGATATGACTGCTTTGAAATAGGCATATAAAAGCAAAGAATGTAAAGAGCTGTCAATAACATTATTTCTATCTCTCTCTGTTCTCTTTTGCTTGTTCACACTTTGGCTGGCTGGCTTGTCAGCTAGTTAGTGTTACATAGCCTATCTTGTCTTTTCCTCACTTAGACCTAAAGTTAGCTAATGTTAAGCAGGTAACAAACAAGTAACAACTTGATAGCTCGCTACATTAACCATCATTTGTCACAAATTCATATTGGAGCTTGGTATCTTCACTCTGTAACTACTTACTATTTCACTCTGTATATTATGTTTATCTCGGTAAAGTTTTAGCCAACATCTTGTCACAACTGCAGTGGTTTCCGACTACTGTTACAGTCTCTACCAAAGATGGTACAAGAATTGCATAGTGGGCAGCACAGCCAATGGAAATGCTGGATTAGAGCAGCAGAGGTGTCAAGGCAGTTGCAAAACCATTCCAGGAAGGAACCTGTGGTTTTGCAACTGCCTATGCTTTCTATGCTTGCTTCTAAGGAGAGGGGTTTCTCCTTTTCAACTTTTGCATTCAAGTTTTTGTATTTTACTTTTTACATTTTGTAATCCTCATTTTTGTAAAATAAATAGGCCTAAATGCATAAATAAATAAATAAAACTGGTTTGTATTTTTAATCACTTTAACCAAATGTCCTGGCTTTTGCTCATCTCTGAGCCCCCCCCCCCCCCCCCCCCCCCCCCCCCCACATCGTACCTGGAAGGTCGGGTACAAGGACCTATAGAGGCTGCTGCTGCTCTGATCCAGCATTTCCATTGGCTGTGCTGCATTTAGGCCTATTTATTTTACAAAAATGATGGTTACAAAATGCAAAAAGTAAAATACAAAAACTTGAATGCAAAAGTTGAAAAGGGGAAACCCCTCTCCTTAGAAGCAAACATAGAAAGCATAGAGGTGTCAAGGCAGTTGGAAAACCGCAGGTTCCCCACCCCCACACGCACACACATACATCATAACACACACACACGTCACAACATGCACACTTTCTGACCTTTGTCATCTTAACGATAACTGAACTGGTTCTTTAGATGTCTCCGGGTGGGACAGACGATAGCAATGCATCATAAACGATTGTGAAAAATTGACCTTTGCATTTCACACAATCTCGGCACAACAATTCTATAGGTTACCTATATTGTTTAGCTAACTCCAGACTTCATGTCCCCCTTATCTTTTCCTTAGCATCCCTTAAATAAATACAATAAAAACTCATTAAAATCGATTCCATAACTGTGTCAACAAATGTGTTTTAAGTAGGCTATGGGTTTTCCCTATGGGTGTGACTGAAGGAGGAGAGCGTGCACGCTCTCATCAAGGCAATATATAATGCAGGTGCAAGAGCAGTTTAGAGCCTAACAGTTTTTCATAGGTTCCTGTAACTTGACATCACAAGAACTGCATTTGATACGTCTGTGGATGAGCGGCATTTCTCTTGGCACAAAGCAGCACCTTTTTGCAGGTGAGTCTGATGTATTATTATTTTAATTCTCTCGAAAAGAAACATAAAAAATATGTCCAATAGATAGATACTGGTCTCTGTGTACTGTGCATGTAAGGATAAGTGTAACCGCACAGTCAGGGCAGTTCAATGGGTGTATCAGGCACGTTCTTCCGCGTATAATACAGCTAATTTAATTTAGGTTATTTAAGGTTATTTTTGCTGAGGATTTAGCCTACATGCGTTTCTGTGTTGTATGTCATTTTAATTTGAATTTTCTTTGAGTTATGGACTGTTTGATGTATACAAAAGACATTTGAAGTCTTTTGATACATATTTTACGAAGCAAAGATGCCACACATTTGTAAATTGAATATCTGGGTTTTGGATTGTTGGTCCGATAAAACAAGCAATTCTAAGGCGCCACCTATGTCTCTGGGAACTATTTTATGATATTTTATAGACCGAACAATTAACAGATTAAACGGAAACTGTTTTGACAAATACTTTGATGATGAAAACACCTAAAGTTCTATACTAAATTCTTTTTTCTTTTTTTTAAATGCTTTAGATTAACAGTTTATCCATCATTTTAGAGTTTCGCCTTTAGATGACTATTTAGACAGGGTGTTCCTTTTGAAAACGTCCACGATTATCAGAAAGTTGTCAATGTAATCAATCGATAAATGTATTACATGTTTATATTCATTGCAAGTTTTCAGAATCAGAAACACTTTATTGATCCCCGCAGGCACTTAGGGAAGAGGAAGCGGAATAGCATGAGTATGAGGATGTGTGTGTGTGTGTGTGTGTGTGTGTGTGTGTGTGTGTGTGTGTGTGTGTGTGTGTGTGCGTGCGTGCGTGCGCCAGCCAACGCCTTATGTTGCAGACGGCAGATGATTTGCCTGCTTTTGCATTTGAAATTGGATTGTCGAACAACATTAAATTCTGTGTTGGTTACTTCTGGATATTGTCTATCACTAACTTTGCGTTGAATAGTTGAATGAATATTACAGCTAATGTTGTATATGTTCATGTTGGGGGAGCTTCTCTAAAACTGTAGCTCCTCAAGCTACAAGCATGATTTTTATTGGAAGTAGTTACAGCAACACTCCACAGCAACATCAGCAAAAAATGAACACTGTCAGAGTTCATGTCAACACTTATGAGTCCACACCACAGAGAGTTAATTTAACTCTATTTGAAGTGTCGGTTTCTTAACACTGTATTGACGTAATTATTGATTCTTTGTGTAGTTAAAATTTAACACTCCTCAACACTAACCAGTGTTAGCTTAGTGTTCCCTAGTAGTGTCATTGTTAACTACACAGGTCTTGCCTCCATGTTAACACTGTAAGCTTTAAAGATGGTTATTTTTTAGTTATTTGTTCTTTTTTTTATTAAAACATGCACTACATTAATAGTTTACAAAGCAACAAAGATCATGGTTTGGGATAAAATTAAATAAAAAATAAAATGAAAACGGCTGCAAATGTCCTGACGTCTCGCTTAAAAAAAAAAAAAAAAATACCCGGTTTTGTCGGCTGAAACGGGAAGCGGACATTTGTTTCGATGTGGTCTGGAAGCATGCGCTCTGCTGATTGCCAACTCTCTGCGCCAAGAAACTTGCTATTTTCTTCCACATTTACGCACGGACAGGAAAATCAGTGTTTCGTAGGCGGCCATTATCAGCATATATTAATAGGGATGTATATTTTTAAAAAATAGGATGTTCATTTCTTTTGTGCTGCTTACATTATACCATTTTTTTTATATAAAGATCCCAGTACAATGGAGGTGAAGGGGTAATAAACAGACACACACTCACTCTCATAGCGACAGTTTTTCTACTGAGGAAATAATCCCTAACCCACAATACCACACTATCCCCCGAAAAACAGAAACCTGAATCGCATGACTGGTTGACGAAAGCTGGAAGTTACGAAGTTACGAATTTTTTTTATTGATCAATTGATTTATTGATTTATCTTGCTTTTTTACTAGCAAAAACATCCCTGAGAGGATGGTTATGTACTAACTTAAAATTTTTACCTCCACTTAAAATTAGTTTTTTATTGATCTTATGTTTAGGTGAAAATGACATCTCAGATAGCAAAAGTGCTGCTATCGCTGGACACCGAAGCAGTCAGCTCACTCAAAGAGGGCCTGAATTTCAAGAAAAACGGGGAGGATGGTAAATGTTACATCATATACAAGAGCAATGATGGCCTTAAAGCGTGCAAAAACCAATGCAGACATCAAGGAGGGTTATTCATCAAAGACATTGAAGACCTGAATGGCAGGTAAGACCTGACAAACCAAATACCAGGCATACCATACCATGTCAAGACGTGTTTATTACAGCTGACATTTATTCTGTTCCCACAGTGTTGTTAAATGCACTAAACACAATTGGAAGTTAAATGTGTCAACAATGAAATATGTGAACCCACCAGACAGCTTCTTGCAGGATGAGCTTGGTAAGTTGACCGCTGAAGTATTTTCCAAGGTGAGGTTTAATAACTGTAAGAAAAAGGAGAACAAAAGAATTTAAATGGTTAGTAGCCTGAGGTTAAACTAGCACTTGTCCGCTTGTCAGCTTAATAACAATGTTCAATAACAGGTGTTCTGTGACAAGGTGACAATACTCCTCATATTCTCCCCTAGTCCTCAGTATTTGTAACTATGTTTTTCTGATGATCCGCATAGAGTGAGACACACAAAGAAGCATAAGTTGAATACGGCTTTATTTCGGGCCGGGGTTCTGTCACATGCAAGTACAATGAACAACAAGCCAACTTGAGCTGGGATCTTTTATGCCTTGCCATAACCTCAACACATGTTTTCCATTATCAGTAGACTTCTCCTTGGAATGATGAGTTATGATATGGACCTGGTTATGTTTAGACACTGGCAGCACTTGGTTAAGGTTACGGAAAAATCAGGGTCTTGGTTTAATTGTCTGTTCTAATGTAAGCTACAAGCGTTAGCATGTTCAGCTAACTAGATTATTAGCTATAGTAGTAACATAAACAGAGCTTTACTCTGAAAACCAAGAAGCATCATTGGCTGACTACATAAGTTTGTGGGTTACTGGTTACATAGAGAAAGCTGCCTTTAGGAGTAGAGCATCTGCTGTGTACTGTTTACCCACCACATGAGAGCTGGTCCTGGATGCTAATCTCTAAATAATCTAATTAGAAACATCCTCTCCTTTTCTTGCTCATCTTTCACTCAGAATTGCTTGATTTCTATTTCCATCCCCTTCATTACATTAACAGTTACATGATTGAAAACAGTATCACAGTTTAGCTACCAAGATTCATGGATACAGAATAATATTTAGCAAGCTACTGTTATCAGCCAGTTACCCAGTTTGCAGCTGGAATAGCGTATTGCCCATTAACTTGTGTCAACATCAAGAACTCAAGATAGATGTAACCAACCACAATAATAACTTCAACTTCAACTGAAAATAGGTTTTACATATTTATTTCTCAATAAAATTAATTAGGTATAACTAAATAAGCAACAATTAATGGTAAAGTTCAGAAAAACATCCTTAAGTATTATTTATTAAGAGTTAAAACTCCAAAACACAACTAATCTGCCAACTTTGAGAGTTGGTCAGAAAGCTGGAATGAAAACCTAGACCACTGTGTTTTTGATTGAGAAGTATGTTCTAGTGGAGCTTTAGCTTTTAAAAACTGTTTCATATGATTTTTATTTAAATGTTTTTTCTTGGAGTATTTCCCTCCCACTGACAGACTGAAGAGTGTGCATTGATTGCACACTGTTGATTAATTCTGTACAAAAATTCTGTGAGCATGTAAAACTCTACAAAAGTGGGACTGTGACTCAAAAACATTCAGAACAATGTACCTGACTTGTGCCAATCCAGTTAAGCATGTAGAGTATGCTACTGTATGTCACACACACAGAAGTAGAGATGACGAATGATGGGGGGATTCAGTTGGTCGAGTTGAGCCCCATCGACCCCTGGCTGGCTGACCCTCGGGAGCCACTGGAATTGCAGGAAGGCGAAGTCAAAGTATGTATCCTGCTATGCACAAAGTCCACTCTTTACACCCTGAAAAAGAACAGAGCATGCACCATACGAATGTGCATTAATATCAAGTTAGTCTTAAATAAAAATCTATGAGAATACAGGATTTGAAAAAGTTAAAGTTTAAATAGACACTTTTTAATAGTCTTGTTGAGACATTTAACTTAAATACACAAACATCTATTGTAATTGTGCACTACGCATTGCTATTACATTACGTTTTTCTAAATATAAAGAAATTGTATAAAATTACATAATTTCCTTACTAATTAAATGTTTATTTGTCTCTATTGCAGAGTGACAACACAATAGTTATACATTATACTTTATACTATTTTACATTTTGTGTTCTAAACGTTATTGCTTGGCAGGTCTTCTCTATAACAAATCCACATCCACATTAGAAATGATGATTTTCTGCATCCTCCTTCTATGACTCTCTTAGACAGTGGCCACCCTGTTTTTACAGCTTATTAATGTTGTCAGACCAGTCTATTGTGACAAAATCCGGCAACTGTAAAATTGTGAACTTCTCTCCCAGGTGACGTACTTAACCCACGCCTGCATGGAGCTGCAGCTCGGACAGAAGCGGTTCATGTTCGACCCGTGGTTGAAGGGTCCTGCATTTGCCAGAGGCTGGTGGCTTCTCCATGAGCCTCCAGCAGACTCCCTGGACAGGCTCTGTGCAGCGGATCTCATCTACATCAGCCACATGCACTCGGACCACCTCAGGTAAACTCTGTCAATGGTAGGCTGTGGCTAAATTGATACTGACACCTTTAATAGTATCATGTCATCCACATCACAGCACCAAAGAATCCCTGCAACAAATCATAGCATAATGAGTCGTATCTGACTGTGGTCAGGTATTGCAAAAACAGTTGACACCTGACTAAAAAACAAACCTGCAGCATTTGCAGCCTCATAGCTTACTGACGTTTGCCAAGCAGAGTGAAGTGAGCCAAGACTCGACAATACTACCAAGCTCAGTGAACTGAAGCAGCAAGGTTCCTGCCATTTTAGCAGAGAAAAGGCAATATAACACAACCCAAGCTGCTGACAGCATGGCCAGAAAAACACTGGCATCATCCTTGAGAGCCCCTTGGTGATGTATGTTTCAATTGAAGTGCTTGTTGGATCATCAAACAGTCTGGAACCCACTTTCCCCCACACCTTTCTGATATCGGAATTCAACCCTGTCTCCTAGAAATTATATTTATATACAACTGAACTGAAACGGCAAATATATAGGAAACATAATGTTGTGTCAACATAATATAAAAAGTTGTTAATTAACATATCTGGCAAGTTGCAAAGTTGTTGATACTGAACATATCAGCGAAATGTTACCTTAACCTGAAGGCTGCTTTTGTTGTCTAATCTGAACCCCACACTGTACTCAGGATGCAAACCACAATCCCTGGAGTCCTCCCTTTGTACACTTGCCACCTGTTGCAACCGCCTTCCTTTGAGTTCCATGGGATATGTAAATACAAGGCTTCATGCGAAAGAAAGTTGGCTCTGAACACAATCCAGGGAATGATAACATTTGTTCAAATTAGTAGTATATAAACGTAATTTCTAGGAGACGGGGTTGTGGAATTGTAGGGGGCAGTGTCCAACAATATTTGTAACTTCCCACCTTAAAATGAATCCTAAACTTGATGGGAAGCCAATGTAAAGATGATAAGATGGGTGTGATGTGAGTCGTCCTGCTGGACCTGGTCAGCAGCGTTTTGGACCATTTGTAGACAGTCCAGGGACGACTTGCTGAGGCAGGTGAAAATGGAATTGCAGTAGTCTAGCCAGGATAATATAAAGGCATGAATAGTCATCTCTAGCCAAGGTTGTGATACAACAGCTGAAGAAAGTGACCCAATACACTGAGCAACCATGGAAGTTATGCTATCTGAAGCAATGATAATGACCTCAGTCTTATCTGTGTTTAGTTGTGAAATGGTGTTAGCCATCCAGTCCTTTATGGCAGACAACTGTGCAAAACGGTTCATCAGGTACATAGGTAGTGCTAGTAGATCAGCCTACATTTTTACACCATAATAAATTAAATGACAATGCACAAAAATGGTATTCCTGTGGGGTTTTTTTCTTTTGTGACTCTTGAAACATGATATGCCCACTAACAGTACATATGTGTTGTGTATATTTATATGTGGATACATCTATTAATGGCCATGATGGGCCAAGTAGGCACAAGAGACACATATAGTGTAAAATGCAAACTCAAAGGTTTCATTTAGCCTCCATATACAGTAAAACCAGTTTAGCAGAATGTTGATGGGCAACAGCACAGCTGTACATTTCTTTTCCTCTGAGAAAATAGGTCAGATCAAAGATTACATATACTAAAAGGGTGACATTAAAAAGGTCAAACAGACAAATAGCTCTTTACTTTAACAATTTTGGGACAATGAAAGCCTTATACTCCAGAGTATAAGAGGAATAACCTGTCACTGATAGCACTGTAACCTTATGTGAGAGGCACCTGCCTGAGGCACCACTAAGAACTACCACACCCCATCCAAGCCTACAGTTTACCGTTTTGTCGCATCTGTCATCAGTTTGGCAGTGTCTTTGTGTGGTAAACCTTTATAGCTGTCCTCAGTGTTTTATATTTATATATATATATATATATATTATATTGTCTACAATGCTTTACCTATTATGTCTTTTTTATATTTATATTTATCTGTTATATGTCTTCATCCTGCATTTTTATAACTTAAGAGACACAGACATTTAGACACACCTGTAATTGTGTGTGATAAGACGTATTAAAGTTTATAGACATTCAGTTATTGTGACTTTATGGCTTCTAACATGACTGATTTCCCATCTGTAACCAGATAATGCACCTGCCCAACCCAACCTTTTTAATTCTTCTGGTCATGGTGGAGAAATGTAATTTATTTTGAATTTAAGATTAACTGACAAAGGTGTTGACATTTAGACACTTTTTAATAGAATGTATAATGTCATTTAGGGGTCTGACTTGTCCTGTATCCTTTCCAGTTTTCCCACACTGAAAGTCTTGTCCGAGAGGAGGCCAGATGCCCCCATTTATGTTGGTGACACATCCAGACCAGTCTTTTGGTTAGTCCAGTCATGGAGCTCAATTTGGGCCATTACGCTTATTACTTAAAACTGAAAGAGTTCATGTTTTAAAGTAACCTTTATTCACATCTCCTTCTCTCTGTCTTAATGCAACAGGTATTTGGAGCAAAGCCAAGTCAAGCTGACCAATATCAACATTGTTCCTTTCGGTGTCTGGCAAAACGTAAGCCACTGCTGCTTATAATGGGTCAAAGGGCAAACAGGAAAAAACATAAAAAATGACATTGGAGGCCAAAAAACCAAAATGAAAATAGCAATACATAAAATGTTTAATAAAAATACCATAAAACTATAAAAAATTCTATAAATAGCAAAGATCTACATTTTAAAGTGGACAAGGTTCGATTACTCCAAAGTAAAAATCAGAATAAAAAGACAGGTCTTTGGTTTATTTTTAAAAATCTGAAGGGAGTTTACCACTTGTGGGAAGCAAGATTTCTTGTGGGAAACATTAGGAACTTATAAAACAAAGAAGAATACAGATCTGAGACCTCTGGTTGGAACATAAAATGAAAGGCAATCCCTGATATAGGAAGGTGCAAGATTATGTAAGGCTTTATGAACAAGCAGAAGGACTTTAAAATCACCAGTGCAATGTTGTGAGCAGTGGAATAATGTCATCTTTTTCTTTGTATTGGTCAAAACCTGCCTGCATTGTTCTGAATTGACTGTAAAAGAGTTTTTAGGTAGCCCAGTAAAAGGAGAGTTGCAGTAATTCAATTTAGTTGTTAATGAATCACATTACTAGTAATCTAGGCGATTAATAATAAAACCATCTATCAGCATACTTTTAAGTTAAAAATTGTCTTATTCTGGCAATGTTCCGTGATCTAAGCAAATACAGTTGAGGTCACAGTCTAAAATCGCTTCCTTTAACTTTAACTTTAAACTTTAACTGCAATCTCTGTCTTTCTACATTTAATCCTACAACTAGGATCACTCAGTATATTTGCGTACACTTAAGTAGCCAGGTTACTCAAAGAAACCAGGTTGTACAAGTTTGCATGCAGTGTAGTAACCTCCTACCGCCAACCTTATTTTGGAAGTGTGGCTTACTGATTTTAACTATTAGTGATAGAAGATGCCTCATTGTGGAGGTCTGTGTGTCTGTGTCGAAGCAGCCTTACAGCACAATGAGAGGAGAGGACAGGCTCACAGTGCAACTGTGTCTGAATTTAACAAATACTCAGATGTTCAGCAGTGGAAAAGGACTTATTTAGACTTCTACAGGCACCTTTTTAGTTTCAGTTTTAGTCAGACTTTGGCTGAAATTATTTTAAATATAAGAACCCATCGCGCCATGTAATGATCTCTCCTTTTATCCAGACACTAAGCACAGTGGGTTACCATCTGCAGTTTTTTGTCATGCACATAAAAAGCCGATTAGAAACATATTATGCATATACATGACAGAGAAATCTGCATTCTCCAAAAGAAATTAGATTTCTCAAATCCCCTACCCCGATTACAAAAACCATGTTTCTCGTTTACATGACAGTTAAGAAATCAATTTACTAGAGATGGGCAACTGTAATGCGGTTTTTACCTATTTTCTGCTTATTGAAAAAGTTACTCATCCAAATATTAATATCTCATGCAGGTAAAAAGAGCATTAAAAGAACTGGGGTTGTCTGGCAAAACAGAGATATACAGTTTTGTGTCATCTTTGTAACAATGATATTTGACATTATGCTGACTAATAATGTTGGCCAGAGGGAACATGTACTGTATAAAGAAAATAGAATTATGCTTCCTTGAGGAACACCATAATCATCATCAAATGACTGTGATACAAAATCACCAAAACTAACAAAAAAATTTCTTGTAAGTAAATATGTATGTATGTAAGTTGTAGGGGTGTGCCCAAATATAAATAGATTATTCAGCAAAGCACAAATAGTGGGTTTTATATGAATATTTGTTTCATACAAGTATTTAAAGAATTATTTGTTGGGAGTGTTCCCCAGAGATAAAGCTGAGCTACTGACACATGCAAAGTGCTCCCAACAGACTCTCCATAATCTGTTGTTCCCTTCTCCTTTCCACAAAGTTAGGTTATAAAAAATAGGCAATAAATGAGAAGTGCAAAGCAATAATTGCCTTTGAAGTTCCTCCCTACATATTACATGGTGTGCTGTCTCTGTGTTATGGGTGTATAAATAGGTAGAGGTCTGTCTGTATTGAGGCAATGAGTAAAGTTTTAGCTCAGTAGTCAGCGCATCCATCTATGATCTGGGAGACTCTAGTTCAAGACCCGATGTGGTGATCTCCTTTGTAAAGTAGTTTATTCATGAACACTTATTGTAACACTTTAATTTTCTAAAATTAAAAGTAAAAAAATTAAGCCTCTTTCCACTTTTATTCAAATACAAATACAGATACAAATAATTTTGCTGCCTCAACAAATACAGATACAAATACAAATACTGGGCTCTCTGCACATCCCTAGTAAGTTGTAAGTAAGAGCGAAACCAGTCAGGAGCTACACTAGAGAGACCTACCCATTTCTCAAGTCTATTGATTAAAATGCCACGATCAAATGGAGGGTTCAAATCTGACAGAACAAGGACAGCCACATAAAAATACTTATTTCTCAAAGGGCATTTTAATATAAACTGCTATAATGGGATACAAAGGAATAAAACTATGGTGAAAATAACACTATTGTAAATAAGTCATTAGCCACACACTGTCTCTTGATCTCCAACAGATTGACCAACACCTCAGATTCATGATCTTGATGGATGGTGTACATCCTGAAATGGACACCTGCATCATTGTTGAGTATAAAGGTGCATGCTTTTTAATGATTGTCGTACTGTAGATATCATCACTAGACTTACAGAGTAAAAATATAAGCATGATTGATTTTGATTTCAGGTCACATGATCCTGAATACTGTGGACTGCACCAGGCCAAATGGAGGCAGACTACCACAGAATGTGGACTTGATGATGAGTGACTTTGCCGGAGGCGCATCTGGATTCCCCATGACCTTCTATGGAGGGAAATACAGTGGTGAGGCTCACTTCAGTAGTTCACACTTTCACCTCATTGCATGCCACAGTGTGGTTACTTTTGAATCATCAAGATACATCATGATTTAACCACAAAACAGTGATTTAAACTAGATGGTTTAGTGTATCCATTTTGGTCCAAAAGGGTCCTTGAGTGTCATCAATTTTTCTCTGTGGAGCTTTTACCAATTTCGTGCTCTTAAATGTTTTAATTTGTCCACTTTTATACTTACTTGAATACTGTACTTCTACCTCTACTCCGTTGCACTTATCTGAAAGCTATAGTTATTAGTTACTTTATAGATTTAATTTTATATACAAAATGAATGTCCTCTTTTGAGTTTTAATGTAGACAGGGAAGCTTTGAACTGCACTTGAAATGCAATCAAAATTGTCCAGCGAAATGTGTGTTCCATGGTCAGGTATATTTGGTGTATATCACACTGCTGACATAAGGATGATACTGTTAATCTTTATCCAGATTCCTGGAAGGCAGAGTTTATCAAGAATGAAAGAAAGAAGCTGCTGAACTACAAAGCTCTGCTGGTGAAATCCTTGCAGCCAAGGATCTACTGCCCGTTTGCTGGCTATTTTGTGGAGGCTCATCCATCAGACAGGTAGAGTTGTACAGAGAAGGTTGGTCTGGATTTGTGAAATATTGTGGTTGATTAATAAATTACAACCACGGGAAAATGGGTTTGAATGGCCTTTATTTCCCCTTATCTCACAGTTGACACAGCTGATGTGTTAAACTCTATTTCAGATTTAGTTAATAGATAATTTGTAATTGATCTTGTTAAATTAATCTTAATTACACATTCACAAACCATTTCACAAGCTCAAAATATTTATGACCATTATTTGATTGCATAGTATTCTTGGGTCCTGTTTTGTCTGAGTCTCTATTGTGTGTTTGTGTATTTTTGTGTAAAGATACATCAAAGACACAAATGTTAAAAACAGTGCAGAAGGCCTCAACGCGCTCATCAATAAGACTGCACCAGATATCAAGACATGGACGCCCAAGCCAGGCGCTGTGCTGGATCTCGGCCTTGCTCTGAGAGACCCTGCCAACAGGTTGACAACACATCAAGCTTTGAGTGTGTGAATGTGTGCATGTGCGTATGTGTGTTTTATCCCAGGTCTAGCTGTGAGAAAGGAAAAAGACTGTTCACACATTCAGTACATCATCATCATTGCATTCTCAGATCTTAGCAATTGACTGTTTTCTAAACCCCTCCCCCCAAACAACGATTGTCCAATCGTAGGTCAGTAACCATAACTCGGAACGGCAAGCCTGTTAAGCTATGAACTTTTTCCACGTGTTGAAGCAATGTGCGTGGGGTTCTAATGTAAACAAGTCTTGGTAAGAGTTTGTAGAGTGGCATCTTTTATATAACCTTTCCAAAACGAAACCACAACAGCAAAAGTGTGAAAACGCATTAACCAGTGTTTGCTATTTCTATCGTAAGCTGCAAACATTAGCATGTCCAGCTAACTAGCTTACTACTTACAGTGCAGTAGTAATGTCCACATAGTGTTATTTACAAGGCCAAGGACAACATCATTGACCCTTTTACATTGTTCTAATTTTAAATGACAGTCAGCTGGGGACAGCATTTTCAACCAACTCACAGAGTTGGCACTGAGTAGCTAACTAGCTACAGCTGAAAATCTGTGCCGTACTAGAATGGAGAGCTTGACAGGCATATCAAAAGCTAACCAATTAACTTGGTGAATACAATGTTACTATGGACCTTTTTCACAGCAGATGTTTTAACTTGTCATAGTAGGAAAAGTACAGAAAACTAATAACATTAACGATGGCTCCATTCCATGAAGTGTCCCAGTAAGTCATTCAAGTGAACCAACATGCACAATAGCAGGGGCCTGCAACTAGCTAATCTAAATGGAATGCAGTTGTTATTCATGTTATATATATAACATCTGTTTTTTCGCTGTTTTGACAAATCAAAATGTCTGCTGGTGCCGGCTCCCAATGGCAGGGGGAGGCGGATTTGCTAGTTCAGATCTGTGGCAGCAGTAAAGGGA
Source organism: Thunnus albacares (assembly GCF_914725855.1). Taxonomy (NCBI): domain Eukaryota; kingdom Metazoa; phylum Chordata; class Actinopteri; order Scombriformes; family Scombridae; genus Thunnus; species Thunnus albacares. Next base: position 21,645,199 of record NC_058128.1, on the reverse strand, counting down.
GGGACAAATAAAAAATATAATAATGGAAACAATTCCCACAACAACAAAGGGGAAAAAGGGGGCTGATACATGACCCCGCCAGCATCTCATCTAAAAAACCACCCCCTCCATTCAATCTTGCTACAACCTCACCCTACAGCGTTGTCTGTAGTGGCGCTTCACAATCACCACAGTCTCACAACATATGAGACAAACTGGTTTTGAACTGCCCATGGAAATTATTTCCTGCGTTTTACACACATAACTACAGTAATTGGGCTCTGAGCGCTTCCAAAATGTGAATGACCTACGCTCAACCAGGTACCTGAACACCTCCTGTGTAGTCACTTGCTGCTGATCAGCTAAATGTGCTGTTAATGCTACGCTTTCTGTCTAGACACTGGCTAAGAGTGTCCATTCTTGATTAGAAGCTCTGTTTTTGCTGTCTACTTTTCTCTTTTTAGGGCACTTTTCTCTGACTTGTGTCACACCTCGTCTCTGGTGTCTGCCTGACATGCTAGAGGCAGTCAGCAGAGCCCTGAAGCTCCACCCTGCCCCTGCACAGGGGTGGAGCGGCTCGCTGATTGCTGGTTTATTCAAAGTTTATTAATATCAAACGTATCACGTGTCCAAATTGAAACAAATTCGACACTGTGCTTCCTTGGATCCCTGACCATACACCCACCAAGTGTGGAGTTGATCGGATATGTGAAGGACATACAGACACAAACACTTGTTGTGTTTATATAAAAAACAATACACAAAACAATTTTAAAAAATGTCTGCTGTGAAAAAGGCCTACTATCTGCTATGAATACCTGCAAGTTCCAAGTTAAATCTTATTTTAATGTGAATTTTATTTCCTTACTACACTGCCAAACATAGTGAGGCCATTACCAATCCACCAGCCCATGCAAAAATCTACAAGGACAGTTGGGATTTCGACTTGTATGTGGATGAACTGAACAGTGCCATCAACTCTGAGATATTTAAACATCAAAGCTGGATCCAGTTTTATTACAACTGGGCAGGCTTTCAAAACTACAACCTTGTTGTGCGGGTAAATATACTTAATATGCAGGATCCTATCTATTCTTCTGCATTATCTATTATGGCTCATCCTTTGCATTAACTTTCCTTAGTGAAGTGCTATGATAATACATTCTTCTTCTGCTTTCTTCTAATTAAGAGTTGTAGTATGGAGGTGTGCTATAATCACCACATACCCAGCTTTATTGCAGTTGGAGACCTTTGTTGCATGTCATCATTCTCTCCCCTCATTTCCTGTCACCTCTCTTCTTTCTGCTGTCAAAATAGGTTACCTAGTGTAGTTTGGTAAAAAATGTAACAATACCATGCAATTTTAACCCTTTCATGCATAGTGGTCACTACAGTGGACAGCTATTCAAAAGCCATTTTCTTATATATGCATCGGTTTTAATGGTAGAGTTGCACATCAGCCAACGCAGTGGACTCTAGTGTGTCATCCCATACACTGCCATCCATTGGCCAGCCTTTGTAAGTGCAACACAAATTTCCAAGTATTGATTTTATGTTGGGAGAAAATGACAATTAATCATCTGTCCACTAAATTGGACAAACTCCTTGAAAAATGCGTGTTTAAAAAAATGAAGTTCAATTTTTTTTTCATGCCTAAAGAGGAATAAAAATACTTAGGAAAAAAATCCTGACTGAGGTTATCATAATTCATGCATGAAAGGGTTAAAGGGTCACTTCATCAAAATTACAATAATTAAATAACATATGGAAAAACTCAAAAACAACTTGTCTATCAAGAAACAATGTCCTGGTTAGTGTGGATAATCCACAGACCTTAATGTGAGCAGTTTCTGACAGGTTTAAAGGGGCACACACACATTTTAATTCAACCCCACTGTATTGGGGTGGGGGCAGACGTCTGAGAAAAGAGATTCAAAGACCTTGACACATAAAACCAAAACTAGAGTATCTGCATGGCCAGACACCACTAGGGTTGAGTCATAAATTAGGTTTTGTTTTGTGAATTGGGTGAACTGGCACTTTAAAACGTTAGGTTAGGTAAAACGTTAGTTAACCACAACAGATAATAATAATAATATAATCCTCTGTTTAAATAATGCTTCACATACGTAAAATATACATATCTGAGCCCACATTTATCAAAGTGCTAAAAGTGAAAATTTGGAATTAAGTGAAAGATTAAAGTAAAAATCTTTCACCTTTACACCCAATTGCAAATATATAATATATATATATAATATATATAATATATAAATATATACAATATATACAATATATATATATCAAACATCATCTGTCTTATTCTTAAATTTAAGAGAGCTCCAGAGGACACCTTAGATGACTTCAGTTCAGTGACAGAGATGATAAAGGCATTTGTGAGTCTTTTCACATAGAAAAATAGTCAAATAGTCAAAATGCATTAATAGAATGTTCAGTCCATTCATTGGTCAGATGTGGCTGAGTGGCAGGAGCAAAAAAAAAATGCAGGAAGCTCCTATCCGACCAAATATCAAGAAGGCAATGTGTTTTGTTGTTAGTCCAGGTTGGACCTTGATCCATTCTCCGGCCAGCTGCTAGCAGATGTTGATTTTGCTCATCTGCATTCCTGTATGCAAAATGCACCTGGTTACGGGTGTCATTTAGCTCAAACTTGCAGAGTGCATCTTGTAGTCAAGTCAGATCAAGGTTGGATCACATTCCCACTACAAACAAACTGCTCCAAAATTTGTTTGTGGCCAGATTGAGACCACTTCCTCTAAAGGGTCTATGTGTGGTTGTTTTAGTCCGCACCAGAGTACGATTACTGTGTTCAGATCTGCCCAAACAAATCGTACCAAGCAGAGAGAACTAAACTAAACAACGGAGGTTTGAAAGCACCCCTTGATGAAGTGAACCAATTCTGGACCAGTTCTTTTTTGATATTAAAGCTTGAGACAACTGAGTAACTTCGAATGGATTAAAACGCAATTGACTATATCGGGGGGCCCAGGAGGAAGTAGCTGCCTATTTTGCTCATGTTACAGCAGAATTTCTGCACTCAGCTCAACAGAAAATGAAAGGATAGATGTTGATCATGTCATGCAAACTTGAGATTTTAAAAGCTAGCGCTCTGCTCTGTTTTCTTGTTTTGTCTTTGTCTTTCCTTTTCTTCTCCTTCCTTGCTTCTTTCAAAAGCTTCAGTCTGCTCCGTTGGGTATCAAGCTTACTATGAACTGGTCTGTCGGCTGACACTTTTTCTTCTCTGTTGCCAACTTGTTCTGAGTGGATTTATTCTTTGATGAAATGCAAATGTCCAAACATGTATATTCAAGGTCATTGAGACAGATGACAACTTTGAACCCCGCACTGATGGCTGCGACTACTTGGTGGATTTCTTGGATCTGTCGTTCCCCACCAAGAGGCCTGACAGAGAGCACTCCTACGTAGAGGTGAGTCACTGTGGAGTACCTGGCAAATGATACACAACAGCAGATAAAGCTGTTTGAAATATTTAGATTTTACTACATAGAAATCATGTATTAAAAGATACAAACACACGACAAACCACAAATGGAAGTTCAACTGTTACGTTCCAAACATGACTTGTAGTTTCAGGTGGTGGTTTGGCTCTAAAAGTCTGTCTGTTTTTACTGGAAAATTTTGTGCTATCTGCTCAGATATCTATCAGATGACACCTTACCAAGCGAAAATGATACTATGAGAGCACTGAAGGGGAACCAAAACAAGTTGCAGCCACGCAGCTAAACAATGAGCTGAGACTTGCAATAAACGTATGTAAACCTGAAGAGAGATGCAGGCAATAATTATCTATAGGTTCATCACTACAAGCGACGCTTCTCATATTGCAGTAATTTGATACATTGTTATAAAAAATATTGATTATATTTGAAAATATTGCTTTCTTGCCGATAGTTGAGATGAGTTAAGCAGGTGGCTGAGCTGACAGTGGATCAAGTATCAAAGACTGATCAAAGACTGATCAAAGACTGATTGCATTGTAAAACAGGGCGTTTCAGTGAATCACAACTTGTTTTCATACAATCATCCATGCTTTCCAATGAAGACTCACTGGCTGGGATAAGAATGAAAATGATGATATGTAAAGAATCTCATGCACCGTCTAGCTTCTTTCTTTCACAAAGCAGTAACCTGATATTTCTTGGTTTCCCCCTTTAAGATTAAAAATAGGATTGGAGTGATGAGGTACTTGGTGCTGCACGGCCGTCTGTGGGATGACCTATACATCGGCTTCCAGAACCGCATAAGCCGAGACCCGGACATCTACCACCACAAGTACACACACTTTAACATCTCATATGTCAAAACCAGATCATATGTAATGAAATATACACTCAGCGAGCACTTTACTAGGAACACGTGCAATCTAATGCAAGCCAATACAACAGTTCTGCCATAAATTCTACTTTTAGGAAGCTTATACATTTTCAGCATTTCTTGACATTGTCAGAAAGGTGATAATTCTACTTTATGTTTCTGACTGAGGTCGTAGTGGGTGGTGGTGTATTGGAAGACATTACATTGAAAAGTGTTCCTAATATTTTGTCCACCCTATTAACATGCATGAGAGTCAATGTCCTAAAACTCGATCTGCCCTGTCGGTCTCCAGGTTCTGGAACCACTTCCAGATAGAGTTACCAGTTCACAAGCCAGACTGGGACCAGTTTCTGCAGCAGGTGCCTCCCATCCAGGAGCCTGACACACCACAGGATGAGCCAGAGGAAGTGAGCCGCTGTACAGTGGCATGAGTTTGGATTGTTGGTTTATGAAGATCAAGTAACTGGTTGTGATTGATGGTTTTAATTTGCATCTACTATCATACCAGCAGGTCATGCCAACTTGTCTGGTTTGCTGCTTTATTTTAACTAGATTGCACAAAACACGTGAAGAGTGACAGATGGAAGAGATGAAAGACACATGAGATAAGAAAACCAGTCCCTCAAGACTCTCTGTCTTTAAAGGACCATGCCAGTTATTTTTCATGTTTCAGCTTATAAATTAACTACAAACTGGCCTCCATTAATGTCTATATGGTATAAAAATCAGTTTACAGACTCTTGAGACTGGCTTGAGTTATGTAATCTATCATATTGAACATCGGGTCTGTATCAGTTTGTTCCTAATGACTTCATATCATTGTTTTCTGTTTCTGTTTTCATTAGTGCTTTTAAAAAATACCAATGTATTGGGGTCCTGAGGGACCACAGTCAAAAGCACCCCATTGCACCTATGCAGTTTTACTAGCTGGAACTATTTATTGAGGTTATGTTTGCCCTGGTTCCTAATTTAAAGTATCACACACTATCAGGGGGGTCAGGGTACTCTGTCAAGTTATTTTGAAGGCTTTGTGGAAAGATTGTACTTGGGATAAAAGTAGTGATTTGTATTAAAGAAAGTCTTTTTTTCAGGTGACATTAATTACATAACTAATAATGTTTTGAGATTAAATAAGTTAAGATTTTGTTATGATTGTTGTTTCTTACAGTAGTTTATTCTTGGGATCACCAGGGGCCCCAGTTAGTAGTCCTTGTATGTTAAATATGTTGGTAGAATGAGGGTTAAAGCAAGACTATGTAATTTTTAAAATATAAATAAAAAAACTTTCTCCAACAAATGAAAAGTTGTATTCATAGCAATAAAACTCACCCTTTATTAGTTCAAAACAACTCCACTGCATCATCTCACAACAGTAATGTAATAATGAGAACAAATTGCTGTTTGGAACAGAAGAAAAACCCCAAAAGTGGATTAATTAAAGCAATACAGTTATATTGCATCAATGGTGCATTAATTGTTACTTGATCATTTATCATTAAAATTAAAGGAATGTGATGTTAAATAGAAATCATAGTGATAAAGGCATTTGTGGTGTTACTTGTGGAGCAGCACTTAACGTGAAATCCCTTGATGCTCTCAAGCAGCTTGGTGAAAACTTGTGAGTGTGTGACCCCAAAGTCTGAATTTTGTGTGTTGGTCCAGTGACCTAATGGAAAGTCAGTACAGTGCTTTTACAGATCACATCACTGTAAACTGCTCCTGTTATTTATTTATTTCAGATTTAGATTGTTTTGAGATTCCATGACATTCCATTCCAAGACTAAAACTTTGTTTGCACTGAGGCAGAAACATTCAAAGGCAATCTTTGATTAGAATTTAAAAAGCAAAAAAAATGAATATGACTCTGTTTCAAAAATATATTCCTAAAGCTGTGTCCTATCTCAATAACTGAGTATGTGGTATATCACACTGGAAAAATGACAGAATTACTCAAAACAGTCAGTGTGCAGACTAAATAACTACATTTCTGAGTATGCTGTTGATATACAGTTGTACACGATCACCCCGCAATACTAGGAAAACTAAAAATAACAAATCTTTGTGGAAACATTTTACGCTCTTTTTGTGGGGTTTAACAGTGATATCACAAAAACAATCAAACTTCAGAACGGTAATAAAGGATTGAAGTTATAGCACTGATCAGAGGATACACAGGGCATTACAATAGAACTTTTTCATAGCGGATATTCTAACTTGCCGTTGCAAGAAAAGCACAGGTGTAACTACTGACATGACAGCAATGATGTCACTGTTCCATTAATCATCCCAGTAAGCCATAACATTGAGCTAGCAGTGAAGTTAGTTTAGCCAGCAAGCTGCCCTGGATATAGATCCCTTTGCAGTTAATCATAATGCTGCTACAGGTGGCTAGTTCCTGTGTTTAACGTTACTTTTATTCATCAAATCCCTAAGTTTCCCTTTAATGTTTTTAGTTACACCTGTGCTTGCTAATGTTTGTTACACCTATATCCAGCACTTATATCCACCAATATCCAGCTCGAATCAGCCCAGCTCATGCCCACAAAGTCTGCCCAAAACCTGGACGTCATGACTGATGACCAACAAACCTCTAAGGTTACGTGGCCTTGACTGCTTGGTCGTGTTGAACTGCCCTGTACAACTTCAAAAAGATTAGACCCTACCTGTCTGATCATGCAGCACAACTCCTGGCACAGGCTCTCGTAAGATCACGCGTCGACTACTGTAACTCCTTACTGGCAGGTCTCCCCGCATGCAGGTTCACACCTCCGCAGATGATCCAAAGTGTGGCAGCACGTCTGGTCTTCAACCAGCCCAAAACAGCGAACAGGTCCTCAAATTAAATGACCAAATAGGTTGTTTGACCATGCACTCTGGAACGACCCATAGGAGTGTTTTCTAATTTGGTGCCTCTATCAGCAGTAATCATCAGGACATCATTTGTCTGTGCTTTCCAAAACTGTAACAAATTGCTGTTAAAAAATAATTGATTTATGATGTGACATTAAGGTCTGGTTAGGTTTAGGCACAAAAACCACTTGGTTAGGGTTAGGGAAAGATCATGGTTTGAATTAAAATGATCACTTCAAACGTGGTGTGGGTTAAAGTTACTACTTCCTTAAAGTTAGGCAACCTTCGTTATCATGGCAACAGTAAACACTGTGACAATGGTAGTTATGTTTTTTAAAAAACTGTTTTGACTCGCAGTTGGAAATGTGACACTCATGGTTGGAAATGGGACGCGAACAGTGGTCTCCTGCACAGAAGTCCACTAAGTCCTCTTTTTGCAAGTTAGGATCTAACCAGGAACTCACTTATAATACATCAAGCCTGCCACTTCCGAATATGGAAATATGCTTCTAAATCGAAAATCGATCAAAATAAGCATTCGATTTCAACCTTCGAAATCACAAACAGGTTTGAGATTCTCACAGTGTTTTTCTTCTCTCCAACCCGCCTACTTGGGCACATCTGAAAAAAAGAAAAAAACAACATTTCAAATAAGACTAGCTGCTAGTTAATGAGCCTACCTGTAGTCTGCATTACTTTTCGAGACACCATGGCCACTGCCGTAGGCAGAAATGATGGAGAAACAGAACTGGAAGATCCTCCTGCTTCCCTCAAGTCACCGGTGTGACAACACTTTGCCTGCTTGAGGTTTCTTCCTGTTAAAAGGGAGTTTTTCCTTGCCGCTGTCGCCAAATGCTTGCTCATGGGAGAATTGTTGTGTCTCTGTAAATTAAAGAGTACAGTATTGACCTGCTCTATGTGAAAAGTGCCCTAAGATAACTTTTGTTATGATTTGGTGCTATAAAAATAAAATTGAATTGAATTATCTAAACAACGAACGTGTCGTTGACAAAAAAAAACAAAACAAACTACAGTTTGCAGGCTATGCCACATGCGTGTACCATACCCCACCTCAGGCAACACGTCAAATATGGCAGGAAATATTCACAGGCATCATAAAGAAATAGATTTGACTGGGAAAAACATTGACACTGGCAACTTTTCCATCCTCATTTAGAGCCAAACTTCAACACAATCAATTCAAACTCACATTTCAACTCACACTAAAGAAATAACAAGTGCAATAGGGGTGTTTGTAGCCTCAGACATGTGACCCTATTCAGTGGTGGAGAATTCTGGATTTAAGCGTTTAATCAGTGTTCTAGTACCACGCTACAAAGTACCAAGCAGGTCGTACAAACATGTTGCCCCCGATGTATGAAAATGTGAAGGCAAAAGTTATTGAAGGCCTGAGCAATGCAGAATTAATTGCCTTGATGACAGATTGCTGGACCTCCAGAGCAACACAAAGCTACATGACCATCACAGCACACTACCGCAGGCTTAGATCCTCAGGTGGGGCCCTTCTGGCTGTTCCAAAGTCAAGGCTTAAATCTAAAGATGACCGTGCTTTTGCCATCAGGGCCCCTCCACTTTGGAACAACTTGCCTGAGGAGATAAGGCTCACAGAATCAGTAACTTCTTTTAAATCACTTCTTAAAACCCATTATTACAGACTTGCTTTTATGTAATGTTGTCTTTAGATCATCTTTCTTTTAAACTTTTTTATCATCTCTTTATTGTCTTTCTTTGCCTTTGGCCACCATCTTTTTAAGGTCAGATCTGTTGTTGTCTTCTGTTTCATGTTTTTGCTTTGCGTTGTTCTGCTTTTGCTTTGTCTGTCAAAGCACTTTGTAAACTTTGTTTTTAAAAGGTACTATATAAATAAAGTTATTATTATTATTATTATTATTATTATTATTATTATTATTATTATTATTACATTAATGATGACTGGGATATTGAAAATCCAGTCCTTTAAAGTTGCCCCATCTATGATGCTCACACAAGTTAAACTTTGGCAGAGGTGCTGAAGGAAGCAGTAGTGGAATGGAAACTGGATAGACCCAATGCCACAAAGGAGGCTGGATTGTAACCGCATATATTTTAGGGTGTTTTGCGCACACAGTGAATCTGGCATCCCAGAAGGGGTTGGGAGTGAACCAGATGGCCCATCTTTTGGGCAAAGTCAGGAAGGTGGTATTTTTTTCCACCGGAACGTGACTGTAGCAGCTGTCTTAAAGGCCAAACAAGACATGCTTCAGCTTCCCCCTCACAAACTGGTCTAAGACATCATTACAAGGTGGAAGTCCAGCTATGACATGCTTATACAGTACTTAGAGCAACAAGCTGCTGTTTAGTCTGCCCTCATAGAAAAAAAACGTGCCAAGAACCTCATTAACTTCTCCAATCAAGATGTGATTGTTCTTGAAGAGGTGGTTCAGGTACTGAAGCCTCTGAAAACAGTCACAACTTTGATGAGTTCTGAAAAGCAACCGACTGTGTCTCTGGTCCTTCCCCTCAAGCACACAATCCTGACATCTATGAGGTACAGTGAGAGATTCACTGATTGTGAAGGATGTTAAATATGCTATAGCAGATAACTTTGAGGAGAGGTATTCTGACCCAAGACTTCAACAGTTCCTGAATGAGAGAACTGCAGATCCAAGGTTCAAGTCTCTATCCCACCCAGATGACTTCCTTCGGAGTGAGATCTTCAATACTCTGCTTGAGAAAATCTTGCAAGAGCATCCAACACAGCTATGTGGTCAATTGATGTAATCAAATTTCACTAGTAATAATAATGCAAATTATTGTAAAATTTCATAATTAAAAAAGCAATGATAAATTATTATTAAAGGTAGTTATTAATTTTAATATCAGAACATTTTAATTTTATTTAATTATTATACAGCACACCATCACAATAACTTTGTTGTTGATTCACCTAAATTGTCACATGTGCACTTCCATTACATTAAAACTACACCATCAATACCCAAACCATGGCATGGTGCTGTTGAAGAGGAAATGCAGCTCTACAAGATGGCAAAAGTCATCCCTCTGGATTCAGATCCACTGAAATGGTGGAAAGAAAATGAGCATCTGTACCCACATTTGTCCAAGCTCTCCAAATGTTATCTTGCTGTACAAGCAACAAGTGTGGCAAGTGAGAGAGTGTTATCAACGGCAGGGGCACATTGTGACAGCTCAAAGAGCAGCCCTGTTGTGGTTTGCAGTGTGGACCCAAATGCAGACACAGACTAGAGTGATGTTAAATGAAGTAAGGCTTTATTGCCAGGGAAGTGGGGGGAAGTTGAGGTGGATGCAGTGGGGATGAAGCAGGCTGAGGCCAAGGACTGGAGGGCTGAGAGGAGTGAGGGAGAGTGGCAAAGGCAGGCAGGAGGGAGTAGGTGGTAGTAGGCTGGAGAGCGGGCAAGCTGGAAACACAGGGAAGGGGGAAAAAACAGGGAAACACTAGGGAATCTTCAGGTACCGTAACAAGCCCTCTCTCCAGAGAATGTGAACATACTCATCTTCTTAAAGAAGAATTCGAAAATGTAAATGACAGTTGTCTAAAAATGAAATGTAATAAAGGTGTGTGATAAAAAAATGTCTAAATAGTTAATAGTGTTGTACATGTTCAACTATTTATTATTCAGATATTAGTGTTCAAAGAATGTGAAAAATATGACGGTTAAATCTCTTAAACTGCAGTTTTTTGCACTTCCACATCAGCTTCATTTTTCAGCCCTGGAGGTTTCTTGGTTATATCACACCTGATACCATGTAGCCTATCTTTTTAAAGCAGAATTTGAAAATGTAAATGACAGTTGTCAGGGCATGAAACCAACAATCTGTTGATCTTTATATCGAATCAAATCATGACTTTAAAATCAAAAGTCAAATCGAATTGTGGATTTTGAGAACCCTAGAAATTTGTCACCTTATATAGATGTCATCTGAACTGTGCCACTTCTCCTGGTCATAATTATAACAGCCGCTAGATGGCATCTGTAACTCAAATGTAACTATGGGTAGTCTTTTCCAACTGACATTACGACTTATTGTTTCATTTTACTTGGGAGGACAGGCTCAAAACAGCACGTCACCCCACTGTTCAGATCCCCCCACTGGCTCCCAGTTGCTGGGAGTAATGTGTAATAAAAATATGGTAAACTGAAAACCAAAAGCAAACTAATTAAAAGGAATAAAACTTTTTTTAAAAAAAGTTAAAATTACACCTTTTATTGTTGTGTGAAACAGAAAGACAAAAAGACAAAGAATAATGATGCATATAAGGTTGAGTTTCTGCCCTTATTTTTCATTTCAACTTCACTACATCGCACACTCAGCATTTAGAATTTCTCTTTAAACTGACTTACTACCTCTAAAAAAACAGCACAAACATTCTGTTCCTCTTTAGTGTGTAATTTCCTGTGTCAGTTTGACAGATGCAAGTGTGGTGTATTTCACAAACCACAGCTTCGTTGCCTTTGTTGGTGGCGGTTTAGTGTTATTCTCTGAGGCATGGAGTTAATGGTGGAGATCTTACTGTGGGCCTGTATTGTCCTGGAATCTGGGGTATATTCAGTCTCACTGCCAGAAATCACAGATGGGGAGTTTATTGAGCAATGTGTAAGGGAACACAACAGGGCGCGGTCATCCGTCAAACCACCTGCAAGGGACATGCTGTACATGGTAGGCAAAACTAACGTTCTCTCACTAACTTTCTTACTATGATAAGCAAGTGATAGAAAGGTAGTGGTTAAAGGACCTAACCAACACCACAGTTGGTAGACAAAAAAACAGCAGACGAGTAAGGATTTCAGCTAACATTTTCAAAATGTTTCAGCACTGTTTGCAGTGATGATTACAGTAAAAAAATAAATTCCCCTCTGATGAAGTGATTATTTTGTCAGCCCTCTGTTGATTTTAGAAGGTTTTAGAGGCCTTGAGATTGGAATGTTGCTGGTTTGAATCTAGCAGGAGCCATCTAGGAAATAAATGCTAAAACAAAAAGAGCTTGTCTGCTCCGTAAAGAAGATCAAAGGGTCAGATCTCCTAAATTACAGAAGAAATGCTTCGAGTGGTATCTAGCTGTGCAGACAAAATCGGTTTTATTTGTCCAGGTTTTGATATATCTGTCTGTGCTTCCACCCGTAAGACCTGGTTACATCAGAATTTTTAAAAAAAGTTTGCCATGTTATCAAGTCAATCCACAAAATATTTTGCATTATGTTAGAGTCTAAAATGGAAGAAGCTATTGTAGCTTTATTAGCTGTACTGCACCATTCTCTTTTATTTAACCCTCCTCTGTTGAAAATTACCCTACATAAGAAGCATGGTTTTTAAACAGTCAACAGTACAAATACATCTCTTGAATAAACTGCATGAACTTGTCCCATAAGTAACAAGCTTGCTACTGTGGCTAGTGCTAGCATGTTCCCAGCTTTCATGTATTGTACTGCTAATCACATTAGCTCGCCAGCTACTGTAGCTAGTAAACACAATGTCACTGTAAGGTCTCTGTGACTATTAGGTCACAGAGACGATAGTGGTGAATGGTGGTGAAAGGATTTTTTAAAATTCAACACCAACTTATCCTCAGTAACCAGGACATACTTTTTGGAAATACGCTGCCATTTTTTGATGCAATCATTCAATACTATGAATGCCACAAACCTCTGTTTACATATATTAAACGTCAGAGACATCTCAAAACATGGACAAACAAAACCAAAACTATCTTGACCATTTATGAAAAGAAACCATAATTATACATAATAGAGTGGGTCACTTTAAAGCATAGTTGTTTCATATTTTCTGCCTCTGCTCATTCAGACATGGGATGAGGGCTTGGCCATTACTGCAAGAGCATGGGCAAGGCACTGCGTATTTGAACACAACATCTACCTCAAAGATGTCCGTCGTGTGCACCCTACCTTCTCTTCTGTGGGAGAGAACATAGGGACAGGCTACCCACCATCAAATTTTAAAGTGAACACAGCAATAAAAAGTTGGGTGGATGAAAACCAATTCTACGACTACGAAGCGAACACATGCTCAGATGTCTGCGGCCACTATACACAGGTGTGTGCTACTTTTTACTCTAAATATACTATGATTATGTGGTTGTGCTAGTTCAAATAATGTCTTATAACCAATAAAAAGTAAAACTGCTAAGTATGTATAACATTTATTCTGCATCGCACAATTTATCCTTTTCTGTTGTCTCCAGGTTGTATGGGCAACGAGCTACAAGGTTGGTTGTGCCATCCACCTGTGCCCGAATGGTGTCAAAAAAACCAACTTTGGTACTAGAGAGAGTTACATGTTTGTGTGCAACTATGCTACAGCGTAAGTTGATCACATCTATATCTAAGTCTGATTTTAAGACAGAAACGTGTTTAATTTAAAAAGGCTCCAAACATTAACTCAATCTCACATGCACCATCCTGGTGAGAGGTGATGTAAATACTCACTTGCCCACCAAATCTGTATTAATCCACGGCTGAAAATAGTCCCCAACAAATGTGCCATTTCCTCCTGTTTGAGTAAAGTTTTCTACAAACTATAGTAACCTACTGTTTTAGGAAATTATTGACCATTCACTAAAAAACAAACTACTGTATATATTTGTGACGCATTTTTAAAGATGTACATCTTCAGTAACAAACATTTGCTACCTACAAAATGTGATTTAACTCAGATGATGGTTCCTTGTTCAGGGGTAATATGAATGGAATGCAACCATATCAATCTAAAGGGACAGCCTGCTCTGGATGTGAAGGCACCTGTAAGGAGCCTCTCTGCCGTGAGTATTCAGTCCCCCTTTGGTGAAGCCAAAAAAAAAAAAATTATATCCTGATTTCAAATTAAATTCAAGTCTTCACTAAGAGTCTACAGTCATGCTAGCAGCTCTGTGAGATAGTAATTGAGCTAAAGGCTCACAATGGCATGCTAACATACTCACAATAATAATGCTAGCATGTTGATGTTCACCGTGTTAGCATGCAAACATTTGCTAACTAGCGCTAAGCATAAAGTACAACAGAGGCTGATGAGAATGTTTAGAGAAACCAAAGTATTAGGCAAAATGAAAGTTGACTGATTTTAAATAGATAATAGCACTAGATGAAGTCAGGAGTACCATCAAAGTTATTATAATTCATTTGTGTGATCCAAATTTTACAACAATCCATCCAACAGACATTTCAGTAAAGAACTACAAACTGTGTTTTAATATCCTTACAGGTAACCAAGAACGGGATTCACAGAAAAGTAAGTGTCAGCACTCAAGCATGATGATGATTTGTGCTGCAGAGATGCTTTTTCTTAAAAAGTAGTACTAGTGTGAAGCAACTTTTTAGTGAAGAAATGAGCAATATATTCCACTGGATAAATCATAGTTAAAGTAAGTACTGTATAACTACTAATATGGAAACCCACTCGGTCTGCCTTGCTTTGTGTTGCCAGGCTACAACTGGACCCCAGACTGGGACCCTGTCAAGGGCTCAAACTATGTGGCTGTTCTGGTCGCCCGGCCCATTGCTCTGATCTGCACCTTCATCGCCGCATATGCAGTCCACTACTTTTACCCCGATGTCTTCTGCTATGAATAGACCTCCTGTGATGACCTGATGAACATTCAGCCAGGGCTAAGACGAGGATGATGATTTATAAACATCAAAGTTAAATCTTTTTATTTTTTGTCTATGCACAGCTGTTAGGTCCCAACAGAGCTGTACATAAAATCGCCAAAAAGTACATATACGTGAAAAAAAAGGCTCCAAAATTGCTTTTCCTAAGCCACAGAGGAATCTGATTGTTCTCCTTCTCCTATCACTGAGTAACAACTGGCATATATGCGTTATATTAACTTCTACATTATTCCTGTCTGTTATATTAACATTTTACCCTGCAGTTTGCTAGAAGAGACACACGCTACACCACTAGCCACTAAACAGGAAACCACAGGGTTGAAAGAGAAGCTAACATACCCAAACCGTGATCATTTACTTTACTGGAGTGTACATCTACAGTGACTGCAAGGGATTAAATTTGCAGCAATCAATATTTTTATATAAACGAATGGCACACTTAAGCTCCAATGACTTTACTATATGACCAATGTTTCAACCACACTTTGTTTTTCTCAATGTGTGGTCAATACATTAATCATATAATAGAATCATTGGAGCTTAGTTGTCTTCACTTGGATACATGCCATTGCTATGACCAGCACCTAGATTTTGGTGTTTATTCACCATACAATTCTTCCTAACTATATAAACCAATGGGTCACATGACCATACATGATATGAAAGGTGTCGCTCATGGTGACGAACAGAAATGATCCCCTAGCTCTATGCAGTCATCATACTGTGCCTCTACAATAAAGCTGCAGGTCAAAATGTGATCATAACCAAAAAAGATGAAGGTCATGAGTACAAAAATAAGGTCCAGGTTGTTTAAAAATTCAATTTTCATTTAATTTCACAATCCCATCTGCCTGAGTCTGCCCCCTCCTGAACACACGTCAGTCTTAACGGAGGAGAAAAATATATCTGGAAAAATATAAATATTGACCATACAAAATCTGGACAATGGTTAGAAGAGAACAAATGAGGCAGACAAGAGGAAAATGTATCACATCACTAAGTGGCGGTCTGTTAGTCTCCAGAGAGATGATGATACACAGGAGAATATAATCAGGAAATCCTCACAACAGCAAAAGTAGTTCAGTAAAAAGTTCATCTTGATCCATCTTCCTGTGTGCTTACAGAGTCCTTACTCTGTCTCATATGACTGTCCAACAAATACCATATCACATGGTACACGTGACAACAGCAGTGTCGGTGGTTAGCCTTTGTTTTTTGTTTTGCTCTTTTTCTTTTTGTCGGTGGTGCTGCTGGTGGGAGGAGCTGGGTTCACTGGTGGAGCGCCCAGTTTCTTGGTTTTGGCTTTTTTCACTTTGTCCTTGATGGCTTCGATGTCCAGCTTACCTTCCACAGGAGCTGAAAAAAAAAAAAAGGAAAAAAAAGTCTCAGATATACTGTATATGTTTTGTTCTCAGATAAATGCTTGTTCATCGATTTCTACCTTTAGCGGTCTTCTTCATTAACGGCTTCTCTTTAGGAGGAATGAAAGCTTTGTTCCGCTCTTCTTGCTTTTTGGTCAGTGCTTCTGCTTGTTTCACCTGAGAAAGAGGAACAATAAGTCATACATTCTAAATATATTACATACATACAATGATGCAACTATTCCTTTACCATTTTTGTGTGTGTGTGTGTGTCTGCAGTATTTCAGAGACTCTACTGGTTTAGGAAGTCTTACACTTTCATGATGCTGCCTGGAATCACATCCTGACATTACACTCATGTGAACAAGTACTGCAGCCCAGTACGAGATTAATCTACACAAAGAGCTCACCTTGATCTCTTCCATCCTCTTCCTCTTTTTCACACTTTCACGTAGGAAGAACTCTCCTGTGGCCAGCTCTTTGTCAACCTGAAATCAATGTTCAAATTTAATTTAAAAAACAAGGTCCAAACATCGGCAGACCTTCTGTGTAGGTTTTTCTGTTAGTTTACATGAAGCTCAATGTTTTTATCATAATAACCTTTAAAATATCTGCTGTAGCATTTCATAATAAAGCACAATGTCTGAGCAAACCTACATACACATGATATGTTGCATGTTATCTTTTACTACTAAAGCATGTTAACTTTACTGAGTTCTCATAGACCGCACAGATTTTCAAAAAACTTCTCCTGACCTTGCTCTCTGGCTGTTGTGGGGGGAACGGTGTGTACTCCTTCTTCACACTCTTCTTCTTGGGCTCCTTGCGCTTGGCCAGGTTCTTGTGGCGGAACTTAGGCAGGAAGCGTTCCCAGCTTTGCACCCGCAGGTCAGGGTCTTTGGAAAGCTCCCGTTTGATCATTAGTGTCTGACGGTTCCAGCAGTCAGAGAATTCGGATAAGGGCAGAATGAAAAAATGATAAAAAAAAACATGTATAACTTTGGTGGTGATTTAGCTTTAATTGACAAAACTGGTGCCAGGAGACATTTGGAACTCTTTGATTGACAATCAGCAGGTTGCTATAAAGCTCTGCAGGGCACCTGGGCAGCCTGATGTATATATTACTGATCACTCGGGGTTTCACCAACTACTCAACTACTAAAACCACTCAATCATGGATAATATGGTTTTAGCCAACATCACTAGATTGACAGTAGTTCAAGTGTAAAACACCACTGGTCCCACAACAATCCCTCATGCATATTATAAATCAGTACTGACCAGTGCACATTTAAAACTTTGTATGTGGTTAAATTTGTCCTTATGTACATATCTTCTAATGGACTTCACCGTTTAAACTGTATTTGTTAGTTTGTAACTATCTATTTTAGTTTTTTTGCAACACATGAGTGTTCAATATGCAATTTTGCTTTACCATTCATGTAACTTTAACATTAATGCGAATAAAGCTTGACACCGAGAGATGAAACAAACTTATCTGGTGATTATTCTATGTAATTCACTGTAATTCCCTGGTTTATCAGTGAAGGTTATGAACTACACTGCAGACTGGAGACTCTCTAAAGCTTCATTTATACTCCCGAGTGGACGTGTATCAGCACAGCTGCGGACACCACGGATGCAAAGGTGTTCTGTTTATACTAACTCCTGGAGTCCGCTTGGAGGGCGCATTCCTCACATGCGCAGTAGATCGGCATCTACAGGAAGACAGCGTTGCGGGTACGCGGATGTCTGCACAGAGCCTATGCAGATACCCTCTGATAACAAAATTTACGTCACGTTGACCCTAGCGGACCGTCACAGATGCAGAAAGTATCATTTCAGCATAAGAGTGCCAAGCAGCTGTCTTAGTGGGTCCAATGAGGGTCCATCATCCATTGAGTAGACTCAAGTCATACATGTGTCTGCTGTTTGAAAGGTGTATAATGCCTCAATACGGAGAGCAGCGTGCCAGCAGTAAAGCTCTGATCTCAGCGGCTCAGTGCTGTTTGTAAGGTGTGTGTTCCAAAGAACGTGGAATGTGTTAAACCAGTTAGACAATCTGATCAAATTAAAATAGAGTGTACTGGTCACAAGGTTCTATTTTTATTCATATTGGTAGTTTCAAAGCCCTACTCTAAATAGACCAGATCTTATCTTTAATTACAGATCACCTGGGACTCTTCATGCCCTCAGCTCCAGGTTGAGCCAACCTCGGCTTACAAACCCAGAGAGATTTGCTTCAGTCAGGAGATCAAGAACAAGGATGGAAAACTTCTTCATCAGGCATGAATGCAGTGTCAATATTTTAACTGTATCAATCAAACAAGTGCTACTGCTGTGGAGAACAGGTCAGGTTCCTGAACGTACCTTGATGTTGTAGATGGGGTGGATGTTTTTCATCGTGTCCATGACCACTTTACGCACCTGGACAACAGTGACAGAGACATAAATAACTAAAATACTTCTACATCCTCTGTACTTTGCGTAAAATATTTTTCCGGTTTAAGTATTCAGGTTGAATTCAGATTCAATATTTAGTGAAAAAAAAGAAAAGTCTTTATTCTATTTTTCTTTGCTGGGTCCTGTTACTACTTACTGCAACTGCAAAGATTTCCCGAGAGGGATCATTATCTTGGCTAAGCAGAGCCTAATTAAACATGAGGGGAGTTTGGTTGCACCTCAATACAGGAAGCAGACATCTCTCACTCTCACACCACTCACACTCACACAAAATGCACGAACAAAAGAGAGCTCACATTTCAGATGAGAGGATCTTTCAAGTTTTGTGAGGATCAGATATTTTAGGGGAATAATCTGCAACATTTCATCTGAATAAAAGTTAATTTTCCATTTGCTGTTTTATAACAAGGTCACTTTCCCAGCTCTTTAAATACACTGCTAAACCCCTGTGACCACAGGGGTCTACAAGAACAAGCTGAAGCTCTGAAGTTCTTACCTCCTTCAGGCCGCCGTAGGGCCCCAGGGCCGACACTGTGTTGCCCTGCACCATCACATAGCAGTTGGTCAACAATTCTAATGCCTGGACAGGAGAGCAAAGTAAAATATTCAATTCATGGCCTAAGAGGAACTGTTAACAGCGTCTTTGCATCGATCAGCACAGTCATATTAGAAACTATGCT
Organism: Thunnus albacares; assembly: GCF_914725855.1. NCBI lineage: Eukaryota > Metazoa > Chordata > Actinopteri > Scombriformes > Scombridae > Thunnus > Thunnus albacares. The sequence continues at coordinate 21,625,846 of NC_058128.1, read as the reverse complement.
GCCACCTAGTGACATTTATCCCAAACTGCAGCATTCAGATTACAGACACAAATCCTTCTGAGGACATGTTCAAACTGTAGCTCACTGTCTCTTAAATCTGAATTTCACTCCTCATATGACACAGGTTTACTATTTTCTGAGATCATTATGATTGGAAAACAACATGCTAAAACCTCAAAAGAGTTTAATATTCTTCTATTTGATCCTAGACTTTTTAACCATCAGTGACAATGAAAATAAAGATAGCAGGACTCACTTTTAGGGTGGAGCCCTTCGGACCGATCAGCCGCTGCCTTCGCTTCACAAACCGCTCTCTGTTCCTCACCAGGGTTCCGATCTTGATGATGTCACAGGCCATGTCGTCCTGTAATATCCGCACAGCCTGGAAGCAAAAAGCAACGTGAAAAAGGAAGCAAAACGCCTGATCAGAAATCAGCATCACTCTTGTGTTTGTTATTGCTGTTATCAAGCATCTAGAGTATTTCAAAACAAAATGAACATGACCTTCAAGAAGCAAAATCTACATGTGGCATGTACTGCAAAATACATACAGTAATACACAGACTGTAACCGTACACTGACAGCAGCTTCCTGGATGTGAGCGCAGACATCATTACCTGTTCGAATGGGACACTCCTGGCGAGCAGCTTGATGAGATCTCTGGCTCTCATGATGGCATAAGGGTCAAACGTTTTCTTAGTGGTGCAAACACTAATGCTTCCCTCTATCAGGTCCAGAGAGGCTTTGATGTGCTGAGAGAGAGATAATCCACTTTATACAGGATGGTAACATCATCAATACCTGAACTGCACAGTACAGGTCTACTACCTGTCCCCATCTTCCCTCAGCTCACATGCATCGCCCTGCAGCAACAATATCATTACTGCTAAAGCTAGACTTCAAATGACTAGAACTAAAAATAACTGCATGACTAACACCTACATTTATGTCCAAAGACTAAAACTAAATCAAAATCAATTAACAAAATCAATACTGTTGCCCCCACCCCCCACCCCCTCCCCCAAGCTGCCTGAGCTGCATAATCTAACTCATTTTTACATTTTTTCTACAAGCTCGGTGTCAGGTATGCTGATCTACATAAATAAACAAACCTGTTTACTTTGTGCATGCAAAACACATCTACGACAACGGAGTTTATGGTCTATTTTCAGTTGTTTTTTCCCTCCTGTCTCAGTGAACTTACTGCCTCTCCCAAAGCCTTCTCCACCAGCGGCCAGCACTCTTTCAGGTAAGCTTCTCTGTATTTTGGGAAGAGGGTGGCGAAGCTGCTTTCCTCCAGCAGACCACGGGGGTTGTCGTCTCTGGTGAACTCTGGCTCTTTCCATCCATCAGGTACGGTCAGGAGTTCAGCTTCATTCACTGCATGACACAAACATCATAATCATGGATGGTTTGACAGCTTCATTTTTTTGTGTTGTTGAGACTGTTTTCCACCGTTAATATTAGATACAGTAACAAAGAGGGAATACTGAGTTCACTAATATGTCTCACTTGTCTGACACAAGAGATTGTTTAGATGGGAAAGTGGTGGAAAGTAACTAAGTACATTTACTCAAGTAGAATTTTCAGGTATTTGTAATTTACCTGCGTGTTTCCATTTGATGCTACTTGAGAGGGAAATATTGTACTTTCTACTCCACTACATTTATTTGACAGCTTTAATTACTTTTCAGATGAAGATTTGACACAATGGATAATATAACAAGCTTTTAAACTACTACACATTGTTAAAGATGAAACCAGTGTTTTCCAACCTTTTTGGTTTTTGACATCTTACATATAGCAGTGTGTAACCGGGGTCACATTTCACATGTCTATGAGTTGTTAACAGCTCCACCAAATAGTGATTTTTGCCTCTAAAATTCTCACATGGTTTCATTTCATTAACTGTTCAAATGATCTAATATTTCACCAAAATAAAAGATTAGACAAAAAGTCCAAATACTGAAAACAGATTTGTGTATCAGAACTTTGTTTTATCTTCTTTTCTCTCCCATTAATCATCTCACGACCCTTCAGATTTATCTGGTGACCCCCACTGGACTAAACTAGCCAACTGTATATAAAGTAGTTGAAACTAGCTCCACCTCCAGCAGCTACATTAACATGCTGCTCTAACACTGATGCTTCACTATTAATAATCTAATGATGTCATATATAATAATATATCAGTCAGAGGGACCAAACCACTACTTTTACTGCAATACTTTAACTACTACGCCAAGCAGATAATACTTATGTACTCTTACTGTGGGAGGATTTTTAATGCAGGACTTTTACTTGTAATGGAGTATTTTCACATTGCTGTATTGGTACCTTTCTCACAATCAATTGAGAAGCTACTTTTGAGTACAACGCACTACAGCTGTCTGACAAAGCTGTGCAGTGAAATATTTAAAGACGAAGGCTTCCAAAGAAACAGTGAAGGACGGTAACAAACAGTAGGAACTAAATGAAGAAAAACTTCGTTTTATTTAGAAGTTGTCAAGAAATGTTGACATGAAGGTAATCTGCAAAAACCTGTATGTTTTCTTTGTCTAACACAGCAAGGCAACACTAACTCACACTCGAAACAGAGCCAGTTTGAAGAGAAACCAGCGAAGGAAAATTTATTTAGCAAAACAGAACATGTTTACAACACAACACAGCACACTGGCTAACGCAGCTTCATGCTAATCCATGCGTGCCTGGCAGCTGACATGTAAACAAGCCGACAAAACTCAGCTCTGCTTCACACTCAGTGAGCCCCTGAATGTCTGTTAACATGATTAAACTCTGCAGAATCCACAACTTACCCTGGTTTTTAGTCTTTTTCGACTTTTTCCCAGATTGAGCTTCACTCACGCCGTCTCCCGTCGTGGAGGACGCCATTTTTGACCATAAGCGGAAGTGACGCACACACTTTCTTCTTCGTGTGATGCTGCCACCATAACAATATTTGCCCAGTTTCTCTTCATACTAAGCATTATTTCGATGACCCAAAGCTTATATCCAACTTTTGATCCAACTTTTATAGGACATTGTATGCGTCAGAATACTCTGCTTTTAGATGTTTCAGCACAGAAAGTGTATGAAACCCATGACCACAATATTCATACATTCTGTCATTGTGTTACTTATGGATAGAATTAGAGTGAAAATAAATTATTGCCTTTTTCGCTGGGGACCCCCAGAACCCTCTCAAGAACCCCTGGGGGTCCCCAGACCTCACTTTGAGAACTGCTCTACTATTCCTTAATTTATTACAGAACATTCCTCAACTCAGACTCAGACCACACAAAGATCCACTTTACAGTGGCAACTGATGCCAAATTTTATAAACATTAAACTAGTTTTAGATTTACTTGATTATTAATACTTAATTTCAGAAAACAGTTTTTTAATCCTCTTAGACTTCTTAAAGGCTTTTAATACTGTTGAGCATAAATTTCTTTATCATTCGCTAAGGGAGTTCAGCTTTAGAGATTTCCTTTGTAATGCAATTAAATCTCTTTACAGTAATGCCATTTTTTTCAATTAAGCTTAAATATGGATCATCATACAGATTTAGTGAAACATGGAATTCAGCAGGGATGTCCTTTTTACTTGCTGCCCAATTTCTATGTGGATATATTAAGTCTAGTAATTTGCAGGGTATCTCCATTGCTGGTAGATGACACAACTGTTTCTAAAGGAAACTCCATACTATGAAAAAAAACCAAACCGAAAACAACACACTGGAAATGAAGTATTTTCTGTCAGTTAAAAAACTGTCAAAAGTCTACTTTATTAAGAAATTTTGAAAAAGAACATCTACGTATGAACTCACATAGCCTACAATGAGCAGGCTCTTACCAACCTAACACTTTATTTCATTTTTTTCTTATAATTTGTACCAAATGTCCTAAAATTATCTTAAATACCTGCAAATTACTCAAAACACTTCCAGGAAATCAGTTCTAAATTTGGCGACCTGTAAAATAAAGCATTACCAACATTTTATCTTGTTATAGCAGGAAAAGCACAAGTGTTACTACTAACAGTAATGTTATTCTATTAAGTGCCAGCATGCACAATACCAGCACCTGAAACTAAAGCAGCTAATGGAATTCAGCCATCATTCAGTTTAGTATTTATAATTGTGCTGTGCTTTTCCTGCTGTGTTATGGGAGCTCTATAGCTAAAAGGGGAACAACCAACTTTTAAAGAACACTTCAGCACAAACATTGTAACTCCAGTGAAAATATACATTTGAGATGTTTAAATTGTCTGAGCCTACAGTGCTACAGAGAGCTATATGGACCTGTAATGTATAACTTCATGGTTCTGCTACACTATGCCTGAGAAATGATCCTTTTTCTCTATTTATACATTTCACCTCATTACTAATGATTATTACTGATGATTATACAAATAAAAGTCCCAGCAAAAAGAATTGTCTCAATCAAATTAATGTTATGAAATCCTCACAATCCTGTTTTGTATTCACATTGTTCTCAACTTGTGACTGTTTTCCTGTTAAACTTCACTGTTACAGGAGGAATGTCACTGCTGCATCCACCCATGGAAAATGATTTTATGTGAAAAAAAGACAGATATAACAAACACACCGGTGGTGTTCCAAACACTTTATTGCAGCCGTAGCCGCTCGTAGTAAGTCATGATTGCTTTGGATGCACTCACTGAGAGTACCGTTACTCCCAAAATGCCAATTGATCCGGCCACAATGGAGATCATCGTCATGTGCTCTGACCCTGCAAAGAGATGGACACAGGTCATTTCATCAACTCTGTATTCAGAGTGCATGTGTTCACCTGATATTGAACTGTATGTTAAAACTTAGAATAATAAAAATCCACAAAAGTTCAAATGACACTGTATGACATTGAGATTTTCATCAGGATACAGTGCTTCACACATTTCATTTCAAACTCTCTTCACCACCTTAACCCAACATTAACAAGAAAAATGAACAAAAAGTAATTTAAACCTCTGTTCAAACATACTTTTAATCAGAATTCTCATCGTAGATTTGACACAGATTGTTACCATCTGATTGAATCACATGTGCTGGCCTGAGCATCTGCTCAGTTTCCTTCACACAAACTCACAGTAAGCCGGCTGGACTCCTGACTTCACCCTGTTGACCACCAGAGGTCCAGCCGACACCACAGCAGCTCGTTCCCTCTTTGTGTGCATCTGGCTGACTGCTCTCTTGGTGCGCTGCTGACTGCTGCAAACCTGCAAGTTTAACAGAAGCTGGTGACTCATGTACATAATCCAGACAGAAAAGGAAGAAGAAATTAGGACATTTAAATTCAGCAGTGTCTTAAAAACAGAGTTTTAAAACACTAAATGGAGTCAGCCTTGTAAAACATCTTTAAAAACTCCTTCACCTTGATTTGAGTACTTGAAGTATTCAGAACCTGAAATAATTTTGCTTTTGGCCAGTTGGGGTTGACACTGACATACAGTATATATATATTCAGCAGACACAGAGCAACATCCTCCTTTTAGTTCTGTTTTTGTCTCCACCAATTCTTGAGGGAAATTTCTAGCTCTTTAGCCTCTAAATGTTATGCTTTGTTCCCCACACACTGGGTTTGTAGAGCTTTTTCAACCATTAAACCAAGACATTGAGTTAAACGATGTTAAAAAGCTCTTTCATCTATTATCAATATAAAATATATTATTATTATTACTTAGCAGCTTTAAGTAAAAGTAGTAATAAAACACATTCAAACTACTCCATCACAAATTAAAGTCCTGCAAAATGTAACTTAAAATGTGACTTAAGTAAAAGTATCTGCAACAAAATGTACTTAAAGTATCAAAAGTGAATATTACACTGGAGAATGGTATCTGTCAGTGTTATAACATTATGTTACATGTTACATGTACTTGTAATGGGAGTGGGAGTGAAGCAACTCTTAACTGTTTCATATACTGTCGGGCAGTTTAATCTTTAACAATGTGCCATATTTTATAAAGTAATCTTATGTTTTGTACATACAATCTACAAGTACTTCAAGATTGTACTTAAATATAGCACTTGAGTAAATATACTCAGTTAATTGTCAACCACTCCGTATTGTTTTTGGCTAGTTTTATCTGAGGACACATGTCAATAGAGGGCATGAATGTAACTATAACTGCAGCCACAATCTAATTAACTCATAACAATGAAAAATACAACTTTCTAGGAAAATGTTCTCATTGTACCAAAGATAAAACTAAAGTGATAATTTAACATTACAATGAAGCAGTTATCTTGGGATACCAGGTTTAAAAAAATGATATAACTACTATAAAACTATAATTTATTAGAGGTAATGATCGGAGTCACAAGAAATAGTTTTGATATGATAATGAAATTGTGCCCTCAGCTTCTTGGTCATTAGCTGGAATTAATGAAAGTAATTCAGCTAGCAGCTTCATTGCCCAGAACATTGGCAGGTGTAGTGCAGCCCTAACACAGCCCTTCACTTTACCTTTGTACAGTCCTCTTCATGTCCACATATGTTAGCCAGACAGTGAAAGTAGAGGGGCAGCCCTTTGGGCATGGTGAACATCTGAATGGAAAACCTGCTCTTCTGTGCCAGGCCGTTAACAGAGAGCCACTGGAAGGTGTTGTCAACAGGACAGCTGAGGGCAAGAGAGGAAAAAACTCATTTATCATTGAAATACCTTAAAGTAACTTACTTGAGCTTTGGGTTATCACCTTACAACTTTATACATTCCCTCTTTATCTTAGTAAGATAGAAAGTTTATAATGTAGGGGTCAAAGCTGCCTATACATGTTACCAGCTTCTTTCCATGACATTATAAGCACTAATTTTTGAAACTAGACATGCTTCACTGCTGATCATATGGAGCTTTACAAAAGAGTCTGAGCACAGTGATACAGTCAAAAGAAACAGGTTAAATTAAGGCTTAGCAGTTTTGCATGTATATCTAGTTCAGATTTGGAATAGTTCCCATATTGCTGCAGTGCACCAGCAGGGGCAGCAGGGTCACATCTGGTTCTGAGGTTGAAAATGTTACATTTTCACCTACCCATCCTGAAGAAACAGGCCCTGGACCATATCCTGTGGGTCGGTGCTCTCAGTGGCCCAGCATGACTCCACCTGCAGGAGGATGTCTGAAGCAAAAGAGTTGTTGGTCTGCAGGGCCACCTGGAAGAACAGGGTGTCTTCAAGCCCCAAGGCTATGGCATCCCTGTAGCTGTGGGTGTAGGACTCGTCACTGTACAGGGTCATGGTCAGGAGCAGCTGCAGTGATGAGTTGAACTCCACCAGGGATAGAGAGGAGAGCCTGCAACGAAAGAAACAAAGAATCTGTGTATCCTGTATGTATGCAGGAGATATTGCTAAAATCATATCATCACTTTAGATTTTCTTCTATAACTAATTTATAATGAAATGTTTAAATCTTGGAAATCCTGGAATCTGATTTGTCTCACCACTCCGTATCCATGCTGACTTGAGCATTGCGAACATAATGCCGTGGGTAGACGCACTTCCAGACAACCTTTAGATCCCGCCGGCTGATGGTTTGCTCTTTGGTCAAAGTTACAGTCAGAGTGTTCTGAAACTCGATGTGCGTTTTGTTCACCTGGACAAACACAAACACACATCTTGTTATGCTCAACTCATACATTGCAACACAGGCACTGCTCTGCTAACCTAGAGTATCTCATAGTTAAGTGTTGACCTTTCTACCTGCCCAGAGAGTTTACATCTACTGTTGTGACTGCAGCATACATCAGGATGCTAATGCTAAGCTTGCAAGTATGTATGTAAGTATAAAGTATATTGCAGGCTGCCATTAGCAAACAACAGACTACACACCCAGCTGATGCCAAGGCGCTCTAGTTCCTATATAGTGTTGGAAGGGTCATGCTAGTAACACCTCTACATCATGGTGTAGCCGTTTTAGGCCCACCCAACAAATTCTGAACACAGAAATCGTGAAAAACAACGGTCTAACTCCACAATTTAGTGCTACATAGTTCACAGTCTTTTCACATGTTTTCAGCAATTATTTTCTAACATGTATAATGTGTTTCAAAAGAAATTTCTGATTTTCCTTTACACTGACTTTATAGCAAAGTACTGTTATTGACATAAATCTGTTGTGGTCAGATCGGCCAAATTATGTTATGTACCTGTGTTATTCATCTCGTAAATGTGTAAGATGTTACAAAGCTGTATTTATTGGGATTAACATGAGCCTTGTTTTTCAAGAATCTAGTGTAGATTTATGAAAAGTTGTGTAAAAGATGTCATATAACCTATAAAAGAGGTTTGTTAGGGGGCCAAATATTTTTGTTGGCAGGTCAGATTTGCCTGCCACTGATGTACAGTAGGTGCAGTCACTCACCCGCCTCTCTGTTCCACATTCAGAGGTTTTTCTTGAAGTGCGGAAGTAGTACAAGATCTCGCTCTCATTTGCAGTGCATCGCCCATCGTTCAGCTTCACATCAACCTTTCCCCCGATGTAAGAAGTCAGGTAGGGCTTTGCTATCCCACCAGTCATCAGTTTATCCAGACACTGGCTGAAAAGGCCTTTCTCTGTTTGAAAACAGGGGTCAGGACCACAATCATTGCACCATTTGTTACTGCAAAGGTACTGGACACATTATTCTACTTTTTCTATTCACCCTTGGTTACCAATCTAGAAAAGCAATATATAGATATATCATGGAGCTAATCCATTTAATGCTTTTTAAATTATTAATAGAAGGTTGAACTGTATTGGAAAATGTACCATGATTCTAGTTAGAAGTCAAGCAGCTGCAATTTGGACCAACTGCAGATGATTTTGTGCTATTTTTTACTGAGGTGCTAAATATAGTCAGTTACAATAATCCAGAATAAAAATAAAGGCATAAATAATTTCCTCTAGGTCAATGGCTGGCAGATATTGTTTGATTGTAGAGACTGTAGAGATTGTGACTCAACTAATAAAAACAAGCAAAGAAAGACTTTTACTTGGCCAAAAATTACTCCCAAATTTATGGCAGACAGCTTGGTATTGGTTGGCATGAAGCAAAGTTTTCCATGAATTTGTACTGTTAGTGTTAACCTCATTAAGCTGAACTTAATATCATCAAAGTGGTCTTTTAGGGAAATCAAACTACAACAATCAGGAGGTTGACAGGAAGATATAATTGTGTAACATCTGTATAAAAATGAAACAATACATTGTGGTTAATTATTATGTTACCAAGGGGATTGCATGTAAATGCTTTCTTTGTATATTTGCTTGACTGAAAGGTGTTCCAACCAATCACAGTCAGATATTCAGGACATAAATACAAAAATAACAAGTAGTAACAAGCTAAAAACCCAAATAGTAGGTCATGTTTTCAAAGATACCACATGGTTGCTGTCTGTTTGTGTTTCTGATGAAGATGTTTCTGTATTAAATTCCTGAGGCAATGTATAGCCACACATACTAAATATTCCTAGTTTGACAAATCTCCTCAGTTGAAACTTCTGATGTTTAGCAGCAACACTTAATGCATAAATGAAAAAAACAATATCGACCTCCAACCTGAAAAGCCAACTTGCTATTCGATATACAGTTTATCATTTGAGAATTTAATGGGATGTCACTGTACCATTGCAAACTGGATGTGAAGACACAGGAGGCTCAATCTCAGAGCTCACATCATAGTAGCCATGTTGACACACACAGGTGTAGGAACCCAGAGTGTTGACGCACAGAGAATTATGGGGACACAAGGTTTGGGTAGAGGAGGCACACAGATCTGGACCTGAAAGAACAAACAAATAGAATCCCACAAAAACAGAAGATGATGAATTGATGAATTGACAAAATGAATTTTTGGATATGGTTTGACTAAACAAGCATTGGTGTATGTGTTTGGTAACGAATTTAACAAGTTAAGCCAATTTCCACCATCACCTACCATCCCAGTAAATGACCCCATCTGTAACTGTGATGTTGGTTGTATTCAGGGAGCGAATGTAATCCAGCTGATCTTCAATGGGCAGGGGCATGTCCTCCTCTGTTTTGGATGCATCAAAAGACATAAACAGAACCTCTGTTTTGTCTGGATCGTCTGCAGGTTCTAAGGCGGCCACCTCAACGCGGGCTGGCTGATCAAAACCATTTAACAGCTCCTGCAGCTGGAGGACACACACACAAAGATATGTTTTAAGAATAGGAATGGGTTCTGAAAAAATTGCTATCTGCATTGCTATGTGTCTGTCTCATCCAGTATCTGGAAAATTAATTCATGTGATAGAACCCCTGTACGCATGTCAACATGACATTCTGCCAGCTCATGTTTCCTGAATCTCAATCAATCCTACACCCTAAAATCATTTCAAAGCAATTATCCATTTACTGATTATTAACTTTTGTTGACTAAATTGGCTAAATTTTGAATGGTAACTGGTATTCAAAAATATTTTTCATTAGTTCAAATTGCATTAACCTTATGCAAATAACAATTACAAAATTGCCTATATCTCATACAAGTAAATAAATGATTTAATTTAAAAATAGTATGATAAATTGTGGAAAAAACTAAAGGGGTGTACTTTTCACAACTGTCTAGAAAAGTAAGATGCACATTGGATCAACAGTCTGTGATCACTGGTATAAGCTTTATGTTTTCTCTCACCTTATTTTTGACAATGTTCCCCATTTTAGCTCTTGGTTCGGATATGTCGTCTTGTAGATCTTCAGGCAGTGACCAGGGCACGACCATTGTGAGAACCATGTTGGAAATATCTAACTGCAGTTCTATGGCAGCAACAAGGTTTAGCATTAATGATAATTAACATAAATGAATGATGTACATTATCATCAGATTGACGCTGGCAGAAAAAATACAACTCTGGTTATTTTGACAGTTTCCTTTTGTTTCTTTTAGTTAAAGAAACAGTTAAAGAATGAAGCTGGCAATATTCTGTGTTTCTTATTTTCAAGGCCAAAAGATCAAATGAATGATGAATTGATCCATCTGAGAATTTCCTGAAAAGCCAAATTATTCCTGTGTGCCATGGAGCTTATTAATTGTTGTCCAAAAACTATTACCAACACATCAATGAGCCACGCTGTTGCACTCGGTGACATGTTCCTTCATTACAAAGAACATGGGCACTGTAGTTTATTTTGTCTTAATCCCATGTGCCGTAAATACTAACAAGCACACCTCAGGTGTATCAGTCCTCTGCTGAAAATAGTCCCCAACAAATGCACCATTCCCTCCTGTTTGAGTAACATTCCCTAAAGACTACAGTGCACAGCTGTGTTGGGAAATGACTGAACCTTTTTTAAAAATGAAACTGACCTAGGTCTTGACCAGGTCCAGCAGCCCTCACAAGGAGCTTTGAAGTTGAATTAGCCCCCTGAAAAAATAAACGAGATGGTTCCGACTCCCACTGTCTGTCACATTCTTCCCACACATCAAGGACGTAGGTTTTCCCTTCTTCCAGCCCCGGGAGATGTAGCTCCGTCTCAGTCAGATGGCTGCTCTGAAGAGGGGGGCCGTTCTCCAGGGAGAGTTCATAAAAAAAGGCCATAGCTGACTGGTGTGTGGTGCCGGTAGTCCACAAGGCAGTGGAATTATTGGAGCGGTACCTGAGCTCAGACACACCACGAGGTCCTGGATACACACACAAACAGCATCCATACAGATAGTTCAGGCAAAGACAGATTATATATACACAGTGCTGTGCGAAAGTTTTAGGCACTAAAAGTAAAGTGAGAATGCTTACAAAAATATTGCTATAAATTGTTTTAATTTATCAATTAACTTCTTACAAAGTTGAGTAAAGAGCAGAAACCTAAAAGAAATCAATATTTGCTGTGAGCAGCTTTGCCTTTAAAACAGCAACAGTTTTTCATGGTAACTCGCAGGTAGGTTGTTGTAACCATCCTGTAGAAAGAATGTTCTTCTGTGGATTTATTATTTAGGCCGTCTCAGGTGCTTCTTCATGTAATCCCAGATTGACTCCATGATGTTGAGATCAGGGCTCTGTGGGGGCCATACCATACCATCTGTTGCAGGACTCATCATTCTTCTTGTTGCTTAAAATAGTTCTTTATGACTCTAGCTGTATGCTTGGGGTCATTGTCATGTCATGAATAAATTTGGGAACAATCAGACACCTCCCTGATGGTATTGCATAATGCATAAGAATCTAAACATCTAGGGTGCCTAAAACTTTTGCACAGCACTGTGTGTGTGTGTGTGTGTGTGTATATATATATATATATATATATATATATATATATAGCCATATATATATATATATATATATATATCATCATTAATCTGTCTGAGAATTTGATAAAACACTATTACAAATCAATTGAGTTTACTGGCTCTTCTAACTTTCCTAGTGCCTCCTTTTTCCTATTAAACAGCCAGTTAAAGATAAACAGGGTTTTAACTCATTGTGTCATTTATTTCTGTATTCAGTTATACTTTTGACTCATCAGATAGCCTAACATTTGTCACTCCAGGGACTTTCAGACTGCTTTCAGATTGGATGTTTAATCCCTCTTGTTGGTATCTCAACCTGACAAACAGTTTTTCAGCCCTTTTTTCCTATTTCCCAAAGTCACCTTCTAATCTCAACATAGCAGTAATTAAACTGCATTGTAACAGCCCTGTCTTCTCATCAGGCTTTACAGTACCTGTATGCGCTTTGACTGTCCTGGCACTCATCAGCACACTGTCTCCACACAGCGCCTCCACCTTGGCCTGGTACTGGTGGCATGGCTGCAGCCCCTCTACTGTGTAGTTGTTGATAAGCGTGGTGCCCTGCAGCACCCCCCCGTGGTGGATTCTGAACATGGAAATTGACGAGGTGTTCTTCACCTCCCAGCTCAGGGTGTAGTTGTCGGGGCCAAATGATGTCTGACGCAAGGCCTCGATGCTGGAGTGAACTGTGGAGCAGAGAGGGGGTTACGTTAACTGTTAGTCTTTTTTCACATTGCCATTTTTCTTTGAACTGATGAATGCTGTCTGTTTTCTCAATCTACTTTCCAACTGGTGCATATATTATATTGTCTTTTTACAGTTGCTTGTTATAATCTCCCAAAAATATCTTTCACATGCTTTCTTTAAATGTAAGGATCTTTTTTTCTGATAGTTGAAATTGTATTCATAATTGCAATAAAATGTAGCTTGTGCTCAGTTAACCCGTCACTTTTCATAGAGTGAATGACAGAAATCTGACTTATAGTTTGAAGGCTGATACTGACAGGGACAGAAGGAACTCATTTTTTGCCCGAGATATGTAACAATGTAGAGGGGCCCACTGATATAGGGCAGTCAGGAGGCTGCTATTGATAGGGGCCAGCTAGGCAACTGCCTGAGGGGCCCCCATGCACAAAGCTTTACTTTATCATTATTAATTTACATACAGTATATATTTATTACAGTTCTATGTAATTATCAGTTTTTTTGTAAAACGTGACAAATTATGAGACTGTTAAAGTGGAAATGCACTGATTTACACATTAAAGTGTGTTTCTAGGTGTTGGGGAGCACTATGTTGAGAGTACATATGTAATAAAAGTTGTAGAAAGTGTTTTGACAAGGAGGAAGAATGCACCAAACAAAAAAAGACAATGAGGATGCTTATCGTAAGTCTGACAGTGTTACAGGAGTGCAATGCTGGTTGGTGTAAAAAAAGATAAGTAGTATTTTAACCCCACCACCACCATTTTCTTTTCTTTCCATCTTTAAACACAGTGAGGGGAATATTGCTGAACTTAGCTAGACAATCCAGACTTCAGGTCAAGGCAGGAATGTACTAATTTGAAAGAAGGCACTCATTTATTCCTGTAGACTTGGTTTGGCCATTAATGGAGTGCATGAGTGTGTTAGTATGGGAGACAGACACTGTTCAGCTCTGTCAGCTCAGTCCACAGCCACAACTGCTGACACCAGCCAAGAACCGTCCCCCGCCACTGGATGCTGAGAAGCTGCTGATACTTAGAATATTGTGAAGTGATTTAATACTGTGAAAGTTCATGAACAAAGATTTTCTTGTTAGTGTGAAAAGTCTTACTATGATTACCACCACAGTGACACCTAATCTCTGCACTAAAACCACATAAGCCATGACATCCTTTCAGGGTTAGTAGCTCTTAAACAGGGTTGAATCACCAAACTAATCAACAGTAGGAAAGCACTGGCATGTGTTATTGCCTGTAAATGAATAGCAAAATAAAATGTGCAAAGAAAATTACATTATTTCAGATTCCACAGATTGTATAGTAACTGTTAGCTGTGGTCAGTATTAGCAGCTAAATATCATTTGCTGTAAATCAGTGAATGTGAAATATCTAAGTTCAGTATCAACTTAATACAGTGGTGTATAATGGGTTCATATGGATAAACTGAGACGGTTAGTCAGTTTCTCAACCTATGCAGAGTTTACCTGAGTTTCCATCGTTCAGAACCATCTTGCTGTAGCGCAACTCCATCCCTGCCTGGCAAACAGTCTGCAGGCCAAACTTAACCCTGCTGCAGGGCTGTAGGTCAGACAATATGAACTCCAAGCTGTCCTTCTTGTGCCACAAGGGCACCTCCTCTATGATGTGGTCTGTACCGTTGAGGTAGAAGGCGGTGAGGAGGAAGAGGGAGACTTTGCGGTTCTCAGGGCAGTCCCAGGCCAACGATATGCTGCTGCTGTTCCAGGAACTTACCTCAAAGTCCTTGGGAACATCTGGGTCTGACAGAAAATAAAAGATAACAAAATTGGAAAAGGTTTTTTATATGCTGGAAACTTTCTGTAATTTGACAACATTACCCAAGATGGCAACAGTGGCTGAAATTATACATAACAATGATAATGCCATGTACAGTACATATTTTCTAGATGTGAAATAAAATCTTTATCCAAGTTACACTAAACAGTATAACTTGGATAAAGCCAAAACTAACAGCATGGTTGGATACCATTAAAGGTAAGTGAAAAAGTACTTATTTTTAGTAATTTGGGTGAACAGTGTGGTTGATTGTGGATCACTTCTAACCCATCTACCCACCAGTTATAGTAGAGAGGCAGGTGAAGGAGTGAGTGCCTGCGATGTCCACACACGCCACATAGGGGCTGCAGGAGTCCAGAGCTGTGAAGCGGTAGTGGCTGCGGGTGGTGGTGTCCATGCTGAGTGTGTTATAGGAGCCCAGTTCAGTGTGGTAGAGTGTCACGGAGTGGCTGTCGCTGGCAGCTGGGCGGCTCTCCACCCAGGAGACCAGAAACATGGAAGGAGTCCTGGACTCCAGCTTGACAGGGAGGCGCATAGAATAGCCTGGGATAGATTAAGGAAATCGTAGTCAAATTTTTTTATGCTTGAATGAATGTACTTGGCAAACTTCATAGCACTTTCTTGACATTTTGGCCTGAGGTAGGCATTAGACAAGAGGTCAAGGGGGTTCACCAAAAACATTAGGACTCATCCTATGGGAACCATGGATATCCACAGCAAATTCAAAAGGATTGTTTGACATTTTGGGAAATATGCGTATTTGCTTTCTTGCCAAGAGTTAGATGAGGAGATCAATCCTGGAATCAATCCTGTAGTGTTGTTGTTATTGTGAGGTTGCCAGGCATCCAGCTGAGACCCTAGAAAGTCACTACTCCCTGCCAAGAAATAGTATCATAAATAACTCCCTGTACAACTCTAACTTCTGTCATTCTTAAACTTCAGTTTTTGTGCAGATTAAACAAGATATGATCAGTGAGCTATAGAGGTGCTGGTACGCAGATTGTATTACCTTTGGAGAGCCAGGCTAGCTATTTCCCCCATGTCTCCAGTCTTTATGCTAAGCTAAGCTAACCGGTTGCTGGCTGTAGCTCCATATTTAACATACAGACATGAGTGGTATTAATTTTCTTGTCTAACTTCCAGCAAGAAAGCAAAAAAAGGTGTATATCCCAAAATGTTGAATCACTCCTTTAAGAGGTGATTCAAAGCTCGCCACCTTACCTCTGTCCAAGCTTAATCCAAAACCCAAATTCAAACCAAATTATCCCCTTAAAAAACTGAGGGCAGGCCAACATGTAGGGTACAAGATGAGAATACAAGTAAACACAAACAGATAATCTCACCAAAAGCAAGGAAGAAGTTTTCATCCTGGTGGAAGAACAGTGTACCATTTTCACATGCAAACACCTCAGTGGGACTCAACAACTCCAGGATGGCCTATACACAGAGGAGGAATCATGGAAGTAGTTAAAGAAGAGATGGACTGTATGAATATCTACCCATCTCTTTGTATGAAACTGTAGTTTGATATATGTTAAGTCAGGGGTACCTGAGTGGAATTTGTTGGATGTTTTAGGGGTTTCTGCAGGCCTCTGATTTTAGTGAACTTTGTACCTTGGAGCGAGTAATAAACACATTGGTTACATTTAATAGCTACTGGTTCTTTGAAGGTAAAAATATCAAATTAAGAAAAAGTTAGCATGCTTACGTGGAGTAATTGTTAAAGTCCATGCCAGAACAGAGCCTCCATGCTGAAGTGTTAGCTTGTTTTCCACAGCTGGGGACACAGTCAGGGATGTCAATTTACCTGCCGTTCTGATGGATCTGAGTGCTGTGCCATTGAGCCATATGTTTCCATTTTGCCTACAGTGATGGAAAACAATAAAATCATGGTACATAGCATTTTCCTCCTTGTGTAAGAGGTTAATTCCAAATAATTTCTTAAAATAAGCCTGTTTAATGTTACCATGCATATTGGCACATTTGCACTCTAAGACTTGAGTTCGATTTACAAATTTTTTTATTTTACCAGCCACTCATCAATTCAATATCCAACTGGTACAATAAGTAAGCCAAAAGGTGGTCAAAAGTATATGGACAACCCATTTAATTTCGTGTAGTTATGATCTGGGGCTGTTTGTCATGGTTCTCAGCTGGGTCCCTTTGCTAAAATTTGCTTTGGTCCCCCCAAGAATGTTTGTCCTGTCCTGCATTTGAAAGCATATAGCCTAAACCAAATTACAGCTGTTATATTTTTTTTTATACTTTTTTCATAGCGATGTAAATGGTAGGGTTGATAACAGAGTAAAATATTAATATTACATAATATAATGTTGCCGATTAGTAGAGAAATGAATAAAATTGTGTTTTCGTGAATTAATTATGGCGTGAGATTCTCTTCATAGAGCAAATAATGTTCTTTAACAAGTCGATTAAGCATTGACTGAAATACTACATGGTCAAAAACGTGTCTCTCTTGTGTTTACCTTTCCCAAGCACCGTCCCTGCTCATCCAGCATATGGAGAAGGAAATATCATCGCAGCGTCCTGGAGGAAAATCAGTGGGAATCTTTCCAAATGTAACTAACTGTGTCTCCCAGATAGTTTGATCTCACATCAATAATACGTCGAATGCAATGTGCTACTCACCAAACGATATGGTATGAGGCACCAGTATGAAAAAGATGCACGAAAACTGCAAGGAGTTCCTGTAAATATTAAAAAGCTTATTAATCCACTACACTCGAGTGAGATGTATAATATAAAACTGAGTGCGGATACTCGTTTTTCTTACATTTTCCTTGTAATTCTAGCAAAGGAAAGCATGGTTGTGTTTATTAAACAAGGCTTGGCTGGAAACGACAGACTCCTAATGAGTGACAGGTGTGCGCTTCTGTCACTCACCTGCTCAGATTCACCAAAACTCCCGAAGGTAAGAAAACAAAGAAAAGAGTTGTGGATGACAGTAACTGCATTTTAGTGTCTAATACAACATTAAAACCGATTTACATGTAATTGGAGAATGTTAACTCATCTTTAGGTTATTGAATCTTCCAATTAGAAACAAGAGGACATGACCTCACTACTATGGCCCTAGAAGTAAGGTATGTTAGCAGACTATTTATACTTGAATGCTGGAGATTAAAGGGGCATTCAGGCAATTTAGTTGTCCACCTAAATAAAGTTAGGTGACTTGTGAAAGACACATTTAAAAAGGAAGTGATGCAGTAGAGGCCAAGATATCCTGAATACTACAGTTCCCATAATTCAATAACTAGGATTATTTTCTCAAACTTTAGAAAACTTCCTCCAAAGTCTGAGAAGATGTGATACAACTGATTTCATAGGCTGAGTTGTACTTCCCATAACAAGTGAAAACTCATAAAATTTGTGGATTGCCCCTTTACTTGTATATAGGTTACACATTTCTTGTCGTGGGTATGGAAGTGCACTGAAAATCTATCAATCAGTCAATCAATTTTTATTTATATAGCGCCAAATCACAACAAAAGTCATCTCAGGGCACTTTTCACATAGAGCAGGTCTAGAGTGTTAAATCGTAGCATCTCACATCCTGTCAAGGATGAATCACACTGGCCCTAAGTTTTACCTGATTTACTGGCAAATGTGATGCAGAGATTTGTGGTTTGCTGTACCTGTTACAACAGTATTGTAGTCTGATGGTCATTAGGTCTATAATGTAGAGTGAGGAGAACTCTGGAGGATAACATTTTTCAGAGTGAGGGGAGAGTTTTGGGCATATTTTAGGACAGGAAAAAAACCTAAACAATCTGAAAAGAAATAGATGCTTTCATAGTGTGAAGAGACTGTATGCCAATGTCCACAACCTTTTTACCTCTTAAAACCTTTGACCTCTTACCTAAAGGTAGCGGTACCTCATCACATATTATAATTTTAGTGTCGACATGAGTTGTTAGTTTTTCCCTCTCAGATTATTTGATTTAAAGGTTTCTGAAAGCTTCAGGTTTCTGAATATTCAGTATTTCATAAGAAAAAGCAAAAATATCAGACCAGACCCCAAGAATGGGAATCACTACTGCATGTTGTGGTACAGAAGGCCTGTGGGTGGCAGTGTACACCTTAATGCAAAATTACAGTCTACTATCTGCAGTCAAGAGGCACACAAATATAGTATTTTCTTGCTTTAATTAAACATCAGTAACATGCAAACTTGAATGGCAAATGAGAAAGAAAATGTAAAAAAATAAGTTTTCCTCCATGAAGCCTGCTGTATAATTTATCCCAATGTACTCTGTGTGACTTTGTGATTACATTAAGCAAAGCAAAGACGACTTGTCCTCTATTAGTGGTCCCGCATTACAGTGTCCATGTCCAGCTGTCCAGGGACTACTTAACGGCACTGAACACAGACAGACAGAGCAACTTTTGTCTGATAAATCTTAACAAGCAGCCAGCCAAATTGGAGTCACAAGTATGCACAGTCTGTGGAGAGTTTCGGGCTGCAGGCTTGTAGGGGCTGCGACTTTTCTACCTCAGCTGGGACATAATTCAAGTCAAATTATGATCTGAGCAGCAGGGTCTGGGGAAGTATAAGAGTATTCTAGCACAATATGGAGAGCTGGCACTGTTTGCTGCTGCTGTGCACACTAAGTTTAGTTTTGGCCTCTGGAGAGGCAACGAAAAATGATGATGACATCGACCTTGTCAGCTTTCTGAGAAGAATCTACCCCGGGCTGCTGTTGAGAGATGAGCCGTTCATCATCAACCAAGACTTTGAGATAAACTCCCTCAAGGAGCCGGGACGCCCAGAGGTCCTCTCGATCACAGAGGAAACCAAGGACAAATCAGTCAATCAGGATAATAATGGGGCTCCTGGACCTGTGGTGTTAACCAAAGATGGCCAGATCAAGGGGATTACAGTGGATAAGGCTTATATATTCTATGGGATACCATTTGCAGACCCCCCTGTTGGAGCCTACCGCTGGAAGGCCCCCAGACCTGTGAGTCCTTGGCCGGGAGTTTATGATGCCACCTTCCCCAGGGCGGCATGCATGCAGGCCTGCAGAGGACCCATCATTGCAGAGTGTCCTCAAAAAGTAAGCAACATCACAATTTCTCACTTATTTGCATGCTGTTGTGATATTTGACTTCAGGGTATAATTAGCATGTTTGCATTATAGGGTATTTTGGCTGCAGTTTCACCTCATAGATCACCAACAAATTCAAGATGACAGTTGTACTACAGTGACAGAAAAGGGCCCTATTGCCCTGAAAACAGATTAGAGTTTCAGATAACCTTTCTCAAAGTCAAAGATACTGTGGACACATAAATCTGGTTGATAGTGCACAGAGCTAAAGAACCAGCAATATTTTTGGGCGTGTGAGCTAACCCATGGATGTATTACAAAAATTGGATTCTGGACTCAGAAATGGCGTCCATTCATTCCAGTGAAAGCTGAACATCCAGTCTATACCAAAAAGGTGTTTTCTCTCTTTCTGGTTTGCTTCCATGTTGTGTGGCCCATGTCACATGCACAGCCTCTCCCTGCAGGGCCGGAGCCAGGATTTTAGAAACACTGAGGCCAAGAGTCCAAGTTCCCCAAGTTTCCTCAATGCACCAAAAGAAAGCATTTATAAAATGCTCTCAAGTATTTGGATTTTTCATATTTTATTTGTTCAGTTCCCTGTTAGACTGTGGGAAAAGACTTCATATTTTCTTAAAAGTGTATTAATTTAAATATGCGGAGTCTATAATTACAGTAATCAGTACATAAAATATTTTTAAAAAATAAAAAAGAATATAACGTCCCCCAGGTTACTATAACCCCCATTTTCTGATGAATAAAATATAGGACCTCAGTGTCTTCAATGGTAGTTACGACACTATTTAATGACATTACACACATAAAAATAGCTTTTACAGGCTCTGGGAAAGTTTTACAAATATAAAAATTTCGTGATTTAAAAATTGATAATGCCACAAGTGAGCAATCTGCAAGCAATGAGGGTAGACACGTCCGCCATCTCCTGGATTGCTGACTACCTGACAGGCAGACTGTGGTTTGTCCGACTGGGCAGTGCTGTGTCTGAAATGGTGGAGAGTAGTACAGGAGCTCCACATCGGGAATGTGCTGTCTCCCTTCCTTTTTCACCTTGTACACCTCAGACTTTCAGTACAATTGTGTTATGCCACTTGCAGAAGTGCTCTGACGACTCTGCAGTGGTTGGGTGTATAAGTGATGGGTGGGAAAAGGAGTACAGAATACTGGTGGATGATTTTGTGGAGTGGTCTGGAAGAAATCATCTGCTTCTGAACATGGCCAAGACCAGGGAGATGGTGATCGACTTCAGAAGGAAGAGGGCGGCTACACAACCCCTGTGTATTCTGGGAGAGGATGTTGGTGTGGTAGAGGACTACAAGTATTTGGGCTTCCACATCGTCTGAAAGACCAACACCGAGGCTGTATATAAGAAGGGGATGAACAGACTCTATTTCCTGAGGAAGTTGAGATCCTTCAACATGTGCAGCGAGATATTGGAAATCTTCTACCAGTCTGTTGTGGCCCTTTCACCGTACTTTGCTGTAGTATTCTGGTGGAACAGTACTGGAGCTGATGACACCAACAGACTTAATAAACTGATTAAGAAGGCCGGCTTTGTAACTTGTTGCAAACCAGACACCTTTGAAGTTATGGTGGAGAGGAGTACACTGAACAAACTGTTTTCCTTTTATGAATAATTCTGACGACCCTCTCCACCACCTACTGGACAGACAGCAGAGCTCTTTCTCTAACAGACTGGTTCAGCTTCGCTGTCACAAGCACCAACACAGGAAATATTTCCTGCCCAAAGCAGTAACACACTACAACACCTCACCTCTGTCATCTATCTATCTATCTAGTTTGAGGTGTCTTGTCAACAGTTGTACAGTGTCAACAAACCATTGCAAGCCACAAAGCAAATACATCATCACTATATTAACACTAATACAATCAATGTGGTTGATTTAAAGGGAGTTTAAAAGGAGTTTGTATTTATGTACACTGTTTGTACGTGGTGTCACTGCTACAAATATGTAACAAAAAAAGCTAAAAGTTAACTGACCATTTACTAAGCCCACCCCTACTTAATTACTGCCAGGTTTTCCTTTTTTAGTACATTACATACACAGTTTACCATGATAACGGGCCCCCCGAAAATCTTTGTCATTTTTGAAACAATTGGGCCTTGACAGTGGTAGGCAAACTGTTACTGACAGATTTTATCAGCCGTAGATAATTAGCTAATTAAGCTAACGATAGCTTCATGAGTTGGTTGAGAGCGCTGTCTCTGGCTGACTTATGTTTCAAGCTGACTCACTTAAAAGCAGAACCCTGTAAATGGATGTGAAATATGCACTTTGATGGTTTCCTACATCATGTTGTGCTTAAGCTAAAGGTACATGTCCCAGGCAAAAACTCAATATCCTTACCAGTTGATGAAGAAGATATAGAAAAAGACAGAATTATTGTATTGTGTACAGATAGTCCTATTGCATTTTTACTGTTATTTCATCTTTACATGACCCTGTTTAGCTGCTAGCTTACATACTTGGACAAACAAGACAAAGGTTAGATTTAGGGGCCTCTTTTTAAACATTACTCCACATTATAATGTAGGCTAATGTAGAATGGTCTTGGAAGCTGGGTCAGGTTATTACTGTAGCTTACAGCTTACAGAGGAACGGACAAAAAATTCATTCCTTACACTCTTTATATTGTGCTTTTTGATTTGGAGAGATTATAAAAGAAACAAAGACCAAACCATCATAAACTCTTTATATATGGAGCGTTGTTCTTACTAAAACTTCATGCACACCGGCTTTAAGATGCTGATAAATTCCTATCATGACAGTTCAGCTGTGCCTAGTTTCTAAACTATGATTGGACAATTGTTATTTTGGGGAGGAGTTGAGCAAATGGTCAATGCAAGTAACTTAAAGGTGTGTAAAGGTGCGGTGTGTAGAACTGGTATCTAGTAGAATGGACTTGGCAGAAATGGAATATGATATTCATAAGTACGTTTTCATTAGTGCATAATCAACTGAATTGCTGTGTTTTCCTTGCCTTAGAATGAGCCCTTTATATCCCTTTTTATATCTATTTTAAGAGCTGTACAGGGCTCTGCAGCTCAGCCTTGCAGCCAATTTTTCCCAGTGCCCACTTGTTGTATTGCAGCGAAAAATACCCCTGTGGCCCAAAAAGTATTTACATTTATATTCATCAAACTTTCCTCAAGCTGAGAAAAGCAATTTTAAAATCTGTGACGTCATGACAATGTAAAGTCTATGGGCCGAGCAGGAGCTTGCGGGCAGGGCCGATGGGGGGAAAACACCACTGGACATATCCAGTGGGCTGCACAACATGTAAGCAAACCCGGAAGCCTTTTTTTTGGTGTATGTGCCAGCTGAGCAATTATTATAGGACTGAATGGGTGCCATTTCTGGTCCAGTATCTAGATCTTATAATACATCCATGCCTTCCACGGAGGCCACCACATTGCACTGCCATGTCTCTACAGTAGCCCAGAATGGACAAACCAAACACTGGCTCTAGAGAGGGCCTTTTGCGTTTTTTGCATTTTTCGCAAGTTTCATGGCCACCACAGGTTCTCCTACATGCTTAGAAGGGGAAGGGGAGGGGTACTCAGTTGGTTGCAATCTGCAACCTTATCACTAAATGCCACTAAATCCTACACACTGCACCTTTTAAATGGTGTACATGGCTAGCAGCAGGAGGTAACACCACCAAGTTGGAATAATGGAAGCTTTTCTTGGTCTTGGTCCCATTTTACCAACATAGCATGAATGCATTCTAAGGCCAACTTGCTGCTGCATATAAGCTAGCTAACTGAAAAACTTAAGCCCAAAGAATATATGATTGCTAATAGTTGCTAACTAGGAAGTTTGAACCTGGAAGGCTGAGATTACATTTTTTTAGTTGGCGAGAATGCTAGGCCTCATTATATTAGCCACCTCCTCTTTCAAATTGCACTTTTCATTGAGCTTTAAATTAACTTTACTTAGTCATAAAAATATGTGCTTATACTTTATTTTTATTTGAAAGCTTACCTGATGAACAGATAAGCAACTTAAGGCTAGAACTCCACAAATTATTGATTCTAAGTGAACAGAACTGAACGAACATTATGTCTTCTCATGCCCCAAAAAGGTCAGCGAAGACTGTCTCTACCTCAACATCTTCGTCCCTCTGGATGTGAACTTTAGCTCCCCTCTGCGGAGTCTGCTGCCTGTCATGGTGTGGATCCATGGTGGGGATTTCATTGCAGGCTCTGCCTCCAAGCCACTGTATGATGGACGTTTCCTCAGTAACTTCACCCACACTGTTGTTGTAAGCGTGGAGTACCGACTGGGTGAGGAAGTCTGGTGGTATTTTACGTTATAAATCTATTGGTTATCTGTGTATTATGTCATTTAATGACCCTTTTCTAAATTGTCCTGTATGTGCAGAGATAAAGGAAGGATGAACTTTAGCACTGGAGTTGGCTTGGTAAAGGCAACAAACAGGCATCTCGTGGAAGACATTAATCACTTAGTTAAAATAATGGTGTGTTTATGGTGGAGTGTGGGTGTGTGGGTGTCTGTGTGCATGAGACAGTATGATGCTGGATAATGTGTGCGTGTCATTATTTTAAATGACTGAGTCTGTTGGTAATTGCTCTGCTTTCCTGCAAGACACAAAACAGGAGCAGTGATATGTGAACGGTAATTTGGAACTCAGGAAATGAATGTCTTGCTGGAGTCAATTATGTGTTGCTGATCATGTGAACTGATGCATGATTTAAGGTGCATTTGGATTCCTCGTGTCGGGCAAAGACCCTCACACTTCAGCTGCAGGGAATTATGGGGTCTTGGACCAGCAGGCAGCTCTACTTTGGATCCAACAGAACATTGCAATGTTTGGAGGTGACCCCAGCAAGGCAAGCAAGTTTACACACACACGCATGCACACACACACACACACACACACACACACACACACACACACACACACACACACACACACACACACACACAGTAATTATCTAGAAATATGACAGTCATTCAGTGTATTTTTTGGAGCTCTGTATTTAATTTTCTAACTTCAAAGAAACATCTTTTTATTTTGCATTGTGTTCTTTTAAAAATCTCCAGTAATGATTCCACTTATTTTTCTACAATAACAAAACAGTGTGTTGGGTTTTACAATGGTTACAAAGACATGCACTCTTTTTTTTTAATTTCTTCAAACCAATATGCATAAATAAAAGGAGAAACACAAGGAAAAAATATGGAAAATGACCACAAGCATTGACACAGGAAATAGTAAAGCTGGCATAGCTTTGCAGATTGCTATATCAAAAATCATGTTGATTCTGAAGAATATGCTTAATTCCAAAACATTTATCTTCATTCAATATTTGCTACTGTTGTGAAAATTAGAAAGTTGTATAAAAATGTGATAACACGACTTCTCTCATTTCATCTCTACTTTAGAGCTGAAATGATTAGTTGATGGACAGAAAAACAACTATGTTGACGATCAATTAATCGTTTTAAGTCATTTTGCAAGCAAAAATTGCCAAACATTTCCCAGTTCCAGCATGAGAATTTGCTGTTTTTCTTTGTTTTATGTGATATGAAATAGAATATCTTTAGGTTTTGGACTGTTGGTCAGACAAATCAAGATAATTGATGACATCGCATTGGCATCTCACACTTTTTTGACACTCTGTAGACTAAACCCTTAATCAAGAAAATAATGGGCAGATTAATCAATAATGAAAATAATCTTTAGCTGTAACTCAACTTGATTATAGTATACTGTATATATCATCTAATGGTTACTTACTTAATTCTTAACAGATCTTTCAGCAACTTTCAGCTAGTGTCCTGACATTGATTTCCTGTTCTGCTGAATGCTGAAAAGTGCTAATGATTGACAGGGTACCTTGAGTACTGATGACCTAATTAATTTAAAATCAGTATATTGTTGACAGGGAATGATAAAAAAAATGCAAAGCACAAACTGAAAAGTGCAGCACAACTGTAATTTCATGTTGGTCTAAACTCAGTCACAGTCATAATAGGAAGGATTTCTCAACAGAACTAAAGAAAATTGGACTTACCATTATTTTTTTCTTCTCTCATTTATTTATTTTATTATAAAATATGACAAACAAGCTAGACTGAAAAAATAGCAGCATACTGTGTGCAGTTTACTGATGTCACTTTATGGGGTTGCTGAGAAGTGAAGCTTGCACACATTTTTAAAGAGTTTATACCTCTAATTGCCAAAATCCAAGGGTGCCCAGTGTGGCTTTTAATACTAAGTCTCTGTGTGTTGTGTTTTGTGCCAGGTAACAATATTTGGAGAGAGTGCTGGCGCTCAGTCGGTGAGTCTTCACCTGATGATCCAGAGCAGCAAGCCTCTGTTTAAACAAGCCGTCCTGCAGAGTCTGCCCTTCTCCATCCCTCTGAAGACCAGGTAAAGAA
The DNA here is from genome assembly GCF_914725855.1 of Thunnus albacares. Taxonomy (NCBI): domain Eukaryota; kingdom Metazoa; phylum Chordata; class Actinopteri; order Scombriformes; family Scombridae; genus Thunnus; species Thunnus albacares. Next base: position 21,599,565 of record NC_058128.1, on the reverse strand, counting down.
GCATCGAGCTTGGGATGATACTGACGTGTCTGATCTGTCCCTGGCTGTGGGTTACAAAACATTATTGAATCAAAACACATTGATCTGTCAAAAGGAGGAGTTTTCCTTTTTTTTTTTCTAAATAAAATGAGAGTGGTACACATTGAGCTCCTGCAGGGATATTCCCAGAATGCTTAGAGAAAACTTCAAGCTGAGCTGTAATTTTGTTTTTCTCTCCTAGACACGACGCCCTGAGGCTGGGGAAGAACTTCGCTAAACAGACCAACTGCTCTGTCAGTGACATCGTCTGCCTGCTGTCTCTCACTCCGCAGGCCGTCCTGGCTGCCCAGATGAAAACAAGTAGGACGCAACAAACACCAGCCCACACACACCAATTTTAGAACAACGCCAAGGGCTGCCCACACACTTACATAAGACGACAGGATATACTGGAGTGTGCTTATCTGCAAAAGTTGATTAAAAACATTTATATCTTTTGCTGTGACATATTGGGAAAACAAAATCATGAAATCTGAGGAGTAGTGGGCCTCTGAAGGGGAAATTAGAGGGATTTTACTGCCTCACAGCACAAAATGACTGTAATATATCTGCAGGCTCGACAGAGTTATTGATCAATATCAGTGACTCTGTGATGATGTCATCTGCTGCAGTTATCTGCCTGTCTGAATTCACTTTCAGGCCCAAAAATGTGGAACAAAAAGACCATGATAAGACTTTTCATCTATGATGACTTTTAAAGAATCTAAGGAGAAGCAGGATTATTATTACAGTGTTTAGCATAGTGATGTTTAACTCCACAGTTCTTTCTGTCAGACCTCTTTATATTTTAGTTATCAAGCTCCCTGCTCTTTTTTTATCTAACTGATGTGTTTTTGATCTCAGGTTCCAAGATTGTGAACCCGTTCAGGTTCCTGGAGGTTTTTGAGACGTGGGGTCCATATATCGATGGGGAGTTAATAAAAGAGCAGGCTGTCACTGCCTTCCAGAAGGGCCACTGGCAGAAAGAAAAGCCAGTGCTGCTGGGTAAGACACAGAACAAGAGGCCATCACACATTGCTATAGATCAAACCACCCAACAGTCAGGGCCGGATTAAGCTGCTTGTGGGGCCCAGGGCAAAAGTGAATTGTGGGCCCCTAATTAGCCCTACATCCCACTCCATTTTATGTGTTATAATTTGATTGAATGCATATTTTTACTTCATACTTCATATATTTCATTGTCATTAATACAATTGATTAATTATGGTGTGCTCCGATAGCCTACTGGTTAAGATGCTTGCCACATAACTACAATGTCCATGATCTGATTCCTGCAGCAGACCTTCCTCATTTCTTGTAACCTCTTTACTGTCATTAAAGGTGCAGTGTGTAGGATTTAGTAGCCTCTAGTGGTGAGGTTGCAGATTGCAACCAACTGAATACCCCTCCCCTCACCCTCCCCTTCCAAGCATGTAGGAGAACCTACGGTGGCTGCGAAACTCACGAAAGACGTAAAAGGCCCTCTTTAGAGCCAGTGTTTGGTTTATCTGTCCAGGGCTACTGTAGAAACATGGCGGCGCAACATGGTGGGCTCTTTGGAAGCTGCCCACTCTCTATGTAGATATAAAGAGCTCATTCTAAGGTTACAAAAACACAGTGATTCTTATTTTCATGTGATTATACATACTTATGAATATTATATCCCATTTCTGCCAAGTCTGTTCCACTAGATGCCACTAAATTCTACACACTGCACTTTAAATACAATAGGCATAAAATGCTTTCCTCCAAATTATATGTAGGTATTAAAAATCATTAGTTGTGTCCATTCTGTGTTCATAACCACCAATATATCATGATGAATGCAAAATTATTTAAAAATATGCACCATGAACACATATCAACTGAAATATTAAAAATTTTAACTTAAAAACTATAGGGCTCTGTTCAAACCAGGGCTTCAGGATTAATGCAGGAGCCACTTTAAGGCCCTTTCATTTTAGACTGAATTGCGCATTACTGGTGCAGTTGCACACACAGAGTGAAATATATCAACAATTCAATAACTATTGGATGAATCACCATACAATTTGGTACAGATGGTCATATGTTTCTAACAGGATGAATTGTATTCAGCTTGATGATTCCCTGACTTTTCCTCTGGTGCCATCATCAGGTTGAAATTTCACTTAGTCCAACACACTGACCACTGCTCTAATGACATACCACAAAGATCTAGAATACAGATGCACCACGTGGCCTATGGCATACTCCAATGTAAACGATTAGATGTGGGGAAAAAAGTGACATTTTTTCTACTAGATATTTCAGCAATTAGTTTGATTAAATCATTGTGGGCTTGCTATGCCCTAAGAGCAACCTCTTGCCAGTCTGGCAAATCTCACACTGTTTCCTCTGTGCTAAACTCCCCCTGGTTCTCGTTATAACAAGATGCGATGCAGAAATTCCCAAGATCACAACAAGGCTTAAGGCAATGTTCACTCTTAAAAAGTGTGAGTGCTGTAATATGTTCGTAAGGTGTTAAGAACATGAATCAAGGTGATAGTTGAAGCATAATTACTTGTTAGTCTAAAATTGCCTACAGTCATAATAATACATTTTACAGATGGATTTTTAAACCCAGTGACAATCAGACAACAGAAAGATTGTGCAAGTGAGTAGCAGGAAGGCTTCAGGCAACACAACAGTCTACTTGTTAATTCTGACTGAGACTTTGTTTCTGTTCTGCAGGTACGACCTCAGAAGAGGGTGTGATCTTTGTGTATGGCGTCTTCAGCAAGCCTGTCTCTGCTGTGGAGTCCACTGTGTACATAACAGCCATTTTCAAACATCATGCACTGCGGATCCTGCACAAGTACCTGCCCCTGTACAAGGACGCTGACCGCAGGGATATGCTAGCTCAGGTAAGAGCTGGAGCTTTTGATTAACAATTCAGCTGATGCTATGTCTAAAACTGCAGAGTCCAAACTACAGGTGCAGAAAACTGAAGGGAAAATAATCTCATTTGTTGACTTAGACCTCAGTGGGTGAAGTCATGGAACAGAAATCATGTCTAAACAGCTTTTATCATATAGAATTAAAAACAAGATGCTAATGCTTTTTGCTGTTTGTTGGACAAATTACACTCATGTGACTCCACATCCCATTTACAATTATAGCAATGAACAAGGAATCCCGTTCATTACATTGTAAGCTGCTGCTCACTTAGGATTTCTAGTGAAAAAGTTTCTCCTGCTTTCATTCAATTTCAGCATTTCAATTGATGACAGCTTGCACACATGAATGACACAAATATTATCTCAGTATGACTCTTTGTAGCTTATATATATATATATATATATATACTATGCCAAACAGCAGCCTTGCTAACATTTTGGGTATAAGGATGATCCACTTTGTAAGAATGAAATATCTCAATAACTCAATAACTATTGGATTAAACACTGTAAACCGCGGTTGTTTCTGTAGCCTTGGTTGCTAAGGTTGTTGCAAAGGTTTTTACATGTCTTATTTGTGTTGTCCACTCTCATATTTCGGATCAGATGTCGGCTTAAACATGTATTTGAAAAGTTGACATTTTGAGTAAAGAACGAGAAAAAGCTTTGGAGGCGGGGCCCTGTTATGAAAGTTCCTCAGTGGCACATGAAGCCAAAAAAGCCACTTCCCACTGTAAAGAAATTAGCCGGATGAAAACATACTGCACATGCTCCATGGGCCACATGTGCCAACGTGCAGCTTTTCTAGACTTTCGAAATGTGATCAGACCGAATGGATCAAATTCTAATAGTGAAACAAGTCATTTTGTGGGGGTTGTGATGCTCAAAAAGATTCATCCGCTGAATTATAGACGTCTCTTTCACAGTGTAAGTCTATGGGAAAAAGTCGTTTTGGGCCAGTGTGCATCATGTGACATTGTAATTACATGGTTTGGCCGCTATGTCAAATTTGCTTCAAAGCCCAGCACTGTTCCAGTATCCAGTTCTCTTTGTACATCCATGATGTAGCCTCCAGAGCCGACAGATGTCTGCCGAGGAGCAGCATCCAAGAGCTGGCCAATCAGAGCAGAGCGGGCTCATCTGGAGGGGTGTCTTAAAGAGAGAGGAGCTTAAACAGCCTGTTTCAGAAAGAGGCTGAACTGAGGGGCTGTATAAAGACCCAGTATAAGATAAATAAGGAGTGTTTTAAAAATGTAAATGTAATGTAAACATTCAAAGATTTTCCAGTAGAGCCTGGGATTAAAAATACAGATCTGGAAATGTGCAGAATATTCCCTCATTAAGAGAACATCCCAAAACTTTCTCCCACACCTATTATATTTTTTTTCACATCTTCGTCAACGCACACATAAATACACCAGACACGAGCAAGAATAATGAAATTCAGTGATTGAAAATATGGCACTAAATATGCAGGCCTGTCATCTTTTTACAGGGTTTAGAGACTAAAGGCTAATTATGAAAAAGTCACTTATAAGCCTGTATTTTCTCTGCTGCAGGACACTCTAATTTAAGTGTAGAGAAAATAGAATAAGTAAAATACAGGTGGTCATGCATGATCAATATCCCACCCAGCAGGAGCTTGGTGTGTAACAAGGACCCAGCTGTCTCCTGTGCTCTCTCCAGCCTCTCTGCACCTATCAAGGCTGATGGGGAATTGAAACAGTTGTTCTTTTCTGCTGTGATTTGTTAGTTGAAAAATGCCACATTTCTTCAAGAACATTAAGGAATCACTTGCAGTATATTTGCTGCTGTCCAACTCGAGCTTGAACAAAAGTTTTGCACCATTCAACAGACTTTGCAGCCTTCAGTCCACAAACACATCCTATGTTTTGCCTACAGAGGGAGCTACAACTCCAGCTTCTCTCAAAGTCTGACTTCAAGGCAGACCGATTTCCCCCCTCCTCCTCCTCCTCCATCATTTGTATGGGAGAAGCATGAGGACCACCTGCAGACAGGGAGTTGCTGAGGGCTGAGATGCAGCCTGACTGCTCGCGCTAAGAAGTGACTCGTCTCTCATGAACATCTACAGTGACAGGAGGGATCAGCCCTGGAATCACAGATGAACTAAGAACTGGATGAGGAAGAAACACTGACTGGGTGACATTTGTATTAATGATAGTAGACTAAATATTAGAAACATACCTCATTATAACATAATATAATACAATTCAACTAGACAATCTACAGTCCAAATGACAAAGTTGTATCAAAACAGTGTCAAGAAAAACCGAAGGCAGGATTAAACAAGCTACTAACTGTAATGGCAAACATTATTTTAACATCTTTAAAGCTGCATTAATCAGTGTTATTATATGAACAATGGATCAAATGACAATGTGTAATGTGAAATTGCTTGTGGTGACAAACCTACAGATAATTTTCACCCGACTCTGAAGTTCCTCTCAGTACCTCATTTAAGCCACAGCAGTCAGCTGTTCTCAGCAAAAAGATCTAAAGAAATCAACTGTACATGACCTGCTCAGCACTAAACAGCAAACAGACAAAGTTAGCAACTAGCTGGTGAACATATTTGACCATTTAGAGGCTATAGATCCAGATATTTACCCCAGGAGCTGGTGGAGACCAAATAGAGCTAAAAGTAGAGATTATTGGATTAACATTTAGAAGTTGGCCAGAGACACTGACTCCAAGTTAATGGTAATGTTGCTCTGTGTGTGCTGAATTTATAAATAGGCAACTGTTCACTAACACCTTAGCTGTAAGTACTTTATGAGATATCATAAATATGGTATCTCAAATGTGTGTGTAAGGTTGAGCTCGTGAAGTTCTGGCTCCATGTGGCCACAAAACAAAACAAAAAAAGAGTAATGCAGCTTTAAGGGATGTCAAGGATAACACAATGATGTTTAAAGGGCAATATTCAAAGTACATCAGTCTAAATTAATTACAGGTGGCCCTTTTAGGTTAGATTGTTCATAGCCTAACACCTACTATGTGCATCTAGCCCTAGTTTGTGCCCATCTTCAAATGAAAGAAATGTAATGAACAACATACCCAAATACAGCTGCTAGCCAACTGCTAAAGGAAGTGAAGTGCTTGCCAGATCAGTTTGCAAGTGTCTTAAACCTCCTACCTCTGCACCTCGCCAATGTTGGACTTAGTGGGGGCGTTGTATGAGACAAGTTTTGTATCTTTCTCAAACCTACAACCACCCCCTTTTCACACAGCGATTGGTCAAAAATGTGGAGGTGAGGGAAAATATGCTCCTCTGTCATGCTCTTTTTTATTCTTCATATCAAATACTTCTCTCACTTTCTTCAGTTTTGTACAACTGAGTGCAAAACCCAAACTCTTAGAGCATCCGAAAGTGCATGCTGTTATCCTGATGTAAATGGTAAATGGACTGTACTTGTATAGCGCCTTTCTATTCTTCCAACCACTCAAACGCTTTTACACTACGAATCACATTCACCCATTCACACACATTCATACGCTGAATGGGTACAGGGGCTACCATGCAAGGTCCCAACCTGCCCATTAGAGGAAATCTAATCATTCATACACATTCACACACTGATGGCACAGCCATCAGGAGCATCGACATGCAGACTGGAGGAGCTGGGAATCGAACCGCTGATCTTCCGATTAGTGGACGACCCGCTCTACCTCCTGAGCCACAGCCGCCCCAGCTGTATGCAATTCATGGCGTCTTGCCCCTTTGTATTTGTAGGTTTTTCTTCTGGCCACTGATTGTTGCTGTTTCAGAACAGCTAGAAACACTTTTGTCTTCATGTGGTTGGACAACATATTGTATGAACTAGTTAGTTTCAAGCACACACCATTCTTAACACTGTAGCATTGTAGCCCTGCCTAACAGTAGCCACAACAATCTGAAATTTCAGTTCCTAATGAAACAGTAACTCTGCATTAATTTGACAGCAAATCAATAATTTGTGATCAGACATTAATGACACCTTGGCTCCGTCGTTCTACTCATCTTTTACAGTTTTTTCTATCATTTGGCTTTATTACGGTATGTTTATGTCCCTCTTTCAAGTTTTTATTACTGTGTAAATACAGAGGTGGAATGGCGCATGACGACATAGAAGAGAAAGAGAGCCTCCAGCAGTTTTCTCTCAGCATTTCAGATGCAAAGTGCAAGGTGGCGGACTCAGGGAGCGACAGGGGGTCAGGAGGTGACAGTCCCGGACATATTTAGTATTCAGTCACAGTTCATGGTGCAGTAGGGAGACGGTGGAATCACAACCGTAACTTGCCCCTACACACACACACACACACACACACACCTCCTGCATCTCTTCATAAAGGGCACTTCTCCAGAGGACCGGGGGGTCAGCACAAATGTCAACCAGTCCATCACAGAGCAGGCTGATGTGGAGAGATCAGCGTTATTCCTTTTGTAGCATTTATAGGTCTGCCCATGTGTGTGTGTGTTTTCTGTAATAACACACACCCCATATCTCTGAATTTACCTTAACACAGCACAGCCATCACGATCATCCTCTATCCAGCTGAACACATACATACCATGCAACTGTATGAGATCGGCTCTATGAAGAGTGTCTCCACGAAATATCTTTTTCAGAATCAAAAACACTTCTGCTGTTATAAAAGATTCAGACTAAAGAGAACGATACTCTAAACTTTCTTTTGTTATCAAGGGAATTTCAGCTCAATCACTGACAAGCTCATCCATGAGAAGCTGCCAGCAGTCTGGGATGCATTGAGTAATTCCACTTTAGAGGGAGCATTAACTACCAGGCTCCTCGCATATGGAGCTACAGAAGAGAGCTACAGAAGGGTTTCTGATTGAGAATATCCAAACTGGTTTAAGTATCTCACAGAAAACAGCAAATGAATTGGCTGATTTTTAATAATACATTTTATTTATTTATTTATTTTCAAAATACTCAGATACATCATTTATTTATTATTATCAAATTGCACAAGACTAGAGGTAATTTATGCACACAAACAAGACTGCATTAATTTTAGCTACCTTATAAACTGGCAACCAACTGTAATGGTAACCAGTATGGTTAACATTTTAACATGTTTAAAGCTGCACTAATGAATATTTTAATATGGCCAAATGAGTGTGAAAGGGGTCACTCATGGTGACAAACAAAATTATCACCTAAATCTGCGGTTCCCCTCAGCTCACTTTTTTATATGTTTACACATAAATGCACAGTTACTTGTTTTTCCAACTGCATATTTAGGAATAACTCCACTTTGGAATAATTCCACACATATGATTCCCCCCTTTCTTGATGTGCCATTGCAGGTAGCCTACCGGAAATAGCTTTTTTACAGGCTTCTGATTAGCCAACATGGCTTTAGGGTTAGGGTTATATTTCTGCCTGTTTGGTTTGGCATGCTGTTGACAGTGTTTAAATTGTGTTTTTTCGTTTTCACTTGGACACAGGTTTTTTTTTTAAAACTGTGCTTGTGTGGACGGGATTTTTTTTTTGAGAACATGGGTATTTTGGGGATTTCAAAAATACCCATGTACGTACATCACTCCTGACCGCTCCTGACCATAGACATCATAAGCTGATAAAGGTCATGACTGAGACGTGTTCGTATTTCCCACCAGAAACAAAGGCCTTTGTTATAGAAGTGCAACACCAGTCATCAAGCAGGAATGGGCAGTTATTTTAGTTGGTTACTTCTTTCAGACTCTGGCGTGAGAAAGTAGGCAGAGGTGGAGAAAAATATAGTGGTGGGGCAAAAGGGAGAGAGCACAGGAAATGAAGAACACCATATTTGAATACATGGTGCACATTACATAACTTATGTCTACCTGTGCTTGTACCCAACTCAAAGCGTGACATGACACGAATATGTTTATGCATGTGCCTGCTTGAAACACATGAATGGGTGCGTGAGTATAAGAAGTGAATCTGTGTGTGTGTGTGTGTGTGTGTGTGTGTGTGTGTGTGTCTGCATGTCTGTCTGTCAGCTTCCTACAGTCAGCCTTTTTTGTTTTCAGGTGTCAGATGTGCGGTTGTGTGGGAGTAGGTTGTGTGCTGCTGAAAAAGGCATACTGGTTTCCAGGTAACAGACAGAAGAAGACGGTCTACCTTCATTTTCTTTCGCTTTCTTTTTAGCCGAGAGGGAACAATAGTTTTTGCTGCTCTGCCCTCAGCCTGTCTCTTTGTAGATGGCACGCTAATTAGTTTTATTCATTTTGTTTCATAAAAAAAAAAAATACTGCTGAAACTAGAAGATACACTGGAAAGCATAAATCTTCAACAATGCTGAACACTGTAACTGGCAATAACAGTTTGTTGTTGGTTTATCTGCCATGTTTCATTGTCCTAAAAATAGCAGTTGCTGTAACCAACACATGCAGCAGCCATGTTGAGAATGCCAGATCTCGATCATCGCTAAAATCTAATCAACTGATCCTAAAGCCAAGGGCCCAACAAATTTCTGTCAAATTGGTTTGCTGCTTTTTGAACCAACTCCTTTCTGTCTTTATTAGCCAACAACAGACACGTTGGAAGATGTAACTTAATTTAACAAAGGAAATTTAAAAAGAAAAGATATTTATAAAGGTAGGAAAGGCATAAAACAGAAATTATATTTAATACACAATATGGGAGAGAATGATACACAATGAGTCATGATGGTCATGAGTGGGCGGTTTTGTGTACTTTTATTCCAAGAGAGATTGGAAAAGGGAAAGTGTGTGTGTGACATCAGAGGAAGAAGAGATGTTTTTTCAAGAGGAACAGCAAAAGGTACATCTTATGTAAAGTTATTATCGATGTTTCTGTGCTGTGAGTCACATCTGTCCATGAAGTGCACAGATAAAATGACAGGAACACAGATGCTGCATATGGGACCTATTTAAATTTGACTTTTAACAAGTAGGAAAATCATTCAAATCAGTTCAGAAACACATTTGTGTTGTGAGTTATCTCAGCCTGACCATCCCTCTCTTGTTCTCCCATCTCTTCAGATCGTCACCGACTACGTCTTCCTCTGTCCATCCAGGAGGTCAGCACGTGCCGGCACAGCAGCAGGCAGCAAGGTGTGGATGTACGTGTTCGACCATGTGGCATCAGACCACCACGTCTGGTCAGGTCTGACGTTCTGCTACCAGCACACCTGCCACGGTGCCGAGCTGCCCTTCCTCTTCAACTCAGCCTCGGTGGCTAACTTCACACTGTCGCTGCCAGAGAAGCTGCTGTCCAATCGGATGCTGTGCTACTGGGGTGCGTTCTCCCATACTGGCGACCCTTCCTCGCGGGCCCAACAGACCACTTTTTGCCGGGAGCAGCGTCTGCCCGTTTGGCCGCGCTACTCTGACACCAGTGGCTGGCTGGTCATGAACCTAACGGTGCGTTCACATGCACAAGTGGGAACCAGGAACCATATATGTGACTTCTGGGACCAGCTGGGCATCTACTAGTGGGAGGACAGGCTTTACAGAGAGGTGCTGGGCTGTTTTGCATTGAAGTAGCCTCACAATATGCTGTTTCTTTTTCCAACAGTTATTTTGGTTTGTTTAGTTCAATCACAAAATCTTGCAGTTTGAAGTTGCTGTTACTCGTAAAATATACATTTGTGAGTATTAAAATATTTACTCACTACCAAGCAGCATTTATAGCAATAGTAAGTCTCCTTTTATTAAATTGTATATATGTCTTTGCTTTAATCTTTCTCATACTTTGGAAGACAGAAGCAAGAGTTACATATCAATGTTTTAAACCTACTTAAAGGATAAGGCTGGTGATTTTTTTGTATTTTACTTATTATCAACAAGTCTCACGTGCAGAGCCAAACCAACAATGACCTGATACTACTGTACTAAGTATTGTGTGTGTATCTCAAGCCTGATATACCGTATATGTGCTGTAGACCTCCATTGTTGTCCAAAAACTATTAAAAACTCGTCAATGAGCAACACCGCTGCACTGGAGAATATGTTCCTTCATTATGAAGAGTTTGTGCACATTATTTGTTTAGAAACAGCTCCTAAGACATATAACAGCAATCATGTTTTCAGTCTCAGTAGAGTAGTTCCGTGTACGGCAGACGCCACTGAGCATGTGCAGGAACCCTTTTCCGTTTACAGTCCTTCACTAGCTTGTTGTGCTACATATCACAACCTTTGTTGGACTACATTGTAAATGTTTGAAAGAACTTTAGTAAAGAAAGGAAAAATGACTTTGTAATGTAGAGTTGTTAGCATTTATACAAGCTTGAAACAATTGAGGATCTCTGTGGTGTTTGGCGCAAATCACTGAGCCAAACTAGTGAATGAAAATACATGCTAAGCTAAGCTAACCATAATGGATAAAATCAAATTGTGTTTCTTCTCTATTTCTGTCTCCCTCTCTCTCTTTCTCTCCAGGTAGGTATATCTTATCATTTACAAAAACAATACATTGTATTGATTTGTCAGTTGAAGGCTCAGTTCAATATGGTTGACAATAATCTGAAGCTCCAGGCAGCTTGCATCATATAGATATAAAGTAACTTAATGCTTCCTTTTTTTGAAGGTCCAGGTTTAAACGGTACAAAACATGAGTCTTCAAAGGTCTTTTTATGTTGTTACCTTCCAGCAATATATAGATAGAAAGGAAAAATAAATAAATAAAATAGTGTAACATTGAATTATTAACCCCCCAAAAAGAGAGGGTAAGTCTTTTGTAATCAAACTTTAATATCTTTTCATTTCTGCAGCCATGGTAATTAATGCAGAACATTCAGCCTTTGTATTTTCTCCCTGGCTTTGAATAAAGAGACTAGGAAAAATTCTGTTTTGTAAGGAGGACAAATATGAATATTTGTTGTTTGTTACAGCTGGCCCTTCTGGAGTACTCAGGCTGAAGAAGTGTTTTCCTTAAAGTGTAGCCCTAGGATAAATGATAGCAAGACCTTTCAATGCGAAAGAAAACCAGCTACAACTGCTCTGCTCTAGAGTTGTATCTTATCTTGAAGTGTTTTTTAATTACGAAAAGGAGACATAGGGGTCTGTTTCAGTTTAGCCCTGGAGACCATCATGTACAGTTTTAGGATCTCCCTCTGAGTGATTGAGCTGGTTTGTTTTCCTTGGATCTTGTATTGAAGTTTGAGTTTCAGTATGTGCCATGCTGTTCATGCCAACTGCTTGCTTTTTATTTTATTTATTACAAAGAAACCACATCATTTCCTGAGATTTTTCCAACTGAATGCAAATATTAAAGCTTTTTTAATCAGGGCTGGAGTTGTGCTATATCATCTGGGGCAAGCAGACTTTCATTTTGCCTACTGGATGAATCCTAACAACTTTCTCCTTTAGCTATTAATGAAATGGCTCAACAACTATTGGTTGGATTACCACAACATTTTGTACCGATATCAATTTATCTCTCATAATTAACTTTTCTGTTAATGCCACCATCAGTTCAAAATGTCATTCAGTATTTCCAATACTTTGGTGTATGGCTAAATACCTAGAAAACAATGACATCCCCATCAGCCTCAGCTCTACTTTGTGTTAATTAAGCAAATTTTAGCATGCTAACATGCTAAACTAAGATGGTGAACGTTATACCTGCTAAATATCAGATTCTTAGTGAGCATACTAGCACGGTAATATTAGCATTTAGCTCAAAGCACCGGTGTGCTTTCTTTTATTCATTTATTCATTACAAACCACATAATTTCCTGCGTGGCAGAAGACTTTTCCAACTGAAATATAAAAGATTTCACACACAGGGTTGAAGTTGTGCTATCATCAGGGAGCAAAGCAGACAGTGATATTTATGAAACGATTATGCAGATTATTGCTTTGAGGATGACTCAACAGTAGCTGTAAAGATACCATCCAGATTTTCCCAGTTCATCTAGAAGCTAAACTGGCACGCGTCCTGTCACAACCCTGTTCCTCTAACCTTCAGGCGCCCAGCAGCCTTGCCAGTCTTTCCAGACCATCTGAAGAGGCCTCTCGCTGCCGGCCACTGTGAATTGTCCTGTTTCTTTTGGCATCAGTTTAAAATATGCCACACACACATGCATACACACACATAAAAGCTCAGTTTTATTGGCTGTTTACACATGCGCATTGATTGGTAGAGTGCTGACACGTAGGGCGTGTCGAGGCCACCTCATTATCTCGGCAGACATTTACTTTGCTGTCATCCACTATCAAAGCATGGCCCGGGCTGTGACTGAGCTGTCTGAGATGGCCGCACAGCTAATCAATTGCAGTTCATCTCAGCTCCGTGCCCACGGCTGGACTCTCACAGGGTGTCCCTTTCTTCCCCCCACCCCCCCAAAATCCTGCTGCTCATTATAGTGACAACTGATAAGAGGGAGACAGAGTGAGAGCGAGAGAAAAGAGAGACACAATCCTCTCTGTTGCCTGGATAATTTAGGAAAGGTTATGGAATCAATGTCTGGCCGTCACTCGCGGGCTCTAAATCACGGCTGCTGGCTTTGCCTGGGTGCATTCCAATAAGATCTGATTATAGGCACTGCGGCCGCAATTAAAAATCAGATGACAGCTCTCTGCGCCTGGCATGCCACTCAGCCGAGGCAGTATATTGCAGCAGGGGGGCTGCTGTTGTCTGCCGCACAGTGTTCACCAGCAGCTTTCTCATATAAGTGGGCCTCATTCAACTTAAATGAGTACTTTGACACTTTGGGAAATACGCTTCCTTTTCATTCAGAGTTAAAGAAGAAAAGATAGATGCTATTCCTACGTCTTTACAGTAAATATGTAGCTGGAGCCAGCAGCTGGTTAGCTCAGCTTAGTATGAAGACAGGAGCCAGGGGGCAGCAGTCCACCTATCCACCAATCAGTACTTCTAAAGCTCACTGATTAACATGTTATATCTCATTTGTTCAATCTATACAAAAAAAGACTATTTCTTGGCCAGGAACAGTTGCCAGGCAACCAGCAGAGACTCCAAAAAGTTGCTAGTTCCAGCCAAGAAATGGGCTGTGTCAGATATCACTCCCCTGTTCACCATTTTATTTGAGTGTCTGAATTCTGACTGTATAAGTTTATGCACTTTATGAAGTTTATACACTTTAAGAAGTGTCCATAACATGCACACTACTAGCAAACGAGATATAACATGTAAGTTAGCTTTAGAGTGGCTGTTTCCCACTGTTCTTTAACCTAAGCCAAGCTAACCAAGAAAGCAAATATGTGTTTCCCAAAATGTCAAACTACTCCTTTAAGGCCTGAAAATAGATTAAAAGAGGCACAAGAAACAGTGTAGATGTCAATAGTAATGTCTGAATTCATAATGTCTTTGAAATGATGCTGAGCCTTTAAACTAGAAAAAGCTATATGACAATTTTGTTTGCCAATTTTGTTTTTGGAAAAGAAACTGGAATAACACTGCAGACAGATGAGACATTAAATACAAATGAGGCAGTGCTTTTATAATGAAGCATTTTTTGTTTTTTTTCTGCCTGTTCTCCTCCTTGGTTTTGCTCTCGGCTAGGGGACATGAATGAAAAGCAACAGAAGCGAGCACATATACTCGAGATTTGTCTCAACACAGTGAAGGCTCAAGGGCAGATATGAGAGGCGAGATGAAATTAGGATGGCTGTTGTTTATTTCGAAGCTTAAAAACAGAAAAGAAAGGCCTTTGGCAGAAATATCACATTATATCTTCAGTTACACTTTTCCTTTGAATATGCCCAAAGTGGGATACTCTCTTATTACATTTTAGTGCTGCAGGCAAATATTGAGAACAAACTCCTTCTTAAAGACATGCCATTTATTGTGTTCTGAAAAAAGCAGCCTGATCTTTTGTTTTGCTGTATAATTTTCCATACTGTGGTACTGCAGACTCAGCAAACACTTTACAGAAGGAAACAAACCAAGTCAACCCAAACAAGTACAAACTTTTCACCTTGTGATACAATGAACTATTTTCATTTGATTGAATGACCCATAGAATAATTTAATATTTTGGGGAAAAAGCCAACTTGTTTGTGTGTGTGTGTGTGTGTGTGTGTGTGTGTGTGTGTGTGTGTGTGTGTGTGTGTGTGTGTGTGTGTGTGTGTGTGTGATATGACAATCAATCAATCTAATGGAGCCAGGAGTTGGACTCGGCCTGAGTTAAAGGGTTCAGAATGTTTCAAACAAACTAGTTCCTACAAAGTGTCATCCAAACACATCTAAAGGTGAAAATGATTATAATGGTTCTGAGCAGCCACACTTGTAGCCCGCTGTCATTGAGACTCCAAGAATACTAAGTAAGACGCCAAGAATACTACAAATGGGGATGATGTCCAAGTGATGGCAGAGGACATGAAGAATCAAAAAAGCTTGAGGGAGAAATTCAGACTCTGCTTACTTTCTCACTTCCATACACCTGGCTAATCCCTGTATAAAATGGGCATACTTGTTAAATTTTCAGTTACAAAGAGTTACAGAAATTGTTGAACACAACCCCCTCAACTCCAAAGTCTGAGAGGTGTAGGGGTAGGGGGTTTAAGACACTGTCTGACCATTCAGCAAGTACTTTGTATGAAGCATACTGATGCATTTAGCCTAGCTTAGCATAAAGACTGTCGGCGGGGAAAAAAGCTAGCCTGACTCTGTCAAAATTTTTAAAACATCTCTAACGCTGACTAAAATAACCTGTAAACAGAAATGTTAAAATGACAATTTGTTTCAATTTTAGTTGGCATTGGTCGTTGGAATTATTTGCTGGCGAGCAACAGCTGGGAGCAGTGACTGTGTGCAGCATCAGGACATCTTGTCATCATAGGGAGGTTGCAGAGTTTAATACCGTCATAATTTCACACAGACCAAAACCTGTGCTCAGTGTCCCCTTTTGGCAACCCGCCCTACAGCTTGAGACACTGTACAGAAGCACCAGATGGATGGATGAACTGTTATACATCAAGAAATAGCTCCAATGTTTAACAGCTAATTACAAAATGTTGTGTTTAGTGTGCAGGTTAAACAAATAAGATACTCTGTGTAAAACAGCTTTGGAGGTGGTGGTAGGTGTATATTTTCACTTTTTCCAAAATATCTACTTTCCAAACTATTCCTTTAATGCAGGTTGTAGCTGTGGGCACTATGAATGTTTTTTTTTAACATAGCTTCAGGGCGTCATATCAATATTTATGCAAGTTCCATATGTTTGCTGTGCACAGACTGCTCCTGCCAACTACCAGTTACAAAGTGCTGTAATTTGCTCACTGGTGGTCATTTGCTGATTACCCTGTGGCTTATAGTGTCAGGAGAACCAAAGAGAGTGAGCTTACACCAGCAATCACCTAAGTATTGAATGGAAAGCAACACAAATACTGTTCACTGGTAAGTTTTTACATATATTTCTCTATTTGCTTTGCTGTTTATAAATATCTAGCACTTTGCATGATAGATTGAGTCGGTAATGCAAAAAAGATCCTTTTTGATTAAGTATTCCTTCCAGTTAAGCTCTTGGGTTCAGTGCAGTGGTGCTTAACATTCAGCTTGATGAGTGAGTGACTGAGCCTATGGATTACAGCACCGTGGGACCAAACAATCAATGGGGTACTGCTAATGTTTGAACCAAGTACCTGGTCAGAGGAAGAATTAACAAACAAAACAAAATTGGATTATTCCAAACGATTCCTCTTGTGTCTTGTGTCTCCACTAAGAATTATATCTAGAAAAATAAACTTTTCTTCAGTTTATACTACGTAAAGACATGGTTATTCTGCTTTTAGCCACAGCCTCCCTGTCACATTTTCACTCTACAGGGAAACCCAGATCCTATATGTATCGTTATTATGAATGTCATGCCCCTCCATGTGGTCTGAAAAACACTGGCACATGCACAGTAGGTCCTTTAGGCATATAGGCCCATTGAAAGGGCAATTAAAACTGGAAAAAGTCACTTAATCAGCTTTTTTATTACTCTATGATACAGAAACCATGTGCATATAAATTGCTGCTTTCAGAAGATTTCAGTTTCTGCTGACTCGCACGCCTCTGTCTCATTCTCTGGAGATTTACCACGTAATGGGAAAGCAGCAGCCAGGGCTTTTTTTTTTCACTCCCCAACCTGAATTGAATTGGTCCCAAGAGCTATCAGCGTAAATTCAGAAGGTAGACTACAGTGCAATTTGCTCATAAATCACAAAAAGTGCTGTAATTCTGAGCGGAGGCTGGAAGAATGTGGAGGTGGGTGGGAAGAGATAGCAGAGCTGGTTTGCTACAGTTTACTGTAACAATAATACATGAGAGGGCAGTGCAGTCTGGGAAGAACCCTGCTCACTCCTGAGTGTGGCCACCTCAGCAGATTCCCTCATTATTTGGGAAACGATGGAGTCTCACCTAGTCAGGGGCTTGGCCAGGTGAAACTACTCAGCTATATTTACTCAGCTACGGTCTGTTGTGGTGTGTGGAAATCCCTCTTCTGTTTCTAGAAACCACTTGCATCGGCTGGCATGGACCAGATGGCTGGACACGTGTCTCTCTCTCTGACCTTAGCTGCTGATGCTGTTGTCAGCAACACCTGGAATAGTCCTTTTCCACCTAGGAGACAGAGGCACTTTGCCCAGAGATTTGATTAATACAAAATCACCAACCTCATCAAAAATCATCAAATCATCAACTTGATCAACATTTCTGTTAGTATTAGTTCAGTTAGTCAGTTAGTTAACATACTCTGTCAGGTATTCATCA
Source organism: Thunnus albacares (assembly GCF_914725855.1). NCBI lineage: Eukaryota > Metazoa > Chordata > Actinopteri > Scombriformes > Scombridae > Thunnus > Thunnus albacares. Next base: position 21,581,936 of record NC_058128.1, on the reverse strand, counting down.
GTCTAAAGCAGAGTTGTTTTATGGGGTGTCAAAGGTTCTCCCCAGTAGCACTTCATGAGGATACGATTTATACAGTATATCTCCTTAAATCAGACTTGTTAGTTAAAGGTTTGCTATGAATTCTTCCCATTTTGTTATACTGCAATTACTTTGAGACTCTCCAGTCTCCTAGACATGACATTTATTGATATTATTCATTAGTTAATTTATCAATTTATTTTTTTTCCTTTGTTTACTACGCCATTTGTGGTCTTCAATATTGTATCCTCATCTGATGGGAATGCCATATCACACCATCCCCCCCCTCCCACAATTCCACACGCAGTGTCTCTTCTCACCCCAGGAGTCAATTACGAGTCGTCCCAGGGGGTGGTAGACTTCTGGATCTTGGGCGATTTTGAACCCTCGCCAGTGCGCGCAGGTGGCGGAGGATGGTATGAGTTAGGATCCCAGAAATGAACCCAGACTGTTATGGCAATTTTGCAATGCCACTCTGACGAGGAACAAGACAAAAATCTCTACAATATTGTCACACTTTACTTACTTTCAGAGCATCAAAGGCTCAATTGCATCAGTTTAAAGTTGCCATTTTAGACCTTTTGTCATCATTGTTTTGGGCAATCTCTCTTTTATAGTACACTGAAATCCTATCACAGTTACAAGACTCTGAGTTATCTTCGCCACTAAGGCTGCCACTGTTTAACTCCTGCAAAGTTTATTCCCTCCTAATGGTCATGCTTCAATCATCTTTAGAAAAAGTGAAAGCTTATTCCTTTAATAGACTGTCCACTACAGTATATTATTATAGAGTTATTCATTTACCTATATTTCTTTGGAGCAACTTTTATTGTTATTTTATGTCCAAACCATTGCTTTATCCCCCCTTGCTCTATATGTGTGGGCCCATGAGCATCATGTACCAGCACATGGGGGATAGACTGAGGAAAGACGCAAATGTACACAAATTGGATTTGCAGGTTGTGAGAAAGTACATTGATTTACAATGGAGAAAGAGGAAATGGCAGCTTGTTTGGCTGCAGAATCAGCCAATGCATTTCCATGTGTCACAGGATCCCTGGATTGCAACTTTATTTTTGGCTAGAATACATGCTCTTGTAAATGCATCCAGTTCAGCTACTTGTGTCTAGGTATCATTAGGTAATTCTCAAGCTTCTATCAGTACCCAGTGATTCACTACAGCAAGGTATTTATCACCAGATGGTCTACATGCTAAACTGTCAGTGTAGAGAATCAGATCAGAATTAGGTACTGGTGTCTGCAACAAATCTGGTCTTGCAGACGTGCTCATCTCAATAATAGTGAGGCAATCATGCTCATTTTCTGCCTCAATCAAAGGAAGGAGAGTGACTAGATTTAAAGAGGTAAGCATTTCAAACATATGTGGGAACTGGAAAGAATGATCACCTCCTATCCTGAGCAACGTGCTGCCGTCATATGCTGAGTAGCAGAGCATCTTAAAGAAGTTAAATGAAACCCCAAAGTATGGTTCACATTTTTTACTACCCTGTCATTTGTAAGTGCCTTCATCATTTCACCTGTTAAAAACAAAAAACCCACAAAATTTTAATACTGAATGAGGAACATGCACTACAGTCCTGACCTAGTACGATGGGAGAAGATTTCTCAATTATGGCAGCAACTGAAGCCACTTATCTAAGGCACCCTGGCATGCCAAGGACCACAGGCGAAAGTCGAGACGAGTAATACGCAACAAGCCGGTAATGAGACCCATGTTTCTGCTCCACGATGCCTGTAGCACAGCCATCCCTCTCATGCACATGCATGTGAAGTGGTTGAAGATAATCTAGAAGGGCCAAGGGGCTCCGTAGAGTGCATGTTTCAGTTGATGGAAAGCTTTGTGCATTTCCATAGCAGCGTACTCATAAATCAAGTGCTTTCAATCCCCAAAACCAAGGGCATCTCTCTCTTAGTTTTGGGAGGAGGCATTTTGTTCAAAGGTTTCACTCTCTCTAGTTATAGGAGGCGATATTCAGTCTTTAGAACATATCCCAAGTATGCCACTTCAGGCAGACAAAACTGCAGCTTAGCCGAAGAGGCTCTGTGACCGTGCTCAGCTCAGTCTTCGCAGGAGCAAGATGGAGTCAGAACGACAAGCTTCCTTTGATGGAGAAGCTATCAGCAGGTCATCAACATATTCGAGAAGGGTGCTTCCCCCTGGTAACTGGAAATCTTCCAGATCTCGTTTTACAACTGTTGCGTACACCGTTGGACTCTCTACAAATCCCTGGACTAACCTGGTCCAACAGTATTATTTACCTTTAAAAGTGAATGCAAACAGATACTGGCTATCTGGATGCAAAGGAATCAAAAAGAATGCTGCTGTGTAGTGAGTTAAGTTAGAAGGCAGTGATGCAAGAATTGAATTAGTGTCTGGCACAATTGGAGCTGTAGATACTACAGTGTTATTGATGGCTTGCAAATCTTGTACACATCTCCATTCATCTGGACAGCCTGGTTTTCAAATATGCAAAATAAGAGGGTTGCATGGACTGGTGGTTTGAACCAACACACCAGAACAATTTGTTCACTCAGGTGTAACGTGCAAGTTATCACCTAGGTATGTTACAGTCTGGGATTGAAAAGCTGGTACAGCCTTTCTCAATGATTGGCATCAGGCCATCATCTCTCCAACATGTTTTTTTCATTTGTATCCTGGTGTTACTGTTACAGTAACATGAATGAACATGATTTATTGGTTTTAAACAATGTACTGGATTTGTCAGGTAATTGGACTGGTAAAGTACACCCATGGGGACCCACATACAAGATTTGCTCACTCTTCAACCACTCTTGTGTATTTGTTAGCCACTTGCTTGTATTCGTCTGAAGGTAAATGCTGCTGTACAATGATAATGCAGGACAGGTCTCATAGCAGACATCAATGATGCAAATGCTGGTGATGTTTTAGCAACTCGTTGAATGTTTGACACCTTGAAAATGTGTTAAATATCAAAATCTGTCGAGGTCCATCAATATAAACAGTCAATGGTGGATTGTAAGAATTGAAATGATTGCATGTCATCAGGAATGGTTAGAAACACTCCACCTATACAATGAATGTTAGCATTCAGTTTAAATAACATATTTCACCCCCTTAAATGAATTGTATTGTATTGTAATTTTATCAGAGATAAGGAAAGAATACTGTACATCTGAACCTTCAACAGTTACAATACATTTTTTTTTTTGACATGGGCTCTGCGATAGGAATACCGGCAACTCCTATTGTGGTAACACATGTTCATTAGCTTTTACTGCTGAAATGGTAGTTCCACTATCAACCAAAATATCAACTTCAGTTGGCATAGTTTGATCTTACTGCTGCTTGTAATTTAGGTTGCTGCTCTGATCCTGTCTCCCCACGGCCTCCCTAAGCCTGATTGTGATTTGTTTTATGAATGTTTCTTGTTCTCAGATCTCTTCTTGGAAAAGAGATTTTAATCTCAATGAGGATGAGGATTAGATAAAGATAAAATAAGAGTGAAAAATTGTGTTTGGTAATTGTCACACACATCAATCATGTTAAATCAAAAAAGGTCTATATATATATTGCATTATTTATATAAAACTAGACTGGACATTTGCTCCTTTGTACCCTCTAGCTCTTTTTAATTGTTTACACCTTGTCTTGATGCTTTTAATGTTTTATTCAAAGCTTTTATTATAAACCGATCTTTGAATTGCCTTTCTCTCACACATTCATCTTTGTTTTTTTGTCCTTCACTACAGTTGATCTTGTAGTCCCTGCCTAAAAGCATGCATTTAAACCAGGTAGTATAAACCTCACAACAGTACTGATTACTGTCAGAAAAATATTAAAAGTTCTCCAATATAACTAGAATTAAGACTGGAATGTTTTGATTTTACATTTATAATTAGAATTACATTTATATTGTAATATGATTATGCAACGCCATTATATGTAACTGGTTAGTCCCCAACTTTGCTAGTCATAAAGTTGCTGCTTTCCTGAAACCGGCACCCGTTTTTTTTTTTCCTTTTTCCTTTTCAACCGCTGTGTCTTGCTGCTGTGTGTACGCTCTCTCATCTTTCCCACAGCTCCAGCCCACACTCGCACACACTCTCTCATTATTTGAAATCCCAGGTTGGATTTCCTTTGTTGGGGTCAGTCATCGCCTCTGCCAGTCGCAGTTTCCTCAAACGATCCCTCATACGACCACTCACTATTTGACCAGTCACACATAAGCGCTGTGAACGCTAACACATAACCCCGTTTTCTCTGCCTCCCTACTATTCCTGCAGGCATTCAAGGGGAAAACAGTGCCTCATAGTATGATTTTGTCTCTGCTGGACTATTAGCAGCAGGATCTTTTTGCTTCATCTTTGGAGGTTCAGCGTCTTTTGGTGAATTTGGAGTTTTAGCGTCATTTGGTGAGTGATTCACTGTTTCAGGGTTAACCTCTGCTGTGGACTGACCACTACCCACACTTGCAACATTCACAGTACAGCATTAGACACACAACACGCAGACAATATCAATAAATCCTGTTCCAGCATCCAAAAATCTCTGCTCTCTTCTAGTCCAATTTTTATTTTTTATGTTTTTTATGTCAGTGGCAGCAATTTGACAATAACCATTTATTTATTCATATTAAATGAACCCATGTACACTTTATCGGCGTCTATATCTCTGAAGCCAGAAGCATTTCCAGAATCTCCTTTCCCTGTGGACATAGACTCACTGATATCAATTACACCGGAATAAGCCTCCCGCTTATCTATCAGAATGTCTTCCTGAGGGTGTAATTCCACTCGTGAATTTGATCAATTTTATCTATGTCAGACTGCAACCTGAAGCTGGTCCAGAAAAAACACTCCACCCCCCAGGGAGGAGCCTCAAATTTACTAACTGACCACAGACACCAGCTTTTAATTTAACCTATTTCAGACAACATATTGAGTTAAACCATTTCTCATCTCACTTGATTTCTTTTCTGCATATTACAACTTTATCAGTTTTGATGTCTGCACACATATGTAATGCACAGTCATCACTCCCCAGCAGTGATGAGCAAAAATGAACAAACAAATCTCTTTCATCAACTCTTTTTAGTGTCCAGTATGTACTGGGTCAGCCTGTCGAACGTACTGAATGTCATGAATCCCAGACTTTTCCCACTCATACTACCCATGTCCACTCGCTGTTATCCCAGGGTAGTGCTCACGCTGCCTGCTATGGTGGTGCAGTCGCTCAAAACATAGGAAGCGGGACAACCAATGAATGAGCAGGAATCATTGTGTCAAATGAGGACGTCAATGAGTGACTTGAGTCGAGACAGCCTGGCAGCTACTCACTGAACGAGATCAAAGGAACTGTTCTTTCGAACTGGGGTGTATGAGTGAAAGAGAAGCGACTGAAACAGACTCAAGTTAAGACAGACAGTAGGTTTAAGTGAACGAAATTGAACAAACTGCTCTCTTGAACTAGGACATCTGCTGCTTGCCCCTCTAAAAGAAATGACAGCTCGTTGGTCAGTGACATTTCTGTAACTCTGTATTGAGTTTACATAGCCTACCTACATACAAGTGGGATGCTGAATCAGTGCATTAAAATTAATATTTTATCTTTGTCTTTTAGCAGTGTTTCCCATTAATTACCTTGACTGTGGCTGAACCGAAAATATTTTTACACTTATCACAATAACAGATATTTCAACATTGTTGCTTTAGCAATGCTAAAGCTTGTTGTGCTCGCGATTTTGTTGTTGGGTTTGTCTGAAGGTGAGTTGTTTGTGTGAAATGATTCAGGTATGTTTTCACTCAGCTGCCAACACCGGAGCCCTGCTGCATGCAGGGTAAATATGGGTAGCTTTAGCTATTAGCAGCTGCTACTACCTATAGACATGCTAAGCCAACCATCACGGCTCCAAGTTAACACAAAGCTGCAACTTCATTTTGTCATATTTCACCAATAAGGAGAGGAATTACTGAAAGATACAGCAACAAGTTTATCTCAGTGCTGGCATTACAAGTGTATTTCATTGTCTTTTTTCAAGTGTCGGTTTGCAACAACATGAGCGACTATAAACATTAATGTCTTGTCTTAATGTTATCTACGAGCAAAACTAGCTGTATTGGAAACAAACAGCTCATTTCTGTTTCCATGCTCCAGTGCTGAGTGCAGTGAAGTCGGCTGGACTCATTTTGAACCACACAGAGGTGCAGCCTCCTCTCCCGCCGCCCGGTATCGTTGGTTCTTCTGCCACTCACACTGGGTATCCAGAGTGACTGACAGGCTTTGCTGCCTCTGAGCTGACACCATGTTCAGTGACACCCTGGAAGTCTAAGTAAATGCAATTAAACAGTCCTTTTTTAATTTTAGCTCAACTGATATCTCTGAGCACAGTGGCACAAATCATTAAACCTGCATTAACTGATGTTTTGTCCTCCTGTGAAACAAGCTGAAACAAGTAACACAACTCAATGTCAGAAAATAGTTATAGTTGGTTATGATATGTGATGTCTTCAAATGTCACATTTAGTCAGAATCCAAATATATTCAGTTTACTATCATGTATGACACAAAAAGCTTAAAATCCTCATATTTGAGAAGCTGCAATAAATACATCATTGGTATTTTTCCTTAAAAAAAAAATTTGTTTATCAAAATAGTTGCCGATTGATTTTTTGTCAATCAACTAATCGATTAATCATTGCAGCTCTAATTTTTTGTCCTGTTTTCAACAGAAATAAGTGGTTAACACAAAAAATATGTCAAAAAATAGTTAGAATAGTTGATTATATTTGTTTATGATTAAATTTTTTACAAGGGCACAAAGTTCTTCATAGATCCAGCCTCCTAATTTTGCTCTCAAAACACACCAGATTGATGCATTTAACTTTAAATTTGACAAAATTTTCTTCCGGGGGAGCATGCCCCTGGAGCCCCCTAGAGGGTCTGAAGTGCCCCCACCACAGTCTTACAAAATCCTGTGGGAAACACTGTTTATTAATGTAAATTTATACATGATGACTGGTAATGTATTGAAGAGAAGTTTTATAAGGCAGGCAGCACTTGCTGTCAAATGTGCATGTACTATAACAGAGTATCACAGAGAAATTGACGCCATAATTTGCAAAAAGTATCAAAACTCAAAAGGTTCGATAAATTTACGTGTATCAACTTGAAGGAAAAGATCCTGTGAAAAGAAATGTTCTGCCCAGCTCTGCTCCCCAGACACTGAAATCCAATTTTATTCAGATATCAGATGTTCACAGCCAAATTGCAGAAATTATACACAGTTTCCTTACAATCAAACACAGACAGGGCAAGGCAAAAGAAAATAAAGTTTGCACTTACTATGTCTTAGTTCTGTTGAGATCCTGCTGACAACACCAATTTGTTATGGAAATCTTGAGCTTGTCAATTCATAAGCATTAGGAGCCTTGGATGTCTTATGCAAGAAGATTTATTTGATTTAGGAGACATCTGGTTACAGTCAAAGTGTAGTCCAGACACAATGAATGCTACTCCAAAAGTCTGACTGAAAATATCTGACTCTGCATGCCTAGTTAAACTTTCAGATAAGGATTAGTTTCTCAGACAGCCTTGTCTCAAGATAAAACATAATACCCTGAAGAGAGGTACAGCTTGACCCAAGAGGGGACAGCTGGCTGACACACTGATATATGGAAAATTCCTTCACAGATATGGTGAACATTTTAGCAAACAGGTGCCTATTTACACATCCAGCAGACACACAGCAACATTAGCATTCATTTAGAGTTGTGTTTCTGGCCACCTGAGGGTTGTAAATTCAATATTGGCTCTGTTTTGGTGTCCATTACCTACTGAGGGAAATATCTGGCACTTTAGCAGCTAAATGCTCCACTATGTCAACCAGCTAATTGCTAACTTTGCTTGTCTGCTTGGTAGGTTTGGTGCTTGGCAGGTAGCATACAATGGATTTATCAGATCAGAAAACAGCTTCCTGCTGCTGATGGTAAAAGGGATTGATGCTAAAGTTGTAGGGAACTGCAGACTTGAGTGATAATTAGGGGTTCAAGCCCAAAGGTCTGAAACCCTATTGTTTTTGTGCTGTCTTATTATTATTATGTTTCTTAAGAAATGTTTTCGCAAATTCCCATGAAATGCCCATTGATTAGAAGTTGTGTGCAAGTGCTGGCCACAAACGAAATTATTTTCCTGGATTCTGTGGGTCTAGACAAATCTATCCATATAATCCACACCCATTTGCACCTAGATAGATTTCTCACCATTTAGAATTTTTTGAAAAACACATTTTTGACATCTCTTCCTAGACCGTTGGTCCGATTGCTACCAAATTTTCAGTGGATCATTATTTGACCAAGCTTATCAAAAGTTCCATGAAGTTTGTTGATATCTTACTTAGTTTTCAAGATATTGACCAATGAACTTCAAAAGGGCTTGGCTCAGCACATAAATAGACAAGTCAACAACTGTTTGACCAATCTTCAAAAAACTAATAATTCCATGTAAATACCTGAAACATACCCTGAAAGTTTCATTTAAATCGAACACTAGGGGGTGCTACAAATGCAAAAAATTGGCATGACCTAACACAAATTAGACCATGAATCAGAAATTGTTCGTCCAATCAATACAAAACTCGACATGTTTCATAACAATGTTGAACCATATGTGTAAGACTATTTTGAAATCACTCAATGGGGGTCACCACCAGTTCCAAATACGTGCATGGGACTGGCAGAAATGTAGCCATAAATTAGAGCATTGATGAACAAAGAAAGATCATGGACGCCATTTACATCCAACTGCAGAGGCCAACTTGTTATTAGATACAGGTAGATCATGTTACACCTGAGCCACTTAAGTCAAAGCCACTCACTAAAGATGACTGGAACATGGTGAAAGCTACGAAAAGTGCTTGTAAGTGGACCTTTGATTTGAGACTGTCTTGTCACACAAATGAAATTAGCTTTTGGGATCCAAGGAAGGAAAGGATTTATTATTTTGCATTTCTAGAGAGTATTTGGGGATTTTACATTTACTTGCAGGAGTTGGAGTTTTGTTGGAGCCAGCATTTTTTGGTCAATAGAAGAATTTTAATATTTAAAGTACTTACGCATTGTATCAATAATGAGAAGGACCCACTAAAAAATACCAGTTGAACCAATTGTACAACTCGGATTAATCAGAGTACATTCATTCATGCTCATAAACCTGCTAACTAGCTACATGTAGCTTTGTATGTAAATTATTTTATTGGCTTCTTAGAAGTGGAATGGAAAATGGCTATATACAGTGCAACAACTGACTAAGGAAGAGCGAAAACCTGTGAAAATGGTTGGATTACAGTAAAAGAAACCGAGGGCTACAAGGACAAGGTATCCAGGGTCCAGACCTTTAACCTGGCCAAGACATTAGCACTGTTTCAAAAAAAGTCATTAGCAGCTAATTAAACCACAGCACTGGGGCTAAGAGAACAGAGCTGCAGCCACCAGGTGATGGACGGAGGGATCGATGCAGCGGTTCAAGTTCATCTCTGTTGGGTAAATTTATCGGTCCGTCCATGAGCCCAGGGCTGCTCTACTGATGACCGAGACAGTTCAAGGTGCACCTGGCTGCTTCTTAAGTTAACTGTGCCACTCATCAGACACAGTCCCACAGGCCAGCAGTTTTATGGACCATGAAATAAAGTTAGTTTATGAGGCCATTTCCTCTTTATGTGGAATAATCGTGTCAGTAAGCAGTCAGAGCAGCACAGAATTTTAATATATGGGCTCCTTTGAAAATGACCTGCAAATGCTCCAATCTGTCAACAAGCATTAGCTTATCATCCTTCTGGGTACTCCAAGTATTCCTCCCAGGACAGAGGAGTAAATCATCATGATGATCAGCTGCAGAGTAGACTGGTCAAATTTTCATCCAGTGATGGTTACAGAACAGGTGGAATCAGGTGGATCACTTATATATTCATTCACTACAATATATGATTTATTTTAAATTAATTTGACAATACATGATGTGCTTTCTCTCCTCCCTCATCAAGTGGCGTGCTGTGAATGTAAAGGGTTTAGTATGCTTGAAAAGAACCTATATGACATGTATGACAACATCTAAAGGAAAATGGTATATTTGTGTTCGGAATGGCCACAATTGAAGATGGAGTTAAAAGGCTGCAGTCATAGTCTCCTCTTGGCTGCATCACACTGCCTCCTAGATCTATATCCAAGAACTGTTTTGTGTGTCTTGTAGTCTTGATACTATGAATGGTACAAATGGGGATAATGGTGCACACTGTTGGACACTGTTGGACAGTCTTTCGTTGAAGGCATCCATGATGTTGCACTTGTTAGTGCATTAAAAAAGTGATGCAAGTAGATATGTAAAGAATGAAAAAAGCTTTAAACTCTGCCTTACTTTCACAAATCCACACAACTGGCCAATCGCTGCATGGAGTAGATGTGATTTTCGGATTGCTTCAAAAAGTTACAAAACTTGTTGGATGCTGTTCTGGTTTGACTGTGCTTTAAATTAACATGTTCGTACAATGTCTTGTCCAACCACGCCTGAAAGCAAAAATGTTTATAGCTGTTCAGAACGGTTAAAGGCGGATTGAAAAGCTTCCCACCATAGTGAGGGGGCGAGACATGATTATTTTTGAAGTGGGGCTTTCCTGGAAGGCATTTGTGGTGTTGCACTTGTATACGAAAAGTGACAGAAGTAATTGTGAGAAGAATTTTAAAAAAGAGCCAGAGAGAGAGAGAAGTTCCAACCCTGCTTACCCTCTCATCTCTGTAAACTGGCCAGTTGCTGGTTGAAGTGCTTGCTCAGCATGCTTGCATGATCAGCCGACATAGACAAATAAAGATTAGATAAAACTTACACTGAGCTAAAGAACTGTTGTTTTTGAGAGAATAAGTTAGCTAAATGGAAAATGCGAAAAAAAAAAAAAGAGGTCAGTTTGACACACTAGCTAATAATTGTATCCATGTTGTTGTTGGTTCCAATAGAATTAGACATTATAAGGCCTTTGCCTTACACTGGAGCTTCACTCTAATGTAACTTTGCTAGAGTATCTGTTGTTCTTTAGCTCCAACCGCTAAGATCTGACACAATTTTAAAAAAGTAAAATAAAATAATGTCTGTTTCCAGAGCATCTTTGTCCCTAAAATTTGTTTGTAGCATCCACATGAATCACCCTTTCAACAACAGCACACATCTAATGTGCAAACTAAACCTTGAACACATAAAGCTGGGTGTTGTGTAACCCTGTTAGCATAGAGGGCTACTGAGGGTAGAGTCTTATTTACTCAGAATGCTGCAGAAAAGAAATCTGTCTATTATGTGTCTGAGAGAAATTAATTTGATGTTCATTAAACTAATAGGCAGGTGAATGTTGTTCTGAAAGTGAAGTGAAAAGAGAGTGGGCTCCGATCTGTGTGTGTGCTGTGAGGTACTGAGAGAGAGAGACAAGGTGGAAAAAAAAAAAAAAACTTTCATCCTCCAAGCTAGAAAGAGAGGATGCTTTCCTTTGGTAGAAGGTTGTCAGAAAAAAAACTTGTTAAACAGCCAAATGAAAGTTATTCTCTTGAGATGGACTTGAGTTGAACTGTTTCTGAATGAGAAACTGTTAACTAAACTCACAGCCATGATATGCTAACAGTTAGCGCTGCTGACTAAGCAAGTTTTACATGTGAAATTGTAAAGGCTGGATCTTCTACAAGATGTAGTTAGCTGGTTTTAACATTGTATATATGTAATACAAGTTATGTGCACATTGTAGAAAGTGTGTGTGTTTTCGTGCACCGAACGTAGCTGTATATTCTGTGCAATGCAGTGCACGCATAAAAGTGTTTCCTGCAGTTGCTCCGTGACGCTTCACAGTCGCCATTTTGAGGCTTCAGAGCCCTCTTTCTTGTACCCTTTGGTAAGAAACAATCTTTACCAATGTTTTTGGTTTGTTTGTGTACACTGTTCAACAAAAGATAAGGAAGTTGGGTGTAGATTTTTGAATATCAATGTGACTGTGTTGTACAGGTCAGGTTTTTGATGTATGATTCAATGATGATTCACTTCAAAGATGGTGAGCCGGTGTACCAGGATCCACTGTGATAATGACTGGTGTTAAGAGAATTTGATATTCTTTGGCTGGACTGTGAACTTTGCTGATTCTGCTTGAGTGGTAAGAGAATAAACGATTTTAACACTGAAATCTCACAATTTAATGGTGTATGCTGGCACTATACAGACCAAGTCAAATCCCCCAGGGGTGTAATTTTGTTTGTTTATTTCGGTATTTTGGTCCCATTCTTTTTGATGTAATTTTGTTTCACTCTTTTATTGTGTGTGTAAGTGTTTAGTAACCTGGGGTCTCACTTATAAAAAAGTGCATAGCATCCATACTAAAGGTGTACGTGCGCACAGAAGTGGCAAAATAATCAGATTTATAAAACCATTCATACGCACAAATGCACGTATATTTCTCTTCATAAATCACAGTCCACCTGGAAATATGCGCATGTGGATCAGCCTCATATCCCGCCCTCTACACATCACATTCAACCATAAATGGTCAATGCAAAAGTATTCATGAATATTGATGTACATGTGTTTCTTTCGCCGCACTTATCAGTCTGCAGCAGGCCAGTTCCCGGTTAACCAGTTTTAAGTAGTTTTTACACCACACACTCAATATCTACAATACAATAAACACTGTAATTTAGATTTACTCCAAAATCCAGCATACAGGTGTTTCTCTAATTTACACAGTCCATGTATGAGTGCAAGTGGTGAAGATGTGCCGGGGAGGTGACTGGAGAAGTGTTTGTGGCAGACACTGTGGTGTCTCCAGTATGCTCTGTGCACCTGACAACACAGTCCTGTTCACTGCAACGATTTTACACACATAAATGAAATGGAAACTAAAATCATACCTGGTGATATATGCACAGTATTAAAAGATATTATTATAAAATCTATTAGCGCTCTGTTCTACATTTATTTTTAAGTTACTTTATTTTAAGTTTAAGTTATTTGAGGTCATCTTGGATTTCTACAACCAATGATGATAATTTAATCAGTTAGTTAATGGTTGAGGTGAAAAGGAATCAGTATATTCAGGGTTCATATCAGGGAAAGGCAAGCCAGACTTTCCTGAACCCTGCACCTGCCACATCCTGACATCATTCATGTCAGCAGCTGCTGTGCTGCTGATCCTCTCAGTGCTGATGAAATGTTGAGCGGATTGATTTAAGATTAGAGTTAAATTGAAAGGTGCGTATGGAATAGTTATGGCTCACTACAAGCACAAGTACAGATAACACTGCTGGTGTGAATGCTTAAGATAACGTGGATCTATAATTAACATTTGATATTAAGTGAAATTAAATATGTGAGAGGATTATTATACCTCCCCACCTCACCATCTGCGTCGCCAATTTCCACTGTCTCCAAAACGTTCCTACACATGGGTAAGAGTTTATGTACAGGTGCACACATTCTCTCATCAAGTTTGTTTATATAGATTCAAACTTTTGCGTGGGAAGTGGCATTCGCCCCCTTCAGACCTTGTTTTGTGTGTATGTAACGGTTATAAATGAGACCCCAGGTTAGAAGTGACAGGTTGTACTGCACCTGCTATATTTTCAATATATGTCATCAAACTAAATCTACTGAGTTGGTCTCATTAATCATCCATCCTGCTCCGGCAGTTGAACCTTGGCATTTGGTCCAGCATCCAACTGAATACTCAAATTTGTATTCTACCTATTGCACTGGGTGTTACAGTTGGTTCAGACTGGATAAATGCATTAGTCACCATGATGCCAGCCTCCTCCTGCAACAGCTGATTCTTTGTAATGTCTAAATATCCTGAGAGCAGGTCCATATCACCAAACTCAGGAGTATGCACATTTGATTTGATTTGATTTGATCTTAAAATAAGAAATACTGACTGAAATAATGACTGAAATGCAGTTCATACACACTGCAATTAGTGTATACTTAACGTCTAGTTCAGGGACAATTAAGTAATTACCAGTCCCACTGATGGACTCCAGGTCATTAATCAGTGTGTGGAAAGGTTGTAGTGAGAACATTAGGCTCAACTAAGAGAGTGTTTCCCCAATGAAACCTACTCCTCTTTGCCAGATATAAGACTACTCGAGATAGGTAGAGTAAGGGTTTTATCATATTCAGAGGACTAGACAGAACTAGTCTATATATTACAATCCATTATGTGTAGTTTGTGTTGCTAGGTTAGTGAGTTCTTTAAGTCAGTTTATAGTGTGTCTTTAGAGTAACTGAACTGTAAAAGTGCTAATTTACTAGTTCAACCTACAGGAGTTTCTGACAGTTCGTGTAATGTGTTTGCTGCCACAGAGGAACTGAATTCCCAATGAGTGACGATGAGTCAAAAACATCTCTTGACAACTTTATAGCAGAAATAGACAGTGAACCAAATCCAAAACCAAAATCTGTCCAGCAGCCAAGAATTACCGGTGTCACTAAATGATAAGGACCTAAAAAAGACAGTCTGAAATATGTTAACAGCAAAGAAACCTACTGTGACCACTTCCAAAGCCTGACAGGAGAATGACAGAGTATGTGACTGACAAGTAGAATGAAGAATTAGCTGCATTTGAAAATGGACAAACTACAGATATGTGGGATTGATGTTGTGCTTTAATGGAAGTACATATTTTGTGGTTCACTTTTACAAGAGAAAAGGCCTCAGTGATAAGGACTGTCATATCCTTGAACTAGTAATATCTTTCCCAACAGAAGTGGCCTGATAAATTGTTTCTCATTTTCAAAAAGCATTTTTCCAAAAACAAGTGTGTCTTGTGTCCTGGTCAGATAGATGGATAAATGGATGCTTGGTTGGTGTCAAAACAGTTAAAGTACCCCTCCACTCAAAAATATGTTTCTCTTCTTGTTCGTTCAGTTGGATGTTTGAGCTTCACTGTGCGGAATGATGTATGTGCAGAGTTTGACACTTGAAGGCTGTTTTCACATTCATCTACTGAAAGTGGAAAGTTTCTCTGTGGTCACCTTAAATCTTAGTTTAAGGGGTGGACTGACAAGCATGATTTGTGACATCAACTAGTTTGGAGGCAGTTGAGGGCCAGTACACAACTTACATAGGTGTTATGTGGAAACTTGAAGCCTCCAGGGCACAAACACTGAGAATTGATTTTTCAGTGAAGTTGAGAAAAGTTAAACTTTTGAAATGAAACATATTTCCATATCTATAGAGTCTGAGTTTTTTTATGAGGGAGGCGGGGTAGATGTTATTTTAAGGATCTTTAATAAGGTAAATTAACATTTTTTGTGGAGTATTTTTATACATCTGACAACATTTCTGGAGGGAATCTTTAAGTTGCAGGTCATGAACCCAAAACAATGTTGTATGCTGTAAAGCTGTGGGGAACTGTAGAGTTGGTGATAATTCTCTGTAGGTTTGTCACTACAAGCCACTCTTTTCACATTACACATTGTCATTTGATCCATTGTTAATACAAAAATATTGATTAGCGCAGCTTTAAGTCTAGAAAACATCCATTCAAGTTGATTCACAGTGATCAGATATGTTCAGATCAATAGGCGAACATTTAAATAACATAACTCACTACCAAACTTGTTAATAACTAGTAAAACTAGATGTTGTTGATATAAAATGAAGCATTATTCAGCAACTGCATGACCAATTTCTCTCTTCAAATGTATTCAGAAGCTGATTTTGTTGGATGGTCTTGGAGATTGTGACTTTTCCAGAGCAGGAATGTTTTTCCAGCTTAAAAATTCGAAGCGAACACCAATGTAGTGTTTTCATCCAGTCAGTTGTAGCAAGAGTTCATTGTTGATGTTTGAGTGAAGGAAAGAACTGCCAATCATCTATTACACAGCGTATTTGAACTGTCTGTCTCAAGATAGTTCATCCATAACTACGCTAGCACACAACAAGCAAAGCACACACTGTGGCAAGCTTTGCAAGGTTATGATTTTCATGCAGTATAGAAATGAACTGAGAAAAATACTGTCTGAAAAATCGGAAATCAATCTACATTTCTGGTATCTAGTAAGTAAATGGTCAGTAATTGTAGTTTGTAGCACATGGGCTAATGCAGTGGTTCTCAAACTTTGTCACATCAGAGACCCCTATACTGACACAAATTAGAACATAGATCCCCATTTGATAAGATTTTGTCCAAGCATCCCCCATCTGAAAAGATGTCATACATTCATACATTAGTCATACATTCTGTCATTGTGTTACTTATGAATGGAATTATAATGAAACTTTAAGAACCACTGGGTTAATGCATGCAAAAACACCAGTATAGTCTTATAGAGTTTATTGTGCAAAAAAAAGTATTCATTAATTACAAATGCACAGCTACTAATCCTAGCTACAAGATTGTTTTGTAGCTTGAAATGATTGACCACCACTCCCCACCCACTCACCACCTCTCCAGCACATAATGAAGTGACTGATGTGTGCATACAAGCAGAGCACCAGTCAGTCAGACATTGTCAATTGCACTGAGGAAGGGAGGGAGGGAGGATGTGTCTGATTCTAGGTTTTTAGAATAATGAAGTTGTATACATTTTTCTGCTGGAGCAATATTATGGTGCAGAGCCCACTCTAATACTCTAATCCATGAAAACTCCATCCAGTGACAGCTGTTTTAACACAGGCAGTTATTTGTCATGTTTTACTTTAACAGCCTTGACCTTGGGGAAGGTCATCTAATTACTTGCATCACAGCAGGAGGAGAGCTGCTGGGAGCTGAAAGATTCTGTCATCACTCTCAGGAGGAAATATGACTGTTTATGTGTGCGAGTGAGAGAGAAGGAAAAAGAGAAAGAGAGGGAGGGAGAAGATTTCACTGGCCTTAAGGCGCCAGTATACAATGTCAGAACTGCTTGTCGAGCTGTTCAGAAAGCCCCTCCCCTCCACACCTTTTATGATGTCAGATTAGGGGGTTGTGTGCAACTATTTCTGTGACTTTCCATAATCGCAGCTTCCTCCTCTCCATGACGGTCGGCTTTTTGAGCGTGGCCATTCGGAACAACCATAAACACATTTGATTTCCAAAGAGGTCTGACAACACGCCTTACTAACTACTTCTTTTCGAGCATAACCAGACCCTTATCCTACAAGCTTGGTATAGAATCTAGCATCCTAAAAGTGGAAGTAACCCGTGACATTGTAGACCTGCCTGGTTAAATGCATGGCAATATCCTCCTTCAACCAAGTCGTATCTTATACTAAACTGATTGGCTCACCTCATCTGCTGACATGTAGGTGACTTGAGACAAAGTCGCCTTTGATCAGCTTTCAGTGCTTCTGTAGCATGTAAATTGAAACTGTGTGATTTGGAGTCATGTTCCTATATGTTTCTGTTCTTACTTTTATCTAACTGACACAAGTCTGCTGCTTCCAATCAAAACTTTTTCACCAGTGGAGTACTGAGGTGCTGTTATTCTGAAGCAACTGAAATGCAATATATATGTTACAGAGGTTAGTGATACATTGTTAGATGTATTACTGTAAACAGATGACAGGTTTAATTTGGAGTGTGTATCCCCTGATGTCTGTGCTTTCACACTTCGTCGTACATCAGTGAACATCATTCTTAACTTATTTCATTAATTGAATTAATTAATTAATTGAAAACATAGATATGCTCTGTGATGTATTTATGGTCCAATGACCAGCACTCAATTCATAAGATAAGTTAAATTCAAACATTAATGCTATAGAGGGGTGTGAAGTTGAATGTCTCTCTCTTTTGAAAGGTCTCTGTTTAGCAGCCGACTCTCAAGCATCGGATTTAGAAGTTTCCTACCAGCACACATTAATTATCTGCCTCCCGGTGGTGAAGTGTGCCTCTTATGGCCCTTCTGAGCCATGGGTTAGTAAAAATCTTACTTATGGTGCCTTTCAGCTGTTTACTCCCTGAAATCAGACTGCTGGGGATCATGTAAGCTTAGCCAACTGACAGAGAGCCAAACAGACAACTGTTCTCCTGAAACTAGGCAACAAACACAATGTGCTTGCTGTGTTTCCCACCCACTGCTTTCCTTTCTTTCCTGTTTAGCCCTGAGCGTCTATCAAAACACATTACATTCTCCTGTGTCAGCACCGCCGCAGCCTGCCTTTGTCGAGTCTCCAGAGTCTGCCGTTGTTTGTTGTGGTGCCCTCACCCTGAGCATCATGTGGACCGGCCACTGTGTTTGTGTGTGTATGTATGTGAGGGGGGGTGTGTGTGTGTCCTCAGGGTGAGTCTTAGTTTATTCCCACTCTCTGGCTGGCGATGGCCGCGACCAACAGATCTCAAGTCTGTGACATGACACCACACACACACACACTCTTTAATACAAGACACACACACAAACACACGCGCGCACACACACACACACACACATTTTTTAAGGATGGTAGTCTCTCAAAATCCCTCCCCCATTCCATAATCTTCCACTGAGCCACTGAGCAAACATGACAAAGCTGACAGGCCGTGGCTGTTGGCTAGCATATAATTCAAGTTCAGCCATTGAAGTTTGGTCCCTCTCTTTCTCTCTCTCACTCACATATACATACATACACACACACTCATGTGTAAGCATATTGTCTCCAGTTTACGACAGGCATGTTTTGCTTTTATTGTCGAAGTCAGCCGTAGAAGCACACAGTAAAGTCTGCTGCATTTTTACACCTCATGTCTGTAATAATCTAAACTGTAAAGCGGTGAGCTGATGAGGGAATTCACCAGCAAACCTTTTCAACATTTTCCTCGTTTCTATTTCAGGTTTTAAACCTTAATTGAACTTCTCTTTTTTAGAATATCTCAAATGTGATTTTCTCCACTTCCTAATAATTTCAGGTTATCCCTTAAAGCAGCTACATGTTACATTTTATCATCCATAAATGACTACCTCATTAATTTTAACACATCATTAAGGGATGTACATTTTAAATTATTACTTTGATCAATGATTGGTAATTATAATGGATGAATAATCATGAAAGGGAAATTCCTTTAAATGTGCAATATGTAAGAATCAGAAATTCCTTCTCATTAGTTACACCGGTGTCTGTTAAGTGAGCTGCAGTCGGCATCCTGTTGCTCACGCTCGTGCGAGTGCTCTCACTCTCTCGGTGCTAATTCTTTGTTTTATTAAAGACCAACTATGAAGAGTATTCCATCAATTTACATTAACATTGTTGGACTCAAGATCAACAGAAAAAAAGGGATCATAATCAATGCAGTAGAACCAGTGAAATTGTCTGCTTTATTCCTATGCCAACCTTCAGTTCGATTGACTAGGCTAATATAGCCTGGAGCTGCTCACTGGAATATGAATAATTAGACATGAATACTGTAAAAACAAACATAATTTTGTTAGTTGTTAGTTGTATTGAATGGTCTATGAAAGTTATTTTGTTGACCTCAGAGTGGAAGACAGTTTTAACACAACACATAAACGCACCATTCATTGAATTCAGACATGCGCTCTCATTGGATGATAAGGGATGGAAATTCTGCATAGTAGTTGGTAAACAAACAGTAGTTGTCAAAGACGTAACTCTGCAAAGTAATGACTCATTCACATAAAAATGTCAGGCAGCAACTATGATGAGGAGCTCCGCTGAGAAGACGATTACACTTTCTACTGCACAACATGCATCAGTTTGAACCAGAGTATGCTGAGGAGGAAATAGCACTGAGGTGAGCAGAGCAAGACAGAGGAAGGGCAAGAAGAGAGGACACTGCCGCTACATCTTCGGATCAACCAGACTCATGAATGGGACGTTTTAGAGGAGTTGGACTGTTGAAGGAGTTGGAGCAAGGAAGTGATGCTGTGAATGAACTGTGCGTCCCTCCTTGCTAGAATGATTTAATCAGAAACATGGTGTGCTTCTGGGAGCAAAGTCTGCCCAATCAGAACTACTCATAGGCAGTACATCTGTCCTGCTAACCCATCCAACACTGAGCTACACAGAAGGAATTTATATCACTGCCATGGAAATTAATCCCTGAATAAAAGATTGTTTTACGAGCAAAATCGTCATTACCGTGTGTTATTAATGCAGACATGTTTTGGTGGGTTTTTTGCTGAAAAAAGCTGGGTGTATTCTCTAAACTGTCATTTTGAAAGTTTAGAGAATTGTGCAAAATATTTCAAAAGCTAAAATATGGCTGCATGTTTTAGGAAATGACTGGCACTAAGAGAAGGCTCAAAAATGCTAAATCACTGGTATGGTTTCAACCCAAACCAGGATCTTTCCCTTACCTAGTCGTATGTCTGCACAGACAATAGGGGCGTCAGATCAGAAATGCTTCTATGTGTTGTTATAAAGGGGAGTTACAAACATATTCTGTCATTTAATTTGGAGAAATTGTTGAATAATCCAGAGTATTTAGATTCCATTAATGACCTTGAATAATCTAACGGAAGACATACATATGACAACCTTGGCTCATGTATATACTTGTAAAATTAACCATCACAACCCTGATTGTGTCTGAGTGAATGAAAAAATCTGAGGAAGGTGAATAAGAGCCTCAACATTTACTGTCTAAGTGCTCATGAGCCATATACTTGAAATGTATTACTTCATACAGGTGTTCAGTTGCCAACTGTATCTGCAGGTAAGAGAGAGTGTATCAGCATGACAGTGAAGCAGGATGTTGCTGAAAAAGAGCTCAACTCAGTCAAGTTCAATAAAGGTCGAAAAGCTGCGGCAGAGAAAGTATCAAGTTTCCTGTGCAAACAGTCGCCTTTCATGTCAACAATAGTCTCTCCTCTCTCTCAGTGCCCTGTATCTCCTGCCTATGTCTCCTGACTCACAGAGGAGCGTCCCCCGGGGGAAACAGGAAGCCGCCAGCTGCGCTCTGCCATCTTTACATCCTGCTTACGTCCCTGCTACCTGATCATCCCTTAATTTAAAGCTCTTCAGAAAACATCCATTAATGTAACTAAGACCTTTCTTCTCTGTGGATGACTCGCATGAATGAACACCCACACAGAAAAGTATGTTGATACTCTTGTTTTTTCTTACGTTTTATATCATTTTCTTGAGTCTATAAAATGTACCTGTGAGGCTTTTTCAAATTAAAATCATTTCTTAGACTTTGCATGCATTTATTCCCTTGTTCCCCTCTCGCTTCTTAAGAGCTGGAGGCCATTTAGGAGAGTGATTTAAGCAACCAGAAGGAGCTGCTGCTCTGATTGAAAATATGATGTTAGATGACCATTACCTTCTCACATATGAAGTCTAATTCGAATGCCAGAGGCCAACCTACAAAGTGCTTCAAAAAGCTGTGTGATCTAAATACATGTGAAACTACTCATGACACACAGACACAGTGCAGAGGATAATGATTTCAAGTAAAGACTGGCTTTTCTGTATCCACCACCCACTCCATTACCTTGTTACTCAATACCTCCAACCCCCAACACACACACACGCACATTGCTGGAAACTGAGATATTATACTGGTGGGAAACCATTAAGAC
The DNA here is from genome assembly GCF_914725855.1 of Thunnus albacares. NCBI lineage: Eukaryota > Metazoa > Chordata > Actinopteri > Scombriformes > Scombridae > Thunnus > Thunnus albacares. The sequence continues at coordinate 21,560,398 of NC_058128.1, read as the reverse complement.
ACAAGTGGAACCTACACAACCCTGTGGTATATTTTGTGACGGTTATACACTATTAATACCCATCAAATCAAATGATGTAACATAATTGCCTTAATTAAAAACTGTCATATATAAAGCTGATTAAAAAGAAATACAATCTATTTATCATTACAACAGTTATCATTTTTGATATTTTTGAAAAATGGTAGTTTTATAATGTATGACATACTACTGACTACTTTTGTGCTTCTAATGAGCCATCCAAAAAGTATTGCATTTCATATTTTGTTTGGGGAAAAAAAAACACTTTAATGGTATTATCAATCGACCAAACCAATTGTGGTTCTGTGTTTATGTTCAGTGTGAGCACCCATGGGACTGGTTGATTGCATTGTACAGTGTCAGCACAGAAATTGTCTGTGTTGGCCATGCATCAATGCAGACTAAAACATGTAGTGTGAACACCACTTGCAAGATTAACAATATGACAGTCTACAGTCACACTAGCTGTGCTGTAAGGCTGTATTTAGGCACAGCAGGGTTTTGAGCTAAATACTAATGTCAGCATGCTAACATCTTTACAATAACAATGCTAACATTCACTATGTCAGTTTATTGTTTATTGCTAAGAGGAACCCTATTAGCTTCCACTGATGCAGTTGCCAGTCTCCCAGGGGGGTTAGTGTGTTAGTATGCTAACCTTTGCTAATTAGGACTAAACACAAAGTACAGCTGAGGCTGACGGGAATGTCATTAATGTGTCAGGAATTCAGAATAAACCACAGTATTAGATAAAATGAAGATGTGACTTGATGGTGACTTTAGATGAAAAGTCAGAGGATCACTTAAGCTATTACAATTCATCCGGAAGGGAACATCAACATGTTTACTATATTTCTTGGAAATCCATCCAAAAGCAGTTAGAGGTGCTGGACCAACAGTCAGAGGATCACCAAAGTCATAAAGATACATCATTTGGGAACCATGAATGTCAACAACAGGAGTGTCCAAACAAACGAAGCAAAATTTACACTTTGTCACCGAAATGTATTATTCTCTAATAAACATGTTGAATGTATTTCCATCCTCATTCAACATTTGCAAAGCCAATTTTTAAAAAAATATTTGAAATCATGCGTTGTTTACATAGATGTTTACTTGCTGGCAGTTTTCTTCTTCAATGCCTTTGTTGGCACATTGCTTCTTTACATGTTTAACTCCTCAACTGTCGATCAGTAAAATAGTAGCTTTAGACCAACAACAGGATGTAAATCACACCTCCTGCATCCTCATGCATACATACAAAACAGGGTCCAACTTGTAAAAACATTGCTTCATAGAGCTACTAGTGGTCAAAAACACCACAGGGTACCTTTAAGATATGTCGGTGGATACAGTGAGTGAAATTTTTGACTGGCGGCGCAAGAGGAAACATCAGGGAATCACAAAAGTCAGTAAAATTTATCCTTGGTGGACCATGAATGTCTTTAAAAGATATAACTTCATGTTACTTATACCTTTGCTTCTCAAGAATCATTACTCGCATGGTCACAAGAGGCCCCTTGTCAAGAAAACATTGAAATAATTTAACAAACCACCATGTTGTTTTTCTTGTTTATTTGGATCCCCATTAGCTGTTACTAGTGCAACAACTGCTCTCCCTGGGGTCCATGGGAAAACAAATACTACAATTTCATGTGACTGTGAAACTATCTGAGGACATACCAGGAAAATCTATGTAGGTAAGGTTGGCCTAACATACACACACAGATGGATAGCACTCCTCTTTATAATAAAAAGGTGGTTCAGCAGGTGGATAGTCATTTGTCAGTTTTCCAATCATAGGGCACGATGTTGCATGTTGTAGCCTCGAGGAAACACAAATCAAACAGACAGCTGAGATAGTGACATATTTGTCAGTATGCTGGTTAATAGAGAGCAAGCAAGGTGTTCACTGTCTATCATATGGGAAGCAAAAATATAGAGAGGAAGTGATGTGCAAAAAGGGCCCTCCTCACTCTGACTACCAATCTCCCTCTGCTCATCTCTTCCTTTCTTTATTTCTCAGTTTCCTAAATGGACAGTAACAGGCTATTTCCACTTCCCACCTACTCATTATCCCATCTTCTCTCTCACCTTGGCTTGTTTCCATTTTCCCAGACAGAGAGAGAGAGAGGGGGATGTGTTGGTATAAAATGGCGGGAGCCCTTGGCAGTTGCCTTGGCCCACTCTGTTTCCAAGTGCATTCACACCTCAGATTGTGTGAAAGCGAGAAAAAAAAGGAGAGACAGAACACACACCCACGTACTCCCACCCTCCCCCTCCTCCTCATCCATCCACTCTGCCAGCAGATATTGGATTCAGCTCGGAAAGTTTGCTCCCACATTTGACCCTGTCGCACCCCTCCTGGGATTGAGTGACGTGCCGTGTGTGTGGGAGTGTGTGTGTTAGGGGGGCAGCCTCCAACACTCCCTCCTATCTAACAGTTTCCATAGCAACGCCTAAGGAAAGTTTAGCAGGTATGGGGACGCTAAGGCTCAGAGGAGCCGCTACCCTGTGGCCTCGGAGTAAACCGTCCAATGCTTGCTGACTTTAATGAGACGAGGTGGAGGTTTGATGGAAGCCTGTCATGGAGTGTTAGCAGAGTGGTTCCTCTAGGGACACACCAGAATGTTAGAGTGACAGAAAAAAAGAAAGAGTGATAAATGGCCTTCAAAATGTTCTTCATAATTGACCTTGTATGTATGATTTAAATAAGGCCTGGGTAGTTATTCATTATTATTAATGATAATCATGGGGTATAATCACTGCCAGGACAGTGTCACCTGTCCTGTATTTCCCAGTAAATCTAAACTCAGGTAAAAGTGATATATGTGAGATTGTTTGTGGATGATGTGCAAGCATTCCCACACACAGAAGTCAGAGCTAAAACTTCAACTTCTTTCCAACTATGTTTTTTTGTTACCCTTCAAAATACATCAGCTTACACATATTACATATGATGCATTGTACTGCACTTACTGTACAGTACATCTCTGTTGCTTTGAAGATTACCAACCAGGCAAGGTAACTTCCACTGGGGCCCCATGTTCACTGTATAGTGATTACAGCATATTGTGTGTAAATTTTTATCAAATGCTTTTCAGGCGTATCTTAAAACATTACCGTCATGCCCATGTGTACATGGAAAGAGTTACCGAGCGCTGTAATTTTTCCTTCTGTCCTTACTTGCTGTGAAAAGGGCAAGGAATGGGGGTCAAACTCTCCTCATTCTCTGCAAAAACATTTTAAAATTCAGCCCCATCACTGCTAATATGAACAATAAACACCCTCATCTGTCACTAATCATGAAGATTGAAGATGTGTGCAGTGAAGTCACACATAAACAATGCAAGCTTGCATGATACATGGATTATATTTCCATGCATAGCTAATATTTACTATACTCTTAATCACCTACAATGTATGCATCACCATATGCCTGAATGTTCTGGTATCTGCTCACAAAGACAAAACATATAAACAGTCAGGGGCTGAGTCTGCACTGTGCATACATCACAGACAAAAGATACCCAAAACACTGACAGGTCCAGTAATTGCATTCAGTGGATCATAAAATTGCATGGATTGCATCATTCTTGCCCTGATGACAGGGGAGGAGGCGAGGGGATGCGGTTCGGCCTGGGTTTGAATGCACGCCGCGTTCCAATGCAGTTTCAGTTAATTAAAAACCAAGGGGCACTGCGTGCATAGCAATGCGTCACCTCAGCGCCGGCCTTAACCGAAAGTCTACCGCATGAGGAGTTTCATGGGGCTATTTACTTTTCCCTGCGATATCACCTCCAACCCACGCCCAGAGACTCTATTAATTGCCAGCGCCCTCATCTGTGTAAATATGGTGGACACACATGGATGTTTACAATGCAGAATCATTTTGTCCAGTGCAAGTGTATCCTTGGAGAGAGAGCGGCTCATCTCTATGTACGGTATGTTTAGAAAGCCAATGCAGCAGTTTACCTTGACCCACAATCCAATTACATTTTTCAAGAAAAAGAAAAATCTCATCAAAGATGCACCATTAGGAATGTGTTCTCAGTAAAATGACCACACACAGAATGGACTATGAACAGAATATTGATCCTTGCATTGATCAAGGAATATCCACTGTTCAGATCCATATCAGTGATTTTTACATGCAGGACTAAACATCCGTACTCACAACCTGCTGCAGCCACCTCAGTCATCTTTGATTTTAGCTGATGACTCCTTGTGAGTGTGTGATATTAGGATTGTCCTCTAATCTTATAGGTTCTTCCCACTATGACTGACTGGTTCACACCTTCCTTTTTGCATCTACAGTATACAAGTCATTAGATCATGTATAGGAAATGCTTCTTTAAAAAAAAAAACAGGACACCTTTCAGCAAAAAGCCACCTCCACAGTTGCAGTCCTGATCATGTCCAGCTTAGATTCCATGTCAGAAACCTCCCCCAGGATGACAGAGAAATTCCTCCTGAGGTGAGAGTTGAAAATCTCACGGACAGGGTCCTCCATCAGATGTTCACAGTTCATCCTCACTACACGTTTATCAGATCTGTCAGGCTCCTCCACCACCTGATCCAACTCACCACCAGGTGACCAGTTGACAGTCCTGCCCCTCTCTTCACCTGAGTGTCCAAGACATGCGGCCGCAGATCTGATGACACAACTGCAAAGTCGATCATCGAACTTTGGCCTAAGGTGTTCTCCGGAAAAGAAGAGAGTCCAGCCCCTCTCCAGCAGTTTCATTCCAGAGTCAGTGCTGTGAGTAGAGGTGAGCACAACTATATCTAGTTGGTACCACTCCACGTCTCACACAAGGCTCTGGCTCCTTACATATCTGGGAGGTGACATTCCAGAACCCCGCCACCACAGTAAGGTGATGATTCTCGGAGAGGCCAAAATCTAGTGTGGACTTTATACCTTCAGTAGGAATTAAGGGGTTGGTGTTGAGAGCATCAGACAGGGTGGGGGTATTGGGTAAGTATTGCTTTTGGTGTTTTCATGGGATTTGTTGATGATATGGGATATGATCCCCTGAGCTGTGATTTGAGAAACCATTTCCCAGGATTTCTTGACATTGACAAAGTTATAGAACATTACCAGCCTTATTCCTTAATACTCTAATCGGTGGTCCTCCACTCAATAGAAAATTGGGCACCTTTGATGACTGTAATCAACTAATCCATCCTCCACTTGCAAGAAGGAACTACAGTATTATTCACAAAACAAGTTCTCAACAACAGGGAAGCAAGTAACCACACAAATACAATGTTTAACTGCTGGTCAATGACTGGTCAATGACTGAGCGAAGTTCAGTTTCCCTATTACATCAGATCCATAGGAAACTAATGACATCTGATAACTTGTTGATTGTGCAGTGAAAATGCAGTGTAACAGTATGAACATACAGTACAGGAGGTTTAAAAGTTCTTCAGTTTCTCTTTATCCCATGCTGCTGTCAACCTTTATACCCAGCATGCTTTGCATGTTTTATTCAAAGCTGAACTATAAGAGGAGAAAGAGGACAAGGCTCTGTTAACTGTATGGAAGCTATATGGTTATTAAGTATGATTTAATACACATGGACAGAAAGCAGAAGCAGCTTTGTATTCACATTACTTACACTTCAGTTATGTGATAAACACATATACAGTACATTCATATTTAAAAGTAAGCAGGAAGACACAGAAAGTAGATAAATATTTTGAATTTGAATTTTATATAACAGGTTGCACCAGTCAATTAAATGTACCACGTCATGTTTAAATGGTTGCTATGACGATTCTCAATTAGAAAATGCTTCCTGGCCTTTATTTTTTCCCTTTATTCTTATGTGTGTATGTGGAACAAAGTGATTATGATTAATGATTGTATAAAATGCCTATTATCCTCGAGGATGTTCTTTAGTGTGATTATGGGTACTTTAGTGTTACAGACATGAACTGAAAGGAGAGGTCAGAGAAAGAGCTCCCTCCAGTTGTTTGTCTCTCTGCCTGCACAATCAGATGTGTATTGTGCTTCAGCAAAATTAGGACTGCTATCACTCTACACAGAGAGAATCTGTCTGTTTATACAATATTCACTTTCATAGAGGAGGACAGCGAGTGAAAAGTTAAGAACTGTGATGTAATTATTTTTTATATTCCCAAGTTTTAAGAAAATATATGTCAGAGGAAAAGTAATGTTGTTGGACATGACAGCTGCACTTTGCTTTGTGCAGTTTTAACTGGATCCAATTTAGCTGTCATGTAATGCTTACTTGTCCAGTAATTTATCTACTTGTCCGATAACAGTTTTGTCAAGATCACAGGGTGTCATTTGTCACTTTTGATTGGTTGCCAAGCTTCAAGAGGGCAGGTCTTATCTAATATAAGCCTGTCAGGGGGCTGACGCCAGGGAACAAAGAGTAACGAGGAACGCTTGAGAGTGGTGTAGTCTGGATAAAGAGCAACTTTGATAGAAATTGAATAAAAACCTTCATATTTGGTTCAGTTTGTATCATTCAGTATACGATATGGCCTGTTAGTAGCTGGTACAGCTGCAATACTGAATGGTAATTGCCTCCCCTGGGCTTAAAACAAATCTTACCAGTACCTGTGCTGTGACAACATATTTTCCTATTGTGCTTAATACAGCCTGTTGGACGTGTTTCTCTCTGGCTTTTCCCACAAAATGAAATGATTATTAAAATGTTAATACATTTCTCTTTTCCCTCGTAAATAGCCCTGAGGTTGTAACAGTCTTATTCATAAATAGGTATTGTGTGCATCATCTTGTTCCAGCTCTTCACTGAAGTTATGTGATGTTCACATTTTATTGCTGCTCCATTCCATCAGATGCAAATATTCTGCATGTCTTGTGCATCATTTCAAAGACAGTTCCCCTAAATCCTGCCGGATTTATTTGGTATCTTTAGAATCATAAAGTTGTTAGAAAGACAACCGATCATTTAGAGAAAATAACTGTACAGTTAGATTTTGCAGAAGAGGTTTTGTGGGTTGACGTATTGTTTGTATCAGGTGTCATTCTAGTATATGCAAAAGGACACATGCACAGCAGAATGCAAAAATGAAAATATTCAGATATTTGCATAAGATTATATTATTATAAGTAGTTACAAGGAGTGTCTTTTTTCTATGATTTCAAAGCAGATTTTCCTTAACACGTCAAGGAGAGATGCTCATCTTTGTAAAGTTAAGATTCCACTGATTTTTACAGTGTGTATGGTTATTATGTCTCTTGTGTTCTGCTTTGACTGAAATATGCCTGAGATTAAGGGGTAGGAATCCTGATACAAATTGCATGCCTCTGCCTCAAAGGGTTAAAATCTTTTCTCCATGTATATGGTGTCCCATGGCAGATGCTCCAGTATTGCAGTTGTATTGGTTCGAATTATGGCATGGTTTGGGAATGCCTAGAAGGCTGTGTGTTTTGGAAAGTGGTAAATATGGATATATTTAATTTAACTGGTGAGGATATTCCTTATTTCCCAACTGTTTTACTCCTAAATGATTCTTGGCTTCATTTATCATGGTTATGGAGTGTATCTGGCATGTCTGACAGCAGCACAAAAACTGCATATTATCTAAAAAGACACTGATTGTAATGGTTGGAAATTATTTATTCAGAACAAGGGGCAGCCAGAAAACATGGATAAGTTGGATTTCTATCCTTTATAGAATGTGTGGATATGTAATTTTGTATATATGTACATATTTATATGTCTGTGCAGGTGTATGTAAGCATGTAGTGTAGGCACCGTAGTGCAGACCTTATCTTGTAACTTATGGAGGAAATAGGGATGGATCATGTCTTCTGTCTTTATGTGTATTCTGTGTGTTTACGTCTAATGTTGATGAATATTAAAATAAATATATAGAATATAATCAACTGAAATGTGTTTTTTTTCTCATTGTTTTATACAAGATAAACAAAGAGAAGCAACCTGCATTTTCTTGACTCTCCTTCACATTTACCAAATATAATTTAGATACCCTGAAACAAGTCAAAACTAACGGTCCCACTTCTTAATGGACACATTTCCTGCCATTTCCTGCCTATAGGGGCTGAACTGAATCCTGTATAGCGACAGTTCTTGTACCGAGGACAGCAGAGCTGCTTATCATCATTTATGTGCACTTCATGATCTATCCCAGCTTTATGCTTTATGGCCAGTAGCTAATTTAGCTGTCGTACCTCATCGCAGTCTATAGTGAACATGAATTGACAATTAACAAAGACTTCATGACAGGCTGTTATTTTCTCCCCAGAACAGCGTTCTCAAAGTCTTTTTCTGTCACAGTACAGATAACGAGAAAACAAACGCAAAGCTGCCGAACAAAAGCAATTGGTCTCTTTTTATTCACAGAGGAAGACAAAAGAGTTATTGACAGGCACAGACAAACGGCTGGGGTTTTGCTGTAACGCAGGGGTCTGTGTTTTCAACCAAAGAGGAAGGCAAACTTCCAGACTGTGTACAAACTGCTCATTGCAGGCAGGAAGCCTCTGGCAGCCATCTGCTTTTTCATGAATTTATCTAATGCTGCAGCATTCAGAGGTAATGAAAGCCTCAGCTGTGTCCGTGAAAAGGACAGACTCTTGGGTAGGAATACACAACAACCTTGTTCTGAGCAATTTGTCTCCATTAAAAATCACCTCAACAGGAGGCTCGGTGAATAAATCAAAACCTGATCGAACATCCTTCATGCCAGACGCCCACGTGCATTTTGTCATTCCTTGCAGCCATTTAATAAAACAAAGGCTTCTCTGCAACCTTTTGAGTCTTGCCATTTCCATGGCAACCACATGTACAGTGGCCATAAGGTTTCTGAATGCAGCTCAGATTTCATCGAGGGTCACAGTGAATTATAGCTGAGTAGGGCAAACGCAAAAAAAAACAAAACATGTTTTATATTTCAAAAGGAAGATTAGCTGAATTTTAAGGAAATACTGTAGCATGAGAGCAAAGCGAAGAAAGCTTTATTATTCTACTCTTTAATGATTTATCTGCTTACAGTCCTGAGATTTAGTTATTTTATAATAGCCTGACAAATGCTTTTCAGTCTTTTAACAGCACATATATTAGAGGTAAATCCTAAACCTAATGCTCTAAATAATGCCACTTCATATGCATGTGTATATGCACTTATTGCACGTCTTACTGAATGATTCTGCATTTATAACATTTCAAAACTTAATTAGATAGATTTTAAAGATCTTCAGATTACCTCCAATGCCTCCATATAAGACTGCGTCATGACAAACATGGATACAGACTTGACTGTTAAGCGGCCCAGCGACTATCTTGGCCCACAAGTCATTTCCCAAAGCAAATGTCTCATGCGTGAGTGATTTTACCAGCAGCATCATTACCATATTTATCTGCAAGTCAAAAAACCCTGTCAGATAAAAACACAATGAACCTGTGTGAAGAAAATCTGTAACACAGCTAGATTCAATATGGATTAGTAGATTGCTGTATTTAAGCAAACATGAATGTAGTCCCAATGTGGCAGCTGAAATCAATATTCAGGGAATAGAAATGCTTTTCTAAATTGATTATATCCAACAGAACCCACAGAGAGGAGGAGTGCGGGGGTAAAGATCTCTCTGTAATCTGATTATACCTGTCAGTCACTGAAGACACAGGATTCACTTTTACCACAGTTGAAATAAAATTAAGACATGAGCTCCAAAATGGTATTTAGAAACAAAAAGCATTACTTCATCTTTCAATGTCGAATACAGACAATCTGGTCTACAAGACTCAACCATGGGCTTCAGTTGCAGTATATAGACAGTTTCTGTGTAAAGTTATCTCAGTTGTTAACTGATAGACAGCTAAAGCTATGAAGATGTTTTATTGTACTGTATTGTTACAGTCGCCAGGAATGGAAATAAAGCTCAATATGAAACAAGCAGCACTCAATAGCAACAAATGTATAACATTAAAGCCAATTAAACTTGGCAAAATGTTATAATAAACAATATAAGACACCAGTTAAGTAATTATATGTGACATAAACTATAGAAAACTAAAGTTAACTGAAGTTCAAAAAATATTTACAGGCAACACAACACTGTGTTCCACCAGCCTTCTATCCACAATGTATTTTTTTGCAGGAAGGTTTCTTTCATTGTTCTCTCTTTAAAGTTCAAATGTGATACTATTGTTACTACATACTGAAATAACAACTAAAGTAGAAGGTATCTGTTACACTTCATAACAACAGCTCTAATATTCATTTTGGAGTGAACATAGGAAGCTTGATATGGGACAGAGGGGCTTGATTGAAAGGGAAGCTGACACACTGAGAAAGGCCCTGATGTTACCTTTGAATTACCATAAAAGCAATATCTGCATATAATAAAGCTATCTTATGTCATGAAATAAAAACATCAAGCCCATGTTTTACTTCTCATTACCCAGTGGAGCAGAGTCAGGGCCCAAGGACACAATTAAGAGAGGACAGAAAAGGACCTGTCGCACATGAATTAGACTGAGCAGTGAGAGCTTCCACTAACAAAGATGACTTTAGCCTTTGCAAGACGCACAGAACTGATTCTGTATTCTCTTTGAGGAAATAATAGGGAATAATCTGCCATGGTTCAGAGTTTCTTTGATAATATGAGGCAGTCTCTGAAGTGTGCTGTGAAGTGCGGCCAAATGCTCTCTGGGAGCAGTTGGTATAGAAGTCCGGGCCCACGGCCCCTGTATCATTAGTTAAAGTGAATAAACAAACAGCATTGGATATCTGATTCTTTTCAAAGTCTAATTTCACTTCCTTGATGAGATGTACAGCCACATATTCAGTCTGTTTGGTCTATGGGTTTGTACTCCACAGAGAGGAGCAGCAAGTATCGAGCATCGACAGCTGGTAGTATCCACCCATAATAACCAGGAAGTAAAGAGTTTCACTCCAAACTGCAGAGTGCACTCCAGCAATGCCTGACCAGAGGCCGGCAGGGGTTGAATAATGCATGTAGTCTGAGAGTTCTGCCGGAGGAGCTATTCCATATTTAGCAGTGCAAAAGAGATTAACCTGTGCATGTAAACTTGTATAGTGGGAGGTGAAGTAGCTAAGTTCAAGTAGTTGATTGTGATTGAGGGAAAAATTAATATTAAGAAAAATTGCTGAAGTGGAGACAAACAGTAAACAAGGCTGTAGTAGCCAGACACATGAATGAATAAATGAATGAGGGAAGGGAATGGAAAGGAAGGGAAGGGGAAGTAAATGTGTATTTCTGTATCAACTAACTGTGCAAAGGTATACATGGTTAGACAGTAAGACTTCCATTTACAATTTCTTCGTCTGATATTTTATATTCATGACTGAAGACGACTTTTACAAAAACAATAGAAGTACTGTCATATGTTACAGTAATGTGATTATTTTTTGTTTCAGGCACTCACAGCAATTTGGGGCAAGCAGGTCTTTAGTTTGCGAACTTGATGGACAGGAGGGTTTAAAACATTAACAGGATGGACAACTTTTGGAGTAAACAAATCTACTGACTTTTTACTCCAGAGGCTGACAGAACAGTTGGGATGATCATTAGTGTTATGTGGAACAGAGCAGGTGAACCCAAGGGCAGAAACTCAACAGCAAGGAGACAGGGATATGATAGAAACATTGTAAAGGCTATAAAAAGGTATTTATTATAAAGGCTGGGGAAAGGGAAGGCAGGCCTGGTTAAGCTTGGGTTGGTAATTAGGAACTGGGGCTGGAGCTTGGGCTGCAAGCTAGGATCCTGGAGCTGAGGCTTGGAAGCTGGGAAGAGCAGGGAAGCAGGGCTGACAGGATGACATGAGGGGACAGAGACAGAGCAAACAGAACTGAAGGAGACAAGAAACAGGGTCAGGCACAGGAAAACAGGCAACAATAAGAAAACTAGATAAATGCAAGTGAAGTGGCTTGATGCATGGTAACACTGAGTGAAGCAGAAACTACGATCCGGCAGAGTGGAAGTGGCAGGGCTGAGTATTTGTAGAGGGCTTGATTACTGAGATGAGATGCAGCTGGTGTGGCTCTGCTCTGACTGCAGCACACCTGTCTCCACTCACACAATCAGACACACATACAGGGAGAGAGAGGGAATGACTTGTTTTACTAATTTTCTTCCATCCAGTTTACTGTTGATCACATGTTTTCCCAAAAGCTTTAATAGTTTATTTTATTTCATACTGACAAATGACAAGTTATTTTAATCGTGTGCTGAGCAGTGCAATCCTTTCAAACACTTCATCAGCCACAGAAATCCTGTTTAAAAGGAATGAGTGACGACAGACCTTGTTTTAAACGTAATGTTATATGTTACCTAAAAGTTGCAGACAATCCAGCAACAACCTGCAATTTTAGTGACAGAGATGACAACATCTTCTGCCTTCTGACACCTGCCTACTTGAACCAGGACAACACCACATGACAGAGTACTCCCTCATGTTTTGGGCTATTTTTGTCGATTTATCTGGTAAAAGACGTACCCACACAGACTTCCCTGCAATCACACAAAATGAGGCGAAGGTTGCAAGCTGGTTCAGGCAGCCACTGCCTGCCCAGTGCTGATTGATTTTGGTGCCTCCTTGTTGGTAAAGATGAGATCAGAGCCACGTCCACAAATATCAATGCTGTACATATTTTGAGAGTAAGGCTGAAATTGAAGACACACTTACGATAAGCCTCTCTACTCTACGTGGAGAATTGTATTATGGGTAAGCATAGGCAACAGAGGTTTGTAGAAAAGCTAATGAATAACCTTCTGGATCTCAACAATGTGTGCAACCTTCAGCATCAAACAAGCTGATTGATCCAACTGATTAAAAAAAGGTAGGTACAAAATGGAAAAGAAAACAACCAAGCAAACATATCTGAAGGATACCTGTGTACATTAGCTTACATGCAGGCCGGAGAAGCATGTTGCAGTTAATTATTTTTTTTTTAGACGATTAGTTTGACATTTTAGGAAATACGCTTTTTCACTTTCCTGCCGAGAGTTAGATGACAAGACTCTCAAGTCTGTACACTAAATAGAATTACCTTAGCTTAGCATAGATGCATGAAGCAGGGGGAAACAGCTAGCCTGGCTCAATCCAAAGTTTAAAACAAGCAGCACTTCTAAATCTCGCTAATTAAGGTCCTGTTTTTTTTAATCCATATAAAAAAACATAATGTGAAAACAAGTTGAGCTTTCATGAGGGGAATAAGTGCATTTCCAGGAATGTCATATTATTCCTTTCATTTTTTTAAAGCACAGCAGACAAACTTCCATTCACCTACACTGTATTAGGGTAGAGATCTCAGTTACAGATGTTAAAAACCTCGCCAAATTAAATCAAAACTAAACAAATGGTGAAACACTACTAAAGTGTAAATGAGAAAATGTGTGTGTGTGTTTGTGTGTGTGGGGGGTTGGTGGGGGGGGGTTGTAATTCGGATGAACCAACCTTTTAACTTGCAATACATTCTTCAATCACTATGTTGATGCCTAGAAAATGCAGATTTAATCAGACTAATAATTCCAATGAATCAGGGTATAGATTGATGTTTGACAGCAACATCTGTCATCCACATCTGCTTCAAGATTGAATGAAGGACGTAGCACATTCCTGCTAACGAATGCCAGATGCACTTTGGGCAGCGTCATTACATTTCAACTAGTGTAGCTGTTGAAATGTCCAAGCTGTACATTTACAAACAAAACCAGCCATTGGCCTGACCTGTGGACATCCAATATGGCTACCAAAAGGCCTGTTACAACACCTGACAGCCTGCTTATTGCCTACATCAGTTTAGGATCTAATTATTGCTGTGCAAGTTAACATACTGGATCTTTCCATTACCTTATCAGGATGTTTTGACAGGTGCTTGCTTCACAGCATTGTAGCAAGCTCTGGAGCTGGCACATGAATGAATGTAGTGGTGTGGAACTATTGACATTACGTGGGATTTGTAGATAGTGTGTTATTTCCCCCAAGGCATCCGCTCTGTTTCTCTGCAGCAAACACAAGCTCTGTGATTGAAGGTCTTTTGACATCACCAATACCTCCTGACACGTACTGGGCACGCTCTGCCAATTCATAGACTGGTCCTTAGCCTTGGAAGATGGAGAGTGTGTGTGTGTGTGTGTGTGTGTGTGTGTGTGTGTGTGTGTGTGTGTGTGTGTGTGTGTGTATGTGAGTGTGTTTGTGTATAGTCAGGAGAAATGGGGAGCAAGAAAGAGAGAAAATGTACAATATTGAGCAAAAGACTGTGAGGGAGAGATAGGAATGCAATGATGAAGACACTGTCAAGTCATATCAAGTCAATTCAAACTTTATTTGTATAGCAGATTTAAAAGAACCACTGTTAATCAAAGTGCTGAACAAGCTTAAAATACCAAAATATATATAAAAGTAAATAACAAATAGGAATAAAAGAAAACAGTAGAAATAATAATAGTAAAAGAATTGTGGCACAATAGAAGATGAAGTCAAGGTTTCAAGCTCAACACAAATTGAAAGCCAATGAGAAGAGGTGGGTCTTCAGCAGCGATTTAAAAGGGTCTGAGCAGTCTTTATATGGATAGATAAACTGTTCCAGAGATTTGGGGCAGCCACCGCAAAGGCTTGATCGCCTCTATTTTTGTGCCTGGGTCCCAGAACATCCAAGAGCATCTGGTTGGTCAACCTGAGTGCTCTAACTGGAGTATAATGATGCTGGAGTTCTGCTAGATAAGATGGTGCCAGCCCATTTAAACCTTAAAAGCCAGCAATAAAATCTTAAATCTTAATATCCATCCTAAAACAGACAGGGAGCCAGTAAAGAGATGCAAATACTGGTGTTATGTTATCACACTTTCTTTTACCAGTTAGAAGACAAGCACCTGAATTTTCTACTAACTGCAGAGGACAAAGATACATCTGATCCACACCCACATACAAAGAATCACAATAGTCTAACCGACAGGTAATAAAAGCATGGATAACTCTCACAAAATCTTCAGGAGAGATTGGCTGAAAATCTTAACTGAAGATGAAGCTAGTTTTGACAACTGAACCAATCTGTTTACAAAATTTGAAGGAGCTGTCAAATATCACACCAAGGTTCTTAACAAAAGCTCTATTGTGAGAAGCTACAGGGTCAAGAGTATGAGCAGAGTCATCCAACAGGTCAGGTCGTCCAAACATAACGATCTCAGTCTTCTTTTCATTGAGATTGAGAACATTTAAATCCATCCAAGTTTTGATATCTTTTCAGCAAAGGCTGCACTGAATCTTTACTTTTTGTTTTTAAAGGCAGATAGATTTGTATATCATCAGCAAAACAATGAAAGGGAATATTATGTTTCTTAAAAATGGATCCCAAAAGCAGTATATACAATGAAAATAGGACAGGGCCCAAAATGGAGCCCTGAGGGAGTCAAAGAATATTAGCCTAGGTGAACTGAGAAACTCCTATGTGTCAGGTATGACTAAAACCATCTTATGGCAGTGCCTTTGATGCTTACGCACCATTCGAGACATGATAAAAGGATCCTATGATGCACAGTGTCAAAGGCAGCAGTTATGTCTAAAAGCACCAAAATAGCAGAGTTCTCGAATCAACAATTAAGAGAAGATCATTAAAAACTGTTAAACAAGCTGTTTTAGTACTATGCCGTGGTTTAAAACCATACTGAAACTTTTCATAAATGCCATGGTTATCTGAAAATGGTTGCAATTAAATAAAAACTACTCTTTCCAAAACTTTAGACAGAAAGGGCAGCTTAGAAATTGGCCTGAAGTGAAAGAGAACAGAAGGGTCCCAGATTTTTCTTTTTGATAGGAGGCTGCACTACAGCATATTTAAAAGTAGCTGGAACAAACCCTGAAATAAGAGAGGTGTTTATCAGAACAAGAATACTTGACCCAACAGTATTAAAAACTTCTTTTAGTAGATGAGAGGGAATACCGTCTAGGGGGCAATTTGTAGGCTGCAGATGCTGAACTACCTCTGATAGTAAGGAAAATGATACAGGCTCAAACTATCAAAGACAGCTGGGCACACAGGAAGAACAGAAGGGTCTAGGGCAAAGGAAGTGGGTGAAGACCTAAGAGCAGAAATTTAAGAAAGTTTTCACAAAGTGTAGGCATTGGCACAATATGAGCTGTATCACTCATATTGTGATACAAGTATTTATAAGAGAATTGAAAGCATTGAAGAGAACCTGAGGTTTATGACTGTTATTGGAGAAAAGGTTAGATATAGACTCTGTTTTAACAGTTTTAACAACTCTCTGGTATTTTGATAAGCAGTCCCATAAAATTCCTAAGGAGACTTGAAGTTTATCCTTCTTCCACTTTCTCTCAGCTAATCTACATGCGCATCTGAGAGCATGGGTAGTATCATTCAGCCACGACTCTGAAAGTGGTGTAGTGCGTTAGGTCTTAAAAGGAGCAACAGAGTCCAAGATATCAGTGCACATAGAGTCAAAAAGGGCGGTAAGTTCCTCAGCACCAAGATCACAACAGCTATCCGGGGTATAAAGCATAGAGTCTTCAAAAGCAATAGAAAACTGCAACGTAGTTAGAGGGTTAATCACATGCAGGTGGCATGCAGGAGCAGAAGTTGTAACCCTAGAACAAGGGACTGTAGCAGTAAATAAGACAGGCAGATGATCCGATGTACAAGTGTCCCAAATTTCACTGATACATACATATAAACCATGAGATTACACAAGGTCCAGTGTGTGTCCCTTTTTGTGTGTCGGGCCAGTCACCAACTGAGTGAGATTAAGAGAGTCAATAAGATTCAGAAAGTCTTTGACCAGAAATCTGGTGTCACAGCAAACATGTATGTTAAAATCACCAACAGTTAAAAAAAACAATCATATTTTAACATAATCCCTGCCAAGAAGTCCTGTACAAAATCCTTTTTGAACTTTGGTGGACAGTACACCACCGCGCACAGCACAGGAAAAGGGAAATGTATCACAAATAGCTGCAGCTCAAAGCTGGTGTCAAAGCTCAAAGTGTCAAATAAAGTCTACTGACAGTGGAAGATGGTTTTGAATACAGACAGTGGCCCTCCACCCTTGCCAGTGGTTTCCATCAGAAACATAACATCCAGCTTGTGAGAGGTGAAGAAGTCATTAAGCAAGAAAGTCTTGTTTGCCAGCGATCTAACATTAATCAGAGCCATATGAAGAGTAAGCTCCTCGCTGGCCGATGTTGAAGCACGACCCAGCAGGTGAAGGTTTCCATGGTTCACACCGCTTCTGCAGACCTGCATACACCAAGGTAGAGGAGGCTCCTTTGGCGGTCAGGAACAGCAGGCAGGCCAGGAACAACAGGCCAGATCGACCAATTTCTAAATTACAGTGACCACCAGACAACAAGAAAGTAGTAACAGCCACTGCAAAAGACGCAAGGATCAGTCACACATGAGGATGTCAGATAAGCCTTAAATCTCACCAGCACACCTCACCTCCCCGCTTTCAGTCTTCCAAAACGTTTCTTACAGTGAATGGCACAATGTAGGCGGTGCAGGCATGCAGGTATATCTGATAAAAAGGGAAGAAGGCTTGTAGTCTGGTCTCCCAAATCGTGTTTTGACAACATGTCTTGAGAAGCTCGGATGATAAGAAGTGCGATCATAAACGAGTAAAGCAAAGACATCTCGACAACGTACACAGAAAAACAAAGCAACAGCAAACAATAAGCCGAGCAGACGTGACAGATGGCTCGTTGTATACACTGGCGCCATCTTGGATCAACTCAACAACGGTGTGCGTTTATGGGTATGTGTGTGTGTTTATTACCTCTGGGACCTTTTCTGGTATGAACACCGACCTTGTCAGGACCAGTAGTCCTCATGGGCACCAAAGCCTGGTCCTAATGAGGCAAAAGGTCCTTTCTAAGGTCTTGGTTAAGGTTAGGGGTAAGGTGTGAATTGAGATTAGGTTAAGGTTAGGGTTAGGTATGAATTGGTTAGGGTTAAGGTTAGGGTTAGGGTTTGGGTTAGGCTGTCCACAATGAATGAAAGTCAATGCAATGTCCTAACAAGGATAGCTGTGCCAACTTGTGTGTGTGTGTGTGTGTGTGTGTGTGTGTGTGTGTGTGTGTGTGTGTGTGTGTGTGTGTGTGTTCTCTCAGCTGATTTTTTTTTTTTTTTTTTTTTACATCTTTAATCAAAACTCCTGCATGAAAAGCAAGCTGGAAAGCTATAATGTACCACAGCACTGTTTAAAGTTCTAAACATTTGAAGTTTGCTCTTTCATGCAAAGAGAATATTTGATTTGCAAACACTGTCAGCTGGTAATGGGGGAATAGTCCGCTGCTGCTCTTGGGGTAACAAGAGCTTTCTCTTACAAGGAGGCAAAATATTAGGAAGTTTTTACCAAAATACTGTTCACAAGTTAACAATCTCACAGTTTTACAGCACTGAGTTTTCCTTTTTGGGCCCTGATGTATTATCAGTTGAACAGAAAAAGGAAATGTTACTTCACACAGCAACACACAACTGAAATGGATTTGAATCAAATTAAATAAAACCGGGCTTACAGTATTAATAGAGGAGAGATCATCAGGAAATGAAGATATGGCCAGAACTGTTCAGCTACTGTGATTTTTTTTCCCTGCTCAGTTCAACTAATGCTGCTCATTAGCACAGCACATTAACACACCACAGCACAAAAGCTAGTGCCAACCATAAAGAAAATACACAGTATGGATTATCTTATTTGATAAGTAAGCAACTGACTTAGGTTTAATTCGCAGATTCTTGTTCGTCATTCTCCAGTTTCTCAGAATGCTGTTCAAATGTCCTCCAAGTGTTTTGCACACTTTGTCCAATTTACTATATTTAGCATAAAACATCTCAAGCAACAATCAGTTTATTTAAATAAAATAGCTACTGAGGTCCCCAATGGATGAATCCTAACATTTTTTTTTTTTAACAATGCCCATGTTTGTTTCAGTTGTGTGATCCTGGTTGGCCCAATTTTCTGACAAAATGACATCTTAATGCAGTCGACAAACACCAAGGTTTTATATGTCCAACCATTCACACTATGACATCAATGTACCACACATACACGCAGCCATGTGGATATAAACAGCATGTGTCATCTTTTTTTCCCTTTTTCAGCTGTTTTTTTTATTTTGCATACGATACTGGTCACCAGATACAATACAGATCTTCTCATGAGTGTATCACACTCGACTCAAATCAACAAGTAACATGGTCATTAGTGGTGAAAACTTTACCACACTGAGTAGAACATCTTGTCAGTGAGGATGAGGATAGAGAAAAGAAGGTGCAGTCTGTCTGGGGGCACTCCTGGCCAACAAGGAGTGGATGATGAGAATCTTACCTCAATTTAAGACTAGAACTGATGCTGCTAAATCAATGGGAACCACCAGCAGCGTCCCAGTGGGACTGCTTTGTGTGGCTGGGTTGTTGGAACATCTCGACAGAGTCTTCAAGTCACAAGGAGTCAGCACTTACCACAAACCATTCAATACTTCAGGATGTCTACTGGTACACCCAAACCACATGACACTAAAGATTGCAGTGGTGTATGACATCATCATGACATCACAAGTGACAGCAGTGGGAAACACAATGTTGGTGAAATAGCAAGGACAAGAGACTGAATGAACACCAGAAACAGACATCAGTTGACTCACATTATCGACTCAGAAGGGGTCAAAGCTTTTGTGAACTGGATTATTAGTGGCAGAGTGGCAAAGCAAAGTATTTGTTCAGATTGGCAAATTTTTAGATTATAATTTAGGTCTTTGTTTAACAAAGCAGTTTCACAAAAGATCTAATGTGTTTAATCCTTCAAAGTCCTCTTTCAATAATATGATTGAAATTTCCCTTTATGGCCCCTTATTGTTTATTCCATTCACCCAATTAAACACAATTACTGTATTAAATAAATGTGTTAAATCTTTGCCAATGATAGCGATCATTCTGTGTTTATCACAGAGCAGGCTGGCTGAACAGTTGAAGATTTGGGCGCGGTAGTTCAATGGTCCACTTCACAAGAGGTTGCTAATGTGCTCGTGCATCACAGAATGGAAGTACAATGTTAAGCTGGATATCTTTGTAACTGTGCATCACGAAAAGCACTTCACACAAATACACACGCCAGCATACTACACACTGGTACGCACACTTGAAGCCCTTGGGAGATGGAAATATTCAAGTAAGATATAAATGCGATCCATTATTCATAATGTATCTGAGAGATGTGGCAGGGAGAGAAAAGAGCTATATTTTTAGGTCAGATTGTGGAATCCTTTCTCACCATGTGGAATCACAAAAAGCAGCAAAATGTTCTGGCTTTACAAGTACCAGCCCAGTCCATTACCGAGTCTCTGAGTGTCTATGTTTATCACAGAGAGCATCTTA
This sequence comes from Thunnus albacares, assembly GCF_914725855.1. NCBI lineage: Eukaryota > Metazoa > Chordata > Actinopteri > Scombriformes > Scombridae > Thunnus > Thunnus albacares. The sequence continues at coordinate 21,539,998 of NC_058128.1, read as the reverse complement.
TTGGCATCATAAAACACCATCACTGTCACATTGATCCAGTTTTATCCACTGGCTGACTGGTCTGGGCACCAGCAGCTTCTATCAATCAGAGATGAGGGGCTTCAGAGAGGTCGTCACCGCCCCAGAGAAGGCACATTCAACTGTTTTCATCTCCATTTGCCAAGTTAACAGCCTGGCGCTTTTGGCAGCATATGTTCACAGAGAATTATGTTTTCTGATATTTATTTATCAAAGTGAAGGTTAACTGATAATGTATGCTCTTTTTCAGCTGGGAGGCTGCATGCACAGTCCTCTACAGCTCAGTTTTACTGTCTTGCTCCAGAGCATTTCAACAGAAAGCATCTTTGCTTTTTGATGTATGGAGTCCCTAAACTGACCAAATGTAGTGAAAGGTTATCAGACGAGCCAAAAATATGAGAATACATCAATAAATAATACTGTTAATTAAATAATTAAAATGGGAAGTAAAAAGCTTTATTCTTTTTCTTTAACCTCCAATGAGTTGGTAAAAAGCTAGCTAGTGCTGGTAAAAAATGAATGAACTATTCTTTCCTACTAATACTTTTGCAAGTTCATCTGTACTGTTACATACTGCCTCCAGGAAATAGCAAAGCTTGCACTCTAATCTGACACTGAAAAAAGCTCTCGCTATCTACCACCTACACAGTTTTTGTATGTTAACAAAGTAACCACCAGCCTTTAAGCAGTGCAGGTGGTGATTGACATGTTTGTCCCTCAGGGCTTACCGTAGCTGCATCCGCTCGCTGCTGATAGTTCAGTACTACAAACCTGCATACTCAACCTGACTACACTCAGCTGCTGCTAATTGGGACACTTTACAAGCAGCATCCAACATGTTTCTCCCAATTACCGTGGCAGCATTCTTCTCAGGTTGCTAATGAAAACCAAGATCTTCAAAGATGCTAAAAACGAAGATGAACAACTGAAGACTTAATGTTGACACAACCAATGCTGAGGAAGTTTGAGATAACGTTAGGCTAATTAAGGCCATAAGCAAGTACGTGGGCAGATAGTGGGTGTAAACTCATGGGAGAAATTAGTCATCCATGCATAAAAGACAAATAATGACACAAACAACATTTATGCAATCTAGTCCAACAAAAAGCTGACTTCGCTCAGTTCGTCAGTTATTATAAATCTCACATAATCCAATGGCAGATCACAGGTGGAGCAGTACTATAAGTCAGTAAAGGCTAATTTATATACGTATACATGAAATAGGCTGTGACATTTTGGGTAGAATTTAGAAAATGCGTTGTTGAGTGAGTGAAAGGGTAAAATAATTGAAGAAAATATAAAGGCTGGGTTTTAAATTTACATTTGCAAACGTATTTGATGATCACAGAGATCTTCAGCCTGATTTTGTCCTTTCTGATGCCACTGCCCAGGGAAGACCATCGCTGGGGACCTACAAGTGAAGTATTCATATTTTTGTATTGGCTGGTCCATGGTTTGTCTTATAGGGTAACACATGGACATTTACTGTTCCTATATTCACTGCTTGTCGCCTTGTCCACAAAATAGTTATACAAATCAAACAAATGGTAAGATAGGGGCAGGTCATCCTCAACTCATGAAATGATCAGCTGGACGACCTTGGACGGAGCTTTACCCGCCTTCAGCAAATGTTGCATTCAGCAAAGCTGCTGGTGCAATCAATGGGTGCCATATTTGGGTTAAATCTCACAGAAGAATTATTTCTGTTACAAGCTGTTTTATTCCATTCAAATGCAAGTCATATGTGATCAAACTGGACGATTGATTAACATCTTTGTAGGTTATCCGGGATCAGTTCATGACACACGCATTCTCAAGAAGAGTCCCATCTACCTGAATGTTAAGTATCCAGCTTAAGGCTACTATCTTCTTGGAGACAGGGGCTACTCCTGTCTTGAAACACTGATTGTGATCATCACACCCTATAGGATGCAACAAGGAAGGGTACATCGTTTCAATCAGCATCACTCAAAGGTCCGTTCTTTCATTGATTGTGCCTTTGGCGTTCTGAAGACAAGGTGGTCTGCCCTCTTTAAGTGGATGACCTTGATCCACCAGAGCCACCATGTGATGGAAACCCAGAAAGGAGTGGGTGTAAAATGGATTTGTAAATAGGATTTGTGCCCATGTATCTGCCCTGAACATCAGGCTGTACATCTGATGGAAATAACACTGCGCTTTGTGAGAATAAAAGAAATATTTTCTAATTTTATGCCCAATTAAAGTTTGTATGATTGAAATACGGGTGAGACTGCAGAGCTTTTGGATTCCAATGGATAATGCACACTTATAAGAAGCCTTCCTTAGTACCTCACCTTAAAATACCGGCATAACCAACTTCACATTTACTTAAAACTAAGATGAATGTTGTTGGCAAATCCTGTCAAAATGTGAATATGAACAAAGTGGGTACTTGAGCTTTACTCAGTTTTGTCACTTTAAGCACTAATAAACACATGGTGAATAAAAATGAACACTGAGAAAAACAACAGCAGATAACTGAGGTTATTTATTTTAATATATTTACTTCTCAGTAAAAAATAAAAATAAATAAATGAAGATGAATGATTTTAATAGCTTGATTAAACTTGGCAAGCACTATTTAGGTTACATTTTGTCTACCATTTTTGAGAAAACATTCAGCAACATATCAATCTGCTGGGCAATTCTTTCAGGACTTTGGCATTCTCTTTCTTCCTCCTTTCCTCTCTTGTCCTTCTTTTGGCCATCTTCTTTTAGTAAATCCAGCACTTTGTTGGTTTTTCTCCATGTTTGTGGGCTCTTTAACTTTTTGCAAGTTCTGGGGATCCCAGGTGGCCCAGTTCCTAGATACCTGTTAACTCTAGCAGCAGGTGGTGTCAGGCTGGCTGTTTATAGCTAAACACACTGACACGAATTGGCACGTTATCCTTGTTATGTTGACTAATGACGACAGAGGAAGGCAAAGGAGTGTGCTTAGAGAGGACAAATAAATAAAGTGTAAAAACATGACTTACAGACACTGAGCAACCAGCTAGCTACCTAACTGAAGCTATCTTTTGTGATAAAGCCAGCACTCATCATTTTAATCATCTACATCCTTTACTGCATACTGCTGTATCATCACTGTAACAGTTGCTGAAGCATTTTAGCCAGCAAGTTAAAAGAACTGAAAAATAAAATGAGCTTTTGAAAAATGAACAGAAGTTTAAAGGAAGGTTAAGAGGTTAGGTGAAAAGTATAAAAATGTGTGTTTCTTTTTATTTATTCATTCATTTTCTTCATCGCTTATCCTCTAGAGGGTCGTGGGGGAGCTGGAGCCAATCTCAACTGACATTGGGGCAAGACCCTGGTTGCCATTCAATCACAGGGCTCACATAGGTATAGTACTGTCCTCAGTGACAGTCAGTAAGTCGCCTCTGCAGATACAAAGGCCCAGGGTTGGAATCCCCAGGTGGCCAAGTCCTGCTTGCCAGCAATGTAACAATTCATGCATGTGGTATGTATGTGGTATATTTGCACGACTGCACGGTGGTGCAGTGGTTAGCAAAGCACCCTCCTGCTGTGAGGCAACTCCAGCTTTCTCCCACAGACCAAAAACATGCAGCTTAGGTTAATTGGAGACTCTATATTGCCTGCAGGATGTGAATAGTTGTCTGTTTCTTTTTATGTGGCATTTAAATTACTTAACTAACAGTATTATTTATTTATGTATCCAGTTATAGTTTTATTTGTCTGATAACCTTTTACTGCATTTTGTCATTCTGGGGGTTCCATAACCTACTTTTCTAACAGTAGAAAGACAGTGTGGCAGGAATATAGGGTAGGCCTAAAACCGGAGGAATAATTTAAGTCCACATATGAATATGGATGAAGCTGAGATGCTGTATAATATTTCCGAACCAGCCCCTGCAGTTGAGACCTCTTGAAGAGGGTAGGTCGAGATTTTCAACAGGGAATACTCTTTACGGGAGCTAAATGAGAAGACACATGGCAGGAATACAGAAGACAAGCTTAGAATCTGTTAATTTACTGATTCTTGTGCCAGAAGGCAGCTTGACAAGGTGAGAGAAAGCATGGAGAATTTATTTAACTGGAGAAGATGAGCTCCAACTCCTTTGTGGATATCCAGTGCTTTCTAATAAGTAACTTAAAACCGTCTTTCTTCTGATTAAATTTTAATGTCTTCTGCATACTTGAAAGAAAGAAACACAATCTGGTCTTACATTTGTCATTTGGATCATATTCATACTGTATGTAGGGACACAAATAGACTGATTATCAGCATTGCCATGCCATGCGGCTAGAGACCAGTCAGAAAATTGACAAAATGTTTCACAAATCGATTTCTGTCCTTCTGAAGAACATTGTTCAAAAAGAGAGAAGGAGGTTTTGCTCACACAGTTATTGTACTTCACAGAAAGAAGAATGAATTAAGTCAACAATGCAGGGGACTCCGGCAAAACAATACAGCATCGTCCAGGTAAAACGTTGAACTGGGCTCTACTTTTGCTGCAACATGATGTCATCCAGCAAGGCACTGTGTGGGTCAATCAGAAAAGTGCAAGTGCACATTCCTGGTGGATTACTTTGTAATGTGAACACCAAATTTCTACTGTTTGCTCTGCGATTGTCATGATGAAGGATAAAACAGTTTGCAACTTGATCATTGAGTTGTAAAATCCTTAGAATAAATTAAGACAAGACCAGGAGTCTACAGCCATGCTAGTGACTCTGTAAGTAGGGTTGGGTATCCTTTGAATTTTATCGATTCTGATTCTGCTTATCGAATCTGGACCTTATTTATTCCCAATTTCAATTCCAACATGGTAAAAAACAGAGGGTCACCATAAATGTTGTTACTACTCTGTGACACTCCTCAGTTTCTCACCATTGATACTGTTTTCTCAGTGTCAGAGAACGGTGTGGTGCGGCTAGGTATCCCTGGTTCTACTGGAGGTGCTAGTGAGGTGCTATCACTGGCTGATGACACACTCAAGCTAGGAGACAGCAAGACATCAAACACTGACATTCTTTTAGATCGATGCCGTGATGCCTTAAGCGTCTGGTCAAATGCCATACATACTCGTGTCTAAACAAATCGGCACGATGTTGCATTGATACATGATGTAGACAGGTCCTGGCAGATAGCCATGTTCTTGCAGATATGTAGCCTTTGTCTGCAATAATAAAGGGTTATAAAGGGTAATAAAGGGTAAACCTTTTGGCATTTTGGATTTAATTCTAATTTGGAACCGGTTCTCAGCTCCCAACCCTATCTGTAAGGATGTACTTAGGCTGCTAACATGCTAACAATGACAATGCTAACATGTTGATGTTAAGCAGGTATAATATTTACCGTTCATCATCTTAATTTAGCATGTTAACATGCTTATATTTGCTAATTATCACTAAACACATTCCCATCAGTCTCAACTATAGCTGAGGCTGATGGGAATGTCATTAGTTTTGCAGTTATTTGGTCACAAACCAAAGCCAAATTGAAAAATTGACCTGATGGTGGCGCTAGATGAAAAGTCAGAAGATCACCAGAGTAAGAATGTATGCTGAGGGGGGCATGAATGTGTGCGCCAAATGTCATGGCAATCCATCCAATAGTTGTCAAGACACTCAAAAACACATGCCAACGTCATAGTAAAGCCTCACAGAACCACTAGCTTGGCTGTGGACTCAGTGTTGTTATATTAAAGGATAGGTTACATTTTTCAAGTCTCCCAAAAACAATAGTCAGGTGTCCAAATGAACCATCACTCACATTGTAAGTGCATTATGAAGGGATCCTCTAATGGTTAGTATGAACAGGGGGAACGATTACGGCAAGAAAAACCTGTTTCAGTGTTCATTTAGGGACCTTTAGGCACTGTTGTTTTCAGACAAACTTGAAAAACTGTGAACCTGTCCTTTAACAATGAATCATTGACTATGTGTATGTGAAAGGGGTCACTCGTATTGATAGATAATTAGGTTGTATGACTCTGCTGTTTCCCTGTGTGTTAGCAACCCTCAGCTCATTGTTTTGGATTTAAAACCCACAAGTTTGTGGTTTTGGTTCTCTCTCACCACTCTCCTCAGCTTAGTGTCCAGCAGCAGCAGGCAGCTATTTCAGTGAAAAAGCTTTAAAAACCAACTGTAGGCCTACACTACATGTCCAGCACCACACAGCAGGAAGACAAAGTTAGCAAATAGCTGGTGAACACAGTGGAACATTTAGTCAGATATTTCCCTAAGGATTTGTTGGAGAGCAGTCAATATACATTCCCACCCTCATCTATGATCATGATCCTTGGGTGGTGATTGAGTTTCATTTATGGCTGATTATGGCATAATGTGGCTGGGCTCACCATTACACCATGTCTACACAGAAATCACTCCAGCTGTGTTTTTCAGTCGTGCGTGTCACACTTGTCTGATGGAACAGATATGCTTCTATTTTAATCCATACAACTGTCTACACAGGACATGGAAGAGCTTTCATTTCATTCGCACTAATGTATATGCACATGACTACGAACTGAAGCATGTATTTATGCTTCAATACCATTTTCCTCCATTTCTCTTTGCATAACTAAAGTAGGTGTTGGGCTCTGACTGTTGCGAATACATGGATGACCTACCTCAACACTGCCTGAGTACATACTATGTACATACACAGATGGAGCACTATCTGCTTCTGCTAAGTTGCTGCTTACACTATGCCTCCTGTGGAGATGCGACATTAGACCTGGGTTGAGGAGCTTGGAGTAGAACACCGCTACCTATTAAAAAAGGACAGCTTGTTGGTTGAACCCACCAAGATGTCTCGACATCTGCTTAGAATGCCCCTTGGGTGTCTCCCTGTGGAGGTTTTCTAGGCACGTCCAATTGGGAGGAGACCCTGAGGGAAACCCTGAATACGCTAGAGGGATTAAATATCCCATCTGGGCTGGGAAGGCTTCAAGACTGCCCAGGAGATTGAGGGAGTAGCTAGGAGGAGGGGTTGCTTAGCCTACTACCACCACAACATGGATAGGTGGGAGAAAATGGATGGATGGCTGTTTTGGATGTGAAAAAGACAGAAGAAGGTGCTGTGAGTAGCTGAAATACGCAGATAAGCAAAGGCTCAGTGCTCTTTGCTAGACAGCATGATGTTATGTAAATTACACCTGCATTAAGAAAGTGCTGAGGTCTACCTCATCCAAAAATCAAAATGTCAAGTGTGGTTCATGACTTTTTACACATCAAACTAGAATAAAAAAGTAATTATAGTAAGTCTGAAATCTAGACACGGTCAGTGCTGTAGCTCAGAAAAATACACCAACACTTAACTGAAAATGAAATCCTTAATGACAGACAGTAAAACTAACTCGTAGCATTGGAGCTGAAATAATTTTGGATGGTGATCTTTTCTATTCAGAGACAAACAACCCCCCTCTGCACAGCTCTTCTACTGCATGGCTCTTTACAGACTACGATGCGCTGTGGCAGTAGTTCTGCGTCTATAAAAAGCGTGATTTTGCCACATGGTCGAAGTCTGCGGCACATCAGACGGACACACTGGACAGCAGGGACTGTGCAAAGCTGGAAGGATTGAACCCAGATGGTCCATTTCTTTGTGAACTGGCACTGAGTATCCTAATTATTATTCGTGTGAAGAGAGGCTCCTCTTTGAGTCCGATAGCATTGGCTGACATGGCCCGAGGCAAGGCCAAGACTGACCCCGAAAACACTGCAAAACAACAGTGCTATTCTCCATGCCGGTGATACACACACACACACACTTTCTCTGGCCTGATAGTTAAGTTAAATTTAAATAGATGGAATATCAGCAGTGCTGACTTCAGTCTAAAGGTGCCTCAATATAAACATATGCGCACATACACACACACACTTACAAACCAATGCACAAAAGGTTAACACACCTAACAGACAGAAACATATGGACTGATAGACACACAGACACACCAACCTCCTACGTACATACACACACACACAGAGTCGCATGCTGTGACTGAAATAGCAGCGGTTAATTATGTCAGTGAATGACACTTTTATAGTCCACTGTCTTTTTATGGTGTTGACTGCACTGCTCTTTAGTGCCTTTGTTCATGTACACTACGCAAAACACAGTTCAGCCTACAATGAACACACTGTGTAAGCTGTCATACATGCACACTGTACAGTGTGTTCTTATGTGCTGCTTTCTTCTCAATTTTAAAACAGAGTAGAAAACCCATACTGACTGAAACTAAACCAACTTAAGGCTGTATACGCAAAGTAAGCTATAGTACTGAATAATGACTATTTTTTGACACTTTCCATTTTTCCTCATGTTGACTTTATTTTAGTGACATATCAGCATGTCACTTGTCTTTTAGCTCGCTCAATTTTTTTATTTTGCCCTACTTTGAATTCCCATTTCAAATTTGTCTCTGAGAAATCATGTTATTCATCATTGTCAAAATGTTTTAGTTTTCTGTAAAAAGTCGCTGCTCCTTTATCTGCATTTTTTAATCACAGTAGAATTATCACTGGACAGAACACACAAGGCCTCCCTAAAACAATTTCTTCAGAAAAAACTCAATGGGATTCTGTGGCATCCGTTCCTAACAAAGACAAAGACAAAAATGTCCATTGTGCTCTGCGTTATTCTTCACAAGCCAATCAGTCCAGCTGCATAATCAGAAAACATTGGCACATCTTGGGCTTGGACGCTCAATTTAAAGAAAATTTCCTCCCAGGATAGTTCATAGACATGGCCAGAATACAGAGGACAAAGAAGTTCAATCAGACCTGGCACCTAAAAAAACACTTTCCTGGATGAAATTCAAGGCAACGTCAAATGTAATGCTTGTAGCCAATTTTACAAGAAAGAGCACTCATTTTAACCATGCAGTTCCCCTGCGGACTAGTTTAATGTGGGAGAGACGAACAGAGCTTTGAAAATTCGAATTGCAGAGCACCTCAGTGAAACACGCATTCTGTGGCCACCTTCAGATATATCTAGGAATCGAACATGTCCACCCCCACAGACGAAAAGGTCACATTGAGAAAGACCTCCTCCAAAGACTATATTGGATTTATCATCTTCAAACCAGCCCTCCTGAGACTAAATGAAGAAGTCTCTATTAAATCCTATCTATCATCTCTATCAACTCTATAGTTTTTTCTTTTGCCACAGTGGATGGTTTATTCTTTTTTGATACAGCTTTTAAAAATGTAAAATTGTTCAATATATTTGCAATGAGTGTCATTATATCGTTAATAAGGACTTCTCTGGTATGGTAATAGAATTTTCAATCAATCAGTAACTGATGAGGAGCCAATGTGGGCTTGAAACGTAGTTTTTCTAAATGCTGTAAAGAAAAAAAAATTGAAAAAGGGAGAATTCTAAAGTTTTGAGTAATGCACAAATATGAAAGTGGTATCAATCTTTTTATCTAACTCTCAGCAAGAGAGAAAATAAGTGTACTTCCCAAAATATTCCTGCAGACTGCAGTGTAAACTTGTTCATTAGTGGTGCACATAACAGAATTTTAAGCTCTGTGATTGGATTTTACTACTGAATGTAAGTAAGTAAGAAAGTCTTAGTTAACTTGTTTCTGTGTGTTTTAATGTGCACAAGCTTGTACCTTTCTTTTTTTTTTTGGATCAAAGAACCTTCAACTGCTCCATCTGTCACCTACCCCTGTCTATGCAGAAAATGAGCAGGTTTTTTACATCCGGAGTCAGGGGTGCCTGAAATGACTCTATAAAGTCTATCAATGAATATGAAGACATTTTGTGAACCAAATTATAAGCTGTATAAGCACAGAAGGACAAAACAGACAGATACTGTGGACCGACAGACAGAGATATGGATAAATAGAATGTCTGAGTGAAGGGAAAAGTCAAGGACATGGCAAAAGGTGGCATTAAAAAAGGGCACAGTTATCCATCCAATTAAATTTATACTCTGCATTAAGCACATTTGGCAGTCTCGGCTGCAGAGATTGAAAAATGGTAGACCTGTGTCCTCAGGCATGCCCCCCCAACACACACACATACACACTCACTAACACTACACTCCTCAATCAAAGCACCGGCAGCTGTAAGCACCATTTCAGAGGACGCCATTATGCAAGGAAAATGTCATTAGCGATTTTACAATTTCACGCATCGGTGCCGCTAACATGTCTCTGGAAGACAGCAGGCGGGCGAAAGGTAAGGGCCCCAAACTCTGAAAGCAAACCCGTGACTGAGATGGAGGAAAGTGAATTCTCTGCAGTAGACCGGCCTCCCTTCCATTAGTGCTGCGCATTACTCAGACTGGTGCCTCCAACTGTCTGAGCTAGAGAGACAGAGTCTGATCAGGTTTTTTTTGTTTTTTATAAATCCCAAACAGAAGTCTAAATAAACACAGCCTTTATGCTCATGTTGGACAGTAAGAATGCATTGCAGTTTACAGACCAACCTCCTGCTACAATCTGCTGTTCATGCTATAGTTCTGTACCGGCATGTTTTCCTGTGGGATGAGGAATTATCACAGACATTTCAGGTGTGCTTACTTTCAAATACAAATACAAAAACAGATTTAAAACCTCTTTGGCTGGTGATCAATTAAAACATAGCAATGTCTACTTGACATTTGGGGATCTCAAGTGATTTTAAACATCACAGTTTGTTTCCAGGTGTTAGGGAATACTGCTGCATATGTGAAAAAAGCAGAATAAAGCCTTTTGTGTCTCTAGAGGGAGCTGTGTGAGATCTGATAAATTTCCTCAAGTGATGTCACTTGAATCAGCGTTGGTTAGGGCTGAAGATTACAAGTTTGAAAATGAAAAAACTCTTGAGGGTGTGAAGTTAGAAAGAAGTTACCGGACCTCTGTAGCTGCTCCTCATCTCTGCTGGAGGCTACATTAGGCACTAATAACATAACACACCTGAATTTCAGTTGCATTGTGGGTAATGTAGGTGCCAGGTTTTAAAAAGGAAGAAGAATGCGTGGAATAAAACCTATAATATCTTTTCTTCTGCATTGATTTTTATCCTTTTTTTGTATAGGAATGGAATACTAATCAGTGGAGTACTCTTTTAAGGTTTTCCTTTAGCAATGTCACTGTGTTCCCAGAACACAGCAGATAACCTTGTAAGTACAATGTCATCCTAACGAGCAGAAAAGATGACCCAAACTACTAAAAATAAGACCCAAATTGTCATAAACTGGAATTATCCTTTAACTATTCAAACTAATGGAAAAGCAACTGCTACAGTACAGTTCTGGGTCATATTAGGTTATATGTCAGTCCTCTGTGTACAGTAATTTGCACGTCTGTCATAAACCCATTGCTTATTCTCAACTTGTGACTGCTGTTTGTCAGTGTAATTTGTCTGTTCCTCCACATTTGTTGTTTTCTCTGCTTTGAAAGCTAATGTTAACTAAACTAAAGTGGACACACATCACACATGTATGTACTTAACTTTCAACCATGACCCACATTTAAAGCTGTTAATAATCTTTATTTATATAGCACTTATCAAAACAAAGTTACAAAGAGCAAGATAAAAATTGAAATAGTAAAACCCATCAAACAGAATAAAAACTAGAATCAGGTGAATAAGGGAAGGTTTAAAAGGAGCTACTGACTCAGCCTGCCTTATTTCCGGGTGTTCCAGAGCCTCAGGGCTCTTACTTCAAAAGCTCTGTCCCCTAGGTCCTCTTTCATGTGGTGTCTACATTATTTTGTCCATCCCCTCTATATGCCAGTCTCTGTAACAACTTACTACAGTAACCCTGCCCTGGACCTCTTGTACACCATTTATACATTTAAAATACTACACCAGTAGAAGAAAAATCTGCATTGCAAATGAGTGTCAAACCGTGGGCAGGGGAGATGGATGACTCTCTCTCCGCGGAGAGCCAGACTCTATCAATCAATCAAGTCACTCAAGTTTATTTGTCACATGTAATCATATAAGGTACAATCACAGTCAAATGTGAAAAAAAAAACTGCCAGACTTTACGGATCAAAAGAGGTTATAATTAAGCTACGTCCTAAGAGACGTCTTGGAAGGATCAACAAACAAGCTGTCGGTCTTTTGGAAGAGAACACAGTGCCGTGATTGAGCAGAGCTGAATGGATACAGTAGGGACACTTTTGACAAGCAGCAACAAATTAACCATAATGCACAAAAGCTTTTGTGGGAAGGCAACATGGCCTTCTGACTGATACAAGCAGCCTCGCCTTTTCTAATGGAGCTCCTCCATATTCTGTAAACTGGTGAGCCATCAGTTAATTCTATATAATCAGTGATGTACATCAAACACTAAGTGACAGACATCTGTTGATTTGTTAATGTCAATAATCTAGTTTGATTTTATGAGTTTTGGCTGGACACCCCACACATGCGGTTGTCTGTGAGTGAGTAAGTGAGTGAGTGATGAAGTTACGCCATTGGTCAGGCGGGGGAGTGTTGGCGTTTCCGCATTGGCCATTGCTTTTTCAAAAATGAATCAGCGCAAACAATTTTCTATTACGTCATCAGAGAGATATTTACCAAGCTTCCACTCATAGCCCTGTTGGCATGGGAATAGTATTACCTGAGGACCTCATGTGATTTAGAAATCCCCTGTCTGGTCTCATGCAGCACATTCACACAGGATAAGTGAAGTCTGTATTTTACTCAAATGTACTGACATTACCCCCCTGGATATGCATGACAACATGACAGGCTGCAAACTTTTACAATCTTGTCTCTAAATGACCTAAATACATAACTGATGGAAACAGAGGACAGCACGGAGTGACTGTGTTTCCTGCACAGAGCTCTCAGCGAAGTTTGCTCAACTTCTGTTTAAACAGACGCGTACCAGCATCTCTGGGTCTCCTCCTCTACCGTCCATGTGATTGACTCTCCGGCTGACAGCGCTGTCAGCAAGCCAGCAGGAGAGACGTTCTGTGGTGCGTTTGGATTTTATAACTGAACTAAAAACCAGGACTCAAACTTTTTATTTCTTTTGACATTTTTCACATCATGAATGATGAACAACAACATAAAAAAAATGATTAATGCAGGTAAAACATGAGACTCATGTAGGCTGTTTTATCAGTTTAGTGTAGTTGCACTTGCTGTAATTGTTGTAACTGGGAGGAGATGAGCCTCCTGAATTTGCACCCGGTGCTGTCAAAACTTTCATTTATAATTTCCACTGCAGCCTCCAGAGGAACATTTGCTGTAATAATCAGGAATTCACATTAAAGGCACTACCACTGACTATCCCTGCAACAAATTGGCTATAATTTTGCACACCCACTCCAGTCATATACTAGGTTTTGACCTGGTCTTGTTTACTTTTAAAATAGCTACTCTTATAGATTGGACAAGAGGTGTAAACAAGTTAAGTGGTGGTTCTATTAACAAAGATTTTCCCCCATATTCGTTGTGTGTAGTTCTGTCACCAAGTAAAAGACTTCCACCCTGTTCAGAATGTCTCTCTGGAGAAATATCAAATGATGAAGACGACACAGCTCAATGGCACAACAGCTCCAACGCAGGTGTGCAGAGATGTGAACATAAGTAGGGATTGACTTCTTTCTGAAGCTCCCTTTCTTCATTTTTCTTTCAACTACAGTACATCCCTCACTCCTTGCATATACAACAGAGACTGTCCAAAAGTGTACCCCCTCTAGCCATTTATACTGAACAATTCAAGACTACAAAGACAGGAGGAGGCTTTACTGCAGGCTTTTCACCCCATCTTCAAGCGTGGCCATTCAGAAAAGATATAAACGCTTTTTTCCTTTATGATGGTTTTTCTGAGTGACTAACTATTTCACTCCTAGGCAAGAATAAAACTTTCTCTGGATTCGTCCATGATTTTTATGGATATGAGGCCCTTTTGACACATGAAAAACAGCCAAATGCAACACTTCTTCCCTGTGTTTTTATTAACAATATCTATATTTAGCTTTCAGTATCCATTCTTCTGTCCAAATGCCAAATCCTCATTGGTTGTTAAACTGTGCCAAGTCAGCAGGGAAAGAAAAAAATCTAATAAATAATCCATAATGTATCAAAGATAATTATTGCCGCATATCTGAAGTATACACACACACACATACACAAACAAAGACGATGAGCAATCTGTCAGTTCTCCAGTCAATATTTGATGGATGCTCATATTGCTTTAATTATATCAAATTTATTCCCCATTCTGGCAGAATGCCATTTCGCAGCAGTGTTAACAGCTCCACTAAATCAAATTTGGACTTGAAAGCAGGCTTGTGTTTGTGTCACGGCATGGAGAAGAAAAAAAAAAAAAAGCCTGGATAAAGCTACTGTATCATGGCTACCTTCAGGCTATTTTACAACAAGAGCGCATTGAGGGAGAGTGTTTCCATAAACGTGTATCCCAGGGGTCGCACAGTCAGTGTGACGTCAGAGCCCACAGCTATGGTACACTGGAGGAGGTATCAGCAGAAAATCCTCCTCTGGCCGGGAAAACATCACTAAAGGACAGGGCAGAGTCACTCTTAACACCCACGGGTGACAGTGTGACCTCTGTGCCCACTGGAGGGAGAACTATTGTCCGAGCTACTTGAGCTGATGAATTGCTTTGCAAATTTCAACCTGCCTTTATTTCACCTCTCACTTTAGATTGGAGATGTAGACGTGTGTTTTTCTGAACTACAGCTGGTGTAGAGATAGAAATCATCTTACTGTTTGTAGTAAACCTCAGAGGGCACAGCTAAAGAACAACAATATTTGAGTAGAAACTAGCCAACAGCTTGTTAGTTTCTTTGAACTTGGGCAGCAAAAAAAAAAAATCAATACATAAATAATTTACATGGCAGTAACTTCTTCATATCATGGCCTTCTTTCACTCTTTTACACCAAAACTGATGACCAGCAATACCCTCATGTCAAGCTGCTTACACAAGATGCTGGCATGAGACAACCAGTGCAATAGACAACCTGCAGGCTCTGACCCTCTTTGTTCCTGAGAAATACTGAAAATTTCAACGGAACAACAATATGAATCATCTGGTTCTGGTCTTTGAAGTTGGAAGAGAACTTTTAAAACAATTAAAATAAACATAAAGTGAATCACACATATTCAGCCTTCATAACAGCAATATAATGATCCATTATTAAATCTACATCATCATTGCATATGCACAAGAAAGAATGTATTACACAAACCATTTTCAAAGAGCAGATCTAAAGAGAGAAACTTTGAGCTGTTACTCTAGTCGTTAAAATGTATTAGTTTATCAATTGGACCCCTTTCAAAAATTATGCACAACAGCTAATAACAGACTCTACACAAAAGGTACACCGTGTAGTTTTTGACCACCAGTAGACATATGGAGCAATGTTTATAGGAGTGGATCCTCATTTTATTGCTGCTGTGTTTGCATTGGCGGGGAGATCCGTTGCATCAAAACAAACACTCCCATTTTTTCCCCAAGCTGCATCTACAGATCACTAGTGTGTATGTGACATGTGGCAAACTGAGCACAGGAAGAGGAGGGGAGAACATCAAGGTGAGGAAATCTACCAAGTCTGAGAGACAGCAGAGTAAAAATTTTTGACAGAAAAAGCTTTTTAGGAACAACCGAAATGTGTCAGAATGGCAGAAACCCTGTGATAGTGAAGACTAACAGATACATTTATCAACCCAAGTTCTGACAAAAACGCTGTACTCAGTATAATTCATTCAGAGATGATGATGACAGTTGAAAGCACATATGTTACTTTGCAAGAAAAAGTACTACGCTACAAACTAGTACAACCACCTGAAACATCACATAAAAGCCAGGAAAACATGATTATAGATAGATAGATAATCCTTGTGGACTGATCAGTCACACATCCACAGCGGTTGACTGGACTGACTGTGCGAGGTGTGACATCACTCGTTGGTTTGCATTGGAGCCGGTTTGAAGCCCAGAGTTGCAGTTTATGGTCGGCGCCATCTTTTCCGTTTGGAGACAGGGCTTTCCAAATAAGATTTGTGGGTTATTGCCTTTCACGCTCTCAGAAAACGCCCGGAGATCACAGCCGGAGATCAGACTGATCAGAGCTGTAAACTCTGCCATGAGGGAGTATAAAGATGTTACTGGGATGAGGGGAGGACATTTCTCTTCGTTTGATAATGTTAAAAGTAAAGTAAGTAAGTAAGTAAAGTTAGACTTTGCTGTCGGCTTCCCGACTCATTTTAAAAAAGTCAAGAGAAAGGGAGGGGGGCAGCTGGTTGAGCAAGCTGGAGAATGAATGAAGAGAGTGAGTGCTGGTAACGAGAAAGCTGGTGAATCAGATCAGTAAAACGTTATTTTCTGATTGTTTAAACACACCCACAGCCCCACACACCTCTGCTCAACCCTGCGGCGGTTGGCCACACCGCCTAATTTGGTCAGAATATGGCCTAACACAGCAGGTATCATTATCAAGTAACATGACAATAGCCCAACCGAAATAGTCCAACTTTGTGAGTCCCGGAGCCAGGGAGAGCAGCAGGTGAGCCAACTGTCAATAACAGCTGTCAACGGAGCAGTAATTTCAAAAATGACCTCAAGCACACTTATTAGAGGGCCCGAAGTAGGGCCATAAGTATTTCTAAAGAGAAGTTGACAATTTTGGAATGGGAGTCTGTTGGAGCTAGCATCTAGCGACTGTCAGTGGTATTGCACTTTATGGTACTTCCATATTGGCTTTAGTTTCAAGCTGTGGTTTTATGAGTGAGGAATGCATTCAACACGTTTGTTGGACCTCAAGGATACATACAGGGAGTTTTGGAGAGAAACAGTGAATGTAACCTTGTTAAAAAAAAAAAACTTTGCAGGGTAGCTTTTAAGGCTACTGATTCAAACTTTATGTAGATTATGTTTATGCAGGAAAATGCATACTTAAGCATACTTGAAATTGCAGTCTGAGCTGAAGTACAGTAGAGTGATATTTGAGCATCATGTTGATGGAAACCATAGTCTCAGAATTGAATGCACAAAGAATATGGAGGAGCTACCCACAGCTGGAAAAAAGTTGCACAATGGTAGATGGGGGCATGATGGATCCGAGGAGGAAAAAAAACTACACAACTTTAAAAAGCACTTTTAAAGATGTTCTAATTCAAAGTTACTGATAGTGTTCTATTTTGTGCTATATGATGGAAATAATCTTTGAATCAGAAAACCCTGCTAATAAGGCTAGAACACATTTCTCTGTTAGCAAGAGTGCTCTATGGTTGATGGCTTCCTCCTCCTGTTTTACTGGCCCCAACTAAGACATTATTTGTACCTCCAAGAATGATTTAACTCAAAAGTATAACACATCATGTCGGAGCAATAAAAAGCCCTTGCTGACCAGTTGTCTCCCAAAAGCAGCCTCAGCCTCATGAAACAGCTCAGATACACTGAGCTGAGAGGACAATGAGACTCTTATTTGCAGCTTGATCAGCAGCACTAGCAGATGGGGTAAATGGTGAGCTGCACTCGGGCGCTGCGCTTCAGACACAAGCAGGCTTTTGGATACATTTATAGAAAGTACAACTGCCATCTGCTCAAATGATTACAGGTCTGACCAATGAGCCAGTAATTCACTAACCTCAGAGAAAAATGCGACGGCGTCCCTGGCTTTTTAACCTCCGCCCATGTACATACACCTGTGGTGAGCCGCATCAGGTTTGACCTTGCACTTGTGAGTGCTTGTTCCAGTGTTGCCTTTCTGACCTCAGACAAATTACACTTCTACTGTTATTTGTAGAAAATGTAAAATCAGGCAGCTGAGCTGACTCCTGGGTCAAAACACACACAGAGATAAATGTGCTGAGGTGATTGGAGGTGAAAGTAAACAAACTGATTGGTAAACAACCTCAATTATTTATTGGTGTAATGCAGCAAAACTCAGTCTGAGAAGGCATCTGCACCAGTGATACCCCTGCACCCCGGCACAGTCAGAAATCAAAATCCCATTCAGAACATGGAAGGTAATTTGTTCACCACAAGCCAGCTAAGCTGCCTAATTGGGGGGCCCAAAGCGAAAGGGTTTTGTTATAAACAGCAGATTGGATTAAGGCATAGCTGTGGAGAAGAGATTCTAAAGATAGTGTTCAGAGGATTACACTTAGCAGATGTGAATATCACATCAAAAAAGGGATTTGAAAGTGTCAGTCGGTGGTGGATTTATGCACTGTGGGAGTGGGGGGGTATCTGCAGCCGGGTTTCTTTGTGTTTGTAAGAAAAGGAGCAGTGGAGCTCTCCCTTAAATCTGAGATCACAATGTCACCGTGAAACATGAGCAAGAATATCATATAGGAAATTGTGCAATGACCCGCTAAACTAAAGGACGGCAGCAGCGATGATGCAAAGTAGAATGTGTTATACGGTAACTGCTTGTGGTGAAGTACAGCAGTAACCACATCATACTGGCAGTGTGAAAATGAGCCAGCCCCTTTATGATTTTTTTTTTAAATTAAGCCAAACATCAGCAAATCATTTAAGTGAAATGCTGATTACATTTACACACATATAGATCAGTTTAGACATGAGGAGTACTATTCAGAGCATGAAAACTGTTGTATAGAGAAAGTGGAGGTCATGATATCACAAAATGGCTAGCTGCTGCTGTTCTTCCTCTTCTTCTGCAGCTAAATGTAGTCTCTCATGGAGGACTTTCTATATCTGTCTTTCTAAAAAGGTAAAATGTACTCCTGGGTTTTACTATTTATATCCTGAGATTAAATGATTTGAATGATCATGATCTGAACAAAGTAATGATGCATTTGTTGCATACAAAAAACTCCCATGAATAACTTTGTTTCTTTCATATCCATAAAATCCACTTTGAATTGTCCATGGACTACATTCATCTGAGCATCACAAACACCCTGAAATCACTTAATCCATGAGGTCCAATTAAATTTGAGTATAGAGGATCCATACTAGTAAATGATTTCATGCCATTTAAGTGCACATGCTCTATGGACTGAAAAATACGACGCCAGGGAAAGTCTATGAAACTTTTTTTCCATGTGTGCTCCCAGTGAGCAACTTTCGATTGGAATGATTAAAAGTTGGGGTACCATCTTGGAATGCGGTATCCAGTTCACTTAGTACAGTGGTTCTCAATCTTTTTCACATCAAGAACCCCTAAACTAACACAAATTAGACCATGGACCCCCATTTGATAAGACTTTGTCCCAGGGTCCCCGTCTGATAAGATTTTTGCTTTTTTTATGAAATCCAGGACCAAAATAGTCATACATTCTGTCATTGTGTTACTTGTAAATGGAATTATAATGACAATAAATTATTCCCCTTTTTGCTGGGGACACCCTGGAGACCCCTCAAGGACCCAACTTTGAGAACAAAATGGCTTAGTAGAGCCATGATTTAACACGTCATGATCCAGGGTTTATGGGAAATGGTTTTCGTTAGAGGCCACTTAACAGAACTCGTTATTTGAAAAATTGCCATCCCTTTCCAGCCGTCCTTGTGTGTGTAAGTGTAAGTGGATTAGAAGGGAATCATTTTATGTAGGGAAGATGAGCAGTCAGGGAACGAGAACGTACAGTACTGTATTGTTTCTTTATGGATTGTCTTTGTTTTACTTCATGTATTTTTGTACTGTTTCTGTGTAGTGCTGCAATGATTAGTCAATTAATCGATTAGTTGATCAACAGAAAACCAGCAACTATTTTCATGATTGAATAATCATGTTAGTAATTTAAGCAGTTAATCTGCCAATTAATCAATAATGAAAATAATAGCTAGTTGCAGCCTTACTTACATGTATTTTTGCATCTCATCAATTTCCTTGTATTTCCTGTTTGGGCTTGCAGACTACAAATTTTGAACAAAAAGCCTCCTTTACATACTGTGGAAGTTCGCAGGAGCTATTGGTTGCATTATGGGAAATGTAGGATCCAGCTGTTTTAGAGCTTGACCCATTCACTAATGAATAAAACTCAGGATGTCTGACTTTGATGACTGATTTTGATCACTCTTTTTTTAAATCTGTCTCTCACAAGTCCCCCAACGTTATGGAAGTGGGATACTAAATCTCTGGAGTACCTCAGTCTCAACCTGTGTTAAATACTCTGGCAACAAATATTACATATTTTAACTTTGCAATTACAAAAGTTACACCCAGGTCATTCTTTTGAAATTTAAAAATTTATGGTGTCATCAACAAGCACAAGCTGATGCACACCTTTCATTTATTTTCATTCACACCATACTTCCATCCTTAATTAGCCGGCACTGAAAATAATTAAAGCCCTGCATCCAAGTCTAATGAGAGAGTCAGAGGAATTAAATAAGAAGCTGATGGCCACACAGATTCCCACATCAATCCAATTATCCCGGTGCCCTTGTCAGTTTTGTCCCTGTGCGAATGGACAAAACAATTTCGAGTCTGCAACCTTTTGAAACACATCAAAGTGTGGGAACTGGCGCTTGGCAGAATCACCTGCCAAGTCCTCTCGGAGCTGACGGGCTTCGATCGCAGTGGGAGGGAGGTGGTTATTAGATTTTATCAGTATGCGTGCCATGTTGGAGGGATTTCCATCCTGAGCACAGAGCGGCGGAGAGAGACAGAACCTGAATTTAAAAACTACACGATGACCTGCATTTAAATTCAGTCCTGGCTCTCCTGTCAGTCCTCTGAGACACACACACACACACACACACACACACACTTCAAACTCATACATACTGCACATACTGAATCTATATGAATAGTCACAGGTACTCACACACACAGGCATACACAGACCCTTAAACGCATCTCCGTATGGTGAAGAAACATGCATGCATACACAAACATGTACACAGGCTTAAGATTTCCAAAAATGTACATTAACACACCTACACACACACACACAGACACACATATAACCTGCATGTATACATTTATGTGCAGGAGCACATACAATATACATTGTATGTGCTCCTGCACGTTTGCTATGTTTGTCCTGCATTATTGATCTTATGGGGCCTGCCATGGCCACGGATCTTCCCGCTGCTATTGCTGACAATAGTAAATATAAGTAAGAAGTCACGGTTGTGGTCATTTAGCGCAGCCTGCTATACATTTCTTAAAGTTGAAAACACACGTCCACATACATGTATTTGAGGAGGTCATACGGATCGACACGACCACATCCACCACAGATAAGGGATTAAAAAAGATGATATTCGGTGCAAAGTTTCAGTGCGATGATGCAGGTTAACATGTAATTATTTGCATTCTTAGCAAACAATCACTAAAGATGGTTTTTATTTTGTCTGTCTGGAATCTGATTTATTAACACAAATTAAAACACATATTTTCACCCAACTAATATAGCATATTTTATTAATAGTATAATTAGGAATGATTAGCTTCAGAGCGCCCTGGTAGCTGAATGGTTACAGCACATGCCATATAACTGCAACATCCCTGATTCATCTCCGGCTTGGGACCTTTGTTGTATATCATACTCTCTCTCTCTCCCCTTGTTTCCTGTCTGCTTCTCCACTGTCAGCTCTCCATTACATGCAAAAAATGACCAAAAAACATATGTTTAAGAAAAAAAAAGAGCTATTAACTTGTTAAATAATAATATGTGTATTCCATGAAAAACTGGTCTGTGTGTAATAGTGTAACTAACCTAATGAGTTTCCACTGTGCAAGCACTGATTTGGATCAAGAAATATTGTATTAACACGCATTTTAAATTACCACACACAACTTCTTTTATGATATCATATTATCATAAACACATAAAACACAAAAGCCAACAGCATGACTATTCTAACAGTAACATGAGCAGATGATCCCGATGCTATGTGGGAGAAATGATCTAATTAGTGCCGCTATGAAAAAAAACAGTCGATGTTTGTCAGACTACTGCAGAATAAAGTCTCTTGTGTTCTTTCAGGTCTGTCAGACCTTCACACTGTATGTTGTGCAGGGTCACATACGGACTTAACCTATAGAGTGCTCAAATCACAGATGGGATAAGCAACGTTGGCTGCACAGCTAGCTAACTGAATGTGTTTCTGTTGGAATTTATGATATTATGAACTGTTTTTAGTGCCCACCCACATAGATATTGCACCAATCAAATCACTGGCACTGACAGTTTCCATTGAAAGCAGAAATTCATGCCCCCATGGAGAGCAGTAATGAAGGGATGCTGTCACTGAAAAATAAAAGCAACTAAACTGTTGAGTAAAAAGTGAACAAGTAAAAACAAACACCAAGAATATATATATATACTGATTTATTAGCAAAATTTATTTCAACTTTAGGAGATAGAAATGCACATCCAGTATAACACAAACATACAGGTATATGCACACTACTGCACACTCACACACCACAGCTCAGTGTTCAGTGTCATTTATCCCGGAGTAAGGCTCTCTCACTCTCTAGAGGAGAGAGAGAGAGAGAGAGAGAGAGAGAGAGAGAGAGAGAGAGAGAGAGAGAGAGAGAGAGAGAGAGAGAGAGAGAGAGAGAGAGAGAGAGAGAGAGAGAGAGAGAGAGAGAGAGAGATTGCACTGATCGTAAACAACAGCAGCAGGGAAACAAATGGGTGGTCCCTCGACGGCTTCATCCCTGCGCCCCAATCGATGATGTGCGATATCGCAGCAGCGAGGCCTCAGGGGAGACGGATGGAGTCCAGTATCTGCAGCAGAGTCGCTGTCAAACACAGCAGCAGCAGAGAGGCGTGCTGTTTTGCATTTCTGGATGAGGCAGTGTAGTGGATGCAGTTAATTAAAAAGCTCAGAGGTGTATGATATGCAGAGTGCAGGCAGAGCAGACTTGAAACTTTAAGTCTGGTGGATATCTAGCTTCATGCAGTATTTGAGTTTTCAGTAACAATTTATATCTATTTATGTCTATCTTCCCATACGGCCCAGCTTTTTTCTTCCCTCATTTCTTTTGTATCTTTACGATGCACACTGCTTTGGGGAATAAAGCAGCAGTAAACATGTTTTCCCAAAGGAATCCTGAATTCCCCATTGGGGCTGGCCAGTAACAAATAAGTCACCTTGCTTTGTGCTTCTCTGTGTCCCAGTCAGCGCATGTATGAATTCTGGAATATACAGGAAATAAATGATCTCAGTATCCATTAGACACAAAATTTTCTAAAAATTGAACTGCAATTCTGATTTTGCAGAATTTAGGAGTATCTGAGATGTGTGTGATACATGAGCTGATCGGTGTGATGTAGAAATCGTGCAAACACAGTGGTGAGATACTAACATTGCATTTGAAATGCCATTTGATGTTATATCTTAGATGGATAATTGCTAGGCCACCGCCTGGAGCTCCACCTGTCTCTGTCAGTCTCTATCCACTACTAAGATTTCTTTTTTGTGTTGCCTACTCGGTTGACTGCATAATTCACTGTGCCCCCCCCCCCCCCCCCCCCCCCCCAAGTGTTGTATGCCATCATCACACTGCATAGAAAGCACTTCATCCTTCAAAACAGAACCACAGACCTGTTCAAGAATATGCTGTGCCCACATACAGATAAAACATCACTATGATTTACCATTAATGACATGCCATTACAGTGTGATGTGACCATAAAGTATCAGCCTTGCATAATTCCAGAAAGGCACGGTGGCCGACAAGGGCAAACGCACTGCAACTTAAGAAAAAACATGCAAATAGACAAAACAAAAGCAAATTAAGAAGATATCTTCATTAATTTAACAACATTTTCGGAGCATTTAGGATTTAGGGTTTCTAGAGGACACTTGAGAGTGATGAACATATCAATAACCCCAAAGCAAACTGTTGTTAAAACACAGACCAGGCCTCTTTCCTACCGTAGTAAGGTAGACAATGAGCTACAACCTTAATTTCACCAAAATGAGCCATCCTCTGAGCTCGACTAATGAGATTGTTCTCTTTGTACAGCCGGCTGTGAGACGAGTAGACAGGGACCATCTACAAAGTGCAACACCAAAAAGAGATACTTTAAACAATTTTCAATAACTACTAACCCTTTTGTCCCCAAATTAAGTGTAGTTGTATAACCAACAGCAGACCATTGATTTGTGAAGGGATTCCGGGGACACTACACGATGTAAGAGTGAAGTTATTGAATAAGGAAGGAATAAGGTAGATATATATTTATTGCTGAGAATGGGGAAGATGGGCTGCAGGCTAGGGGAAGCTTAAGCTGGTAGCTGAGAGCCAGGAACTGAAGCTGGGACAGGGGCAGTTTGGAGGCAGGTCCAGAGTGGACTCTGAAGAGGCTGAGTAGTGCAGGGTTCCAGGACAGAGCAGCAGGGCTGAGCAGACGAGGGGCAGGGAACAGGGACCGTAATCAGTGCAGGCAGGACTACAAAGTAAACGGAGAGCAGGAGGAGTACTTGAGAAACAGACAACTAGAACTAAATGCTGAATAGTAAAACTGGTAATAAGTTGACTTAAGGCACAGCAAACAAACAGATAACCGCATCTACGATCTGTCGGAGTGGGAGTGGCAGGGCTGAGTATTTGTAGGGGTCTTGATTATTGAGATGAGGTGCAGCTGGTGTGGCTCTGCTCTGACTCCGGTACACCTGCAGACCATCACACACAGAGGGTGTGTGTGGATGTGTGATTGCTGCTGCCATTCAGGGAGTGGCAGCAGGTTAGGGAGGCACTGAATTAGATGTAGAGGGTCTGGCAGACGATGTTCCAGGGGGGAGACGTAACAATAAATAAACAAATAAAGAGGAAGCAAAAAAGGTCACTAGTTATATACCACATTTCCATCCACAAGTGATCAATCAAGCAGTGGAGTGCATTATGGGTTCTGTTGTGACACTGGACTTCATCTTTGATCATGGCTAAAATCCCCTTTGGAACAATGTGAATGAACTCATCAGTAACTACAGGGGCCCTGTTGAGTCTTATACTTAGCAAAAAGCTGAAATAATCCCATCAAACCTTATTTGGCAATTCGGTTTGAATTGGAAAACTGTACAAAAACAACACAGGAAGAATAAAATCACTTTTACTGCCAACATGGAGACTGAAAAACGACTCCCTTCAGCTGACAGGCTGATATGAGCCGAAACTGTGCGGCGAGGTCACCTTCAGATAAACTAAGCTCTGCTAAATCATTCATCACAGAATATGATAGATGGGAAAGTGAGACCTCGACGTCAGGAATCATGGGACACGACTGTGAAAACAGATGAGTGTTCTAACGCTGCTGGAGCTCTCGGCCAAACAAAACAGCCTGGAGTGAAGCTGAAATGTCAGATGACAGATCAAACTGGGGTGAGGTGAGTGACATAGATTTTGATTATTTTTCATGATGCATTCATTTGTGGGTCACCAGTTATTAACCCAGAGGGACATGAGATGCAGAATCAAGAAAACAAATAAGAATCGTCCAAGAAGAGAATGAATGAAGAAGCCTTCGCTCTTTGGAAAAAAAGGATAGATTTTGCTATTTTTCTCCTTGTGCATTCACTGCACAGGCTGCAAGTGAATGAAATACGTATGTCAAAGCCTGGATTTACATTATGAGGGTACAGAACAGAACTATGTGCACAGACTGACACGCTTTATTTTGTTTGATTTGAGGGAAAAAGGTACATATGCATGCATTGTTATGGTTCAATTGTTCCCCCACATTCAACATTCTGCTAACTCATATTAACTTAAATTAAACATGTCCACAAGTCAATCATTTGCTCGACTTCATTGATTTATTTATGAGCATTATATATGTATGAGTTAGTCAAATAAAGTGGATATCTTCCACAGTTAAAGTCTTTTTAGTAAAAAATTCCCTCTTTGTGTCTTGCCAGACAGTGTTTCCCTGTTCAGCTGCAGGGGAAGTAGAGGATTTTGGCTCTAAAAAGACTGTAATGTTGAAAGATATTGACGTAATTTGACTAATTTGGACTGCCAAAGCCTCATATTATCTTCAAGTAAACTACATTTTCGCTTAAAATGAGGCCTGTGGGTTTTGTCCTCCATCACTTACATTGAAGTTATGAAGGAATCTCTTAATGGTCAGTGTGAACAGGAGGAATGAGTGTTCATTTGGGCATCTGACTATTGTTTTAGGACACACTTGAAAAATTGCGGACTGATCTTTTAAACTGTTCATACAATAGTTCACCTAAGCAGTGTGCCATGTGAAAAAAATAAATAAACTTTCATTCTTTTTCCAGGATAACACTTTAACCACTTTGTGGAAAAGTTTCACATTTTTTTGCTGCACTAATTAGCACACACTAGATGGTTTTCAGCAGAGATGTCTGTTCATCCCCTTTAAGTTGAATTTTTTTCTTCTCTACTACTTGTCAGTGAAGAAGAAGTGTTTGGACTTCATTACAGCTTTGGCGAGGTCTCCGCAGATCATTTTAGCCCTGAGCACTAGCCGCTGATGCTAGGGAAATGTTAATTACTTTGCCAGCCACATTCAACATTCAGACACTCCACACACACATACAGGGCTGGAGTCTATGCTTCTATGCCTCCTCTTTCCTGCTCTGACTGTGGATTTGGGGTAGGGGGGGTTGACATAGCTACCAACCCGAGACAGCATGGCTCATCCCAGAAGCACAAAATGTTCCGGAAACTTCCACAGCCTGGCTTCTATTAGTGGAGTGTTGCAGATGGTACAGTAATGGATACATAAATTGTATTGTTTTGGGATGTTAGTCTATTCTGTAAAAGATGCCACGCTATTATTTTAAAATAGCCCTTAGCTAGCATTAGCATGAGCATTTTCTGGTAGATGTGGGAACTTGTTACTATTGTTTGATGACTAAAACCATGTGCCTATAACTGCTTTATGTTCTGTACTGGCTTTATACTTATAACTTTACCCTCCAGCTTTCATTCCACTATGTGTTCTTCCTTTTTTCTGACACAAAGTATTCCAGCAAAAGTTCAACAAGATGGCTTCCTTGCACTATAGAGGTTGAACAGACAGGTTAGATAGTGTTAGCTAGCATAGACAAACCCAGTTTTCCTTATAAGGGGGTACTCCAAAAAAACAGGTTTAGACAGCCAGATAACTTTAAAAGTTTCTACAAAATATGTTGAAATTTAATCTATTATTAGCATCCTTATGGGATGCTGAATCACACTCCTAGGCTACCACAAATGTAGCTTTGTGGAATACCCCCCAGGTACATGAGTCAAATGTAAGTAATGATGAAACCATGTATATTCCCTGTGCAGAGGTGTAAATAAATGAATATTACATTACTAGTAAAAAAAGAGCGATGGTCCCCCACACCCTGAATACGTGCCAAGTTTATTCAGTTTCACCTCCACCACTGATCAAACTCAGGCTGTCAACAACCTGGAAAGACATCTAAGTTCTCAAGAAGTTTCTGAGAAAAGACTTGTCAACACAAGTAAAAAGGCTAGCTGCCACAGCTCTTCTGAACCTGCATCAAAGTCCTGCATCAGACGCACAGGTACAAACTGTTGAAGTCTAAGGCACTGAGGTCCAAACAGAGGAGACACACAATGACATTACATGAACAGATTAAATCTTTAAACATTGAATATCCATCACTGAAGGATAAAGTTCACAAAATAGAAAGTGAGTTGAAATATCGTACTCTTAACACTTCACAATTTGATGACAGCAAAGTGAAATTACCCAGGAATACCCAGTTTACAGACTTTCATATTATTGTTCAGTTATGTGTCATCAGTACCTCCTGCTACTTCAAAACAGTCCATCAAGCCTACTCAGGAACTTCTTCTGACACTGACGAAGCTGTGCCTCAATCTGTCTGAGGAATTTTTAGGCTGCCTCTTTATCAGATTCATCAGTCAACAGTATCAAGAAGCTTTCGTCGCTGGATACATGTCATGGCAAGCAGGCTTCTTCCCCTAATATTGTGGCCGGAAAGAGAAGACTTAAGATGCAGCTTACCAATGTGTTTTCAGACATTTTTTAAGAACTGTGTAAGCATAATTGACTGCTTTGAGGTGTTTATAGAGCATAGAACATCTTTCAGATTTAAAAGCTCAAGCTCAAACGTGGAGCAACTACAAATAACACTACAGAGTATCTTATTACAGTCACCCCACAAGGAAGCATCTCCTCCTGTGATAAAGGCCTGGGGTGGACGTGTCACAGACGAACACCTTACTGAACACAGTGGGTTCCTTGACAAGCTCCTGTCAGGGGACTTGTTAATGGTTTCACGGTAGAGGATAGTGTTGGCTTATTTTATGCAGAATTAGTAACACCTCCATTCACACGAGGGAAGAAACAGCTTAGCCACAGAGATTGAATCTGCTTGATGTTGAAAGAGTGATTGGAATGTTGAAGCAGAAATATACAAATTCTGGGCTCAACTCTGGCTGTAAAGGGCTCTCCACACCAAGAACTATAACTTTAACTATAACAATAACAATGTGAGCATTCACACTTACGAACAATAACGCTCTGTAAACAGTGGCGCCAAGCACGCACTGCATGCTCCAGCTGTGTCGGCAGCTTAGGAAAACAGATATTGATGACTTGTTACTGCTGTACGTTGCACACAGAAAGGAAAAGAAAATCTGAAAGGTATGGGTTCACAGTGTTGCTCAGAAGTATTTTGGGACACTAGTTGCTGTGATGTTCCAGTATTTACAGACCAAATGCATAAGTGTGCAGATGACTAGCTTTTATTGTGCTGTGGCAGGGACACACAGTATGAGCACAGAAATAAAGCCTAAAAGGGTCGCTAATTTTGTTGTTTTTTTTACATTATAATGAAGAACAAAGTTCCAGCATCATTGTATGATGATGAAAGACAAACCTATCTAAAGAAATCACCTCTGGGTGTCATTCTGCTCCAATTTACAGTGCATCAGTTTGTGGTGAGAAAGGAGGAAACCGCATTAAAATAAATTTATATCAATATATAAAGTCATCAGTCAGTTTCCAGAATTAAAATGATATATGCAGGTTTTGATATTTTACTGGAAATATCAGGCTAGATGGAGATTTTGCCATGCTGTTTGGTTTAGGGGCTGGATTTTGATTGGCTGTCAGTGTTTGTATCCTTCATCAAATCGCTCTGAAAGTGATCCCAGCAACATAGTTCGCCACGGTCATTGTTGTTATAGATGTGGTGTGGACTCTACCATCCACTTGAGTTAGAATGATTTTTAAAAATATATATAGCGCCCAAATTAAGCCCAACATTCTAAACATATATATTCCATATGAACTATAAAGACTGATAGACGACAAGAAGAAGAAGAATCGACACAGAAAAGACTGTAAAAACCTTGGTTTAGAATGGCAGTGTAAAGCTTTCGCAAACTGGGAATAGATTGAATCACTAATTGTGTTTTATTTTCTACTAAAAAAGATGTTTACTTCTATTAAATAGGTCCCAACTTGCTCCATTAAATGTAAGTTAGAAACATACCAGGTAACAGGAACAACGAGCAGCAGCCAGTAACTTGCTGCTTTTCAAAATGTCCAGTAGTTCCCCCAGAGTACTGTTGTCCCACAGTCTTACAGTAACTCAATTGTGGGACTTTTTCTCTGTGCAACTTGAGCTTCAAATCTCCACTGTGGGCAGAGTGGGATTTATCTCCCATTTGAAATTACGAAAATTGTTTTCTTGGTTTTGTTTTCCTTTCTAGGAAACAGGCCTACAGATCAGATGTTACACCAAGATTCAGCCCTGCATTTCTTGTAAACCATTTCCCTAGCAATTCAGGCAAATCTCCATACTTGAAAAACTTTGTTGCCTTCATAACATGTCTTTCAAAATTTGAGTCTGGGGTTATTAAATCAATATAGAATTCTGAAGGTGTCCATACACAAAAGTCACAAAATGGTGATTTTGTAACATGCAACTGGCTGTGCTTGAAAGTAATAGTTGTGTTATTAAGTTCTAGTGTCAAAGGCCAAGCCAAAGTCTTTTTATTTTGACAGTTCTAACAGTTTCTAGTCTTTTGTCAAGTAGAGACATTTGATCTCCAAGCACCCAGAGCCACAACAGTCGCAAGACACCTTTCCATCAGGTGATGCACCAAGATGAGTGTACTGCGGAGAAATGTAGAGTCCAGTGGGGGTTGCATCAAAATTGAGGTGTTTTGATGACATGGTCTTGATGTATACATCCTTTGCCTTGGTCTCCTGCTGAATGCTCCACCCGGAAATATTTAATAAAACACAGAGTTAAATAATACCTTGTTACTGCAGTTGTAAACTTTGCTGACTCTGGGCAGCATATGGCTTTCACAAGTGATTCGGAGGGCTGATTATCATTATTCTTTATAAACAGCACCAAATTTGAAAGCAGTTATCCTGCCACATCTGTAGGTATACCACATCCTTGATGAAGCCTGTCCCTTTGTCTGAGCATCTCGATTAACAAATCCTTAAAGACCCTATCCGCTGTCGGAAAGGTTTGTCCAACAAGCATCCGAGTATAAAGCCACCTTATGGCCAGGGTTTGAATTACATGAGAAAAGGACATCAGCTCTACTGAAATCCTACTTTGAGAAATTTAGGGGGAGCTCTAAAACATTGTCTTTTTTTGTGTCACAGGTTATTCACTCGTTACATTCCAATTTCCAGACATTTGTCTCCACTATAATAAACACTATGCTGTGTCTATTCCTGCTGTGGCCACCCATGTGTGGCGGCACACTCAAATCACTACGTTTCCATCGCCAAATTCAAGTAGTTTTTGCAAAGTGTCGAACAAAAGTGTGATGGGTACTTTATGATGGTGTATTATCATAGTGACGTTGACTCCAGGATGTTTTGCTATGCAGTAGGCATTTGTGTGTTGTCTTTAGAGTGTGTCTGTTGTCTTGTCAGCCTATGTTTTATATAAGACCAACAGTTGCGGCTGTGAGCATGTTCTGATGTTATGTGATATAACCTAGTCTGTTTAGAAGTGTAGCACAAACCATTGGCTGTGTGGAGTTTTTTTGTTGTTGTTGCTCAAGTGGTATAAAACATTGCAACATGAACTGTTTTTCTGTTTTTTTGTGGTACCTTCATGGCTAGATTTTCTCTGTATGAAGTGAAATGTTACTGACAGTATTAACTGTATATAGTAACAGTACTTTTTTGCAGAAACCCTGCAATTGGCCACGCACATCCATTTATGCGAGTGCATGTGACATGTTTAATAGTGGAGAATAGGGCTCCCCTGAAAGCCACTGTGTAATTCGAACCCTGCTTATCTAGCAGATACAAAAAAAAAAACTCTGCATTTAAGGATGAGTGGACTGAGATGGTCATCTTGCCCGAGGGAAGACATTGTGTTTGATTTGCAATGAGACAGTGGCCATAGTGAAGAGTGCAAGGGTAAACACCACTTAACACTTAACATGCCCATTTTGACCAAAACTATCCCCAGAACCACAAAACTGAACCAGCTGAAGTTGTCAAATGGTCATTTAGGAGAGAACTGAACCCTCTAAAAATTGAAAACAGAACAGCAGCTGTCGCTCTGAACACCATCAACTCCGGATCAAAGCTGTGCTGCACAGTGGTAAGGAGCACAATGATGGCTCTTGTTTCCTGCTCTCTGCTGCGAGCAA